>NC_141689.1:246100736-247300736 GCF_964263255.1 Lissotriton vulgaris | reverse complement strand
CCACTCTCTATCTTTTCATTTTTTACTTTCTCCTTCTTATAAGTCCCTTGCCTAACCCCTCTTCCTTCTTCTTCGTTATGATATTGTACATGTTAACCATGGGTCTTTAAATTCCCCCACGAATATAATCCAATGTTATGACACAGGCAACATGCGGCCGGCCCAATAAGGGTTGTAGGCGACATGCTGTGTAAAATCTCCTTAGGTATGCTTCTCTTAAATCACCCGTGCATCCCCTAAATTGCGCGGCCGGCCCTACATAGGGTGGTGGGCCCTGTGCTGTGTACACATAGACCCTCTCTTTAGTTTCCGAATGAAAAATAAAACAGATTTATACAAAACAAAAACGCATGCAATAGACCAACCACCTAGTCAAAACTGCAGCAATAATCTGCATGTTTCGTATTTTACAGAGGTGGCTTAACAGATCCTCTCTCTGGGTGCCAGGAATTGGGATGCTTCAATTTGTTTCACATATTCATTAACCTAAACCAGTGACATTCTACTCAACTGTTATAGAATCATTCTCAGCTTGCCCAGGAAAAGAAGCTAAGGATCAGTTGGCAGAATCAGGCTATTTAACTCCTTAGCTGTTGAAGATCACTCCTGAACCCCCTTCTCCCTTTACCCAGTTCTCAGCCTTTTTTGATTATTGATGCACTTTGCTCTTAAGCCTTCATAATGTTTTTCTACACAAAAGGTGCCGAGGCCAATTTGAAACCATTTTTCGCACAAGTTGGGGATTCTTAAGGTATATAAGGTTTGTGGATTTCCCTGGAGGGAACAGAACATATAGCCAAAATATAGAAACATTTCTTTTTTAGAGAGGAAATGAGGAAAAATTGCTGTGTGAGAAAGCATATATTTCCCCTTAAAATCACATCAACAAAAGGATTGCTGTGCTGAATTTAGAATTTTCCCAGGTTTCAAGAAAAAGCAGAATCATGAAAAAGACAGATTTTACAACAGTTTTTTTCATTTTCCTAAGTGGTAGTCGATTTGACCTATTTGCTGTTTTTTCTACCAACTTGCAGTTTGTGGTAGAAACCAATGGATAAAAGCGGAAAGCTGAACATTTCTGAAAATTAGACAATATTCCGAAAATGTAGCATCTGCTCATTAATGATTGCTCATGGTCTACCCCAAGAAACTAATCAATGAAATTAAAACAATACGAAAATAAGTAGAAAAATAGTAAAAGATGTCAACCTTTCCATATGCAATTTTTTTTGCCCAATTTACAAAAATAATATTATAGTTATGTCAGACCTTTCTGATTTCATTACAAGACAGGAGGCTACATTATGCATAATCCTTTAATGCAGCTCACAAACAGCCGCTTACATCACAAAGACTAGAATAAGAACAAAGTGACATCATAGTATCCATAAAAGGCGTGTGCCAGAGAAGATCAGCCTCGTTTAAATGCGGCTCTCAAACAGATAAGTTGCCTTTACTGAAGTCTCCTTATATTTGCTTATCTTCTTTGATATTGTTTATTGACCATTTATACTAAATGTTTAGAGAATATGCCATTAGCCTTTAACCTTTGTGAAAAATAATTTCTCTACTTATTATGACCTTCTCTATGTTTGCCATAGTTAATTCTTTGAACTCTCTGTGGTCGCGTTACCCTCACCGTAACCCCCCTCCCTAAGACTTCCAATTTATGGTTGCCTTCCCCTAACCTTCGTGACGCTTTTGTTCGTCTTTTCTTTATTTTTCTCCACTCTCGCTCTCATTCCCGTTAAAAACGCGTGTTCTACTCGTAATTCATGTTAAATAATGGATACTCGTAATTCTCATAATTCTCGTGATTCATGTTAAATACTCGTAATACTCGTAATTCATGTTAAACTTGACGGATGGTCTTTACCTCTCGCGCCTACCTCGCGCTCTGGACACCCGATGCCTTGCGCACATTCATTCCCACATTAGAGGAATGACCCTCGGAAGCGGCCGCGTAACGCGCCCTGCCGACTAAGGGTCATTCCTCTTTCCCTTGCGTTTCTCTGGATGAGCGCTTCGGTTGCTACGAGGAGCTCTCTCTCTCACTGCCGATCAGCTGTTTTTGTTTGTTATATGCACATAACTCATTTCTGGGCAAACGTAGGCTTACACTACATTGAAAAAAAAGGGGCAAATTTAAATACAAAGTAGTTTGATTGGACTACATCATTTAAGGGGGCATTTTAAATAGAGAGTACATTTGATTTGGGTTCTTAACTGAACTCTTGAGACACTACTAAGGTACATCTCATTACCAGAACTCGGATTATATTCTTTAACCTATTCTAAAATTAAATAACAATCCTTTGTACCACTTTATTCCCTTTATATATTGTTTCATACCAGACATACATTGGCATTATGTCTGATTTGGAATCTGACGACGCTGTCGCAAGCTCCCCTGCCCACACTAGCGATTCTTTAAAGAATTTTCTTAAAAAAGAGATGAGATCATGCATGATTAATACTCTAAAAGAAGTCATGTCTCATAAAAGAGCGCTATGTATTGAAGGCGATACAACTCATGATCCTTCCTTATCCAAAGCCACTAAAAAAGTCAAGCACAATCTAGGCACTACTGGTATTATTCCTAACCCAGTTGACATGGGAGGTCCTAGCACCTCACGCAGTATGGGAGGCCATAGCTCCTCAAAAGGTGTTGGTGTCCCTTGCGACACAATAAGGATGGGTGCCCCTGGCGGCACAGTTTTGGGAGGTGCCCCTAGCGGCACAATTGATGAAAACGCTTGTGCTGACTCAGACTCCTACTCCGATGTAGAGGAAGTATATGATGAGCCTTATGACGAGTTCGTTTTTGATCTTGATGATAATGACTTGGACGACATGGATCTAATGCGCTTTCTGAGGCAGACACCTCCCCTTCCTCTAAAGACGCAATTCTTCACCCTTTAGGTGGAGAAATGTTCTCCCCTAACAACATCTCCCGCCCAAATAGCCTTTAAATCGTTCCCTCACGACCATGTTGCTAAGTTTATTACAAAGTGGCTAAGGAATACTCTTGAAAGAGATACACGCAATACCATGCGATCTGAACGCCCGAGACCATGGATTGACAATAAGGTCTGCCAGACCCCCAATCTAGACCCAGACCTATTAAAAATGTTATTTAAACTGGGAAAAGATCCCAGGAAAGGCCTGGAAAGAGCACTTAAGGCTTGCCAAGACCGCCTCCTGGATGTCCTCGGCCCACTTACCAGAATCCTTGATTTAGCAGAGGAGTCTCATATCTCTAATACTCCCCTCGACATTGGGCTAATAAGAAGTTG
Source organism: Lissotriton vulgaris (assembly GCF_964263255.1). Classification (NCBI taxonomy): domain Eukaryota; kingdom Metazoa; phylum Chordata; class Amphibia; order Caudata; family Salamandridae; genus Lissotriton; species Lissotriton vulgaris. The sequence goes on along the minus strand of NC_141689.1, from coordinate 247,297,440 downwards.
GAGCCAGAGGGCGATTGTGCTCCTAGGGAACGCTAATTGCGGTCTTAATGTGGAAAGAAGGAAAACTATCCTCAACAGGATTAACCCCAAACTTGGGGACCTTGCTGAAAAAGAACCCTCTAATAAGCCTAAAGCGCTCCTATTTGGAGAAGATATGATCATGACAATCGGAAAATATGTCGCCACCTTCACCGCCTTAGATAGGGCCCAGAACAACATGAGAAAAGTCTTTCCAACAAATGTTTTTGGACAGGCCGGAAGAAGGGGCCGCTCTTCCGGCCGTGGAACCTTCCGACCCTTCTCATCCGGCAGAGGAAGAGGTGCCACCGGTAGAGGCTTCTACCCTTCCAACAAACAATTCTACCCTCAACGAGGACGCGGTTCCCGTGGCAGAGGCTTCTCCTCCCGTGGAGCATCAAACAACAATTCCCAAAGTAAGTGCCCTTTCTTCTCTCTCACCTCCCTGGGTCGGGGGAAAACTCAAACACTTTTTTCACGTTTGGAAAAGATTTACACAAGACCTGTGGGTTCTAGAGATTGTTCAGGGATTCAGGATAGACTTTGTAGACACTCCTTACCAGACCACTACTCCCAGACCTCTAGACCTTCCTTTAGAACATCTAGCAATCGTCAGAGAGGAGGTTTCCTCTGTGCTCAAGAAAGGTGCCATTATCGAGGTGCCTTGGTCCCAAAAGAAATTTGTAAGTACCCTCTTCTTAGTCGAGAAGAAGGACAAAGGTTGGAGACCGGTGATAAACCTATGGGAAGTAAACAAATATCTTGTTTATCGACACTTCAAGATGGAAGGGATCCATCTTCTCAGGGACCTTCTCCTTCACGGAGATTGGCTGGTCAAATTGGACCTAAAAGACGCCTATTTTACCATCCCTATGGCCGAGGAACATCAACCCTTTCTCCAATTTATTTGGGACGGTCACCTCTATCAATTTCAAGCTCTCCCTTTCGGTCTCTCGTCCGCCCCTTGGTGTTTCCCAAGGTCATGAGAACGATTGTTTCCATTCTGAGAGCAAGAGGTATTCGACTAATTATCTACCTAGACAACATCCTCATCATGTCTCAAACTCATGCACAAGTCTTAGAGGATCTCAAGGTCTCCATGGACCTCATAGAGGACCTTGGCTTCATTATAAACAGGGAAAAATCCATTCTGACGCCCTCAAAATCCCTAGAGTTCCTAGGTTTCACTATGGACACCTCCAGTTGTCTCCTCTTACTTCCCAAAAAGAAGATTGCCAAAATTCGGAAAGAGATCAGGTTTGTTCTGAGACAACAATCTCTCTCTCTCCGAGAATTGGCCAGACTCCTGGGTCTACTTTCTTCTTCGATCCAAGCTATCTTCCCAGGTCCACTGAATTACCGTGCTCTCCAGAGGGTAAAAGCCAATGCACTTCGGTCCGGTCTTTGGTACGGGGACCATGTTTCTCTAGATCAACAAGCGAAACTGCAACTCTCTTGGTGGCTGGACAATTTGGACGCCTGGAATGGAAGGGCTATCTTTGGCTCGACCCCAGACTTTGTTTTGGAGTCAGACGACAGCCTTCACGGTTGGGGAGCACGTCTCCTCGACCAAGACACCGGTGGAGTATGGACCCATTCAGAGTCTTCTCACCATATACATTTTTTAGAAATGACTGCTGGTCTCTATGCTCTTATGAGTTTCAGTTACTCCCTTCAGGGCAGATCTGTCCTTCTGAAGATGGACAACGTTTCTGCAGTCTCTTATATCAACCAACTCGGTGGTACGAGGTCTGCTGACCTATCAGATCTGGCCAAGAAACTCTGGATGTTCTGTCTGGAACACAAGATTGCTTTGAAGGCGGAATATCTCCCAGGGAAATCCAATATCTCAGCAGATTGGAACTCGAGATTCCTTCAAGATTTCAGCGATTGGAAACTCGATGTGACAATTTTCAATTCCCTGAATCACTTCTGGGGTCCTTTCGACGTGGACCTTTTCGCCAGCCGGTTGACCTTCCAACTCCCTCAGTATTTCAGCTGGATGCCAGACCCGGGTGCTCTGGCTGTGAATGCTTTTCTCCAGCCTTGGGCTCCTCTTCACCCTTACGCTTTTCCCCCGTTCGCAATGATTCAAAGGGTTCTACAGAAAGTGAGACAAGAACAGTGCTCTCTTGTCCTGATAACTCCTTTCTGGCCGTCTCAAGCCTGGTTCCCCACGGCTCTGGAACTTTCTTGCGACGTTCCCTTCCTGATTCCCGCAACTCAGGGCCTCCACGTAAACGCAAACGGAGAAGATCATCACCTGGTTCTTTCAGGGAGTTTGAACCTTCTTGCTTGGAAAGTGTCAGGCAATCTAACCAATTGTCTGGACTTTCGTCATCTGCTCTCACTCTCCTCGGAGAATCGTGGGCACCAGGAACCCACTACAGCTATAATAATATCTGGAAGAAATGGTCTAGTTGGTGCATGGAGAGGAACTTCGATCCCGTGGAGGCTCCTATCGTTAACATAGTTAACTTTTTGGTAGAACTCTTCGACAATGGTCTCTCCTATAGATCAATTAATTGCTTTAGATCTGCAATTTCAGCTGGACATTCTCTCGTCAACGGTAAGACGGTAGGTAAGAATGTTATCATTTGTAGAGTACTCAAACGTATTAGACTTAAAAGGCCTCCTCGCCCTAAATATCAGTCTGTTTGGGATGTTAAACTTCTGCTTGACCTTTTTTGTTCATGGCCTGACAATTCTCTCCTTAACAGGAAATGTCCTTCTATAAACTTGCCTCTCTTCTTTGTTTAGTCTCTTGTCGCAGAGTTTCAGATGTTAAAGCTCTGGACATCTCTAATAGATGTTATGACATGTTTGGTGTTAAATTTTAAATTTTTAGGAGATCTAAAACCATGTCTGACTTTATCTTCTATCCACGTTTTGATTTTTGCAAAAACTCTGTGTGGTTGATTGTATGAAGGAGTACGACTCTAGGATGTCCAACCTTCGCCCCCCTGATGCAAATCAACTTCTTGTTTCCTATGTCAAACCCTTTAAACCCATCTCATCCTGCTCTATCGCAAGGTGGGTTAAATTGGCTATGAACTTCGCTGGTATTGACCTTTCAAAATTTCAAGCTCATTCACTAAGAAGCGCAATGGCCAGCAAGTCATACTGGTCGGGTGGTAAGTTGGATGCTATCCTTAAGGCTGCTGATTGGTCTAATGCCTCTACCTTGGCCCATCATTATTGTAAACCGATTGAACATGTATCTGACGTTGTGATTCAAGGCTACCAACATGCATAATGTAGCCTCCTGTCTTGTAATGAAATTGCGATTCTCCTATTAACATGACCAGAGAATCTGGATTTCATTAAAGACATGGAGGCTAACATTATCCCTCCCATCCCTCCCTGGAGGGAAATTGAGGATTGATTTGCTTTACAATGTTTTCAATGTTTCATGCCCTTTTAACCTTATGTTATGCTTTTCTTATTGCCTTTTCTGAAGGTTACTTTGTTCCTTTCTTGATTTGCTTAATTTTCTTCCAGACAATTCGAATTGATGAATCTCCAAGGATTTTCCAAGTTTCGTCAATACTTCCTTCAAGTTTTAAGATGTATTCTTCGTTTGCAGCTTGACCTGTCGTTCGAGGCATTTAAAAGAGGCTGATCTTCCCTGGCACACGCCTTTTATGGATACTATGATGTCACTTTGTTCTTATTCTAGTCTTCGTGATGTAAGCGGCTGTTTGTGAGCTGCATTAAAGGATTAATGCATAATGTTAGCCTCCTTGTCTTTAATGAAATCCAGATTCTCTGGTCATGTTAATAGGAGAATCGCAATTTCAGAAATATGTAGGGCCAGATGTAGGAGCTTTAATACCGGTCGGAAACGGCTGATTTCGACCGTTTCCGACCGGTATTTGGCTTTTGAGATGTAGGGGGCATCTGATTTACAGAATCGGTAAATTTACCGATTCGGTAAATATACAGAATTGGTAAATTTACAGATTCTGTAAATCAATATGTAGGTGGCACTTCACAGAGTGCCACAGGCCCTTTAGGAGTCGGTATTTACCACCCAATCCTATTGGGTGGTAAAATACCGAATTCAGGTGTGCATGCACATCTGTGCATGCACACCTGTGCCATGTGACACACAGACATGCCCTTAGGGCCCTTAGGGCATGTCTGTGTGCCACATGGCACACAAGCCTGTACTTGGGGTGCAAGAGGGTGTCAAAGTGACACCCCCTGCACCCTTGCAGGATTCGGTATTTACCGATTTGGTAAATACCGAATCGGTATTTCCCATTGATTCCTGTGGGCTTAAGGCCCATAGGAATCAATGGGCAATACCGATTCAGTATTTACCGAGTCGGTAAATACCGAATCTTACAGATTCTGTAATTGTGTTTTCAAAATTACCTACATCTGCCTCCTTCTAATTTACCGATTCATAAATACTGAATCGGTAAAATTCGGTTTTTATGAATCGGTAAATTAGATTTACCTACATCTAGCCCATAGTGTTTGTTGGTTGGCCAAAAACAGATGATATCTAAAGCAAACAACTGAGCTGTGTACAGCCCATGCATCAGTTTATAAGATAGAAGATAAGCATTTTGAAATGTGCCCCATGTACTGAATTTAGGAATAGTGGTTACTTGTCCAATTTTGAATTTGGAATTACCCATACTATCATGCAATTCAGAAAGCATTTTGGATGCCAAAAATGGAGAGAAATCCAAATAATAACAAATATTCTGTGATCTCACCTGGAGTAAATCTGCCTTTTCTGTATGGCCACCATGGATTTTTCACCTTTTGCTGGCCTCAATAAGTTTGCTGGCTTTAGAATTCTGTGCACTTTAACCCTGCTAACCAGTAGTAAAATGACTTGCAAACTCTTTTAATATGGTCGAATTAGCAAACTCATAATTGGTATATTTAACTTGCCTATATGTCCCTAGTACAGGGGGTCCCAAACATTTTACAACCACAATCTACATTTTTTGAACCACAGACTTTCACAAGTTACCAAGCTTTAAATACCAGGAGCGTAGGTGATTTTCGATGTAATAGTAGCCATGCTTTCAAAATGGTGTGAATTACCAAAATAACATCCTCTTTACATATTTTGCATTGCTCTCTAACATCAATTTTTGTAAATATAATGACCTTGCCCATGCCCATTGATATGCCTTTATCACACTGTGGCCAAGATATTAATCTGCCACCGAAAGTGGCTTGGTGAACTGCACCGGACTGGAACACAGTTCAGAGTGGGGTGCTGGCCTGTGGCATATGTTCATAGCACAAACACTGCCCAGGGGCATCAAAGCACTTTACATGAGCTCCAAATTACATTACATAAGGTCATATTCGTTTTATTTTAATCACAGGAGATTAAATGATTGCCTAGAGCCAACACCGGGACTCGCATCTAGTTCCCCTGATCTAAAATCAGCAGGTCTGGTCATTAGCCCCCTTCAAAATATATATGAAAGTCATACACATATGGGATGATTGTGTATGATTACGTATAGCAATCTGTTGAAATGGTTTTGTGAAGTGAAAAATTACAAATGCATCTGTCTTTAAGCATCCATAAACTGCTCTCTAACCTACCCCGTGTGCATAAATGGTCGTAAATTTAGACCAGTCATAGGGAAGGAGAATGGAACATTAATATCTTCATGGGAGTGACAGGAAGGTGTTTCCCTTGCAGAAAATAAAAAGTGAAAAAACTGTGTGACTGCTCAGCAGTTCAGCCTTTTCTCAATGAAACACAACAAGAGAGTGCACCAGGAAACACCTGATTGACACAGCCTAAACTTCTAGGCATACTACTGGAAGGGTCAGAAGTTTAAATTAACCCATAAGCATACCACAATTGCGAGTGTAACAAACATCCAACAATTGTGAGGGTAACTCTCCAAAATAACTTTTTTTGGCTACACTATGCTGCACAAATGCCATATGGAAAGAACCTGGTCTAGGACCGTGGGAGGCAAGATGGCCGCTGCTAGATCGTAGTGCTCACTTGCAATTTCTCCTTCTCCCTCCCTGACCTAGGATGGAGCTTTGAGTAGGATGCTGTGGACCCCTAGAAAAGAACGGGAAGGTTGGAGGACGACGTTAGCAGCTGGAAGACTTTTAAACAAACACAAGAAAAGATGGCGGAGGACGTTCAGTGGAAGCTGGATGATTTTGGGAATCGGCAGCGGTGAACAATATAAGACTACTGGGTGTGGCCGAGAGGGTGGAGGGGCAAGATGTCAGGTTATTTGTTGTTAATTTACTGAAGGGCGCTTTCCTGGAATCACCATCCTGGCAGTGGGAGAATGAAATTCAGAGAGCGCATTGGTTTCCATTGGCACCGAGGAAAGGGCATGCGGGGTCAGAGGAGGGTAGGCCCAGGGCAATCTAGGTCTACCTGGGTAACTAGCTGCTTAGACAAGAAATTATGGACAAGGCAAAGCCGGAGTCTAAGCGCTCATTTAAAGACATCATTTTTTTCACCAGACCCGACTTCTGCCTACTTCTGGCTACTTTTGAGAGGAGATGGAGGCTAAGGCAGTTAATAGCTCCCTTCCAGGCCCTAGGGTCGGCGGCTTACCTATTATATCCCGCGAGGCTTAAGGTGATTACAAAGTGGCAGGTTAAAATGTTTTTTTCAGAAGTTAAGGCGCAACAGTACATGGAGGAATTAAAGGGACATAAACGTGGTTGAATTGCTTAACTTAAGGCATAGGGCAAGGGACTCTGGGCTACACTGGGGGCTTTCTAGGCCGGGATATAAGTCGGCCATGCTGGTTGTTTCAGGGGGTTAGGGGGTATCCACAATAAGGCTTGATTGGCATTTGGGCGGGAGAAGGATGCGATGGCTGCAATCCAAAAGCTTTCACTCATAGGTCATGCTTGACCTATTTGCCTGTAAAGGGGGGAGGGGGCCTCTGGGGGAGGGATGCTGGGAGGGGTGGGTGGGGTGAAGGGCTGGGGTAGGGAGGGAGCTTAAGGGGGGAACACATAGCACATACAACACAGCACACTGTTCTAGTTCTTACAAGGTACGGCTGGGAAAGGCAGGACAGCAATATGATGTATTTTAATGAGTATCCGGATTGCATCAATAAACGTCTGCGGTCTCAATGATAGCACTAAATGGCAGAGGTGGCAGCACTCAAATGTACTACTAAGGGGGAGACATTCACCTTAGTATCAATCTACAGGTCTACTGAAGATGGCCCAGATATTTTTGAGTTTCTAGATTCGGAATTACCCTTATGGCCAGAACCTATCATTTGTTGTGGGGATTTCAATATTAATGGGCTGACTGGTTTGGGCACAGAGGTGGGGCAGATATATACCGGACGTAAGAAAAAGACATGTTCTGCAATAGTTAATTTGGCATATCATAACTCATTAACAAACCTTTGGGCACGGTTTAATCCGGTAGACACTGCCAGGACATTTTATTCAGCACCACACAGGATTTCCGTGAAATTAGATTATTTTTTAGTATCTAACTCCCTAACTGCAAGACCCTGGATAGAAAAACAGCCACGGATAATCTCTGATCATAATCCTCTAATAATCACTCTTAAGCTAGGGAGGGTCGTTAACAGGAAAAATAACTGGACTTTTTGAAAGGGCATAATTAAAGGATAAAGAATATGTTTACCATATGAAGGAGTGGATTAGAACATACTGGGAGATTAATAGAGGAAGTACTTCCTCCGGTATCACTTGAGATGCTTTTAAAGCAAGGGTACAAGGGGAGAGTCTGAGCTACACACTATATAAGAAAAAACAGGAAAAGGAAAGAGTTGAAAAGCTTGGCAGAGGCAGAGGAGGAGCTGAATGCAGCTATACAGCAGAAGGCGCCCCTGGAGCAAATCCTTCTTAAAATTGCTGTCGGTAAAGCTGAGGCAAGCGAGAGTATCATGAGCAAAGCGGCAGCCAGTTTTTTGGTTAAGAAAGAAATGTGCTATGAATTAAGTGAGAGAGTAGGGCATATTCTGGCAATACGCACGAGGCAGAAAATGGCGGCAGGGGAAATAAAGAAGATTTTAGATGATAGAGGAGATGTAGTTACAGACTCCGGGGCAATACTGGAGGTCTTTAGACTTTTTTATGCGGCATTGTATAATCAAAATCAGATTAGCCATGTAGCGTCCACTCAGGAATACTTAAAGGACATCCTACACCCGGTCCTCCCTGAGGAGGAGAAGGCGGCTCTTGATCTCCCTATAACTCTAGAGGAGATGTTTACATACTAAAACACCTCCTCCCGGGTAAGGTGGCAGGTCCAGATCAGATACCAGCTGAATTCTACAAAGTTTTTCAAGGTGTGTTAAGTAGGGATATGCAGGCTACAATGGCACATGCACAACAAGGACTCTCCATACCAAGCTCCGGGGGGGTCGATATAGTAGTAATCCTGAAAAAGGACAAACCACCATCAGAACCAGGATCTTATAGGCCCATAACACTTATGAACGCTGATTCGAAGACTTTTTCCAAAATACTCGCTATGAGAGTAGGCAGGGTGATCGAGGCTCTTTATAGGGATCCCTCAGCCCGACTGGGAATCAACAAAGGATACACCACCCACTACAAATCAAGCGAGGGACTAGACAAGGGTGCCCATCCTCACCTCTTCTATTTGCTCTGTAGATGGACCCATTGCTACGCAGACTGGAATACAACAACAGGATCTTCCCTTTAGCTGTGCATAGGCAGGATTTTAAAATCTTCACCTACGCAGATGACATCGCAATTGTCACATCAGCACCAGTCACTGCTATTGAAGAGGTAGAGGCAGAAACCTGGGTATTCGGGCAGGTTTCAGGGTATGCGCTCAATAGGGCTAAAACCCAGAAAATTAAAAATGATTTCACGGTTTGCAAGGATAATAGGGTGGTTAGGTCCGCTGTCTATCTAGGGATTATTATCTCACCAGATTTCAGCAGTTCAGTAGACCAGAATATTGAGCCATTCATCAATAAAGTGAAACGGGATCTTAACAGGATACATAATCTTCATTTGTCGTTAGTGGGCGGTACAAATGTGATAAAGAAGATCATCTTGCCTAAATTCCTTTATCTGTTCAGGGCGATTCCACTTTTCTCTGAGGCCAAATGGTTTCGGGCACTAGAACATATTCTGAACAGATTCATATGGGCTTACGGCAAAACAAGGAGGGCATATCGATACATTGCCCTTCCCAGGGAACTACTGTCTATATTTAGAGAATGGAATTTATGCAAGGAAAGGGAAAAAGGGCAAACTACGTGGGAGGAGAATTTGGAGACCCATTGAGCAGTGGATAGAGGGCCTTAAAAATACACTTTAGGCGTGATGTTTTGTCTTCTCTTGTATATAATTTTTGTTTTTTATATACTTTCTTTTCTTCTTCATTTTCTATATGATGCCCTTCCTATTTGGGTATTTCTCAATAGTGTACTTTGGAATGTCTAATTGTGCGGAATTAATGTATATAATGTATGGAAATTTGATTTTTGCTGTGCTGTAACACAAAATCTTAATAAAAATATATATATATATAAAAAAATACCATATGGAAGGGAGGGCCAACACTGGTTCAAAAACGCTCAATGTATGACAATTTTTAGGATAAGCACTGATTATGTGTTTACATTTGAATTATATTAATTGCATGTAAATATATAAATAAGGGGATAGTTTGGAAATCTGGTTTGGCTCTGGTCCTTTTGGACCTACGTTGGACACTAGGTACTACATTAAGCTGTTTACTAATACAAACAATACCCCTTGATTTGTCTGATCAGCAGTCCATTCTTCCTGACTGTGGTACTTTACATAAGACATATCAAACTCATGGACTTGCAAAAAATGTTATGGTTACCAGATGATTCCTTGTCACTGGAGAAAATAAATTCCACTTTTGGAGTTTTCTTTTTCAAAAAATGACATCCCGTATTTTATTTTCACGTATTCAGCTGAATAGAAGGCCATACCTTCCAAAAGGCAATGTTCTTTGACATATACTCCAGGACTGGAAAATATTCTCATCGGGTGTGTGTACCTACAGTACGCCCTTGGTTTAGCATCTAAAGCAAGAGTGTTCAATGTAGGGCCAGGAGGAACTGGATCCATCCCACATTTTTTGTGATAGCCACTCAATAAGCAAATATGTTTTAATTAGATTAATTGTAAGTACATTTATCTTGTGTGGATAGCTTGAACCGCTCCAACACCGTGAATCTGCATTCAGCAACCCTGAATTCTAAAGGCTCCTTCACGTGTCTTACAAAATGGTTCCCTCTCAACACCAGTAGTATCACTCCAACATAAAAATGAATTGTTTTTGGCCAGAAAGGCTAAAGGCTTTTTATTTGCGTCCAGGAAGAGGAACCTGAAAGCTACCTTGACGTTCATTACTGTTGGATGCTCTACTTTCCTACTTAGCCATGGGAGTTTAGTAATTCTCCTTTGCCATCTTCAATCCTCGTTAGAAGGATACAACTTGTGAAATGGATGCTTCCGTTATGTCTGCTGGGGGAATATTAATTCAGCAGGCCTCTAATGTCTTGTCAGTATGCTGGTACTGTGTTCCTGTAATCATGCTCCGGTAGAAGTGTTTTCGAGGTTTACTGCTAGGTCCAGCATGTGTCGCAGTGGAATCGCTCATGGCTCTCATCGGAAACCTAATCCACTTTCAAGCCCAGCATGGTGAGCAGGTGGGGAAACTACTCCGCTCACCGCCTTCTGTGCCGGCTTCATATAATCAAGCTTCTCAAGCATAGAAATGCACTCTCACATCTGAGGTGGGCAGCGTTAATCATTGCCTCCCTGGTGGAAATTCCAGTTGACCAGTTACAAGCGGAGATCTCCTAACCTCAGACACCAGTGCCGTAGTCTGAGCCCTTGACTGTTTCAGGGGTCAAGTGAGGGTCTCGGAGTAGAAATAATGTTAATGTTAATGTTAATATTCATTTATTAAGCGCTCGTACGCCCAAAGGCTTCATGGCGCTGTAGGAGGGAATTTCAAAAAGAAAAGGAGGGCCCCACACAGACTTATAAGGGACTGGGGGGAAAAAGCTTGTTGAAAAGGAAGAGGTCCCCAATAGCAAGGACAGTATAGAATACGTCCAATTTCAATGTTGACTAGTAGGGGTGTGTTTGTCACGACAGCATACCATCAATTGGGCGAGGGAGGCAAAGGCACAATAAGGTGTGTTCTAATTACAATAGTATCACATAAGGTAGGAGGTTTTTTTTTATACAAATCAAGGACGGAGAAGACAAAGTGAAATTGCATAGGATATCAATAGTATTAATTAACTAGAAATAATAATCATCACAATGTATTGTTCAGTAAAAACTCTTTTCAGGTTTTATTTATATAATAAATTCATTATGCATAATCACAACATTAAAAACATTAAAAAACATTAAAAAACAATATATCATTTTATACAATTGGATAAAAGTTACAATGAAACAAAGAATTAAACAAAGTCGACGCGTTTCGGTTTTCTGTTAGCACACCTTCCTCAGGACTGATTCTTATTCCAGATGGAGGTGATATCTCAACTGGAAAATATTGATTAAAAAGAATTTCTGCGGGCTTTTTGATGATAGACCCTTCATGAGTTGCTGTACTAATTTTAGCAAAATCTGTTGTCTCTTTCTCATGCAGAAATTATGTTAGTTGTTTTATGTACAACAAATGGTCACATCCGTAAATATCTGTGACTCAGATGTGACCTTCACTGTATTTGTCTGCCAGGAGGAGCCACCGTTTTTTATCACTGTTACTGTCAGTAAACTTCCATTTAGGATCTGTACAGGGATCTATTACTGTAGTCCTGATCCGCTTTCAATTCGGTCAGACAATGGTGGAAACTGGGCTGATATCATCAGTTTCTCGTTACCCTCTAAATCTCGATCGGCCTCCCTGCTCCTGTTTTCCTGGCAGTCCGTCACCTTCCGCTTCCTTCGAACTATGTTTTTTTTTTTTTTTTCGGTTCGACATAGTTCGAAGGAAGCGGAAGGTGACGGACTGCCAGGAAAACAGGAGCAGGGAGGCCGATCGAGATTCAGAGGGTAACGAGAAACTGATGATATCAGCCCAGTTTCCACCATTGTCTGACCGAATTGAAAGCGGATCAGGACTACAGTAATAGATCCCTGTACAGATCCTAAATGGAAGTTTACTGACAGTAACAGTGATAAAAACGGTGGCTCCTCGAGGCAGACAAATACAGTGAAGGTCACATCTGAGTCACAGATATTTACGGATGTGACCATTTGTTGTACATAAAACAACTAACATAATTTCCGCATGAGAAAGAGACAACAGATTTTGCTAAAATTAGTACAGCAACTCATGAAGGGTCTATCATCAAAAAGCCCGCAGAAATTCTTTTTAATCAATATTTTCCAGTTGAGATATCACCTCCATCTGGAATAAGAATCAGTCCTGAGGAAGGTGTGCTAACAGAAAACCGAAACGCGTCGACTTTGTTTAATTCTTTGTTTCATTGTAACTTTTATCCAATTGTATAAAATGATATATTGTTTTTTAATGTTTTTTAATGTTTTTAATGTTGTGATTATGCATAATGAATTTATTATATAAATAAAACCTGAACAGAGTTTTTACTGAACAATACATTGTGATGATTATTATTTGTAGTTAGTTAATACTATTGATATCCTATGCAATTTCACTTTGTCTTCTCCGTCCTTGATTTGTATAAAAAAAAACCTCCTACCTTATGTGATACTATTGTAATTAGAACACACCTTATTGTGCCTTTGCCTCCCTCGCCCAATTGATGGTATGCTGTCGTGACAAACACACCCCTACTAGTCAACATTGAAATTGGACGTATTCTATACTGTCCTTGCTATTGGGGACCTCTTCCTTTTCAACAAGCTTTTTCCCCCCAGTCCCTTATAAGTCTGTGTGGGGCCCTCCTTTTCTTTTTGAAATTCCCTCCTACAGCGCCATGAAGCCTTTGGGCGTACGAGCGCTTAATAAATGAATATTAACATTAACATTAACATTATTTCTACTCCGAGACCCTCACTTGACCCCTGAAACAGTCAAGGGCTCAGACTACGGCACTGGTGTCTGAGGTTAGGAGATCTCCGCTTGTAACTGGTCAACTGGAATTTCCACCAGGGAGGCAATGATTAACGCTGCCCACCTCAGATGTGAGAGTGCATTTCTATGCTTGAGAAGCTAGATTATATGAAGCCGGCACAGAAGGCGGTGAGCGGAGTAGTTTCCCCACCTGCTCACCATGCTGGGCTTGAAAGTGGATTAGGTTTCCGATGAGAGCCATGAGCGATTCCACTGCGACACATGCTGGACCTAGCAGTAAACCTCGAAAACACTTCTACCGGAGCATGATTACAGGAACACAGTACCAGCATACTGACAAGACATTAGAGGCCTGCTGAATTAATATTCCCCCAGCAGACATAATGGAAGCATCCATTTCACAAGTTGTATCCTTCTAACGAGGATTGAAGATGGCAAAGGAGAATTACTAAACTCCCATGGCTAAGTAGGAAAGTAGAGCATCCAACAGTAATGAACGTCAAGGTAGCTTTCCGGTTCCTCTTCCTGGACGCAAATAAAAAGCCTTTCTGGCCAAAAACAATTCATTTTTATGCGACAAGAGACTAATCAAAGAAGAGAGGCAAGTTTATAGAAGGACATTTCCTGTTAAGGAGAGAATTGTCAGGCCATGAACAAAAAAGGTCAAGCAGAAGTTTAACATCCCAAACAGACTGATATTTAGGGCGAGGAGGCCTTTTAAGTCTAATACTTTTGAGTACTCTACAAATGATAACATTCTTACCTACTGTCTTACCATTGACGAGAGAATGTCCAGCTGAAATTGCAGATCTAAAGCAATTAATTGATCTATAGGAGAGACCATTGTCGAAGAGTTCTACCAAAAAGTTAACTATGTTAACGATAGGAGCCTCCACGGGATCGAAGTTCCTCTCCATGCACCAACTAGACCATTTCTTCCAGATATTATTATAGCTGTAGTGGGTTCCTGGTGCCCATGATTCACCAAGGAGAGTGAGAGCAGATGACGAAAGTCCAGACAATTGGTTAGATTGCCTGACACTTTCCAAGCAAGAAGGTTCAAACTCCCTGAAAGAACCAGGTGATGATCTTCTCCGTTTGCGTTTACGTGGAGGCCCTGAGTTGCGGGAATCAGGAAGGGAACGTCGCAAGAAAGTTCCAGAGCCGTGGGGAACCAGGCTTGAGACGGCCAGAAAGGAGTTATCAGGACAAGAGAGCACTGTTCTTGTCTCACTTTCTGTAGAACCCTTTGAATCATTGCGAACGGGGGAAACGCGTAAGGGTGAAGAGGAGCCCAAGGCTGGAGAAAAGCATTCACAGCCAGAGCACCCGGGTCTGGCATCCAGCTGAAATACTGAGGGAGTTGGAAGGTCAACCGGCTGGCGAAAAGGTCCACGTCGAAAGGACCCCAGAAGTGATTCAGGGAATTGAAAATTGTCACATCGAGTTTCCAATCGCTGAAATCTTGAAGGAATCTCGAGTTCCAATCTGCTGAGATATTGGATTTCCCTGGGAGATATTCCGCCTTCAAAGCAATCTTGTGTTCCAGACAGAACATCCAGAGTTTCTTGGCCAGATCTGATAGGTCAGCAGACCTCGTACCACCGAGTTGGTTGATATAAGAGACTGCAGAAACGTTGTCCATCTTCAGAAGGACAGATCTGCCCTGAAGGGAGTAACTGAAACTCATAAGAGCATAGAGACCAGCAGTCATTTCTAAAAAATGTATATGGTGAGAAGACTCTGAATGGGTCCATACTCCACCGGTGTCTTGGTCGAGGAGACGTGCTCCCCAACCGTGAAGGCTGTCGTCTGACTCCAAAACAAAGTCTGGGGTCGAGCCAAAGATAGCCCTTCCATTCCAGGCGTCCAAATTGTCCAGCCACCAAGAGAGTTGCAGTTTCGCTTGTTGATCTAGAGAAACATGGTCCCCGTACCAAAGACCGGACCGAAGTGCATTGGCTTTCACCCTCTGGAGAGCACGGTAATTCAGTGGACCTGGGAAGATAGCTTGGATCGAAGAAGAAAGTAGACCCAGGAGTCTGGCCAATTCTCGGAGAGAGAGAGATTGTTGTCTCAGAACAAACCTGATCTCTTTCCGAATTTTGGCAATCTTCTTTTTGGGAATTAAGAGGAGACAACTGGAGGTGTCCATAGTGAAACCTAGGAACTCTAGGGATTTTGAGGGCGTCAGAATGGATTTTTCCCTGTTTATAATGAAGCCAAGGTCCTCTATGAGGTCCATGGAGACCTTGAGATCCTCTAAGACTTGTGCATGAGTTTGAGACATGATGAGGATGTTGTCTAGGTAGATAATTAGTCGAATACCTCTTGCTCTCAGAATGGAAACAATCGTTCTCATGACCTTGGGAAACACCAAGGGGCGGACGAGAGACCGAAAGGGAGAGCTTGAAATTGATAGAGGTGACCGTCCCAAATAAATTGGAGAAAGGGTTGATGTTCCTCGGCCATAGGGATGGTAAAATAGGCGTCTTTTAGGTCCAATTTGACCAGCCAATCTCCGTGAAGGAGAAGGTCCCTGAGAAGATGGATCCCTTCCATCTTGAAGTGTCGATAAACAAGATATTTGTTTACTTCCCGTAGGTTTATCACCAGTCTCCAACCTTTGTCCTTCTTCTCGACTAAGAAGAGGGTACTTACAAATTTCTTTTGGGACCAAGGCACCTCGATAATGGCACCTTTCTTGAGCACAGAGGAAACCTCCTCTCTGACGATTGCTAGATGTTCTAAAGGAAGGTCTAGAGGTCTGGGAGTAGTGGTCTGGTAAGGAGTGTCTACAAAGTCTATCCTGAATCCCTGAACAGTCTCTAGAACCCACAGGTCTTGTGTAAATCTTTTCCAAACGTGAAAAAAGTGTTTGAGTTTTCCCCCGACCCAGGGAGGTGAGAGAGAAGAAAGGGCACTTACTTTGGGAATTGTTGTTTGATGCTCCACGGGAGGAGAAGCCTCTGCCACGGGAACCGCGTCCTCGTTGAGGGTAGAATTGTTTGTTGGAAGGGTAGAAGCCGGTGGCACCTCTTCCTCTGCCGGATGAGAAGGGTCGGAAGGTTCCACGGCCGGAAGAGCGGCCCCTTCTTCCGGCCTGTCCAAAAACATTTGTTGGAAAGACTTTTCTCATGTTGTTCTGGGCCCTATCTAAGGCGGTGAAGGTGGCGACATATTTTCCGATTGTCTTGATCATATCTTCTCCAAATAGGAGCGCTTTAGGCTTATTAGAGGGTTCTTTTTCAGCAAGGTCCCCAAGTTTGGGGTTAATCCTGTTGAGGATAGTTTTCCTTCTTTCCACATTAAGACCGGATTTAGCGTTCCCTAGGAGCACAATCGCCCTCTGGCTCCAACCTCTTATTAGCCCAATGTCGAGGGGAGTATTAGAGATATGAGATTCCTCTGCTAAATCAAGGATTCTGGTAAGTGGGCCGAGGACATCCAGGAGGCGGTCTTGGCAAGCCTTAAGGGCTCTTTCCAGGCCTTTCCTGGGATCTTTTCACAGTTTAAATAAAAATTTTAATAGGTCTGGGTCTAGATTGGGGGTCTGGCAGACCTTATTGTCAATCCATGGTCTCGGGCGTTCAGATCGCATGGTACTGCGTGTATCTCTTTCAAGAGTATTCCTTAGCCACTTTGTAATAAACTTAGCAACATGGTCGTGAGGGAACGATTTAAAGGCTATTTGGGCGGGAGATGTTGTTAGGGGAGAACATTTCTCCACCTAAAGGGTGAAGAATTGCGTCTTTAGAGGAAGGGGAGGTGTCTGCCTCAGAAAGCGCATTAGATCCATGTCGTCCAAGTCATTATCATCAAGATCAAAAACGAACTCGTCATAAGGCTCAGCATATACTTCCTCTACATCGGAGTAGGAGTCTGAGTCAGCACAAGCGTTTTCACCAATTGTGCCGCTAGGGGCACCTCCCAAAACTGTGCCGCCAGGGGCACCCATCCTTATTGTGTCGCAAGGGACACCAACACCTTTTGAGGAGCTATGGCCTCCCATACTGCGTGAGGTGCTTGGACCTCCCATGTCAACTGGGTTAGGAATAATACCAGTAGTGCCTAGATTGTGCTTGACTTTTTTAGTGGCTTTGGATAAGGAAGGATCATGAGTTGTATCGCCTTCACTACATAGCGCTCTTTTATGAGACATGACTTCTTTTAGAGTATTAATCATGCATGATCTCATCTCTTTTTTAAGAAAATTCTTTAAAGAATCGCTAGTGTGGGCAGGGGAGCTTGCGACAGCGTCGTCAGATTCCAAATCAGACATAATGCCAATGTATGTCTGGTATGAAACAATATATAAAGGGAATAAAGTGGTACAAAGGATTGTTATTTAATTTTAGAATAGGTTAAAGAATATAATCCAAGTTCTGGTAATGAGATGTACCTTAGTAGTGTCTCAAGAGTTCAGTTAAGAACTCAAATCAAATGTACTCTCTATTTAAAATGCCCCCTTAAATGATGTAGTCCAATCAAACTACTTTGTATTTAAATTTGCCCCTTTTTTTTCAATGTAGTGCTGTGTAAGCCTCCGTTTGCCCAGAAATGAGTTATGTGCATATAACAAACAAAAACAGCTGATCGGCAGTGAGAGAGAGAGCTCCTCGTAGCAACCGAAGCGCTCATCCAGAGAAACACAAGGGAAAGAGGAATGACCCTTAGTCGGCAGGGCGCGTTACGCGGCCGCTGCAGAGGGTCATTCCTCTAATGTGGGAATGAATGTGCGCAAGGCATCGGGTGTCCAGAGCGCGAGGTAGGCGCGAGAGGTAAAGACCATCCGTCAAGTTTAACATGAATTACGAGTATTACGAGTATTTAACATGAATCACGAGAATTATGAGAATTACGAGTATCCATTATTTAACATGAATTACGAGTAGAACACGCGTTTTTAACGGGAATGAGAGCGAGAGTGGAGAAAAATAAAGAAAAGACGGACAAAAGCGTCACGAAGGTTAGGGGAAGGCAACCATAAATTGGAAGTCTTAGGGAGGGGGGTTACGGTGAGGGTAACGCGACCACAGAGAGTTCAAAGAATTAACTATGGCAAACATGGAGAAGGTCATAATAAGTAGAGAAATTATTTTTCACAAAGGTTAAAGGCTAATGGCATATTCTCTAAACATTTAGTATAAACAAATGGTCAATAAACAATATCAAAGAAGATAAGCAAATATAAGGAGACTTCAGTAAAGGCAACTTATCTGTTTGAGAGCCGCATTTAAACAAGGCTGATCTTCCCTGGCACACGCCTTTTATGGATACTATGATGTCACTTTGTTCTTATTCTAGTCTTTGTGATGTAAGCGGCTGTTTGTGAGCTGCATTAAAGGATTATGCATAATGTAGCCTCCTGTCTTGTAATAAAATCAGAAAGGTCTGACATAACTATAATATTATTTTTGTAAATTGGGCAAAAAAAATTGCATATGGAAAGGTTGACATCTTTTACTATTTTTCTACTTATTTTCGTATTGTTTTAATTTCATTGATTAGTTTCTTGGGGTAGACCATGAGCAATCATTAATGAGCAGATGCTACATTTTCGGAATATTGTCTAATTTTCAGAAATGTTCAGCTTTCCGCTTTTATCTATTGGTTTCTACCACAAACTGCAAGTTGGTAGAAAAAACAGCAAATAGGTCAAATCGACTACCACTTAGGAAAATGAAAAAAACTGTTGTAAAATCTGTCTTTTTCATGATTCTGCTTTTTCTTGAAACCTGGGAAAATTCTAAATTCAGCACAGCAATCCTTTTATTGATGTGATTTTAAGGGGAAATATATGCTTTCTCACACAGCAATTTTTCCCCATTTCCTCTCTAAAAAAGAAATGTTTCTATATTTTGGCTATATGTTCTGTTCCCTCCAGGGAAATCCACAAACCTTATATACCTTAAGAATCCCCAACTTGTGCGAAAAATGGTTTCAAATTGGCCTGGGCACCTTTTGTGTAGAAAAACATTATGAAGGCTTAAGAGCAAAGTGCATCAATAATCAAAAAAGGCTGAGAACTGGGTAAAGGGAGAAGGGGGTTCAGGAGTGATCTTCAACAGCTAAGGAGTTAAATAGCCTGATTCTGCCAACTGATCCTTAGCTTCTTTTCCTGGGCAAGCTGAGAATGATTCTATAACAGTTGAGTAGAATGTCACTGGTTTAGGTTGATGAATATGTGAAACAAATTGAAGCATCCCAATTCCTGGCACCCAGAGAGAGGATCTGTTAAGCCACCTCTGTAAAATACGAAACATGCAGATTATTGCTGCAGTTTTGACTAGGTGGTTGGTCTATTGCATGCGTTTTTGTTTTGTATAAATCTGTTTTATTTTTCATTCGGAAACTAAAGAGAGGGTCTATGTGTACACAGCATAGGGCCCACCACCCTATGTAGGGCCGGCCGCGCAATTTAGGGGATGCACGGGTGATTTAAGAGAAGCATACCTAAGGAGATTTTACACAGCATGTCGCCTACAACCCTTATTGGGCCGGCCGCATGTTGCCTGTGTCATAACATTGGATTATAATCGTGTGGGAATTTAAAGACCCATGGTTAACATGTACAATATCATAACGAAGAAGAAGGAAGAGGGGTTAGGCAAGGGACTTATAAGAAGGAGAAAGTAAAGAGTGAAAAGATAGAGAGTGGCGCGATGGCATTAAGGCCAAGGAGAAGAAAGGTTTCTATGACAAGGGAGCTATGTTAAGACAGTGGTGATGAGGAAAATGTTGTCGGGCGAAGCAAGGGGGGCCAGCGGTGGTCACGAATCAGGTCGTTGACCGGTGCACGTGTCATGTGGAGCAATGGGCAGGGCCATCATGGTTGTACAACCAGTCTGTCGGGTTCAGGTGGGGCTACAGCATCTTTAAAGAGGCGTAGGGAATGGAGTTTCAGGGGCAGGAGACGCGTGTTTTCTATTTTACAGAGATATTTAACCAATGGTTGCCAAATTTTGGTGAAGCGGGTATCGCGGGACTGCAGGTGCGCTGTGAAGAGTTCCATCTTCTGAGGTGCTAGAGTGCTATATCTGCACACACGTTTTTGTATAGATTGTTGAAACCATTTTGTAACCAATAAGGTACTATGGTATTCAGACTTCCAGCAGGGTAGTCATTGGATCATTGCACCTTCTGGAAGGTCCAAAGAAATGTGGAATTTACCCTTCTTAACAGACAGACCTTGCAACTCTCATGTCTGCTCAAGTCATTACCAATGAATTGTCTTTGTCGAGTTTCAATAAATACCTCACTATAGCAACTTCTTCAGAGGGACTAGAGGACTTTGTTTTAACCAATCTGGGTATACTTGAATTTACTTTAAAGGCGAGCCACCCAAATGCTAGACTACTCCATTAAGATTTCTCACTTCCATCACTTTTCACACCACATCGTCTCCCACCCACAGACTTAACACTTGTCTCAGTGTCCCAAAACCGATTGAGAATCTACACAGTACTCTTCCCCTGCACAGGAAACTGCCACCCTAGATATTGTCTACTCCTTCTACAGTCTCTCCTCCCCTTTCTTCTTCACTTTCCAATGGGAAACCCTCATGTGCAAAGTGAAATGTTTAGTTTAGTTTTGTTTACAGTCTACCTCTAGAGTTTACTTCCTGTAGGGAATAGGTTGACACTTTGTTCTTTATTTGACTAATTGGGTGAAAAGAATCGATTTATTAAGTATGATTTGTATAGGAAAACTGTTTGTCTGTTGTGTTATCTGTATATAATTGTTGTATATATGTGTGCATATATATGTATATATTGTTCGTTTGAAAATAGCGTTATAAAACAGGACAAAGTAATTCCGGATGTGATTGTTCCTTGTTTAAACTCAAAAATTGAATGACAGGACAATGTTCCTATTATAGGGGAATTGATAGTCCCCTATTTGAAATGTATTGATATATATTGATTCCTCCTTGCCATCTTGTGCATTTACCAGTGTTTTGTTCCTTACCCAGGCAGAGGAGGGTAATTTGGGTAAACCCCCACAATTTTCAGAAAATAATTGTTTACACTTTTTCAAGTGTGAGGGTAGTTTGGTATTCGAATACTGATGTAAAACCTGTTACAATGTGTAAGTGATTGTGTCAATCACATTCCTTAAAGATTATTTGTATGTGAGTGGAAGTGAGTTTATAATTTGTGTATGTGTTTTGGAGGTTGATGCGTTTAGTTGATTTGTTCTGGAAATGTCTGAACCTCATATGGTACAATATTTGGAAGAAGAAATCAATAGATAATTACAAATTCCTTCCCTCTTGGGCGGAGAGCAAGTTACATCAGGCACTTATAATTCAGATAAAGGTGCACAATTAAGAAAAAAGAACACTAGAACCCAATTGCATGCTTAGGTACTTTCAGAACACCTTAAAGTTAATACCATCCCAGCAGGCTTGCAAGTTAAAAATATACCAGTGATATTTGTAAACGATAAACCTTATTTGTTGGACTTCAGTGGATTGGGTACTAAATGCTCACAAGACTGGATAGTTCTTTCTATCCAGACTGCGCTGAGAATTAGTGAGGAAGAATTGAAAGAGATTAAGAGGTTGGAGGAAGAAATTGTGGCGGATACTGCGATCACTGATGCCAAGGCTTTCTTAGATTCAATTGAAAAAACGATTGTGAACTCTAAAACACACACGATTAATTTGAAAACTACAAAAGTGATGAGAGATATAAAAAACTTTAAAACTAAAATTGTTTATCCATATCTGAAGGAGGATTTTTTCAAAAATAATAATCTGAGTACTCTGAATCTGCAGTACAGAGGAAGATCACGTAGAAACCTTATCACCTTTTCTGACTCAAATCTTACCAACCCTACCTAGCTTATTTTCAATACCCGAGAACCCTTCCTTTTTTAGACAGAGGACACAGGAGGGGTGGGGGGGGTCAGAGGAGAATGTAGAGCACCACTACCAGCCCCGGAGCAGGGAATTTTCAGGACACAACGGAGAACATACAACAGATAGGTCAGGAGTCTAACAAGGGACAAAATGGTAGTAATTAACTAATTCCCATTCACAATCTCTCTGAGCATCCCCTGACTGTCATGGAAAAACGAGTTTTACACAAATGTGTGTCCTTTGTTCCACTCACTTTGCAGGACCCGGTGAATACGAAAACCGAGGTCCTTCCATTTCTGGGTAAAACCAGATTAAAAATATCCTTTTCAGACCATAATGAAACCTGTGAGATAAATACGAGTGGATTATGTAATAAATCCACATTTTGTCCAGATAGTGCATCAATGCCCAATGAGATTCTCCTCTTTGAAGATCAAATATTGAGGGAAATCGATGAATTTAATAAAAAAAGAACTTTCTTTAAACCCAACTTTTCCCAATTAGAGCTGGTTGCATTGAAAGACCTTACAAACAACCCTCTTACAGTCATTAAACCTGCTGATAAAGGGGGTGGGATTGTCCTGTGGGACACCAATGATTATGATAATGTGATACTGAATCAATTGAATAACTTGGAACATTATCGTCCGATTTGTGATAATCCGACCGCACGTTTAAAGGCTCAAATTTTACATCTCACTACGCAGGCACTGGAAGAAGGCTATATTTGTTAAAAGAAGTATGAATGTTTAAACACCACGATACACAAATTCCCAATATTTATGTATTGCCTAAGGTTCATAAGAATATGCAACAACCTGCGTGGCGGCCTATTATTGCGGCATGTGGGTCGTTGTTGGAACCTTTAGCTAAATACATAGACGTATTTTTGAAACCTTTTGTATCTTTGACGTGGGCTTACATCAGAGAAACCATGGACTTCATTTCTAAAATTGAAGACTCAATATTTGATAGTGACCAACAGTTGTTGGTCACTTTTGATATTGAAAGTCTCTATACTAACATTCCGCAAGAAGAAGCCTTACTAGTCCTGGGAATAGTGTTAGATCGGAGGCCCAGGCCACATGTTGTACCCACAGATTTCATCACAGCCCTTGCTAAGATCTGCCTTAAAAACAACTTTTTCGCTTTTAAAGATGAGCTGTATATACAAGGGAAAGGCGTGGCTATGGGGTGTTGTTTCGCCCCAGAAATTGAGAATCGAGTTATGGGCGCCTTTGAGAGAAACTTTATTTTTCATGACGCTACACCCTTTAAAGCCCACATTATTCAAGGGATTTGTTTCATCAACGATATTTTTATGATATGGTCAGGAACAGAGGAACAACTTTCCATGTTCCATAATTGGTTGAATGCTCGCTAAGTGGACCTCAAATTTTCTATTAACTATAGTGATACTAAAATTCATTTCCTAGATGTTTGGGTATGCAATAATAATGGAATCCTTGAAGTGTGTCTTTACACTAAGCCTACTGACTGAAACACATTACTACATTTTTCTAGTGGCCATCTGCGGAACCTTAAAGAAAATTTGCCATATGGCCAATTCTTAAGGATCCAGCGTAATTGTACGAACAAAATGGACTATTTGGAAAATGCAGAAAGATTGCAAACTAAGTTATGCAACAGAGGCTATCCTAGAAAACTGGTTAGAACTGCGTTGAAAAGAGCTTGGTTTACACCACGCAAAACTTTATTAACTCCAAAGGTAAGCAGGCATCTGATCGGATGACATGTGTGCTGATTTATAATCCCAAAGCGAATAAAATCAAACAGATTATTCTAAGGAATTGGAGGTTAATTCAGCATTTTGACGTCCCTAAACCTTTGCTTGCATTTCGCAAAGGAAAAAATATTCGGCAATACTTAGTGAAAGCTGCACGGACTATTCCACCAAAGAGTGACCTAAGAAAGATGATGGGTCTCCCTCCTGTAGTTGGACACTTTAAATGTAATTACTGCAGGGTATGCCCTTACATGACTAACTCGAAATTCGAGACGCTGAATGGCATAAAGCATAACCAAACAAATTTCTCCAACTGTAATACGAGAAATGTTGTGTATTCTCTTATATGCCCTTTTGAAAAGATATATATAGGGCAAACCACACAAGCAGTAAAAATGAGGGTATTGCAACACCAGTCTAGAGTTCGTTGTAAAACACCGGGAGCTCCTTTGGTTGAGCATTTCATTGAGTGTTATCATAACGAAAATGACATTAGGTGGTCTGTCCTTTTGGTGGTGAAATCCCAAAATAAAGTGTCTCTACGAAGGACCTTGAACAAACCTAAAGCATGAATGATAGAAAAGTATCACACTGCGAGGTTGGGCTTCAATGACCGGGATGAAATATGGGCTCTTATCTGAATCTCTGTATAAAGGTGTAGCTTATATTCAAGATGCATTGTGTTAAAGAGCTTAGTATACTGTATATAAATATGTTTTTTTTCGGAACAACTGAGCGTCTCTGCCATCCTCTGGAACAATATGATTTGTCCTTGGTTATGTCTTAATGATGTTATGTTTTTTACTATATTATTGTTTTTGCTTTTTTGGTAAACATATTTGTTTATGTCTGTTGTAAATAAACATTGTAAATATGCTGCCAATAGATTGAAAGTCCATCTCTGTGCCGACCGGTGTCCACTTTATTTATTATTTATTTATTGCATTTGTATGGCGCAACAGCTACCCTGAGGGTTTCCTGGCGCCCTGGATCTGTGTTACTGGAAAGTGGGCAGGGGACAATTATTGGTCGAACAGCCATAATTTCATTCACTTATGAAAGCGTAGATAATAGGGTTCTAGCCGTAGTTGGAGGGGGAGTGAATTCCATTGTATAGGTGCCATATAGGCAAAGGAACGACCGCCCAATCGAGCTTTTTTTACCCTGGGAACGATGAATTTCGCCTGGTTCATTGAGCGTAAGTTATGCAAGGGTAGGTATTTCTGTACCATCTTACCTAGGTACTCCGGGGCTGCCCCTGAGCTGATCTTATACATGTAACAAAGTACCTTGAACTTTACTCTACTTGCCACTGTCACCCAGTGCAGTTTTTTAAGATGTTCTGTCATACTCGTGCGACCTGGGAGATTGAGGAGCATTCTGGCCGCAGAGTTTTGAACGACTTGAAGTTGATTCAGAGTGCTATTCGTAACTCCTAAGAATAGGACGTTACCATAGTCTAATCTTGAAGTAATTAGAGCCTGTAGGACCATCCTCTGGGCTCCATCTGGCAGTTGCCACAATTTTTTTCTCAACCATTTGAGGATCATAAAGCATGTGGAGGCAGTTTTGGCTGTGTGCATACGCATAGACAGCTTATCGTCAATTATTACCCCTAAGTTGCGTGCAGATTGTACCGCAGTCGGGGTAGCGCCCATTTCAACAGGCCAGTGCGTCGGGCCCTAGAGATTCTTTTGGTTGCCAAATATAAGTAACTCTGTTTTATCCCCATTCAACTTTTATTTTTTAGAATGGAGCCAGTTGGCCATTCTAAGTAGTCCAGATCGAAGGGGAGAGATGTCAGATTTTTCTGTAGATGTGAGGGAGAACACAAGTTGTGTGTCGTCCGCATAAAAATAAATGGTGAGGCCTATATCTTAACCAATTTTGGCTAGGGGAGTGACATACACATTGAAAAGGAGGGGGCTTAATATAGAGCCCTGGGCACTCCATAGGGGGAATCATATACTTCCGAGAAATTACTTTTAGAGAAGACCTGATATGTTCGATGCAGGAGAAACTGCACCAACCATTTTAATGCTTTGCCTCTGATTCCAATATCCTTCAGGGACTTGATGAGGGTTGTAGGACAAATGGTGTCGAATGCGGCACTCAAATCTAAAAGAATGAGTGCTGCTGTGCCTCCAGTATTGAGTTCTTGGCGTATGACCTCAGTGACCCCAAGTAGGGTGGACTCAGTGGAGTGGCCTTTCCTAAAGCCGGATTGGGAGTAGTGCAGAAGATTGTTGTCATTGACAAAGTCTGCCAGCTGCTTATTAACATGTTTTTCTAAAATCTTAGACAGGATCGGCAACAGGGACACAGGGCGAAAGTAGGAAAACACCTCTGGGTCGCTGTTGGTCTTTTTTAGCAGGGGAACTACCATGGCGTGCTTCCAGTCGTTGGGTAGTACAGCTTCTTTCAGGGAGGCATTTAACAGTGCTCTAAGGACTTCCAGAATAGGAAGATCTAATTGTTTGAGGACATGCGCAGGTATAGGGTGTAGGGGTGAGCCTGATTTTATGCTGCTTAATGCATTGCCGAAGGCAAGAGTATCTATTGGTTGCCAGGTCCTAATTTCCTGCTTCATGAGAGACTCCTGTTGTTCACTGATGATGGACACAGTGGGCTGATATCGGTACCATCATCGTGAGATGTAAAGTTAGCATATATAGTGGCTATTTTCTCGTGAAAGAAATTCGCAATACAATTGCATTGGGTGGGAGATAAAATAGGAGGTTCAGGTTGGGCTGCTGCACCAGCTAGATTCTTGAGGACTTTAAAAAGAGTCCCTGAATGGTTTTGAGCTCCTAAGATAGTATTTTTGGTGAAATTTCCCCTGTCGATTTTACAGGATAAATGGTATGCATTAAGTGCTAGCTTGTACTTTTCTTTATTAACAGAGTTGTAATCTCTTCTCCATTGTCTTTCTAGCTTCTTGCACAGGCTTTTGTCTTCTTTTAGTTTGTCCGTAAACCAGGGAGCAGGGGGATTGCATGATTTTTGTTTACTTAAGGTCGGAGGGTAACAGTCAAAGCAGCGTCCAATAGCCAGCTATTAATTCTATTATGGTCCTCGGTTGTGATTTTATCTATATCAAAACCTGGGCTGGATCTGATTAATTGTTCATCAAGATCCTTTATGTGGAGTTTTTGCCAATTTCTGAGCCACACCTCTGATTTTTTAAGGTTACTATGGGCGGGAGCCCAGATGATAAATTTGCTGAGAAAATGGTCAGACCATACAATTGGTAGTGTAGACTCCTATTTAATACGATCAAAGTTAGCAAATATAGGATCAAGTAAGTGGCCGGCTTGATGCGAGGAGCCAGAGTTCCACAGATGGATATTTAGTGCCTCAAGGTCTGAGAGAAAGTTTGCAATCATAGGGCAGTTAAGGTCTTCTAAATGTAGATTTAGATCTCCTAAGATGGTAAACATGGAGGCCTCCAACAGGAGAGGTGCTATAAATTCAGGTAGGGCAGCCGCCCATTCTCCTGCTGCCCCCGGGGGGCGATATATCAGGAGTCCTGAGAGTGTGATTTGGGGAGTTAATGTAAGTTTAAAAAGTCCTGCTTCGCAGTTGCCCAACTTAATATCTGTCCATTTACATTGAAACAAGTTTTTAAAAAGAATACAGATGCCACCACCTACTTGGTTAACACGATCTTTTCTAACTATAGAGTAGTTGGGAGGGAGGGCTAGAGCTATGTCTGGCCCGGAACTATCGGTTAACCAAGTCTCCTTGAGAAATAGCGCATCTGGCTTCTCAATCAATCAATCAGGAGTTTGTTAAAGCGCAACTACTCACCCGTAAGGGTCTCAAGGCGCTAGGGGTGGGGGGGTGCAGGTTCCATTCCATCAAGGAGGGGGTCTGTCGAAGAGCCAGGTTTTGAGGTTTCTTGCGAAGATGGGGAGCGATGTTGTCCGTCTGAGGTGGAGCGGAAGGGCGTTCCATGCTTTGGCCGCGAGGAAGGAGAAGGAGCGGCCTCCCGATCTGGTCTTTCTGGTGCGGGGGACCACGGCGTAGGAGAGCTGGGCTGATCGTAGGGTCCTTTGGGGTGCGTGGAATTTGAGCCGGCTGTTCAGGTATGCTGGTCCGGTGCCGTGGAGGGCCTTGTGTGCGTGGGTGAGCATCTTAAAGGTGATTCTCGCCTCGACGGGGAGCCAGTGGAGTGTGCGCAGGTGCTGGGAGATGTGGCAGTGTTTTGGCAGGTTGAAGACCAGTCTTGCGGCGGCGTTCTGGATGTTCTGTAGCTTGCGGATGAGGTTTTTGTTTATTCCGGCGTAGAGTGCGTTGCCGTAGTCGAGTTCAGACACTTTATGAGTTATTTTGTATATTTGTTCAGGTCTTCACTCACACTTGTCCTGAGGAGGCCAGTTTATTCTGGAGGCCGTAACGCGTCCTCATCGACACACATTATAAAATGAGGAGTCTGATAATATCATTGAATTGAATTTGGAATTTACTTTTTGACACAATTTTGAAATTTAGGTTCAGGAGTAAAAATAACTGATTGTGTTTGTTAAGACTACCTCTAGAGTGTACTTCCTGTAGGGAATAGGTGGACACTTTGTTATTTATTTGACTAATTGGGTGAAAAGAATCGATTTATTCAAATGATTTGTATAGGAAAACTGTTTGTCCGTTGTGTTATCTGTATATAATTGTTGTATGTATGTGTGTATATATATATGTATATATTATACGTTTGAAAATAGCAGTATAAAACAGGACAAAGTAATTCCGGATTACAATAATTAAAATATGTAATCCTGTACTCAATGGTATGTGATTGTTCCTTGTTTAAAGTAAAAAATTGAATGACAGGACATTGTTCCTATTATAAGGGAATTGATAGTCCCCTATTAGAAATGTATTGATATATAATGATTCCTCCTTGCCATCTTGTGCATATAGTCACTACGTGCCATAGGCGCACAAACCAAGCAGCAGTGGAGGGGGGGGGGGTCTGCTTTTTTCAAATATAGTGCTCTGAGTTGTTTAGCGGGCCCTAGCATAATGAGAGCAATGTACCAGTCACTACGGGTGAGCGCTCTCAAGTTGTCGGGTTTACGGACTAGAAGAACCATGGCTGTGGATTCAGGCAGAGGGAAGCCAAGTACCTCCTTAATATGACTACAAACCTCTTTCCAGAACTGGGTCAGGAGTGTACATCCCCACCAGATATGAATAAAGTCCCCCGAAGCACTCGAACATCTCCAGCACAGCGGGGAGGATGTGGGGAACATCCTGTGCAACCAAGAGGGTGTATACTACCACTGTGTCATGATCTTGTACCCAGTTTCTCATTGTGATATGCTGCAATAGACCTTCGGTATGTTCCGCCACAGGTGACTTCACTGGACAGGTGTCATTTCAGTGGGAGACACTGACTGCCATTGACGCTGGTACGGGCGAGTGGCTACCACCCGGGGTGCTGCAGAATCTGGTAAGTCTGAGAGATAAGTCCCTGTGACTCATCAAATGAGCGTACAAGTCATTCAAAGGGGATAAATGGGTGGGTGGTGGCTTGTTGCATCTCGGACGTGGACAGCTAGTGCCATAGCAGCACATACTGGAGCCTGGCTCCCTCTGGGAGTTGTAACTTGTCTTTGCATTGGGCAAAGGTCTTGAGTGGGTCTACAGCGTACAGATCTGGAATCTGTCTGCACCCATCCTCCAGCCATTTAGAGAACGCTTGCGGGTTGAGAACAGGTGGGAATAATGGGTTACCTGCAAGGGGGTTGTGAGGAGAAGGGAAGGTCGTGAGCCCCTTGGGTATGTCCCAGATGTCCAGCACCGTCTTGGTGGGTACGGAAACATAAGCGATGCGGGAGCATGCAGCCTGATGGAGCCAGGAAAGTTCCCAAATGGTTCTTCCGGTTACAGCCCTGTCCATATGGAACCAGACCTTTTCACTCTCAATCGCTGTCCACTCAAAAACTATACGAAAGTGGAAGGCCCAGTAGTATTCTAGTAGGTTTGGGCAAGCTAGTCCTCCTCTATTCCGCGGGAGCATGAGAACTTTGTTAGAGAAACTGGGTCTACGCCCACCCCAGATGAAGCCGGTGATGTCTCCCTGAAGGCTCTAAATCTGGCGCTGTGGGATTGGGGTGGCAGGCACTGGAACAGGTACAGAATTTTTGGGAGCACCGACATTTTGATAGCGTTCAGACGGCCCAGTCAGGAGAGGGTCAGGGGGTTCCAATCCCTCAGGTCTATCAAGACGGTTCTCCTACACTCCCACCAATTCGTTTGGGTCCATGTGGCTAGCGAGTGGGTCAGCTGAAGCCCCAAACATAGAATGGAGCTAGTGGCCCACTGATAGGGGACGAGGGCTTGCAGGGCCGGTATCTCCTCCTCAGGGATCGTAAGGTTCAGGGCCCAGGACTTCCCATGGTTGGTTTTAAGACCGGAAGCCAACTCAAAGGATTGCAGCAAGGAGTGTAGTGCTGGAAGGGAGACGTGCGGGCGAGAAAACGTGAGGATTAGATCATCGGCAAAGAGCGCCACTTTGTTCTGCTGACCTGCAAGGAAGATGCCATGTATTTCCGTAGCCTGTCTAATCATCATAGCCAAAGGTTCTACCACGAGAGCAAAGAGGAGGCAGCTCTGCCGCGTACCCCTGTGTATGGAGATGGGGTGTGTGATTTGCCCATTGACTCACACCCGAGCCTGCGGAGAGAGGTAGGGAGCCATGATCCTAGCTATCAAGTTCTGGCCTAGTCCGATTTTATTCAGCACAGCTCGTAGGATGGTCCAATCAACTCGATCGTACGCCTTCTCTGTATCAAGCGATAGAGGGCATGCCGGTATGGTCCAATGTTGTGCCTTCCCCACAAGATGGGCAATTCTGCTAAGATTGTCTGCTCCATGGCGATTCCGGATAAAGCCAACCAGATCTGGCTCTATGAGTCTGGTCATGTGTGGGTCAAGGCACTTTGCCAGTATTTTGGTGTAGATTTTAAGGTCTGTGTTCAAGAGGGCTATGGGACGGAAGGAGGAGCATAGGGTGGGGTCCTTACCCAGTTTGGGGATGAGGGCTATTTCTGCCATTCCCATAGAGGACGACGGCCCCTCCTTGTCGGAGAAGGAGTTGAACAGTCTTAGGAGGTAGGGTTGGAGTTGCGGCAGTAGCAGGCGATGGAAAGCTAATGGGAGGCCATCCGGGTCCTGTGACTTCCCGAGGGGGAGGTCCTTCAGCGCACTTGCCAGCTCCTCTTGTGTGAGGGGCTCTTCCAGCTGCTTGGCATGGTAGGGCCTGATTGGAGTCCAAGGGCATTTATTTAGGATATCTTTTACCCAGTCCGGGCAGGCATCGCGTTTGGCCCGCTCTGTGGTGACCCTCTCGCCGTCGGCAGTCTGGAAGTTAGCTATGTGTGCTTTTGCAGTACACGCTGGCAAGCGTCTTGCCAATATCCTACCCACCTTATCCCCCCACTCAAAGTGTCGCTGTTTCAATGTTATTAGGGCTCTCTCAGCCTTGTTGGTTTGGAGAGAGTTGCCCCCGAAGATTAGTGAGGCGGGGTTTGTGTGCAAGTGTGGGGTTCTCCTCGTCCTGTCTCTCCAAGTCCTTAATGTCTTTGGAAAGATTATCCTCCAGTAGACGTGCCTCAGGCACCCGTGCAATTGCAAGAGATGTGATATGGTGCGGATCGTGGCCTTGAATGCATCCCATACTACAGGGAAAGGAGTTTCGGGAATGTCATTGATCGCAAAGTAGGAGTCGATACGCCGTATGCTCGCCACATCTACTGGTTCCCACAGAATATGCGGTGGTAGACGCCATTGTGCGGTACGGGAGGGACAAACTGCCAGATCCTGCAGGAGGAGTTTGAGATGCGCATGATCAGAGATCAAGATGGCAGACATGGATGCCAACAGCATATCGCTAATCAAAGTTTGAGAGATAAAAATATAGTCTATGCGCGAATACGAGCGGTGTTCGTGTAGTACTACAAATAATCGTGTGCCTCAAGAGAGTGGTAGCGCCAGGAATCCAGTAGACCCTGGTCCGTTATTTGCCTGCGGAGGGCCGTGGACATAGCCCCCCTCCCATGAGAGGAGGCATCACTACGATCTATTTTAGGGTCTCATGCCATGTTGAAGACTCCCCCTACGATTAGTGAGGGGTCGTCCTGTGGGACGTGCTCCCGCAAGATCATCCAGAGATAGGAGTCTTGCGCCTGATTGGGCGCACACACATTGCACAGTGTAACGAGGCGTTGTACAATCTGGACCCCTGCCCTGATAAAGAGGCCATCCGGACTACGGAAGACCCTAGATTCCCCCTGCCTGATGCCAGATCTGCAAAGGATTGCCACCCAGCCGTTTTCGTGGGTGCCGTAGCCCAGAATTGAAGAGGGTATCTAGGATGGGCCATGCAAAGGGTATCAGCCTTTAGAAGGTGAGTCTCCTGAAGGAGGATGATGTCTGGGTTATGTTGTAAAAGGTAGCGCCATATTTGATGTCGTTTGTTGGTGGAGTTAAGTCCCTTAACATTGAGGGATAAAATCTTCAGGGGGCAGGCAGCAGCCACGTTGGTGTCAAAACCTGGAGTAGTCCCTCATGACACTGTAGGAAGCGGGGTGGGATAGTGGGGGGGAGACGCAGGCGCTTGTCACTCTTGTCAAAGGGAGAGCACCAGAGCACCGTCTGGAGGGGATTCCTCGTCCACCATAGCGAAGGGTATAGAGAAAGTATGAAGAAAGGGAGAAAAGCGAACAGATATGTACTGTCAATGAGTATATATAACCAGCATTGGCCAACCGGGCCACAATGTCCTGTTCCAGTTGTGGGTCAGCCTAGACCTTAAGGCTCAGGTGATGCCGGAGAAGTCACTCTCCCAAGAACAGGTAGGGGGCGGGTCGTCAGCCGTTCATGGAGTCATCTGGGTGGATAGTCCAGTACCATCAACCCTCCAGGTAAGGAGCTGGGGTATGGTTAATTCCAGGGGTTGAGCGCCAGCCCCACCGGGTTCTGAGACAATTTCTGAGGTAGGCGTACTCTGCAATTTGCGGAGGTGAGGTTTCAGGCAGTCAAGGGGATGGAGGTCGGGAGTTAGCGGCAGATCTTTCCACATGTGGGGAACGCCGGAGGCGGCGCACGGTAGACCATGATGGCTTGGCAGGGGCTCGCGCAAGGGGCGTGAGACGTCTATGGCTGGAGGGCGGCATTGAGAAGAGGTGGAGAAGCTGTGCCGCTTCTTTAAAGGACCTTACCATCCGGCGTTTGGACTCCCACTGAAAAATGAGAGTGAAGGGATGGCCCCACTGGTATGGAATATTCAGGCTTCGCAGTTTATCCGTCGCAGGTCTAAAATCTCAATGTCTCCGGAGGGTGGTAGGTGCTAGGTGTTGATAGATCTTGGCTCCGTTGTAGGTGAGGTGCGGTTTGGTGCGTGCGTAGCCTCTTTTTCTGTAAAAAAGTGGACCCAGGTCAGGGTGTCTGGGAGAATACCCGGTCTACCAGTGGGACCGGAGACCCGATGGGCCCGATCCAGGGCCGGCAGAGAGGCATCATCGTCTCCCCAGACCTCATGCAGGAGGTGCGCCAAGTAGCTCATGATGTCGTTCCCCTCTGCCCCGAGAGGAACCCCCCGGATGCAGAGGTTGTTCCGGCGACTCCGATTTTCCAAATCTTCCTGTTTCAGTTGCAGCTCGATATTCTGCTCCTCCAGGGTGGCCAGGCGCTGCCAGAGTTGGTCTTGGTCCTTGGTTAGGGAGTTCACAGTCTTCTCTAGGCCATCCACTCTTTCCCCAAGATCCGTGACCTCCTTCTTAAGCTCCCGGACACAAGAGTGGACCTCGGAAAGCAAGGAGCCTATCTCAGGTTTAAGCTCCTTCATGAAGGTAGCCATAAAAGCCTGGGTGACAGTTGGCGAGTCCCCTCCAGTATGTGAAGCTACCTCCCCAGAGGTCAGTGTGCATGTCTTGACCCCCATAGCAGCGTGACAGTATTGTCTTTTGAGGTGCCGCTGAGTCCTTTCCTGCTATGGTGCGTGTCATCTCCTGAGTGCGACCTTCTCTCAAAAGTGGCAGATGTACGAGCTAGTGAGTGATTGAGGGGCCGTTAGAGATTAGGTGTAGATGCCAAGTGCCCCATGCTTTGTCTCAGTTTGTGGGGGCAGAGTGCGTCAAACTGGATTCCGCAGTTGACAGCGCGATGTAGGCCAGGTAATCAGGATCTCCGTTCACAGGGATATTCTCGCCCCCCCCCTCCTCACCTGCTCAGAAGGTGCGCTTTCCAGGAGTCCAGCAGGGCGCAGTACAGGTGGGGCAGGGAGAAGTGCAAGTTCGTGCCCAGCCACAAACCCGCTTGGCCGGGAGGTTGCCACCCAGGAGACGGGCCCCACGTGTGCACGGTCAGCCCCACCATAAGCCGACGGTCTCCAGCCGTATCTACTAGTCCGCTAGACCCGTCTGCGCTAATGGGTGCATGCTGGGTCGTCAATATGCTGACAGGGCAGGCTGCGTGGAATTCTCAGTGCCCAAGTAGGGGAGTCAGTCGGCAGGAGTTAGGGCGGATGGAGCCCCTGTTTGCAGGCCTCACACCCTCGTCCGGTAGATGGCGCTGAGCGTAGGGTTTACTGTCCTATGTGTGCTTGTCCTCAAGGTTCAGCAAGAGAAAGAACAGGGGCGGTGGATCATGCAGGCATCCCAGGTGGGGCAATGGGGGCCAACTTTACCAGCACGTGTGGAGGATCCACCAGTGGTGGGCAGGCCAGTTACTAGGGCTCGCCAGTTGTCAGGCCGATCAAGCTTTTAGTTGCATAGAGGGCAGTTCGCTGAGGTAGGCCGCAAACAGGGGCAATGCAGTTGGGCTGTGTGAGGCCAGCGAGGTGCAAGGGCCAAGGGGAGAGATGTGGGAAGGCGATTCAGCAAAGAGCCCCCCACCTCTTACACCTCACCTGCGCTGTGCTTCAGTGCTGCTGGAGTCCAGTATCAGAGCAAGGTGGTCCTGAGTTCTTGGCGTATGACCTCAGTGACCCCAAGTAGGGTGGACTCAGTGGAGTGGCCTTTCCTAAAGCCGGATTGGGAGTAGTGCAGAAGATTGTTGTCATTGACAAAGTCTGCCAGCTGCTTATTAACATGTTTTTCTAAAATCTTAGACAGGATCGGCAACAGGGACACAGGGCGAAAGTAGGAAAACACCTCTGGGTCGCTGTTGGTCTTTTTTAGCAGGGGAACTACCATGGCGTGCTTCCAGTCGTTGGGTAGTACAGCTTCTTTCAGGGAGGCATTTAACAGTGCTCTAAGGACTTCCAGAATAGGAATAGGAAGATCTAATTGTTTGAGGACATGCGCAGGTATAGGGTGTAGGGGTGAGCCTGATTTTATGCTGCTTAATGCATTGCCGAAGGCAAGAGTATCTATTGGTTTTGGACCAGCTGGAGGCGTTTTAACTCTCCAATTTGGAGCCCAAGGTAGAGGCTGTTGGAGAAGTCTAGTCGCGACAGGACCAAGGCAATTACAATCTGGGTAAGGGCAGCCGGAGAAAAGAAACAAGCAATTTTCTTGATTTTCTTTAATTGAAAAAAGCTGGATGACACCACCGCATCTACCTGTCTTTTCAGGGACAGATCCTCGCTAATAAGTACTCCCAGACTTTTAACTGAAGATGACTTGAAAGGTGGAGCCCCCATGCTTGATGGCCAGAAGCATGGGTTCCAGCTTAGTGCGCTCTGCCCAGGCAAGACCAGTTCAGTCTTGCCTGTGTTGAGTTTCAAATGATTGCAACTCATCCAACCCTGGATGTGAGACATGGTGTTTTGAAATACCTCCACTGAGTCCTTGGTGTTAAAAGGGAAGATGAGTTGCAAATCATCTGCATAATTAAAGATGGTAACTTTCGCTTTTCTTAAGGAGTACAATAGGGGGCGTAGGTACAAATTAAAAAGTAAAGGTGACAATGATGAGCCCTGAGGTACTCCATATGTGGTGGTTATAGTGGGAGCTGTAAAAGAGCCCAATCTTACAGATTGAGTGCGGCCGGAGATGAATGAACGGATCCAACTCAACGCAGAGCCCCTAAGACCAGCTTGTTCGACAAGGTTGACCAAGATGGTATAGTCAACCGTGTCGAACGCTGCCGAAAGGTCCAGTAACGCCAGGGCCTGGTGGATCCCGTTATCCGCGTTCCGCCTCAGGGTATTTTGTACCGCCAGGATGACTGCCTCAGTCGAATGACATGGGCGGAAACCAGCTTGGTTAGGTTCGAGGTATTCAGTTTCTTCGACAAATTTGGACATGTTGTCACAAACATGAGCCTCCAAGAGTTTAGCACAGTACGGCAACAGTGATATAGTAGTTGAGCGGGTCGAGCGGATTTGCTCCGACCTTCTTTATCAGAGGGATGAGTAGAGCCTTTTTGAGGTTGTTGGGGACTTTACCCTGTAAAAGAGATCCGTTCAGTAGAGAAAGCATGCCCTCAGGAATAGCAGTTCCCACCTCTCTCAAGATGTGCGGAGGGCAAATATCATCGGGTGAGCCTGATTTGACCCTGGCGAACAGCCTAGATAGAGTATCATCATCAATGAGGGGAAATGATTCCAAAGTCGAAGAATTATAATACGCATCATCCAAAGGGGGGGAGGACAGAGTAGTGGAGATGCTTTGTTTTATAGTGTAGATTTTATCAAAGAAAAAAGAGTTAAGTGAATTACAGAGGTCCTGAGTAGGAGCCACAGATTGAGTAGTTCTATCACTGCCACTAAGACCTTCAACGATATTAAACAATTCTTTTGATTTGTTACGGGAATTCAGGATTTTTTCCGAAAAATAATCAGTTTTATGTTTCTGGACAAGTTTCTGATAGTCCTTTCGAGCCTTGCAGTAGTTAGCTTTGTCTAGTGCCGAATAATCCGTTTGCCACTTCTGCTCTTTTTGACGAACTTCAAGTTTTAAAGCCTTCAGGTGAGGTGTAAACCACCTGTGGGCGTCATTGGGGTGGGAGCGGGGAATATTAGAACAGGGGGCATAAACGTCAGCTGCTTGACGTAGCCAGTTGGTATAGGCTTCTTCAGTCCCATCAATGTCCTGATCCAGTGGGGGAAGGGACGAAGTCAAAGTGTCGATGAAGGCTGAGATGTCAGTTTTCTTCCATATTCTAACTTTCCCACCTATCTGGAAAGGCTGCTTTCTACTCTTCGCGATAGCGATAGTGAAATGTATCAGAAAGTGGTCCGTCCAAATACAAGGAGTAATGGAACAAATAACCAAGGGGATATTCTGAGACCATATTTGATCAAGGCTGTGCCCTTTTTCATGGGTGGGTGAGTGGATCTGTTGGATTAGGTTAAAATCTAATAAAGCCTCTTTCAACGCGGCTGCCTGGGTGTCCAACGTAGTAGTGTTCAACCAAAGGTTAAAGTCGCCCAGCAGCACGATTTTTTTGTGGTTGATAATTAGGGAGGCTAGGTGTTCTGCCAAAGATGCAGCAAATGTAGGCATGGTTTGAGGGGGACGGTAGATAAGGATCATTAATAGTGATCCACTATCAGTGTCCATTTTAAAAATCATATTATCTGATCCTATAAGGTCAAGAGATGGTAATAATGAGAATTTGTGGATATTGCGAATAATAGCTGCTACTCCTCCGCCCCTTTTGTCAGCAGGTCTATTAACATTTAAAATGTAGTAGTTAGAGGGGACAGCTGCTAAAATATAAGGTAAAGAATCTGCGTTAAGCCAAGTCTCTGTAAGGAGTAAGAGGTCAGGTTGCTCAGCTTGTAGCAGAAAAAATATATCCATATGGTGTTTGACCATTGACCTGGTGTTCAAATAGTAACATTTAAACGTGGTCACTAAGTCCAGTGAGGGTTGAGGGGGAATACAAGGGTTGGGGTGCGTGGCTTTACCAGCTATGTGCTTGGGCTTAAGAATGCCATAAGTAGCTGCGCGCTTTAGCACATACGCTGGTAATGCTGGGCCTAGATTGTCTGTAGGTCTAAGTTGTATCAGATCCTGGGAAGAATAAATGTGAATTTGGCCGAGTTCCAGCCCCTTGCCCCGGCCGACCGCGGACGGGCGCAGACGGGCTTGACTTATGCGCGACTTCGGCGCGCTTTCGTCGCGCCCGCTGCGCTCCCGTATACACATTTAGTTTTATGCCCTGCCTCCCGGGAGAACTAGACCGCTAGATCCGGTCCAGCCCCACCCAAGATGGCGGCTCGCCTCACCCTCCACACAAACGGCACCAGCCGCGGTGGAACAGGGCGGGATACAGAAGAAATAAACAACACAGTGGGTAGGTTTAAATGCGTACAATCAATTTCCTAATTAAAATCGAACATAAAATATTAAGGAGCGCTGACGTCTCGTTCACGCCAGTACTGCAAAAATCACTACCATTGACTGCGCGTAAGAATAGCAAATCTAAAGGTTCCCAGAGAGCTGGGTTGCTGCCACCAACCTTACGTTCTCGAGGAGCCCTGGGCGTGGGGTCGTTTTATGCCCTGCCTCCCGGGAGAACTAGACCGCTAGATCCGGTCCAGCCCCACCCAAGATGGCGGCTCGCCTCACCCTCCACACAAACGGCACCAGCCGCGGTGGAACAGGGCGGGATACAGAAGAAATAAACAACACAGTGGGTAGGTTTAAATGCGTACAATCAATTTCCTAATTAAAATCGAACATAAAATTTTAAGGAGCGCTGACGTCTCGTTCACGCCAGTACTGCAAAAATCACTACCATTGACTGCGCGTAAGAATAGCAAATCTAAAGGTTCCCAGAGAGCTGGGTTGCTGCCACCAACCTTACGTTCTCGAGGAGCCCTGGGCGTGGGATCGTTTTATGCCCTGCCTCCCGGGAGAACTAGACCGCTAGATCCGGTCCAGCCCCACCCAAGATGGCGGCTCGCCTCACCCTCCACACAAACGGCACCAGCCGCGGTGGAACAGGGCGGGATACAGAAGAAATAAACAACACAGTGGGTAGGTTTAAATGCGTACAATCAATTTCCTAATTAAAATCGAACATAAAATATTAAGGAGCGCTGACGTCTCGTTCACGCCAGTACTGCAAAAATCACTACCATTGACTGCGCGTAAGAATAGCAAATCTAAAGGTTCCCAGAGAGCTGGGTTGCTGCCACCAACCTTACGTTCATAGGGAGTGAATTGAAGCCTTAAGGTGGATGGGTAAGTTATTGTTAAGATTTCTTTCAACATCATTTTTTAATGAATGTGTCCGCATGGGGCATTCATTAGTGCCACAAACCAACTATTTTGTCTACAGATGTGTATGTTTTACAGGCTGTTTTGAAAAGGCCTCACGAAATACTATAATTCTACAGGCTGTGTCACAGTGCCAGGGGGTACACATTTTCCACTGCAGAATAAAGGGTGGATCTGCACTATGGTGGACATTCAGTCAGTGAGTCAAATCACTTTATTCTGTTAAATCAAAACCATAAAAGTACAGAACATACATGTACGGACCCTTACAAAATACATTTAGCCAGAGCAATTCATGAAAAATTTTTTTTTTAAAGGCATGGATATATATATATAACAATCTACTAAAATAACAATCAGTTTCGTAAATTCCTGAGTCTCACAGCTGCCACAAAAAAACTTGCTATGTAAAAAGTTTTGCTCGGCTCATTTAAAAGTTGGAGGTACATTAGAGCCGGTTTGACCTGAGTAAATCCCTTTCTCTTTAAAACAGGAAATAAAAACTTCTTTCTGATATTACTATAATGTTCACAGAAGATGGTGAAGTGCATAGTATCTTGAGCTGAACAATTATCACAGGTACAAGGCCCTAGCTCGTTTTGTTTGCACCACCCTGCGTTTTACCTAGAAAGAAATGAATAAGGTTAAAACGAAACCTGGTTAAAAGCAGACGATGGAATGGCCTTTTAACAATTTTCAAATATGGTTCCATCATGGGTGCAGTTTTTAATAAATATCGTGCTCTGACTGACGGTTTTCTTAACTCCAACTCTTCTCGCTCACTTGACCACAAATTCAGGAGCTGTGTTCTGACCCACACGAGATCTGCTTTCTCGATTTTGTCTGGATGGTCAAAGAGGTCTTGGCGGCCCACACCAGCTAGTAAAGTCTTAATATAAAATAGCCACGTGATCTTATGCGCTCGATCCAAAGAAACACAGTCCCTTATAATTCTGTGGTTTAGGTCAAGTTGTGGCTTAAGCCACGTTTTTAACCATCAGATAACTGGGGCTAACTTCAGTTTATCAGTTATATAGCTCATTCCTAGTTCTTGGTATACAGCAAAGGTGGGAGTAGATTGGGGGACTGACAAAAGATTGCAGAGAAACTTATTCTCCACTATCTGCAACCCCTCCATAGGCCTGCGGCCCCAAATAGATGAGCCATAAGTAGCTTTTGCTATACACTTGGATTTATAAATATTGATGATGGCCTCTACCGGTTTTGCCCCCAACCGCTGTGCAAAACCATTCACTGCCGCAATTGCCCTAGCCATGGCATTGGTCTTAACCTTATGTTGTGCGGCCCAGGTCCCTCTTTCATCAAATAAAACCCCCAAATAAGTGAACAAGGACACCTTGATCAATTCTATACCTTCACAAAAGAAGGTTCTCGAATTACTCTTTTTTTTTGGCCTAGTGTCATAACATGAGATTTAGCAGTATTTACATTAAGATCCAGGGAATTCATAAAAAGCCCGAAGGCATCTAAAAGCTTCTGTAAGCCGACTGATGTACGCGCCAATAAAACAGCATCGTCGGCGTACAGAAGTACTGGGCAACGGTCATGACCTATTAATGGAACAACCAGACTAGCTACATTTAAAATTTTGCCTAAATCCATACTAATAATATAAAGAGAGAGCCCAAACCTTTGAGGCGGGTAATCTCAGGAACCACAGCGCCAATCACAACACCCAATACAGCGTTGGAAAGGGCAGTTGCAGCAGAAGGACATAGGCTATGCAGACGCCCACCATATACATTTAAAAGGTAAAAGAACCGTGCCAGCAAAGTAGTCCCTTGTGGGCGTGTCTGCGTTGTGCTGTGGGCGTGTGCTGGGGGCGTGACAAAGACTGGGGGCGTGTGGTACGTTCCACCCTTCATGCCATGTCTCATATTGTGTGCTAATCCCACCCTGCTCCCTTTAAATACCCCTGCACCCCATGATCATAACCCACCCTTACTCCTTAAAATACCCCAACACCCTTAAACACTAACCCATCTTAACCCTATAAATATACCCTGTACCCCAAAACCCAAACCTATCCCTAAACCCTAAAAATACCTCTATACCCCAAAACCCAAACCTAGCCCTGAACCCTATAAATACCCCTGTACCTCAAAACCCAAACCTACCCCTGAACCCTAAAAATACCCCTGTACCCCAAAACCCAAACCTAGCCCTGAACCCTAAAATTACCACTGTACCCCAAAACCCAAACCTACCCCTGAACCCTAAAATACCCCTGTACCCCAAATCCCAAACCTAGCCCTGAACCCTTAAAATACCCCTGTACCCCAAAACCCAAACCTACCCCGAACCCTAAAAATACCCCTGTACCCCAAAACTATATCTGAACCCTTAAAATACCCCTGCACCCCAAAACCCAAACCTAGCCCTGAACCCTAAAAATACCCCTGTACCCCAAAACCCAAACCTAGCCCTGAACCCCAAAAATACCCCTGTACCCCAAAACCCAAACCTACCCCTGAACCCTAAAATACCTCTGTACCCCAAAACCCAAACCTACCCCTGAACCCTAAAAATACCCCTATACCCCAAAACCCAAAACTATATCTGAACCCTTAAAATACCCCTGCACCCCAAAACCCAAACCTAGCCCTGAACCCTAAAAATACCCCTGTACCCCAAAACCCAAACCTAGCCCTGAATCCTTTAAATACCCATGTACCCCAACACCCAAACCTACCCCTGAACCCTAAAAATACCCCTATACCCCAAAACCCAAACCTAGCCCTGAACCCTAAAAATACCCCTTTACCCCAAAACCCATACCTATCCCTAAACCCTAAAACTACCCCTGTACCCCATAACCCAAAACTATATCTGAACCATTAAAATACCCAAAACCCCCAAAACATATACCTCAGTACCCCAAAACATATACCCCTATGCCCATACTTACCTTATACAAACATTTAAAAAAAACATGCTTTTACCATTCATGCATTTACAACGAATTTCGCTGTAAATGTATGCGTAGTAAAAGCATATAAAATGTAATGACATGCGTTATAATGGCATTGCAGAGTCATGGTACTTTCGTAATGAAAGTATGCAGAGTGATGGTATGCGGAAAGAAAGTTGGGGAATAATCGGTGTTTAACCTCCCCCGGTAAGTACATTGGTGGCACGGCAGCCCACATCTCCAGCAACATACTCATATTTTTTCACCACCCATTTGAAAAATGCACAGGTCTCTCTCATTGATGGCCAGCACCAACATACACTTTTAGACACACCTCCCGCCACAAGTTCTAGAATTGCGAACTTTAGAGCTGGGGAGCTACGTTCGAATCTCGGCATCAGCTCAACATCCTGTGATTCCAGGCAAATCGCTTTGTCTCCCCGTGCCTACCACAAATGAATGTGTTCTTCTGTAATGTAAATTGTGCTCATGCCATGTTGTCGAGTTTGCGCTATATAATATTGCAAAGAAATATAAAGTAGGGAAACTCGAGTTCACACACTACTGAACGCGCACTCTTAAGTGCATCAGCAGTGCACTGTGAATCGGAGCGTTTCACAGGCCTGTCACAGATAAGAAAAGCTATCAAAACGAAATCCTACAAAACAATATACTACTGGCCGGCAGCAATTCATACCCGGACAACGTCGGCACGGGCTGCTATCAACAATGAAATCATAAACCAAGGACTT
This sequence comes from Lissotriton vulgaris, assembly GCF_964263255.1. Lineage (NCBI taxonomy): Eukaryota > Metazoa > Chordata > Amphibia > Caudata > Salamandridae > Lissotriton > Lissotriton vulgaris. The sequence goes on along the minus strand of NC_141689.1, from coordinate 247,254,889 downwards.
ATAGAAATTGAAGACTCACTGTATCTATTAAGCGAGAACTCCTTACAAGATTTCAGTCTGCCGCCAGCGGTCCGAACTAGCCTAACTGGATACCACAATATCGCTACCGCACACAATATTCCAGAGCTAAACAACTACCTTGCTCAACACTTGCCTAACTTAGTTCCCGATCAACAACTTGTCTACAACACCATAGTTGATAGTGTTGAAAAGATGCAAGGCAAACTATTGTTCATAGACGCCCCCAGTGGCACAGGAAAGACTTATCTAATCAACCTCATACTTGCCAAAGTTCGATCTTCTGGGAATTTGGCTCTAGCTGTTGCTTCATCTGGAATAGCTGCCACTTTGCTAACAGCTGGGAAAACAGCACATTCTACCTTTGAACTGCCTCTAACAGTTTCCCTTGAAAGGGATTCAATATGCTCTATTCGGAAAAACTGACCTTTGGGGACACTGCTTCAAAATGTGTCTCTTATCATGTGGGACGAATGTACAATGATACTAAAACCATTTCTGCCTAGCCTTTTTTTACCCGGACAACGTCGGGACGGGCCGCTAGTTATTTATATAAAGAGTGAAAATCAGTGGAGCTAAACTACAACCTTGTCTTACTCCCCGACCCGACCTAAAGTGCCTAGTGCAATTACCTTCTTGGTCAATCCTTACCCTAGCAGTGAGATCCTGATGTAAATCGGCTAGAAAGGAAACCAAGCTGATTTCTGTCAGAATTAACCACAATTTTGACCTGTTAACCAGGTCAAAAGCTGAGGACAGGTCCATAAATTCCAGCTGTAATGTCCCCTCTTTAGCTAAGGTATATTTCCCAGCTATCAAAGATAAATTAAGACACTGATCTTGGGCCCTGATCTAACATCCCCTCTCTGACCCTTTTTAAAAATGGGCACAATTATGGATGATGACTAAGAGGGAGGAAAACCTTGTCAAGCACAAACATTAAAAACATTAGTCAAAATTTTGGACCAAAATGAGGGATACAACTTATACAAATCTGTACGGGCCAGGAGCCTTATTGCTCGTCATGTTCCTAATGGCCAGTTCTACATTCTCCTCAAAACGGTGGTGGTCCCACTTGTAACAGGAGCAATCACCCGACCAGCACATTTAGGTGTCACATAAATGGCCTCAAAATGTGCAAACCATTGATCCTCAGTGATATTACATTCAATCTGGGTATTTCCTACATCAGAAAAAAAGGTTTATTCACAATGGCCCAGAAACTGCTACTGTCTTTTAAAACTTCCACCAATGTTAAGGCATTCCAGGCTTCTCTTTTGATTTCATTTTTCCGAGTAGAAAGTGCTGACTTATACTCCCTTCTGAGTATCGCTAAGTGGCTTCTATCTTGAAGGGACCTTTTTAACCACATGGCTGCTGCGGGGATTTTTGCCCTGTGCTGCAGATCCTTTAATACCATTATTCATGACGAGCTCAGCTCGTCATCAGCACACGACACCCGTGGGTGATGACGAGCTGAGCTCGTCATCAGCAGCGAAAGGGTTAAAGCGGTCATCAAATTACGATGTGCGCTGGAGCAATTGCTATCGAACCATCTCTCTTCCCTGAATTGACCGGGTCTAACTGAATGGGTCAGGTCCGCAGCTACCTGAGCACAAATGTCTTCAGAAGCCCCCAGAACTACTGAGCCCTCAATCGCCCCATCCAGGCATATAGCCATCTTGTCGTTTACCTTTGTAGCTAAATCTTGAAAAAAAGAATCTGGTAGAACTTTTGCCCATTTCTGCCGCCTGCCTTGATCTGTGGGTTTCAAACTAAGTTCCTCTCTAGGTTTGCATATATTACGTTTGAACCCACAGCTTCTATCTAACTCGAGGATAACTGGGCTGTGGTCACTATAATCTGGCGCTGTAAGAAATAACCTTCGGTAGAAGGGGTAAAGACATAAATATAAAGTCAATAACAGTATTGCAACCTCTGGCTATAAATGTAGGGGTTCTTTCAAATAAATCAGTATCACTTGGTTAATGAAGATCCATTTCTGCTAAGAGCTCGTCCAAACATTCCCCGGAGCATGTATGTTCAAAGTGTGACGAGTCATAACTTACTAAACCAATAGGATCAGTTCCCCCCTGGCAGCTCTGGTTACAAAGGTGAATATTAAAATCACCCATAATAATAATCGGGTGATAAGTGGTTTGACTCCCACGATAAGTTTCTAGAAACTGTCTCAATATTAACAAATGTTAATTTCCCATACAACAATCAACTGAGTTATAGAAATTTACCACCAGCAATTTGAGTGAGTTATGGACAGCATATTCAATTGCTAAACAGTTCAGGGTGCCCACCTTAACCTCTTTGTGGGTTCCCCTCAAGGCAAGGAAAAACAGCAGTAAAAGACCCCCTTTAGCTCTATCCGAGGGAGAATGCTGGCACACAAAAAGATTTGTACCCATCTACCCAGAAATCGCCCTCCGTATCCCGAGTTTCTTGAAAACCCAATATGTCATAAGTTTTGATCAAATCCAACCATATGGGATCCACCTTTTTGGATCGCAAACCTGGTATATTCCAGCTTATCATGTTACAATTCACAATATTGGGCCCATCTAACTCAAACAGACATGTTCTCTCTGCCGAATAGTTCTCATGTGGGGTGGGTACTTTAAGTCAATCATTCTCATCTGGTGTAGATAGGGGCAGAAACCGGTTATGAGAAGAGGGGCTTGATGTCATAATATCTCTCAATATGGGCTCAGAACATCCCCCCCCCTGCAATGTTTGCTTGACCCTGTTCGGGTAGAGCAGGCTGAGATTTCTCACTATCATTTACTTTATGAGGGCGACCGGTAGATGGTTCCAAAACATCCTTCGTACCTCTATGGGGCCCTGCTTTTAAATGCCTCCCTGCCGTAACTGGATAGAAAAAGCCTATGGGCAAAATCCTGATGGTTCCCTGCACGGTTGCATAACTGGCCGTACATAACCTCTCTGTCAGATCTTCTCTATCAAAATTGACAACAACACAGTCGCCAAAAATTTATTTAGAATTCGACCCTACCCATCCAATACGTCTGGCCATGATAATATGGGGGGAGATCTGAAAACGTATAGTCTGCTGATTGTGATCAAGTCAGTATTTTGTCTTCCTTAATAAATCCATAGTAGATTCACTGGTATGCTCTTTCAGAGGCGGCACACCCGCTAAAACAACCACTAGATTGTATGCTTCTGGTGGTAGGTGTAATCTACTGGGCAATAGATTGTTTGCTTCTGGTGGTAGGTGTAATCTACTGGGCAATATCCCAATATTAGACCCTGTTGTCTTCAGCTGTCTGCTTCCCAGGTCAGAGTTTTTTACCGTTATTAATTCTTTGGTCAACACAGGGCTCTGCACTACCTTTTTCCCCTGACCTCCTACTCGAGAGGTACCTTGTACTATTGTAGAAGTAATCGGATTGGTGCCTTTACATAATTTAAGATTCTGAGTAGCTGCTGACCCCCTACCCCAGCACTGCCCACCAATTGCGGTTTATCTTTTTTCTCATAGCTACAGGGCTCAACAACGGTCAACCTGTCATTTTGGCCCAGCCGGGTCTCCGAATCGCACAGTTTCTGGTTAATAACATTGACAGAAATAGATAAGCTAGCAATGCCCTCTTTCACTTCTCGGAGCAATGGTCCAAATTGAGAGCTAAACATATTAAACAGGGCTTTCTGTAAATCATATTATTATTCTTAGCGTATGGTACAAACATTCAAGACTTTTTTGTTATGGATGACCTTTTTTTTGGCTTCTTCCTCAATAATGGTGTACAACTTGCTTTGCTCTGTGATGTGGGTGTAGAAACGGTCTTCCCCCTTATCACGGACCCTGTCTTGTCAGTACTAACTGGCATAGTCACTTCATTTATGACAATATTTTGTAATTTCTCCCCCCTGCTGTCGATTATTAATTAGGACTATGGGCTTCAACTGGATAATCTGCCTCCCTACAGCAAGTGTGGGACTCCCCGAGACATCAGGCATAATAGAAGTTATGCCTAATTCTAGTTCTGCATTATGAATTTCTTTATTTAAGACTCCCACTGCTGACGTTAAATAGGAGGGAATAGATGCAGAATTTCTTGGGATCTTCTCTTTCAGACTACCTACTCCCCCACTACAAGGTTGTTTCCGTTTCCCCATGTTCAGAGGACCCCACTAAATAATTGGAAAATAAAATGAGTTACAGAGCGTAGACTAATCTAAGACAATGATATTTCTCACGGAAACACAATAAGGGGTTAATGACTTTAATACAGTAATACTGTTTGCCCAAGGGCTGGAAAGAATCACTACTCAAAACTAATTATAGCATTAGTTCTTTAGAAGTCTCCATCTCCAAGTGACAGTGGGGTGGCCCTGCCCTGCCTCTTCCTGGCAATGACGGGAAAGGACGGGTCCGGGAGCTGCCCACGCGCGTCCCGCGTTGAGGGGGGCGCTCCGCGATTTTCTAGCACCTCTGGGCGTAGGCTGGAGCATCACGAGTGCGCCTGGGGTCCCCAGGCTTCTAAAAATGGTAGTTCTCCCAGACAAGCTGGCCGTTGCCCTCACGGCGTGGAGGAGAGAAGTAGAGCGCCCAGCCATTACCCTCAAGGCTCCCGATCTGTTACTGCCGGTGAGTTGCTCGTTTCCCGCGCTGCGGGGGGCGCTCTACAATTTTCTAGCGCCTCCGGGCGCAGGCTGGAGCGTTACAAGTGCGCCTAGAGTTCCCGGGGCTGTTGGGAATGATAGTTCTCCCACACATGCTGGCCGTTGCCCTCACAGCGTGGAGGAGAGAAGTAGAATGCCCAGCCGTTGCCCTCACGGCTCCCGATCTGTTACTGCCGGTGAGTTGCTCAATTCCCGTGCTGCTGGGGTAATCAGACATAATATTGAAAAAAAAATATCGACAAGACATAATATCGAAGTTTATATATCGAAGGTAGATAATATAGGAAAAAAAAATATTGAATACAAAAATATCGTAATCAGTAAGTATGATAAAATATCGAAAGCAAGAATATCGTTAGACAAAATATCGACTATAAAAAATATCGATTTATAGTTGACAAAAAAAATTCAAAGTAGTAAAAAAAAGTAATGACATTAGAAAAAAATAATAATAAAAAATATATAAATACTAAAAAAATTAAAATAAAATTAATTAAATAAATTATAAAAAAACATATCCAGTTTTAGGAGTGGGTTATTGGGTTTATAGGGGATAAGGGTGGGGAGTGTATTAAAATATATGTAAAAAAATAAATAAAAAAATGTAAAATAATTTTATAATATTTAATAATAAAAATATAAATAAAAAACATATCTAGTTTTAGGAGCGGGTTATTGTGTTAATAGGGGATAAGGGTGGGGAGTGTTTTAAAATATATTTTAATAAATAAAAAAAATTAATAAAATGTTAAATAATTTAATATTATTTATTATTACATTTTTTTAAATAAAACATATCTAGTTTTAGGAGCGGGTTATTGGGTTATTAGGGGATAAGGGTGGGGAGTGTTTTAAAATATATTTAATTTTTTTTTAAAAAACTAATAAAATATTAAATAATTTTATTTTAGTTATTATTAAAAAAAAATACATATCTAGTTGTAGGAGTGGGTAATTGGGTTAATAGGGGATAATGGTGGGGAGTGTTTTAAAAGTTATTGTAAAAAATATATAAAAAAGAAATATGAAAAAACTTTTTTTATTTATTAATAAAAATATATTAAAATATACATATCTAGTTGTAGGAGCAGGTTATTGGGTTTATAGGGGATAAGGGTGGAAAGTGTTTTAAAAAATATAAAAAAAAAAAATAAACAAAAAAATAATGTTTTTATATGTATTAATAAAAATATTATTAATAACACATATCTAGTTTTAGGAGTGTGTTTTGGGGTTAATAGGGGATAAGGGTGGGGATTGTTTTAAAAAAACAATATTTTTTTAACTAATTAAATAATAATTAAATATGATTATTATATTAGTAAATAACAATAATATGAAATAAATGTAGCTAGTTTTAGGAGTGGGTTATTAGGGTTAATAGGGGATAAGGGTGGTGAGTGCCTTACAATTCTTATTTTTTTTAAATCTTTTATTACAAAATTATACATCATAATATGTTTTGATGACAAAAAACATTTTAATTAATTAAAATAATTTTATTAAAATGTATTAATATTATATACAAATCATTAGGAGAGGGTAATAGTGTTTATAGGGGATAAGGGTGGTAGTGTCATATATAAAATGAACTATAAATATTTAATATAAATTATAGTAATTATTACATAATTAGTGTCCAGCACCTACTTCAATTTAATGTAGACCGGAGTTTGATTATTAATTAATCAATAACTTGTGTGCAGCACCTTCTTCAATTTAATGTAGACTGGATTTGGAATAGTAATTATTAATTATTTAGTGTCCAGCACCTACTTCAGTTGTATGTAGACTGGAGTTGGAATAGTAATTATTAATTATTTAGTGTTCAGCACCTACTTCAATTTTATGTAGACTGGAGTTGGAATAGTAATTATTAATTAATTAGTGTCCAGCACCTACTTCAATTTTATGTAGACTGGATTTGGATTAGTAATTATTAATTAATTAGTGTCCAGCACCTACTTCAATTTAATGTAGACTGGAGTTGGAATAGTAATTATTATTTAATTAGTGTCCAGCACCTACTTCAATTTTATGTAGACTGGATTTGGATTAATAATTATTAATTAAATAGTGTCCAGCACCTACTCCAATTTAATGTAGACTGGAGTTGGAATAGTAATTATTATTTAATTAGTGTCCAGCACCTACTTCAATTTTATGTAGATTGGATTTGGATTAGTAATTATTAATTAATTAGTGTCCAGCACCTACTTCAATTTAATGTAGACTGGTGTAGGAATAGTAATTATTATTTATTTAGTGTCCAGCACCTACTTCAATTTTATGTAGACTGGAGTTGGAATAGTAATTATTAATTAATTCGTGTCCAGCACCTATTTCTATTTTATGTAGACTGGAGTTGGAATAGCAATTATTATTTAATTAGTGTCCAGCACCCATTTCAATTTTATGTAGACTGGAGTTGGAATAGTAATTATTAATTAATTAGTGTCCAGCACCTACTTCAATTTAATGTAGACTGGAGTAGGAATAGTCATTATTATTTATTTAGTGTCCAGCACCTACTTCAATTTTATGTAGACTGGAGTTGGAATAGTAATTATTAATTAATTAGTGTCCAGCACCTATTGCTATTTTATGTCGACTGGAGTTGGAATAGTAATTATTATTTAATTAGTGTCCATCACCTACTTCAATTTTATGTAGACTGGTGTTGGAATAGTAATTATTAATTAATTAGTGTCCAGCACCTACTCCAATTTAATGTAGACTGGAGTTGGAATAGTAATTATTATTTAATTAGTGTCCAGCACCTACTTCAATTTGATGTAGACTGGATTTGGAATAGTAATTATTAATTAATTAGTGTCCAGCACCTACTTCAATTTAATGTAGACTGGAGTAGGAATAGTAATTATTATTTATTTAGTGTCCAGCACCTACTTCAATTTTATGTTGACTGGAGTTGGAATAGTAATTAATAATTAATTAGTGCCCAGCACCTATTTCTATTTTATGTAGACTGGAGTTGGAATAGTAATTATTATTTATTTAGTGTCCAGCACCTACTTCAATTTTATGCAGACTGGAGTTGGAATATAAATTATTAATTAATTAGTGTCCAGCACCTACTTCAATTTAATGTAGACTGGAGTAGGAATAGTCATTATTATTTATTTAGTGTCCAGCACCTACTTCAATTTTATGTAGACTGGAGTTGGAATAGTAATTATTAATTAATTAGTGTCCAGCACCTATTGCTATTTTATGTAGACTGGAGTTGGAATAGTAATTATTATTTAATTAGTGTCCAGCACCTACTTCAATTTTATGTAGACTGGAGTTGGAATAGCAAGTATTAATTATTTAGTGTCCAGCACCTACTTCAATTTAATGTAGACTGGAGTTGGAATAGTAATTATTAATTAATTAGTGTCCAGCACCTACTTCACTTTTATGTAGACTGGAGTTGGAATAGTAATTATTAATTAATTAGTATCCAGCACCTACTTCAATTTAATGTAGACTGGAGTTGGAATAGTAATTATTAATTAATTAGTGTCCAGCACATACTTCAATTTTATGTAGACTGGAGTTGGAATAGTAATTATTAATTAATTAGTGTCCAGCACCTACTTTTATTTAATGTAGACTGGAGTTGGAATAGTAAGCAATATTTTGTTAGTGTTTAGCATCTATTTCTATATTAAGTAGAGTGGTGTTGGAATAATTATTTTTCTTAAATTAGTGTCCAGCATTGATTTATATGTAATATAGATTGGAGTGGGAATAGTAAGTTAAATGTAATTAAAATCTTGTAGCTAATTAGATTTTTCCAATAATAATATTGTTAGATTATAGTAATAACAAAATAGAAAATGTGCAACATGTTTGTAAAATAATATTTATTATGTTTTGTATTTTTAGCAGAGATAACAATTTAAATCATAATAAATTCACTTTTATGAAACATTTATTTTTCTGATAATAATTTCCAAACACAATGACAATAAAATTTACTGAAGAAGAAGATAACTTTAAATGGTTATAATTAATATGTAATAATATTTTGTATAGTATTACATATTATATAGTAAATTTAAAAAAAATATATTAATATGATTAATTATATTAATAATTTTTTTAACCATTAATTTTTTACAATAAAGTTTATTACAAAAAGGGATATTTTTTCTTAACATAATTTGTACATTTAAACATTGTGTGACATTGTTTTAACATTTCTATACATTGTTTTAATAAATATTATTTTTTGTCATAATGTTTATTTATAAAGTTTTTATACATATTTGTAAATAAATTCAAAGTAGTAAAAAAGTTTTAAAAAATTAGCAAATCTTAGCATTTTTTAACTGATTTCAGGTAATTGTCTAAATTATTGATATTATATTTATAACTTTGGACTTCTTTATTGCTTTTGGGTTCTTTATTTTGTAACCGGGTTAGGTCGTTTTGGGTCATTTGGATGAAGAGCAGCTCGCAGTTGGGAGACACTTCATGTCGCTTCAGGTAAGGTTTATTTTATATGTTTTATGTGTATTTTAATGAACTTTTGAGAGTAGTGTGCTTCTATTTAGTGTTCTTATATGTGAGGGAGTTGTGTTTTATATTTTGAAAACGATTATTTCCGTGTGGTAGATACACGTAGTTTTACTTTGTTGTAGGTTTGTTTACAGGGTAACTTTATGTAGGTTTAAAGTTTATGTACTACCAAAATTATGTTTTTACTTTTGTTAGTACTTATTTATGTGTTGGTTAATCTGGGTGGGAATGTCTGTTTTCTATGTTTTTGTTATAGGTGTACGCTAAATCGAAAGTTCCGTTTTTTTTTAAAGGAAGTGTTTGTTGGTTTTATTCACCACTGCTTTTCAAACACTTCTCTTAACTTTTCGGTTTTCCTGGAGCGTTTCTTAAACTTTTTACTATTTTTCGGGTTTTTTGTGGTTATTCAATGGCTCTTCACACTGTGGATTTGGATATTTTGGAACAGTTGTATTTTTGCATTTTTTTGGGTTAAATTTGCACTACCTGGATTACTTTGGTGGAGAAGGACGTCATTGGATTTACAACTTGATTGGTAAGTCATTTATGTTTTATCTTTTGTGGGTGGGTAATGTGATTATTAATATGGCATTGTTTAATAGTTCTTATTTTTATTTAATGTGTGCATATATGTGATTAATATCTCTATATATTGCATACATTAAATACTTTTAAAGATCAAGTTTGAAATGTTATGCATATTTAGGTGATTGTTTTAGGGATTGTTTTGGTGTTGTTAATTATTCAGAGTAGGGTTTTGGCAATGATGTTTAAGTATTCAATGCCTTTTGTACTAGGGTATATTTTTACTTGTTCTTCTAGGTATTTGTGCATTTGCTTATTTTGTTTTGATGTTTTAGGGACTAGTTCAGTTATGGATTGGTCCATTCTGAATTCCTGGTAGCTTTGTTCTTTCTGTAGGCACTTAATAAAATGTTCTAGAGTTGGTTTTGTTCTGCCAGTTGATTGTACAAAGGCATTGTGCCAACCTTCTACTGCATTGTTAGCTTTAGATTCTCCATTTAAGGTGCTTCTGTAAACGTTCCACCAGGGTATTAGGAATTTGGGGTTTCTTCTGTGGCCAGATCTGTGGAGTCTGCCTACCCAGGTGTCTTCAAAGTAGTCCAGAAATGGACTCAACTTTGCTTCATTTTGTTTGTAGAAGGGGCTGTCTATAAGAATGTTGTAGTGTTCTGCTACGTCTGTTTCTGGAACATAAGCCAGTGCTAATAGTTTTTTAATTTGGTATGCAAAAGATGAGTTAGTAGCATATTCTACACTTAAGGTAGTTTTTTGTAGATGTCTCCATAAACACTGGTTTAAATGATAGTAGCAGCCTTGAATGCAGGTATGGGGGTGGATTTTTAGGATGGTTGAAAGCATTGCTTGCTGAAAATCTAGAATTATTTTTTCTGGAGAACAATCATTAGTTTAATTATATTTAATAATTCCATATATGTGGAACTATTTTTGTTTGGTAATAGTGCATATAGTAGTGGTATGTTGCAGTTTTGGTAGAGGCCATGTACTGTGTATAATTGGAAAAATGGTTTGGGACAGATGTTAAAAGTCCCATCCATCATCCAATATTGGCTTTGCGGAAGTTTTACTAGATTCATATTTGTCCCAAAAATAATAAGTCTTTTGTCATTGTTTTCATTGTCGTAAACTATAAATGGTTGTTTGTTTAAAGTTATAATTTGGTTGGCATTTAAATTGATATCATGATATGTTCTGGGAGGTGGTGTGGTAGTAGTAGTAGCTTTTTTAGCTCGTGCTATAGTTCTTTTTAGGGAAAGAATATTTGGCATTTGGGTTGTGGCAGTTTTAGGGATTTTAGGAATAGCTTCTTTTAATATGACGTTGGTTTGTTTTTGGGAACCTGTACTTGCCTCTTTTATATTTTCCAATGCTGTTCTAACAACAAAGCCAGTCAGGCACCCCCTAACTACCTCAGGAGGAAGTGGGCTAAATTCTCGGTGGAGGATTTCAACCAAGCCTTAAGTAAGGGTGGTCAGCCTGGTGGCGAAGATATAGAAACAGCGGTCTCAAACCTGAATCAGCGCATTACTGAAGCGCTTGACCAGACAGCTCCACTCTGCCGCACATCCATAGGTGCTCGGAAAGAACGTTCTGCCCCATGGTACAGTGGTGAGCTGAGGTTAACAAAGGCAGATTGCAGGCGCGCCGAAAGAGTCTGGAGGGTGTCTTATGACAATCAGGCTAGAGAACTGTTCTTGGAAAAAAGGCGCCTACATCATAGGCTGATCAAAAAGTCTAAGGCAGCCTACTATGCAGGACAAATCCTGGGGTCGGAGGATTCGGCCAAAGAACTCTTCGGTATTTACAAGTCTCTGACCACGGTAAATTCACCTACTGAGCCGGAGAATTTCTCTACGGAGTCATGTGACCGAATTGCCGAATATTTTTCAACTAAAGTCGAGAAGATCTGCTCGACTTTCCCCTATCCGCCGACAGGGATTGACTTCGAGGCAGCATTTGTGGACACGGAGTTGGCAGGGCACCTTACTAACTTCCACACCCCTCCATCTGAGGATTTAGTAGTGGTGTGTCGCTCTGTTAAATCAGGGTCCCCGTGGGACCCAGTGTCACCCAAACGCCTGGCGGACAGCCTTGAAGTTCTGGAGCCTTATATGAGGCACGTCCTAGATATCTCCTTCAGATCGGGGAAGCTGCCTGAGGGGTGGAAACAGGCGGTGGTGCTCCCGCTCCGGAAGAAACCCCACTTAGGCTTCGAGGTATTAGAGAATCTGAGGCCCATCTCCCTCCTGCCTTTTCTGTCCAAAGTGGCAGAAAAGGTGGTTAATACCCAAATCATGAAGCACGTGGAAGAGACGGGACTGCTCCACGCGACGCAGTTTGGCTTCAGGCCACGCCATTCCACCGAGTCTGCCCTCCTTATGGCTACGGAACATCTGAGGGAGGGGGTGGATGCAGGCCAAACTATGGCTCTGATCCTGTTGGACCTCAGCGCGGCGTTCGACACTGTAGCTCACAACATCTTGCTACAGTGTCTGAACAGAGGTGGCATCTCTGGCACCGCGCTGAGATGGATCCAGGACTTCCTCAAGGGGAGAAGCTTTCGAGTTAGGCAGGGAGACTGCTATTCAAAAGGGGTTCCCCTGGGCCAAGGCGTGCCGCAGGGTTCGTCATTGAGCCCGACCCTTTTTAATATGTATGTCGCGCCAGTTGCCTCGATTGTGGAGAGTCATGGTCTCCAATTGGTTTCGTACGCCGACGATACGCGGCTGGTGATCTCCCTATCGCACGCGCCCTGTCTTGCTGCCGATGGCTTCCGTTCGTGCATGAAAGATCTTGCCGAGTGGATGGCTATCAATTGTTTGAAGCTTAATGGCAGCAAGACAGAGGTGCTGGTGGTGGGGAGAGCCCAGTCTGCCTGGTCGTCGGCATGGTGGCCACCCTGTCTTGGACCAACCCCAACCCCCTGTCAAGAGGCACGCAACCTGGGGGTGTGGTTTGATGCGGGTCTTACTTTTGGCCCCCAGATCAACCGGGTGGTAGGAGTCTGCTTCGGGATTTTGAAGAAGCTGAGAAAGGTCCTTGACTTACTCCCGATCGGTGCCCGTCAAACCCTGGTCCACGCCCTGGTGACAGCTAGGTCGGACTATGGGAACCTGTTGTACCTGGGGGCTCCGGAAAAAAGCATGTCACGCCTGCAAGTGCTGCAGAATGCGGCAGCTCGTTTGATTCTCAGGCTGCCCAAAAGGGCGCCTTCCAAGGCGGCCCTCCAGAAGTTACACTGGCTCCCCGTGAGGAGAAGAGTGGAATACAAAGCCCTCTGCACCTGTCATCGAATCTTGAACGGCAGGGCGCCCGACCCTCTGAATAAATTGATCGAAGTGTATCAACCAACACGAGCGCTCCGATCCGCAGGGGGCGGTCTTCTCAAGATCCCCAGAGTTAAGAAAGCCCGCATGGGAGGCAGGTCCTTCAGATGCTTAGCGGCTAATAACTGGAACAAACTACCAGTGGACCTGCGCTTGGAACCGGAGGAAGCCAGATTCCGAGCGAGATTGAAAACTTTCCTCTACACAAAATAATTGTTCGCTCTGTCTTTGTGCTCCCTGCTCGCTGCCTCTCCCTCTTTTAGCGCGTGGACACGCCGGTGTGCGTAACGCAGCGCTCTACAAATGTCCCAATAATAATAATAATAATAACTTCAATTTCAGTAACATTTGGTGGATGATTGTGTTCCCTAGTATACAGTACAGTAGCTTCTCTAGCTGTTGCCCATCCATAATATTTACAACATTTCCAATTAACTTTCATGCCATATTGCTTTTCTTGTGTATAAGTGTAACCCATGTAGCACAGTAATAGCTTTCCTTTCTGGCTGGTAACAAATTCTGCTCCTTCTGTCATTTTGTTGTTTGTATATCTAGAAAATATATATATAATAGTTAATGTCAAGTAAAATGTGTTTATAATTCTAAGTAAGTGATTATTAGTAATGTATATACTTACGTGTTTTATAAATCAGTGCAATCTTTTGATATGCTTTCTTCTTTTGTTGGGGATACTGTTTTCTGATGTTGTTAGAGCTGTTAGGAAAAACATAATAAGAGTATATTATTACCCAATTTTGTGTATATTTACAATGTTACAGCTAATTTCTACTACAAAAGTGGATACTAATAAGTGTAGGTTTTTCGTTTACATTGTCAAGATACTTACTTTTTTTTTTAGGTAGGGTTTTTCAGTATAGCTGTATGTTCTTTTTCTGGAGAGTAGTTTGTAGTGTTATCTTTAAAAAAAAGGTACATATGTGTTAGAACATTCACCATGTGTGTAGGTTTTCAACAGATTAGCAGTTAATTATGTTCTTTAATATACTTACTTAGTGAGTTGTATTTGTGGTATTCCGATTTTGGAGATCTGAATATTTTCAGTATATTTATCGGTAGTGTTAGCTGTGTTAAAAAAATAGATAATAGCAACTAATTAGAACAAGTGCTAATGTTTGTCGGTTTTTACCACATTTATTTTAGTTTACAAATACTTACTTAGTAATATGTAATGTAGAAATAGGAATTATGTTCTTAGTTCATTTGTAGTGTAGTTTTCAGTAATAGATTCTGGAGAAAAAAATCAAATATGTGGGATAAATGTCATAGTTTGTGTGTGTTTAGAATAATTTACAAGTAAATTAAAACTGACAATTTACTTACCTAGTTATTATAATCTGTTCGCTTATGATCTTGTTCACAGTTGTTTTGTGTAGAATTTTCTCTAGTTGTAGTATCTATAAAAACATTTGTATATATAAATTATTAGCATGTTCAGTAGTAGTAATAGAAAAGGAGCACTGGGTATTTAGCAGGTAAGTAATGTAGTAGCAGCTAATTTATGTAGTTTTTAATTTATTTACTTACTTGGAAGATGTCATTATATGTTGATAGTCTTGATGTTCTTGTTGGTGTGCTGCAATTCATCCAGAGATGTATCTCCTTCTGTGACTTTTAGCAAGTGGTTTGTGTTTTGTGTTTAATTGTTTATATAGAGGAGTGTCATTAGTACTTAGTTTGCTATTGGCTGTTTTAAAAAATCAGTGTTGTGATTGGTTAGTTAGTATTTTTGAATTTCAGTTGTGAGTATTTTGTAATAGAAGGGAAAAGAAAATTAATTATATTATATTAAAAATAGCAGAGAATAGTTTTCTACGTGTAGGTAATATAATAGAAAATATAGAATCGTTTTGAATATTTAATAAAAAAAATAAAAATGTTAAATAAAGTAGTGTGTTTTTTTTGTTAAAAAATTATAATATGTTAAATAAATGTGCAAAGATATGTATATAAACTGTCGATATATCTGGAAATCCGATGTTTTTGTTCACAATATTTTTGATGTCGATATTTTATTTATTGTGTATGTATTTTTTAGAAGTCGATATTTATGTATACCGATATCAAAGTGGTCGATATAAATGAAAACGATATTTGTGTATGCCGATATTAAGTTTTATATATCATTGTAAATCTATAGTTAAGTATAGGAAGTCGATAATAGTGTTGTCGATATGTTTGTTCCGATATTAGTGTACTACGATATTCTGTATTTCGATAATTTGTCAGACATTCGCTGCTGGGGGCGCTCCGTGATTTTCTAGCGCTTCCAGGTGCAGGCTGAAGTGTCACGAGTGCACCTGGGGTCCCCAAAGGCTGCTGGGAATGGTAGTTCTCCCAGTCGCGCTGGCCGTTGCTCTCACGGTGTGGAGGAGAGAAGTAGAGCGCCCAGCCGTTGCCCTCACGGCTCCCGATCTGTTACTGCTGGTGAGTTGCTTGTTTCCCACGCTGCGGGGGGCGCTCGGCGATTTTCTAGCACCCCTGGGCGCAGGCTGGAGCGTCACGAGTGCACCTGGGGTCCCCGGGGCTGCTGGGAATGGTAGTTCTCCTGGACACGCTGGCCGTTGCTCTCATGGCGTGGAGGGGAGAAGTAGAGCCCCCAGCCGTTGCCCTCACTGCTCCCGATCTGTTACTGCCGGTGAGTTGCTCGTTTCCCGCGCTGCGGTGGGGGGGTTCTGCGATTTTCTAGCGCCTCCGGACGCAGGCTGGAGCGTCACAAGTACGCCTGCGGTCCCCGGGGCTGCTGGGAATGATAGTTCTCCCAGACGCGCCGGCCGTTGCCCTTACGGCGTGGAGGAGAGAAGTAGAGCGCCCAGCTGTTGCCCTCACGGCTCCCGATCTGTTACTACCAGTGAGTTGCTTGTTTCCAACCTGACGGAGTTCGAGGGAATCTCCAGTGCTTGCACTAGACACTTCTCCTAATTTAAATATTTATGATGGCTAATGCAAAATAACTCCTGTGTCAGCCACCTCCCCCTCTCCTCTATCAATGGGGTCAGCATGTATGGTTAGGTTTAGCCCACTGGACAGGCCGGACCCAGGAGCAGATCAGGTGAGCTTTGCTCTTCCAGGGGAATTTCTACCAACATTGTGATCCATAGCCATGGGAGAAGATTTTCTGGAAAGAGTAGAGTCTCCTCTTTTTAGTGATGACTGTCCCATTAGGATTCATGCCTTTGGAATGTGCCTGTGCCATAATCAACATACACAACTAGTCCCCAAGAGACAAATATATTTATGATCTAGACCCGGGAAACAGCCAGTGCATCGCAAGCCCTTCAATACATGCGATTACAACGCGATTGTTACAACGACTGCGTTGTTACATTGCAGTACATTACAACGCAAGTCGTTACATCGACTTGCGGTAGGGGGCGCGCTAACCTAAGGAATAGTATAATTTACTATTCCAACCCCTTCCCTACTGTTGCGCACACTGGAGTTGGAATAGTAAATTATACTATTCCTAAGTCCAGCGAGCCCCCTTCTTCAGCAAGTCGAAGTAACAATTAAAACACGTATACGCTGTTTAACTAGGTGCTGTCTAAGGACACCTTGATCTGGCAAGACCTAATGTTTCCAATACATTACATATACTTAGAGTTGACCTTTGGTCAGCCCCCACTCATGTGTGGATGGCTTTGTTGTTTATCTCACTTCCCTCCCCCTGAATTAACGGCTTTCCTCCTACTTCTTGTGTTGGTTCTGGCCATGAGCGTTTTGGCCTCACAGTACTCTTATGGATGATATATCCTTTCACTGATGACGTGATACCGTGCTATGCACTGCCTGGAATAGACCATTTTCACTTTCTTTCTCTTCCCACCTTTGTTCCCCTACTCCCAGCATGTCCAGGCTTGAATTGAATAGTTACAGTTAGGGCTGGTCTACTGGTGCCAGAGGAAAGATAGGCCTGTCCCATAAAGAATGAGGTGTGCAACCCTAGGCTCTGAAGATTTGAAATTTAGGGGCTGGTTATGATGGCGGTTGGACGAGTGTCAAACCGCCATCCTGTCGGGAACGGCTGCAAGGGAGTCAGTGCTCCGGCCAGGCAAATTACGATCTGACCTCCGAGGAGGCAATCGGAAATATCCCTCTTACACCCTGATTCATGAAGCAAAATTGCGCCCGCAATAGCTGCGAAAAAGCTATCGCGGGCGCAATTTCCAAAATCGGAATTCACCATCAAAAATGCGAAATCGCAAACACAGATTTGCGAAATCGCTAAAACATTCGCAGAATGCCGGCAGGATACCAATAGCGAATCGGAAATAGCGAGAATGCACGGTATCAGCGAAAATAATAGCGAATTCGCACATTACTCGCAATCGGTATTCATGAAAAATCGCTATTAGCGAAAAAGCCAAAAATCGCATTTTGCGAGGCGCAATTTAAGGAGAACCCAAAGCAGGTGGTAACCATCAAACCCATTGGAATTTTTTTTTGAAAAACCGTTGGCCAATCAGTAACTGGTGCAGGCCTGACCAAACACACTTAAGGGGAAGCAGCAACAGCAGAAGGAGTCTCACAATGCCAGGAATGTACATGGTGGTCAGGCGGCGAAGGCTACAGCGAGCAGCAAGGAGGAGACGCAGAATCCAGGAGAGGATATTCCGCCAGTGGGTCACCCTGCTGGGCCAGACCAGAGAGCAAATATACGCAAAATACCGGCTGAATGGGGCTATGATCATCAAGCTTATACAGGACCTTGACCCCCTGATGCAGCACCCAACAAGGCGGACCAATGCCGTCCCAACACATGTCCAGGTATTGTGTAGCCTGCACCTCCTGGCCTCTGGGAGCTTCCAGGGGATAGTTGCGGTAGCTGGGGGGATATCCCAGCCCACCATGTCCCGCTGCCTACGTAGTTTCCTTGACGCAATGCTGACTCAGCTACACCTGACCGGCGTAGGATAACGGACTAACCCCCTCCTTTTCGCGTTTAACTTTGGCGAACAAGGAATCTAACAAGAGTGACCACATCGGCACTTATATACAGTACCCCCATTGAGGTGGGAAGAAATATTGGATATCCTAAAATGTGAAGGAGTCCATCACCTTGGAATTTACTACCTTGGAGATTAGGTTTACTTTGATGGCACTATACAAGCAATCTGGCCACTTGGATACATAGACTGAGTGAGCTCACCGCCATTGAAATTAGATTAATTCATACGGATTCCAATCCGAAAGATGGATACATAGATCCTGGGTCGATTTTTGATGACGACCACTTGAATTACCATTAGGGAACTGGTTCATGTCAGGTACGGAGGGTGCTCCCTAGTCCTGAAGAAGACCCGCAAGCAGAGGCTATCAGTTTTCCCAAGGCATTAAGTCGGGTCGAAACGTCGACACCCCTATTAAGACTTCCTGGATCACTATACATCTAGTGTAAAAACGTGTAAAAAAGAATAATTTGATACACTGGATTGTGAACTTTTGAAAGTGGACAGGACATTTTGATTTGTTATTAGTATTGAATCAGCATACTCACTTGTAAAAATTTGTCACCTACTCTTCTTTCCCTTCTCTTGAATCACTCGCGCCAACTTTTCGAGCACTCACTCTATGCACGTTCTTCTTGAGCACCTTTTATACGTACCTTTAAAATATTGTAAATATTGAAAAAAACCTGATAAAATTGCAATTTGAAACCTTTGAATTCCAATAGGTTACAAGTATGGTTTAGTAAAAATAAAAATATATTTTTTCTATGAATATGACACAGTTGTTGGGCTCTGTGATTGCATGAATAAGTCTGGATTTCTTCCAAATAGCAAAATTTATTTTGGCTCTAATTTAGAAAATTAAGGAATACTGTTTGATATAATCATTGAATTGAATTAGGTCAAGGACCATTGTTTTTGTTAACGTTCTGTACCCAGGTCCCAGACCGGTTTGGGATACCCCATTTTTGATAATGGACCCAGCTACACCAGCACATCAAATTTCCCACCAGCCAACAGGAATTGGATGAGACCAAGCTACAATTCTACAATGTTGCCCGTTTCCCACACGTGATAGGATGCATTGACTGTACTCACGTCCACATTTGCCCACCTGCTGGAACGGAGTACATGTACCGCAATCGCAAGTCCTACCACTCCCTCAACATCCAGATGGTCTGCAATGCAAAGACATACATCACCGACATAGTGGCACAGTACCCGGGGAGTACACATGACTCATTCATATTCCGCCACAGCGGCCTCCACACACGACTGGTCAGGGGAGACTTCGGGGATGGACACCTACTTGGTAAGTACACTTTGCCCACAATGTCACATTGCGAATGACTAGCTGCGCTGCACAGGCACTCACCCTCTGCTCCTCTCATTCAGGTGACAGTGGCTACGCCCTGCGTGAATACCTCCTCACCCCATACCTCAACCCTGCTACACCACAGCAACGGCGTTACAACGTATCACACATACGCACAAGGAATTGCATAGAGAGAACATTTGGGCTACTTAAGAGCAGATTCCGCATACTTCACAAGACAGGTGGGGCCATGTACTACAGTCCTAAAGTGTGCTGCCGCATTGTGGCTGTGTGTGCTATCCTACACAACATTGCTACCAAGCGCCGGATACCTGTCGACATCTCTGGCAGTGAATCGGAAGGGGACGACTGGCCACCTGCACTTGCGCGCCATGCACGCGGGGAGAACCCAGCTGAAGGCCACAGACGCCGCAACCACATCACAATGAACAGTTTCTAGTGCACCCTCTACCCTCACCCCACAAATCACAAATGCATGCAAAATGTAATAATGACACAACGCCAATGTGTGCTGCAAAATAAATTATTATTGTTTCATTCACAATAATGCTACCACTATAAACGTTGTCATTGGTAACAGTATTTGGGCATACTGCTGTGTGAAAGGACAGGGCAGGCTTATACTCAGCCTGTGCCAGAAATAGTCATATGAAGTCAATTGCGCCTCCTGCGCGTACCATCCAAGCGCCTCTGCGGCTCATCCTCTTCCAAGGCACGTGTACCTGCCGTGGGCCTGGTGCTGCGCCTGAGTGCCCCTACTTGTGAGGCAGAGTGGCTGCTCATGCTCGATGTCCCCTTACTGACATCATCACCCCCAACAGTGGCAGGTAGAGCAGGAGGGTGTAGTGCTGTCACGGCAGTGGTCAGGTGCTCAAGGACCCTGGCCACATCCTTGCAGCACTGGATGAGCTGCTGCTGCTGCGCAAGGGACCGCCGCGATAACTGTGATGTTGCATTGCCTACAACATAATTGGACCTGGTGTAGGCCGTCAGCCGGGTCAATAGCTGACGGTGGTGCCGGCGTGCTGCGTTGCGCTGAGATGTTATAGCTGCAGTGTTGGCCTCCATAGCTGCAGTCATGCGGGCCATTCCCTCCCCCACACCTGCCATGGCCGCCGTCATGCGGTCCATGCGGTCCCCCACTCCGGCCACATTGCGCCCAATGTTGTACAGCTGTAGCTGTATGGCACCTTGCCGGCGTGCCTGCAGCTGATGTATACGCAGCATGTTTCTTTCCACGCTCATTCGCGCCAGCCGCTGTCCATTCCCCCTCCTGCTGATTGCTGCATTGGTCTGCTGGCGAGACCTGCCACGCCTGCTCTGCTGGCCAGACACAGTGGCTGGCCACTGTGTTGCCGCTGTCGCGGGCCCTGATGTAGAAGCACCAGCTGCTGGTGGTGTCACAGCAGGCGTTGCTGGTGCGGCAGGGGCTGGAGGCACACTGGTAGTGGGCCTGGCTGCGGCTGTAGTTGTTGCGGCTGAGGCTGGGGGCACGCTAGTTGTGGGCCTGGCTCCAGCTGTAGTTGTTGTGGCTGAGGCTGGGGGCACACTAGTTGTGAGCCTGGCTGTGGCAGTGGTTGCTGCGCCAGACGCAGGAGGCACACTGCTGGTGGACCTGGCTGCTGGTGTTGTTGCTGCGGCAGGGGCTGGTGCCTGTGTATGTAGCGGCACGTCCTCCTCATCCTGGGCCTCTTCATCTATTAGCAGCCTCTCGCTGTCGCTAATGTCTGCGCCACCTGTGAGGGTAAGTGGACGTTCATTAGTTGCATGTATCTGTCACACGTGCAGTTGCTACATGCATGCTGGGTGACATTCCCTGACTGGCTATGGCTTTGCGTACTTTGGAACCTGTCTGGCTGCATTGTGGTACTACTACATTGTGGCCACACTACATGTCCCACAATGCTTCAGGGCATTACCTGCTGTGCAACAATGGCATGACTATGGAACATTATGGGAGGCTATATGGTCATGGACATTCATAGGGGACAGGGTCGCAGTCGCATGCCACTTACCTTGGTTGTCTTGGGTGGGGCGATGAGTCGAGACGCGTCACTCCAATGCACGTCTCCCTCTCCAGCGTGTCTTCGACTTGGTCCTCCAAGGCTGTGTTTGGAGGGACTGTAGGTCCTCCCCCTCCAGTGCCCGATGCCTCTCCAAGCCGCTCAGCCACCTTCTCTTTGGCACGACCTCGGAGGTCGTACCAGCGTTTTTTTAGTTTGTCCAGTGACCTATCAGCCACACCCACAGAGTTCACCGTGGACGCTATTCCCTGCCAGATCCTCCTTTTTTCCTGCTCCAGCACCCTCCTAGAGTCCTTGCCAAACAGTTTGGAGTGGTTGGCCACCACCCCTTCTATCAAATGCTCCAGCTCCTGTTCGGAAAATTTTAACTTCCTCTTCCGCCCTGTGGTGTTGCTGGGCCCAGGAACAGCTTCCTCAGACATTGCAGCACTGTTGTTTCAGAGTTGGAATCCAACAAGAATAGCAGGAGCTCTCCCAGTTGCTGACTCGAGGTCTGCCTCACTGTGGTAAATGGGGGTGGGAACTGGCTGCTTCCTGGTTGTGATGTCATCACTGTGCTCGAAATGCGACTTCCCGTTTTCCCGATCTCGCGATTTTGCGATCTCGCAATTAGCGATATCGCTATTTGCGATATCGCAATCCTGACACGGATGTAGCCGGAAATAGCGATTTTTCTGCGATTATCGACAATCGCAAACGGATTTTGCGGCCGCGTGCGAATCGCTTTTTATTATCGCTAAACATCATGAATTCCGATCTGCGATTTCTCAATAGCGATTTGCAATTTTTCGCTATTTGAGAATTGCAGATTCCGGTTTTCATGAATCAGGCTGTTAGCATTTAGGATTGTGCTGCACCACGAAAAAGGGCTGCAGCACAAGCCTCACTGCTAAGAGGCATGTTTTGAAACATCCCTGCACCTTGTGACAGGCAACATGTGGTGCCTGCCACACGGTGCACTGATGTTTAGGGGGGCGCCATAGGTGCTTCCCAGACCCTGTAACAGAGGTTCAGGGGGTAAGAGAGGCGCACACTCTTGCTGGCAACAAGCATTACCCTCTACGATCCGAAACCAAACGCTGCCTATCCTGTGTTGACACTGACGTATGCCCCATCTTTTGCAAATCTCTACCTATCTTCTATCTCCATGCACCCATCCTCTCCTAACACCTTGTGCTACCTACCCTAGTTGACACAAGAATTTCCACATCCCTGCTGGCACACTAAACTGTCTACCTTCTAATGACACCTTGGCACGAACCCTTGCAGTATACATGGATATCATCGCTATTCCACCCCTGCTGGCAGTCTAACCTTGACTTGCACACCCACTGCTGGCAAAGCACTTCACTTTCCTGCTGACATTGTGCTCACCCCTTATTGGAACAGTATCTTTCTTTCCTCACCTGACAATACTGACACACAACACCTTCCACATATGCCATGGGCAGCCATGATGGCACTGTTCCACAGTTATAGCGAAAGGAGTGTCTGTTCCCCTAAAATAGTATATGACATGTATCTATGCATTATTTGTTTATCTGTAAAATTAATCCGCCTTCCACCCTCCATTACAAAATTAGGATTTTTCTCAGTTTAGTAGTAGTAAAGTTAGGACTCCTAACTTTACAACTCCTAAATGCCTTCTGTGAATACCCAAAGTCTTAAAATTAGGATTTTTCTCAACTTTACTACTACTAAACTGGGTAAAATCCTAATTTTAAGACTTTCGGTATTCACAGAAGGCATTTAGGAGCCCTAAAGTTAGGAGTCCTAACTTTGCTACTACTAAACTGAGAAAAATCCTAATTTTAAGACTTTTGGTATTCACAGAAGGCATTTAGGAGTCCTAAAGTTAGAAGTCCTAACTTTACTACTACTAAATTGAGAAAAATCCTAATTTTAAGACTTTTGGTATTCGCAGAAGGCATTTAGGAGTCCTAAAGTTATGAGTCCTAACTTTACTACTACTAAACTGAGAAAAATCCTAATTTTAAGACTTTCTGTATTCACAGAAGGCATTTAAGGAGTCCTAAAGTTAGGACTCCTAACTTCTGTGAATACCGAAATGAATAAGTGTCTTCTGTGAATACTAAAATGAGTAAGTGCCTTCTTTGAATACGAAAATGGTAGTAAGTTTAGGATTTTGTCTTAAGTTTGTTCTGTGAATCGGACCCATGGTTCAGTACTGTCTGCCAAATGATTCCCATTCATAAAATGCCGCAATAATTAGTACAAACTGCCTGATTCACCAAATAATGAGTAAATCTACTATGCATCAAAGACTTAGAGCCACCAAGCCGAATTCACCAAAGAATGAGTAAATCTAGGTATCACAGACTAATGGCTAGAAGGCCTGATATGTAAATCTGTGCATCTCAGTTTTACTTTAACCAAGCCTGATTCACCAAAGAATGAATACATCTATGCATCGCATATTTGTGGCTACATGAACTGATTCACCAAATATTTATTGATAAATCTATGCATCACAGACATACAACTCAGAGACCTGATTCATCAAAGAATGAGTAACCATTTGCATTGCAAACTTACATCTACAACTTGTGCAGATATACTCTATTTCCAAAATTCCAAGCAGTACATTTAAATATTGAAATAAGTGGTGGATTTCAAGGCAGCATATTGTCTTTTTAGCCCAATTTGGTATGCATGGTCTATTATTTATTATTTATTTATGAAGCTTGTAAAGCGCACGGCTACACCCCAACGGGGGTGTCCCGGCGCTGTAGATTGTAGACTGGAAAGAAGAGGCGTACTTATGCAGAGGAAAATAACCAGGTCTTCAGTCGGCTACGAAAAAGGGATTCAGATGGAATGAACCTAAGGTCTAAAGGGAGGCTGTTCCAGAGTTTGGCCGTCATAACTGAGAAAGCTCTGCCACCCATTCTGGAGCGACCGAACCGGGGGACTATAATGAGACGTAAATTGTTAGACCGCAGGGATCTGACCGATTAGGAGAGTACCAGTCTCTTTCGTCGATAACCTGGTCCTGACCCATTAAGGGCCCGAAAGGCAAGAGTCAGCATCTTGAACTGGATGCGGCTGGAGATAGGGAGCCAGTGTAGCTCTTTGCGGTAGGATGCAACCAACTGACGGTAGGGGATGTTGCCAATCAGCCTCGCCGCCGCGTTCTGAACGATCTGTAGGCGTTCGATTTGATATAGGGGGGCCCCAGCGTAGAGACTGTTGGCATAATCCAAGTGTGATGTTATTAGGGCATGAGTAACCGTTCTGCGGGCATCCACAGGCAAGTATGGGAAAATCTTTCTCATCATGCGTAATTTCCAAAAACAGGCTGCAGTAACCTTGTTTATTTGGGTTTTACACGAGAGAGCATTGTCAAACTGGAAGCCCAAATTACGAACAGTTTGAACAGGAATAGGGGGGGGATTGAGCACAGTCGGCCACCACAGGGTAGAAGGTATTGTGTTTTTTTGATTAAAAAACAAGACCTCCGTCTTATCGGTGTTGAGTCTAAGATGGTTAGCAGTCATCCAGGAGCATATTTCGCCGAGGCAGTGGCGGAAGCTGGCGAAGCTGGAGTCAGAGTGATCTCTAAAAGAGAACATTAGCTGTGTATCATCAGCATAAGAGATCACTCTGACCCCACACGACTCAACCACCCTAGCCAAAGGGGCCAAATAAACATTGAAAAACAATGGGCTCAACGCAGAGCCCTGCGGAACTCCACAAACAAGGGGCTTACTCTCGGATTGAAAAGGTCTAAGGAGAACCCTCTGTGTTCGTCCTTTAAGAAAGGAGCTGATCCACGACAAGGCGGGACCACCCAATCCGATCTGCTCCAAACGATCCAAAAGTATTTTATGGGACACCGTATCGAAAGCGGCGGACAGGTTGAGGAGGACCAGCATGGCCTCCTCGCCCCTGTCCACACACTCTCGAATGGTCTCAGAGACCTCCAGAAGCGCCGTCTCAGTACTGAAACCAGTTCTGAAACCCGACTGGGAATCGTGTAGTAGAGAATTGGTCTCCAAGTAGTCTGCGAGTTGTAGTTGTACGGCCTTCTCCAAGACCTTCGCTGGATTAGGGAGGAGGGAAATGGGGCGGTAGTTACAAAATTGTGCCGGGTCCGCATCCATCTTCTTCAAGATGGGGACCAGCATGGCCTCCTTCCAGGCAGTTGGAAATTGGCCCGAATGTAATGAGGAGTTCCAGATAGAAATGAGTGGCTCGATCAAAAGGGGAGCTAGGCTACTCATGAACTTGGGGGGGACCGGGTCTAAGGGGGAGCCAGATTTGCACTGAGTGAGCAGTTTAAGTGCAGACTCAGTGGTAAGGTCTTGAAAGGATACCAAAGATGGTAAGGTATGATCCTTGTTCTTGACAGTGGGAGGGAGTAGTGCAGGTGTTAGAGCAGACGGGAAGGAGGAAGTGATTTTCTCAATTTTGTCTTGGAAAAAATCTGATAAGCCATTACATAAGGTCTGGCTAGATAGGTTCTGTGGTGTCATAGCGGGAGGTTTGACAAAGTCTTTTACAATATTAAAAAGAGTTTTTGCTGAATTCTCTGCGTTTTTAATTTGTAGGGCAAATAATTCACTCATTGTGGACTTTTTTAGTTTAATAAACTTCTTTAAAGCAGATTTGTAAATACATTTTGCCTCTGAGTCATAAGAGAGTCGCCAGCTGCGTTCTAATTTTTTGCAGCGGCTTTTTTCCTCAAGCAAGGCTGGGGAAAACCACGGGGCAGAAGGGCGGGATCTAGTAGAGGAGACTGGCAATGGAGGGGCGGTAGCCTCGATGGCAGACAATAAGGCTGAGTTGAACTGAGCAACGCTTGCATCGATGTCTCCGTTAAGCAGATCCAAAGGGCACGAAAAGACAGGCTCTAAGGCAGTGCAGGTGACTTTATGCCATTTTCTCCTGTAGTCCCTACCAAGTTCCACCGGGCTCGGTGCAGGAGGAAACAGGATGTCGAACGGGAGAAGGTAATGGTCGAACCAGGTGAGGGGAAGGGAAGGGTGAACTGTAGTGCCAGGAAGGTTTGAAAAAATTAAGTCAAGAGTGTGGCCCGCTAAATGCGTCGGGCCCTGGATCAATTGGGTCAAACTCAGGCTCTGTAGGGTGTCTAAAAGTTGAGTAGCCTGGGAGCACAAGGGTCTTCAGCATGCAAGTTGAAATCACCTAGCACTATGAAGTGTGGATGTTTAAGGGACAGGCCCGCTATAAGATGTACAGGCTGCGTTAATGAGAAGGCTGAAGCGCTGGGGGGATTGTACACTAAGATGCCGGTCAAAAAGACAGCAGCTGAGTCTGAAATGGTAAAATACATGGCTTCAATCAGCCCAATATTTGGGAGTTTTTTAATAGTCAGTCGCAAGTGAGATTTCAAAATAATGGCGAGGCCGCCCCCCGTTTTTCCTTCTCGGTTAATACCCATGAAGAGATAGTCAGGGGGGGTGGCTAAGTGGATGTCCGGGTTGGAGGTGTCTTTTATCCAAGATTCTGTGAGGAACAATATATCCCATTCATGTGAGACCAGTGTAGTCCATATTTCGCTCACGTGGCGGGGGAGCGAGCGGCAGTTGACCAATCCTGCCCTTAGTGTTAATGGGGCACGTGTGGAGGTGGTAGATGGAAGAGCACGTTCACCCCAAGGAGGAATAGTCAAATCACATTGTGGGCAGTTAAAGGGGCGACCCTCAAGATTACTCGGAGGGCAGCGGGCAGGCAGTGAGCAACAAGACTAATGTGTTTAGATCAAGCTCCATTTAAGGGAGGAGTAGCTCTGTACTATTTGCAAGTCCTCTAGTAAAGGACATTAACACTCACCCACCTTTGGGTGGCATGTTTCATCATTGGGTCCCTCCTCAAACCAGGACCAATGGTTCCTGGTGTGGCCTACAACTGCCTTTACCAAGGGAGGAGCTCTTGAGGTGTTTTTTGGTAATCAGGGTCCTATGAGAGTTGGTGGTATGGTGAGGAACACAGAGTGCAGAATAGGTGTGATAAGAAGTGCTAAAACTAGCTCTTCGTGGGCTGAATAATGACTTTCTTTCTGGTATGCCGAAGGGATAGATCAAAACTGAGACAGGATTGCACAGAGCACACCAGATACTTGTGTAAACACTTTTGTACATCATTCTGAGTGTATCGCATTGGTACAACATTTCATATCCACAAGAGGTGGCTGTCAGACCTCAACTCAAGCCTTATTTTGACAAACCAATAAATAGGGCTACATGTAACAGAAAAGAGAGAGGCATACAACTAAAATCTTGTAACAAAATAAACGCAACGGTGGGCTCTGGCACTACGTAGAATTAATGGTGATAACCAGTGGTTATAAGCCGCTCTGCGGTAGTGCAACATATGCAGGGGGTGAGGTTCTGTGAGAATCGTAATGACGTTTTTGACTTGTTCGAATATCGGCAAGTTTGGTATCTATGAACCGCAAATGACGAGTTTAGTGGGTGTATGCGTTTTCGCTACACTACATTGCACCGTTCGTCTTATTCGTGGGTTTCTTCATCTGAACCCACGGGTTCCATTTTAGATACGGCATCCATTTTGTTTCTTGCCCTCAAGTAGTCAGCGAACGGACACTGTCCGCTACGTGACCCTGGGATTCCCAAGCTCTTGCGGAAGACACATGTTCCTTTGAGGGTGTCTTTATGACGAGGGGGATGACACGGCAAAGGCAGATGGCTTCGATCGAGGCTCATCTTGCCGTGCCGGTCTATTGTTTCAGCCGTGCATGCATTAGGCACGAATCCTTTGATCCTGCAAACATGTTTCCGATATTGCCTCCTACACTCTTTTCCAATCTGTTGTCTGTCTTTGTCTTCCTTGCACCTGTTTTCTTAACTCGTTTACAGCCAGAATGGAATGTGCCTAATGGTGGGATAACGTACTTTTACAGTTGGGAACCGGCGATGTTACTGTAATTATGTTCCGGGCACCTGAAAACACGAAAGCAACCCTTTTGAAGTTTCCTACGGGAACTGAGTTGTAACCATTTGTTCGCCATGTTGTGCAATGATGAAAATGTGTATAAAAGGAGCGATCCACTTTTCCAATGCGAAGCAGACTCTCAGAACCTACACTTCGTTGTACTTCTTGCGATCTCTGTATCCCTGCAGTAAATAAACGCTGATCTTTGACGCCGAAGGAAGTGTCCAGTGTCTCTGTGATTTGTACGCCGAAACAGGTAACCCACGAAGGTTTCAGGTGTTGTCCCCTGGCACCGCTGGGCTTTAGAATAGCCCAGTCCTTCAGTTGGCACCCAACGTGGGGCGACATCAGCGGTACCGGTCCAAAGCCCGACGATCGTGAGGAACTTTGTGTGAAATCTCCGAGGGAACGTGCACCCCGCTTCATCGATCCTGTTGTCGAAATAAGTGGTCCGAAGACTTTTCCCGCGAAGATTCCCGCCTCCTGACGGCTGCGACGGACTGATGCCCTGACTGTCGACCTGTTTTTGGCGCCTGGCGTAGTCCTTTGTACGGCGAGACGATAGACGGGCCTTCCTGGTGACGCCATTGTTCTTTCAGTTAAGTATTTGTGGGTCGCTCCCAGAAACCTTGGTTGTTGCTGTTGAAACTTGGTTGTTTGCATGGTTCCATTGCATTTGTGGTTCTTAGTTGTTGGTTCTTAGTTGTTGAGTTTTTATTTGACGATTGCAATTGCCAAAAACCGAGGGTCTTGCATTTTTGCGAGGACATCGTAATTCGATAACCCTTGAAGTTTGTACATTCGGTTAGTGTGCACGATGCCTGGCCGCAGTACTTGGTTTGGTTTCCTTAAATGTTGCAGTACGGATTCCCGGTTGGAGGACTCATGTCCGATACCTCCAGTTGGAACTCCAATTTATGAGCTCTATAGTCGACATGGAGTAGGCCCTATCGTATATAATGAATATTGGATCCGTTACACTAAAGATGATGGTGTCCTTAGTTGGCCACCCCATGGTAGTTTCGAAACTGCAATTTTAGATAATCTTGAAGCGAAATTGTTTAAAAAGAAAGCTAGGACGGCCATGTTTGATTCCTTTCGGTTATGGCGCAAAGAGGCCAAGCAGAAAGAAATCAAACAGATTAAGAAAAATAAGAGAGAAGGTATTATTACGGTGATGCAAAATGCAGAACAGTATCAGCGAGACAAAGACGAGAAGGAAAAGGAATTTTTTGCTAGACTGCATCATATGGCGGTGGATAAATGTTATCCGGTTTTACCGTCAAGTTCCGATAAGAAGGGAGAAGAAGTGGTAGAGGACCCTTTGCTGTCTTATCTACTGAAATCACCACCTCCTTATGCACAGGATACTACAGTCCCTGTGGTTCCTCCTGTTCCTCCACTTGTTGCTCCGGCGGCTGCTGGTCAGCCTGCCGTTGGTCCTGTTCCTCCGAACACTCTTGTTCCTCAAGTTGTCGCTGCTCCCTTACCTGCCCTTCTTCCTACTGCTCCACTGCCTATACCTTCTCAGTCTATTGTTCCTGCTACTTCTGCTAGCTTGGCTACTCCTACTGCTCCTACGTTCAGTCCTCATGTTGTTGCCCCTGTACTTCTCTCCTCTTCTCCTTCTGTCCGTAGTCGCATACCTAATGCTGTGGCTAATCTTTACTCTCCACTGTTCGGACCGATACTTGGGTCCGATGTTTCTGATGTCTCTCAGAGACGAAGTCAAATTCCTGGTGGTAGGGAGAGTGAGACGTTAGTGAAAATGACGCGTAAATGGATTAGACATCCTGCTAAGTACACCCCGCGCATAGTTTTCGACACGTTCTCTCAATTTAATGAGCCCACACAAACATTCGTGTTTGAGGAAATGTGTACATTCTTAAGAGAGGAGTGGGATAATGATGAGGTAGACAATGTACCGCCCGAAATGACTGAACTCCAGAATCAGTTTTCGAACGGTATGATTGTAGGCAGTAATGTCCGACGTGCTTTAGAGCGTCTGTTAGCCTTTCGATCTACAGTGCATCCTCGAGTATTGTTTGATAACGACACTTATTTTATTTTTATTTATTTTACAGATTTGTAGAGCGCATGGCTGCCCATAGGCGTCCCAGCGCTGACACACAAGAACCTAGTG
The DNA here is from genome assembly GCF_964263255.1 of Lissotriton vulgaris. Lineage (NCBI taxonomy): Eukaryota > Metazoa > Chordata > Amphibia > Caudata > Salamandridae > Lissotriton > Lissotriton vulgaris. Next base: position 247,224,404 of record NC_141689.1, on the reverse strand, counting down.
AGAGATGCTTTTATGGGAACAGCCATGTTTTGAGTGCTCTACGAAATGACAAAAGGTTAGGTTGGGCTCTGAGGTTAGGGGGGAGCGAGTTTTGAGGATTGGAAAGCACAACCTGGTCAGTATCCCATGCGAGAAGTTCCCCCAGTGTGGATGCCAGGTGATGCTGCTGCTAATCCTGCAATTCCGCCATACTTCCAGAGAGTTTGGATACACCTCCCATGGAAGCGGTCAGAAGTTTTGCAGGTGAAACAATCTTTGCCTGACCCCCGGAAAAATCCGGCAGGTTATTATAAGGAGTTATCTCAACTTGTGGATGCTACTATTATGAACCTTGCCGATATTGACATGTTGTTTGGTAACGTAGTACCGCAACCGATTTGGGTGAAAATTCGTCAAGAGAATCACGCAGCTGAGTTAGGCGGGATTGGGCCGCACTTGTAGCGGCTGACGCACTACAAGTTGGTGGGGCTAAGCCTGAACAGTTAATTACGGCTCTGCCCCAAAGGATCATTACACTTATGAAGACACTTATGCCAGCAATGAGAGTTAACTGGGATAAACTGTCTGCGTGCAAGCAAAAGAAAGACGAGAGTGTCTCCGTTTTCTTTACTAGATTTGAGGAGGCATTTATCGATCATAGTGGTCAGGACATGAGCACTGAGGGAGGCCAGCGATTGTTTGTTGATAAATTTGTGTCAAATTTGTTGCCTGAGCTAAGCAACAAATTGAAAAATTCCGAAAGTTCGTGGGCTGTTTCGACCACTGCTCAAATATTAGCAACGGCTCAATATTACGAAAATAGAGAAAAGGAAGAAAGTGATCGTGCAGATAAGAAAACGAAGGAGCTTAAAACTAAGGTTTTGTTGCAGCAAGCGTATCCTCCGCGCTCGAATCAAAATGACTCACAACAGCAAAATCGATCGCAATCACAGTCTTCTAGGACGCAGTTGCGTACTGACTCTTCTACACCATGATCTATGCTTGGGTATAATCAATGCGCATATTGTAGGGGTGAGGGCCATTTGAAGTTTAATTGTCCTGTTTTACGTGACCGAAATAATGGCGTTTCGGCTCGAGGTGGTCGTAGTGGTCCTCAACAGGCATCTCGTGGTAGAGGTCGCGGTATCTCTCAAAATCAGAATGAACGTTCTACTACTTCATCGGACTCGAACAATTGTTTTGATCAGCGCGATTCATCATCTGGTAGATCTGCACAGTATCATGTGGATGACTATTACGTCGAGCATGACATTGATGCCGATGGTAATTACTAGGACAGCCATAGACAAAGAGAGGGAGTAGTATCAGTTCCGGTTGATCAGAGAGGGCCTTACGTCGCAGTTGCCACATCGGGCGTAGTTGAGCCTTTTCTGTTGGACACTGGTGCAGCGAAAAGTTCCATCATGCATTCGAAACTCCCTGGCGCACCTTTGTCTGGCTTAACAAATGTTTCCGTTGGATTCTCTGGCGCCCCGGTTAGTAATCCAGTTTCTAGCCCTTTGCCCCTTACAATTGGACCACGTGAGCTAGAGGCTCCTTTGATTTTGACTACTGGTTGTGGTGAGAATCTTTTGGGTCTGGATTTGTTGAAACGGTTATATGCGACTTTGTACTGCTCTCCTGCGGGAGTGGAGCTTACATTAGGTCAGAGAGTGATCTCTCCTATGTACTTGTCAACTGATAAGCTCCCACCGGAATTGAGTTCCCTTCCTGAGTCTTTGTGGGCCACAGGTCCCAATGATGTGGGCCTCTTGGATATATCACCTTATGTCGTTCAATTGAAATCGAATGTGCGTTTACCACGCATTCCCCAGTATCGTATTTCCCTTGATGGAGAGCGAGCGCTATTAGCGATCATTTATGATTTGATCAAAAAGGATGTTATCGAGGAAACTCGGGGAAATATGTGCAATAGTCCGGTGTTACCTATTCCGAAACGAACTGACCCATCTAAGCCTCCTGTGTACCGTTTTGTCATTGATTTGAGAGAAGTAAACAAAATTGTGATTCCACAATTTCCTGTGGTGCCTGACATTACAGCTTTGCTGACTCTGATTCCAGCCTCTGCCTCTTGGTTCTCGGTAATCGATCTGAAGAATGCTTTCTTTAGCATTCCGATTGATGAGGAAAGCAGAGATCTATTCGGCTTCTCATTAGGTGGTCGCAGCTTCAGGTTTAAACGCGCTCCTCAGGGCTACTGTGAGAGTCCATCGATTTACAGCCAAGCTCTTAAGAGTCAACTTGACGCGTTTGTGTTACCAGCTGGTGCGGCCTTGATTCAGTACGTCGATGATCTGTTAGTGGCTGCTGACACTAAGCAGATTTGCAAAACTGCTACAGTATCGCTGTTACAGCATCTATGTGATTTACATCACAAGGTGTCACCTTCTAAGCTACAGTATTGTTGCCAAGAAGTAACCTATCTAGGTCACTTATTGTCAAAGGAGGGAAGAAGGTTGACCCCAGAAAGAATTGCAGCGATTGCTCGAATGACTGTGCCAACAACTCAGAGAGATGTACGTGCCTTTCTAGGTATCACGTCATACTGCAGGCAATGGATTCCAAATTTTTCATTGCTAGCGAAGCCATTGTTTGCTCTCACGTGCAAGGATGTTTCGACTCCTTTGCCATGGACTGAAGAGTGTCAGAAAAGTTTTTCTGAATTGCGTGATGCGTTGTGTTCGGCTCCTGTGTTAGGTACTCCATTTACAGTAAGCCGTTTACACTATACGTTCACGAGAGAGAGGGTTGTGCGTTGAGTGTCTTGACGCAACAATTTGGCGGTAAGCAGCGTCCATGTGCATATTTTTCCTCGACCTTGGACCCAGTAGCTAGAGCGTTGCCAAGTTGTCTAAGACCGACAGCGGCAGCTGCGGTGTCCATCCGGCAATCTGCAGGCCTGGTCATGGATAATATGCTTACGGTGATGGTTCCGCATGCAGTTGACACTCTCTTGAATCGAACGAAAACTCAACACTTGACGAGCGCAAGGTTGTCCGGTTACGAGTTGACACTTCTGGCAAGTCATATACAAATAAAGCGTTGTAATGTGCTGAATCCGGCGACATTGTTGCCGACTAATATGGAATCAGATGATGTGGCACCACATGACTGTTATCTAAGAACTGAAGAAGAGACGAAGGGTCGTGTTGACCTGAAAAACACTCCATTGGTAGATCCCGATGGTACTTTGTATGTTGATGGTTCATGCTTCAAGTTGCCGAATGGTGATGTGATGACCGCGTATGCTGTAGTGACGCTGAGTACGGTTGTGGAAACTGCGAGATTGAGTCAGAATTCAGCGCAAGCGGCAGAGTTGATTGCGTTAACGAGAGCGTGTGTTTTGTCTAAAGGAAAGCGAGTGAATGTGTTTACTGATAGTCAATATGCATTTGGCGTAGCTCATAGCTTTGGTCGATTGTGGAGAGAAAGAGGATTTATGACATCGCATGGCACGAAGATCCAACACGGACAGCTCGTGAATGATCTTTTGGACGCACTTACATTGCCTAAGCAGGTGGCAATCATTAAATGCAGCGCGCACCGAAAGGTTACGGATGATGTTGGTCGTGGTAATGCGTTTGCGGATGAGATTGCTAAGGAAACGGCTAAGAATTTTGCAACTCGAATGTACGTTACGAGTTCAGTAAGGTGGCCGACGGAGACTGGTATGTGTGAGGACACTGTTGAGAGCGTGAAAGCGATTCAGAATGAGGCTACCGAGATTGAAAAAGCTAAGTGGAAAGAAAGCACGGGAAAGTTAGATGCGCATGGATGTTGGGTTGATTTGTCAGAATGTCAGAGGTGGATGTTACCGGATGCATATGTGCTAGCCGTTGTTACTATGGCTCACGGCATGTCACATATTAGCGCGAAAGGTATATGTAAGTTGTTGTCTCCTGTATGGAAGAATGATGGGATTGCTAAGTGTGCTGAGAGAGTGGTTAAGAACTGTATGGTATGTATGATGTATAATCCTGGCAAGGGCACCCCCACTCCACCTGGTCATTTTGCTCCTCCTACATGTCCCTTTGAAGTTATCCAATTGGACTTCATCCATATGGAGAGATGCAATGACCTGAAATATGTTTTGGTTGTGGTTTGCGCTTTCTCCAGATGGATTGAGGCCTATCCTCTTAAAGATAATACTGCCCTGTCCACAGCGAAAGTCCTACTCAAGGAATACTTTCCTTGGTATGGAATGCCACGGATCGTATGGTCGGATAACGGAAGTGAGTTTGTGGGGAGTGTGATGAAGAGTGTGTGTAAGGGCCTTGGAATGCGGCAGAAATTCCATAGCGCCAATCATCCCCAGTCAGCAGGTTTAGTGGAAGGGTACAATGGCACTCTGAAACTGAAACTTGCTAAGATTCAAGTGACGACCGGTCTGTCATGGCCCGATGCCCTGCCTCTAGCTCTCTTGTTGACCAGGGCGACTGTGCACTCTCGAGTAGGGCTTAGCCCATATGAGATTGTGTTTGGCCGTCCTGCGAACATTTGGGGAGTTCCGAGGCCTAAGGCATTTGATAGACTCGAATATCCAATGTTGATTGATTATCTTTATGATCTGACTGCTAAATTGAGTTTAATTCATCAACAGGTCTTTGAAGCTCTACCGGCACAGACAGAGGGTCCTGGACATCGGCTCCAACCGGGTGACTGGGTAGTCACCCGCAATTTTGGGAGAAAGCGTAATCTCGAGCCAAGATTTGTGGGACCCTTTCAAGTTCTGCTGGCAACAAGGACTGCAGTTCGGTTGGAAGGCAGGAAGAACTGGGTGCATGCCACTCATACAAAGAAAGTCCCAATTCCTTTGCCAGCAGATAACTGGGTCAGAACTGGAATTGCTGCAACGGAGAACGAGACCCCTCTACGTTATGTGCCGTTCACTGATGCTCAACCTGTAGGAAACAATTCAGCGCAGCCAGATACATCTGTTGAATCGTCAGCATTAGAGAATTCAAGGTCTGAATTGTCATCTGATTGATCGAACACTGTTTTGCAATCTGAACCGTTGTTTGAAGAGCAAACTCGACCTGGAAGAAGTCGATACTTTCTTCGATCGCGTGACAAGGACTAATAAAGAATTCCTTTCTGTTTTTTAAATTTTACATTACCCCCTCACTGTTGCTACGAACATTGCGAACATTTGCATTTTTTCATTGATTTTGAGTTTTTTAATTCTTGTTTTAAACATCACATGTATTTCTCTTCTGTACAGCTAGAAGATTCATATTAAATTTGAATGTCTATTTGATTAAAATCTATCATCCGGGTTGACCGTAGGGCCGTGCGGCTACTTCCTTCTGTTTAGCAGTCCCTGACACTAGGTCGGTTACTTTTGTCGATTCCTGGGAACTCCTGGGAATTGATAATCGCTACTCAGAACGAAGTGCGTCAAGAACGTTACGGACGGTTTTTAGAGGATGGAGTTCTCCAAGCTGTCGGAAGTAGAGAGGATGTCGGCGCAAAGATCAAAATTGCATAAGGTTGTACGAACAAAATGTTTTCTGTTTCAGGTATTCCTGCTGTTTCTGATTGTTTTTATACTACTGGTGGGTGGAGTGTATTTTGGAATACAGTCGTTATTGCCTTCCACTTCACCTACTTCTTCTTCTCCTGAACTGAATTCTATTCCCACTGTTTCTCCACATTCCTTTCATCCTCTGCCCCAACATGAACAGGTTAGACGTGCGGAATTCATGAACAACTCCTTTGTCCAACTCCTACATCAGCATCAGTTGGTGATGAATACTACTAACTGTTGGGTGTGTGGGTTAATGCCACATACCATGGATAAGGGTATTCCGTATTTGGTTCTTCCTTACAGCTCCCAGGGGTCAGCTCGGGCATTCCAAACTATGTTCCGCAGTGCACTAGATTCCTACCCCCATCCAGAGCCACGCTCTGCAGACCTTGGTCCCGGCCCGTATCACAAGACTTTGGCAATAGCGATTGCTGACTTAGATAGAGATATTTTTGATGCATCGCTTATTCCGGAAGAAGAGGTGTGAGCATACAAGGATTTGAGTGAGGCTGAGTATAGCATGTCAGTAGGTGATAGACAGCTTAAGAGCTCGTCTCGTCTCCGATCTGGATCGTACCCCACCTCGGTAATTTCTGCTTGCAAGGTCTTGGTCGAAATCTGCGAGCTCAGCTTGGGAAGAGCGCTTGTACTGAAACGTATGTTTTACCGATGCTCTCTTCCCCTGTCTTCCTGACTGCCAAGGGCACCTATTTTATATGTTATGATCGCGCATATACGTGGTTGCCCCGTGACTTCTCGGGCACCTGTTATATTGCGAATCTTTTGCCACCGACTTTTACAGTTGCCTCGGACTATCACAAGACTAGAGTTGTGAGAGGCGTTATTAGCAAAGAGGATACTGCCGGTCAAGAAGCAGGAGACTTCTTTAAGGGTTTCCTGCCGTTTTGGGGACCTATGGTTAATAGTAGAAACCTGAGACAGTTGACTCGTGTGGTAGAATCAACTGCTAACATAACTGCAAGTGCTCTTGGTAATCTAACAGCAGAGCTTCAGGCGGATAGACTTATGACGTTGCAGAACCGTATGGTTTTAGACGTTGTTCTTGCAGATAGAGGTGGTGTGTGCAAGGTGATCCATTCGAGTTGTTGTATTTTCATTCCTGATAACGCTCCAACTGTATATCAAGCCATCTCGAAGTTGCATAAGATCTCCGAGTCCATACACGTGGACGTAGGTGATTGGACGCTACTAGGATGGTTTTGGGGCCTGATGTCGACTTGGGGTTGGAAGATTCTGATGATCGTAGGGGTTGTTGTGGCGTTTCTGTTCACGTGTTGTCTTTGCGTGCAGTGTGGTCCTGCCTTATGTGGCCTCTGTGCTACAACGTGTATAAGACGGCCATCTGTTACTAAAGAAGCATTGATGGATAGAATAATGTTGCAGCAACATCTGAAGGATCTGATGAATATCGAGATCGATTCTGATATCGACTAGTGCTTGCCTACATGAGGGCAAAAGGTGCGTCTGAGGTTCTGTGAGAATCGTAATGACGTTTTTGACTTGTTCGAATATGGGCAAGTTTGGTATCTATGAACCGCAAATGACGAGTTTAGTGGGTGTATGCGTTTTCGCTACACTACTTTGCACCGTTCGTCTTATTCGTGGGTTTCTTCATCTGAACCCACGGGTTCCATTTTAGATACGGCATCCATTTTGTTTCTTGCCCTCCTGTAGTCAGCGAACGGACACTGTCCGCTTCGTGACCCTGGGATTCCCAAGCTCTTGCGGAAGACACATGTTCCTTTGAGGGTGTCTTTATGACGAGAGGGATGACACGGCAAAGGCAGATGGCTTCGCTCGAGGCTCATCTTGCCGTGCTGGTCTATTGTTTCAGCCGTGCATGCATTAGGCACAAATCCTTTGATCCTGCAAACATGTTTTCGATATTGCCTCCTACACTCTTTTCCAATCTGTTGTCTGTCTTTGTCTTCCTTGCACCTGTTTTCTTAACTCGTTTACAGCCAGAATGGAATGTGCCTAATGGTGGGATAACGTACTTTTACAGTTGGGAACCGGCGATGTTACTGTAATTATGTTCCAGGCTCCTGAAAACACGAAAGCAACCCTTTTGAAGTTTACTACGGGAACTGAGTTGTAACCATTTGTTCGCCATGTTGTGCAATGATGAAAATGTGTATAAAAGGAGCGATCCACTTTTGCAATGCGAAGCAGACTCTCAGAACCTACACTTCGTTGTACTTCTTGCGATCTCTGTATCCCTGCAGTAAATAAACGCTGATCTTTGACGCCGAAGGAAGTGTCCCGTGTCTCTGTGATTTGTACGCCAAAACAGGTAACCCACGAAGGTTTCAGGTGTTGTCCCCTGGCACCGCTGGGCTTTAGAATAGCCCAGTCCTTCAGTGGAGCACTATGCCTATTGGTGTTCCAAGATTTAAAGCATCTTGGCCCAATCCGTGTCTGCTGTAAATTTGGCTTAGTCAAGATTCTGCTAAAAAAAATACAGATTTCGATAAGAAAATATCTATATGCAGGATCGCGGAGAGGCCGTATAGGTATTTACCCGTTATGATCCACTGTTGCTCCCTATTTGGTCTATCAAGTGTGGAAGCAAAGTGTACCATAGCATCAAGTCATTTAAATTCTATGTCAGGACCGGAAGCGAGGATTATGCATTTATTTCTTCACTCTTTATTGTACAGCAAGTTCAAAGATGAGTAAAAAAACACTCTACACTTCACATGAATACCAGGGAGAGTGTCCATAGAACCATTAACCACAAGTAACACAGTCCGAATGTCTATATATATCCATTTGTCATGAAGTCCTTCCTCTTTCTTCACTGCTGCGCTAGTTAATTTGCTAGATTCCTTAACTTTTCTCGGTGTAGTGGTTTAAGAGGGATTCACTGTTATTCGTGTGATTTATTACTCATTTGGGTGCACGTTGCTGCCATTTATTACTGTGTTACTGTAGCTTGACGGTTTGTTTCTGCCACGCAGAAAGCTTCGGCCCGAGCGCGCTTCTCCTGTCACTAGGCAGACCCACTGGGTGACGCTGTTTCACTCGCCGATGGCTCCTGTCAGACGCGCCTCGAAGCAGCTTTCTCCTACGCTTCTTGAATATGGCACATGGGGGATAGAGTGATGGCTGCACCACAACAAAAGGGGGTTTTGTCTTCTCACTTGGTGTCTCCCCCCCCGGTACCCCTAGGATCTCTGGACACCACGATTACAGTGAGACTCCTGGATGGTTTGTCCTGACACCACCTGGTGGCTGTGTTGTACATAACACCTTTAGAGCACCTGCGAGGAGGCTGCGCACTTAAATTATTTGCAGATTTCTTTTACTTTGGTGCTCTCACCCTCATTATGCAATCCCATAGGGACCATGATTATTCCCCTGACTTCACCTCTGAGGAGGAATGGCCGCTCCAGCAACGCATTCCTCCAAAGGTTAATAAGCTCTTCTTTCAGGCTGTTGCCTGGGCTATTGCTCCTCTGTAGGACAGCGTAGCTAGGCTAACGTCCCAGGTATCCAAGGACACTAGGATTCTCAGGGACTCTGGAGCAGGGCCTAATGAGGTTACCGTATCTTCAGTCCAGAAGGCCCATAAATTTGATGCAGAGCCCCTGGAGGGTTTCGATCGCCTGAGAGAGACCTTACATAATAGTGCGCGCACATGGAAACTAGCACTCTACCGGCAGGAAGACCTACCCGGGGATATTTGAAAAGTGGTTGGACTGGATCTTGATTTAGAGGAGGGATCCCCCAAACAAGGGGAGGGTGACACAGATGACAATGGATCTTCTAACAAGGGTCATGATTCAGGGAGCTATTGGCGCCACAAATCAGCAGCCTCGGGTTCCCTTGCAGGGAACACTATATGTAGCTAGTAAGATCTGCCAACCTCTAGACAAGGAGGTGCGGGCCTGTATGCAGACGGATTGCCCTAGACCTACACAAGGGGAAGGCTACCCTAAACTCTGCACTTTTTTCTCAAAATATATGAAGGATCCCAAGAAAGGGATCGACTTTTCCTGGAGGGCATGTCAAGACAAGTGGGTATTGAGTATTGTTGATTTGCATCCTGAGGATAGGGCCATCGGACTGATAGCACTGATTGCATTGTAAAACTGTTGATGATGATTGAAAAACACTTTAATAAAAAAATCCATTGCAAAAAAAAAAAGACATGTTTTTAGACGTGTTAGGGCCCCTGACGAAAATGATTGAACTGACTTAACAGGCCAAACAGACTGCGGAACTTCTCTCTTTGGACATTGTGGCGGGTTGGGCGCAGCGGGCAGTACGTCTTCTTTGCAAAGCCAACTGCGCCCTCTCCATGGAATAGCGACGCTCCTTACTTATAAAAATAGACCCCAAAATTAGGGGAGCTGTTGTCATCAGAGGCAGGAGCGATGGCACACGGCAATCTATTCAGTGAACTATTTGTCAAGAAGTTTGTCGCTACCTTCTTGATGCTGGACAAAGCTCAATCATACATAAAAAAGTTCTTTCCTGGGAAGGTATTCAGCAGGGCTGGAAGAGGCAGGGGTCGCTCCTCTGGCTGTTCCTTCCACCAAGACCTCAACCGAGCCCAAGCCAGCCAGAACAGTAGCTGGAATGATAGCCGCCAGGGAACCCGCTACCCCACACGGGGAGGTGGCAAAGGCAAGGCCAACCACACCCTAGGAGTGCCTAACTCTTCAGAAGGTTACAATGGTAAGCACTGTCCTTTCCCTCCCTCACAGGCTAGGGGAGAGGATGGGGCTGTTTGAACACCAGTTGGAGGGAATCACTTCAGATCCTTCGATCCTGGAGATGCTACGTGGGTATCACATAGATTTCTTCGGAACTCCGGTCCAGGAGTCAAGGCTACGACCTTTGATTTTTACTGAACAGGATTCAGAACTGATAGACCCGAAGGTGCAGGAGCTGCTTACCAACGCTGTCAAAAACACAGTACTACATCCGAGAGGATTTCTCAGCAAACTCTTCTTGGTGGAGAAGAACAACAAGGGGTTCCGTTCGGTGATCAATCTCAGAAACTTCAACGAGCAGCTGGTTTATCGCCACTTCAAGATAGGAGGATCTGTTGCTACAGAACAACTGGTTAACGCGCCTAGACCTCAAGGACGCCCAGCTCTCTGTCCCAATCTTTCACCCACACTGTCCTTTCCTCCAGTTCAAGTGGAGAGCTCAGATTTTCGAGTTTCAGACACTTCCGTTCAACCTGTCCTCAGCACCTTGGTGCTTTCTGAAACTCCTCAAATCTGTGGTGGAGCTATTAAGGACAAAAGGCACCAGGCTAATCATCTACCTCAACGACATTCCACTGATAGATCAGTCCGCTCTCTGCTGATATCTTACTTGAACATGACCGTTGTGCTCCTTCAGAACTTGGACTTTGTCATTAATCAGCAGAAGTCGGATTTGCTTCCTGCACAGACCATAAACTTTCTGGGGTTCAACATCAACTCCAGGTCCGCTACACTGAGCCTACACTGAGCCTACCAGAACTAAAGATCGTTAAGATCATGAAGGAGCTCAACAAGGTGCATCGAAGTGACAAGATTTCCCTCAGGAAGTTGGCCAGGATTGTTGGCTTCCATTCAGTCCATTTTCCCAGGACTGCTATATTACAGGGCCCGACAGCGGTTGAAAGTGACTCATCTGTGGAGGATTGTCACCTACTCAGAATTGATTTCTCTGACTGAGGAAGCGAGGGCGGAATTGCAGTGGTGGATAGAACACATGGAGGCATGGAACAGCCGAGCGATCTTCGGATCCCGACTTGACCTCATCATAGAGGCGAATGCCAGCCGGCAGGGCTGGTAATCCAGATGTGGTTTGATCTCCAGGGGTGGGAGATGAGCAGAGCAGGAGCTGAATCGGCACATCAACTGCCTCGAACTCCTGGCGGGCACTTTTACTATCTGATCATTGACGAGGGACAAAGTCTCCTGTTGCATACTTCTGTCTCTGGACAACACAACTGCAGTCCAGGTCATCAACCGGTTAGGGGGGACCCGTTCTCAAGGATTGGCGGAGCTGACTATGGATTTCTGGCACTACCAGGTACCTACCAGGTACCGACCAGGCTCTCTCGAAACAATGGTGGACTACAATTCCAGATATCTCAAGGACGCCAGCGGCTGCCAGCTCAACCCTGGAATTTTTTAGACCCTGATGAACTGGTGGGGTCCATGCAATGGTGACCTGTTTGTGTCCAGGCTGAACAACAACCTTCCCCAGTACGTCAGCTGGAGACCGGACTTGGGAGCAGTGGTAGAGATGCTTTCCTGCAAGGCTAGTCGTCAGGCCAAGGTTATGCCTTCCCATCATTTCTATTGATTCCCAGAGTGACAGCTCAAGTCTGACATTAGAGTGCCTACTTGATACTCATAACACCGATATGGAAGTCTCAGGCTTGGTTCTCCACCCTGCACGAACTGTCCTGGATGGCACTAGTGCATCATCTATCCTTTCCTGGGATTCTTCAAGATCTCCAAAGCCGCCCACATCATATGTTCCTGCAGGGTCACCTACCCCTCGTGGTGTAGAGGATTTCAGGCGATGATGGAAAAACTGCAGAGTTTCAAGAGCAGCTGAAGCCCTAATTAAGCAGGCTTGGTCGCCAGGAACTTCCAAGAAATATTGATTTGCATAGAGACGATGGGTTCATTGGTGTCTGGAGAGACATTTGGATCCTGTGGGGTCTGACATTACAGCCATCCTGAACTTCCTAAAGGAACTGTCCATGGAAGGACTTGCTTACTGCACTATTAATTCTTTCAGGACGGCCTTTTCTGAGGGCCATTTTCTAAAGGCAACTCCCTGGCGAGGGAGCTCCTGTGGATGTGCAAACTGCTCAAGGGCATCCAATTGTCCAAACCTACAGAACTCAGATGCTCTGGGCTGTGGTATGTCAATCTAATACTGGGTTTTCCAACTTCTTGGCAGGATAATAGGTATCTTACCAGAAAGGAACTCTTAGCAAAACTGGCCATGTTGCTCTGTCTGTGTACTTGCAAAAGGGTCTCGGACATCAGGGCCCTGGATGTCACAGTGAAAGTTTTCATCCCACAGGGGGTTACCCTTACCATTTCGAGTCAAACAAAGAAGAGTACCAGGTCAGTAACTAACCCAGTTTTTGTGGATAGACCCAAACTTTGTGTAGTTAATTGCCTCTAGGCTTGTGAAGAAATGATGGCGGAGATGAGGCTGCCAGCCGAGAGGCAACTTGTGATTGCTATTAAAAAATGTTTTAAGGTGGTTTCCTTCTTATCCATTGCCAGGTGAGTAAGATGGATTATGGCAGAGGCTGGGATTGATACACACCTCTTCGGAGCACATTCGGCTAGAAGGGCCGTGGCCTCAAGGCAGTCAAGTTAGCTGTAAGACTTGAAGATATGATGATTGTGGCAGATTGGTCCTCAGAATTCACCTTGAAGAGGTTTTACTTTAAACCGATTCACGAGGCTGCATCCTCGGTGGTAAGTAAGCTTTGAACACGCATAATCCTCACCTCTGTTACCGACATTGAATGACAAATTTCCAAGTTGACATGAAGAAATGTTTCAATTCTATTAAGGATGCGGAGGTGAGGATTATCCCAACCCAGTATATTCACAATCTGCTATCCCGCTTTAGTTGAGTTGTAGGTACTTTTGTTTACCTATGGTGTGGTTTTCTGGGATGGAATTCAAACAGCTATGAGGTGGTATATTTTTCACGAAAGAGATTCCAAGGTACTATGCTTTGTTTTTCAGATGTCATACATTATTCGTGAAGATATTGCTGTATGTATACAGTGCATTACTATGACCTTGAGTTTTCATGTGATGATTCTTGTAATGTTAAGGACATGTCAATGAGTTCAGTTTTCTTATACCAGATCCAATGTCAGGATTTCATGGATGGATGTTGTTCTTTCGTATGTTCGGTTTCCAAGATGGATTGAGATGCTTGTTCTTTACTTCCTTCAGTGAAGAAGAGGAAGGACTTCATGACACATGAATATATATGGACATTTGGACGGTGTTACTATTAGTTAAGGGTTGCTATGGGCACTCTCCCTGGGGTTCATGAGAAGTTTAGTGAAATGTGCGATTATCTTTACTTAACTTTGAACTTTGTTTACAATAAAGAGTAAAGAATGAAATGCATAATCCTCGTCTTAGCATCCTTAATAGAAAATTTCCTTCATGTCAACTAGCCCATTTTTCAGTACACGGGCCTTGACGTCTTATGTAGCTAGCCATAATCTGGAGAGAAACATGGCGACGCCAGGAGCGTACTAGTGAATGTTCCTGCGTATTCTGAGCACAGTACTCTAAATATAGATGGGAACTTTGGGCAGTTTTTTTAGACCAAAATTAAAGTGGTAAAAGAACATAAAATTGTATTAAGTGGCCTACATGCAATTTGTGGGTCTCTTATAATTTTCGCGTTTCTATGAAAGGGAGATGCCAGAGAGAAGGGCATCCTGGTACATTTGCAAAGATGAACAGTAGAGAAAGCTGTATGAGGGTTACCATCCATAACTAGAGGAGTTGCCAACAGGACAGAGACAGCCCCTTCTGTGGAGTTGATCTTGTCAGATTAGTCTCATAGACCAAGTGCACCTTTTTGTGCTAACAATTGTGTGACAGGGAGTGGTACACAACTGGTCAACTTGTGATTGTTGTAGCGTCATTTTGTCCTCAGTCACACTCCATCAAGTGTAAGGATATAGGAAACATTCCCCTGCATAATTTGCCCTTCCCTTTTTTCCACCCAGCAAACATTTTCCATTTGCAGAGTTTGCTTACTTTGGAGGACCTGAAAATATGGGACTACTTCGGCCAGTCTCCCATGCCGTCTTATTCTTTCCCAGACTGACGGTGCACTTACGGTGGGAAAAGCCTGTGGGAATATTGATGAATATTACACATCACATTTTAATGTGTTAACAGATATGTGTGTATGTTTACATCTTATTCTGCTATACAGATTTATTCTCTCTAATCATGTTTTGCTAGTTAATGATCATTTATCAACACCGTGTGTGGGATCAGCGTAACATACATTGATAATGTTTTCTTAAATTAAGTCATGTCACCGTTCAAATGACCACTGCTCTAAAGGGATATATGTAATGCTGATTTTTCCACCACTTACTCATGACTGACTATGAGTCTTCTAGACACATGGCCAATTTTATACATTGCAATCTACATCTGTGAATATGTGCAGATCCAAATTCTGTTTATCGGAATGAGCCTGTAATGGGAGCAGATTACACTTTGGAGTGTAGATACAAGCCCCTATCACCACTGAAGCGTCACTTTTTTTGACTTTCCGGTGGCCTAGCGCCATTTCCCATATTTACAAGGTGGCGCTAAGCCACTTAGCATGGCTTAACGCCACCTTGTAAATATACCCCTTTCCGCCGCAGTCGACTGCGTTAAAGAGGAGTGCAGTGGGTGTTGCAGTGTGCGTTCCACCTCAACGCCCATTGCTTTGTGACGCTGCCCTAGATTTACAAGGCTGAGGCAGCACCAAAAATGAACTCCAAAGAATACCTGGCCTTAGACTGATATTACAAGAAGAAATGATTAATTTCTACTCGTTTTTTCCTCTTTCTATGTGTACTGCACTCTGCAACACACATAGAAAGAGCACATCGCCATTATTGATTGTTTATTCATTTTTTGCGCCAGCGCTGGTGGAAACGGGGGTAGGGGTGCCATATTATTGTGAATACCATGCATCCCTGCGTTTAAAAAAAGGTCGGAGCGCGGTGTCGCCAAATTTGCCGTAGCACCACGCTCTGAAATTGTTTAGTAAATAGGCCTCTTTTTGAGCACTTGTACTTTACTTTGGTATGTAAAAGATTCTATGAACTGGGCCTTAATTTGAAGCCCTCAACCTTAAGGTTAAAGGTATGTACCTGAATTTTTGCCAGAAGATATTTCCTGTAGGAAAGGGATGCGCAGACAACAGATGTAAAGACCCACAATAAAAGTGAATATATTAGAATGTTATAGATGAAATGGTGTCTTGAAGACCTTGAAAAATGGGTTGAAACATTCTTATTACAGAATTTAATTACATTCACAAGGGATTTAATAGCGACTGATTGAAGCCTTTGCAATTACTCCATTTTTCATACTGGAATTTCACACTACAAAATATGATGTCATGCATTTAAAAAAATGTGTTCTAACTTGACACATGCTTTTTCCATATTGTAATTTACATTGTTGTGGGAATAGTGACCAGCTACCTGAAGACCATGCCACAATCACTAATAAAACAGTACTGATTGTCTTTTTTTCACAAGGCTTTCAACTCTAGCAGTCTGAAGTACCTAAGCATACATCTGCACCTGGGCCTTTGTTCGTGACTGCTATGGATGGTTCTAGGAAAGACACTAGCAGAAGAACAATGAAGAAAATAAATGCATGTGCAGAAAAGATGCTGTAGAGCCTTATATTGTACTTGTGTAGCATCAGCTTGTAAACGTGTAATCTTGGAAGGGACTCGAGAAAAAGGGGTGCTAAGGGAAACAATCTTCCCAGGAACCTGAGATCTGAAATTATTTCTGGGTATCTCCACTCTCTCGTTAATAGTCTGTTTATCGCAGAGTTAACATGAAAGTTAGGCACTAGATGTTTGTTAAACTGTCTGAAGAACAAACCCACTAGTAGAGGCTTTATTCTCATCCAATGAAAATTAAAAATTGGAAGAAATGTATGAAAACAATTCCTTCAACTCTTCCTTCTAAACGAACTTCCCCAACAATACATATATCAACTTCATCAGTATCTTAATCACAATATCTCCTAGCACACAGAAATTCCAAACTGAGGTTGTGGTTTCAGAAGTATTTTTTTATTCAATCATCTTAGACACGCCCCTTTGCCAACACATGTTTCGTCTTGTGCTGTTTGAATCACAGAAGACTTCTTCAGGGCAAAGCATCTAGGACAAAAGTTTGTTCTATTTAGGCGGAGTCTCATCTATCATGTTTATCTAACCATCACCTGGGTCAGCTGACCCTAAACATTTCACCAGAGAGTGTCCGTCATATCAGGAAATACATACTTATGGTTGGACGAACTAAATATCTATTTCCAGTGAGGATTTATTGTGCATGAGGTGCCTTATTTTTGTGAAATGTGATTTTACCATGCTAAATAGTGTGCACTTTTACATGAGGGATGGTGGCATGCATCTCTATTTCGTATCATGCCAAGTATAGGTTTGTGGATAAGTTGGCGGTGGGAAGAGAATTTGCCTCATACTCACTAAGTCAAGTATGACCAAGCAATGATAAGGTCCAATATAAGAACTGCTGGCCTAAGTTGGGTAATTCTATAAGGAGTAATACATGGTTGAGTACGTAAGCATATTAACAAAATATAGGCAGCTCATGATAAGAAGTGAATAACCGACTTCTTACCTTACGAATGTAAATCCTTATTGTTAATCATTGGAAGTAAGGAAAACCATTAGATTGCTATGAATATTACTGTACTATGGCACCACGTGGGTACTCAAATATAAGAAATGAATCGCGTTAAATGTGGGCTTTGTCACAAATAAGAGACACTTAAGGCTCTGAATACCAGGTTGTGCGTTATTGGTAGCGCCAGAAAAACACTAATTGTGAGATTTCATGATGGGGTCCTGCGAGCAGAACACATGTAAATACGCTGATACCTCGCATACCTAACATTTGGGATGCTGTGTATCTGGGGGTGTGTGCCACTCTATATGAGAATCATAACGTTTCTGGTGTGGGCTTTGTGACTAATAAGGATATGTGTGGCTCTAAATAACAAGTAATTGGAGTGCCAAGTGAGGCTCAAACAATAAGATTACATAAGGTAGCCCCGCGAGCAGAGCACGTGTGAAACCGCTGATACATAGCAACAATACCATAATGCTTAAGCTGCCGAGTACCGGGGGGGGTGGGTGCCACTCTATAAAGCGATAATTCCTGAAAGGGCGTACTTGCAAAAGTAAAATTCTCAGCAAGTGCTGCTACACAGAGATGAGCTTTGCTTGGGCACGGGTAGGAAATGTACTGGCATCAGACGTAAAAGTATATCACAACCTGCCCACACAATCAGATCAAATGCTCGTATTGTGTACTTACTTATTAGAGAGTTTGACCGTGGATATCATCCATTCGGGTGGGTAAGCCTAGTGCGCTAGACTGGCGTGGTGTATGACCGCTATCACTCTCCAAAATATTAGTGTGGAAATAAATGACGCCCTCCACAATAGAAAGGCCTATCCTACAGTATGGCGGCGGCCATCTTGGAGTTCCAAGCAAACCTGGTGTGTTGCTCAATAAGAAATTATGCACACGGGATAGTGTTCGAAAATTTGACGAATATGATCGATTCTTGATATTTGAGTTCAACCCAATGGCAACCTCCTGCTTCTTGAAAATAAAAATATTAAGTTTAAGTAAGGGGGACCCATAACAAGAAGGGGCCCCCATACAATGTATATTAAGAGCTAAGTTTGGCCTGAATTTGGATGGGGGGTCCAAAAGTGTCCCGAGTATCGAAAATGTAGGTTATTTATTTATTTTTGAAACTTATAAAGCGCGCAAATGCCCAGGGGCGTCTCGGCGCTGCGGACGTGGCAGAATGATAAGCAGATTATTGATTAAACAGCCATGTCTTTATTTTTCTTCTGAAGGCCAACAAGGTTTGAGACGATCTGATCTCCAGCGGGAGAGAGTTTCACAATTTTGTAACCGAGACAACAAAACGTTGATCGCCCCATGAGGCAGTTTTGGTCCGCGGCACTGACAGGAAATATGCATTGGAGGATCGGAGTGGCCTGTTAGGGATATGGATTGCTAGAGAGTTTAGTAAGAACCGAGGACCTAAATTTCGGGAGGCTTTGTAGGCAATACACAGTGCCTTAAATGGCAGCTCAGGTAATTACCTAGCAGCTCAGGCCCCACAAGGACAGTCTGTGGGGACCATTTACCAGGGATTGAGGGTAAGATCCCAACATTTTATCAGTACACCCTGGGGTCCTCTTTATCCTCATCCCCTTTTAGGCGCACATGGCTACCCTCTCAGTAACTAACCAACCCCTTGCGTACGAATCAGTAACAAGCAATGGGTTTAGTACATGATGTATAGTCAATAGTTTTAAATTGTTTCACTCATGCATGTCTATACATGGCACGCACCTTGAATCTCTCTCTCACTGTTCATAGTTGTGACCTCACTGAGCCACGACAAACACTGGGAAAAGGGTCTGTCCCTTTCTTTACATAAAGACCTGACCTACATAATTGATATAAGGCTGCGGAGAATGATTAGTCTTCTATCTTCATTTTCTTCCCCTAGGGCGAGATTCCACGCAGGACTCCATCCTGCATGTTAATTTGTCCTCATATTGCCTATCCTGATTCATCTTATTTCTTCTAAAAAAAACAGTTTCTACCTTGTTTAGATGTACCTTCACCTGGGTCCTGATTACTTTCGCTGTCAATTGAAGGTACACTGGACGAGCCAGTACTGACTGTCTCTTGATTGTCTCAGATTGTTGCCCTATGCTGTCTGTTTTTTTATTGTTATTTACTAAGTGATCAACTTTCCTAGCAAAAGTGAATACCCTACCACCTAAATAGTCATTTTCTTCTAGTTTTAACGTTTGTGTCTTGTGTGTTTTTATATCATCCTGATGTCGAGTCAGGATCTTTTGAAGAATTTCTTAGTTCTTCTTTGTAGGGTCATGCCTTTGATTTCATTCTCAACTTCCTTAATCTCTTTCTGTAGTTTGTTTACCTTTCTTTCTGTGTCAATGATAAGTATTTCCATTAAATTCGTAGAGTTGTTGATTAACTCTTTCTCCCACCTTATTAAAAGATCTTCGTCGAGATTGTCATAGGTGGGGAAGATTTGGGCATGGAGCCCCCTCGGGATCCTGTTGAGTTTCATGTATTGTCTAAGAGTGACTGCATCCCACAATTTTAATTGTTCACTCATTTTAAGTCATTCTAACTTCTTAAACTTATCTTTAAGTCCCTCATTTCTCGTAGACTTATTTGAAACTGGAGTTCCAGTACTCAAGTTCTGCAAAAGCTCCTCTGCTATCTTCTCTCTATCTTGTAATTCAGACATTGCTAAGTTTCTTTTACCTAATTCTTATTTTTTCCTTGGTGGTGCTGCCAACCCATACAACATAAAAACAAAATGAAGGCTATAGCTAGTTTCAACAGGCGCACTCTATTACATTGGTTATTAAAGAGGTTAAAGGTATTCATCACAACGCCCACACCAGAAGCGTTGTTTCTCATATAGAGCGGCACACACCTCCAGATACACGTCATCCAAAACTTTGTGGATGCGCTGTATCAGCATATTTACATGTGTTCTGCTCACGGGACAACCTCATGAAATATCACAATTTGTGTTTTTTCGGCGCTCCCAATAACACACTACCTTGTATTCAGAGCCTTAAGTGCCTCTTATTTCTCACAAAGCCTACATTTAACGCGATTTGTTTCTTATATCTGTGTACCCACGTAGTGCCACAGTACAGTGATATTCATATCGATCTAATAGTTTTCCTTGTAGATACCCTTACTCCCCTGGATTTACGATAAGGACTTACATTCTTAAGGTAAGAAGTCAGTTATTCACTTCTTATCATGAGCGGCATATATTTTGTTAATATGCTCACGTACTCAACCATTTATTACTCCTTACAGAATTACCCAACTTACGCCAGCAGCTCTTATATTGGACCTTATCATTGCTTGGTTATACTTGACTGAATGAGTATGTGGCAAATTCTCTTCCCACCACCAACTCACTATCCACAAACCTATAATTGGTATGAATACGAAATAGAGATGCATGCCGCCATCCCTCATGTAAAAGTGCACCATTTTTAGCATGGTAAAATCACATTTCACAAAAATAAGGCACCTCATGCACAATCCTCACTGGAAATAGATATTTAGCTCGTCCAACCATAAGTATGTATTTTCTGATATGACAGACACTCTGTTGGGAAATGTTTATGATCAGCTGACCCAGGTGATGGTAAGACAAAAAAAAATGATAGATGAGACTCCTTCTACATAGAATTCACTTTAGTTCTAGATGCTTTTCCCTGAAGAAGTCTGCTGTGATTCAAACAGCACAAGACAAAACATGTGTTGGCGAAGGGGCGTGTCTAAGATGATTGAATAAAAAAATACTTCTGAAACCACGACTACAGTTTGGAATTTCTGTGTGCTTGGAGATATTGCTATTAAGATACTGATGATGTTGATATAGGTATTGCTGGGGAAGTTCTTTCAGAAGGGAGAGTTTCTTCCTATTTCTAATTTTCATTGGATAAGAATAAAGCCTCTACTAATGGGTTTGTGCTTCAGATAGTTTAACAAACATCTAGTGCCTAACTTTCATGTTAAATCTGCGATACACAGACTATTAACTAGAGAGTAGAGACCCCCTGAAAAGGTTTCAGATCTCAGGTTCCTGGGAACATTGTATCCCTTAGCACCCCATTTTCCCTAGTCCCTTCCAAGATTACAAGATTACAAGCTGATGCTATACATGTACAATATAAGGCTCTACTGCATATTTTCCGCACATACATCTATATTCTTCATTGTTCTTCAGCTAGTGTCTTTCCTTACGTACAAAGGTCCCGGTGCAGATGTGCGCTTAGGTACTTCAGACCGCTAGAATTGAAAGCCTTGTGAAAAAAAAGCAATCAGTACTGTTTTATTAGTGATTATGGCATGGTCTTCAGGTAGCTGTCACTATTCTCATGTGGTTCTGTAAAATAAATGTAAATTACAATATAGAAGAAGCATGTGTCAAGCTAGAAAACATTTTTTTTTAAATGCATTACATCTTATTTTGTAGTGTTAGATCCCAGAATGAAAAAGCGAGTAATCACTAAGGCTTCAATCAGTCGCTATTAAATCCTGTGTGCATGTAATTAAATTCTTTAATAGGAATGTTTCAAACCATTTTTTCTAAGGTCTTCAAGATACCATTTCATGTTTAATATTCTGTTATATTCACTTTTATTGTCGGTGTTTACATCTGTTGTCTGCGCACCCGTTTTCTACAGGAAATATCTTCTGGCAAAAATTCAGGTACAAACCTTTAACCATGAGGTTGAGGGCTTCACAATTAAGGCCCAGTTTATAGAATCATTTACACACCAAAGTGAAGTACAAGTGCACAAAAAGGGGCATATTTACTAAAAAAGTTCAGAGCGTGGTGCTACGGAAAATTTGGCAACAACAAGTTCCAACATTTTTTAAACTCAGGGATGCGTGGTATTCACAATAATACAGCACTCCATCCCCCTACTTCCCTTAGCGCTGGTGCACAAAATGCTGCCTAGAACCAGCACAGGCACCCTGCTGCTTTGTTGCAAAGGTACATGCGCTGCAGGGACGATTGTTTATGCATAAACAATCAATGATGGCGATTTGCTCTTTCTATATGTATTGCAGAGTGCAGCTCACATAGAAAGAGCAAAAACGAGGAGAAATTAATAATTTCTTTTCTTATTGCCATTCTAAGGCCAGGTATTCCTTGGAGTTCGTTTTTGGTGCTGCCTCAGCCTTGTAAGTCTGGGGCAGCATCAAAAAGCAATGGGTGTTGCGGTAGAACGCACACTGTAACACCCATTGCACTCCCCTTTGCCGCAGTGGACTGCGGCGGAAAGGGGCATATTTACAAGGTGGTGTTAAGCCACGTTAAGTGGCTTAGCGCCACCTTGTAAATATGGGAAATGGTGCTAGGCCACCGTAGAGTAAAAAAAGTGATGCTCCGATGGTGATAGGGGCTAGTACCTACACCCCAAAGTGTCATATCCTCCCATTACAGGCTTCTGATCTTCTAGACTCAGTCCACCCGAGAAGGAATGGATGGCTTCTGCTCCTCCTGAAGCACCACAAGATATATGGACTCTGAGGGCCCGATTCACAGAACTAACTTAAGACAAAATCCTAAACTTACTACCATTTTGGTATTCACAGAAGGCACTTACTCATTTTGGTATTCACAGAAGGCACTTACTCATTTTGGTATTCACAGAAGGCACTTACCCATTTCGGTATTCACAGAAGTTAGGAGTCCTAACTTTAGGACTCCTAAATGCCTTCTGTGAATACCGAAAGTCTTAAAGTTAGGATTTTTTCAGTTTAGGAGTAGTAAAGTTAGGAGTCCTAACTTTACTACTCCTAAACTGAAAAAAATCCTAACTTTTAGACTTTCGGTATTCACAGAATGCATTTAGGAGTCCAAAGAAGGAGAATCACAAGACATCCATGGTGAATCTGACCTTGGAGCAGACTGGTCCATCCTTTGATTATCCTACTATTTCAAAACCACCTCAGAAATAGATTTGACTGTAAGCTGAATCTGTTTGAATGACATGCCACAACTACCATAAGAAGTACTCTTGAAACAGGCACTAACAGCAGTCAAAATACTTGCTGAGTCATGAAAACCTCTAAAAGGAAGATTGCCCCTACATAAGAGGTTTAACTGAAGCTTTACCCAAACTGAACGTCATAAATTGTGATCCAAAAAGCACGCATGACTTTACTGTCCAAGCTTGCTACCAAGGCAGGCCTCTACACAGCCAAGAAACGAATGGGCTTGGTATCATCAGCAGGACTTTGTACTGCCAATTCTGCTCACCTTTAAAGGTGACTCTTGCAGAGTAGTAGAACAGCAGATGAAGCGGTCCACCACACCACCAAAATCTGCACTTTTCCAACAAGGAAGCGTGCCCCCACTGCTAAAAAGAAGACGTACTCAGACAATCACCCAGCTCCACCCCAGGGTTAGGTGCTTTAATGAGACCAGGGTCGACACAAGCACAGCTGATTTTCAAGAACATGGATTTTTGTATAAAGTTAGGCGCTCTTGCTTCTCATATGCACGCGTACGGTAAGTCAAATACAGAAGACCAAAGCCATGCTGTCCAACTACAGTACCCATAGGCCAAACCACCATGGAATCCCAAAAAGCTGCCTGTTGCAAGTACACAAAATAAAAACAGGAAGAGGTATGCCTCTTGTCCTCTTTAATAGTTCAAAAGATAAGATGGATCTGTGGCGTAGAAATATAATAAAAGTTGCTTGGTATGGGTGCCTGGATGGAGGCGCATTAACTGAAGACTGGGATGAGGAATGTGGATTAGAATGGTAATGGTACTTCTGAAAGACGCGTGCATGGAGCATCCTATTTCCATACACGCTGCAATCCCTCAGGAGTTTCACAGGCTGATGTTTCCTGGTTAGCAACAAGGCCCTGCTCCAGGAAGGATCCACCATTCTAGTCATCTTGTCAAACTCAAAATTGCTAACCTACTTATTATTAGAAAACTGTGCTGTTCGTGGCATAGCTAAACATAATTGAAACCAAGGACGTTAAATGGGACGTCTGCTATGAACCAGCTAGCGTGAATGAAAAAACAAAGCTCCAAAGTATTTTCCATGATATTTGAAGTTTTTAGTGCACTAATGTTGACAATAGCAAGTCTAGTGTCATGTTGCTATAACTGGTTTGACCTTTGGTACTCCTGTCACTGCCCTTGCAACTCCTGGTTTCAGTAGTCATGAAAGCAGCAGTAGGCAACAAGGACTGGTGAATGAAATAGGTTTTGGCTTAAAGTATCAGCAGGAGCATGAAGAAAGGGCTGTGGTTTTAAAGAAGTGCATCATAACCAAACAGCCAATAGGATTAGGTGAGGGATGAATACTACACTGGACTAACCAGAACTTGACTGACAAAGCCTTAAATAATAGACTGAAAGAGGTTGGTCAAACAAATCCACTGGCTGAAATGGGCGAACCCAAAGTTCACTCTATGAATATTGATAGTAATAGGTTCTGTTTGATAGCTGAGTTATCAAAACTCAGACCTAAAAAGGCAATGGCTGAAGTGACTGTCCAGTTGCATCTCTCTCTATGTATGCTGTGCGGTTGGCTGATCCAAAATGTGAATGATTCCACGAGCAAGCAAGGGTTGAAATGGACTGACCCAAAGCTCTTCTCAAAATATTACTTTGTTTAGTTAAAGAGATGTGGCACCGCGCTACTAGATCTAAAATGTAAACAATTCTAACAGACCTGTTTATTTTCTGTAGTTTTCACTCCCTGCCCCCCTGAGCAGCAAACAGGACTCTGTAAGCAACAGAAGGTTAGAAGAAGGGGGTCAATCTTGGGAGGGTCAAATGTTGTGTGTGATCGCACTTCCACTAACCTTGGCATTTTAGTCAATTGGCGCCCATGCGGTGCTTGCACTCCTGCTTCGGTTCTGCACTCCTGCCCAGATACGTCATAGATCTCCAACAATGGTCACACATGGATTTGAAACACATGGAGCTCAAAAGGCTGAGGGTACATTTGCACCATCTCACTTTTCCAGGACTCTAGGCCCATGTGGTAGAGCTAATTCAAACCCCCTTTCCTGGAAATGAAATGTATTTAAAAAAATCTACAGAAACAGCTAATCCAGACCCAATGGATATGGTTGAGATCTGCGCGATAAAGCCTTGAGCAGCAGCGGGCCGTAATCTGCTCTTAAAGAGCACAGCAAATAGCAACTTGGATCTTATCCAACAAACATTAGGATTGTATCTAACTCTAATGGAAACCTTCCACTAGCCCACTTCTAAAGAATTATTAAATAGAATATTTACAAAGGTCCTTAAAACCCAGCTCCAGGGACTGAAATAGAAAGGCGATACCGTATAACAGGTCAAAAAATAAACAGTGGAGCAAGTTACTAAAATATATTTTGTTGGCTTCACAAAAAAGAAGAAAATTGAATTTCTTTGGATGTCTTGATAACAAGACCTGCTCGACAAGCTTCATTTCCCTCAGGATTGATTGCAGACTTTCTAGTGGGGAGGGCCAACCACTAATATATTCTTCAGTGCTGATGAGACTCAAATCTCCTGTATTATTTTACAATAAGGATTTTTTTTAACTGTGTTGAGACTTTGAGCAGCTCTGAGGTCCATCTTCTAAGCAGTGCTGTCATTTGATGGAAAATATTTGGGTACCGGAATAGACATTACCATGGATGGCTCCTCCGTTATGGAGGAGGAGTGTTGTCATGCCTGCTGCAAGCGCAGCAGGCACACACATTAATAAAATGGAAATAAATAAATACCATTTTATTTTGGCCGCAGTCTAATGCCATTACAGCGTGAGGGCAGGGGGCGGGGCTTATTTATGTAATTACACTGTTACTGCAGCCCCTGACAGTACACATGTCAGATTGGCTGTCTGCCTACAACCAGGCCAATCTCACATACACTGTTCAGCCTGCACAGTACCAGAGCTGAGAAGCAGCTGAGATTTTGCAGCCACAGGCCCCCAGCCCCAAAATGAGCGCTGGGTTAGCCTGCTCCATCCAATCCTGGAAGTGTTGGTTGGAATCACATTGTACAAGGGAGGAAGTCCTTCCCTTTCCTGCTGCCTGCTGGAGTCCTCGCCGAGGAAAGAGACACCCGACGTGGCTCCGTGCAACATATATGGTGAGTCTTTTGGGCATCGCACCCCACCATATTTTAATGTTGCCGGCCACCATTGCATGTTACGCACCCATTAACTGAAGATGAGATCTGAGAAAGTAAAATCACATGACCTTTGACCTGGCTGACTGTACATTGAGCTTTACAGTACAACGCATTCAGGAAAAGTTTACGCCACTGTATTACTGAAAAAATTATAGACACAAGTAACTGAATCCTGTGAATAATTATGTATAGTCTCTGCCTGAACGTATTTTTAGAAACATAAGTGCAAGAATGCCTTTATTGATAACAATGTCTGGGATTTGCTCTTTTTAGCTTTGCACTGTTTTGTTTTTACTGGGACAGCGTTTCACCAGGCGCGTCTGAATGTAAGAGAATGCAATTATTGATTATTGCACTCTGGTAGTGACATTGAACTGACAGATGCCTATGACCTCAGATGTCTGTGACCTCTTATTTAGATTATTTAGACTTTGTGAAAAGAATTTTGAAGGTTGGCATTTGGAAAGTAGCTGGTGAAGTGTATTTATTTATTTACTGAGCTTTCTGTACAGTGAACCAGGTCTCAAAGGCGTCGGAGTGCTCTACAGAGATGATATGTTATGCAGATTTGTAGAGCTTACTATCAACGTGGAGGGTATCCTGGCACTAAGCAGATGTGATCTCACATCTAGGACCTTCTGAGGCTACTCGAAAACCTCGGGTCTTCAGCTTCAAGAAGTGAGGAGGTGCCTCTTGTGTATAGCAACTTTACAATGTAGGAGAATCTGGATTTCTGCTTGTGTGGGATTTGTGCAGGTAGGAGGTGGGACAAGCTGGGGGCATTTATAAAGTTTGTGAAAGCAGATGCGATTATTGAGGTATGCTGGCCCAGTGTTATGTAGTGCCTTGAAAATGTGGGTGATTCAGTCAAGCATGCATTTAACTTGATCTGATTACCAGGCGTCTTGTTCATGAGGGACAGAATGAGTTGCAGGTGTAGGAGACAACGTTGATATCATGAGCAAGGATGATGCTGGCTAGATGGATCAGGTATGCATTGAAGAGGTTCAGGCTCAGGGATGATCCTTGCGAAACTCTGCAGATGAGGCCGCAGACGTCTGAGGTGTACGGTGCCAGGCTGACTGACTGGGTTCTTTTAGTCAGGAAGGAACTAATTCATCGGAATGTGTGTCCTTGGACTTCGATATCATGTAGGTGTTTGATGAGGATGGATTGGGAGACTTTGTCAAATGTTGCGGAGAGGTCCTGGAGGAAGAGGGCCACTGTGTTTCCTTTGTCGAGACTCAGAGTCATGCCAGTGTAATCCATGGTAGCGGTGAGTGCAGTTTCTGCGCAGTGGTTGCATCTAAAACCAGAGGGGGTGGATCAAGGGGTTGGTGGTAGCTTGAGGTATTCGGTGAGGAGTCTGTTGCTATTTTCTCTAACAACTTGGCAGGGAATGGTAACAGGGAGATCGGTCTGTAGTTGGCGAGTTTCGAAGGGTCAGCAGAGGTTTTTTTTAGCAATAGGACAATAGTTGTGTGTTTCAATGCTTCTGTGAAGGTCACAGAAGCGGTGGAGGAATTCAGTATAGGTGTGAGCATGGCGCTGATGGGAATAGGCCTGGTGGGGGTAGAGGTCCAAAGGGGTCCCCGGCAAGATGGACTTCATGGTGGGGGCCATTTCTTTTGGGGGGATGACATGTCATATGTTTAATACTGGTTCTTTGGATGAGATCGGAAGGCGTTTGGCGAGGTCTGTTGGGTCCGATTGCAGGCTGAAGTTGCTCTAAATGGCGGTGATTTTGTTGCTGAAGAATTGAGAAACACTGTTCCGAGGTTCTGTGAGGGAGAGATTGAGTTGAAGGCAGCTGATGGTGAGGCAAAATCATTCACAGTGGTGAAGATTTCTTTGCTTTGTTGGTGCTGGCATCGATACAGTCTACCAGAGAGGTGAGTTTGGTGGTCTGGATCATTTGGCAGTGGTGTCTCAGGATTTGAAAGTGCTTCTGTCTGCATTGTCCTGGCTCATTCTCCACTGGTGCTCCAGTTGTTTGCAGTGGTGTTTCATCAGTCTGAGTTCCTCCGTATACCAACTGGCTAGGGTTTTGTATTGTTGTGTTTGAGGGCGGCCAGGGACTTGGCACAGGAGGTGATCCAATTGTTGAAATTCTTGATGGCTTTGGGGAGACTGTTGTTGTTTTAAGGTTGGTGGGTGTTCCAGTCTGAGTCAGTGATGCTATTCCACTTCTGAAGGCTGGCATGTGCGGGTTGAGGATGCTGAACTTGACAAGGGCATAATCTGTCCAGGAAATTGGTGTGGGCTCATTGACTTGGCTGTTGCAGAAGTTGGAGAAAATAAGGTCCAGAAGGCATCTGGCAAAGTGACTTGGTCAGTTTATTTATTGGGTGAGTCCCGGATTCGAAGGTCTAGAATGACTGCTCTTAAGTTGAGGTCAGCGTGGTCTTTCAGGTGGAGGTTCAGGTCTCCGAAAAGGATATAAATGCTAGCATTGAGTGTGAGTGCTGCAATAAAATCTGTGATGGTGTTGGTGAAGTTAGTGCGCGGTCTTGGTGATCTGTAGTTGACTGCACCCTTAGGTTGAAGTTGGCTG
Organism: Lissotriton vulgaris; assembly: GCF_964263255.1. Lineage (NCBI taxonomy): Eukaryota > Metazoa > Chordata > Amphibia > Caudata > Salamandridae > Lissotriton > Lissotriton vulgaris. Next base: position 247,195,746 of record NC_141689.1, on the reverse strand, counting down.
TGACCATAGGTATTGCATGTCGGAGGATGAAGTGTCCGTTGATGTAGTTCATCTGATGGTGTTCTTGTGGATGATGGCGATTTTGTGTTTGTGATGTCTGTCTTGCCTGGCAGTCTTAGAGCCAGGGGAGATAGATTGGTGATGTCAGATGCTGATGCAGGGTTCAGCCAAGTTTCCATGAGAGAATGCCGGTCAGTGGCATTGTCGTCCAAAAGGTTCCAGATCTCTGTGGCATGCTTGGTTACTGAGCGGATGTTGAAGAGCATGCATGCAAGTGTGGAGTGTTCAGTGGGTTCTTGGGTGCTGGTGGTGCGGTGAGTGTTGGGTGTGGGTAAGCGCATGAAACATTGCAGGGAGTGCAGGAGAATGTTCCTTTCAGTTTTGTGTGGTGTAGTGAGGCAGCAGCATGCGAGGTAGCAGTGTGAGAACCTACAGCCATGGTTGATGGTGTGGAGGGTTGCAGCTTGGTAGCGGCGGGACGACCAAGGTTGCTGGCTCTGGGTGTGATGTATGCACACGCAAAGTAGACGGGATTGACTTTGGCATGCCAGCAGCGCATCTGCTCCGCATCCACACTGTGGCAGCCATTAAGTTGAATGATGGGAATCCCATAACGTCACTTCCTGTGCAAATGTATGATGGGAAATCCAGTGATGTCACAGTAATGAAACATAAAAATAAATGTACTAAACATTTAGCATGGGGAGAAGAACATTGAAAGCTAGCTAGCCAATCAGAATACTTTCTTAGCATGCTACAATACCTGGGAGCAAGCAAACCATGAAGGAAATCCCTTTTCTAATTTCTTTATTATTTTCGAGCTGTGGCATAGCTGCTCAACTGTAATAACTTGTTACAGATGAACTTTGACATCATAATGCCTGCTGCCACAGCTGCCGCCAAGGTAAAAAGGTAGCTCGGGGAGCACAATTACAACCGCAGATTCATCAATGAAAGCGAGAACACGTTTTTCCTTCTCATGGTCTATTTCTCTAAAATGAACCGTGATCAGCAGATAAGACATATTTTTGGCAATATGTATTTTTTGCACACTCTAGGTCATTACAGATAAGACACAGGGCCTGATTCACAATGCTAAACTTACACTTTTGTGTAAGTTTACAATTTTTGGAGGTTTTCACAAACTATGAGTCCAATTTTCCTAATAGTAACTTTACAACTGTGGAGACTCCGCAATGGGGGTGGAGAACTCTGCACATAAAAAGATAGGCGAAGTCCATCTTTTTAGGTGCACAGTCGCCACCAGAAGTGCAGAGTCGTAAAATTACTATTAGTAAAATGAAACTCATAGTTTGTGAAAAACAAAAAAATTGTAAACTTACAAAAAAGTGTAGGTTTACCTTTGTGAACCATGACCAGAATCTCTGCAGCTGTCTAAACATTCTGGGGTGCAGCACTTTTTAATTGAACATACATTAGATTGATTCTAAAATCCTTTTAAAATAAATTAAGCTTTTATTGTGTGTTTAATTGCACACAACAGGTTCTGATTTTATTCTTTTTCTTTTTTTTTATTGATTCAGTTCAAAGCCATATATAGAAAAATAAACATACAAAGAGATTATGTCATATCGCAATCAACATGTCAATATATCAACTTTGTGATTTACATATTCAACATAAATAAACATATAAGCAGTAGAGATGATTTTAGCATCAAATAAATACAGTCTAAACAGCAGCTTATCTTATTTGATGGCAGGAATGGTAGTCACTAGTGATCCAAATAATCTATCAGAGTCTGCCATATTTTGTACCCTCTACGCTTTTTCGGAATTGATTTAATGCGATATAAATTAAATTCTAAATGAAAAATATTGTAAAACTTTGCTTGCCACATTTCATATGTAGGTGCTTCAGGCTTTAGCCACATTGATGATATACAAAGGCGAGCTACAGCCATAGCCATGAATATAATATATCTATTTTCTTGATAACCTGAAAACTGTTCATTATCATTTGATAAGCCAAAAATAATCATCTCTCTAGAGATTTTTACATCGCATTTTGTAATATGTGCTAAAAAAAATTCTATGGATACAAAAAACGGTTTTAATATAGGGCAGTCTGAAAATATATGTATAATATCTGCCAGATCACATTGACATCTACAGCATTTCCCATTATTTGCATTACTCCATTTTAACATTTTAAGTGGTGAATGATAAAGATTAAATAAAGTTTTATTATGCTGTGAATATAAATTGGCAGATAAAATAATTTTATCGGCCATACATATTGATTCTTGAAAGGGTACTACAGATGTGCCTAGTCTCATACACCATTTTGATACCTGCTGTTCCATATCATCCTGCGGTAAATTTAACAGATAGTTGTATATAATCCCTATACGTGTTGGTTTTTTAAGTATTTCCATAAATTCATTATGACAAAGTGGTACAATATTTGGATGTGTATAAATAAAATTCCGTATTTGCAGATACTTAAAGAAGTCATGTTGAAAGAGACTATATTCATCTTTTAACTCCTGAAATGAAGCAATTGTACCATTTTTAACAATGTCACCAATGGCTGTTATACCTTTTTCCCGCCATATACCCATAATACGATCCCTGAATATTACCGGAAGTAGTTCTATAGAATTACAAGGAGTATAAAAATTAATACGTCCCAATGAAATAAGCTTCCGTATAGATCGCCATCCTTTAAAGGCGGACATTATAAGTTTAAATCTAGTTCTTTTATAGTAACTAGGTTCTAAAAAACGAAGCAACATTTGCCGAGATTGTGGGCCGAGTAAAAAAGAAAAAATATCTGGGCTTTCAAATGTAGGTGGAGTTCCACCTATTGAAAAATATTTAATATTTTGCATAAGACATGCCAAATAATATAATGCAAAATTTGAACTCCCCAACCCCCACTTAAGATTGGTAGTGTCATATATTTAGATGCTCTCCATGAAGATTTCCCACCCCATAAAAATCGATCAGTTATAGATTGCAATTTCCTCAATTGTAATGTGGATATCTCCAATGGTATTGCTCGAAAATAATATAAAACTTTCGGTAAAATAGTCATTTTTAAGACATTACGTCTCCCAACCAATGATAAATGTAAACATTCAATTTTCTCTAGTTGACTTTTAACTGATACTAGTATATCTGACCAATTTGCCATAACTAACTGTTGAGGTAACAATCTAATTTTAATGCCTAAATATTTAGCCTCTAGAGTGACCCTGCTATCATTAGTACATAATCCTGTTGAGCATATAACCTGTGTTTTCTGAATGTTAAGTTTGTACCCTGCCACATTACCGAATTCACAAGTCAGATTTTCTATTTCAATTAATGCAGATTCCGGGTCAGATGTTATTACTGCGATATCGTCAGCGTAAGCTAACACCCGTATATCACCTCCAGGCAAAACCATGGGTTGTATATATTGGGATGACATTAATGCCTTTAGCAATGGTTCTATATACATAGCAAATAGAAGAGGTGAGCTGGGGCACCCCTGCCGTGTGCCCCGCGTGATATTAACTGCCATTGACTCTTGTCCCGAGATACATATCTTAGCCCTCGGGTGTCTATACATAATTTGTAGAGCAGATATAAATCGTAATCCAAATCCCATTTTCCCCAAAATCGCTTATAAAAATGCCCATGAAACGCGATCAAACGCTTTCTCTGCGTCAACACCAATCCAACGTCCAAATGATTGGTGGTAGCATAATCTAATGTTGCAATAACCCGGTGTATATGATTGATCGTACCACGATCTGGGAGAAAGCCATGCTGTTGTTCAGCGTCTTTCTGGTGTCTGCTCCGTGATTCCTATGACTACGCTCGACTCTCAACGGGGTGAGCCGTCCCACTGTGCACTGAGGTCGGCGTTCGATTGTTCAGGGTGCCTCTGCTGCACAGCGCTGCATCCGCGCCCGCGTGCGTTCTGCACAGCGGGAGCCTCCCACACCAGCACCGGATTGTGGCCCCTGGACCGGAGTGCTCCAAAAACTCCTAGCTGTGCAGCATCGAACACCGCCAAAACACCAACAGGGCACCAGCGGACTGAAAGCGCGGCCTGGCGATAGCAATAATCTCCGCCGAAGCTCAGGTACAGCTTCTAGCTAGGACGCCCAAACGGAGCTCTCACAAACACGCCTGACGTGCAGGCGCCATCTTGCCCCCGCTGTATATATCTTCTGATTTTATTATTTATGTCTGTAACCATATTATCTCTTTCATTTGAAAGAGCATAACACCAAGGATTTAAGTGGTTTGTGAGAAGGGTGATAATGTCATCACGTATAATATGGAATAAAATACCATCCCCCACATGTTAAAAGGACAAAGCAAGCCACCTTCATGACCTTGTAATAAGAAAAGAAACTTGGTGTTCAACTTTTTTCCTTTATATGGTCATGAAACTCCTCAGTGACTTGCAATATCCTTTTAAGGTATGGCAGGGCTGCTTTATCATATTTATAACTATCATTATGTACCTGAGAGCATCCTGTGGCACCAACTTCCTTCCTCTCCATTGAGCTGGTGTTGCTGGTGTCGCTGGTGCCCGGTGCCACGGGCTTTAGGCTCGGCCTCCACACTTTTTTTCTTTTTTTACATGGTAGAAGGTTCTTTTAATCAACTCTAACAAAAAAGGGCTTTTTCTGAGAGGCAGCGTAGGTCGAGCTTTATATTCCTTACCTACAGTACAATGGGGCATATTACCAAGCCTGGCAATATTAGATTATCGCCGCTTTAGCGGCCGTTTTCGGCCGCTAAGCGGCGATAATTACATCGCCCTATTAGCAAGCTGTCGCTAACTGATGTTAGCGACAGCTTTGAGGCGTTAGCAAGTGGTTTGGGGCCCTCTTTGCATGTCAGCGATATTTATCGCTAATGACATGCAAAGTGGGCGTAACCAACCTGTTAGCGACTGAAAGCAGTCGCTAACATCGCTATTGCCAATTAGCAAGGCAGGCGTAGCGATGGAAATATTTGCGCTAAGCGCAAATATCTCCAAAAGCTAACGCCTGCTCAAACCAGTTCTTACCCATTATATCCAATGGGAGGTGAATATTATGGCTAAGACCCTATTGGCGTTAATGCGTGAATATCGCTGTATTCTCAGCGATATTCACACATTTCGCCGCTATCGCCGGATATTTTATAGCTTTAGAGATAAACTTTACTAATAGCACGTTATCTCTGCGATAATATCTAGCGATGCTTGGCGAAAAAAAAATAACTCGCTAAGCCCATTTAGCGATGAATATCGCTAGTTGTTGGTTATATGCCCCAATAACATTTAATTATCCCCAACTCATTATGGACCATTGCCAGAAACTGGTCCCATAGTTGTAGAAGCAGGTACTTAACAACCATTATTACCTGTATGTGCTATATGTTTATTTGGTCCCACCCATGCAGCACAAATCGTTTGGCATCCAGTTTACAGTATCACAATATGAATCTGTGAAAGAGGATTGCCTGTATCCAATGCAATAATGTTATCCCTATGTATGCCTTGTTCATTATTTGTATAGGTTTATATGGTTCATTAATGGAAAATATTAATATTAGGGTGAGCACATTAATGAAATCCAGTGAGCTGTGTGATTAGCTTGCATTAATAACAGTGGTTCAAGAATATAAATGGGTACATGTTTTCAAATGGGAACAGTTTGAGATCAATTATAAAGTTCCCAGAATGCTTCCTGATTATATGCAAACTCATGCACAAGCTTGAAATCAGGATTGGTGACAATTTGCTTACACAAAAACAATTGCAACGTACATAAATTATTTGAGAAACTGCTGTGCAGCTTTAAATATTATTTTGTTGAGGGTTCATTTAGTAAAACACGTTTGATACATGTCAATTTTACAAGAGATGAATAATGTAAACTCAGTGTTAAATTATTATGTGCACCTTGAAAATAAATTAGTGTGTGGATATTTGTTTTGCCATTGACACGGGGTTGTGACTTTCAGAAATTCATAAAAGTTTAAAGACTTTCTTTAAGACTCTTCCCTCTATGCCTTCCATAGAAACTCATATTGACAACCCAATGCAAAGAGGATGTTTGTTATACCTTAGTATAAACTTTCATGAATAGGAAGGTTTTCTTGTCCAAAAGTCAAATGATCTTTCACTGGTCTACTTTTTTGAAGGGTGGAGATCCAGGTTTTGGTAGCCTCGGTAGACCACCAATATCCCTTTTACACATATGAATGGCAAGAGTTGCTTTTCATTAAAAAAAAATGTGTCTTGTTGGCTCATACATGATACAATATATGTAGAACTGCCACTTTTATGGCCTCTAGTTTCTAGTGGAAGCTAAGATATCTTATACATTTCTTAAAAACACACATATTATTTCCTAAGCCCTTTTTTGTATGTATGACAAGAATTCATCCTTACACCCAGGTTCCTTAAAAAAAACAAGTTCCTGAGCTTCAATTGGCGAACTAGACAGAAGAGAGCCATTGACCAAAACCCCTGTTTCAATATAAGTGTAGCTTCAACTGGTTTACCCCCGCTCAGTACACAAGCCAAGCAGGTGTGTGGGGAAATTGTCCTTATTCACTGGTGTCAAAAGAAGGAGCTGAAGTATTATCTGGGGGTCTCCAACCTTTTCAGATCTTGGCTGAACAGCGCTTGAGTTGTCTCTTTGAGAGGGGTTATATATACTTTGTAGGCTTCAGCGCACCCACAGGCTTCCCATTTGCTGGCTTCATTGTCTCTCTCCTATTCTTTCTCATTTGTGCATGGCATGTATGCATCATGCCTCTTCATGTGTTTTCATCTCCCCGAGAGCATGGACCAGTTACTATATCAATCCACTGGTCCCATTTTAGAATGTTTTAGGAACTACTTTTTCTTTTGTTGAAAAGCAATTCACACGATCGGTCCTGTTTTCACTTGCTCCGAGCTCTGCTCCATTTCTGTAAATAGGCCTGTAAATCTTGTTCGTATCTCATCACATTTGCTGAGCATTCAATGACTGAGATTGATGTCAGACTCTTATTTTCAGAGGGCGCCTGATCCATGCCCAAACACCCTCCTGCTTGCTGCTTTACCCATACCCCCACCCCTCCCTCATCTCTGCAGAACCCTCCATCCATCATTACTTGTTTACAAAGTGGAGGATGGGTATCTCCCCCTTCCATGCCCCGTGACGCAGCAGTCTGTGCCATGTGTATTTGTTTGCAGTGTTTATTTCCTGGAAGTGCACAAGTACAAATAAATGACAACCTGGCATGTCAGAATAAAATGCCCTCATTAGTTTGGTTCCAACTTGTACTTGTGTACAGTAAGCTCTCTTAATTCCACTGAAGCAGGTCCTCCTGTGATGATTCATAAATCTTGAAAGTCCCATTGCTGGTTGTAAAGCTATGATTTTTAACCCCTTCGATGCTCATGACGGAACGGTTCCGTCATGAGCGTCGGTTGGCCTGTGCTCATGACGGAACCGTTCCGTCATGAGCCCGTTGGCTCATTAGAACGTTCAGCACAGCGCAGGAATCTGCGCCGCGCTGATGTGGTTAAAGTAGCAGAGTCTCTGTAAGGCAATATAACCTGTGATCATGGGCAACATATTATTTTTTAATGTCTGTAGCAGATGGTCTTTTTTGGGTGCGGTGTGAAGATGATCATAAAAGAGGACACATGGTACAATTTGCAAAAAATATATTTTAGATTTGAAAAAAGGCTAGTTTATAAGTTTACTGTGCATAGAAATATATGTGTATCAATGAATATGTGCAGCACTTCTTTAGCCAGCGGCTTCCCATGTACTGCGTTTATAACTTGGAGGCTGCTCTGGGTGTCGTGTTTGTTATTCATTGGCTGTTCCGGGCACCACGTCGTTTACTTCAGCAGCTTCAGGAACGATGTGTTTCTTGAATGCGGGCTTGTTTGTGATGCAATATTATCTCATCAAACCTGAAGTTTTACCAGAAAATTCTCACAGAAAGGGGAGTAATGCAGTAATCAGAGTGCCACACAATTACCGTGTACCCCGTTATGATGCAGAAACTCTAAATTGGTGAAAATATCATATGTTTTATCGGCAGTTTTGTATAAAAAAACCAATCAAATCAAACACTACTACTTCACTTTCTGGCACAGTACCTGAGAACATCAAGTCTTCATAGCTGCAAATAAGTTGTATGCCTAATGGAGAATTACGTGTTACTAAGGACTGCTTTCAGAAATTGATTGGCAAAGATCTCATTCCAGAGTGTCCAGAAAGCAGAAATTACATATTTACGCAGCATACTTACAGAACTCACGCACTCAGCCATGAATAGAATTCTTAAATAATGCGAGATGTAAACAGTTCTAATGAATACGTATTGTTTGCTGCGCGGAGAACAACTTATTATGTGTTTATTTTTTTTATGAATTAATTTACTTTCATTTGCCTTTGGTGCTCTACCCAGTTGCCTGTTCCTTTGTGCCGTACGCTGTGTCTGTATATAACTTGCCCGTAGGGCTCGAGACAGTGGTACACTCTTTTCACAGGTTGGACGCTGTCCCCCCCTGCCAAAAAGTTGGGCCCCACAGAAATATGCTGAACTTGACCCGGTATAATTTTCAGACACCGAGAAACATTCAGCAGCACCTGCACGTTGCCTGCTTTCCATTACCAGCAGCAAAGAGCAGGCAGCAAGGGAGCCTTTTTTCACCTCCATCTGGGCCGAAGTTAAGGGGCCATCCCGCCTCCTTTTGTTTGTATATGCTGACTGGGGGCAGCCTGGAACCTTACATTTAAATGTAAATCCCACAGCGGGAAAAAAGGCACACAGCTTGCCTTCTCTTCACAGGTACTTAAGAGAGGCATGCTTTTGCCTTTGTTCTGTCCCTGTCAGGGCCGGACTGGCCATAGCGGGCACCGGGCAATCCCCCGGTGTGCCGCACATGTGGAGGGCCGGTTTGGGGCCCCTGGGGGGCGTTTTTGTTACAGACCCGCTTTGCAGAATAGCAAAAGCGGCCCCTGTAACAAAATTGGCCCAGGCAAAGAGCTCGGCAGCACCCCCAACCACCAGGGGGCTGCGGCCGAGTACTTTGCCAGGGCCGGTTTTGGTTCCCAGTAAGGCCCTGGTCCCTGTATATAAATGCAGACACTGTAAGACAGTCAGATGGTTAGTCTGTCCCAGTATTTGCACAAATAATTTAAGTAGCACTATTGTATTTCTTTTGTAGCGCTACGTCGTGACGTCATGAGGTCATTTGCATATTGTCTTACTTGGTCAGTCCCCCCACTTCTTTTTATAGGACTTGTGCACTGCTCGTCCGGTTGAGAAAGGAGGTACACAAGCTCAATTTTTATGCACAAAACCACACTCCCTCAGCGCTCAGTGGTGACGTTACTGCCATCACCAGCTGTGGGACCCCATATGTCAAAGTCACCAGCCCCAGTGCAGTACACAAACGCATTAAAATTGACAACGCCTATAGCTCTCAGATTGCCAAGACCTATTGGCGTTGCCAATGCTTGTTTATGATAGTAGCTATTACTGATCAATACATATCAGCCTGAACTACCCATGAATATTATCACTGTTATAACATGACTAGTCTCAGGTTAAATGTAAATGTAAATTATGCTGGCGTAATATGCTTAATTTTGAGAACTTCGTGTTATGCTTGTTACATGATGTTCAAACACCATGTTGTTTATTACGCTGTGGTTTACAGAAAATGTATAGTGCAAAAACAACGCATATAAACGAAATCCATGCCTCTGTTGTTTGTAACAATTGTGATTTTCATGCTATTTTTAAGTGCCAAATGCATCCTTATATGAAAAACTGATGCGTTGGCACACTCATTTTATGTTATAATATAGCGCTAAATGATAAATTTACATTATGCATAATTGTGTGTAATTTCATGTAATTTTTCTAAAATTTCACATAATTCCACAACAACAAATTAAACGAATTCCACTTGCTGCTAAGTATGACCATATCGAATAAGATTCCATCTCTGACCTCCCTGCATAGGTTTATTGATAATGACCACCTCCTGCAGCCCCACACTAAAGCAACTCTGCTGTTTCATGGCTAAATGGACATCCACACAGGGTTATTGCTAGAGCGGACCTGCAACATGACTAATCTCTATGCATCTTTGATAGACTATGAGGGGAAACATGTACAAGCCATCCCACTGCGCGGGCTGTCACAATGAGTGTTTATGTGTTAGTTTGGAGACCTTCCAATAGTCTGGAAGACTCTTGGGGTCTGAAAATGAGCATCACTAACACCTTCAATGTGCCCAGAACCTCTCTCCTGGGCTGGGCTACCCTTCCACTCACTATGTCCAGGGAGCTGTCAAGCTACTGGTTGGAGGCCCTTTAGAGTAATTATAGAACTCAATCCCTAATTAGTGTAGATGTACCAGCAACAGGTGCATACAGAAGTATAAAAGCACCGCAGATAAAGCAGGACCCTGAGCAACACAGATTTTGAGTTATGCATTTGGGCATAAAGGCTGCACTCGCATTGGGAACTGACCTGAAAGAACAAAGCCAACAGCGCAGTAATTTGTTTGTGAAATAAATAAGCAAATAAATGCGCCAGCTCAAAAATACTTTTTTTGTAGGAGTCCATCGCTGGCGCTAGCAAATACAGGCGTCATCAAACACCAAGGCTGGCCGCTTTGGTTTCCACCTTATGTCTTGCTCTTTCACCACCCTACACTTTATGTCCCTCCATCTCACTCCTGAGGATAGGTGGATGCACTTTGGTGACAGATAACTCTGCCAGGCAAGCTGTGATCCCTACATGCAGCAGGTGCTCCTCTGCCAGGGAGGAGGAAGCCAGGGCCTCTGCCAACCTGTTGGGCTGTTGGGTCGCCAGCTAGGCTCTGATTAAGGTCAGTAGGTCTGAATTACTACATAGTGTAACACAATAATACTTCTGTTTTTATATAGATCTTACTTCAACCATTGATGCAGTTTCATATAACTTTATATAACTGGTGTTATTATTGCTCAACTCAAGTGATTTGCAAACATCAAACTCAGAACAGTCAGTGGGACTGAGCAGGGTTGGAAAGTTGACAAGTGTACGAAGATTATTTTGAAACTTTGAAATTTTCGTTAATTGCACAAAGTTTGAAAAAAATAAATAGCTGAGAATATTTCCCCTAGAAGCTGATATGCATGAGAAAGTTTCTGCAAAAAAAAAAGTTCATTTGCAAAAACTTTTTTTATGCTGTTGTCTCCCAAAAGTGGGGTCGGGAAAGGCAATATACTATGGGGCATATTCTCAAGGTCTTATCGCCGAGTTATCTCCACTTCATCGCAGCCAAAGTGGCGATAAATGTATCGCCCCATTCATAAGCTGGTGCTAACAGCCGATATTACCAGTTTCCTTGCGATAGCAGTGCCAGAAAACATCGCCACAGATGACCCCCGCAACTACCGCTAATGAGATGCAGAGTAGGCGTTCCCATGCAAAAAGCTGCAACAACACCACTTCGCAACATTCTAAGCGACCATCCAGATCGGCAATAAGATCCCAAAACAGGCGATAAGGCACGTCAGCAGCAGGGATTTAACACCAGCTCTTACCTGGTGTAAAGTCGGACGACAACCTGCACCAGAAGAGGAAGCCCAGCCCAGAGCCACACCAGAAGAACAACAGATGCCATGGAGCTATTGATCATGCAGCTTGAAGCCCCAAGAGGGCCACAACACCCACCACCACCACCCCCAGGCCCGCAACCCCCCTCCTACCACCCACCCCAGAGCCCCACAGGACCACCACAGAGGCAGCGCAGACAAAGACAGCGGACCTTCAGAAAACGCACCAGCCTCGCCTCACAGACCTAACACCATAGGATGTCATTGCCCATTAAAGGCTAAAAAGGACAACCATCCTCAGCATCCTGAACATCATAGTCCACAGGCTGACTGCGCCAACACAGCGGACAACCAACATCCCTTCGCAGACTAAGCTGCTGTCTGTGCTGTACCTGTTGGCCTCTGGTACCTTCCAACCAACAACTGCCTGAGTCGGAGGAGTCTCACAACCAGCCCTATCAAAGTTCATCACAACTGTCTTGGATGCCATCATCAGCTTGGTACCCCAGTACCTTCACTTCCCCCACACTGCACCGGAACAGATGGAGACCAAGCAAGGCTTCTACGCCATAGCTGGCTTCCTGCACATGTTGGGGGCAATTGACTGCACACATGTCCTACTTGTGCCCCCTGCCAACACTGCACACAATTACTGCAACAGAAAGCACACGCATTCCATCAATGTGCAGGCAATAGTGGACCACCGGGGACTCTTCACCAATGTTGTCGCCAACTACCCAGGCAGTGTGCATAATTCCTACATCTTCCGACAGTCCATCATCAACCAGCGCTTTGAGGCTGGCACCTACGGAAATGCACTGCTCGTTGGTAAGTACCAAATGAACACACCACAAACCTCAACTCCACAATCATGCAACTCACAACTCTGGGAATGCACACGTTACAAACTCACATACAACATGCCAAGCAACATGCCCACCTACCAGACACAACAGCACAACGTACTGTGGTAACCTGAGCTAGCCATGTACACAAGCCATCAACGGCATGGCACCCCAGCCACACAATAGCAGAATGTGGGGAGAGGTGGGAACCAGGCATGTGCGAAGTAGGCAAGTGACCCATGAATAAGAATGCACACAATGCCAAGTGTGGAATGGATGTGCTGGCCAGACTGCAGTATGCAGACCATAGAAATGTCCATGTCGACATATACTGCTGGTGTTTGGAGTGCAGTGGACAGTGGACGCAACCATGGGGAAGATCACGGAAATGTAGCTTGTTACGTTCCCCCTGTAAACGTGTGCGGAGTGGGCTGGCCCGGCGTATGCCAGGCTAGCGTAGGGGTGTGAATAAAAAGCACATAGCTCTGGGCATGGTTCTCTTCTGGAATGGCCAACATGTCTGCCAGGGAGGCGCCTCCCACCCCACTACGAGGCCGACGCGGTGAGCGGTGGTGCCTGCGATCCTGTGCGCGGGACCGGCCTGGGCCGCTGGTTCCCAGACCCGTCTTGGCCGCCCCTGCACACTCAGGCCTCACTGCTCACCTGCCGACACCAGCGTGTGTCAAAAGGCGGTGCAAACTCCAAGCCTGAGGCCCGGACCATCACATCCTCCACGACACAGGCCCGCTGTACTCCTTTCTCGTTGACGTACTCCACCACTGCCTCCGGCCTACACCACGGTAAAGTAGGTCACACATTTTGAATTGAGTCTTGATATCCTGATGGCCGAGTTTATATGTTCATGAGACGTTTGATATCACTGTACTCCCTTCGATGTGGTGCCACCAACTCTGTGCATAGCATTCCAACCAGACGTGTCTGTGGTCCCTTGCTGACTACTGCCTTCGGGCCACACTACGGTCGAGTAGGTCACACATTCGGAACTGAGTCTTGATTTATTTATGGTAGAGTTTATATCATTGGACCGGCCTCATTGCAGACTGCATCCCCTTTCAGCTCCGGTGCCACTAAGTCTGTGCCCTGACATTCATGGACACTCTCTGGTTGAACTTTGGTGGCGTCTGAGTCTATGGCCTGGGGGTTGTCTTCATCATCATGTAGCTGATACTGACTTGGTGGTAAAAAGTGAGGCTGTATCGTTTCACTCCTCCATTTGCCTGTTTCTGCCGGCTTCTGCCCTCTTCAGAATGCCCTGGAGGGACACCTTCCACTGTCCCCCACAACCCTCTGCGACATTCACCATCGACATCGACGAGGACCCGCTCAGCTCGCGTGGCCCTACCTCAGTGCACAGCAAGTCACTGTACCGTGGCGGTGTGCCTGTGCCGGCCGCAGTGCATTCGGGGCCACTAATTCTGTGAAGCTCAAGTCATGGGCCCTTGCTGTTTGAACTTTGAACTTCTAATTTTCTGATCACTGATGTAGTTGTTGCAAGCACCAACCAACCACTGAGGGGTGGCTTACACTCACCCCACATCCATCCAGCACAGGCGTCACTGGACATGTGATCCAGGCAATAAAAGGGCCGCGTCTCACAAACTATCTAAGTGTGTCCGTGTGGTCATTTTGTATGCATGAGGGCCCCGGGCCCTACCACATTACATTGTGCTGTGTATAGCGGGCGCACCTATGTCAGCTCCGGCAGTGGGGTAGACCTGGGCCACGTAGCTGTATCGTACCCCCCCTATGAGCTTCAGAGGAGTGGACTTGCGTACGACAGTCCAGCGTGTGGTTAATCAACCCGTGGCCCTGGGCGTGGTTGCTTTTAGGCCTTGCCAAGGAAGTAACTAATGCACGTGTCTCTGTTGTAGTGTCTGTGCCACCCGTCAAGCAATGGACAATGTTGATATGTAGCATGCCCCCAGAGTGCGGGCCCAGCTGAAGGGGTAAATGAGGAAGCCCAAGCCCGCTTGGGCTCAGGGATCATACATGCCAACTGTTGTGTGTGACGCTATTACCACAGCATAAGCCAAAGGTCTACCCTCAACCGCATTGCGAGTTCAGCCAGCCATGAACTCTACATCTGTGTCCGTCCTTTCCTTACCATAGGCCTACACACGTGGTCACCCACCTTCAGCGCACAACATCACTGTGTCGTTGTCAGGCTTGTGGACATACGCCGACAGGCATGACATTGGTGTGCCGTATGAGTGCAAGTGATGCAACAGCGCTGCACACACTAGTGAAATGGCTCAGGGGGAGGGAGGAGCAGCAGTGAGGCTAAGTAATACACATTGATGCCGCTCATTTGCTACAAGCAGTACATGTCAAACAGGAATCACAAAGTCACTCATATCACGCACCAATGTACCAGTGAGCCTGCCAACACATCATGCAGAACGAACTATTGACTCATGTCTCTCTGCACTGTCACAAGTGATCAAGGATATGCACTCTGCGCTTGGATGATAACGCCCCTCCGAGCCCCGAACACACAGGTCCAGAGGCAGTACAATGCGGCCCACAATCCCACCAGGGGCATCGTGGAACACACATTTGGCGTGTTGAAGTCACGTTTCAGGTGCCTGGACATCACAGGTGGAAGGCTCCTGTACAGCCCAGACATCGTGTGCAAGATGATCGTTGCATGTTGTGTGTTGCACAACATATGTGTACGCACCAATGCCCCATGGATACACCAGTCAGGTGCACCGGACGATGATGAGGAAGATGAGGCAGGTGGACCACACTCCACTGCAGCCGCAGCAGGAATAGCCCATAGGAACACCATCATTCACAATTTCTTCACATGAGCACGTCACATTGTGACAGTCCTTAGCAATCATGGGACAGTAAAAAATGACCACAAGCACAGCATGTGCAAATAAATGCATTCCAAGAAACATTCCCTGAGTGCATGTCAGTCATCTGCACAACCACATTACTCAGACAAGTGTGAGTGATACATGTAGTGCTAACAATTTCATAATTTGATAACAGATGGTGGATGTGTCACCTCTGTACAGAGAGGCAGTTTAGGGTGTCACATATTCGAACTGCCAGTTCTGTGTGTCAAAAATAGTACGGAATCCCACTCTTCGGAGTTTCACATGTGTCCCAAATCATTACATATAGGCTGTCATTTGTGACCTAAAAGTGACAACAGGGCTTCTTTTGGGGTCAAATATGTACCACCATGATGCAGGGATGCACCCTGGGACTCAAGTCCCACAACATGAGCAACATGTACGTAAAGGGGAGTCGCTGCCCCTCCATTCGTTCATGCTTTCATAATTGATTGATCATAGACATGACACGTCTGTGTGTAGGAGGTGTTGATTGTCACTCTGCACTGTGAAGGGAAGATGCGGTTTCACAGTGTGTTCCATGTATGTTTCCGCATTAGCGCAATCTACATGCAGACTGCATGTCAATGTACATTGTGACTGTTTGTGAGGAGATGCCTATTTGATGCGGGACAATGGACATTTGTTCTACATCACAGATGTGGGGTTGTAATCGTACATTGTCATCTCACCGTTTTTTTTCACTGCTTTCATGGTGCATTTTCCCTCATCACGCGTTGGAATTGCAGGCCTGTCGCTGGTTATCGCTGATTTTTGTATTGCGGTTTGGGACATCACCGCTTTTTTCGCGGTCGTGTTTCGCATTTTTCGCGGCGCCGCGTGGTTTTTAACGCGGTCATTTGAGCGTAATCGTGAGACTTTCGCATGCTACCGCCGTGTTGAGAATTCCACGTTAACACAGCGTTATTTTCCCGCGATGAACTGCGATGTTGAAAGTTGCGTTAAGCTAATTTTGCTATACTTATCACACGTTCTTGAGAATATCCCCCTATGTACTTTACCTGATTCACCCAACTTTGAGGTTCAAGTTCGAAACTTCCCCTAATTTGAACCTGTGAGGTTCATGTTGTAGACATTTTAGCAAAGACAATTATGCCTAGAGGGGTCTTAACTAGCTGATGTGACATCTTCAAGACACCATAGTGTGAAAAGCCTCATCATCATTTCTAAATATAAAACAGATGCTGTTAAAATGTGATCAAACAATGAAGGGGCAAATGCCCCTGCCTTTGCCAGGGTGTTTTGGAAGAGGTTATCAAGACTTATTAAAAGTATTAATCAACATTTTATTTGGAATAGAAGAGTTCATTTCACGAAGAATCTTCCAACACAAGTGGAGGAAATGAAAATAGAAAATGAATTAAAGAAGTCCAAGGGCAGACCCTGGGGGACAAAAGTACTGGGTCCACAGAGGAAAAGAGTGTTTCGGATCTGTGTACGATGGTGGGGTAGAGGTTCAATGGTTGTCATTATGAGTCATGTGGCAGCTCACGAAGAATGCATTAGAGTACTGGAGCTCTGTCGGTGTCCTAAGCACATACTGCATCTGTGTGTTCCTGCACGGGTCGCCGAGTGGCAGCCCCAGCCGGCTCTCTTTGGTGGTTGGCGGGAGGCTACCTCAAACATCAGACCTCATCTTCCTCCATGGATTGGGGCAGTGGTTTCGTGGTCAAGTGTTGTTTGTCCAGATTCTTCTTAGCTCCATCAACACTCCTGTGAGGCTGCAAAGTATGGCGACCCACCGAAGGTCATCTGGCCTGGTGCATTTTTTCTTGCTAGGAACATGCACTAGGCGGGCACAGATTCCCTGAATTGTGTCGAGGGGGTCTCTATTTCAATGTATAAGCTCTTAAACAAAGCCCACCCATTCGATATTGTGCGGGTTCAGCAAAGCAAATGGGTCAAAGTGCTCCTCGCTGCTAGCTGAAAAGTGATGATATAATATGAATGAATGAAAAAGCGTTTATGGAGTGTTCCACTACCGATAAGAGTGTCCGGGCAGTGAAGTGCACACATCTACAAATGTAGCTAATATTGTCTTGTTTTTTTTTCCAATGAGTCAAATGATTTTGTTCATCCTATCAATGCACCGTCTTGTGCGAATCTCGAGAGGAACCCTCGCGCCCCCGTCCCCGGGCGCCGTTCCCCTTTTTCGCAGTCAGGCCGTCGCCCGTCTCCTCAGTTACAGCGAGACAAGAGTTGCAAACATGAGCTGGGGGAAGGAAGCGGTCAGGCCTCCGGAAGAAGGAGAAACCACCGGCGCGCGCGCGCCATTGCGCGCGGAGCGTTTGACGTGCTTTCGCTCCCGCCAAGGCCGGGCGGGCGGGCCGTGGCACACTGGCCCGCTCTGTGTGTGGCAAGCCATTCATTCTTTGAAGGCAGGAAGAGAAACTGCGTTGCAAGGCCATCGACTGCTTCCTCGCGCTTCTTAGAAACCGGGAGACGGGAACCTCGTGCTGACCCTTGGGCTCTGTAAGCAGAGACAGCAGCCGGAGCATGGCTCAAAGGGTTCTTTTGATACAGGAAGTTTTGGTTAAAGCCAAGGCGAGTGAGTGCACTTTGGGCCGATCTGTCTGTGATAAATAAAGTTAAATATCTTAGAAGGAGAAGGAATTGGGGGCAAGTGAAAGGCGCCCAGAGCGGCTCTCGTCAGGGTTTCCCTTTCCTGCAGTAGACTTTTCAACACACAGGGGTGATAGTAGCATGTATTTGTTTTACTGATGTACAGGTTTCACATTTATTTTTCGAGTGCATTTGCTGTTACATTTAGAAAGCTCGATTATATGACAATGTCAAATGTTTAATTCCTAACTGGAGTAATTGTCTAAGGAAAGGTATTTTTGTGGGCTGCGCAGAGGGCTTGACCAAACACGTGTATTAAATGAGTCTGGGAGAGAGAGAGAGAGAGAGGTGGAAATGCTGTTGCATGAACCTTTTAGCATTTGAACCTGGGGCCTTATTTATGAAGGTCTTGCGCCACCGGTGCGTCACTTTTAAAATGGGAAAAAGTGACGCACCGGTGGCGCAAGGCCTTCATAAATAAGGCCCCTGGATATGAACATTTAAGAGCGGATGTTTTTCTACTGTATAGTTTCATTATATTTCTCTGTTCATTTACAGCACATCTATTAAAGGATATTGTTGCATTATGTAGAATATGAACGTGTGAGTGATTACCTTTGTATAGTTTCTTCCCACAACATATCTGTGCCAAGGTGCTGACCCAGTAGGCAAGTGTCAGCACCTTGAGCCTCAACTATCCAAAGGGGTTCTTTGCAGCGGGCGAAGTGGGTTGCGGTATGATGTATTCTGCTGGAGGGGGATCAGAGGCCTCAGTGATTAAAAACAAAGTTTTTAATGACCTAACACTGAGTGAGTGAAGAAGTCAGCGAGTAGATGATTGAGTGAATGAATGAGTGAGTGAGTGTGGCAGCAAGTGAGTGACCTTTATCTGGTGGTCATAGCAAACTATGTTTAGACATCACGAGCTCAAACTCGACAGTGACTGGACGACAAAATCAAAGAGTTAATGATGAGATTTTGAACATAGAACATGAGTGTGTCTTAAGTTGACCAAAGTTCAGTAGCACTGTCGCCCCCAGCATTTTTGACACAACACACAACGGTGACTACCAGGAGTGGTGTAACAATGTAGATCATGAAGACCTTGGGTTCAATTAAACACAGATTTTGGGATGATATGTCTTTTGGAACATGGCTACAAACCAAGCATAGACACTCTTTTTTAAACTGTTCTGCTGTTGACTATGGTAATCGAGATCAAATACTGTTCTATGGTTATTCTGTGATCGCTAGTTGATTCTGTTATGTTTTTGGCCGGTCAAGATACTACAAGCTCCCATATTCCTGGAAGCAGTGGTCATCAAATTAGCACTTTGAGCCTTCTTTCATATTGAGGACGCACTCTCAGGTGGTTGTGTCTCTTGGGTAAAAATAGAAAGTAGTATCATGGCTTGTGTAGCCTATGGTAAGCAATGAGAACCAGAAACTTAAGTAACAGAGTAATTGAGTGAAATAGTGAGTGAAAAGTATGCTTACTCTAGAACGTTGCTTCTTGTGTTTACTGCTGCCTATTGATGTTTTTGCCCATGTGGGTTTCTATCACTTTTGTCTTTTCGCCCTCTGATCCTTGCAGTAAATTCCTTGTCTTTTGTTGAATACATCAGAGAGACGTAACAAAAATGTGTTGGATCATCAATGGCTGGATATCTGCGGGTGTAGGAGAGACTCCTAGTGCAGGGAAGCATCCTCATCTACCATGTATATATTCACATATTGACCTGTTTCAACCTGACCCTGCTCCTCCATGCCCTGCTGGCCCTCCCTACCTGAGCGGTACTAAAGCTCAGACGTTTTAGATTAGGGTGTGCACAGTAGGACAAAATGCCCATCACTAGACGAAGAAGGGCAGTTCTTCCATTCGCCCTCTCTGCTCTTGCAGCTGATATACCTGCCCCTCTAAAGAAACCTGTAGTGTCTACAACCCTCAGTCCAAAGTTTCAGTGTCCAGAGAAAGGAAGTTTTGGGGACTGTCCAGTTC
This sequence comes from Lissotriton vulgaris, assembly GCF_964263255.1. Taxonomy (NCBI): domain Eukaryota; kingdom Metazoa; phylum Chordata; class Amphibia; order Caudata; family Salamandridae; genus Lissotriton; species Lissotriton vulgaris. The sequence continues at coordinate 247,175,868 of NC_141689.1, read as the reverse complement.
TCAGAGGCCAGAAAACAATCTCTGAAATGCTCATGGCTAAACCTGTTAGTAAAACTAAGGTTCTAGAAAGAGAAATACAAATAGAAATGCGCACGCGTACTGCAGAATCAGGGAATCCAGATCTAGCGGCAAGGATCATAAGTAGTAGAAGATTCAAAACAAAATGTCGTACAGTTCTCCAAAGGTGCTGAATCAGTTGGTTATCCCCCCCCCCCCCCCCCCCCCCTTGAGAAGTGAGAAATGTCAGGTGGCAACATTGGCGGAAGGTAACGGCGTACTGGAAAATGATGGGGCTTCCCTGCAGATGTGTTGTGAGGCCCCCTAGACTCTCATTTGGTACGGTTTTATTAATTATGAGTGCGTTGAGAGAAGTTGCAGCTTTTAATGGCTTGCATCAGCAGCTGCATATTTGGAGATTTTTCAGCAGTCTGCAGCTATCTGCTTGGGAACATTCAAGGGAAATGTACCTGTAGCGTGTCTGCAAGGCATCTGATTAATGCTTCTCTGAAGTGCCACCAGAAGAGCATTTCCGCCTAACAATATCCTTATTCATAGATTTCAAGTGGGAGAAAACGGAGGAGGGGGGGGTACAAGGGTGTAGGACTTTGGGACCAAGATTTCTGAGTGCCCCCATGGCTTCGGTCTCTTACCATTTCACACTTTCTGGATAATGTTGTATGTTTTTACATACTCCAAAATACCTTTGTGAGTAGACCTCAAAATTGGCTGCTGTCCACGTTTCATTGCCCACTGTCAGCTCCGCAATGTCCCCTACCAACTGTTATATGCTTTGGTTGTATTTGTCCCTTCCAGTTGGAGTTTCTCTATTGTATTGTATTGTATTACAAAAATGTATATACCATTTACTGCCCCTATGTGGGGAGCTGAAACGTTTGCCTGGATAGCACATCATCTCTTTGTGGTTTAAAGTCAGCGTGCCCTCTAATCGACGTCGGCAAAGTGTTCCCTCATTTACATGCGGACATGCCCCCATGCAAATGAGGGAAAGCCTCCCTCCCTAAGATTGTGCAGGCACATAGGTAATGATGTCCACCAGTATAACAGAAGGCATCGCACAAATATATGCAGCCCTTTCTGTAATACCAAAGTGCCCAAGGTGCAGAACGCAAGAGTACACACGCATGATGCCCCCAGGGCACTTAGTGTAATACGCCTAATCTTTTTTTACCCAAAAACGAATGCACTATACAATCAGTGTGCAACTTCGACACTTAAATAATGACAAAGAGTTGGAAGATGGTAATGCGGCGTTCCAGGCCAATGTAAAAGGGCGGAATTAAGATTAAGTGTTACAGCAAACAACTGATGTACAGAATGCTCACAATGCAAACATTCTCCCCAGTCAAAAGATCTGGGTTAAATCCATTGTTATTTTGCCCACTACGCCACCCCAGTTTGGACCCAGTCATATGCAAATCAGTTTTGACACTATGCCTCATGGGACTGAATTGCCAGGTCAGGTCCTCCCTGGACCAGAAATAAGCATTCTGGGTACGGTTTCAGGGTATGTCACCCTTCTTCAGCCAGGCTAGCTTGAACCCAGTGGCACAGTGAGCAAAGGACCCACATCTGGGCATACCCATCCCACTTAGGGCAAAAAGTGTTAAAGCAAATAAATGACGGACGGAATGCTGACAATGCAAACATTCTCCCCCAGTCAAAATATCTGGGTTAAATCCATCCTTCTTTTGCCCACTACACCACCCCAGTTTGGACCGAGCCATATGCAAATAAGTCTTGACCCTGGGCCTCATGGGAACAGTCCAGACCGAACTGCCAGGCCAAGTCCTCCCTGGACCGGAAACAAGCATCCTGGGACTGTTTCAGGGTATGTCACCCTTCTTCAGCCAGGCTAGCTTGAACTCAGACGTGAGTCCCATGCTCTCCATGCCACTGGAATCAAGCTATCCTGGCTGAAGAGGGGTGAAACCATGACACCGGTCATAGGATGCTTGTTTCCAGTCCAGGGAGGACCTGACCTGGCAGTTCGGGCTGGACTGTTCCCTTTGGGCGCAGGGTCAAGACTGATATGCATATGGCTGGGTCCAAACTGGAATTGCATGGTGAGCAAGAAAACGATGGATTTAGGCCCAGATCTTTGCACTGGGGTGAATGTATGACATTGTTCTGCATTCTGTCCATCAACAGTTCTTTTTGCATTTGCCACCCCGAGTGGGACAGGTATGCTCAGACGTGAGTCCCGTGCTCTCCATGCCACTGGAATCAAGCTATCCTGGCTGAAGAGGGTTGAAACCCCGAAACCGGTCCTAGGATGCTTTTTTCCAGTCCAGGGAGGACCTGGCCTGGCAGTTTGGGCTTGACTGTTCCCATTGGGCGCAGGGTCATGACTGCTTCGCATATAGCTGGGTCCAAACTGGAATGGCATGTTGAGCAAAAAAACGATGGGTTTAGGCCCAGATCTCTGTACTGGGGTAAATGTATGACATTGTTCTGCATTCTTTCCATCAATAGTTCTTTTTGCATTTGCCACCCAGAGTGGGACGGGTATGCTCAGATGTGAGTCCCGTGCTCTCCATGCCACTGGAATCAAGCTATCCTGGCTGAAGAGGTGTGAAACCCCGAAACAGGTCCTAGGATGCTTGTTTCCAGTCCAGGGAGGACCTGGCCTGGCAGTTTGGGCTGGACTGTTCCCATTGGGAGCAGGGTCAAGACTGATTTGCAATGTCTGGGTCCAAACTAGAATGGCATGGTGAGCAAAAGAACAATGGATTGAAGCCCAGATCTCTGTACTGGGGTAAATGTATGACATTGTTCTGCATTCTTTCCATCAATAGTTCTTTTTGCATTTGCCACCCTGAGTGGGACGGGTATGCTCAGACGTGAGTCCCATGCTCTCCATGCCACTGGAATCAAGCTATCCTGGCTGAAGAGGGTTGAAACTCCGAAACTGGTCATAGGGTGCTTGTTTCCAGTCCAGGGAGGACCTGGCGTGGCAGTTCGGGCTGGACTGTTCCCATTGGGCACAGGGTCAAGGCTGATTTCATTTTTTTGTCAACTCTATTTATTGGCATTTTTATATCATTTCCAACAGCACAGTTCGCGCCTCGTATACTTCAAACACAGTATCAACAGTATTCTGCTAACAGTGCTCCAACAACACCCTGTGCTATGAAGACGCTGTTATAGTGTGGCATATACGGCAGGTGACTGAGTCCCGGTTCTCCGTACATGTCCGTATCCTGTGTGAGTCTTTGCGTTGTCAAGGCTGATTTCTTTTGGCTGGGTCCAAACTGGAATGGCATGGTGAGCAAAAAAACTATGGATTTAGTCCCAGATCTCTAAACTGGGGTGAATTATGACATTGTTCTGCATTGTGTCCTTCAATAGTTCTTTTTGCATTTGCCACCCCGAGTGGGACGGGAATGCTCAGACGTGAGTCTCGTGCTCTCCATGCCACTGGAATCAAGCTATCGTGGCTGAAGAGGGGCGAAACCCCGAAACCGGTCCTAAGATGCTTGTTTCCAGGTCCAAGGAGGACCTGGCCTGGCAGTTCCGTCTGGGCTTTTCCCATTGGGCGCAGGGTCAAGACTGATTTGCACATGGCTGGGTCCAAACTGGAATGGGATGGTGAGCAAACAAAACAATGGATTTAGGCCCAGATCTCTGTACTGGGGTGAATGTATGTCATTTTTCTTTATTCTGTCCATCAATAGTTTTTTTTGCGGAATTTAGACTAAAACAAAATGCCAATATGATGCTCAAATGAGAGATCCTCCAGTGATGCCAATGAGTTCACAAATCACAAATTAAATTTTGGATTTGGTTAGGAAGATTTCAACTGGCAGTGGTAGGGTAAGGGAGTTTCCTTCGTTGCACCAGTGTAGGCTAATGAGACCTAAGAGAGGCAAGCTCTGACAAATGGGGCTTAGGATGTAGTTAATAAGATGTTTACTGCTGTGGATTCCACTTGGGAGTGCAGTGTTGGGGGGGATTTGAGGCATTTAACTGTAGGAATGATGAGTGTGCATTAAATTCCAGTGACTTGGATTTCTGAGGAGTTCCACTGTTGAGCTGTGGGTGGTGAGATCCAGAGTTGGGGAATCCCTGTAAAGGAGGTGTGTGTGGAATTGAGAGAATTGAATTGCCTTGGGACAGTGAGGACTCTGTGTGGTCTGGGGATGTGGTGACTGATTCTCCCACACCAAGGCAATTCATCTACAAAGTCGGTGGGATAGTGGGTCCGACGGAAGGGGATGACTGCAGATAAGTTATGTGAGAGTTTGGGGACTCTGTGGTGGAAGGACATCAGCTTTTGGGATCTCGGGGTAGTAAAGAGAGTAGATGAGGTGCCTGGGAGCTGGGAGACTCCATGGCGGTGGGACACCAACATATGAGGTCTGGGAGTGACTGTAGATTAGGCTTCTGGGTGTTAGGGGAATCCCTCTGATGTGAGGTTGTGGGCTGTGAGGCCTAGGGATGGCTGTACATGAGGAGCCTGGGACTTGTGAGAATCCATGGCAGTTTGACATTAGCTTGTGAGGTCTAGGAGTGAATGCACAAGAGGTGTCTGGGCTGTTAGAAATTCCACGGGTGTGGGACAGTTGGTTGTGAGGTCCAGGGGTGGCTTCCATGAGGTGTCTGGGAGTTGGGAACTCCATGGCAGTTGGACAGTGACTTGTGAGGTCTGGGAGTGGCTCTCCTGAGGTGCCTAGAAGATGATGTTCCACAGCTGTGAGATAGTGGCTTGTGAAGACCTTGAGTGACTGTACATGAGCTGTCTGGGAGCCGGGTGGACTCCATGATTGTAGGGCAGCGGTTTGTGAGGTCTTGGACTTCCTGCACAAGAGGTGTCTGGAGTTTTTGAAAATTTCCAGGCTGTAGGACAGTGGCTTGCTAGGTCTGGGAGTGAATGTACTTGAGGTTTCTGGGTGTTTATATAAGTGACAGTGGCTTGTTAGGTTTGCCTGTGGTGTGAATGATTACAGACGAGATACCAGCAAGTTGCAGTGCTGTTAAAAAGTGTCTGTAGAGCTCGGGATTATGCATGATACTCATTCTTGCATTTCTGCCATTTTCGAATTCTGTCTCCTGGAAGAAATATTTCCAACAGGAAATTGGGACTTCAGCAGGACGTTAATTAATATTTTCACCAGATTTATTCAGTCATGTTACTGCAAACATATTTCAACCCATTTCCAAGCTGGGAGACCTGATAATCCCACTAGCCCACCTACAAACAAAAGGACATTAGTTCTGGGATATTTCAAAATTCCACCTATTCTTTATTAGGTCGAGGCTGTTCTGCGAGGCAAGCTGTAGTCAGGTATGGACTTGAAGCTCCGCCCACTCTCTGCCCATATTTTTCATTGGTGTGTGTCATTGTCCTCTGTAAACTGGTTTTTCATTGGTCAATAGGCTTAGTAGTCCCTCCTTAGTACCGCCTTGCCTCATGTTGTAACCTCCCATCAGGACACCCCTTATTACATGTGTTGTTTCTTGGTAGGCTTTAATTACAGCCTCCGAGCACTATTTGGTTAAATTATTTGAGAGTTTTATATAGTGCACATATGACCCTTGCGGGTATCAGAGCGCTTTATTATTATTTATAGAGCAGAGACAAAAGAGCATTAATAACAATGATATCATATTCGAGAAAAATACAGAATAAGGTAGTGCCCAGAAAATTGAGGGTACGCTTTACAATTGTTAAGAGAGCTGAGGCAAATAACCAATACAAACAATAATCTCATAGTCGAGAAAAATACAGGATAAGGCCGTATTTCGAAAAGGGAGGGTACAACATATTGTTAGGTCACATAAGTCGAAAACAATCAAATAGCAGGCTAGCATTCATCTGGGCAAACTGGAAGGTCATGATCAGCCTCTTGCCCCCATCACCATGAAAATGTGTCAGGAGACTATGGGGCATATTATCAAGAAAGCTCGATACATTATAGCCGCTTTTATCGGCAGGAAACTGCTGATAAAGCGACGATAATGAGCTTGATAATATGCTCTGTGGAATTCCAATCGAAGCCCATGTTAGATGTGAAGATATCTAACATGGGCTTCGATTGGAATTCCATAGAGCATATTATCAAGCCCATTATCGCCGTTTTATCGGCAGTTTCCTGCCGATAAAAGCGGCGATAATGTATCGAGCTTTCTTGATAATATGCCCCAATGTTTGTTAGTTACCAAAGTTATTTTTAGTGTTCTTAGTTGAGAAACAACATGAGTAGTGATGCATGCAAAGTAGCAGGGAACAGGAGGGCTGTTTGGCCAGTTTCCAGATATTACCTTTGAGAATAGTCTCTTGATATCCATCCTTTTCTGAGACTTCACCCTCAACCCCACCAAGAAAACACTACCTACGAGAAACATCTACTGTACTTGGCCCTTATGAAATTATGTCAACAATAGACTGCATTTGGTTAATGTCAAATACAAAATATTAAGCTCTTGGCGCGTTTGGACTAATCTGCATCCAGTGCTTGCAAATGTCAACACGAGGGAAAAGAGCAGTTGCCAAAATGCTCCTTTTACGAATCAAGTCTTGGAATCAGTGACTAAAGTATTGACACACTTGCATCTGGGCCAATTTATTTGATGAGGGAGTCTGCTAAGTTTTCAGTTCAAGTTTCTTAAATATAACTGGCAATTGCTTCAAAAAGGCAAAGGCGGAAGTATTTTGTGCTCTAAAAAAGCTAAATTTACCCTCAACTGTGATAGCTGCACTGAGCATGTATATCATTATCAATGTAACCGCTTTTCCATATCCACTTAGCTGCTATTGGTGTCTCAACTTTCGCGATCCTGTGGCATCAAATTCAACAGTTCTGCAACCCATTTATTTAGATCACCGCCCAACTAGGCAAGAGGCACTGTCTTGGGCGACATTAACAGGCAACATAGCAATTTTATATGATTCCGAATAATGAGGGCACCCAAGATACAGAGGTTTGGCAGATACTAAGGGCCTTATTAGGATGGAGGATTTTCCGCATCCTCCGGGCCGGCGGAAGCCACCGCCGGCCCGGAGGATGCGGAAAATCCTCTGCGGACCCACCAAAGACCCACCGCCACATTAGGATGGCTGGTGGGTCCTGGTTTCCGGCCGCAGCTTTTCCGCCGTGGTTGGCTTACAACCGCGGCGGAAAAGCTCTAATATGGTGACGGTGTATCTCAGACACCGTCAGCCAGATTAGGATGGGCTCTGAAACATGCTTTTCCGCGGTGGGTTTTCCGCCGTGGAAAAGCATGTGTAACTTCACTGCGGGGGCCCGTTGCGGGCCCCCTAGGTGAAGGGGGGTTGAGGGTGCACATGGGGGGTACCTATGGTACCCCCCTGCATTTGTATGCAGAAAGCGGCAGGCACTGCGCGGTGCCTGCCACTTTCTACATACAAATGCAATGCGTGCATTTTTAACATTGCTGCGGGTGCAGCTTGAAGCCGCACCCGCCGCAATGTTAAAAATAGAGGATGTGACCGCCAGGGTAGCGGTCACATCCTAATTGCACAGGAGGGAACTCCGCAGCCCATGCGGAGGTTCCCTTCTACTCTATGGTGACGGACGGACTCAGGTCCGTCCGCCATCATAATGTGCCCCTCTGAGTCAATATTCCATCTTGGTTGGAAACAAGAGCGCAGAACATCATAAAAGCAACAAACTCATAATATATGGCCTATATTTGAGACCATTTTGCAAAATGAAGTTATTCATTCAGGTATTTGAGGATTCAAAATGGCCGAATTCCAAGATCTCAAAGTACCTTAACCACAAGTGTGCACCAATCATCTAAGATTCATTAAGAGAACTAGTCTAGAAAACAGGTTTTCCTGAATCAGCCTAAAAGTGCTGATATATTGACTGACCTACTTTGCTTTGCCTCTACAAACAAAAGACGGCTGCCCACCTCGCTAACCACTATTATCTTAGGTTTTTAAGAAAAATGTAACTCACAAAAAGGGAGATGGACAAATATTATGTACCTCCTAGAATCTGTTCTTAGGATCCTCAAAGAAATCTTTAGCCATAGCGGAGCTGTTACTGCTCTTATGGTTTCACTTGTGGGTAAGAATTGGACAATGGGTAAATATCAGTGATCAAATTAGACCTAGAAAAAAATGATGGGACATATTATCAAGACAGGCAATAAAATTAGCGCCAGAAAACATGCCGCTAAAACGGCGATAATGGGCTTGATAATATGCGCAATGGAATTCCAATTGAAGCCCATGTTAGATGTGAAGGACATCTAACATGGGCTTCAATTGGAATTTGATAATATGCCCCGATATTCTTTGTAAAGGGATGAAACCCCAGGAATATATGATTCTTGCAAGTCAGAAGGGACAACATGGTTTGACATGCTCTTCCCCAACGCTTTATTAATTTTTTTCCTAGTAGGGCACGTCCTGCTGATATAGGGGTGGTTGTGCCTTTAGTTTGTTGTTCGCAGCCCGAATGTGGCTGCACTTTTTTTTTAATTATTATTTTTCAGATTTTGGTTCACAACAAGCACCCCCATACAGCGCTTTCACTTTAATGTCGGCCACGTCCCTTTCTTAAGACACAGCTCTTCTAAAGAAAGGCGTGTGAGGCTGCTATTAAAGTGAAACCGCTGCAAGGGGCACTTTTACCAAAAAAAGGCATTTGTTTGGCAAATTGACAAACATGCTTTTTTTTCGTAAAAACACACCATACCGCGCTTTCACTTTATTCTTTAGACAAGCCGAGCCTAAAAAAAGGGGCGTGGCTGCCATTAACGTGAAAGTGTGGCATGGGGCGCTTTTCCTTAAAAAAAGGATCTGTTCGTCAAGATTTCCAGGGGCCTCATTTATGAGGCTATGCGTCACTTTTACACCGCCGGTGCGTCACTTTTTGTGGCGCACCAGTGGTGTAAAAAATGCGCCTTGTTGCGCCATATTTACAAAGTGACGCATCTAGGTAGATGCGTCACTTTGTAAACCCCTGCGCCACATTATACCTGCGCCAGGTATAATGTATGCAAGGGGGGCGTATTGACGAAAGGAATGGTCGTAAAAGTGACGCCGTGAAATCTATGAGATTTTAGGGAATCACTTTTAGGACACCGTTGCGTCAAAATCTTGCGCCTGCCTCACAGCAGGCGTAAGACTGACGCAGGCCCTGACGCAGGCCCTTTCACACGGGGCTTGCCCCATGTGAAAGGACGCATTGCTGGAGTTGCGTCACTTTTGTAACACTCCAGCAATGCGTCACTTTTGCGCCATACAGATACGTCAAAAATACTGACGTATCTGTAACTCCTTGCGACATGATGCGTCATACATTAAATATGACGCATCAGGAATGTCGCAAGGAGTGCGCACTGAGAAGTGACGCATCGCTGCTTTCACGCAGCGATGCGTCATTTCTCATAAATGAGGCCCCGAGAGTTTAAGCTAGCTGTTTTTTGCATTGTCATTTATAATGTCAATAGCTCAAACTCTCGTAAATGTGAGACCTAGTCCATTGCATATGCTTGTATTTACTGAGTTTGTAAACTCAGCCCATATATTGTACACAGAGCCCAGTGACCTTTTAATTCCGTCTATTCTTGACAAATTTACAAATAAAGTTCCGTAGCAAGCGAGGCAAACGAACTAAGGCCTGGATCGAACGAGTTTAAATATATATATATATCTTTTCTTGATGATTTATTCCAGATTTGACCGAACCGAAAAGCCCCTCAGCATCAGCCCGTCTGAGTCTGTGGCGTGTATTATGAATGAGCAGAGGCGCCATTCGAAGAAAAATGTGCTTCGAAACACGATAAGAGCGCTAACAAGGTGACTGGTGATTGTGTGCTGGAAACTTCTGCTGACGCCCTGGAATTCCAGCCCGGCTGATACAAACTCGGCCTCTCCAGTTGAATGTCGAGTATTCGAGGTGTCGCAAACACTTCCCTCACCCCTCACTGAGGTAGATGATAACAGGCCAGTGTATTTCTCATCTGTTCCTCAGGTTTATGAAGAAAGGCTTTGGTACTTGTTAATTTCCAAATAATAAATAATTGTGAACAATCAGTATTGAACAATAACGTAGGGCCACATGCGCAGAAAAAAAAGTCACTTTACCACTCGTAAACTAATGCCTGAGGTTCAAGATGATGCCAATGGGAAGGGGATTAGTGCTTAATTTGTAATAAATGAACAAATAAAACTATATATATAGGTGTCCAAAGTTTTCTTAAGGAGCCTGCCAACAGTACTCCCAAGCAACAGGGTTGCTGAATACCAAGGCTGTCTAGTCATGGATTCACCCCATTCCACTCACACCACTGTATACTTCTGGATACTTTTTTCACTTTTGTACACTCTTTTTCATCCCCGCTTCGTCTCTTTATAACCTTTTTGCATTCCTTCCTTCCTTCCTTCCTTCCTTCCTTCCTTCCTTCCTTCCTTCCTTCCTTTCTTCCTTCCTTCCTGAAAAACAAGTCCCAGTCCACAAAATGAGCACCAGTGCCCCCTGCCCCCCACCAGCATCGTTCTCCCCCCCACCCCACCAGCATCAACTGCACAAGCGGGCACTGGGGTTACTAAAAAAGATTAGGGCTTATTTCACTTTTCCCATAATTGATAATTTCTCATGGGTAAGTTGTAACTGCTGTATGAATGTCTCTTAAGGATGCGGTGGTTTCTTCTACAAATCTGTAACTTACACAATGTATGTCGAAATTAAGCATTTGTAAATTCTTCTTGAATATGTTAGGAATATGCCTTCCCAAGGCAGCGCCAGAGGGTGTGCAAATAAACATAAAGCACATGAGATGAATCCTAATAGAGTTGTACCTTTGCATGTATTAAATACTTCCAAAGCTTTAACCACACTTACTGCATATTTAAACTGAAATCTAAACTTACACTTTAATGATCCATGCAGAAAGTATGAGAAAGTGGACCAATATTCCCTGATTTCACAGGGCGTGTGGCAAAAGACAAGTCATCTGAAGGGACTATCTTACTAATGAAGAAACAAAAGCTATTTACAAGGAGGACTATTGCAGTACACGCATTGCCTAACCTATGCACGAGAAACCTACACAATACACAACGCAGGTTAAGGCAAATAGACGGATGTCGTATATTTTTGTGAATGCTTTACTCTTAAGTTCAGTTATTTGAATTGTAAGCCACGCACATTTATAATTGAAAGTTCAGTAGTCTAGAGGGAAGGGTTTTTGCAAAGTGTAGTTGTCCATTAATCATTCTGGTTTTTATAACTTCCTTTGTCAATGAGCGAATATGGACATTTACAAGGCGTTATCACAAGATACCATGGACTGACAAATCTATTACATGTTTTAATTTCTATAAAATTACTTATGTTACTAAGACAAAAGTAAAATCAATGAGGAGGGAGGAACTGAAATAGAAAGAAAAAATCTTAGTTAAATAAAAATGAAAAACTTCACCTTAACATTAAACATGGAAAAAAGGAAATATGGTTTGTGCTTTAGCAAAGTTTTACTATAAGAAAGGACCTTTTAGAAGATGTTGAAAACTTAGGGGCATATTACCAAGGGCCATTATCGCCGCATTAGCGGGACTTTTTCCCGCTAATGCAGCGATAATTTCATCGCCCTATTACCAAGCTGTCGCTAACACCAGTTAGCGACAGCTTGTAGGTGATAGCGGGCATTTAGGGGCCCACTTTGCATATCAGCGATAATTATCGCTAATGACATGCAAAGTGGGCGTGCAACAGTCGCTAACATCGCTATCTCCGATTACCAACTTTTGGAAATATTCGCGCTAAGCGCGAATATCTCCAAACGCTAATGCCTGCCCTGAGCAGTTCTTAGCCATGTTATCCAATGGTAGGTGGATAACATGGCTAAGAGCATTAGCTCGGTAATGCATGAATATCGCTGACTTTTCAGCGATATTCATGCATTTCGGCCGATTTTTATCGCTTAGGAGATAAACCTTGATAATAGCAGGGCTCCTAAGCGATAAAAATCGGCGAAGCACGGCGATAAAATTATTGCCGCTAACCAAGCATAGCGATAATTATCGCTTATGCTTGGTAGTGTCTCTCCTAGTGTCTCATTAGGAGTTGGGCAGTAATGAGATATCTGCAAAAGTAGGCAGATGCACTGTCTGCCCAACTCCAGAATGCCTCTCCTCACTTAGCGTTGGGTGAACTGCTGCGTTTTAGGTGGCAGAGACTCAACCACCTGTATCATCCGAAACAACCACCCACAAATGGGACTTTGAAAGGCCGCCACAATTAGGGACGAAGCTTTGACACAATGTCTACTGTGTTTTCTCTTTACAGGACTTGTCATGTATATCACAGCAGTTGTGGGACGGAATAAACTGAAAAAGTGCCAGACGGTCCATCATACCAGCATGACATATCCGACTGTTTGGCAATGCACAATTTCACAGAAAGTACCCCAGTCGTGTTTGCAGTCGTAGGTTTGGTGATAAATCCTCGCAGTACACACAGGGCCCTCTATGTATGAGAGGAAGGCAGTGCTTCTACCACCTTAGCAGCCTGTTGAGACTAAATCGGGCCCTTAGACCAAGCACAAAGTAAGCCTAAAAAATAGAGGGGCATATTTACAAAAAAGTGGTGGGTCGCGGGTTAGCTCCAAAATTGCTAACGCCGCGCTCCGTCACTTTAAAAATGCAGGAATGCGCGTATTTACAATAATACGGGACGCACCTGCGTTTCTCCCTTCGGTGGCGCTAAATTCAGCTGCCTAGTGACAAGAGAGAGGGCTGTGCACTCTCCACCTCCAGCAATTTTTATACTGCTCACTTCGACATAAACATATAAACGAAGACTGAGCAAACCCAAAGAATTAAGAGGAACCTGGGTAGACAATATTAATACAACCGTGGTTTCTCTTAGATAACAATTGTAACTCGAGTGGGAATAAATAAATTGCAATTAATCACTCTAACAAAGAAAATCAGCAAGTAACACCAAAAGCAACAATAAAAAAGTAAATAAAAAATATATTGAAGATTGACATAGGTATTAACAAATAATTGTAAGATTAGTTCAGTAATGAGGGTCTACTACAAGGGGTATTCTAATGCATGGAGATATATACGCCCAAAAATGTAGTGACATATTTATCAATATTTTGCATCGCTTTTGCCCCACGCAAGGGGAGCAAGGGTGACACAAAACTTAAGTGAGATTCATCAGGCCACCTGGCATGGCCCTGCATCCCGAGTACTGCAAGGCAGCGCAAATTGCTGCCTTGTGTTGCTCAGCCCCAGGGAGGTGTTCCATGGGTGGAGCATGGATGTTCCCACGCATCCACCCATGGATTTTGGCACACTCCCAGAGTTACCATTAGTAGTAGACCTGAGAATGCGTCAAAATGCTACGCCTCCCCAGGTGAGGCATAAGAAAGAGAAATATCTTTATTTTTCCTTGTCTGTTTCCTCTTTGAATTCTGCAGCACACATAGATAGAAAAAAATGGCTCTCAGGATTATTTTTGAGCAGGAAGGTGTGCGCTCATACATTAAAACAATCCTGCATACAACGCAGGCACCCTTGCACCATGATGCAAGGGTGATTGTGTTGGTGCCAGGCAGCCAAAAGTCTGCCAGCGCTAGCAATGTACAGGAATGCCCGTATAATGTTAAATATGGCGCATTCCTGCCCTTTCACACACCGCATCAAGGGCTTGCTGCATTGCGCTGCGTGAAAGATTGATGATCCTGCCCCATAGTTTATAGGTGGAGCAGGATAACACCAAGAAGAAGTAAATGATGGTAATCTTGATACACTGAGTTTTAAACTATTTGTCTATATGCAAGGGAAGTTGCCTCAAAGTACATCAAGACCACTGTAAGAAGAGCACACCCCTATACAGTTTACAGAAATGACAGTATAATTGGAAAGTTTCTGACTGTCTATAGATGGACCTAGAATAAAGCTAGTACATAATTGGATAACTATATCTCAAGGGGGGCACCGATCTGATTGGCAAACTTGGGTGTAAGTTCTCCAAAATAATAATTTTAAAGATCTATAGTTTTGCTCACCAGTGCTTGATTGAGCTTAGAATATTTCACATTCAGACAGTTCAGAGTTGCTTTCTGGTGGGTTGTTAGTTCTTTCATCCAATTCATGTTTTCAAATGCAATCTAAGTCATGTGTTCGTGGTGATGCACATGGTGTCATTACTGCATTCTCCATCATCACAGTGCTTTTTGATCTGTGCTTGGACCTGGTTGCTCTTTCACTGGATGGTATTCCAACTCTTGTCAGTATCATAGCCTTAAGGTAATTCTAGCAGTTGCCCGGGTCAACTGTACAGTACAGGACACATGATATTGCTGCACTGAGTTTATTTTACACTGGTCTGCTCTGCTGTTTTCTGAGCAGCGGAAGCAAAACCACCTTTCTTGTTCCTTTCATTGCTATGACTGGCACACGCTCTGTTTAGATGGGACCGTGTTCTTCTCTCTCAAATACTCAACCACAAATTTTCCAACCTTGGAAAACAAGCCAATTACAGCAGACGATGTTGATGGCAGCAGCAGCTTCTGTGCGGCTTCCAAACTTTGTCGGGCAAGCTGCAAATCTTGTATCCGTACCAGATCAAGACATGATAATCATGAGGATTTTCCATCATGCCAGACAGGGTCAAATGTTCAGTTCATTAAAACATGTGTTGGCATAGTATTTGTGTACTGTATACGTTGTTTAACCAAGGGAAACTATCACTTGACTCACTGTCAAGTTTTGGTTAAGCTTGCTTTTTGCTTTCTTGACTACCCTATTTGAAATAGGTCTCTAAAGGGATGTGAAAATTGAAGGTGTGCCCTAACCTCAGCGGGTACTTTTGCCAGTACCTTATAAGAAAAAGCCGGCACTCAATCTGAGTAAGTACAAGTTGGTTGTAACCACGCTAACCATGTCTGGTGCTGTGTTCACACCCATGTAAAGCAACCACAGGAGTCTACAGGTACCTATATGTGTGTATATATATATATATATATATATATATATATATATATATATATATATATATATATATATTTATATTTATTGGCTTAAGTGGACCGATGTGATTACGATGAATGGTTTAGAACATTTTTGCTGGCTTTATGGGAATGACGGGGGTGTGGTAGCCTCACTATAGTGGAAGGCCTTATCCACTGCTAGATTTCGCACTAAAGTACATACTGTCTGGTCGCCTTGGCTACCAATAGCTCTTTTGCAATATACACTGAGTAGCAGAGACTACCGTATGCACTGAAATAATCTACTTCTGTGCTGCTTTGATTAAATGTATCCTAACTGGTCCATTGGTAACGTCTCGATTACCTACTTCTGGTATTGTAACGTAAGGGAGCCCATCTATTACCAGGAAGCAGCTATACGTTTTGGAAAGTTTGGAAGCGGGCAGTCTTTTTGAGAGAGGATTGTGTTGCTGAGTGTAAAAATGTAAAATGTAAAGTGCTACTTGTAAAGCGCACTACTCACCCGCAAGGGTCTCAAGGCGCTTGTACGAATAACGCTGTGGAACCCATCCTGGCTTTCCCTGTGAGGCGTCCACTCCTGGGCACCCCCAAGGTGGAGGCCAGGCATCCTTAGCGTTGCAGGGACTGTTGTGGAGATTAAGCAAGCTGTTGCCCAGAGTTGCAGAGTCTGACTCCATGATTGGAATAGGCACCGAGGCGAGAATTATCAGGTCCGTGGAATTTAAGCCCAAGACCCGGCGAGGCAGGGAATTGAACTCTGGTCCCGGGCTAGACCTCTGCATCAGGGTCTGCCACTCTAATCATTGAGCCACACTTCTCCACAAGTGTGAGTGCATTCCTGGGTTGGCTTTTGTTTGTAACCAGGAAATTGCTGCTACTCTATACACCTGCATGTCAGAATTCAGAGCATCGTCAGTGACTGAGTTGCACTTTTGAGTGCATTCCCTCTCCCTGCTGGGCCGGCATGCACTGAGCATCCAGAAATGGAAGCTGCCTTCTGAAGTCCAGTATCCACGCCCAGAGCAGCTTCATGCCTACCATCTTCCCTTATAAGTCTTTGTAACCACTGGAT
Organism: Lissotriton vulgaris; assembly: GCF_964263255.1. Taxonomy (NCBI): domain Eukaryota; kingdom Metazoa; phylum Chordata; class Amphibia; order Caudata; family Salamandridae; genus Lissotriton; species Lissotriton vulgaris. The sequence goes on along the minus strand of NC_141689.1, from coordinate 247,159,829 downwards.
TCCCAATGCACTCCTGTACCCAAAATGAGGAGTCAGAATCAATCAATGTTTCGAACTGAAGCACTAGATTTCTATAAAGCCACCAGTAGAGCATTTAATTAGGCTTTATGACCTGCTGTACCACCCAGGGGCTTCATCTGCAAATGATTTACTTTAAATTCACATTCTGAAACACTCCCTTTACTGCTGTGCAGACAGAGGAATAATGCTATTTGTACCTGATTCCTCTGTACGGAAGACGGTGTGATAGTCACTCTGGTCCCGATTCACAAAGAAACTCCGCCCCCATGTCAGAGTCTCCGCAGTCGTGGCGGGGTCGCCACCCTTGTGGCGGGACCTCCTCATTTGAGAAACTGCAGTGTGGAGATCCCTCCATGGGTGCAGAGATCCCGCCACGACAGCGCAGGCTCCGCCAAGCATGCGGACGCTCTTTGTGAATTCGGCACTCGCTGTACTAGTAATGGGGTGTATACTGAAATAATTCCTGTGATTTTGTTGATAGATTGTACTTAAACTCATCTTCCAAAGTGACCTTGCTCTCAATGATTGCATCCAGCGCACATGTAAGATTCTAGAATTTGGTGCACATGCTTTATTAGTCCCCTCCAGTGATGATATCAGTGTCATCTAATCAATTTCTTGACAAGTGCTCAGGGTCTTTCTTTAATGATGGCAGTTTCCACTGCTGTAATAATTTTCTCTACTTGATCAAACGCTCCCATGCTGTAGCGTATTAATGTCATTTGTATGCAATTGGTGTAATCTGGCCTTCATAATACATTATGTAAGTGAATCCAGCCTGAGTAGGAACTATTCTTACTGCTAAGTTGTATGCGTTGTTCTCTGTCTGCTGAGATCATTGCCCAGATTTACTGGGTGGCATCAATTTTTAGGCACAGCCTGATGCAAGATCTATTTTGGGATTTACAAAGTCATGCAAAGCCTAACTTGAGTGGCTTGCAACAAAAAGCAGTGGATAGTACTGCCTTGCATTAGCTTACATCAGGTGGGTGCTTCATGTGGGTTGCATGGGTGTTGTTCTGCGTCCACCCATCTATTTTGACAGACACCCATAGTTACAAAGATCCATAAACATCAGTTTGTGCCAGAATGGTAAGCCTACCCGAGGCTAGCATAAAGAGGAGAAATATCTTTGTTTTATCAGTCTGTAACAGACATGCAAATAGAAATAAGCCTCAAGAGATCGTTTTTGTGTGTAGGAAGGCACCCTTTATTGCACAAAAAATATCCTGATCTTAATGCGTTATATCATTCTAAATATGGTGCAGTTCCTCTCACTCCCTTTCCCGCATAGCAGTGCTGCAACTTCCCTTGCTCTGCTCCGTTGTGTGAAATCTTAGTAAATCCAGGCCCAGGTCTTTAAGGATTTAAGTCTGTTCTTTCTTTCTTACTTTCCCCGTAAACATAGAGGTGATCAGCTGGTACAGTGCTCTCACTCGCTCTGCAGAATGTGGGAGATATGTCTGTCCAAATCCATACATCTACTTTTATTCTTTTACATAATGCTTCTACATGTTTACAGTACTAGGGAGTTCCAATATCCCACAGTTCCCTAACACTCAGGGGCAAGTCTATTCCCTTTGCTGGATAACTCGTATCCCAGGAAGATTTAGTTTAATATGCATAAGCATATTTTTTTATTTCCATAATCAGTCTGTAAGCTGCCTCTGCAACTATCTTTACTATTTTGTCTACAAGTTGAATATATTTGTTCTGAATCAGCAATGTACATGTTGTAATTCAAAGACTTGCACTGGATACCCCTGCATCTGTGTTAATACCTTTGAGGTAATCTTGTAAAGCCAAATTATGTCGCAGAAAATGTAAATGTTCGATAGTAGGAATCAGAAGCTTTGCGTTGGGTGAAAAAACATTTTTATTTCAATAGTGGTTTTGCCATGTTTGCATGCAAATTGAATCAATTTAGTCGAGGACTATGTGCATTGTATACAGTGTATGTTTCACAATGCTGGTTCAAACTATGATAGTCGAGTACTAATCTCCAGGAATTTACCAGCTTTCAATACCAGGAAATAGGGGACTACATAGTAGACAGGCATGGGGTGATTATTCCCTGATATTGTAATTCATCTACTACCACTAGATCTAGGTCGACATTTGCTTCCAGTTCCATCTAATACTGCTTCTAAACCTGTGGTTCATATTTCAATGGGATCACACGAGGAGTTGTGTCCTTGCCCCAGCCTGCTTGCATGTTATACAGCACTGGAGTAATAGTAATGCTGAATTTTTGGCATCCTGGTCCCCCAATGGCTAGGGATCCAGCAAAGATTAGGCTGCCATTATAACTTTCTCTCCAACGGGAGTGCCAGTTATAACTTACGGAGGCAAATCTTCCTTGTAAATCGTAGGAATCTGTCAGTCGAGTCCAGAAAACCTTAAGGCTTGTCCGCTCAATGCACCCTCAATGTGCATCCGGGTTTTATACATTAAACCTGGTTTATTTAAATTTCTATCCAGTGTTTCTAACCGAACACAATCGCTAGTCTCTTCCATGTTCAACAGTGGTTTGAGGTGAGCTATTGTGATTCTGGAGAACATTCTGTGATGGCCATTATTAATTTCCCACACTTCAGCAGGACACTATTTCTGTCTGGCATCCTGCCTTCTGGGTGCAGCTACCTCTTGTTTTGGAAGTGTTGTTTGGTCCTTGACCAGACCCCCTTCCCCTCCTCTTTTCTGCTGATTGTTCTGTCTTTTATTAGATCCTAGGGAAGAATTGGCTCTCAGGGTCTGGTCTTTTATCGCCCAGGTCCTGTGAAGAATGTTCATCAGAGTATTGATGTCTCTCTGGAGCCCAAATTAATTGATCTCTAAAGTCATTCCCTCCTTGTCCTTCACACTTACTGTAGTATTGGAATTTCTTCTACATAATCCATAGTATTGGAATTTCTTCTACATAATCCACCCAGGCTGTTGCGCTCTCTCCTTGGGATCACTGCTTATCAATTTTCTTTTCTTTTGAGCTTGCATCATTTTCTGATTTTAGTTTTAGCTGAGTGTTCTGTTGCTGCATACCCTGGGTGTCACTTCCCATGGAGACATAACTTTGAGAAAAGTTTTTTGGTCCCTACTTCTTGGGAACACAATGCCGAAATATAGAGAGGCCGCATCAATAGTAATCATGCAGTATGTTTATTGCCAAGAGAAATCTTTCATTTTCACAAGAAAATCTGTAGTCTGATGGACATATGACAATAGACCCTGTACATATGGTGCAATATGATGATAAGTTGGCACCAGTGATTGGTCCAATGCCTACATTTATATTTACCAGAATCAATGTGGAGGGAAAAAGGAATTTGTGATCCAACCAATTTCCTCGGGTTATATATTCTGATCAATGGGGGGGAAGGATCACTTTGGGTATGCCGTAACTGTTTCGAGTAGTCCCAATGTTAACCCTCATGCACGTGCTGGTAAATGATGCGGTATTAGGCGGTATATCTTGTTTCTCCGCCGTCCCTCGCACGTGTGTGCATAATCATAGGGTTAGTTTTTCATGCAACCTCCATCCAGGAGGCATTACCCATTGTTAAAAACAGTAGTGATGAGTGATTGTGACGTGAAAAAGTGATAGAATAAAATTGTCTCTCTTGATCAGAAAAATTCTTTATTAGTTCTGTATAGGAGGCAAAGGATTTAAAAATTAAATCGGTGAACGTGAGTGATTATGACTCATTCACACTAGGTAAGTGAAAAAGGTCGACATGTTTCAGCCCTTCTTATGCCAGGTTGGTCATTTGGGCTTTCTTCAGGACCGTGGTGTGAAACAGAGACCTCTCACGTCTCTGTTAGTGATAAGAAAAGAATTTGATTAATGGAACATATCGTTATGTTGCTCCATAGGAGGTCAAATTATACCTGCAAAGAGAGAGGACATAGTAGACACAGGGTAAAGGGTAAAGGGAAACATATAAGACTATACGACTGGTTAAATTCACCAGGAACACATAAATCGCACTGTGGCGTAGCAACTAAAAAATAGCAATACTTTGCACTGACTGCCCCACTCAAAGAATAGGGTCGACTATCTCTTAATTGGCATGGGAGTTCTAATGATTCAATTGGTTGTGATATTAAATTTTCAGAAATGGCAAGTAGTGGGAGAACGGTGGAAGTGGCGTATGGTTACAGGTGCCGGTTTTCAAGCGCATTCGTGTATTTTTTCAAACGTACTCACTCCACACCAAACACTATGTGTCATTCGGCAGCGTGATCATGCTGTGCTGCATTCCCTCAATAGTTTTAGCTAGAGGACCTCGTTTTCTCTCTAGCCACACACATTTTTATAACATACCTCCGTTCTTGGCTATATTAAGCCTCTTCGGTATCAGGGTGGGTCAGGGAGGCACTCTACAATGGTAAACATTCGATCAGAACGGGGTGTTTTTGTTTAGTAATACTTTACGGTTTCGCCGCGTTGTGTTCCTCGTGGTACCTCTGGCTCTCCATTCATTCCTTGTGCTGACTCCGCCACCTCTGTTCCGGAATACGAGAAGCGTTTCCGGGCTATTGTTTATATAGGTAGTGAAGGCAATGGAGGTTGAGGAAAGACTATCGTTATTGCTCGATATGTTCTAATTTCTTAGTTAGGACGTTAATTTGATCGTCGATTTTTGAGATTAGAGTAAATTAGGCTTTAATTATCGAGTGGCGAATTCAATATTCAGAGTTTATTTTTGGCTCAGTTATATACCACATGTTGAAACAGTGATCTGAATGATGTTTCTTAAGACAGGTTATTCCATAGTCATGATGTTTGGTATTGGGCTCAATACTGAGAAATTCCGATCATAATAGTGTGATTCTTTATATGTCTCATCCACTGTAAATAGTGCCCCAGGGTATGTTATCGTTCAAACCATTAACATCAGTGCCAAGTCTGTGCACCCATCGTTGCTCTTTTTCAAAGAGGATTTTTTCTGCGTTGTGGTCTTTATTGTGCAGCGTTTCTAAAACAACCCACTGTAGATCTTTTACAGTGTGGCCAGCTTCCAAATAATGGCTTGACATCTTAGTGGTCGCCTTCTTACATTTCACATTACTGCGATGTTCACACAGTCGTTGTTTTACCTTCCTACATGTCATGCCTATATAGTTTTTTTTGCAAGGGCATGTAATCATGTAGATGGCATGGCTTGTGTTGCAGTTAGTGTGATGTAGAATTCTCCAATTTAAATCAGGGAGTAGTTGTATCTCTTTTGTCGCTTTTGTCAGCGGACAAACTGAACAGGTTCCACATGGGTAATGACCAGTTACTGGACTCATGTCTAGTGGTGAATTAACTGTCGTCAGTTGTTTGACAGGTTGAGGTCTGGTATGGACCAAGATGTCCTTAAGATTGCGGGTTCTCTTATTGGCAAAACGGGGTTTAGGCCATTGAATGTTGGCTGAAGTTAAAATCCTCCAATTTTTATTGACTATCTTCTTTAGTCTATTACTCGCTGGACCATATGTGGTTACACAAGTTGTAAAGTCAGTCTCTGGTTCTTTTGGTGTGGATTCCAAGAGACTTTCTCGATGTTGGTTGCGAGCTCTCTTTTTGCACTTTTCAATAATTCTCTTGGGGTAATGTCTTTCTTCCAATTTTTCTCTCAGCTCATTGGCTTGTTCCTTGTGCTCCGTCAATTTGCTGCAATTTCGTCGTAATCTCAGATATTGGCTGAAAGGGAGGTTTTCCCTTAGTGGTTTTGGGTGAAAACTCTGATAGGAAAGTAAGCTGTTCTTGGATGTCGGTTTTGAATATGTTTTGGTTTGTAAAGTTTGACCCTCAGAGTAGATAGTAATGTCCAGGAAATCAATTTGTTTTTTGTTGGCTGTGTAGGTGAATTTAAGCCATTCATCCCGAGTATTGATCCAGGTGTGGAAGTTGATGAGGCTAGACATATATCCTTGCCAGACTATGGAGCAACATAACGATATGTTCCATTAATCAAATTCTTTTCTTATCACTAACAGAGACGTGAGAGGTCTCTGTTTCACACCACGGTCCTGAAGAAAGCCCAAATGACCAACTTGGCATAAGAAGGGCTGAAACAGGTCGACCTTTTTCACTTACCTAGTGTGAACGAGTCATAATCACTCACGTTCACCGATTTAATTTTTAAATCCTTTGCCTCCTATACAGAACTAATAAAGAATTTTTCTGATCAAGAGAGACAATTTTATTCTATCACATTTTCACATCACAATCACTCATCACTACTGTTTTTAACAATGGGTAATGCCTCCTGGATGGAGGTTGCATGAAAAACTAACCCTATGATTATGCACACACGTGCGAGGGACGGCGGAGAAACAAGATATACCGCCTAATACCGCATCATTTACCAGCACGTGCATGAGGGTTAACATTGGGACTACTCGGAACAGTTACGGCATACCCAAAGTTATGCATCTAGCATGTAGCAAGACCACAACTTTTTGGAGAATTTCTATGGCCTTCATAAGTGCTCAAACTGCAAAGCCGGCATGTACTGCTCTGGCAGGAGTACATATCAGATTCCAGACATGAAAGAGACCAAAAGAATTATGAAACTGACTATATTATTTTTCCAAGTTTAATATTTTTGGATTGAAAATGATTGCTGAGCACTGGTAATTGTATCATTTACCCTGCAGATATTTCGGTTAAACTTTGAAGAAAAATATAATGTAAAGATTGGCATTGAAAAGAGGTATTTTCAAGATTTATGTTACAGGGCTATTGTATCAGAACATTTATATAACACTTACTACCCTTTGTGGGGCACCGAAGTGCTCGCCTACATAGGAAGCATGCTGCGTACTGTAGGGTGTGTGTTTACAAGTGTGTTTTCTTTGTTTTTGATAACGTTCTGGAAGTGTTGTCCATTTTGTGCGTGTTGACCAGTGAAGTGCGGGTATTAGAGCTCAGTAGTATGATGGATGAAGAAGTGTGAGAGATGGGTGCACCATTTATGGTTTTCAGTCAGCTGGCTGCTTTGAGCAGCTCTCCAGGTACCTTTATGGTATTTCTTATGTTCATAGTACACTTAACTGGTTACTGTAGAGGGTTGTCCATTCTCAAATATTTTGTTTAATATTTACGGTCCTGAGCAGTCTTAGGTTATAGGTAGAAATGGTGGAATAGATCTGCTGGGATGGACTTTGTTAAAATCATCTCATATCTGATAGTCATCGTGAGATATCAAGATGTGGTTGTAGTATGGAGCTTTTTGGGACCTGCAGTGGGTGGACTAAAATAAAATCCTCCGTTGGCTAGCGATGTGTGGCTGATCTCTTCAGATATTACATCCCTGTTCAGTTGGTGATGGATAGGTTAGTATGTGGACTAGTACAGCACAGGGTGATGGACATGAGTCTTAGCAGGTCTTAGCAGTTTAGTCTTATGTGAGTGGATTATTATGCAGGTTGGGCGAACTACAAATGACTGCTCAACTATTGAGTGTTATGGTATTAGTATTATTGTGGGTTATATCTTGCTTGGCATTTTAATTGCATTTATAGGGCACTTACTACCCCGGATGAGGCACTGCAGCACTTTATGCTGGGCAGCACTTTGCTCAGAAACCCAAGGTTAGTGTAGTGAGTAGTGAATTCATGCTTTGGTTGGCGGTATTAATAGATGAGCTAAAGGAGATTGAGAATTGTTAGACTGCAGCAGTACACATTTTAAAGGAAAGGTTTGTATCTTCCGAATGAGGTGTGAGAAAGTTGTAAAGATAAAATAATAAGGATTAGGGCAAACATGCTTTTGAGTTAGACTAGGGCATGCTCAGATAAAGGAGGTATGCAGAGGATGGAAAGGAAGGAGAGAGTGATTCGATAGAAAAGGACAGTCAACAATTTTAAGTTGTGAAAAACTGGATTACTGGTTGAGGGGGCAAAACAATACTCAAACACCAACCACAATCCTTGTCAGGGTGAAGTCACACGCAAACCCTAAATCAACTTGTGCTCAACCCTCAGGTAACTTGGCACAGAGCAGTCAGGCTTAACTTAGAGGCAATGTGTAAAGTGTTTGTGCAAAACTTCAAACAGTAGCAAAGTGAAAACGCACCATAAAACGGATCCCACCCCAGATTAGAAAAATAGAGGAAATTCAAAAAAAAATTAAAACATAACCAAAAAGACAAAAATCCAATCAGTAGAACTGGAGATATGCAAGTTGAAAGATTTCAGTGAAACAATTGCCAAAAGCACCAGGAGCTAAATGTAGACATCTGGTCGCGCCGGACTGGACAAAGTCACAAGTTCAGGCCGAGCGCAATGGAGCATGGGCCAGTTCTAAGGACCCAGTTGGACCTGCTCAATCAGAGTGCCTTAAGTTCTGGTTGCAAGGTTCGGGTCGAAGATGCGTCGCACAGCCGAGGCGATGCAAGGTCCGGGGCAGAGATGCATCGAGCAGAGTCAGTACTGCGGAGCTGTGAGGTTGTGTGTCATCATTTAAAAAAGCCATCGATCAGAGACTTGATATGCGAGAAGCTACTTTGGGAATGCGTCGCGCAGCAACAGTTCCGATGAGACTGCGAGGTCGATGCGGAGTCCTTGAGCTGAAAGAATTCCCGAAGCAAAGGATTTGTGTTGGTTCTGCTTGGGTTTGTGCCTCGTAGCAGATGAGATGCATCGTTTCTGCTGGACCTACAGATGGGCTGACAAGGCACCATCAGGCCAATTTCCAAGGGTCCAGGACTGGGGTAGCACCACTTGGCAGGGTAGAACTCACAGCTGCAGAGTCCTGGTGCTGCTTACAAGAGACTAGCCCTTGGAGTCACTGTGGTGGTCTTGGGCACAGCAGGCAGAAGTCCTTCAGGGCAGCAATCCACAGAGTGGCAGTCCTTTCAGCAGCCCAGCAGTCATTTTTCCTGGCAGAGTCTTCTAGAGGTCCAGAAGTGTACTAAAGAGTTGGTGTCTGAAGTCCAAAATGTATACAAAGCACCTCCTTTGAAGGCGGGAAAAGCTTTTAAAGGTTTCCCTTTAAAATGCATAGTTTTCCTGCCTCCCCTGCCCTGACTTCAGACTAACCACAGGGGGTATGCAATCCCTTGTGTGAAGGCAGGACACAGCCTATTCAGGGTAACCGACTGTGTCTTACTCAGGCCTACCACCCTGCTAGTGGTGGCCAATCCAGGCACACCTAAGCTCTCTATTGTGTGTGGATGTCTAGGAGAAATACACAAAGCCCAAGTTCCAACCTACCCAGTCATGTGACCCAGAGAAAGGCTGCTGGCACTAAATGGCTGAGGCAGGTAAATGACAATTTTATAATAGTCGAAAATGTAAAGATGCCTACAAGGGATTCATTCAAAGGATATGATTTAGAATAATTGTATCTTGGATAAGGTGACATCAAATGACACCAAATGGAATAACTCAATTCAAATCAAATAAAGTTGATCAATAAGTCAATTACAATTGATTTATTGATCGACTTTATTTTGATGTGAATGGAAAGTTAAAGCTTATTTAATGTAACAATGTAACTCAAATGTTATCCACTGGAGAAGCAAGCCTTGCAATAGTAAAAAATGAATTTCATGAGTTTTATCTGCCAAGTCATACAAAACTTAGTATTATATGTCCTACTTTTTAAATACATTGAACCCTCCCTGTGGGCTGTTTAGGGCCTACCCTAGGGGTGACTTATATGTATTAGAAAGGCGGTTTCCAGGTCGAAATGGCAGTTTAAAACTTCCTGTACAAACTGCAATGGCAGGTCTGGAACAGGTTTACAGGGCTAAGTAAGTTGGTGGCACAATAAGTGCTGCAGGGCGACTAGTAGTATTTGATTTACAGGCTCTGGGTACATGTAGTACCACTTTACTAGGGACTTATAAGTACATTAAATATGCCAGTTAGGGACAAGCCAACGTTACCAAGTTTTAAGGAATGTTACCATGATTTGAGGAGTGACCATGCACACTTTACTACTGGTCAGCAGGGGTAAAGTGCATGGAGTCATAAGGCAAACAAAAATGAGACCAGAAAAATATGGAGGATCAAGGCAAAAGGTTTGGAAGAAGACCACCCTAAGGCTGACATGTTAAACAGATGTTTTAAGACAAAGTCAGTTCTCACGCACAAATATTTTGGAGGCTATCAGACTGCGTGCAAAACTGTAGAAAGAAACAACATTATTTGCATGTGTTGCAATATCACTGTAGGCCATAATAACACCAGTGCGCAGACATACCACCATCATCCACGGGTAAATAAAACAAAAATAAACAGGGTTTTATTTTCACATAAAATTCGATGAAAGGAATTTGCAAAACAGGAAAGTTGTATTTTTAATATTTGTGCTAGAGATGCTCCTTCCTTTTCTCTCTGATGGTCAGGGTGGGGTGAAGGAGAACAGAGTTTGTTTTGGTTAGTTTGTGTAAAGTAATGCCTCTCAGGGCAGGTAGCTCTGGGTAGGGCAGGTCTCCAATCTGGAGCACCCACAAAATGAACACAATTACGGGTAAGATCTTTCATCTGAACGTCGTTCAACCTTCCGGCAGTAGTAATCAGACATACACAAGGAAAGGCCCAGCCTAGAAACGTCCTAAGATGAGCAACAGAATTTGCAGCCTTGCCCCCTCACACCTACCATCCACCAAACCTGCGATGCTCACGGCGACAGGTGATCAGCAGCCCCTTCCCAACAAGGCCCTCGTTGAATTCACAGAGAGCCCTCTTCCCATCCTCCCTGATCTCAGTGTCTGGTCACAACCCTCAAGCAATAGGAATGCAGGCAATACCCTTCCACTGTCGGGGAGGGGTGGGGTCATTGCATCTCTTACTATGCAATATACACATGGCAGATGTGGCTGAGTTCTGCAGAAAGCCCAGGGTTTCCTTATCAAGGTAAGCACCATGCCTTTAACTTTCAGCTTGACATCTGATTTTTGTGCTTGCATTCTATATTGCAAATGAGAAGGTGTTGCAAGGCTCCGCGGGTGCGTGCCATCTTTATGTTTCTGTGGGTATTTCGATTCTCAGTCCTGCAGGGTCATTACAGACTCACAGTCCGTGGAGGTACAAGGTTCCTCGGTCACTGCAGCAACACATGCTCACACAGTCCCATCAGATACATATGTTATATCAGATCTTGCAGCATAGACACATATATAGACCGTGCAGCTAGATTTATTGTCACAAGTGCATCATTGAAGGAGATATACATAGTACTCCCAGATCGGTAAATTAAGTCATAACAGAACTAAAGCTTCAATTTCACGATCAGTGTGTAAATTAAAGGCCCCAGGTTTGAATCTTCCAGATCCACTCCATTTCTGGGGTCGCTGATGGACTGCTGTTCAGTATTGACATCTGTTATACCCAGCGGCGTTAGCCATGGTAAGAGGCGCTGTATAAAAGTCACTGTGCGCAATACGAGGGTTGCTTAAAAATGAATATAACAGACTAGCACCATTACTCATCAACGCTTTACACACAATAACACATTCAAATGCACGGTGAAGCTGGCATGAATCACTTCGGAATCTGCAGTTTTACTGCTGTATGGAGACTCTGGACTCATTTATTTATCACAAGGTGTACTCTGGGAAATGCAGTCCCAGCTCAGATAAACTAAACCAATTGTGCTAATTTCTGTGAAAAAAATGATGTACAAAGGAAAGGCCGGGCTAGACACCTGCCCTTCAAACAACCTTGCAAACTACTAGAATAATAGCAGGGCACGCGCGCATATCATATGCCCACTGGCATACAGCCTCACGAACATACAGGCCAGTCAAGGAAGTAGACGGCCCTGTTGTGCACACGTACAGATAAAACAAGTAAAAATTCACGCACCTTTCAGATTGTTGTTCTCAATCAGCACACGTAGAGTGCACACAACCCTATCACACACGTTGAGACCAGCCTATCTTCTGAAGCAGACCTGTGCGTCGTACACGCATATGCTCTGTGAATACTCACCATATGCAGCAGACCAATCAAATACACATAATCAGACCAATCACATTCACACATACAGAGCTTTCACCATGCACACAGGGATGTATGACGGTACAACGCATGCCATTACAACGTGGTCGTAACAACGCAAGTGCTGTTACAACGCGTTACCATTACCATGCAAACTTTTACCACGCATATGCCTTTTCAATGCATGCCTTTACAACGAATTTCGTTGTAATAGCATGATTGGTAAAGGCATATGCGTGATTAAAGTTGTTTTAATTAAAATATAACTATTTTACAGGATAGAATGAATGCTACCTATCTATCTATCTATACATATATAGGCTTATATTTCCCTATAAAATACTTTTTTTTACCTAAAGTATATATATATATATATATATATATATATATATATATATATATATATATATATATATATATATATATATATATATATATATGTTGTTGTGGACCCTGGTGACGCTACTGTGCATCTTCTGTTGGGACCAGGTGTTGCTTTGGGGACTGGTTACGCTAACATCGTGCTTTGCACCATGCAGACAGCCACCCACTTGGGATTTGATTTATTTTACTGAATGAGCACACGCTTACTCACTTGAGGAATACTTGTGTAAGCACTACTAGTACTAGGAGGCTGCAGGAGCAGCCACGACCACCGGGGCCGGTACTTTATTAATTGAGCACTCACCGACAGCGTGTGCTCATTTAAAAAGTCAGCCTGTGACGAAGGGCAGGAGCCAGAAACGCGTCAGCGTTTTGACTTTTAAAGACTGTGTGCTGCTGGCGGTGCATTTACCTTGTTACGGTCTCCATTAAAAAGATGCAGAGGATTTCACCCGTGTGTGCTCCATCTTTTGAGGCAACTCTTTTTGTGGATATATATATATATATATATACTTATGCCTTACTCTCCCCGACACGCAATGTTCATAGTATTATAATATCTATACTTACATCAGGGAGTCTCATGCCCATACAGGGCTAGGCGTACGAAAACAAAACAAAAAATGCCCATTCAGGGCGTTATTAAGAAAATTGACTTACACAACACATATGGAAATATGACGAGAGAGAGACCTAATATACACGGTGCATATTAACAGAATGTTGTTAACATGAAGGGTAGAGTATACATACAACTGTCAATGGTTGAAAATGTAGTGCTTCATGTAAATCTTTGCAGAAGACTCGCAATGATACCAACTTATGATATTCCAACATTTGAATGTATTTACAGTAATATTTGCACTGTGCGTATATGTGTATATAGATGAATTTATACGGTCATATGTTTACACTCTCTTGTCCTTGAGTAAGTCATCGAATATTCAAATGGATATAGTAGGGATTTCTTCCCTTGTTGTTTTTAAATGCACGAGCACTTTATCAATTGCCATTTTTTTCCGTGTTTCATGGTAAACCAACATGCATTTGCACTTTACAATATGTCTGCCACTATTCTACCGTATTGCTGGCTTAGTCCTCTTTTTATGACCATTTAGAGGTGGAGATAAAATTGCGAGTTTTGTAACGCACATTGACACTGAGGAAGCTGTTTCACGGCGAAACGCGTTTGTCTTTGATGGGGTAACGGGGGTCTGTCAATAAACCACAGAATCATCAGCTTCGAGTGTCGTCTGCTTTCTTTGGACTTAAGCGAGCGTGCAGCAATATATATATATATATATATATATATATATATATATATATATATATATATATATATATTAGAGTGCCATCCATTCTTTTGCAAGGGTAAAAGAAATTTGGAGCGTGAATATATATATATATATATCAAGCCTGCTTGGTCAGGCGAAACGCGTTGAAAGCGGCAATGAATGAAATATATATTTTCACCGCATTGGCGTCGTCTCCTCTGCATATCCTGTGTCGAGGTTGAGTTTGAATATATATATATATATATATATATATATATATATATATATATATATATATATATATATATATATATATATATATCAGGGAATGTCCAACAATGAGCGGCACTCTAAGACAAAGCAGCTTTTCCCCAACAGCCTTTTATTGGTATGGGCGTGCGTGGTGAAAATTCATTACAGGCACCTGACTACACCACCGACGCGTTTCGTATGATAACTTCCTCACAGGCTTAGGAACGTATATATATATATATATATATATATATATATATATATATATATATATATATGAGAACCAAATCCTGGATTAAACAAACGAACTCCTTCACCATGAACGGACCACCACAAAAGGTTTGAAGTTTCTTAGTGCCGTTTATTCGAGCCTTCACACAACATGACGCGTTTCAGCTGGGTTTCCCTGAAAAAAACATAGGTTTCAGGCATGTTATAGTTAGGAATTAGCATTTAAAACCCTTAGAAATTCACTGAAAAAACCATAAGTTTCAGGGGCGTTATAGTTAGCTAGACATTTCACTATAGAAACCATAGAAATTCCCCTGTTATAGTTAGTTCAGCTAACTATGACTCGCGCGCCTGCAATACACTGCTGATGATGTCACATATTACATCACTCATGACATGGTCAGTGACATCACTCATGACATCACTGAAATCCTGTTACCTTGTACAATTTCTTTTCATACGCAACAGCTCCCCATAAGGAATACTCTTTTTTAATGGTTTGAGGTGGCTGGTGTGTGTCTCTAGAACCAAATTGCCTGCAGTAGGCGTACGAAATAGGGCAGTACAGATCTGACTGTCTGCGATAAATACTTTTAGGTCAAGATAATTTACTTTGGTGGCATTAATTTATCCACTGAAGTGCAGATTAACCGCATTATCATTTAGGGCACCAATGTACTGTTCCAACTCATCTCGTGGTCCCTTCCATAAAATGAATAGATCGTCAATATAACGATACCAGCCTACGATGTACCCATTTATTGTTGTTATCAGCCCATGCCACCTGCTTTTCCCACCAGCCTACGAATACATTTGCATTGTCACAACATGGAAGGGGTTTTGAGTCTTAAAGGGCCGCACCACAAGTCAAGTTCCCAATATTAGTCAAAGTGTGGGTGCGAATGATCTGGGATACAACCCCCTAGATCCCAACGTAGAACAAATAAAATTTGTTCCGTATACCTAATTTCACAAATTGACCTCGCACACCAAATAACTGTATAGTAAGCACAATGTCAGTGCTCAATCAACATTCATTTTATAACAAAGGTAAAGTCCAACTGTTCTCCCAAGAAATTAGTTCAAGTCAATTTTCTTCGTTTTATTCTCTCTTTATTTGTTGAAACACTCGCAGATAAAAATAGCATTGCTGGGGGCGAAACTGGTGCCCATGGCTGTGCCTTTAAGTTGTAAATACAGTTGTTTCTGAAAGAGAAAGATGTTATTACTCAAACAGAATGTAAGCAATTCAATTAGCATCTCATTATGTTCAGCCAGTTTCAATGATCTACCTTTCAAAAAGTATCTGATTGCCTGTATTCCTTGCATGTAGTCTATGCACGTATGGAGGCTTATTATGTCCAGCACTACCATCAACATATCTGGCTGCCGGTTGATATTGGAAATAATTCTGATAACGTCTTTTGTGTCACGGACGAAGGATGGCAATGTCTAAACGAATTAAGTGAGGAAGCAATCAATAAATTGAGACATATGTTCTCTTAAGTTGCCCTTAGAAGAAATAATCGGGCGACCCGGTGGTCTGGTGGACTGAAGCTCTGAATATATCTATATATACACACACATTTCCTTAAAATCTCACAACTCCTCCACCCATACCCACCCTAAAATTACTCTTGCCACCCCAAAACCCATACCCACCCTGAACCCTAAAATTACCCATGCCACTCCAAAACCCATACCCACCCTGAACCTTAAAATGACCCCTGCCGCCCCAAAATCCATACCCACCATGAACCCTAACATTACCCTTGCCCCCCAAAACCCATACCCACCCTGAACCCGAAAATTACCCTTGCCACCCTAAAACCCTTACCCACCCTGAACCCTAAAATTATCCTTGCCATCCTAAAACCCAAACCCACCCTGAATCCTAAAATTGTCATTGCCACCCCCAAAACCCATACCACCCTAAAACCCATACTCACTCTGAACCCTATATTCATATCTTATACTTACATGTAAAACACATATGCCTTTACCATTCATGCTTTTACAATGAAATTTGTTGTAAAGGCATGCGTGGTAAAGGCATATGCATTGTAATGACATGCGTTGTAATGGCGTTCCATTGTGATGGCACTTGCGTCGTGATGTCTTGCGTTGTAATGGCATGCGTTATAAAACAATTGTTGTAATGGCTGTTTCCCCATTTCACAGACTGCCCAGTACCTGGACACTCGGACAGAATACTGTGCCCCTGCTCCCTCCCGTACATGCCTTGCACGCATACTATGTACATACAGAATTACCAAACGAACAGACACACACTCTCCACACAGCTCCATGCAGACCCATATACCTGCTCCTATATGGACACACTGCAAATAGACTGCGTTTCACAAGGTGCCAGTGCCTGGACACAGTACAGTGGCCTGCTTACTCTAGTGCATGCTCTTGCATGCAGACTCGGAGCCTCTTAGCCATATTGATGGCTCTGCATGTTGTTCCACCTGTCCCAGTAGTTAGTCCTAACTTTACTACTACTAAATTGAGAAACATCATAATTTTAGGACTTTCGGTATTCACAGAAGGCATTTAGGAGTCCTAAAGTTAGGAGTCCTAACTTTACTACTACTAAATTGAGAAAACTCCTAATTTTAAGACTTTTGATATTCACAAAAGGCATTTAGGAGTCCTAAAGTTAGGAGTTCTAACTTCTGTGAATACCGAAATGAGTAAGTTCATTCAGTGAATACCAAAAGTAGTAAGTGCATTCTGTGAATGCCAAAAGTAGTAAGTTCATTCTGTGAATACCAAAAGTAGTAACTGCAATCTGTGAATACCAAAACAGTAGTAAGTTTAGGATTGAGTCTTAAGTTCATTCTGTGAATCGGGCCCTCTGTATTTATATATAAAAAACGGGAAAATACTAGTACATTTTGCCGCTCTGCCGACCCCCAACCATCTGGTGTCTCCACCTCCTTAGAGGGTTAAGAGGTGTCAACCCCGGCAGAGCCAGCTTCCTGGGCTGCACCCGAGTACATCACAGGTCTTTGAAAGACCATTTACATGTTAATGAAGCTTTGTTGTTCTTTCGCCCCTTCTGAGAGCCCTTACAAAATTTGGCTTCTAGTTGCGCCTCTGTAACCAGCTCCATACTAGCACTCAGAGGTATTGCTCCAGTGATCTGCGAAGGACGGTACGGAAATGTATCACAGGTCAAAGCTGAAATGTAGCGTTGCGCGTCTGTCACTGGTGTGCAAGGACATGTGAGGGACACGCACACTCTGCTTCACTCAGAGACGTTACTGTGAAAGATGCACAGGGTCTTCAAGCTGGGGCCAGATGTGCCATCTGCCGTGAGAGGCAGATCAGTGATTTCAAACCACTGGTACTCCTTTTACTAATCCACAGTGTCCCTCTGCTCACGAGTGTGCATCACCACTAGGAACAGTGAGTTTCTTTGTATATGGGCGAAAAGCTCTGGTCTGCTCTGGTGCGCCTAATTAAGTGCAGCATAAACTGAGATGTGTGTTGTTGGGGAATGACTGCTGACTACTCTCTGGTGGACAGAACCAGACAGTCAAGGTGGAAGTGATCTCCTATGAATCAATTGTACATTGAGAGTGAGATGGCTCGTGTCTGGTAAAGACTCGCAAATAAAGCAGCCAGTGCTTGTATGGTTTACGAGGGTACATCTGCACGCAAACTGCATGCATGTAGCTCTCTTCCTACATCCCTAAACGGGTTGTAGATCAAAATGACAATTTCACAAATGCTTCTCATGATGGGCCATCTTGCAATCAGCAAAATGCCAACTTTGCCCACGTAAAAGGTTAGCACATCTTGAATTAAATATGTTCTTTGGCAAAGATGGGACTTTTGAATAAACAGCACTTAATATAAAAAATGTAGAAATCTAAGTACGTATGCTCAAAAAATCGGTAGTAAATTAATTCAACAATGAGACAAAGATGGAAGTCGATAGTCAGATGCAGTGCCTGAGGAAAGCTCCTATTTTAGAAATGTTGGCAACCACCTGAACACCAAAGGTGGATCATAAAACGTTTTGACTGACACAATTACATGTCCTTGATAGTAAGCAAGGAAGTGCTTGATGTTAACACCTTTTACACAATATAAATATGACAAGAATTGTTGTACATAACTGTTGTGTTGCATTCTGTTGCTTTTGTGAAGTTTTATTTTTTGTACCGTTGTGTTTCTGTGTTGCTTTATCACACTGTGTCATTGTTGTGGCTGTTGTGTTTCATTAAATTATGTTATTGTTGCAGTGTAAAAAAAAAATAAAAAAATTATAGATGCACAGGGTCAATTTGCAAGCAGAGGAAGCCAGCCATCCTAATGTGGCGGGGGTGAATCATGGACGGATGGCTGGCGGATCGTCCCCGCTGGCCCAGCAGGGGCGATACACCCGCCATCCTAATGGTCCCCTTAGTATGGAGTGCTATGAACGG
The DNA here is from genome assembly GCF_964263255.1 of Lissotriton vulgaris. Classification (NCBI taxonomy): domain Eukaryota; kingdom Metazoa; phylum Chordata; class Amphibia; order Caudata; family Salamandridae; genus Lissotriton; species Lissotriton vulgaris. Next base: position 247,141,285 of record NC_141689.1, on the reverse strand, counting down.
CTTGGCTAATCGGAAGGATGAGGTCTCTAGAACTAACCACTGCCCTGTACCTGCAGCATAGGTGGAAGAAAGAGGCACGAAGGAGATATGGAGAGTGGGCTTTTCTACCTGTAGCAGGTGACATTTGGGGTTCTAAGCCTTAACAGTTGATACGTTCTCCAGATAATAACTGCACTAGTAAAGGTACACCACTAGGGGTTTAGCAGTTCCACACAACCCCCATTCTCAAGTCCCAACCAAGAAGGGGTTTGGCTCCATCTCACAGAGGAACTTGAACAAAACAGAATTGTAACATCATGCGCTGCTGTTTGAAACATGGAGGCAAGCACGCCCTTGTGAAGTGCTGTAGCCGGCTGAAGAAGGACCTAGTGCAGCCGGAAAGGAAAGAGGGTAGAGAAGTGGGTCTTGGCATAGAAATCAGCATTTAATTAGTCTAACAGATGGTGTTATTTCTTACATATTTGGCTCCGGTCCGAATGGAGAAGTTAGGTTAGAATGATTCAGACACATTTTATGGGAATGTGTTAGAAATTATGGTTTTGGAAAGATGTTTTTGATCAATTGAGTTTGATATCTGGAGAAATATCTCCCCAGTCATTAGTTATTGCATCATTAAATTAATTACCTGGTAATGACCCTAGAATTTGGCCAGAAACAATGTTTGTACAATTCGTTGGTAGGAACGAAGAAGTAGATTCTCAGAATTTTGAAAATCAATGCATTTTCCACTGGTTCATATTTGTGTATCTCGACAGTTCATATCCTTTTGACTTCTGTGGATCCCACGTAATCACTTAAAGATCGCTCACAGCGAGTTCAACTAGCGGGTCTAGTGTCCAAACCTGCCAAGCTGTTTTGTGGAGTGCCCCAGGGTTCAGCTCCATCACCTCTGCTTTTTAACATCTATTTGCAGCCTTTGATAGCAGCATTGAACCAGATGGATTGCAGGGTTTGTAATTACGCAGACGATACTCAGATCCTGATCCAGATTGACCATTCATCTACGGCTTACTTGAGAATGCAAGACATTGTCAAGTTCACTATCAACTGGATGTCGGCTAATTCCTTAAAAATAAACCCGGACAAAACCGAAGTCCTAGCAGTCACTACAGCTTCAAATCCGTGGAGTGATCTGTTCTGGCCGGCAGATTTGGGGCCTTTTCCAGAACCTGCAGTGGCAGTAAAAAGTTTGGGCATCAAAATTGATGGCCGGCTATCCATGACACAGCAGGTGTCGGCTGTGGTGGGTACATGTGTTAGCCTGCTGCGCCAGCTGCGGAAATTATCTTCACTGCTGTCTCTCTCCACTCTTAGGCTGGCGGTCTCTGCCCTGATTCTGGCACGTCTTGACTACGGCAATTCCTTATATTATGGCCTACCCAAAAACTTCCTGGCTAGGCTCCAGGTCGTAATGAACGACGCTGCCAGATTAATCTTCAATAAACCTAGGCGAACCCGGGCCACGCCCTTACTACAGGATTTACATTGGCTTCCAATTACCCAGAGAACTAAATTCAAGAGCCTCTGTATAGCACATAAGGCCATCTATGGCTCAGCCCCTAGCTATATCAAGGACCGACTGAACAACTACATGCCAAGTAGGGCCCTTCGGTCAGCTGAGGCATGTAATTTGGTCTGTCCCCGGTTTAACCTTGCATCTATGGGTGGTAGAGCTTTCTCCAGCACTATCCCTCTGGCTTGGAACCGCCTTCCAGTTAATCTCCGGAAGGAAACTAATCTCCTCCCTTTTAGGAAGAATCTGAAGACTGTGCTTTTCCTGGAGGCCTGGGGGCCCTCTGAGCTGGTGGTTCTGCGTTTCTCGCTGGTACTGCATGTCCGCTGATAGTGCTTAGATACCCCTGGGTGATAATGCGCTCTACAAGTTTATAATAACATAACATAACATAACATAACATTGCTGGAATATCAAATCATTACATAAAAATACCAAAAAAAGTATACATCAGACAAGTGTATATCAAATAAATATACAAAATATGACATATTTTATTTAATTCACAAATAAAATAATAAACAAAAATCTAAATTCTAATTTTGATGGGAAGGCAAGAGCTTTTCAAAATAAACGTATATTTCTAAAAGACGAGGCAATATGCTAGACTCTAGCATAACACATTGTCTTTTTTGCTCCTAAAGCATGCTTTCTTTTCGTCGGTATGCCAGTGTTTCAATTGAGGCCACCAAACATCCGTACTAAATTTTGTTTGCTGTATTTGTAGCGCTCCCACGAAACAAGATAAGGACACTAATTTCACTTTTAGGCTCCAATTTCAAATTTATTCTCAATTACAGAGGGTTTTAAAATGTTGACTTTTCAGTTTTGCTTTTTTAGGTACATGTATTTTATGAATCTGGTAATATTGTTACATTTTCTCAAACGTATAGGAACGCCTTGAGTGGACGTTGCAGATGCCTGGAGGTCTGCGGACCCCAGTGTAAAAACCAGTGCGCCAATTTACATCCAAATACATACACATTCAAGGTCATAGAAGGAATTTAATGGAAATATGAGGACCTATGAACCGGGCTCAATGGCATATATGATAATGGAATTTTTGATCGAATGTTTTTTATGTTGTGTGTCACACTGTTTATTCTACAACATCTGTTTGTTTTTATGCGTATGTTTTTATATACATTTATAATTTAGCAGGTACTTATATTGCTGTGAGCAATTCTAGTGTGGCTTATTTGATTATTTCTGTGTTGATTTAGTTACTTGGTTAATCACATTCTATGGCTGAGCAAATGTTTTGCTCTTAATGGTTGCATTTATGTTTAATAAAATGTATTTTAAAAAGTGACTGGAATTATAAGTATTCCTCGGCGAGTGATAGGATATTTCTGCAGAGGGGACAGGGTCATGGATATTTGGGTGCACGAGTGCATCACAGACCAAACCGGCAATTGTGTTTTGATATCATAAAGTAAATCACGGGAGTTAAAGTTTTGCCTGGGGAACTTTTTGATGTAAGCCATTAAAATATAGGAATGTAATATCCGTGTAATTTATAAAGTAGTTAAAGAGTCAGGTGCAAGATGCCCTCAGAATTTTTTGGGAGATATTGGGAAGAATCGATTAGATTTCATTCAGTACCCGTTACTGGAAGAAGGCACTGGACTAGGGATCGACAATAAAATAAAATAGGACATAGGTACATAAGGTGACATAGGCGTAAGTGACATGTGGATCGGGTGCAGTGTTTTAAGTTTCTATGGGTGTTTCTCTGTTTTGCTTAGTACCCTCGTTTGCTAGGGAGTGGATCGAGGGAAGAAAGGGTGGATATGTGGGCACTTCTTAGTCAATAGTTCAGGGTCCATACAATAAGGGAAAAACAAAGGGAGACAGCTAAAACTTTCCTTCTAAAGGTTGAGCATCCTGGGTCAGGAAGAGGGAAGTTCTCATGGGCATAACTGTTAAACCTGTTAATATAGTTTGACCATATTAGTCCAAAATCTGGTAGCGACTGTTTTAGGTGGCTGTGTATGAGCTACTACAGATTAAAAGTTTAAAGAGATAGGCATCATGTAGGACCTCATAGAAACACAGTACAGACTGTCATGAAGAGAAATAGTTTGGATGCAGTTGCTGCTGTGCATTGCAGCAAAAGAACATCAGTGAATCTCAGGGCACGAAAGAAAGGAAATCAGAACCTGACCACCTTCCTTGGAGTTAGTGGAATGAGGCAAAGGAAGTAGAAGTGGAATTTGTGGATTACAATGAGGACTGAGTGGGGAAAAATATAACACTATTGGGGAGGGTTTATTTGGTGAACTACTTCCAGCAGAAGAAGTGGATTCCAAAAACCTAAAGACGCTTGTGAGAACTTCGGGCCTAATTACGAGTCTGGTGGTTCCCTGGCGGTGGCGCAGCGGTCTTGAGGCAGAAATATACTTGGCACGACAGCTATGGTCCCGCCAATCATATTACAACTTTCCTCACTGCCACTGATTTCATGGAGGTTTTTCCTCTGTGAAAACAGTGGTGGTGAGGAAAGAAAGGGGGCCCTACACGCCCCCTTGTGCCTCACTCCATTTTAATGCATACCGGGGGACACAACATGTGCCCCCGTATGCATGCACCCCTAGGTACAGCATGGCATGGAGTTAAAAGTCCATGCCATGCTGGAACCACCCGCCAGTGACTAAAAAAGTCATAATACGGCAGGCGGTTCTCATGTGGGCTTGGTGGTGCGGCAGTGGCGGGGCGGTCACACTGCTGCACTGCCAAACACGTAATCGGGCCCTTAGTGAGCAGGCTGTTGCATTAGGGTAGGGGAAAGACTAATAGGTTTTTTAAAGTGGGCTTGGAGGCCTGGCATAGAAGTAATATGATGGCGAGTTGCTAATTGGACGTCGGCCCCTCCCCTTACCAGGAACCGGTGAATATATCAGCGCCTTAGTGGGACCGTACTACACCACCCAGTTCCGGCGGTGAGGGGTAGGTCGTCCATCCTGTAAAAACTGACTTGAGGTGAGTATGGCAATAAAGAACTGAATCTGCGAACAGCCTCTACCCTATCTGCAGCGACGCTGATGGTGAGTGATTGGGTAGCGAGGCAGCTTACTGTATAGGCAGACGCACGATGCCTTTCCATGGAGTTGGTTTTCCGCCTCGCCCCCCACGAGCACGGGAACATGACACTACCCCGTCCGCTGGGTCTGAGACATTGAGGGTCGCGACCTAGTGAGCGGTGGGGGAGCCTTTGTTCTCAGTTGCTTGGGCTAATGGGAACTATACTACACTGTGAGTGTATTCTTGCATCTGAGCAGGCACGTCGCTGTCCCTGATTCTTACCTTCAGCATGCTTATGATTCCGGGGTTACAGGTGATTACGTGGATCTATTGTTTTGTGCCTAATGCTCCTGATTGCCATTTGGTTTCCTCAGGACACAATAATTTTTTGTGTCCCAGCCCGCCAGACACTGTTGAGGTGCGGCTACTAGAGCTATTAGGTGAGTCGTGAGGTGCACAATCCCTTGCTACCACTAGAATACGAGATAAATATCTTCAGATTGATTGTATCTATTTTTAACCACATGCATGTTTTTACCACTATTACCACCGTTGTGTGACAATATTAGCCACTTTTACACACACTTAGGGTCATCACATTGTTTTATTTAGAGAGAATGATGTTGTCACTAAGTTAATACTGTCAATGACGCCTATGTAATTTGTCTTTTTTTAGGTCGTCCTCTACATTTGTGGGTACCTTACCTACAGAGATACAACTTGATAGGTAGAAAGGTCTACTTTAGCACGGTGTGTAGTTTTTTCACTAGGTCCTGATGAATTGCCACTTGATCCTCCAGACTATTAGGCAAGAAACATGTCGACCCCTTTAGAGTAGAGTGTAGTTATCCTGAACCATAACTTCAGATAGTCGCCACTCTTTCCTTCTTTTGAATCAAGTAGGGAGCCATCAAGAATAAAGTTGCTTATTGGACTGCCCAACCAGTTTTAAGCCTCCACCACTACACCACATCTACACCTTTTAGGCCTCTCACCCCTACTGCACCATACGGCAAGAAACAAAAGACCTCCACCAACGAGCCCCTCATTGGGTGCCTGTCTAGTATTGTTGTGCCGACCCGACGAGGAGCAGGCCCAATGATGAAGCATGACACCTTCTCCTGACCCGCCAAGGAACTGTATACCCTTTTCTTTTGTATACTGCCCGGGCATGTATGCTGGACCTTACTAAAAGCCCTATGTCCCTCCTTTTTGATTAATTGTTTGCACGGGCGACCCCTGTGGGACTACTCCAATAGGTTACCGGAGACGCTAATTGGCTCTTCTGGCCCACCTTGTTCACCCCTCTTGACTTCGACCTTTAAGTCACCTGTCTGTTTCACTCAACATGATGGAGAGTAACCAGGTACTTAGCTTCAATGAAGAAGCGGTAGCCGAGATCTTGAGAATGCCTTCCCTCTTAGGGGCGGAAGTTAGCTTGGCCTCAGGCACTCAGTCAGAAGATTGGATATCCCTCACCACCATGAAAAGGGAATGGCTTAAAATCACCCTCCACGGAGCAATGATGACCGAGTACCTGCGAGCTAACATCGCTCCTAATGATCTCATTGTCAACAATTTCCCCAGATTATTTTTCAAGGACGAGACATTCAAGAAAGAGTGGTCCCTAGTTGCATGGAAGTGCACTAGGGACTGTCTCGTCTTGATTATCAATAAAGCTAAAAGGATAGCGGATGCCATTCTAGTCAGGATACAGTTTGCAGAAGGTGCTCTCAAGACCACAATACAAATATCCACATTCAAGTCTAAAGTAGCAGAAATAAACAATTAAATTGCAGACAATAAGGAGTTTCTAATGAAACAAAAGTTTACCAAGTTACAAAATGATATACAAACATTTGGAGAGGGTTTATCCTTATCTAAAAGCAGATTATACATCTGCAAAAAACAGCTACTCATCCGATGAGGGTTCTGATACCAGCAGAAGGGGCTCATACAACAGTGACTCTAAAACTGATTGTTGGGACAGTAACAGTTCAAGAAGGGCCTCCCACCCAGCTTATCCCAACTACAATGTACCCACCTAGCCCGGACCACCATTCTGGCAATTCCCAATGTGCCCTCAAGGTCAGCCCCAATACTTCCCTGGGAGCAGCCCTCCTTTTTTAGACAGCGGTTGGGGCAGAGGAAGAGGGCGAAGAAGGGGGCTGCAAAAACAGGTTTAGTGGCTAGAACAATCACAACATACCATAGAGAGGAGGAGCAGGACCAGGGGAAAGAGAAACTAGTGGTGAACCTATCACATAGGACATTGACAGATTGAGAACGCAGTGCTAGAGAAGCGACTAGGGGATGTCCCCACTCCCAGGATTGACAAATTCCGGGACCACTGTGAGATACAGAATTTTTCTGTAAAATCTGTCTGCTTTCTTTCTTTCAAGACAAACCCCAACCTGCCTCAGTAGACACTGGGATACAGAATCCGTCCACCTTCACACCTAATAACAGTATGGTCCCCACTGAGATACCTGCCTTTGAGCAAGCAGTACTGAAAGACCTTTCATTGAACTTTGGTCGGGCCCCCTTCCTCAATCTCTCATCAGCTGAATTAACTGCAGCCAGATTTCTTGTTGATGACACCAGCATCACTATCAAACAGGCGGACACGGGTGCGGCCACTGTAATCATGTCAGCTATTGATTACGACCTACAATGCCAACGTCAACTCAATAATGTGAGGTATTACACACCAAGATCTCTATCATGGTGTTTTCAGCAGAGACTAATGGTTGGATCAGTAAGAGGCAGACTTTCTTACCACCAAAGAACCCAAAACACCTTACTTTTATATCCTGGCTAAAATTCACAAAGGTATAACACCGGTCCCAGGGCGACGCATAGTCTTAGGTATAGGCTCACTCCTCGAACCCTTATCCAAATTCTGTGACCACTTTTTGTAGCCACTAGTTAGACAGAATCCTTCCTTTGTGCGAGACACTACAGATATCTTTCGCACAATAGAGGATGTACAAGACGCAGAAGAGATCAGCCTCTTAGTCACATTGGAAGGTGAGGCGCTATATACCAAAATTTCTCAACTGGCCACCCCGACTGTCATTGAGGCAGCCCTTGAGAAGGTTGAATGGAACTCACCTACACCTGTCTCATTCATTATGGAGTGTGCCACACTGGCACTAACTGAGAACTTCTTTGAGTTAAAAAAACAGCTCTTTCATCAGTCCCAAGGAACTTCTATGGGCAGCACATTTGCCCCAAGTGTAGCCTGCCTCTATGGGCCTGATTCACAGAATGAATTTAAGACTCAATCCTAAACTTACTACTGTTTTGGTATTCACAGATTGCACTCACTACTTTTGGTATTCACAGAATGAACTTACTACTTTTTGCATTCACAGAATTCACTTACTACATTTGGTATTCACAGAATGAACTTACTCATTTCAGTATTCACAGAAGTTAGGACTCCTAACTTTAGGACTCCTAAATGCCTTCTGTGAATATCGAAAGTCTTAAAATTAGGATTTTTCTCAATTTAGTAGTAGTAAAGTTAGGACTCCTAACTTTAGGACTCCTAAATGCCTTATGTGAATACCGAAAGTCCTAAAATTATGATTTTTCCCAATTTAGTAGTAGTAAAGTTAGGACTACTAACTTTAGGACTCCTAAATGCCTTCTGTGAATACCGAAAGTCTTAAAATTAGGATTTTTCTCAATTTAGTAGTAGTAAAGTTAGGACTCCTAACTTTAGGACTCCTAAATGCCTTCTGTGAATACCGAAAGTCCTAAAATTACGATTTTTCTCAATTTAGTAGTAGTAAAGTTAGGACTACTAACTTTAGGACTCCTAAATGCCTTCTGTGAATACCATAAGTCTTAAAATTAGGATTTTTCTCAATTTAGTAGTAGTAAAGTTAGGACTCCTAACTTTAGGACTCCTAAATGCCTTCTGTGAATACCGAAAGTCCTAAAATTACGATGTTTCTCAATTTAGTCGACCCCTTTAGAGTATAGCGTTGTTATCCTGGATGAATACTTCAGATAGTTGCCACTCTTTCCTTCTTTTTAATCAGGTGGGGAGCCATCCAGTATAAAGTTGCTCATTGGACTGCCCAACGGGTTTAAAGCCTCCACCACTACACCACATCTACACCTTTTAGGCCTCTCACCCCCACTGCACCATACGCCAGGGAACAAAAGACCCCCGCCAAAGAGCCCCTCATTGGGTGCCTGTCGGGTATTGCAGCGCTGACCCAATGATGAAGCATGGCACCTAGATGGCTGGGTGTGTGAGGGCCCTAGTTCCGAAGGGAGGAATCCCCCCTCCCGCCTATCACTTTAGGACTGCCTTCAGCCCTTTGTGACAATATCCTGTAGCTCTCATTACTTCTCCTGACACGCCAAGGAACTGCATAACCTTTTCTTTTGTTTACATTTTGTTGTGTCACAAAACATTGACACCCTACAGCCTTTTCTTTCACAATTGTTGTAACCGTGTAACATTAAACGAAGAAATACAACCACTGCACTCCAAAATGAGCTGTGTAGATCAGCTGGGTAAATAGTTACTCGTTGTAAGGGTGCTCAAGGAGGTCACCTCCTGTCCAGTGTGAAGCAAATCCAATAAGCTACAGTGACCCTTACGGGTGTAAGGGTATAAGCTTGAGCACACCTATAAGCAAAATCAATTGCTGCAGTGAAACGCAAAAAAGTGATCCAAAGTAGTAGAATAGATGTTCTGATTTTTAATTCAATCGGTACAGCACGTCATATTTCATCATATGATTCAGAATTCCGTTCGATGAATCAATTCAAGTAGTGACAATACAATCATAGGTGGGGACATGTGTTCAATTCATAATTTCGTAGAAAAACACCCCAATGCATTTTGAGCCGTGGGCTCTTCTTCAGGGAACATATGTCTGAAAAGAAACAAAAATTAACGCAATGTCGCAAGAGGCCCGAAATAAAATATGCATCAGAGTAAAAAAGGAGTATGCAAAGTGATGCGACCGTCGTGTGACCGATTGAATTAAAAATCAGAACATCTATTCTACTACTTTGGATCACTTTTTTGCGTTTCACCGCAGCAATTGATTTTGCTTATAGGTGTGCTCAAGCTTATACCCTTACACCTGTAAGGTTCACTGTCACCGTGTAACATTGCCACATATTTCACTTTACTTTTCTTTCTCTGATTGCAAAGTGAGAGGACTTTGTAAATACCAATTCCCATGTTAAAAAACACATAAGCTGCAATTTGTCAGAAGACATAGCCTTACATTTGACCTCTGTGTTTGAAGCACAGCAAGCATGACAAGATAATTACAGAATTCAAAGGCCACTTTATTTATTGCTTATACTTTCACAACCCATCAAAAATCAGGTTGTTACCCACAGTCTGGGAAACACTGATATAAACCAATTTCTCATTTGCGGTAATGTATCAGCTCTGCTGGACAGGTTTCTAACCTGAATAAAGAAGGTTTTTACAAATATAGAAAGTAAAGTGGGTTTTTTTAGCAGTAAAAAAGCATAGCTCCAAAACCTAATTTTGAGTGTGGCTTTGGATGGTTTCCTTGTATCAGATCATGTCTCTCACCTCCCCACCTAGTCTAGACTGAGGCATCCTGCACCAAGCACTGTACTGGGCGGGGAACAGATTGCAGACAGCCACAGCAGGCGAGTTTGTGTTACTTCCCTCTTCTGCAGTGGCAGACAGTACACAGTGCGGTCACCTTCATGCTAATATCTTTTCAAACATGTAGGTAGATGCAGCATGCAATCCGGTGCGATTAGAATTACGGTGTTCATAGCAGAGATATCCAATAGCCCAGGGCCAGCGTTTGCACTGGTGGCGCCCTGTGTGACAATGTTTGTTGGTGCCCCCCCAATGGCCACCTCTGCCATGGATTCCCTCACGACCACCATTTAACAGTGCCCCTCAAGTCTCCATAGCCAGTCTCTCAGATTCATTTACTTTTAAAGCGCCACTCATACCAGTGTAAGGTGTCGGAGAACTTTACATCACACACATAGTGCACAGAGACATTCATACATGTGTAAATCAGTGTATAGGAAATGTTACATTAGACAGAGGACTACATGGTGTAAAAGTCACATGTCATCCATATTGGCAGTATAGTTTAAGTGTCCTTGGTCTAGAAAGGCACACATTCAGAATTTAAAACGTAACACCATTGTTAGGGGTTCTCTTTAATAATAATAATTGTTTCTACCCAAATTAACCCTTTTTGCAAGATTAGGATAATGGGCAAAAAAACATATAGGTCTAATATCTACCTTGCAGTTTGCATGCAGCTATTTGATGACAGTTATTAGCTCACTGTTCTGTATTGGGATTTTAACTTAGAAGCTTCAAGTAACAACAGGTCGTTTCTGACAAAAGCAGTAACCAACTGACCTATATACATTGTATGCACTTTGTAATCTGCATAGTACACGATGAGTCAAACTTCCACTAGACAAAACTCCAACTCTCTCCAGGAAGAACATTAATCACTGTAGTTATACTGACATTTTTATTGATGTCTGAAAATTGCTGGAGGCAAGAAACACGGTAGCAGGTGCTTTTACAAGGATAATATACTTGCAAACTTGCCGCCCCTATGCCAAGTCAGCGCCCAGTGTGGTGGCAGAGATCGCACCGCCCTAGAGCCGGACCTGCCACAGCCAGGCCCACACACTAGCGTACACTGAAGTAAATACTGACAAACTTGTGTTGCAGGTTTATTTGGTACAGTAATGGGTTACCTTACATGCAATCCAAGGGCAGCCAGTGATGAGATGACCTAAGCTGGCTGCTCATCTGACTAACCAGCAATACACAACATCTGGTGCTGACCCTTTGGGGGTTCACCCCACATCTGGACCTCACAGTCTAGGAAAAGAACTCACGGCCAGAGGCGGAGCATTAGTAGGCAAGCCTCCAGTTGCTCAGGCTTACAACTGTCCATGGGAATACCGGGGCTTTATCGCTGTCCACCCAGGGCCCTGCCATAAGGACTACTGGGGTATTGGCTTGAAGCTCCTTTTAGTTCCTTCTTGTGAATGCTTTTTGCACCTAAGTCATTTGGTTCCCCTGTAACTCCACCTGCAATGCAGAACAAGAAAGATAAAACATCACAACACTTGTTTTATATTCTTATACACCAATGAATCAGTGAAGGTAAGAGGTAGGAAGGGTTTCACTTTGCTGGATTGCCCAAAGAGGGGGACCTCTAGGTCAGAGGGGCCCATAAAGGTGGATGTGGCAGTTGTAAGCCAGGTGTGACATTCACTGAGGGGGTTTGCCCACCTCTCAAGGTGCAAACACTTCACCGTTGACCCCCAAGCCCAGAAGAAACTAAAACAGAATGAGAGGTGTAAAGGCCGGCAGGGGAATGCTGTGCTAAGTCACCGCCTGCCAAAATGTCACCCTGCATGTGACACAGGTAGCAGCAATTCCACTGGACCTCATCCCTGGGCTGCGGTATTCCAGTGGTAATAATGCACCTGTAAATGCAAACAATACAGCCCCTATACCGAGTTACATACCCTAGTTTTCATTTGTAAAATTCAGAATATCGTGTGTTTTCCATGGGTCTTATTTTGCAAACTTTGCTCAGAGAAAAAGTTGAACTATTATCAATTACCCTCTACAGTGGCGGCTGCTAAATAAAATAGTAAAGTGGCAGGCAAACACACGCACACTCATTTACCCGTGCACATTTTCACACCCATTCATTCATACATACCCAAATGCACTCAAACACTCAATAAAGCACTTGGTGGACCTCTGAAGTGAAGACAGGACCAGTGAGTGGCAGAAGGGAGAAGAAGCATGGTCCTGGAAGGAGCTAGATGTTTCTGGAGGAACGAAGATATGATAGATCCCGCCGCCTCCTCTTATAGACCTTTTCAAGGGTCTACCAATGAGAAGAGGACCATCCCTAGCTTATCATAGAGTGGGGCAGGGTCACTGGGATTTTCTGACCCCACCCCACTCTGTGACGTAGAGTGATGCATCTCTGATAGACATTCAACCCGGCACACTACATGGCTTAAACTTAAAGAGCCAAGGCCTGACTAACGCTCCCTTGCTCATTATCTAGTGGGGGGGTCCTCATACGACGTTGTCAGAGTGAATATATCACTGATCTGAGGGCTGAGCGGACTTCAGCTCAGCTAACCTTGGCTCTGAGCACCAGGTGCCTGGCTGCTTGACCCTGACATGATGAAGGGCTGCCAAGCTCAGCTTGACAGACAATCATCAAGTTTTGAAAAAGGAGGGTGGTCCCGATGCCTTCACTGCCGGGTAACCACTGACCAAAAGTAAACCCAATTCCTGCAAAAACTACTGTCTGCACCTACATTGAGATTACTGGCCCATTTCTAATGAGGGCCACCATCGGCTAGAACTGGTGAGGCAAGACAGACAAGAGGGGATGCTGCCTATAGCGGCATCATATGGTGAGCTACATGGAGGAAAGGAGGGCCTTTGCTTTTAACGCAGTCGTCTAGGACTCATCAAATCTATCCATTGTTTGCCACAAATCTGGTCAGACCGTTGGGAAATCATACATTTATATTTATAAAATTTCTGAACATAAGTTGAGTGTCATTGTGCAAAGATTTATTTTACCCTGTAGGATTTCCTGAAACCTTACCTATTTGGAGCTTTCGCAGACTGGAGCTGATCATGGCTGACAGAGTCATAGTTACAGCTGGCATATTTATTAAGGTCTTTCAAAGTGCTTAATGGCCAATTATTGTTCTTGCTGCCTATAGCTATCCACTAAGCATCCACAACCTCGGCTGCTATGTTAAAATGATTTCTAAAGCGCACGGCTGCTCAGTAGGGGCCTCATGGAGCTAATCATGGGTGAGATGAAGCAGCCGCAGGGAAGCGTGATTATCAGCCTAGCTAGAGAACAGCCAGGCTTTCAATAGTTTCTAGAACTGTAAGTGGTTGTGAATCTTTCTGAGGTTAGGTGGCATAGAATTCCATAAGGTTTGAGACACGAAAGGAGCAACTTTCCATTTTGTCTCTGAAGTAGCGAGGGATGTGAGCCAGGTTTAGCTCAGCAGAGCGTAGTGGTCTGGAGGGCCTGTACAACTACATCAACTCAGCTAGGCTGGGTCCTCCTGCCTATGTAGGAATTTAAGGGAGATGCACAGGGCTTTAAACTTTGTGAACTTTTCAATAGGTAGTCAATGCAGCTTGCCCAAAAGTCAGGAGGCAAAGCTGAATTTGGGGAGAGAAAAAAGAAGCCTGACAGCAACATTTTCGACAGCCTGCAATCGGTTTAGAACAGGTTGTTTTGAGCCCAGATAAAGAATGTTGCAGTAGTCCAGGCGCAAAATGACAAGGGATGGAACAATCAGTTGATGTCATTGCCGAGAGAAGAGTCCCATAATGGGCTTGAGGTTCCTTAAGATGTTAAAATCAACCAATCTTCTCCCTGGCACCCCTACTCTCTACATCATAAGGTTTTATTAGAGTGTGAGGGGTGCATCAGATTATCACATGGATGATGTCATCAGTGATGCCATTTGAGATGTCATGAGTGATGTCACTAATCATGTCATGAGTGATATAATATGTGACGTCATCAGCAGTGCATAACAGCAGCGCGAGTTATAATTAGCTCTACTAACTATAACGGCCGAATTTCTCTGGTTTTGTACTAGTGAAATGTCCAACTAACTATAACATCCCTGAAACCTGTGGTTTTTTCAGTGAACTTCTAAGGTTTTTTAAATGCTAATTTCTAACTATAATGTCCCTGAAACCTACGTTTTTTTTTTGTGAATTTTGAATGTTTTTTAAATGCTAATTTCTAACTATAACGTCCCTTAAACCTATGGTTTTTTCAGTGAATTTCTAAGGTTTTTTAAATGCTAAATTCTAACTATAACAACACTAAAACCTATGGTTTTTTCAGTGAATATCAAAGGTTTTTTAAATGCTAATTTCTAACTTTAACATCCCTATTAAGTCCCCTTGAATCCTGAGTTGGCCCCCAGGGACCCTCATGATTAAAGGGGACTTAATCCCCCAATTTACAACGTGCCAGGGGGTGTGTTTGCACACTTGTTATATCAGGCCCCACCCCGCCCTGCACTACTGTGCCAACGTGCCCCCCACGTGGCGCGTTGTAAATTGGGGGAATAAGTCCCCTTGAATCCTGAGGGTCCCTCGGGGCCAACTAGCCCACCATGTAACCCAGTTAGCGCATAGAAGAAGGTTACGACCGAAACGCGTCTGTTTGCTGTTTGCTGTGTTTGTTTCGCAATAAATTCATTCAAACGGCCCCCGCGAGTGCTTTTTCCATGTGGAGGAAATCTACGTTTGGGTACTGGAGCGGTAATAATTATGCGGGTGCACCCTTGCATTGATTGCACTCGCCTGTGAGTGCCTCGCACTGGTGTTTTGTGAGCAGCGATATATACATACATATACATATATATATTTAGTATTGCACTAAATGCCCATTTCGAATAGCTGTTAGGATGAATTGTTATTATGACTGTTATTAATTATAACAAAAATGTATATATTTGAACAAATTTTGGATGCGCAGGGCTATATCGATTGGACGACTAGATCATCATAGATCATTAAATTTGTCATTTGCATGAGGGGTTTAGATCGAATGGGGTTAGACTTGCAATGTTGCACTGATTGGTACTTTCTTTTGAAATTTATCAATGGTATTTGTACAGATTAAGAATTGTACCTCAATGCACCGTGTCTAACCGAAACCCTTCTAGTTTCAATGATTAGAAAAATATGTCCAAAGTATGAATTGCTCGTTCGATTCATTTCACTGACACATAAGTATACAAAGTTTGTACTTTTTGCGGGCAGTTTTTTACAGTATATTTATGACAATTATCTTGTACTAGGTAAATCTATATAATTATAAATGTCATTTTGTACTTATGTAATATCCATTTTGCATGTACTTATGCTAGAGCTATAGTTTAACATGGCGATGACATGTTTTAAAATGACACCTTCATTAACAACACTTCAAGGATATTATTTGGTATCACAGTCCTATTTTCATTTTGATTTGAGGTTTTAGAAATGGCGCGCTTTGTGTGCAAAGATCCTATATCATAGCGGTTGCTCAGTCACTCCCCATCAGTGAGCAAGGACGTTTTGTCCGAAACGCGTCTGATGGCTTGCACCACGATGAAATAAACAACTTTGAAATTTGAAGACTGACTTTGGCGTATTTTTGTAGTCTGCATACCTGTCAGTGCAGCGAAGCACTTTGGAGACAAGGCGGATAGTCATACATATATATCTTCCTATGTGAGAGACACCACAGACTTTATCCACAAAATCTCAAATATCAAATTGGACAAACAATGCTGGCTGGTATGTTTGGCTGTCGAGTCCCTTTACACAAGTATAAGACACAAGGATGGCATTAAGGCATATCAATTCTTTTTGAAACAACGTAATTTGGAATATCTTGAACATACTTGTATGGTATTAGAAATGATCAGGCTGTGTCTGAACGAAAATGTCTTCTTATTCAACAAAGTACACTATAGACAACAACAAGGGACTTCCATGGGCACCTGCTTCGCCCCCAGTTATGCCAACCTCATGGTAGGCTGGTGGGAGAAGCAGGTGCTCTGGAATGACCGTACGGAAAGATGGGCATTGAATGTAGTGAGGTGGCTAAGATATATAGACAACGTCTTTTTTGTCTGGTGGGGGACTGAAAATGATTTGAACTGTTTCATTGATTGTCTTAATACTAACCAGGTAAATTTGAAATTTACAAGACATTACAGCAGACACTCCGTAGATTTCTTAGACGTCAAAGTTATGAACACTAACAACCAATTAACCACCTCACTCTTTCGTAAAGAAATAGCAGGGAACTCTTCACACTCCATTCCTCCAGCGCTCACCCCCATAGCTTCCGGTGGGGAATCCCTTTCAGTGAATTCCTGAGAGCCAAACGTAACTGTTCAACTGAATTACACTTCCAAAAAACTAAGGAGGAGATGAAAGAAAGATTCAAAGTCAGGGGGTATTCCAACAAATCACTCAGAGAAGCAGAATCTAGAGTTGATAAGATAACAAGAGAGAAAGCTCTAACACCTAAAACTACTTTTTTGACAACTAAACCTGACACCCCTAAAGTGAGATTTATCACAAAATACTGCAGCCAGTCTAACCAAATAAGACAAATACTGAAAAACAGGTGGGATATACTAAGGCAAGACCCCATATTGAGAAACGCTGTTGGTAGTTCTCCAGGCATTTCATATCAACGTGGCCAATCCCTTAAGGATTGCCTAGTACAAAGCCATCTAGCCCCCAAAGAGACTGACTGGTTGAAAATTACTAAGGGATTCAGGAAATGTGGAAATTGCAAAGCGTGCAAGTATAGTCAAAACTGTAATGAGATCCTCCTACCTAAAACAAAAATTAAATGGAAGATTAACACCTTAATTACATGTACTACGGAATACGTTGTGTACTTGATTCTTTGCCCATGCAACTTATGGTATATTGGGTCAACTACAGCACCTGTTGAGAAACGCATTCTTGAGCACCTGCGAGCAGTTACTAATCAGGACTTCTCATACAGCACAGGAAGGCATTTCAGCCAATTCCACCAGCCTGATGCTTCAAAAGCAAGCTATATAGGTATTGCAACTATTAAAAGTAGCATCAGAGGTGGAGATAGATTGGGAGCATTACGCAAATTAGAATCAAGACTGATTCTTCTGGCAGGCACCCGTTTCCCTGACGGTTTGAATGTGGACGAGGAGCTACATTCCCATCTTTAAAAAAATAACATACCCGTATGAAGAATAGGATAGCTGAATTCTTACCGAAATAAAATACCCCTTTTTTTAATTTACCCTTCCCGCACATTCTCACCCCCCACCTTATTTTCTTTTAAACTTGCACCAGTCTCAACAATTACCAGCAAACACGAAGTTCAAACATTATAACATTGATTAGGCCCTTAAAGTTATTATGAACTCTATAGACTTTTTTGATGCACAAGACGAATCAATGAATTCTTTCCTCTTCTTTCTTTAGGTAGTGAAGAAGAGGACACCATTTTTGAATTGCGTCTACACATGGGAATTTTACGTGTTTCCTAGGAAATATCTATACTACTCCAAATGAAGTGTATAATTATGTATGTTCAGTTGCATCAAATAGACATAGGGTACTATACCGAAATTGTCTATGGAGAAAAAATGTATTGTGTTGTCTAGGGGTACTATACCCTAATTATGGACCTTTGTAAAACTTCACTGCTGAATGGAGTCTTTCTTCTAAAAAAGAGCTGGTCGTGTTATCTTGTACCTTTTTGCTAAAAAGGTTTTTTTCACATTATTCACACGTGCAAATATTGTATGAATTTCTGCCAGTGACATTAACTGATACAGAAGCTAATACGTTGTTTTGAATGTATAAGGAGAAATGTCTTCTATGTTTATAATTTTGTGAGATTCCACCTTTAAATAGTGGGCTGAGATGAACGCGGGTCATGTGACCAAGAACAACTTGTTGTTCGAAACGCGTTATCCCTCGACTTTTGTGTTGGCCGAATAAAGACCTTTCGGATGAACTACGGGCTTGTCTGGATTCATTTACCTGGATTCTGTTTCTGCGCATATATATATATATATATATCTGGAAACCCTCCAACCACTTCCTGAGTTCTCCCAGCGGCAGTCAGGCGAGGAAAGAGACGCAGACCTCCAGAGCTTTTCAAGTGGGCAATATTTTATTCAGTGACCCAACACAACGCGTTTCAAGCCCGTAAGCCCTTGATCACGTGTCACAAAATTGCATACACCATGATTTCAATTTAAAGTGCAAAAAGCGCCCCTCCTACTGTTTGCATCACAGACCACATGTGTAAGAACATAGAAAAAATACTGTGCATTGTAGCTTTCTTTTTTTGTAACAATTTAACCGCTTGTAAAATGAAACGGAGTATCACACTTGACATATTAAACACATTTATACAAGTATTCTAAGACTTGAATTTCATTAGTTAAAATATGCCACAGAACTTATAAAAAAATAAATATAGTTATAGTTCTTTATATTTTAAAATTTCGTTTTACAGAAAGGCAAAACAACCTTTATCTATTACCGTATTTACAAGCAGTAATTCAGGGAAGAATAAATAACCGGTTAAATCCGTTTTATCAAAATACCCTGTACCAAGCTGAACTGTTATCCGTTGTAATCAACCTTCTAAAACAGTTTTTTAAGTTTATACACATGCATAGTCTATAACTATGGAGAGGGTTCAAAAAAGTGCTTATAAGTGCATCCCTTACAAAATAGTAAAGTGCAAGTGCAAAGAATGGTGCAAATTTCTCAAAATAATCAAATTTGGATCGAAGGGTCTGATTTGCCATTGACCACAAGAATACATGTAAATGGATTCAAGGCAAATGTAGATATTCGCAAAAAAAATCCCAAAACCATTTGATTAAAAAAACAGTTATTTAGACTTCATTGTTTTTAATAAAGAGAAATTCTAAATGAGGGGGAAATATGTGCAAACTATATACATGTGTTATATTTACAAGGACGAATTCATATATACACACACACACAAGACTGAGGTACATGAACCAACGCGTTTGAGACCATGCTGTAACTAGCTTGTTATTACAAAAAACTCCGCATGTCTTCCGTCGTGTTCAACCCGTTGGGCCATTTGCAATCTAAGTCCAAGATATACTTGGTCTCTAATTGCCGGAGTTGGCGTTCTCTATTGCCCCCTCTTCTCTTTTTGTTTACAGCGTCAATTACATAGTAAGAAAGGCAGTTGATGTTATTGGCATGCACTTTCTTAAAATGTCTTGCAACAGGATATGTTGCATCGCTGTGTAAGATGGCCCTAATATGCTGCAAAATCCTGACGTGCACCTGTAGCTTCGTGCTACCCACGTAGCGTAGCCCACAGGTGCACGTCAGGACATATACGGCATATTCAGTCTTGCAAGTGTAATTGCCTGTTATTGGGTTGGAAGTGGTCTTGAAGGGCGTGTAATATGAGGTCATGTTGCATCCAAAATTGCACGCTCTACACGTGGAACATTTGGTAAACCCTTTCTTTGTAGGCATCCAAGTGGTGACTTTTTTAATCTCAGGGGATACTTTATCCAGTCTGCTGCCCATAGTGCTGCTTCTTCTGAAGGTGATTACAGGTTTGGCAGCTATCCTAGTTTGTAAGATGTTATCTGTCAGAACTACAGGCCAATGCTTATTTATAATGGACCTGATCTGACGTTCCTCTCTGCTGAACGTGGTTATTAACCTAGGAGTATCTGGTGTCTGAACTAGGCTGGTAGCACCAGCTGTATTGGGGCATTGTTCCTCTGTGAAAAGACTACTTCTAGGTCTAGTTTTGGCCTTTTCCTCTGCCTCCCTAATAGTTTTGGAAGAGTATCCTCTGTCTTTTAATCTGATTATTAAATCAGATTTACACTTTTCAAATTGTTCCTCATTGCTACAAATCCTTTTTATCCTTAGGATTTCTCCATAGGGGATACTAGCAATGAGGTGCTTGGGATGCGAACTGATTGCGTGCAAAGTGATGTTACCGGAAGTCGCCTTCCTGTGCAATGTACTTTCAAGGGTGTTGTTGTGTACAAAGATCTTAACATCGAGAAATTCAATTTCTTTTCTCTCAATGTGGGAAGTAAATCTTAAATTTAAGTCATTTTTGTTTATCTCATTCACAAACAAAGTAGCTTCCTCTTCTGTACCCTCCCACAGAATGAACACATCATCTATATACCGCAGGTAAGATCTAATGTGGGTGTTGTATTCCCTTAGAAAGGCGGTTTTAAGGACCTGCTCCTCCCACCAGCCGACATGCAAGCATGCATAGCTGGGGGAGAAGCAGGCCCCCATCGCCACTCCTCTCATTTGTTTATATAGATCTTTGTCGAACAAGAAATAATTATTGTTCAGACACCAACTGATTAACTGCAGTAAGATTTTGTTATGCTCGTAAAGTGTGCTGGACCGTGTCTCCAAGAAGTATTTGACTGACGCAAGCCCTTGTGTATGGTCTATAGACGTGTATAAAGCTTCTATATCTAAAGTGATAAGAAGTAAATTATTAGACCATGAGAGCTTCCTGATTTTCTGTAAAAAATCGCCAGTATCCTTAACATAGCTAGGTAATGACATGACCAAGCCCTGTAGGAAAAAATCAATGTACTGGCCCACATGTTCACCTATACTATTAATGGCCGATATTATAGGCCTTCCAGGAATAGGGACCACATTTTTATGAATCTTGGGAATTAGGTACAGCACAGGTATCACTGGGAACTCTATTAGCATATATTTGTATTCCTCTGTGGAAATTGACCCTTGTCTTTTCCAAGATGCTAACATTTTGTGTAAAACAGATTTGGCCTTCTCATATTCCTTCATATTAGACTTCGCGTAACAATTCACATCATTTAATTGGCGAGATGCCTCGGCTACATATTCTTTCCTAGGCCACAAAACTAGGTTCCCACCTTTATCAGACTTTTTGACCACCACCTCCTGATTGTTTTCCAATTTCTTGACCAAATCAAAGTATGCCTTTCTTCTAAAAAACAAATTTCTTTCACATCTGTTTTTGAGGACAGTATGATTTAATTTTTTGAGATCATTAATGATTAAATCATGAAACACATCAATGCTGTCCTTCGGCATAATTGGAACAAAACTAGACTTCGGTTTGAAGGGGCTGAGCCCAGCCCCCTCTTGGACGTGGTCTATTCTGCGTAGTCGTGCCTGGGTAGCTTGATCTTGCTCATTCTCTTCAGAACTGTCCGAACCATCTGCCAAATCATGTACCAAGAGTAATTGGTGAATATCCGATGCTGCTAAATTAATAGCGGGTGCTCTTTCATTTCCTTCAGCTGCGTTGTCTTCTTCAATGTCTTTTGATGTCTTAAGGGCAAAGAATTTCTTTAGCTTTAATTTTCTGATGAAACAATAAACATCAATGCGCGTTCTTGCGTAATTAAAGCTGTCACCTGGGCAAAAATTGAGACCCAAAGCCAGCAGTTGTTCTTCCGCTTTGGATAGGGTAACATTGGATAAATTGATCACAGTATTATCTGTTACTCCTTTTTGTTTTTTCTCCATTTCGCTTTTGTTTTTTTGGTGTTGGTGTTTTTCTTTGCACCTTTTGCGTTGTTCGCGTCGTCTTTTGGTTCGCCGACATTTACTACTGCTTGGTTCCGTCGAGGTCTTAGTGTTTGCAGTCTCGCCTCGACTAAAAAATCAATCTCCTGTCCCACATTCAACACTGTTTGTTTTCTTCTTGTGGGAATAGATTCCGTGCTAGATGCACTGGTGAGTGAAATGGTTTCAAGACTGTCAGAGTTCTCTACAATTTGTCTTGCACTGCCCACTTCTTCCTGAGTATTGACTTTTTCTGTATATTGTTGGCGCTTTATGGGATCAAACTTCCTAGAGAAAGTAAAAATCTGACCATTTTCATATATTTATATATATATATATATATATATATATATATTACCTACTGGCGGTCGCCAGTAGGTAGTTATAGTTAGGACCTAGGTTCCATAGGAAATCCGCAACATTCTATTGGGAATAACTTTGGCGCCGGTTGATGAATCTTCGCGAATTTTTCAAAGAAGATGGCCCGCTCCGCTACGTTCCTTCCCTTAAAGTTTTGGGGGGATTCGTTAAGTGGGGGCTGAGAAAAAAGGGGGGTCCCAAAACGTGTTTTCCCCATGTTATTTTCCATAGGACTATTAGACACGGCTACAGCCCGAACGGCTGAACAGATTTACAAGAAATTTTGCAAAATGGTAGAGTCTGATTCGCAGATCACGCTTTTGCTTAAATGGTAAATCCCTCCAGTAGTTCCTGAGAAAATCGAAAGAAAATATATATATATATATATCTATAAGCGCATACCGTACGCGTACCTTCCCATGCATGAGCTGCATGCTGATTGGCTGCCACTGTCTGTCAACACTCCAAAACAGAAATATGTTGGCAGCCATCTTGTGCCTCGGTAGACTGAGGCACAAGAAAGCAGAAAAACAAACGTGTAGAACTCAAAAAGGGGGCAGGGTAGAAGCACCCTGACCCCCTAGGCCTGCTCAGGGGTTCCCACAAGGACCCCAAGGCCCACCCCAAAAAATGTTTTTTTCCAAAAAATCGCGGGGTGCGGGTACCATACGCGCACCTTCCCGAGAAAGCTGCATGCTCATGGGCTGTCAACACTTCAAACCAGGAAGTGTTGGCAGCCATCTTGTGCTCGGTAGACCGAGGCACAAGAAAACAGAAAAACAAACGTGTAGAACACAAAAAGGGGGCAGGGTAGAAACACTCTGACCCCCTAGGCCTGCCCAGGTGGTCCCACAAGGACCCCAAAGGCCCAAACATTTTTGTTTCAAAACCCGGTCTGTTTTCTTTAAAATTACCCTGTGGGGGGGGGGGACAAATCGCGGGGGCATAGTGATAAAGAAGTGTAGGGGGGGCCCAATCCCCCCCACACTGCCCCGGGGACTGCCGCCCCCTGGGGCAAAGCAACACAGCCCCCTTGCGCATACTGGAGGTTCCAGGTGGGCTAGTTGGCCCCCAGGGACCCCCAGTATGCAAGGGGAATTAGTCACCCCTCTGCAAACGCGCCAGGGGGCTGCGTTGCAGAGTGGTGTAAAAAGGGGCATAGCCTCATTACACCTCTCTGCAATGCAGCCCCCTGTGCATACTGGAGGTTCCAGGTGGGCTAGTTGGCCCCCAGGGATCCCTAGTCTGCAAGGGGAATTAGTTACCCCTCTGCAAACGCGCCCGGGGGCTGCATTGCAGAGAGGTGTAAAAAAGGGTGTGGCCTCATTACACCTCTTTGCAATGCAGCCCCCTGGCGCATACTGAAGGATCCAGGTAGGCTAGTTGGCACCCAAGGACCCCCAGTATGCAAGGGGAATTAGTTCCCCCTCTGCAAACGCGCCAGGGTGCTGTGTTGCAGAGAGGTGTAAAACATTTTTTTTTCAATTTATATTAAAAATATGTAATCTAATTTAAAAAATAAAATATCTAAAAATAAATAATTTAAAATAATGTAGTAAATCAGTATAAAAAATATAACAATTAATACATTTAAAGATTAGCATTTACAAAACCATTGAAATTCACTGAAAAAACTATAGGTTTCAGCCACGTTATAGTTAGGAATTACCATTTTAAAAACCTTTGAAATTCACTGAAAAAACCATAGGTTTCAGCCACGTTATAGTTAGGAACTAGCGTTTAAAAAACCTTGCAAATTCACTGAAAAAACCATAGGTTTCACACATGTTATAGTTAGGAATTAGCATTTTAAAAAACCTTTGAAATTCACTGAAAAAACCATAAGTTTCACACCAGTTATAGTTAGCTGGTCATTTTACTCATACAAAACCTTTGAAATCCTCCCATTATAGTTAGTTCAGCTAACTATAACTCGCGCACCCGCAATGCACTACTGATGACGTCACATATTACATCACTCATGACATGGTCAGTGACATCACTTATCACATCAACGATGACATCTCAAATGACATCACTGATGATATCATCCTTGTGAAAGAGTGGCAGACCTCCTCTCACTCTAATATAACCTTTGATACACACATTCAAAAATAGAAACAAAAATTTTCAAGAAAATGGAGATACCAATACCAGTTACAACAACCTATTCCAACATCTACTTGCAGATCCACTCATTCACCAACAGTTCTATATAGTCACTCATACATGTACTCAATCATCATATGTACTCATACACCTATACATCATGTTTCACACCGATACTCATCTATAGAGTTACTTACACACATACTCACACATGCAAATAAACTATCAAACATCCATTTACTTGCATATACAGCTATACACACAAACATACACATACTGACTCTCTTAAACGATCACTTATAGAAACACATACTTAGTTATACAGGAACTCTTCAAATCTCTAACTCTCATATATACTCACTTATATACACCAATAATCACATATAGTAGTTTAACACATATGTACTTAGTCATAAAGACAGTATTGAGACAGTCATTCACTCACTAACACACCTATACAATGAGCTCAAAGTAGAAGATCACAATGAAATCAGTACCTGGTTATCTGCGGCAGTACAGGCGACGATTCCGCTTACACTGAGTAAACGAATATCATGTAACCCCCCCAGCACCATGGTTTTCTGAGAAACTGAAGCAAGGAAAAAGTCACTGCAAGAAACTATAGAGGCAGTGGAGAAGAAACTATGTCGTAGCAAGCAAGGATGTCTACAAACAAGCGCTAAATGTTTATCACTTGTCTTGCAAAATAGCTAAAGGGGAATACACAAAGAAAACAATTCTAGAGGCACAAAGCAAACCCACTACCCTTTTTAAAGTTTTAAAGGACCTAGCCGGAGCAGCTCCCCAACCTGACCCCCCTATTTTGTCAAACACACAATGTAATCTCATTGCAAATTATTTTAATGAGAAAATATCTAACATATACTCCAACTTTGATGCTGGGTGCGAACCTAAGGCAAAGCCGCAGTCAATCTTAATTTCCAACGGGTCTGACTAGTGGGAAAATACTCCTGCAAACCTGCTCACTGCCTGGCAGCCACTAGACCCCATAGCTTTCATGGAAGTACTAAATAGCATTAAATCTGGCTCACCCCAGGTGCCCTGCCGGCCCATATCTTTAAACAGCTCGATCCTTACATTCTGGATGTTATTAGGAAATTGCTTAATGCATCCTTGAACGAAGCTGTAATACCTAAATACTAACTTTCGCCCTATATCGCTCCTGCCAATATTCTCCAAAGTTTTGGAAAAACACGTCAACAGACAGCTAGCAGATTTCATCAATATAAACCAGTCACTACATCCCTCCCAGTCGGGTTTTAGAGCTGGTCACTCTACCGAATCCACTCTATTGGGGGTAACTGAAGCTATTCGTCAGGAATTGGACAATGGTGGCACAGTGGCACTCATTCTTTTAGATCTGAGTGCCACTTTTGACACCATTTCCCATAAAACACTAATTCAGACACTGGAGGACATCGGGGTAAGAGGGATAGTGTTGAAGTGGCTAGAACAATTCCTTTTACATAGAACATTCCAGGTTTTTTCCCAAACAATGCCTCCGATGTCCTACACTCCTTCTGTGGAGTGCCCCAGGGCTCCATATTGAGTCCACTTCTTTCTAACATTTCTGTCACCCCCTTAGCGAAAATTGCAGAGGAAATGGGCCTCACTATTTATTCCTATGCGGACGACACACAATTAGTATCCTCCCTATCTACAACCGATAAATCCAACACCTCCTCTCTTGGCTCTGGATTACTGAGAATGGCTAATTGGATGCACTCAAAGAAATTAAAACTAAACGGGGAAAAAAACGAGCTTCTCGTCTTCGGAGATCACAAGGAACTGTGGGGACCAACTCACTGGCCCGTGGAAATGGGCCCTACCCCGGTCGCGGTACAATCTGCCCGCAATCTAGGGGTGATACTCGACGACAAACTGTCCATGCGTGCGCAAACAGCCAAAACTGCCTCAACATGCTTTGCCATCCTTAAATGGCTGAGAAAAATCCTGTGGCAACTACCTGAAGGTGCACAAAAAACAGTAATGCAGGCTCTGATTGGCTCCAGATTAGATTACGGGAATATACTATATCTAGGAGCCAATAAGGAAGTCACTCATCGACTCCAGGTCGTCCAAAATACGGCGGCCAGGATACTTCTTTACCTCCCTGGACGAGCAAGTGTTGCCGAACACTTAAGGAAACTACACTGGCTCGAAATTGGTTACAGAGTCAAATTTAAAGCACTATGCTACATGTTCAGGATAAACGCAGGGGTAGCGCCTGCCTACATATGTAAGCTGGCGCAAAAATACATTCTATCCTGCAACCTCAGGTCATCACATCAGGCTAAGTTTATTGTCCCAAGGTTTAAACGGGTAAGACTGGGCCGCCGCTCTTTCACCTACATGGCCCCGGTTCTGTGGAACTCACTCCCATTGAATCTTCGTCTTGAACAGTGTTACATTAAATACCGGAAAGGCATCAAAGCATGGTTATTTAACCAATAAATTCTAAATCCTACCTCAGATTCCTCTTACTCTTGGTAACACTCGGATCCAAGGCGCCGGGAAACCCTGAGGGTAGCTGTTGCGCCATATAAATGCATTAAATAAAATACATAAATAAATAAATATACACGCACTCATCCACCCATACAGTCCGGCACACATGCTGTCTTCAAAACACATATAAACAGTGAGTCACTCATTAATTCATCGATGTGCTAAGTAGTATTATAATTTTTTTTTTGTGTATCTTATATAGCGCACGGCTACCCCAACGGGGTGTCCCGGCGCTTGCATTGGGAACCCGTCCTGGCTTTTCCCTGTGAGATAGCCCATACTGGGCATCCCCAAGGTGAAAGCCAGGCATCCCGCCGCGGGGGCCCGTAGTGGAGATTAAGCAAGCTATTGCCCAGAGTTGCAGAGTGTGAACCTGTGATTCGAGTAGGCACCGAAGTGAGAATTATCGAGTCCGTGGACACTTGGGCTCAGACCCTGCCGCGTCGGGAATTGAACCCTGGTCCCGGGTCTGACGTCAGATTCCGGGTATGCCTCCTCTAACCATTGAGCCACACTTCCCCAATATCCCCCACCAAACCATATAAACACTCAGACACTCATACTGATACTCAAAAAACCAACTAATAACTTATATAGACACTCATGTAGTTACTCACCAACCCATGCAGCCACTTATTCAAAAAATGTGTGAGACTGATACAGATATTTACATATTTAAACATTACTCACTAATCCATGTATTCACTAAGATACAATTAATCAGTCAGTTATACAATCAATTTTACAAAAAAGTCATCCATTTAGACACTTACTTACCCATTTATTCTTCCACCGACCTTTAGATATACATATATAAAAATATTTATTTTTCAGAAAGACACACATCCACTGGATAATGTCATCAGTGATGTCATCAGTGATGTCATTTGAGATGTCATCGGTAATGTCATGAGTGATGTCACTGACCATGTCATGAGTGATGTAATATGTGACAACATCAGCAGTGCATTGCGGGCGCACTAATTATAGTTAGCTGAACTAACTATAACGGGGGACTTTCAAAGGTTTTGTATGAGTAAAATGACCAGCTAACTATAACTGGTGAGAAACCTATGTTTTTTTTCAGTGAATTTCAAAGGTTTTTAAAATGCTAATTCCTAACTATAACGTGTGTGAAACCTATGGTTTTTTCAGTGAATATATATATATATATTCACTGAAAAAACCATAGGTTTCACACACGTTATAGTTAGGAATTAGCATTTTAAAAACCTTTGAAATTCACTGAAAAAAACATAGGTTTATATATATATATATATATATATATATATATATATATATATATATATATATATATATATATATATATGAATATATATATATATGAATATATATATATATATATGAATATATATATATATATATATATATATATATATATATATAAATATATATATATATTACCTACTGGCGATAGCCAGTAGGTATATATAGTTAGGATTTTTTTCCTATGGGATTTTTGAAAATTCTATGTCGAATAACTTTGGCGTTCGAGGACAGAATTGGCTGAAATTTTCAGGAAAATGGAACATTTTGTTTCTGAGCAGCCCCTGAAAATTTGGGGGGGTTTCGTCAAGGGGAGGCCGAGAAAAAAGGGGGGTCCCGAAACGTGTTTTTCCCATGCAATTTTCCATAGGGCGGTTGGCCTCACTTTTAGCCTGAACGGCTGAATGGATTTACACCAAACTTGGCAAAATTGTAGGGACTGGTAGCCCAATGTGCCTTTGCTATGTCTCAAGATATAGGATCCAGTGTTTTTTACGAAAATTAACTTTGAAAAATATATATTGGGCTACATTGGGCTATATATATGTTGGAGCCCAAATGTAGCCCAATGTAGCCCAATGTAGCCCAATGTAGCCCAAAGATGGCCACCAGAGACAAAAAAACAAATGTAGCCCAAATATCAGCCAGATGTAGCCCAACTATAGCCCAATGACAGAATGTCCCAGAGTGTTCTAAAGAACAACTAGAGTGCTAACAGTCCTACTTATTACAAAGGTATGGCACACCTGAAGCCATCTTGATTGGAATAAAGTGGTAACTCTTAAAACATTTAATTTAAAAAGGAACAAAATGAGGGGGTTCATTTTGCCATAGAAAGTATGATTAGCGAATATATGACGAAATCCCGCATACCATCAGTCCGCAAAAAAAATCCCGCATGTACTATTAGGCCGCAAATTAAAATAACGAAAACTTTTAGAACGAATATGCCTTTAGCATACACTAAACAACTAAACTACCCTAAAGCCTAAAACACTACCCCCAGCATGACCCTACACTACACAAACAGTACAACACTACCCTAAACCCTAAAACACTACCCTCAGCATGACCCTACACTACACAAACACTACAACACTACCCTAAACCCTAAAACACTACTCCCAGCATGACCCTACACTACGCAAACACTACAACACTACCCAAAACCCTAAAACACTACACCCCAGCATGACCCTACACTACGCAAACACTACAAAACTACCCTAAACCCTAAAACACTACCCCCAGCATGACCCTACACTAAGCAAACACTACAACACAACCCTAAACCCTAAAACACTACCCCCAGCATGACCCTACACTAAGCAAACACTACAACACAACCCTAAACCCTAAAACACTACCCCCAGCATGACCCTACACTACGCAAACACTACAACACTACCCTTAACCCTAAAACACTACCCCCAGCATGACCCTACACTACGCAAACACTACAACACTACCCAAAACCCTAAAACACTATACCCCAGCATGACTTTACACTACGCAAACACTACAACACTACCCTAAACCCTAAAACACTACCACCAGCATGACCCTACACTACGCAAACACTACAACACTACCCAAAACCCTAAAACACTACACCCCAGCATGACCCTACACTACGCAAACACTACAACACTACCCTAAACCCTAAAACACTACCCCCAGCATGACCCTACACTACGCAAACACTACAACACTACCCTAAACCCTAAAACACTACCCCCAGCATGACCCTACACTACGCAAACACTACAACACTACCCAAAACCCTAAAACACTACCCCCAGCATGACCCTACACTACGCAAACACTACAACACTACCCAAAACACTAAAACACTACCCCCCAGCATGACCCTACACTACGCAAACACTACAACACTACCCAAAACCCTAAAACACTACCCCCAGCATGACCCTACACTACGCAAACACTACAACACTACCCAAAACCCTAAAACACTACCCCCAGCATGACCCTACACTACGCAAACACTACAACACTACCCAAAACCCTAAAACACTACACCCCAGCATGACCCTAAACTACGCAAACACTACAACACTACCCAAAACCCTAAAACACTACACCCCAGCATGAACCTACACTACGCAAAACACCCAGCATGACCCTACACTACGCAAACACTACAACACTACCCAAAACCCTAAAACACTACCCCCAGCATGACCCTACACTACGCAAACACTACAACACTACCCTAAACCCTAAAACACTACACCCCAGCATGACCCTACACTACGCAAACACGACAACACTACCCAAAACCCTAAAACACTACCCCCAGCATGACCCTACACTACGCAAACACTACAACACTATCCTAAACCCTAAAACACTACGCCCAGCATGACCCTACACTACGCAAACACTACAACACTACCCTAAACCCTAAAACACTAGCCCCAGCATGACCCTACACTACGCAAACACTACAACACAACCCTAAACCCTAAAACACTACCCCCAGCATGACCCTACACTACGCAAACACTACAACACTACCCTAAACCCTAAAACACTACCCCCAGCATGACCCTACACTACGCAAACACTACAACACAACCCTAAACCCTAAAACACTACCCCCAGCATGACCCTACACTAAACAACCACCACAACTCTACACTACACTAACACAACACTACACTACACAACACTACACTACACTACACAATCACTAACCCACGAAAAAATTAACACAAACCCACTTACCTCTCTCGTCATCGTGGTTTTCACAACACAAATGCATTTACCATACATGCCTTTAAAACGTAATTCTTTGTAAAGGCATGCGCGATAAATGCACATGCGTTTTGAAAAAATGCGGGATAATGGTATGCGAGGTCAATGACCTTGCGGGATAATGGTATGCGGACTGAAAGTCTGCGGGATAAAAAATGCGGGAAAATGGCTGCAAACCATGATTAGCAGCAGACTTCCCTGGTGAGCACTAGCTTTACTACATTGATCTAATGAGCAACTAGAGTGCTAACATTCAGAATTTATGGCAAATGTGTGACACATCTGAATGCCTTCTTGATAGAACCAAAGTAAACAAGCATTGAAAATGCAATAGACCCCGCCCTCGTTTAAGTTAAAGCCATTCTGTTTGTAATGAGGTGGATTTTTAGCTTTGCTTTTATTAGTGTTTTTAAAACTTTCATGTAAATAACATGCATATGTATGCATATATGTATATGTATGCATGCATTTATATAGATATGCAGATTATATATGTTTATATATGTATATTACCTACTGGCGATAGCCAGTGGGCATATATAGTTAGGATTTTTTCTCTATGGGGTTTCTGAAAATTCTATGTCTAATAACTTTGGCGTTTGTAGACGGAATTGGCTGAAAATTTCAGGAAAATGGCACA
The DNA here is from genome assembly GCF_964263255.1 of Lissotriton vulgaris. Classification (NCBI taxonomy): domain Eukaryota; kingdom Metazoa; phylum Chordata; class Amphibia; order Caudata; family Salamandridae; genus Lissotriton; species Lissotriton vulgaris. The sequence continues at coordinate 247,109,851 of NC_141689.1, read as the reverse complement.
TTTTGTTTCTGAGCAGCCCCTGAAAATTTGGGGGGGTTCGCCAAGGGGGGGCCGAGAAAAAAGGGGGGTCCCAAAACACGTTTTTCCCATTCATTTTTCCATAGGGCGGTTGGACTCACTTTTAGCTCGAACGGCTGAATAGATTTACATGAAACTTGGCAAAATTGTAGATATGGTTTGCCCGACGTGCCTTTGCTATGTCTCAATATATGTGCTCTAGTGGATTTTGAGAAATTAACGTTTAAAAAAATATATATATCTGTGACAGCGCTCCGGTTCGCGTACCTGACGCGTAACGGAACTTCGCGAAGCGAAGCTGATTGGCTCTCCGGTGTCTGTCAACATTCTAAACAGTCCGGAGCGGCCGCCATCTTGTCTCTCGGTACGATCGAGAGACAAGATGTGGTGAAAAACGAAGGGGGAAATGAAGGAAAGGGGGCAAGGTAGACCACTCCTGACCCCCTAGGATTGATGAGGGGGATATTAAAGTGCCCCGCGGGGCATAAAAAAAAGAAAAAAAATTTGTTGCGATTTTACACCGTAGAGGCGCGTCCCGGTACGTGAACCGGGCAGCTCACGGGGCATCTAACCGGGCAGATAACCGGCAGCGTAGCTGTCAACATTGTAAACAGTCCGGAGCGGCCGCCATCTTGTCTCTCGGTAGGTTCGAGAGACAAGATGTGGTGAAAAAAGAAGGGGGAAATGAAGGAAAGGGGGCAAGGTAAACCCCTCCTGACCCCCTAGGATTGATGAGGGGGATATTAAAGTCCCCCGCGATTTTTCGCGGTAGAGGCACTTCCCGGTACGCGAACCGGGCAGCGAACCGGCAGCGTAACGGGAGTCCGCCATCTTGTGTTTTTGGAGCGTCCGGTTCGCATACCGGGTAGCGTCCCGGTAAGCGTAACAAGGGGAAAACCAAGAGAAACAGTAAAAAAAAAAGTAAGGGAATAGATTTCCAGCAAACTTGGCAAAATTGTAGGGACTGTTTGTTTGATGTGCCTTTGCAAGGCCTCAAGATATGTGCACGTGTGGATTTTGTCTAATTAAGGTTAAAAAAAAATATATATCTGTAAGCGTGCTCCGGCACGCTTACGTTACGGGTTTTGTTTGCGCTGCAGAGCCGATACGTCACGGTTATGCGACGCGTCATGAGGCGTCTCACGTGGCTACGTGATACGTCACGTAATAAAGAATATATTTTACAGCTATAGATATTAGCTTTTAAAAAACCAATGAAATTCACTGAAAAAACCATAGGTTAGAGACCATATATAGTTAGCTGGACATTTTATTGACATAAAACCAATGAAATTCCATATATAGTTAGTTGCACTAACTATATATCGCGCACCCGCAATCCACTGCTGATGATGTCACATATTACATCATTCATGACATGGTCAGTGACATCACTGATGACATCACTGATGACATCTCAAATGACATCACTGATGACATCACTGATGACATCTCAAATGACATCACTGATGACATCATGACACACCAATACCAGTTACTACATACGCACTCACTGATTCCTACGTCTACACACACATTCACTCATTCACCCATACAATCACTCATACATACAGTCACTCATTATTACAACACTATCATATGCACTCATACATCTATGCAGACTCTCACACACTGCCACTCATCCATGGAGTTACTCACACACCTAGTCAGTCCTGTAAAGAATCAATCACACTTCCATTTCCTCATCTATACAGTTAAACACAGAACACCATACTTCAGTGACATCACTGATGACATCACTGATGACATCTCAAATGACATCACTGATGACATCTCAAATGACATCACTGATGACATCATGACACACCAATACACAGTTACTACATACGCACTCACTGATTCCTACGTCTACACACACATTCATTCATTCACCCATACAATCACTCATACATACAGTTACTCATTATTACAACACTATCATATGCACTCATACACCTAGTCAGTCCTGTGAAGAATCAATCACACTTCGATTTCCTCATCTATACAGTTAAACACAGAACACCATACTTTTCACACATATACTAACACATACTTACTCTCTTATACAATCACTGATACAAGTACACATTGATATGCACAGAGTCACACACCTCCCAGCCAGCCACACACACACTCAGTCTTCCATACATCCACTCATTCTTCAATATGTAAAACATATTTAAACTTTACAAAACACACAGACACTAGATGATGTCATCAGTGATGTCATTTGAGATGTCATCAGTGATGTCATCAGTGATGTCATTTGAGATGTCATCAGTGATGTCATCAGTGATGTCACTGACCATGTCATGAATGATGTAATATGTGACATCATCAGCAGTGGATTGCGGGTGCGCGATATATAGTTAGTGCAACTAACTATATATGGAATTTCATTGGTTTTATGTCAATAAAATGTCCAGCTAACTATATATGGTCTCTAACCTATGGTTTTTTCAGTGAATATATATATATATATGAATATATATATATATATATATATATATATATATATATATATATATATATATATATATATATATATATATATATATATATATATATATATCTGATGGAGGAAGCATAAGTAGCCTAGGAGAACAGGCACATGGTAGAGTGTTAGACTTAGGAGAAGAAATTGATTTTTTAGCGGCAGACCCTAAGGCCAAGACATCCAAAGAAGAAAGTAGAAGTAGAAAGAATACATGAAGCAGGGAAAGGCGCAAAAGGTGGAAATGCAAGAGCAGAGAAAAAAACATAGTGGCACAGAAAGTAGCCCTTGATTTAGAATACCATTGTTAACTTATACACTATCACACTTACAGACGCAGAGAAACAACTATTAGCATTAGGTCTGTTCTACAGCCCAGTTAGTGATTTTAACTACACACGTACCAGAGTCGTCATTTTTTGTTTTTCCCGGAAATTGAAGTTGAAGAAGTTTTTCTCAGTCAAAGAAGGGCTAAAAGAAATACAACTCAATAAGGATAATACCATTGAACCCAGCATGGAACTCCAAGCATCTGATATTTCTACATTATTGGTTATGCATGACCTCAGTGAAGGCAACAATGAGAATGATGAAAGTTCTATGGACATGCAGCCAACACAGAAAAGGCTGTCGGATGCAAGCATCAAACAATGTGGAGCTGGCATGAGTCCATTTAAGCTCAAGTCTCATTTTATCCTGGCAATGCCCAAAGATGTCATTGACATTTTTCACGAAGTTGGTACTGACGACATTAAAAAACGTCATCACCAAATCAAACACAGGAAGCGTCACAAAAGTAATCACGAATTGCAATATACCAAGCTGATGAAAAAACTAAGCGACAATCATGAAATAGTAATTACAAAATCTGACAAGGGAGGCAACATTGTCATCTGGCCTCAGAAAGACTACATAGTAGAAGCACGTAGGCATCTTGAAGACCAGACCTGTTATGAAAAAACTAATATGAAAAAATACAATACAGCGAACGATAACTTGAATACGAAGCTGTTGCAATGGAAAAGAGAGTGAGCTATTTCTTCTGAAGAATACCTTTTCCTTCATGTGGAACATCCAACATTGCCGAGAATGTATCTGTCCACAAAGAAAAACTCCCCTATCCCTGGTAGTTCAATTATAGCAGCCATTGGGAGTGTGGGGGAACATGTGATACCATATGGGGACTACTTTTTACAGGACTTGGTTCAACAAAATCCTACATATATAAAAGATACAGGGGAATTCCTTAAGAAATTGCAGAATATACAGTGGGCAGAGGATTTGATGTTTATTACTTTAGACATCGAATCCCTGTACACTATCATAGAACATGCAACCGGATTAAATGCCTTGAAACATATTCTCGGTTGAAGACCCCTTGACTGTTATACTCATAACAAAATGCTTTTAGATTTGGCTTCTTTGTGTCTTTTTAATAATTATTTTATGTTTGGCAATGATGTTTGCCTGCAAAAGAGGGGTGTCGCGATGGGGGCCTGCTTCTCCCCCAGCTATGCATGTTTTCATGTTGGTTGGTGGGAGGAGCAGGTCTTTAAGTGTACATTCCTCGCTGATTACTTCAACCATATACAACACTGGTTGAGATATATAGATGACGTTTTTATTGTGTGGAGGGTGATGGAAGGAGTGCTATTGATTTTATTAATAAGATTAAGAACAATACTGCCTATCTTAAAGTTACATCACAGATCAGCAAACAATATGTGGATTTTCAAGACGTTAAAGTCTATATTAAAAATAGAAGCATAGCAACAACGCTACGTAGGAAGGTCACGGCTGGAAATACGACAGTAGCGCACACCCCAAACATTTGATAAAAACATTTTGTTTGGGGAGTTATTTCGCCTAAAGAGGATCTGCAGTACAGATGAGGACTTCACAATATGCAAACAACAGGCTCTCAAGAGATTCAGAGCGAGAGGCTATAGTGAGTCCATCTTAACAGAAGCAGTCAATAAAATTAGTACTAAGCCTAGGGACTCCTTTTTTTCTAACTCGAGCAATATAAAAAATCGTGAAACGGCAGAGAATATCCTGAGACTAATAACCTCATTTAACAAACAGGAAAGAAAAATCAGGTCAATTATTAGGCGTAACTGGCCAGTAATTATGACTGATGGGGTATTAGCTCCTAACCTTCCTCCACAACCTACTATTACTTACAGAAAAGGCCTGTCTATGACAACACAAATTGTTAAATCTAATCCCGAATTTGTGTCTGCTAAGATGTGGCTACAGCCTAAGCAATCAATCAATCAAGAGTATTTGTAAAGCGTGCTACTCACCCGCTAGGGTCTCAAGGCGCTGGGGGGGGGGGGGGCTGCTACTGCTCGAAAAGCCAGATCTTGAGTTGCTTCCTGAAGGAGAGATGGTCTTGGGTGAGTTGTAGGTGGGTGGGGAGTTTGTTCCAGGTCTTGGCCGCCAGGTAGGTGAAGGATCTTCCTCCGGTGGTGGTTCTGCCGATCCGTGGGACGGTGGCGAGGGCGAGGCTGGCGGAGCGGAGCTGGCGGGTTGGCATGTTGAACGTGAAGCGGTTGTTGAGATATTCGGGGCCCAAGTTGTGGAGAGCCTTGTGTGCGTGGGTGAGGAGTCTGAACGTGATCCTTTTGCTGACGGGGAGCCAGTGCAGGTCCCTCAGGTGGGCGGAGATGTGGCTGTATCGGGGGATGTCCAAGACGAGTCGTGCTGAGGCGTTCTGGATGCGCTGGAGTCTTTTCTGTAGTTTGGCAGTGGTCCCAGCGCAGAGGGCTTTCCCGTATTCCAGACAGCTGGTGACGAGGGCCTGGGTGACCGTTTTCCTGGTTCCAGTGGGGATCCAGTGGAAGATCTTACGGAGCATGCGGAGTGTGTTGAAGCAGGAGGAGGTAACGGCGTTAACTTGCCTGGCCATCGTGAGGGAGGAGTCAAGGATTAAGCCCAGGTTGTGTGCGTGGTCCGTGGGCTTGGGTGGGGGGCCCAGAGCAGGGGGCCACCAGGAGTCGTCCCAGGCGGAGATGGATGGGCGAGGATGAGGACTTCCGTCTTGTCTGAGTTCAGTTTCAAGCAGCTGAGCTTCATCCAGTCTGCGATGTCTTTCATTCCGTCCTGGAAGCTGACTCTGGCGGAGGTGGGGTCATTGGTGAGGGAGAGGATCAGTTGGGTATCGACGGCGTAGGAGATGATGTTGAGGTTGTGCTTGCGTGCGATGGCTGCGAGGGGGCTCATGTAGACTTTGAAGAGGGTGGGGTTGAGCGAGGAGCCTTGAGGTACGCCGCAGATGATCTTGGTGACTTCTGCGAGGAAGGGCGGGAGACAGACTCTTTGAGTTCTGTCGGAGAGGAAGGAGGTGATCCATTCCAGGGCCTTTCCTTGGATCCCGGCGTGGCGGAGGCGGGTTGTCAGGGTGCGGTGGCAGACCGTGTCGAACGCAGCCAAAAGGTCGAGCAGGATGAGGGCGGCGGTTTCTCCATTGTCCAGCAGGGTCCGGATGTCATCGGTGGTCACGATGAGGGCGGTCTCTGTGCTGTGGCTCGCTCAGAATCCGGACTGCGATGGGTCGAGGGAGCCGTTTGTCTCCAGGAAGGCTGTCAGCTCTTTGTTGACGGTTTTCTCGATGACTTTTGCAGGGAAGGGGAGGAGCGAGATGGGGCGGAAGTTCTTGAGGTCTGAGGGGTCTGCGGTGGGTTTCTTCAGGAGGGCGCTGATCTCTGTGTGCTTCCAGCTCTCCGGAAAGGTGGCGGATATGAAGGAGTTGTTGATGATGTCCCGAAGTATGGGTGCGATGATGGAGTCGGCTTTGTTGAAGATGACGTGTGGGCAGGGATCGGCTGAGGAGCCCGAGTGGATGGTGTTCATCGTGTGGGTGGTATCTTCCGTGCTGACCTGGGTCCAGGCGCACATGGTTTTGGTGGGGGGTGTAGGTTCGGTGGTAGGGTATGTGTTCTGAGCGCTGAAGCTGTCATGTATGTCGACGATCTTACGGTGAAAAAAGGTGGCCAGAGAGTTGCAGAGGTCTTGAGAAGGCGCAATGTCGTTGTTGCTGGCATTGAGGTTGGAGAGCTCTTTCACGACGTTGAAGAGTTCCTTGCTGTTGTGGGTGTTGTTGTCCAGTCGTTCTCTGAAGGATGACCCTTTGGTGGTGCGGATCAGCGGGTGGTGTTTTCAGGTGGCGTTCTTGAGGGCTGTCATGTTATCCATTGACTGGATGTGGCGCCAGGCTTTCTTGAGGTCACTGCAGGATTTCTTGGAGTCCTTGAGATTGTTGGTGAACCACACAGCTTTCTTGCTGTTGAGGTTGCTGGGAGGGTTTTTCAATGGAGCACGGGTGTCGGCGCAGTCGGTGATCCACTGTGTGAGGTTGTGGTCTCCTTCGTTGGGGTCCGTGGTGTTGGTGGGAGGGTTTAGGTGCAAGGAGGTGGTGAGTTGGTCGGTGGTGATTTTACTCCAGCATCTTCGGGGGGTTTGTTGAGGGCGGTGGTGGGTCGTTGTTTTCCTGAAGTTGAAGTGTACACAGCTGTGGTCGGTCCAGTGGAGCTCGGTGGTGTGGCTGGAGGAGATGTGGTTGCTGGAGGAGAAGACAGGGTCGAGCGTGTGGCCGGCGTAATGGGTGGGGGTGTTGACCAGTTGCTTGAATCCGAGGTTGGCGAGGTTGTCTAGTAGGGCAGTGGTGTTGTTGTCCTGGTCGTTCGCCAGGTGGAAGTTGAGGTCTCCTAGGAGGATACAGTCGGGGGAGGCGAGGGCGAGCGGGCTGATGAAGTCTGCGATGGCCTCGCTGAAATGTGAGCGTGGTCCCAGGGGTCTGTAGATGAGGGTTCCTCTGTGGGTGGTCTTGGGGTCGGTGTGAATCTGGAAGTGCAGATGCTCTGCGGTGGCGAGGGCGTCGTCGGTGTTGGTCGTGATGCGGATAGTGTTTCTGTGGCCGATGGCGATGCCTCCTCCGGTCTGGTTGACGCAGTCCCTCCGGATGATCTTGTAGCCGTCCGGGATGGCAATGGCGATGTCAGGGGCTGAGGAGGCGTTTATCCAGGTTTCCGTGAAGAAGGCGACGTCTGGTGCCGTTTTGTCCAGGAGGTCCCATAGTTCAACGGCATGCCTGTGGATGGAGCGGGTGTTGAGCAGGATGCACTTGAGGTGGTTGTTGTTGGCGGCTGCTTTGGCTGGCGCGGTGCAGGACCAAGTGCAGGTGAAGTAGCAGGCGTGGCAGGTGAAGGCTCCGTGGGTGCGTTTCGGGGTGGCTTGGTAGCAGGCTGGATGTCGGCCGGTTTTGAGTGCATGGAGGGTGGCGGCGTCGTAGCTCAGTCGGGTTGGCTGGCTCTGGCGGGGTCCAGGGGTTCTGGCGCTGGGGGGAGGAGCAGCTGGGAGGGAGGAGCGGGCGGCAAATGGGGAGCGGGAGACAGGAGAAGGGGCGGGGCCGCAGGAGAGCATCGGCGGGGAGCAGAGGGGGGGAAAAGAGCGGGAAAGCAGAGCGGGGGAGAGCGAGTGCAAGCCTGGGCAATCCTGGAGATCGGGGCAAGCTTGGGTAAACCTGGAGAGCGAGGGCAAGCCTGGAGAGCAGGGGCCATAAAGAGAGGCGGCAGCAAGAGGGCCAAGCAGGCAGCGGCAGCAGAATCCGGGCACACGGGGGCCGTGCGGTAGTGGAGTGACCGGGTCAAGGGTTCACTAAGTGCCCCTCTTGCAGAGCATGTAGGTTTGGAGAGAACACTACCTCTTATTTGACTTTTTTTAGCCCAGAGGAAGTCTTAATTAAGGGTAGTTTTAACTATAAAACTGAGTTTGCAGTTTATGTTCTGACGTGCACCTGTAGCCTAAGATATGTGGGAAGTACCAAGCTACAGGTGCACGTCAGAATTCTACAGCACTTGCGAGCCATCGTTAATAATGATTCCACATATCCGGTGGCTCGTCATTTTAAGCAAGTGCATAATAATAATCTCAGTTGTCTAAAATACTTTGTGGCAGCAGCTATTCCCAAACTCCGTAGTGGAGGAGATAGGGAAAGGGTGTTGTGGAAATTAGAATCTAAAATGATGTTAGAGTTAGACAGCAAGATGTCCAATGGCCTCAACAGTACGGAGGACCTTTACCACTTTCTATAATGTATTGTATTATTAACTTGACAGCTGAATATGAATGGGCCCATTTGTTAATACTTTAAGGAACTGCTTTAGAGTCCAGGCCACAGGGATTTTATGTTTTACCCTTTTAAAAAAGCAGGGTTTAAATTAAGATACCTCTGTGGTTTTTAGATTTATATACATTAGTGTGAATTAGGATTTAGTTGCACAAGCACTTTAAAAGTGTCAGTTTGGACCATAGTTGCACTTTATAGGCACATGGCACTTTTTTGCATTATTGCACGTTTAAACGAAGCACAATATTCCCTCCTTTACGCATTCAAGCAGGAAGTTGTTGAAATAGGAGGGTTAGAATTTACTTTGGCTTGACTTTGCACAGAAAGTTGTTTACATGTTATCATTGCGAATTTTGCACAGTTAAGGGCTTAATCATTTTAGTATCTTCATGTTTTTATTCATATATTTATATATGCAACATGTTTTTTTCTATTTATGAATCATACATTAAGCCCAACATATTCATAATGTAAGCATGACACGCTATATTTACAAATCAAATTTTCATTTCTTAACTTTGGAAGGTTTATCTGTATAGATCGTCAAATTTGAATCGCATTTTACGCATTTGTGCAGCAATATGAAATCATAGCCTATTCTGGTGAATAATTATGTGTACTAAACATGCTTGCTTAGAAAAAAGACTTTTTATTGCAAGAAAATATGATGCCAGTATGTCTTCTATGTCAATTAATCACGTGGTGGCAATACAGTGACACAGATATATATAATAAAATTCCGAACTGCATTTATGTTGACCTGTGAGCAAGGACACAAGGTGTCCGAAACGCGTCAGTCTTGAGGATTGTAATAAATTAAGACCTGCCTCATATTGCTGGGTTTGTGTCTCTGTTCGCCGAATGGAAGTGCAGAGAATCAAAGGGGTGTTTATATATATCTAAAAATATATATATATATCTATATCTATCTATCTATCTATCTATCTATCTATCTATCTATCTATCTATCTATCTATCTATCTATCTATCTATCTATCTATCTATCCATCTATCTATCTATCTATCTATCTATCTCTCTCTCTATATACATATATATATATATATTTATATATATATATATATTTATATATATACACACATATATATATATATATGTCTATATATAGATATATATATATCTATATATAGACATATTTATATATATATATATATATATTTATATATATATATTTATATATATACACATATATATATATATGTCTATATATATATATATAGATCTATATATAGATATATAAAAATATGTCTATATATAGATCTCTCTATATATAGACATATATATATATATGTGTATATATATATAAATATATATATATATATATACATATATATATATATATATATGTATATAGAGAGAGAGAGAGAGATATATAGATAGATTGATAGATAGATAGATAGATATAGATATAGATATATATTTTTAGATATATATAAACACACCTTTGATTCTCTGCACTTCCATTCAGGTATATATATATATATATATATATATATATATATATATATATATATATATATATATATATATATATATATATATATATATCCCCCACAACGCCGCTCCTTGTCCTTGCACTTCCCTTACTCTGGAAAAAAACGGACTGCAAGACCGCAATTTCGTGCTGCAATTTTATTTTTTATTCAGCCACCATTCCCGCCATGACGCGTTTCGGCCTCACTCGGCCTTGTTCACATAACGCGCTAGGTAGTTGCCATGCTGTTTTAAAGTGGCAGTGTAAACACATGTGATATTTTGCATTTCATGAACATAAACAACATACTTTAAATGCACATTGCTATTCATGCAATTATTTACTTCAAATGCAAAGTACTGCCATAAATAAGAATGTAACCTATTTAAAAAACAGATTTAAAAAGATCCCCAATTCATAGGATAATTCAGGTGAATACCAATATCATTATTCTAAAACCAATTCATTAGGATAATTTAGGTGAAATACCGACATCATTATTCTAAAAAATGTTCTATATAAAACCTCCACTTTGTTATGTACACCACAGTAAAAAAAGCCATTTAGGGGCCCATATTATTTACAATGCATGGAATTCATAAAATTAAGCATAATGCTTTTTCAAATCGCATGAAGTCAAAAACTCGCCGTGTACCGTGATTTGGGATTAATGCCCTACTCATTGTTTTTCACGAATTACATCTGTTATGTCACTACATGCCTCATGGGTGTTCAATTAGGTCTCATCTTTGCTTAACTGCCGAAAATTGGGTTAATGATTTGCATTATTTCCTCTAACCACCTACATTTGATCTACTGGTGGTGATGTTTACTGGACCTACACATTATCGATGTTATGGTGTACACTGTTCGGCAGGTTTGCTCAGTTTTTATATATATATTAGCTGTACCCAGCCACGCTTTGCTGTGGCTCAGTCTGGTTAAATGAAAGAGAAAGAAAAGAGTAAGTGCACGTTTCTAATATGTTTAATTTCACATTGCTTGTGGGGGTACACAATATGTTTTTGTGACTATTGTCTCTATGCGTCCCTTGTAGTTGTTGCGCAGCAACCAAATCGATAGGGTCTGTTCGGCCTTTCGATTAAAAACATGCACGTATTGGACATGCGTATATTCGAATCCAACGTTGTGTATATATAAACACGCGCTGATGTTGCAAAGTTAACCTACTCCTCCCCCCTCCCTCCACCCACTTCCCGGTCTGCCATCCTGACACCAACTGTCCATCCTAATATATGTAGACTATCTCTATGCGTCCCTTGTAGTTGTTGCGCAGCAACCAAATCGATAGGGTCTGTTCGTCCTTTCGATTAAAAACATGCGCGTATTGGACATGGTCTTAATCGAATCCAATGTTGTGTCAAAATTTCAAAGCAATCGGTGAAGTACCTTCGGAGATTTGCGATTTTGAACAAACGAACATTTTACATTTTTATTTATATAGATTACTATGCACTTTAATACTTATCATTACATATTCCGACCATAATTGCATTTTCTATATGTTGAACGTTACAAATTAAAGTGCAAGTGCTAAAAAATTAATATAGTGCTACCAATAAAATTAGTTGTACATAAAAAAACTGTGTGTTTTATTTACTTTCATTGTGACATAATGTTGCTGCTGCGATGCGTTTGAAGAATCTCTCACATGGATATTGTTTCATTTCATTCTTCCCATCTTATTTTATTCATAAGCATGTATGAAAGTCTTCACTGAAGTTGTGTCCATTCGGAGTCCTAGGGCCCCATTAGGATAACGGGCGGATAACGGAACCGTCTGGCGGTGGCGATCCACCCGCCAGAAACCTTCGCCCGCTCTGCATTTTCCCCGCCACATTACCATGGCGAGGGGGACCCCTGCGGACGGGAAGACTGTCTGCCAGTTTTCCGCAGGTAGGCAATCCGCCCGATTGCCTACCAGGCGGTATTGAAGTTTATATGGTGGCGGTGTCTGGTAGACACCGCCATCCATATTACCATGCAGGCGGTGACCCAACACTGCCACGGAAAGGCAGGTAGTTTCTGACATTGAGGGCCCATAGCAGGCCCCCCGGTATTCTGGGGAGTGGGGGTGCACATGGGGGGGGGGGGGTACTCAGTTCCATGCACAACTTGGCAGGCACCGCGCGGTGCCTGCCATGTTGTGCATGGAAGTGAAACATGCCTTCCTGCTGAGTGCACCGCCCGCCACAATGTTGGGAATGCAGATTGCACCCACCACTGTGGCAGGCGCATCCTAATGGGATGTACAGGACCGCCGCACCCTTAGCAGGCGGTCCCATTTCCCATAGCTATGGCGTGCGGACAAAGTCCGCCCGCCATACTAATGTGCCCTTTAGTATCTAGCTCTAATATATATCTTGTCTCGGGGAGACGGAGTTTAGCCTCACAATTGCCTCCTCGTCTGAACACTGGGATTGAATCAATTAAAAGTATGTTAACAACTCCAAGTGGTTGTCATGTTTTTCTTTAAAATGTTGTGCCATCGGATATGTGGGGTGACTGTTGGTGATTGCCCTCATGTGCTCTAGTATACGTTTGTGGGCCTGTAGTTTAGTACTGCCCACATACTGCAGCCCACAGGGGAAACCCAACACATACACCACATACTCCGTGCGGCATGTTTCTTGATTGGGTGCTGTGAAAAAGGAGTATTGTACACAGTCTTGTTGATTCCACATTTGCATGCTCGGTAATTGTTATATTTCACAAACCATTTGCGAGCTGTTAGCCAATTAGCAGATGGTTTGATTTCAGGACTGCTCCTCACTATGGAATCTTTCATGGATTGTGATTTCCTATGGGTGAGACTAGGATATTTAGGCATCATTTTACCAATTACCGGGTCGCTGCGCACTATCGACCAATTTTTGTTCACAATTTTGCGCAGTGAATTATGCTGTTGGCTGTAGGTTAATGTTAGTCTAGTTTCATTTTTAGTCACCTCATCCTGGTCCTTGATTTCTTTTACTTTCTTTGTTAGTAGTGCTTGTCAGTCTAATAGATTTGCTTTCTCTCTGGCTACATCGATAATACTAGCTTTATAGCCTCTCTCAACAAATCCTTCTTTACTTAGTTACTGGGCTTCCCTTAAGTCATTGTCTGTACCGCAAGCTCTTCTAATCCTCAGCATTTATCCATAAGGTATGCTATGTATCAAATGCTGAGGATGATGGCTGGTGGCATGCAGAAGACTATTGCCCACTTTTGGTTTGCGGTAAAGGCAGGTTTCAATTCACAGATTTTCTATGTATACCTCCAAATCGAGGAAATACACTGAGCAGTCACTTATGGTGGCTGTAAACTGTAGATTCAGCTCATTTTGATTGATGTTCTTAAAAAACTCTTCTGCTGTTTCTCTCGTTCCCCACCATATGACAAAAAGGTCATCTATATAGCGTATATATATATATATATATATATCTGTGTTGATGGATAATTACCTCCCATCGCTGTAGTCATACCAATCTCAACAAAGGAAGGCAACTTTTTTAGTGGTACGATCAATGTTCTTTGTGCTTCTGAAGATGTCTAGGAGGGAAGAGGTCGAAGACAAGTGGAAGTTAGAGACTCTACAAGAGAAGTTCACACATAAAAGATAGCTAACGGCTCTCTAACATGTCCTTTGGAAGATCTTTTTAGAGTTAATCTGCTCTCAAGGTTTAACCATTCTATAGGTACTGGTAAATGCAAGAATGATAAGCACCCTGCAAAACAGGTATGAAACATACTAATGGTCACATAAAGTAGATCTGAAACCAAAAATATAGTGATACAGAAATATTATGTCAAAAATAACGATCACAAAAATATTGTTTTTATATACATGTAATAGTAAGTACAAAAATATCAACTACAATAAAATCTTGTTACAGTAATGGTTTTTGATAGATATAGTTTAAAAACAGTAACAGTCTTGATTACGAGTTTGGCGGTCCTGGAGCGGGCGACCATGCCAGTGCCCCACTCCAGGACCGCCAAATTCAAACGCTGGCCGCCCACCATATTACGGGTGATCTCGTGGTCTGGCGAGCGGTCCTTTTGCATTCTCATGGCGGGCGTATTAAAATGGCACTGCAATGTGAACGCCAAAGCAGATTCCTGCACGGCATGGACTGTAAAGTCCATTACGTGCAGGAACTGGGGTATATGCACACAGAGGGGCTCACACCGCCACCATGGACCACCGTAGTCATAATTAGGCCCACAATATTAAATATTTTCACATACAACATTAATATAATGTAAATTAAATATGTTTAAGTAATATTTAAAGATATATAAAGACATACTTATTTAAACATACACACACACATATATGTGTATATATTTATATACACAAACAATATGAAAATATGTTTTAAAAATATTAATTATAACTATATTTTAATGTTTTTTTAAATATACTACTATAACGATATACATATATATATATATATATATATATATACATATTCACTGAAAAAACCATAGGTTTCACACAGTGTCATTTGCGATGTCATCAATGATGTCATGAGTGATGTCACTGACCATGTCATGAGTGATGTAATATGTGACGTCATCAGTAGTGCATTGCGGGCGCGCAAGTTATAGTTAGCTGAACTAACTATAAGGGGGGAATTTCAATGGTTTTGTATGAGTGAAATGTCCAACTAACTATAACATGTGTGAAACCTATGTTTTTTTTCAGTGAATTTCAAAGGTTTTTTAAATGCTAATTCCGAACCGAGGCACAAGAAAGCAGCAAAAGAATCGTGAAAAAACACACAAAGGAGGCAGGGTAGAAACACCCTGACCCCCTAGGCCTCCTCAAGGGGTCCCACAAGGACCCCCAAGGCCAAAAAATAAAAATAATGTTGTTTTTTTAAATCACGGGGTTATTAGTTGTGCATCCAGGCCATGCACAACAGGGGGCCTCATGAGCTATGAGCTAGGTGCGGAACTTTTACTTTTTCCGTTAAAAAATTAGCCTCTATCAGAACTTTCTAATATTTCTTGGGATCTTATCTTATCCTCCGGGTCTTATAAAAAATTTTGGGGACCGTGAAGGGAGCCACTATGTCCGCACAATCTTGCCGGCTTCCCGCGTTCTGAATGTATCATATAACAGTGCACGCATTCATCATGCATGCCTTTACCACGCATGGTATGTGCTAAACTACCTATAGCTCTTAAACTTTCGCTCTGGGCAGCTCTTCTACTCCCTCTCTACATTTCTGTTATGCGTCAAACTTGCACTCTCGCACCCGTACTCCCCTCTCTTTCCGATTCACCTACCCTTCACAGTGACATACCCCGTAGTTCCTGGTATGCTCCTCTATGGTCCATGTGTACACCTCCTAGATTGTTTCTTTACGTTTTTTTTCTGCACCAGTTGTAGTCTCTACGCATGCGTAGGCTCGTTTCCAACACCACGCTTCTTTCTTTTTCTAGTTCTTAAAGCCACCCTCTCCTCATTTCAGGTATTAAATTGCCGCATTGTTCTCCCGGGCTGTGTGCCTCATCCGCTGCTACACTTTTCTAATATATTAATATTAATAATCATATTTTATCTATATTGTTTTGAAACGTGTTGCCTGGGGCGCCAATTCTTGATTACATACTCCGTCCTCTGCCATTTTAGTAGTTTTCCTCCGTCATTTTTATTATACCTGCCACTTTCATATTTATTTTACCCCCGTCTACCTTCTCTGTGATCCATGAGATTTCCTGCCACAGACACCACGTTGTATGTCCTTGTCCTTAACAGACTTGAGCACACGCATACCTAACAACTAATTTGAAGCACGTAAGCCACAGCCATTACAACGCGTGACCGTCAGCACAAAGCCATTACCACGCTTATGCCTTTATCATGCGTGGTAAATGCATATGTGTGGTAAAGGCATGTGTGGTAAAGGCATGCGTGGTAAAGCCATATGTGTGCTAATGGCTTCGTGGTGACAGTCACGCGTGGTTATGACCGCGTTGTAATGGCTGTTTCCCCCCAGGACACTGCAGGAACCGGGTCTGGGCATGGCGGACTCCAGGGCTCTCAAGGGCACCAGGCAGAGGGCCACACAGCCCCCCTCACACAATGTAGAAATCTCCGGGGAGTGATTGTTTCCCGGGTTGGAGGGGCGTCATTGAGGCCCACACACTTTTAATTTTGTAGGTGGGTGGTTTTGCACGTGAAAGTGGCACAACGGGGTTGTAAATCTGGTACACAGTGTTTTGTTTTAGTTTGCTTTCCTTTCTGTCTAGTAGAGGATCCAGAGTAAATATAACTTTTTGTACAGCCAGTACTTTTCAACCCTACTCTCAAACGGCTTACCATACTACTTCAAATTATAAATGTTATTTCTATTGTGGACCGTAACCCCCCCCAAAAAAAAGACGTATATAGTTTTTTTATTAACTTTTATTAACCCCGTCCATGCTCATGACGAGCTCATGCAGTACACTGGTCATGTGCTTATGACGAGCTGAGCTCGTCATGAACAATGGTATTCATAGGAGGTCAGCACCCAGCTGGAATTGCCTTAGCAGTCAAGGTGTTAAAACAACAATAACTGTAATGTAATGTAATGTAAAAATTATTTATATAGTGCACGGACACCAAGCGGTTTCATAACTGGAAACGTGACTTAAAGATAACAATATAATAAAGAACTACAAACATAACTTTAATAAGTAATATTATAAACAAATTATGATATGGACTCCAATGGACGTACGATAGGTAATCTGCAAAAAACAAAAAAAAAATAGTGTTTAAAATTACATTGATGTAACTAAATGAGGTCAAACATTACAAGTCAAAGAAACAGTAGAGGCCATATTATCAAGCAAGGGCGATACATTATCGCCGCTTTTATCGGCAGGAAACTGCCGCAAAAGCGGCGACAATGGGCTTGAGAATATGCCCTTGTGAATTCCCATAGAAGCCAGGTTAACACCAGAACCTGGGCGTCTATCGGAATTCACAAGGGCATATTATCAAGCCCATGATCGCCACTTTAGCGGCAGTTTCCTGCCGATAAAAGCGGCGATAATGTATCGCCCTTGCTTGATAATATGACCCTAGGATTTTAAGTGTGCAGTGTGCCTGGTACATTTTCACTTCTGTTATAGTCCCGCGTTCAAGTGGTGTCTATATGGAAGTGCCTACTGCGTTAGTGTCTCAAAAGTGGCGCAATGGTTTTGTAAATATGCCAATTTTTTTCTAATGCATTTCATTGAAGGCATTGTATATCTAGGCCGCTGAGCTTACCTTGTATAAACACTGCGGCCAACAGAATTCACAACTTGAATTTATCTCTGCTTCTACACGTCAAATTAGACAGCAGTGTCTATAACTTTAAAAGAGAAAGAGAAATGATGTCACAGAGAGTGAGAGAGAGTAAGAGAGAGAAAACAACTTTAAAACTGTGTGAGAAAGTTATAGATGGAGCAGTTAATACTGGAGAAAATACTCATAGCTCACCTTTTGCCTCAGTTGTGTGTACACGGATGTGCTGCTTCAGAGTGCACCTTCAAGTTTACTGATCTGAAAGATAGTATAAAGAGTTATTATAGCATAGTCCATACAACTACACATGTACATTTTTGCTTTATTTTTATATATACTCAGGATTCTATATTAGAACAAGTTCCACTGTAAGGAGGTATCTGTGTTTTGTTTTTCTTCCAAAGTAGTATATCCCATACACTCCCACTGCATAGCGGTGAGTTCTTAATATTGTGTACCTAGACTGTTGCACCGCATTGACTCGTAGAGTCTGGAGTTGAAAGTTTTTCTTGAGAAGTCAGACACAGATTTACAAGCTCCTTGCGCTACTTTTCCCATGTTAAAAGTGACACAAAAGTAGCGCAATAAGCTTGTAGATCTGTTCTTCAGATTGTTGTAACCCATCTTTTGTCACTACTCAGAGGTAATTGTATATTTCTACGCAGTCAAGCTGGTGTACACGAGGCACTCTCTCCTTTCACAGATAACTTATTGTTGTTTCGAAAACAAGTTTCTTTGCTCCCCTACTGCCATAAGCATGATTAAAAGAGGGTGCTCTACGTCTCGAAGCAGGCTTCACTGTAGCCAACAGAGATCACCACTTAAACTCAGGTAAGGTTCTATACGGCACAGTGGTGACAGCAACGTCCATAGCTGTAAAAAAGAAAACAAAACGATGTGAGAGACAATAGGAAAGAGAGAGAAAAAAGGACATTAAAACGTGGAAGAGACACACACGACGGGTGGGGGGCTGAGCCCCAGTTAGCCTAATGGGTATTGCGCGCCTGCTGCATACTACATATTCTCTCCTTTCACAGATAACTTGTTGTTTCGGAAACAAGCTTCTTTGCTCACCTTGTGCCATTGGTGTCATTCAAAGAGGGTGCACTACGTGTCGAAGCAGGCTTCTCAGTCATATGGCTGAGATACCCGCCACCCCCTCTCAACACAATCCCCAAGAATTGGGAAACCGGAAACAGTTCTTGAACTTTTGGAAGGCGGGAAGGGAGTTACCCTTCCCGGCCGTATTTATTAAAATATGAAACAAAATAAAACATTAAAATAACAGTTTCATATTATGTACAATTTCATTTCCACATTACGATGTTTGGCTAACCTTAACAGATCTCTAATACAAAGGTTCTCCTAGCCGAACTAACATCCTACAAAACATTTGACTTGAAATTGTACATCCTAACGTTAAGGGCCAACGGCAAGGTCGTAACCGGTGTCAGATCCCTAAACCAGAAATACCCCCTTCACTTGTGAGAGGAGCGACCGCACAGAGGCGTACCTCAAGTGCATCTACCAATTTCCCTTTGTACTTGACGGGGGCCCCAATAAACTCGACGCCATTTAACGGTCGTTCGAGGACTCGTGTGAGGTGTCTAAAAGGTAGCGTAAACCCCCTCCCGCACCCCACACAACTTACCCATCTGCCGTCGCAGATGTCCTGCCCCCGGGAAATTCCCCAGGAGGGGCCGTAGCCCCTCCTATCCAGGAAGGGGCCTTGACCACCTTTCCTTTCCTTCCGGCGGCCTCTCCTTAGACAGGACCGCCTCCCCGTTGAGGGGCCAATTGGCCACCTCCCCCGAGCGCTCCCATCCGTAATGGGTGACGCCCCCTCATAGGGATCTTCGAATTACTGCTCACCGATCATGACCTTACCGCCCGACCAAAATAAATACGACAATTCTACCTAAGTTACTAAGATTACACAGCAAACATCACTTATTACCAAGCGTAAATACTGATCAATCCTTGTTCCAAATTACTTTATTTGCAAAACATACTGAAAATAACCAATCTTTATTGCATCTTAAGAAATTTCACGACAATCATCACAACCTGTAAGAAAACAGAGAAAACACAAAAGATACTATATCAACTGTATTCACAACGAATCGCTGTCCTCAGGGGCTGGTGGGTGGGTCAAAATTGCTCTTCGTTCCGTCTCGAGCTCACGTGCAGCGGGGAGGTGCAGCTTCAGAGCACAGGAACAAGAGGATGCTTTCTTGGCTTCCGCTCCTTTTATCCGTCTTCAGGGCGGGCGTAAACCCGCCCCCGCCTGCCTCCGAGGGCGTGGCCGGCCACGTCGGTGTCTAGGCCAGCCCACTCTAGGGCGGGAAAAAGGCGCGCCCCGGCTACGCCGCTTCGGGCATACCAGCCGAGACTCGCCTCCCGCCCAAGATGGCTTCCCGGGGGGATCGTGGTACTCCACCATACGTTCGGGGGGACCGAATGGTCGCCCCTTTCCATATGGCTGAGATACCCGCCACGCCCTCTCAACACAATCCCCAAGAATTGGGAAACCGGAAACAGTTCTTGAACTTTTGGAAGGCGGGAAGGGAGTTACCCTTCCCAGCCGTATTTATTAAAATATGAAACAAAATAAAACATTAAAATAACAGTTTCATATTATGTACAATTTCATTTCCACATTACGATGTTTGGCTAACCTTAACAGATCTCTAATACAAAGGTTCTCCTAGCCGAACTAACATCCTACAAAACATTTGACTTGAAATTGTACATCCTAACGTTAAGGGCCAACGGCAAGGTCGTAACCGGTGTCAGATCCCTAAACCAGAAATACCCCCTTCACTTGTGAGAGGAGCGACCGCACAGAGGCGTACCTCAAGTGCATCTACCAATTTCCCTTTGTACTTGACGGGGGCCCCAATAAACTCGACGCCATTTAACGGTTGTTCGAGGACTCGTGTGAGGTGTCTAAAAGGTAGCGTAAACCCCCTCCCGCACCCCACACAACTTACCCATCTGCCGTCGCAGATGTCCTGGCCCCGGGAAATTCCCCAGGAGGGGCCGTAGCCCCTCCTATCCAGGAAGGGGCCTTGACCACCTTTCCTTTCCTTCCGGCGGCCTCTCCTTAGACAGGACCGCCTCCCCGTTGAGGGGCCAATTGGCCACCTCCCCCGAGCGCTCCCATCCGTAATGGGTGACGCCCCCTCATAGGGATCTTCGAATTACTGCTCACCGATCATGACCTTACCGCCACAGGCCGGATAGTTGACCGGCTATCCGGACCCCCCACAAAACACTCCTACCTAAAGGTCATGCTGTAAACTCCTTAACCAGGCTATGAAGTCTCCTATGAGTAACTCGTTCCCCACCCGGGACAAATGAACACCGTCCCCCAAATACATACTGTCCCCTTTGATACAACCATGCGAAACAGAATGCAGTGTATTTGAACGAAACAATCTACTCACTTTGTTATTTATCTTCCTCACTGAATGATTCAATGCAGTAACCGAAATAGCCCCCCGCCACACTTTCCGTGGGATCATATGGGACCATGCAATTGTGCACCCTGGAACTCTTCTTGCCAACCAACTTACTGTGGAAAGCATTGCCTCGGGAAGAAGTCGTCTACCAGTGGCCACCAGATCGTTACCCCCAAGATGGACTATGATTATAGACGGCGGTGACCTCGTCCGCTCTAACAAACCCTCAAAAAAGAATTGAAACTTGGTCAATACAGAGCCCGCCCTTTCCGTAGAAGGACACCCTGTACCCGTATTCCCCAGCCACGTGACTCATATCACCTGCTTTGAATACGTCCGCGGGACGCCTCACATATGAGTGGCCCACGACCCACACCTCCTTATTCGCAGATGGTGATTTCTGACCGCTGGTCCCCAGGAGTCGGGTCGACTGTACAGTCCACCCCGCTTCGTAAGCTTGCGTAACTGAAAATCAAACAGAGACAAGAAGCGTGAGTATATCATTACAGCTTCACAACATGTGCAACCGCACATACCTTTTATAACAGTTAGAGGACCAACGCCCCACACGTTTTACTTGCTCCACACTCAGACCCCTGGCTGTAGCCTCAGTAGCAGCCCCTATCCGAAAGGAATGGGTCCCGAACTCGCCGGGGTTCAAGCCCGCGGCCGAAATAGACATCGCAAGCACCCTCTGGAACTGAAACCTCGTCAGTGGGGTGGCGTCAGCGTGTCTCAAGAAGGTCCCCCCCCATGCTGCCACCCTCTGCGCTAAATATTGCTCTACGCACACCACAGGGCACATGGAAGAACCGGGGATCCTCTGAATGATTACGCAGTCCCCGATTGCACCCTGATCGGATTTGGACCTAACAAACGAGACCGTCATCGTCTCCCCCCTGACCTGAATGTGCTCCCGGCACAGTCCCCCCATCGTATCCCGCTTGTTCTTCGCCACCAATTCGCTTACACGCATAGCCCCATGGAATGCTAGTGCAAATGCGGCTCGGAACAACACTGCTTCGTACTGGGATGAACACGTTGCCGGGAGTACGGACCATAACAGGGTCAGCCTATCCAGACCTATCGGGTGCCTCTCATCTACTCTGCGACCCTCAAGGCGTTGCCACCCACGTAGCGCTTTCTGCACAACGAAAGACGCTGTCGGATCCTGGATCCCATGAGCCTTTGCCATAAAGGAAATGGCGGCCCGATGCCTCTGGGCCGTAGCTACTGATTTGCCTGCCTGATGTAAAGAGAGCAGGAATTTCACTACAAACTCTTCCTGACCCCAAAGCTCCCCCCTAGCAGTACCCAAAAAGGCCCAATAGGAACGGAACGCCCCTTCATATGCCTTCCTCGTCCTGGGTGCTAAACTCTCTCCCACGAGGTTTTGTAGTTCGGGGCACCGAGAGACCAGAGAGCTTCGGGAAAGGGTGCCGCCACCGGGTCCGCTGTGGGCAGAAAACCCCAGAAGGCCTGCATACGGAAACGAGAAAGCGCATCAGCCGCTTGGTTCATCACCCCCGGCACATGTCTCGCCCTAAACAGTACATTCAGTTGCATGCATAACAACACAATTTCCTTGAGCAGTCTCAGAATCAATTTGCATCGTGCTGCCTGACTATTGATACACTCCACCACGGTCATGTTATCAGACCAGAACACCACAGAGTGATCACGGAAACCCCCAGGCCACGTTTTCAGGGCCACCAAAATAGGAAAAAGTTCGAGAAAAGCAATGTTACTCGTCAACCCGCACTCATGCCACCATGACGGCCATTTTTGAGCCGACCATTGTGTACCAAATATGGCGCCAAAACCCATACTCCCCGCCGAATCTGTCCAAAGCCCCAGCTCCTCGGAGGACACCGCTGGTTTGTTCCAGACAATTCGACCATTAAAATCCGCCAGAAATGCCAACCAAATGCGCATGTCCTGGCGAACCTCTGCCGAGAGTCTCGTGCGGTGATGTCCTTCCTTCAGGCCGACCATGGATTGTGCAATCGAGCGGGAAAAGGGGCGCGCCATCGGTATCACTCTTAGGGCAAAATTCAACTGACCCACCACCTGTTGCAATTGATGCAGGTTTACTTTTGTTGCACGAATACTTGTCTCAAGGGATAATCTGAATTTCAACACTTTTTCCTTGGGTAATCGAAAACAACCTTCCACCGAGTCGAGCTCGATCCCCAGAAACTCGATCAAGGTCGAGGGACCCACAGTCTTACCTGGCGCCAATGGCACACCAAATCCATTCATTAAGACACAAAATTCATGTAAAGCCTGTCCACACTCAGGATCCCCGGCTGCCCCCAAAAACAGAAAGTCATCGAGATAGTGCATAACATGTTGAAAACCTGTCTTCTTTGTGAACACCCACTGCAGAAAACAACTGAACTTCTCGAAATAGGCACATGAAATCGAGCACCCCATTGGCATACATCTATCCATGTAATAGCGACCCTGAAACATGAAACCAAGAAGACGCTGATCGTCTGGATGTACCGGGAGCAACCGGAACGCTGACTCGATGTCTGATTTTGCCATCAGCGCCCCGGGCCCCAGGCGATTCAACATGGCTACGGCCTCATCGAAAGATGCGTACCGCACCGAACACACTTCCGGGTCTATCGCGTCATTCACGGAAAGACCACGTGGGGCTGACAAGTTATGTATCAGCCGAAACTCACCCGGGTCCTTCTTGGGGACCACCCCTAGAGGGGAACAAACAAAGTTAGCAACCGGTGGCAAATCAAATGGACCGGCGACACGACCTCGAGTCACCTCTTTCCCAATCTTTACCTGCACCACCGCCGTGTGCTGCAAGACAGACAGTTGATTCTTACAGTTTGCTACACCCTGAAAATCCCCCACTGGGATGCGGAAACCATATGAGAACCCATTTCGCAACACCCCAGCGGAAGCATGATCCGGGTATTCGTTGAGCCAAGGAATCATTGCCATGGTATGAATCGGGGTAGGTAAAGGCGCCCCTCGGACTATATCAGACCTGTTTGGCGCCTCCCTTACCACCGTTATCACCCGTTTTGGCTCTGCACAAGGACTCAGGATGAGATGGCTGCCCACACCCCCCACACTCATGCCTGAATTTGCATGACCCCTGGGGCCTCGTACATTTCCCTCTGTTAAAATTCCAACAGATCCCCCTTTTTCCTGTGTTGCCACTCGGCTTCGAGTGGTACTCATTACCTGCACCCGTCCGAAAGGGCGTCCCAGAGTTTTGGCGGGAAGATTCTCCTCCGTTACTCCCTACCAATGGTACCTTCAACATTCCTGTACTCTCCATTTTTTGCCATGACACGGAGTCGTAACAATCCCAAGTCAACAATGGGTTGTGTTCCTTAGCTTTTCTAAAAAGATTGTCATAGCAGAACCACTGATTGCCCCCATATGCCACAAAATACTCCATAATACGTGACTGATAAATGGGTAACTCGGTCAACAACTCGGGCCTGCGCTCGCCCATGATGGAGGTAAATATGCCCCACGCTCTGCCCCAAGTACCAATGTTCTCGTCTACCTTAAAGGCGGCCATTTTTGCGCGCCAAACAATCGGATGCATGAGCTCCTTTTGGCTCTTCACATGCTCTATCTCGTAATGGTCGGTAAGCAATGAAAACATGTTTACGTACTTATCCGCCCAAATCAATTCCTTAATTTCTAGTGGGACATGCTGGGCAATCTTCTCCCTTCGAGAAGGTACAGACCCCTCCCCCGCAATCGGCAATGGCCGCTTACCTGAAGTAGACCCCACGCTTGTCGCCGAACTTGGGCCTGCTGTACTTCCAGCCGCCGGAACCTGTGGGGGAACAGAAGATGTTGCCTTCGCGGCCTCCCTAGATTCCCGCAGTTGCCTCATTACTGCCCGGGCGTCGTCAGCCGTGGCGCCCTCGCTATCTTTCCCCAACCACACTGCCAATTGTGCCGCTAACTCGGGGGGCATATCCTCCCTGTTCACGGGGGTGACCACCACAGGGATTGGATTCCCCTCTTTCGGCACCGGGATTGGCTCCTCACGTGGGGTATCGGGAACCGGGGTGTCTCCCCCAAGTGCTCCCCTTCTGGGCCTCTTGCTTTTTCCACCGGGGACTGCTCCCTGCAAAGGCCGTTTCGGTCCTCCCTCCCCGTCCTTAGCCTCCACCTTTTTCTTCAGATCGGCTATCTCCTCCATGAGCATGCGGAGCATCTGCTCGGTACCGACCCGCTTTCCGACTTTCTTGTGCATTCTCAGACGGGATATCTGTAAGACAAAAGAAAGATTACAACGCTCAAAATTGCTCTTCGTTCCGTCTCGAGCTCACGTGCAGCAGGGAGGTGCAGCTTCAGAGCACAGGAACAAGAGGATGCTTTCTTGGCTTCCGCTCCTTTTATCCGTCTTCAGGGCGGGCGTAAACCCGCCCCCGCCTGCCTCCGAGGGCGTGGCCGGCCGCGTCGGTGTCTAGGCCAGCCCACTCTACGGCGGGAAAAAGGCGCGCCCCGGCTACGCCGCTTCGGGCATACCAGCCGAGACTCGCCTCCCGCCCAAGATGGCTTCCCGGGGGGATCGTGGTACTCCACCATACGTTCGGGGGGACCGAATGGTCGCCCCTTTCCATTGTTACAGTGGCCACGCATCATCGCAGAATACACGAACATAGAGCTTTGTAGGTTTTTTTGGGGGGGGGTAACGCCAGTTTGTGAAACACAACCTGTAAGATAAAAAGGAAGTTAACATTGTGTGTAATTTTTTTATGAAAGGAGAGAGGAAGTGAGAGACTGATTGAAAAGAATATTCGCAGCTCACCTTTCTGTCACCCGTATGTTTTTCACCACGTGCCGGACATAATGCACCCTTGAAGCTCTCTATCTAAAAGTTAGTAAAAGAAAGATGTTATGATTGGTAATTGTTTGTATCCTAATGTGGAGTTGGATAACTTCGCCCTTTCATACACGTTCCTTCTCACATTTAAAATAACTATTTGTATAGTTTATATTCCGGACGTTTGAGTGATTATAAAAACGATCCTGCAATTGGAAAAAAAATATATACATGTAATTTCATACACTCTATAGGAGTGTGCTCGTCTAAATTGCTGTGTCGCCTTTATGTATCTAGTCTGCTACAGCCCTTTGACTCCCTCTGATGCGTACACAGGCCTCTCTGCTCACCTTTTTGCAGACAGGACACCTTCTGCATCATGTAGTCTCAATCTGCTACAAAGAAGTTTCACATATGGTGTTGAGTCTTGATATCTCTATGGCTAACAACATACTTGTGCTCCCATCATCATCATCGCAGGTTCTTTAACCGCTCAGTGCTTTGGGTACCGCTAACTCAGTGACCGAACAGGCCATGCACGTGGTCATGAGCCTCCTTCTTCGGTAGTTTGGGCCTACAAGAGGCGTTTGAACCACCAGGACGGGCCATCACAGCTCTTGCGATGGGAGCAACTCTAAAATGGCGTACAGCACGTGCGCCCCGTCTTTTTTATTCATAGGGTCACGTGTGTTGTGACGTATGTGCTGGATGGGTGTGGTGTGGGTGTATAGCAGCCATGAGGGAGTGTGCGTGCCGTTCTGACAACTAGACCTGGAACTAAGAAATCACTACAATGGAAATCTGGGCCATGTGATGTTGTTGTGTTTTCCTGGTAGCGTAAGCGGAGTGGGCTGTACTAACGCATTCAGTCTCGATTCTTTTACCACCTCCCCCCGGGGCTTTTAAATGTTGGGAGGGGGACCGCGCTGCTCCGGGACACTGCGGGAGCTGGTCCTGTGGCGTGGCAGTCTCCAGGGCCTTCGAGGGCTCTGGGCATAGGTTCACGCAGTCTACCTCACACAATACACTAAAAAAGAAGAGAAAATTATGAGAGATGATTTCTGACATGTTTAAGCTTCAGAGCCTAGATCATCATTAAATGGGGTTTTGCAGTGAAGTGCGTACTTATTGTGGAAGAAGTCTTTTAGGGTCTTCAAAGATATCCGTTTTGCTCGTATGTTAAAACCAGAAACTTTCAACACCTCTTTTTGATTGGTTGTGAAGCGGAGTAAAAGGACGTATTAGCGACCAATCTCTTTCCTTGCGCAGATTTTGAAAAAAAGTCCATTAGCTGTTGTGTACTTACGTCTACCTCCCTGAAGCTAATTTCTTTATTGAATGTGGCGTTACGATACACTCACCATGTATGTAGCCCATTTTGTGACGCACGTTATTTTACTATGCATTTTAAAAACTAGTTGTGGTAGAGTGTTTTTAACTTAAACTGTGTACTCTACTTACGAGTTTGTTGACTGTAAAGGTATTTAAAAATATTTTTTGAGTCTTTTATATTCATCATATAGGTGAAATGAAAACATTATTTTACATTCATTGGTATCACGCGTTGGACTACATTATTTTTATTTTATCATAAGCACTCATTCCTTATGATTACATTATATGTGTTGCCCCAAAAATGTTTGGGCTTTTTTTACTTTCAGATAAAGTAGAATAGAAGTGCTATGATAAACACTCCCTCACTACTTCATCTTTCTTTTTTTAAGTACATTTCTTGTCATAATTACATTTAACAATCACAACATTTTAAGCCACAATCATATTACTATTTCTCAAAAAAGTACTTGCAAAGATAATCCTCCTATTCTTCACGAGGGAAAATTGCAAAAAGCACTACTTGATATAAATACTCTTAGTCCAATTTCACTCTAGAAGACAAAGAGTTCTGTTTTTAGTACATTTTTCAATCATAAATAAATACTTGCATACTAAAAAAATATCTTCGTTGAAAGTCATCCACCTCCAGTTATAGGATCATAAAGTAATATATAAATTATAATATACATTAACAATATGATCCCTCTGTGGAAATGAAAGATAAAATAAAGATTATGACATTGCTCCTAATCAATACTTTGTACATACTAATTTGTTAAATAACCTATATTTCCATTCAGATAATTTACCTCTCTTCGATATTCTTTCCTTCCTCCGTAGAAATTCATCCAACTCCTCTGGAAAGTACATACCGTTTTAGGTATTTTTAAATATACATTAAAAATATGTACTCTCTGAGGAAATGAAAGATAATGTGAAGATGCTTACGCAGTTCCTAATCATCCCACGGGTGTGGTTTATATACTTTTTGGTTACATAACAGTCTATGGGATCAATTTATTGCTCCTCCCAGTATTAAATCACGTTTTTCAGTTGACAGGTGTTCTCATTTGCACAGTTTTAGCGCGTCACGTGTTTATGTAAATGTGCCTCTTTCCATATTATTTAACTTTCGTATAAATTCTAAAATGCTTTATTTAAACTTGTTTTTATTATTAAAGCATTTCTATAGGTTACTTTATTTTTAATAGGAGTATTACCATTCATTTCCCTTTTCTTATCGACTTATTATTTAAGTAACTTCCCTTTTAAAAAGTTTTTTTTTATTTCTCTTTATTACCAAATATTAATGTAATCATTCACTCAGTAAGCATGTACTCATGCAGTGAGGCAGGCTTTAGGAAATGCAGTGATTCAAAGTGCTATGTATTATGCATGTAGTGTTTTTTTCAGTGAATTTCAAAGGTTTTGTAAATGATAATTTTTTTATGTATTAATTATTATATTTCTTTCTTTTATATTAATTTCCTACATTTTTATTAATGTGAAATATTAACAAAACGAAATTCAAAAAGATTTTTTTTTTAAATATATCAAAATTAAATTCTATATAATTCCTTTTTCCTTTTTTTTTTGGTAACCGTACCGTACGCATACGGTGATCGCACAATACTTTGTACACGTAATCGCACTCTGCGTGCACCGGCGCATACGTTACGAATACGCTTTGACGTTACGTGTCGCATCAATGCTTCTGTGTGACGTCATGTATGGCGCCCCGTATGCGTACAGCGCGAAAGTTTCTAATTGTTTAAAAACATATATTTATGTATTTAATGTACATATAAAAGGGAAGACATTATCTGGAATATTCATGAAAAGAGTTTTTTTTTACTTCTAATAAGCGTATATTACTTTTAAATGCAATTACGGAAATCGCGGTGGTCCGCCATCCGTTCGTGCTTCGTAAGTGCATCGTAAGCGTATGCAAAGCCATGTCACTTTAAAAGAATAGGTTTGATTTGTTCATAGCACTTCCTATTACAACTGTTTAAAGACCCCACCCATTTTAATCATTCTTCTTTGACTTTCTCAGGAGAAGCATCTCTTCTGTGGAGCTCGTAAATTTAGAAAGAAAGTTCACCATGGCTGCAGTTGTGGAGTCCTCTTCCGACCACTCTTCTGAGGAAGAATTTGTTCCTGAGCAGCCTTAGAAGAAAAGAAAAGAGGCTCTCATCTGGAAATTGTTTACCTTCCCTGAGGGATAAAAGGTCAATGCCCCAAAAGTGACCTGTAAGATCTGTGAGGCAACTCTCTCCAGGGGCGACCCCACAAAGAAATACTCGTTTGGGACAGCAAGCATGGTGCGCCATGTTAAAACTCTGCACCCTAACAACTATGCAAGAGTTGCAACATAAAGGTTGCAGGACAACCCTCCACCTGCTGTTGCAAGCACATCGACTGCACCACCGGCAGGCAGTCTGCACCCGAACATCCAACCTGATTTTGCGGATCTGACCATTCATTGCAAATTTTGCAATGAGTTATTATGTTACGGTGAACAATCGATAGACCTCATTATCCGCAGGAAACGGGAGCACCGTTGTTCACGCCATTAACTTTTTTTTTACTGTTTTGCTCCTGTTGCTTACTTTTTTTAGTTGCACTTTCATAAAAAAAAAATTATTCAAAAGCACCCAAAAAACTGTTCTTTTCAGAACTACCTTCACTGGTCAAAAAAAGAGCTATATGTCTATAATAGTGTGTAAAACCTTGTCTGAATGAATGTGTAGTGCATAAATGAATGAATGAATACATTAGTAGTGTATGGTGAATGTGAAAGTGCAGAACTATAAGGAAGTGCTACAGCATAAATCTATAAGGTGTTTACTTATAGTATACTGTAGTACTTTCAAAGCACTTGAATGTAACATATGTGCATAAATATGTTACAAGTCTATGCTTCCCTTTGCACTGCTGGTGAAACTGCCTGAGTGAATTTGTAAGTGTGAGGAGCAGATTAACAACCTCCTTCTGCCTCTTTTACACCGCCATTGCATCACTTTTCTGACGCGCGGTGGTGCAAAAGATGCGTCATGGTGTGTGGTATTTATAATGAGATGCATCTGGGAGGTGCGTCACATTGTAAATTCCTGTACCAGAAGGAGACATTCCTACACGGGGGGCGTTCTGGCGCAGGAACACCTCCTAAAAGTGGCTGAGTGAAATCTACAAGATTTCACTTTGTCACTTTTGAGCTCATGCTGCATCAAAACCCTGCACTTGCTTGAAGCGGGTGTGAGGATTGGCACAGTATTCTGAGCATAGACCCCCCGGAGCATTGCTGGAGATGCGATGCACTTGCAGCACAACTCAAGCAATGCGCCGTCTCCAGGGCACAGATACATCACATATCTGTGCCGTTTTTGCCCCATGGTGCACCACATTGTAAATACTGCGCATCCATGGTGGTGAAGTCACAGTGTACAATAACTGGCGGATGTGCCAGTTATTGTACATCTGCCCATTAGTGTTTTAATGTAGTGAATGGATTACTACACACTGATCAATGAGTCACTACAACACTATAACAGGAGTGACAGAGTGTTTGGTGGAAGTTTAAGGCTACAGACTGGGGAATTGAAGGTATAAAAGGCAAGTTTGCAGGTGCTTAAAAGACTGCAAGCATAGTCTACAGGGGTTGGAAGCAGTCCATGACCTAAGGCGTACTTTGCTCAATGAGTACTTGGGCACTTACTGAATGATTACAGTTCTGCAAGGAGAATTTCGAGCTAAATATATAACTGCTTCACTTTTAGCACAGTGCATTAATAAGCACATACTGCTGAATACCTCACTACAATACTGAAACAGCAGTATAAAAGTGTTTGGTGGAACTGTTAGGATAAAGACTGGGCAATTGAAGGTTAAAAAGGCAAGTTTGCAGGTGCATAGAAGAGTGCATACATACTCTATAGAGGTTACAAGCATTCCATGCTCTAAGGCCTATTTTGCTGCATGACGTCTTAGGTACTGACTGAATGATGAAAAAAATCAGAGGGCATAGAACAACAAAGAAAAGAACGCCGGATATGCACCCACAAGGGACTCTATTATCATGCCACGTGTATAATATAGAAACACAGGTCACCCCTACACTAAACCCACAAAGTGGTCAGATAAGGATGCCCATCAGTCACCACACGGAACCGCCCTTCATCATTTGGGTTCCCTTAAAGACCACCATTGGCAATGTCTATTGTCTTTCACATGGAGGGCTTAGATTGTAGGAAGACCCTCACATGGTCAGACAGATCTTCCGTGGTCCTACTTCTCAATTAAGAGGATGTTAGAGTGTTAAAGGGGGACTGATGCGCAGTGCAAAAAACAGTGAAAAAACAGAAGAGAAAACGTGTGTGTTAAAATTGGATGAGGGGGTACTGAGCGTAAACTTTATTCTGGTGCTACCCACTCTACCAATGTTAAAAAGTAGTCATTGACAACCACAACATTCTTGGATTGTCTAGATGTATTCTAAGGTCAACATGTTTCAGCAATTTATGACACAGATTGTCATTGCTTTCATCAGGACCACAACAAACTGATTGCTACTACGAACAAGTGATAATGAAACAAAAAATTGTGCTCAAAACCATAATCATCAGAACCGATACAGAGATCACCTGAATCCACTAGGTGTCCGCATCAGTTGCTTCACCTTTCCAAGTTATCAGAGATTTCTGGGAATAGTGAAAACATGGAGATATTAGAATAGATATCTTGTTAGTAAACTTGTGTAAGTATACTAGGTTCTGGCTTGACAATCCTAGTAGTAAGTGTTATATACTTGAATACACCTATAGCAACATCTTATTCAGTGCTAATATCTCAACAGTGGATTGAATTGTCAAAATTACCAAAGGAGATAACATCTTACCCCACTCAGAAGATGTATAGACCTCACCCCACCTGGCCACGGCTCAGGGAAAGGGGAAGCACCGCTCTATAGAAAAAAGAGGCAGAAAAACAGCAAGCTGCAAATGCCACTCATTTCTCATTTGTTCAGACAGAAATAGATCAGCGCCATACACTGCTCTGTGCTGCTTCACTCAAAAGAGGAAATTAACAATGACCCAGCACGCTTAAGTTAATGTTAAGGTGCCTACCACGACAATACATGCAGATAGTAATAGTAAAAAGCGAGCGAGCGAGATCTTTTTGAATCGCTGGACACTGAGACAGAGGTCTTGCTCGCTTTTTACTATTACTATCTGCATGTATTGTCGTGGTAGGCACCTTAACTTTAACTTAAGCGTGTTGAAGGGCGGTTCCGTGTGGTGACTGATGGGCATCCTTATCTGACCACTTTGTGGGTTTAGTGTAGGGGTGAGCTGTGTTTCTATATTATACACGTGGCATGATAATAGAGTCCCTTGTGGGTGCATATCCGACGTTCTTTTCTTTGTTGTTCTAGACCCTCTGATATTTTTTGTCTTTCAGTATATGCATGGGGCGTATCAGAGTCTGGTCTTTAAAATCCCCTTTGACCCTCATAATTTGATTGTTGTTCTTACTGACTGAATGATTACATATCTGCAAGGAGAGTGCCTGGCTGAATTTATAACTGCTCCATTTTTAACACAGTGTATAGATAAGCACATACTGCTGTATGGCTCACTACAATACTGAACCAGCAGTGGCAGAATGTTTGGAGGGAGTGTAAGGATAGAGACTGAGTAATTAAAGTTTTAAAAGAAAGGTTTTCAGGTGCATAGAAGAGTACATGCATAGTCCATAGGGGTTTGAAGCAGTCCATGTCCTAAGGTATACTTTGCTACATAAGTACTTAGGTACTGACTGAATGATTACAGTTCTGCAAGGAGAGTGTCGAGCTGAATGTATAACTGCTTCACTTTTAGCACAGTGTATAGATAAGCACATACTGCTGTATGG
This sequence comes from Lissotriton vulgaris, assembly GCF_964263255.1. Lineage (NCBI taxonomy): Eukaryota > Metazoa > Chordata > Amphibia > Caudata > Salamandridae > Lissotriton > Lissotriton vulgaris. The sequence continues at coordinate 247,076,888 of NC_141689.1, read as the reverse complement.
CTCACTACAATATTGAAACAGTAGTGGTTGAGTGTTTGGAGGGAGTGTAAGGATAGAGACTGGGTAATTAACAGTTTAAAAGACAAGTTTTCAGGTGTGTAGAAGAATACATCCATAGTAAATCGGGATTTGTAGCAGTCCATGTCCTAAGACCTACTTTACTGCATGAGTACTTAGGTACTGACTGAATGATTGCAGTTCTGCAAGGAGAATGTGGAGATGAATATATAACTGCTTCCCTTTTAGCACAGTGCATAGATAAGCACATACTGCAGTATGGCTCACTACAATATTGAAACAGCAAGTGTCAGAGTGTTTAGAGGGAGTGTAAGGATAGAGACTGTGTAATTTAAGGTTTAAAAGACAAGTTTTCAGGTGCATAGAAGAGTACATGCATAGTCTATAGGGGTTTGAAGCAGTCCATGCCGCAAGGCCTACTTTGCTGCATGAGTCCTTAGGTACTGACTGAATGATTACAGTTCAGCAAGGAGAGTGTCGAGCTGAATGCATAACTGCTTCACTTTTAGCACAGTGTATAGATAAGCACATACTGCAGTATGGCTCACTACAATGTTGAAACAGCAGTGGCAGAGTGTTTGGGGAATTGAAGGTATAATACACATGTTTGGAGGTGCATAGAAGAGTGCATTTATTATCTATAGGGGTTTGAAGCATTTCATGGCCTAAGGCCTACTTTGCTCTATCAGTACTTGGGTACTGACTGGATGATAACAGTTCTGCAAGGAGAGTGCCTGACTAAATTTATAAGAGCTTCAGTTTTAGCACGGTGCATAGATAAGGACATTCTGCTGAAGGGCTCATTACAATACTGAAACAGTAGTGTGAGAGTGTTTGGTGAAAGTGTAACGATACAGACTGGGGAATTAAAGGTATAAAAGGCAAGTTTGCAGGTGCATAGAAGACTGCAAGCATAGTCTATAGGGGTTTAAAGCAGTCCATGGCCTAAGGCCTACTTTGCTCCATTATTACTTGGGTACTGACTGGATGATTACAGTTCTGCAAGGAGAGTGCATGACTGAATTTATAAGAGCTTCAATTTTAGCACAGTGCATAGATAAGGACATTCTGCTCAATAGCTCAGTACAATACTGAATCAGCAAGGACAGAGTGTTGCTGGAAGTGTAAGGATACAGACTGGGAAATTAAAGGTTTAAAAGACAAGTTTGCAGGTGCATATAAGAGTACATGCATAGTCTATCGGGGTTTGAAACAGTGCATGCCCTAAGACTTCCTTTACTGCATGACTACTTGGGTACTGGCTGAATGATTACAGTTCTGCAAGGACAGTGTCAAACTAAATGTATAACTGCTTCACTTTTAGCATAGTGTATAGGTAAGCACATACTGCTATATGGCTCACTACAATACTAAAACAGCAGTGGCTGAGTGTTTGAAGGAAGTGTAAGGATCCAGACTGGGCAAAGAATGTAAAGAATGTATAAATGAATCTATAAGTGCTACACTTTTAGTACAGTGAATGTTTTAGTACATAGTACTCAAACCATTATTATTATATAACAATAAATGTATTCTTCTAACATCTCATAATTTAACAGAGCTTCTAAAATAATTTCATCAGGTATTTCATTGACATCAATTTCCTGGTAATCAATTTCGGAATTTATATGATCAAAAAACTCGATTTCATCTAATACTTCCACAAAATTCAGCATCAAAGCTTTTGCTTCAAATTCACAGCTGATATCTGCAGCACTAATTTCTTGATCTTCAGACTTACTGCCTGTGAAAGTTACGTTTAGCTCTTCTATGAGACTGTTGCTAATATCCAAACTGTGTTCCATATTCTTCTGTTGTTTTTTCATGATCAATTTCTTATATTATAGGTCCTTGTACAAAAACATAAACACTTCATTTGATCAGTTTTCCTAATACATAACATAAAACTAGGTTTCTCAACTATTTTGCCCTTAAAAAAATATTATAGAAATTCCATTCTCTACTACTTTTGAAGGTTATATAAATATAATTATTTATATGAATTTCCTGTTTTTAAATGTTCTTACATTTTCAAACTAGTCACTCCTTATGACTATAGGAAAAGACTCAGGCTGTTATAGTAAAATGCAGTACTAAAAAATGTACAATATGTCTATTCACCTTACCTGTTCTAAACTAGTAAATGTGTTTTAGTGAAATGCAAGGGATACTGTTGGTTGTCCAGAATAACAATGTGTTTCTGTGTATATTTAGGTACCATTATCACACTCGTTTTCGAATACTTCATGTGTTTTCACACACATTAATTTTTAAAGACCTATCCAGTAGTTACCTTTTAACATAAAAAGAAAGTAGTGATTCCTTATATAAGTTGAAAATACTCACAGCAACAGGTATAGAACAACACTTCAACACATTGTATTGTGTATAATGAAGACATATTTACATAGAGAAGAAAAACTACACACAGTAACGTACCCTGTCCTTCTAAACATAAATAGAGTATTTGAAAACACTCTCTGTGACATATTTTATAAGAATAATTTGATCTCTTTTAATCCTAAAACTCTCTGGTCTCTACTAGTCAAGCATGTCTTTCAATTCAATACCATAGTGGTACGTTGCAGAAAGATGTTCTAAAGCCATTTTTCATTTTAAAAATCTCTATAATAAAAGTCTCTGGCATTTTTTAAATGAATGGTCAAATATAATAGATCCTCAGGTACACTCAGTATATATGTTAACTTTTTCAAATGTCTTTAAAAGATACAAACCATCTTTGCACAGATATGTACTCCATCCATCTCTTGTTACATCACCTCTGTAGAAGCACATCCCATAAACCATTTTTAATAGTTACTTATACTTACCTTAAACATAATAAATAATAAAAAAATTATATATTATAAAATTAGCATCTGTAGAAGACAAAAAAAAATACAGTTACAATATATATTTTAAAATACAAAATAATTTGCAAAGCATTTCATTTGCCTTTTTTGCTGTTCTCAGAATATATTGCATTGCACTAGAAACAGTGAGTTCAATAGTACCCATCACATAACAGCGGGCAAAAAAAGACAATCAATAAAATTATCTTAAAAAAACATTCAACATTCTCAATAACAATCTAAAAAATAGAAATAAAACATGTTACATGTTTTTTTCTTAGAGCAATTTCTTAGGTAAGTATGAGCCATCTCAAACAATCTTAAAATAACAAAACACTATCATAAATTTTCATACACTGCAAATAAAGTTACTTACAAATATATACTGACAAAATATACAACAAATAGCCCTTAATGGTTTTACATACTTTTCCTCATGGCCAAATAGTATATGTTAAATTCTTAGTTTGGAAATTCTTCAATAGCAATCCTCAGCATCGACCTCCCAGCCTTCTGATCCAAAACCACCGACATCATTTGCGGCGTTCCCCAGGGCTCATCCCTCAACCCGACGCTATTCAACATCTACATGGCCACCCTCACACAAGTGGCCCGCCATCACAACCTCAACATTATCTCCTAAGCCGACGACACCCAACTCATCTTCTCCCTCACCAAGGAGCCACATACAACCGAAAACCGTCGCCAACTGCTTATGGATCAAATCTCTAAATCTCAAGGCGGAGAAGACAGAAATACTCATTCTCGGACCCACCCCCTCAGCCTGAGATGACTCTTGGTGGACGACTACATTGGGAACAGTACCAGCACCTACTGACCATATACACAACCTAGGATTGATCTTCAACTCCTCCCTCTCCACGTCTCCTCATACTGCTACAACACCCTACGCATGTTCCGCAACATTTACAAGTGGATCCTAACCGAAAGAAGAAGAACACTGACACAGGCCCTCATCAGCAGCAGACTAGACTATGGCAATACATTCTACACGGGAATTTCAGCCAAACAGCTACAACAAATCCAAAAGACCTCCGCTAGACTGATCATCAATGTCCCCTGCTGTAGCACCCAACCACCCACCATCTGATACACCTGCAATGTCTCAATGTCAACAAGAGGATCATCTTCAAGCTCCTCACCCTCACTCACAAAGTATTCTACAACAGCAGACCAGCCTAACTTAACTGCAGTAATCCTGAAAGGTCAACTTTTGGCTTTAAACATATGAGGTAAGAATCTGGTAACTCTTTAGGCAAACGTTGTTTAAAAACCAATTGACTATCATTACAATGTATCCAACCTTTCAGACATTTTAAATAAACAGTGTAATGTCCAGATGTTGTAGAAGGACCATCATGAAAAATAATTTCTACAGCTAAAACAGTTCTTCCTGATATTGATAGTTGAGTAGCTACAACATTTTTAATTAAAGTTTCCAATTTTCTTCCATCAGCTCTACAGCATTGCAGCATTAAAATGACATACTGTGCATATCTTTGTATAAATTATGTTGATGATATTTGTGATTTACATTGGGTACACTCCATATTTTGACTTGCTCCTCTAACTAGATTGTTAAAAGACATTGATTCAGTCTGGTAAAGTCAAATATATCAATCTTTCCATGTCTATGTTAGTTATAAGACAGGCCAAAAAGGTTTTCAATATCCATACCCTCATCTTCCAATACAACAAGCATATACATTAGAAATTCCTGGCAATCTTGCTGAATAATCTGTGTAAATTGAGTAGAACCAGAAAATATGTCCAAAACATTTTTTTGAATATCAGAAACACTTTGTATTTTACTTTTATCACTACTAAATTTCTCATAAACAGAATACAACAACAAACAGAATCTTTTTTCCTGATTTTCAACAATTTGCTGTTGCAAACTTTCAAGAAAAAAACAACATTAACAACTACATTAGCATAGCAGTTGACACCAGAACTATTTTCAAACTGATAACCAGCAATCTCTTCAACAATGTCCTTTTTTCCTTTTTGCTTGCATTTTCGTCTTCTTTGTTTTCTTTGTCTACAGCTTCACTACAGATATTCTCATATCTTCTTTTTCTAGCTACCACACACTTTTCAAATACTGGATATTGACCTAAATTGGGTGCATATTCTCTTCTTAACCTATTATACTCTTTCACACAATTTGCATCTGCAGTAATCTTTTTCTCATCAAAATCAATCAAGTACAATCCAGATTAAGTTCTCACTCGAGACAAAGCAACATATGCCATACCCTCTTTAAACACAGTACTTCCAATATTCACTAAAGCACTATCTATACTTAAATCTTGAGATTTATGAATAGTAACCGCATACACCACAAAACAGGAAACTGTTTTCTGCGAACATACAAATCTTTTACAAGAAAAAACCGAGCTGAACAACGACTAAATTGTTGTACTTCTTCAATTTGATCAAATTTGATTTTCAAAAATTCAATACCATCTCTATTTACGTAATTAACAAAATCAACAACTTTACCCATTGCTCCATTTAGTAAACCTTTTTCCACATTCAAATTACGTCGTAAAATTACCCTAGAGTTTACACATGCATATAAATTCTTTTCTAAACCAGCAGTTTTACTTATCGATTTCTCTAAAGAATTCCCTCTTCAACTTTTCTGTCAAAATAATAGTGATTTCTTCATGCTCTATTTTATCAATAGCTTCCAATTTTATAATTTCCTCATTTTCCAAATTTAAAATGTCTTCTTTGAAAATAGTACATTCACGCAGCGTTGGCATTAAACAGGTTACATATTTGTTTTCTGCTATTCTCATATATATTTTCTCAGGAACAATATTTTCATTTGGAAACAAATTGTAAAGTAATCTTCTCTGTAACGCTTGTTTGCCATGTTCAGTCACTTTTCCAATTCTTATATCTTGAAGAATAGTTCCATAATCAGCATCATTTGCCTGTCGCATATTTGTAATAAGTTCCTTATACTCAAAATATGACCAAATATTAACATTTCCAATGCTCCCCAAAGACTTTCTGGTATCTTCATGCGTCAGTGTTTTAAACAATGGTTGTCCGTTAACAGGAGTAAGTTGTAGTAGATCTCCAAAAACTATGACTGTTTTCCTCCAAATAATACGTCATACTCTGTTTTAAGAGCATTCTTAAATGCACAAAGGCAAGCATCAAGTTTGTAGATAAGTTGTTTTTATTTTAATTAAAAAACGTTTTCCTGTTCCAGCTTGTCCACTCACGTACATTCGGATAGGTTGAAATGATGAGTAACAGCACTCTTTCTTTTCATGAAGTAATCCATGGTCAATCTGTTCTCTCATTTGGTCATATATTTGTTTCTGCTCAACATTTAGTTGTTTTTCCAAGTTTCCTAAGTTTGTTACATCTTCTTGAGCTTGATACATTGCTGTTAACACCTCTTCCATAGCAGTTGCTGCTTCATTTTGAACAATTGGTTCTCCTAGTGGATCCTAACTCAACAGAGCTTCTTGCTCAAATTCGTCGTTCAACATTTTCACATAATTAGCAAAAACAGGACATTGTATAGTATCTTTACTTGCATTGAACAAATTTTCATAGCTATCAAAATCTCCAAGTAATTCCAATTCTGAACGCCGCGGATTAAAGAGTTGCAAAAGAGCTAGATAATAAAATTCCCTTTTGTCAGGAGTTTCGCAACTCAGTTTACGGTGATTAATCAAATGTCCTTTTCTGTGTTTCACCAAACATCCTTCAGAACCATTCATGGCACATATACCATTATTGATGTTTTCTGTAATATTCCGTTTAAAAATATAGTTTTGCAGCACTTCATAGAAACAAATGTTCTCAAGATGATGACTTCTATTTGGGTAATATGTATCCAACATATTTGTTTTCACAATATCTGTACTTTCTGGCTCTTTTTCAGCTAAATATTAAATTTCTTGTACAGATTTAAGTACTCGATTTCGTGTTGAAGCAAGACCTAGACTCACCCAAATGATTCTTCTTGATTTCGAGTATAGACTTGCAGATGATAAGCGATCCGCGCATTCATACGCTCCAATTTCTCGATGAGATAACATCTTCAAACTATAACTGTATAATTTCTTACTTAGACTCTTCTCGTGGTAAATCTCTTCCCACATTTCCTTCAATTCTGTCGTTTCTGATTTTGTTATGTAGGATGTTACATATCGAGCAACAGCAATGGCATTGTCTGCAACGTATTGAATATATATCAATGTTAGCATTCCACATGGACAAAATGACTGGGTTGTAGTCATTTATGTATTTTGACTCTTCATTTCTTTTGAAGTTGTAGGTATTTTTTGAAGACTTTGTTGTGATAGTATGTCGTAAAGATGACATAAAACTGTTCACTCTTCCCTTCGATATTACAGGACGCGGAAATCCAAAACGACATTTGGGTAGAATTTGTCCTTAGATTTGTACTTTCGACGACAGTATTTCCCACAACGATGGCTTTGGAATCGTAAGACTTGTTGTCTTAAATCCTTTTCTTCTGTGCTTTTAGGTATAACACATGTAGCATATTCTTCAATAACAGACAACACAGTATCATCCAAATCTGTTCCAAATTTGGGAGCATCTTTGAATCATATTAGCATATGTATGTGAGGAGCACATCTTGCTTGATACTCCTTTCTCCAAAAGAAATGCAGAGCCTCTCCAAGAGGAGGATATTTTTTATTGGTGATAAAAGACATCATAGCTTCAAATCTATGATGGAAATACCTGCATACATTAACTGGATCCAAAGAGCACAATTCTCCAGGTGTCTTGTATTCAATATTACTATATTTGGATTTGCCTCTCAAAGAAATTGAAGTAAATCAACCCAAGCCTATTCAGCACAACTTACAGTAAGGAACCATGTAGGAGTTCCTAAGTTCCTTAGCATACATTTAAGCTCTCCATGACGACGGTACCAGCACTCATTAGTACCAAGCTGACATGCCATCAGATTAATCAGCTGAGATTCCAAAACATAATCTTTCTTCTGTACTTTATCCATAAATTCCTTTGCCGAAACATTTTGCAGATGTACACCTGTTTTTAATATATGATTGACTGCATAAGAAAGTCCAGACAAGTCACTCTTAAACAAAAGATGAAACAAATACGGAATACATTGTCGAAATCTTGGATCTTCTGCATATAATCTTGATGTCCGGTATTCAGATGCAGGAATCTGCACAGGTCGGTCATCATATCGTCCGCCTTTTCCTGTTGGAAAGAACTGAGGGAAACAACGAGCTTCCAAGCTTTCTTCCCATACGCTAATGGGACTTCCCTTTGTTTCTTTCATTTGCAATAACTTATAGTATTCCTCATCACTTCTTTGGAATGAAGTGGATAAACACTGTAATGTTCATAGACTTCTTCATTTTTGGACACATCCACTTTTTCAATTTTTCCACATGACGAGTCACTATCTTCTTCTACAGTTATTTCTTCTTCTCTCACATACACATTTTTATAATATTGATTGTTTTTTACCAGATACAATGTTGCTTTTTTCACTTTACTAACATCCACTAATTCTTGCCAGATTTTCTTACTCTTAGTAGGAATGCCATTAACAAGAATAACTAAAGGTTCATCTTCTAAATTTAGGTATTTAATCCATCAGTTCAGAAGGAATATTTACCAACTCAAGATTATTATGCACAGCTTTAGCAGGAATTTTATTCTCGTCTAATTTGTTTTAACAATATTTACAAATATGCTGATCAGAACCCAAATCAAAACAATTCTCCACCAACAAATATGTTGCAAAATCCTTCCACTCATTATTATTTTCCTTTTCACTTTTTAAATTCAAATCAACAGTCCTGGTCTGATTTTTATAATGAGTTTGTCGACAACAAATACAAGAATAATTTGGCCTTTCACCTGAAATCAACTTAAACTTCATAATTTCTTGCTCAAAATTTTCTGTACTACAATGTTGTACATTCTCTTTCACATTTCCTTCCGTTAATGTATCAGTTTCTGCACTGTCTTCCTCAGGACCAAAGTAACTAACCTGAATTTCATCACAAACATTCATGGAAAGGGGCGACCATTCGGTCCCCCCGAACGTATGGCTGAGTACCACGAGCCCCCCGGGAAGCCATTTTTGGGCGGGAGGCGAGCCTCGGCTGGTATGCCCGAAGCGGCGTAGCCGGGGCGCGCTGTTTTCCGCCCTCGAGTGGGCTGGCCTAGACACTGACGCAGCTGGCCACGCCCTAAGGGCAGGCAGGGGCGGGTTTACGCCCGCCCTGAAGACGGATAAAAGAAGCAACAAGCCAAGAACGCATCCTCTTGTTCCTGTGCTCTGAAGCTGCACCCCCTCGCTGCACGTGAGCTCGAGACGGAACGAAGAGCCAATTTGAACGTGGTAATCTTTCTTCTTTGTCTTACAGATATTCGGTCGGAGAATGCCTAAGAAAGTCGGAAAGCGAATGACTACCGACCAGATGCTGCGAGTTCTTATGAAGGAGGTGACCGACCTGAAGAAGCGAATGGCGGAGAAAGATGGGGAAGAGGGGCCGAAACGTCCGTTGGTCGGAGCAGCTCCGGGAGGAAAAGGCAAGAGGCCCAGAAGGGGAGCAGCTGGAGGGGACATCCCGGTTCCCTGTACCCCACTCGAAGAGCCAACTCCGGTGCCGGCAGAGGGGAATCCGATTCCCGTGGTGGTCACCCCCGTGTCCGGGGGGGATATGCCGCCCGAGCTGGCAGCACAATTAGCAGCGTGGTTGGGTAAAGATTCGGGCGCCACGGCTGACGACGCACGAGTGTTGGTGAGGCAACTGCGTGAAACGAGGGAGGCGGCGAAGGCAGCATCGCCAGTTATCACGCCGGCTGCGGCAGTAGGAAAACCACCTGGGACAGGCTCAGCCGCAGATACAGCTTCCGGTTCAGGTAAGCGGCCATTGCCGATTGCGAGGGATGAGTCTGCCCCGTCAAGACGGGAAAAGTTGGGTCAACATGTCCCTCTAGCTATTAAGGAAAAGATATGGGCAGATGAATATGTAAACATCTTCTCGTTACTTACCGATCATTTTGAGATGGAATATGTGAAGAGCCAAAAGGAGCTCATGCATCCGAGTGTTTGGCGCGCAGAGATGGCCGCCTTCAAGGTAAATGAGAACATTGGCAATTGGGGCAAGGCGTGGGGGATTTTTACATCCATCCTGGGCGAACGTAAGCCCGAGTTATTGTCTGAATTGCCGATTTATCAGTCACGTATCATGGGGTATTCCGTATCACATGGGGGCAATCAATGGTTCTGTTACGATAATATTTTCAGGAAAGCGAAAGAACATGATAGAAACTTAACTTGGGATTGTTACGATTCTGTGTCATGGTCAAAAATGTCGGAGACTGGTATGTTGAATTTGCCATTAGTAGGGAGTAGTGTGGGGGAGTCCTCCCGCCCATATTCAGGGTCCTCCTTTCGATCAGGCGCGAGTAACGAATACCAGTCCAGGCCGAACGGCACCACAGGTAAAAAAGGGAGTTGCTGGAACTTTAACAGGGGAAAATGTACGAGGCCTCAAGGGTCATGTAAATTCAGGCACGAATGTAGCGAGTGTGGGCAAGCGTCCCATCCTGAGTCCATGTGCAGAGCCAAAACGGGTGATAACGGGGGTAGAGGAGGCGCCAAACAGGTCTGAAATAGGCCGAGGGGCGCCTTTACCTACTCCGATTGATACCATGGCAATGATTCCTTGGCTCAGCGAATACCCGGATCACGCTCCCGCTGGGGTGTTACGGAACGGATTTTCATATGGTTTCCGCATCCCAGTGGGGGAGTTTCAGGGTTTAGCGAAATGTAAAAACCAAGTATCAGTTTTGCAGCACACGACCGTGGTACAGGAGAAGATTGGAAAAGAGGTGGCTCGAGGTCGAGTCGCCGGTCCGTTTAGTGTGCCACCGGTTGCTAACTTTGTTTGTTCCCCCTTAGGGGTGGTTCCCAAGAAGGACCCGGGTGAGTTTCGGCTGATACATAACTTATCAGCCCCACGCGGTCTTTCCGTAAACGATGCGATAGACCCGGCAGTGTGTTCAGTACGGTATGCATCTTTCGATGAGGCCGTAGCCATTTTGAATCGCCTCGGGCCCGGTGCGCTGATGGCGAAATCGGATATCGAGTCAGCGTTCCGGTTGCTCCCGGTACATCCAGACGATCAGCATCTTCTTGGTTTCATGTTTCAGGGACATTATTACATGGATAGATGTATGCCAATGGGTTGCTCTATATCTTGGCATGAGCGGATTTTGCGGATTGGCAATCCGCGAATTTTGCGGATTTGCGGATTCGCAATCCGCAAAATCCGCGAATTCCCGCGAATTTGCGGATTTTTTTTTTTTTTGTGTTCGCCCGTGTTTCTGCCAGTTCGCGAGGGTTTTTACAACTTCGCAATTTGCGAACTTACCTGTCGGGTCGCAAGTTTTGCGAACTTGTTGTTTCTACGTGTCCAGCCTGTTTGGGACACTCTTCTTCATCACTGCCACTCTCTGTCACCACTGCCACTCTCTGACTACTCATGCCACCCTCTGGCCCACCCATGCCACCCTCTGTTTCATCACTACACCCTCTGGTTGTCCAGTGTACATTATTTTCGGCAAAGCAAAGCACACCTTCCCTGCCTCAAGTGACCTGAATTAATTTGGGGCTGATTAATGTGTCACAGAATATTTTTTTAGCTGGCACCTGCTTCCTTAGTGCGCCCTGATTAGTGATCTTTTGCACTTGCTAAGTGCTTTCATTGTTGCAAAATTAGTTACAACTGACAATAATGAATTAGGGGCTGATTAATGGATTTTAACTTCCAGCCTGGCTCCTGCTTGTCTCCCTTAGCTGTAATTCAGGACCTTTGTGGCATATGTGTAACTATTCTGAGGTTCAGAGCAGGGTCACATAATAGTTTCAACTGGCAACTGAACTCTGGAGGGGCCCCTCAGGAAGCCCTACAGGAAATGGCTACTAATGATGTGCCTGAACTTTTGAACCTGGTAAGTAGTTACTTTCAGTTTTGCCAAGATCATATTTCTGCAATTTCGCACTTATTCGCGGGGCGCGAACTCACGCTAACAGTGCGAGCAGTGCGAGCAAAATCCGCTGCTCGCGGATTTGCGGATTTTGCGGGAAATTCGCAAATCTCGCGGATTGCGGATTTCCCGAAAATCCGCAAAATCCGCGAGCGGAACGGATTTTCCGCCCACGCCTAATTTCGAGCAGCTCAGTTGTTTCCTGCAATGGGTCTTCACAAGGAAGACGGGGTTTCATCAGGTTATGCATTATCTCGATGACTTTTTGTTTCTAGGGGCAGCCGGGGATCCGGAGTGTGGTCAGGCTTTGAATGAATTTTGTGTCTTAATGAACCATTTTGGTGTGCCATTGGCACCCGGTAAGACGGTGGGTCCTTCGACTTGCCTCGAGTTTCTGGGTATCGAGCTCGACTCGGAGGAGGGTTGTTTTCGTTTACCAAGAGGAAAAGTGCTCAGGTTCAGGGCATCCCTGGAGACGTGTATTAGTCAGTCCAAGGTTAAGTTGCAGCAATTACAACAATTGGTGGGACAGCTGAATTTCGCCCTGAGAGTAATACCGATGGCCCGCCCCTTTTCCCGCTCGATCGCTCAGGCCATGGTCGGCCTGAAGGAGGGTCACCATCGCACGAGACTCTCGGCCGAGGTTCGCCAGGACATGCGCATTTGGTTGGCATTTCTGGCGGATTTCAATGGTCGAGTTGTCTGGAACAAACCGGCGGTGTCCTCCGAGGAGCTGGGGCTGTGGACAGATTCGGCAGGGAGCATTGGTTTTGGTGCCATCTTTGGCACACAATGGTCGGCTCAAAAATGGCCGTCATGGTGGCATGAGGATGGGTTGACGAGTAACATTGCTTTTCTTGAACTGTTCCCCATTCTGGTGGCCCTGAAAACTTGGCCTGAGGGGTTTAGAGATCACTCTGTGGTATTCTGGTCTGATAACATGACCGTGGTTGAGTGTATCAATAGCCAGGCGGCACGATGCAAATGGATCCTGAGGCTGCTGAAAGAAATTGTCTTGTTGTGTATGCAATTGAATGTCCTATTTAAGGCAAGACATGTGCCGGGGGTGATGAACCAGGCGGCTGATGCGCTTTCTCGTTTCCGTATGCAGGCCTTCTGGGGTTTTCTGCCCACAGCGGACCCGGTGGCGGCACCCTTCCCCGAAGCTCTCTGGTCTCTCGGTGCCCCGAATTACGAAACCTCGTGGGAGAGAGTTTAGCACCCAGGACAAGGAAGGAGTATGAAGGGGCGTTCCGTTCCTATTTGGCCTTTTTGGGGGCTGCTGGAGGGGAGCTTTGGGGCCAGGAGGAGGGGGTAGTAAATTTCCTGCTGTCTTTACATCAGGCAGGCAAATCTGTGGCTACTGCCCAGAGGCATCGGGCAGCCATTTCCTTTGTGGCAAGGGCTTATGGGATCCAGGACCCGACAGCGTCTTTCGTTGTACAAAAAGCGCTACGTGGGTGGCAACGCCTTGAGGGTCGCAGAGTAGATGAAAGGCGCCCGATAGGTCTGGATAGGCTGGCCCTGTTATTATCTGTACTCCCTTCAACGTGTTCATCCCAGTATGAAACAGTGTTATTCCGAGCCGCTTTTGCGCTGGCATTCCATGGGGCTATGCGGGTAAGCGAACTAGTGGCGAGGAACAAGCGGGATGTGACCGGGGGACTGTGCCGAGAGCACGTTCAGGTCAGAGGGGAGACAATGTCCATCTCGTTTGTCAGGTCCAAGACCGACCAGGGTGCGATGGGGGACTGCATAGTCATACAAAGGATTCCCGGGTCCTCCATGTGCCCGGTAAGTTGCGTAGAGGAATATTTAACGCAAAGGGTGGCATCATGGGGGGGGACATTGTTGCGACACGCTGACACCACCCCACTGACGAGGTTTCAGTTTCAGCGGGTGCTTGCGATGTCAATCTCCGCTGCGGGCTTGAACCCCGGCGAGTTTGGGACCCATTCCTTTCGGATAGGGGCTGCTACAGAGGCTACAGCCAGGGGTCTGAATGTCGAACAAGTTAAACGTGTGGGGCGTTGGTCCTCGAACTGTTATAAAAGGTATGTGCGGTTGCACATGTTGTGAAGCTGTAATGATGTACTCACGCTTCTTGTTTTTCTTTGGTTTTCAGTTGCGCAAGCCTACGAGGGGGGGCGGACTGTGCAGTCGACCCAACACCGGGTCAGCGGTCAGAAATCACCGGCTGTGAAAAAGGAGGTGTGGGTCGTGGGCCACTCATACGTGAGGCGGGCCGCGGACGTATTCAAAGCAGGTGACATGATTCACGTGGCTGGGGAATACGGGTACAGTGTGTCCTTCTACGGAAAGGGCGGGCTCTGTATTGACCAGTTTCAATCATTTTTTGAGGGTTTGTTAGGGCGGACGAGGTCACCGCCGTCTGTAGTCATAGTACATCTTGGGGGCAACGGTCTGGTGTCCACTGGTAGACGACTACTTCTTGAGGCAATGCTTTCCACTGTAAGTTGGTTAGCGAGAAGAGTTCCAGGGTGCACAATCGCATGGTCCCATATGATACCGCGACAAGTGTGGCGGGGGGCTCGTTCAGTTTCTGCCTGAATCATTCAGTAAGGAAGATCAATAATAAAGTGAGTCGATTGTTCCGTTCAAGTACACTGCATTCTATTTCGCATGGCTGTATTATAGGGGACAGTATGTATTTGGGTGATGGTATTCATTTGTCCCGGGTGGGGAACGAGTTACTCATAGGAGACCTGATAGCTTGGCTGGGGACTTTACGACATGACCTTTAGGTAGGAGTGTGTGGGGGGTCCGGATAGCCGGTCAACTATCCGGCCTGTGGCGGTAAGGTCATGATCGGTGAGCACTAATTAGTAGATCCCTATGAGTGGGCGTCACCCATTACGGATGGGAGCGCTCGAGGGAGGTGGCCATTGGCCCCTCAACGGGTAGGCGGTCCCTTCTAAGGATGGGACGCCGAAAGGAAAGGAAAGGCGGTCAAGGCCCCTTCCTGGGTAGGAGGGGCTACAGCCCCCTCCTGGGGAATTTCCCGGGGCCAGGATATCTGCGGCGGCAGATGTGGTAAGTTGTGTGGGGTTTGGGAGGGGGTCTACGCTACCTTCTAGATACCTCACACGAGTCCTCGAACGACCTTTAAGTGGCGTCGAGTTTATTGGGGCCCCCGTCAAGTCAAGGGAAATTGGTAGTTGCACTTGAGGTACACCTCTGTGCGGTCGCCCCTCACAAGTGAGGGGGATTTTCGGGTTTAGGGATCTTGACACCGGTTACGACCTTGCCGTTGGCCCTTAAACGTTAGGATGTACAATTTCAAAATTTCAAGTTAATGTTTTGTAGGATGTTAGTTCGGCTAGGAGAACCTTTGTATTAGAGATTATGTTAAGGTTAGCCAAACATCGCAATGTGGTAATGAAATTGTACATAATATGAAACTGTTATTTTAATGTTTTAATTTTGTTTCATATTTTAATAAATACGGCCGGGAAGGGTAACTCCCTTCCCGCCTTCCAAAAGTTTAAGAACTGTTTCCGGTTTCCCATCCTTGGGGAGTGTGTTGAGAGGGGGTGGCGGGTATCGCGGCCATATGGAAAGGGGCGACCATTCGGTCCCCCCGAACGTATGGCTGAGTACCACGAGCCCCCCGGGAAGCCATTTTTGGGCGGGAGGCGAGCCTCGGCTGGTATGCAAGAAGCGGCGTAGCCGGGGCGCGCTGTTTTCCGCCCTCGAGTGGGCTGGCCTAGACACTGACGCAGCTGGCCACGCCCTAAGGGCAGGCAGGGGCGGGTTTACGCCCGCCCTGAAGACGGATAAAAGAAGCAACAAGCCAAGAACGCATCCTCTTGTTCCTGTGCTCTGAAGCTGCACCCCCTCGCTGCACGTGAGCTCGAGACGGAACGAAGAGCCAATTTGAACCCACCCACCAGCCCCTGAGGACAGCCAGTTGTTTTGAATAAAGTTTTGATATGGTAATGCTATTTTCTTGCAGGTTGTGGTGAATGTCGTGTTATTCTTAGTATGCAATAAAGAATGGTCAGCTACAATATTTTCTTCAAATAAATAATTCTGCACTAAGTATTGATCAGTAATCATGCGTGAAATGGTTTATGGTTGTTTTTTAATTGAATTATTTAGTTAAATTGTCGTATTTATTTTTTGGTCGGGCGGTAAGGTCATGATCGGTGAGCACTAATTAGTAGATCCCTATGAGTGGGCGTCACCCATTACGGATGGGAGCGCTCGAGGGAGGTGGCCATTGGCCCCTCAACGGGTAGGCGGTCCCTTCTAAGGATGGGACGCCGAAAGGAAAGGAAAGGCGGTCAAGGCCTCTTCCTGGGTAGGAGGGGCTACAGCCCCCTCCTGGGGAATTTCCCGGGGCCAGGATATCTGCGACGGCAGATGTGGTAAGTTGTGTGGGGTTTGGGAGGGGGTCTACGCTACCTTCTAGATACCTCACACGAGTCCTCGAACGACCTTTAAGTGGCGTCGAGTTTATTGGGGCCCCCGTCAAGTCAAGGGAAATTGGTAGTTGCACTTGAGGTACACCTCTGTGCGGTCGCCCCTCACAAGTGAGGGGGATTTTCGGGTTTAGGGATCTTGACACCGGTTACGACCTTGCCGTTGGCCCTTAAACGTTAGGATGTACAATTTCAAAATTTCAAGTTAATGTTTTGTAGGATGTTAGTTCGGCTAGGAGAACCTTTGTATTAGAGAATATGTTAAGGTTAGCCAAACATCGCAATGTGGTAATGAAATTGTACATAATATGAAACTGTTATTTTAATGTTTTAATTTTGTTTCATATTTTAATAAATACGGCCGGGAAGGGTAACTCCCTTCCCGCCTTCCAAAAGTTTAAGAACTGTTTCCGGTTTCCCATCCTTGGGGAGTGTGTTGAGAGGGGGTGGCGGGTATCGCGGCCATATTACATCTGATACAGATCCACGCAAAAGAGCACTGTTCAACTTTTTTAACATTAACGCTGGACTTTTTGCATAATACAGTGTTCTGACTAATTTCCTCATTTGACTATGAGGTACTGCTAACATCCTGAAATTGTGAAGAACACTTCAACATACTTTTTGAGAAAGACAAGCAAGAGAATGACCTTGAAAACCAGTATTTTCTCTCACTCTGAAAGGGTCTAGTCCTTGCAACATCTAAATCTTTTGTTTAACACTTTTCTTAGTATACTCACGTAAGAAATTGCGCAACAAATCAATAGATTCCTGCCGTACGCTACAAATACTACTGTAATTCCAAGTGTACACTGGAGCTTTAGGACGTCTCCCTAAAACTTCATCAGCTAACACCTCTTCTGCATTTCTAGGAACAATTTTCTCTTTCTCAATAGGACAACCCTTTCTAACCTCATAAGCACGACCACTAGTGTCAACTTCATGCAACAAATCATTACTCTTAAAATAACTCTCTTCATTTAAAAAAGGCTCAGAACTTGAACTATGTTTCCATTCACCCAAATAAACATCAGAAAAATTACTTCTGTTAATTACTCTTCTCCACTTACTTTTAACCTTCATTAAATGGATTGGCTTATCTAGTGATCGAATTCTACTGATTACTAAAACAATTTGTTTTTCAATTCGAAAGCCTTCTCAACTAGATTTTCTATACTTTTCTTCTTCTTATAAAGTGCTGTTTTCTTTTACATTTCTTTATTTCTTTCATCAAATTCGACACAACTCTATTATAAAACATTCTTTTTCTAATTTCCTGAAATTGATTCTTCCTCCTTTTACTATACAGCGTTTCTTTAAAAGATGATTTTCCATAATTTTTCTCTTTTCTCGTTTTTCTTTTTACTTGCAGATACACTGTTTGTATTTTTGACATTGTGCACACTACTCCTACTGTTTGATAAATTCTTCAAAAAGGAGTTTTTTTCTTTTTGTTCCCACATTCTTGTTCAGGTAAATTTTGTGGATGACTTCTCTTTAAATAATAAGCTTTATTATGTTGTTTCCTCTTTTCACTTTTTGAAGGCATGATGGATTTCTTTTCGTGTTGATAGATAGAATCTATACTAATATAATAAAGAGAGAGCCCAAACCTTTGAGGCGGGTCATCTCAGGAACCAAAGCACCAATCACAACACCCAATACAGCGTTGGAAAGGGCAGTTGCAGTAGAAGGACATAGACTATGCAGACGCCCACCATATACATTTAAAAGGTAAAAGAACCGTGCCAGCAAAGTAGTCCCTTGTGGGCGTGTCTGCGTTGTACTGTGGGCATGTGCTGGGGGTGTGACAAACGCTGGGGGCGTGTGGTACGTTCGGCCCTTCATGCCATGCCTCATATCATGTGCTAATCCCAACCCGCTCCCTTTAAATACCCCTGCACCTCATATTCATAAGCCACCCTTTCTCCTTAAAATACCACAACACCCTTAAACACTAACCCATCTTAACCCTATAAATATACCCTGTACCCCAAAACCCAAACCTAACCCTAAAAATACCCCTGTATCCCAAAACCCAAACCTAGCCCTGAACACTATAAATACCCCTGTACCTCAAAACCCAAACCTAGCCCTAAACCCTAAAAATACCCCTGTACCCCAAAACCCAAACCTAGCCCTGAACCCTAAAAATACCCCTGTACCCCAAAACCCAAACCTAGCCCTGAACCCTTAAAATACCCCTTTACCCCAAAACCCAAACCTACCCCGGAACCCTAAAAATACCCCTATACCCCAAAATCCAAACCTAGCCCTGAACCCTAAAAATACCCATGTACCCCAAAACCCATACCTATCCCTAAACCCTAAAACTACCCCTGTACCCAGTGGTCGAAGTGGGGGGAAAAAAGTAGGGGAACTGTGGGCGGAGAATAAGGGGGCGGGAATAAACCGAAGATTGGATCAGTGGGCGGAGTCAGAGGTGTGGCTAGAAATAGCAAAACATACCAATTTTGAGTACGTTGGGTATTTCATTGACCAGTTATAGCTTATAACGTTATTTATTCAAACAATGGAAAAACATTTTTATTTGAGGGTTAATATATAAGTTGTTTACATCAAAATACATTTACAATGTGGGACATGTTTCCAATCACAGAATGTCCCAAATACGCTTATATGTGGAATCATAAGCCATTTGTCTCCGAGCCATGCAGTTTCTTTCATCAGCACTTCCTTTCCCTTTTTCAAACCATTTCTGAACATAAAATTCAGGTTTAAATTCTATGCCAGAAAGCCCTACGATTTTTATGAACATTATAGAAGATATTTCTCCTTGTTATGCCTTCCCTGGGAGGTGCAGGATTTTGACGCATTCCTAGGATTACAAGTCCCTGTAAATCTGTGATTGTATCAAAAACCATTGGGAGTTGCGTGGGAGACGTTTATTGTTGTAAGAAAACTACTGGGCTTACAAGGAACTCTGCAGTGATTTATGTGTTTTTAAGAGTGAGTCATTATGCTGCGCAGTTCTGCTGTTTTCTGTTAATGGGGGCCGATTTTGCTGCATTCTCCGATGCAATACCCACAGCAACACCACCCAGTAAGGCAACGCAGTAGCTTGCGTTGCATTGCTCCATATTTATGAAGCCATTCAAAGACATGCAAAGTGGCTTAACATGGCTTTTAAATTAATAATTGGAGCTTTGTGTTGTGTATGTACCACGTTGCATGGTTCAAGCATGATGCAAGGCCCTTTTAATCATGCCCCTTAGTCTTGTGTGCATGCAAATTCTGCAGTTCAAGTCCCTGTTGAGTTGCATTACTACTGCTGGAACAAGGCCAATGGAGAAACCAGTGGGTAAGGTGGACTGGCCTCAAGGGTCCTGTGACCTCCGTGACAAAGTCACTGCGGCTCTAGTGTGTGCCTCTTCTTTGGCCTGCCTGCAAGACTGGAGGTGAACTGCAGTATGGATTGTGGTGGACAGGCCTTCAAGGTTAACCCACAATCGCCACAGGTAGGGTCCACCTGCTGGTGCTAAGAGACCAGAGATTCTATGGTCTAGGAGGGCCTTTTAAGGTCTAGTAGGGCCTTCTAGGGTCTAGTAGGGCCTTCTAGTCTACTAGGGGACTATGCTCCCTCAGGAGAGTGGTCTGATGAACTAGTCACGAAGGCTAGACCAGGTTTCCTAGGTCCAAATTCAGTAGCTCTGGCCATAGTGTCACATCGTATCCTCCCCAAACACCCTTCTACCCCACTGAGTGAAACTAGCACTGTCTCCAGCTACAACCCAATGCACTGCCTGAAAAAAAGTAAAAACTTCCTGTAAAAAGAAAACACTCATAGGGAATGCAGGATTATGTAAAGCGTGCGAAATATAAGCAGGAACAACCTGTTACCTTAACTCTTTTACTCTCATTGTTCACAAATCAATGAGTTTTTTTGTCTCAAACATTGAGGACATGAATTCAGGGCTCATCCTGAACATAAGTGTTAAACAGGGCTCAAAAGAGAAAGGGACTCTTCAGGACAATCTGATCTGACTCACAGAAACCCACAAGGGCTCCTTCATATTCATGTCAGCCAGCTAGCCGCTCAAACATAGTACAGTACATATGTATTCAAGTGTCCTGCAAAGAATACCTTTTGAATTGTACTGCTTGGCCAACTCTTCTACTCACAAAAAACAAAAGCGATCTTGACAGTAAAAGGCACAATTATATTTTCATTCTGGAAATGACAAAAAGCAGTAACCCACTGAGCTATGCACATAAAATATTGCTCTTTGATATGCATGCTACAGGTTCTTTGCAGCAGGCGTATTAACCCTCTGTGCTACTTTAGATGAGTCAAAACAGCCATTAGCCAAAGCTCCCCACCCATCTCTCTCCAGCAGGTACATTGAGCACCAGAGTTCTCTTGGCACTTGTATTGTTGCCTGAAACCTGCTGAATATACAAAGAGCTTTGCAGTGTTTTTAAAACTCCTGCACTGCTACAAAACCGCCCCTCCAAACTAAACCACCCCCTACCCTTCCAGTCACCCCGGGAAATGCCTGATGCCTGGAATGGCCAGCCCGGCCTAGGTACTGTAAAGCCTTTTTCAATGCAATACTGCAGATATGTAAGCTTATTTAATGTAAACGTCACAAATCACTGTTAGTGTAAGGCACAGATTCTTCCTGAAAATCCCTTGAATTGGGTTCCTGCATGAATGATACACATGAGCAGTTTGGTACATAAAAGAAGGCCTCTGGGTAGACCTCTGAGGTAAGCACATTAATGTTAACCTAAGGACCCTCACACAGGACCACTTGCCTTTTTGATCTTGCTGTACAGTTCCGGCCTGTGCTTTACTGAGTGTAATCTTTTTGGCAGATGTTTTAAAGTTTGCACCTTTAACATAAACTTTCTAACAAGCAATACAATAATTTGTTGTAACTTCTAGACAATGTTGTACCTTTTTTAGGGCCATGCCGTACAGAATAGAAGTAAAGGCAGAAAGCAGTCATCTGTTCTGTAGTCCTGTGACTTTGAGTCACTTTCAAAGCCGGAGAGATGTTGCTCTTTGTAAACTCATTTACTAATACACAGAAGCCATAATACTATTGCAATTTCTACCAGTCATCTGTCATATGCAAAGGGGCCAATCGGTGACCAAACTAACCTGCAGTTTAGCTATTGATTTCAATTCTGGTTGGGGCTTGACATTTTAGAAGCAAAAATTGAGAAGTAGCGGCAATGGTTACTTTATGCAATAAATAATATGACCTTTCTAAAGGTTTTGTGTATTTCACAGAAACAAACAGCAATGTTTTAGAGGTCCCTATAAAATATGGGCTTAATCAGCATTAATCAATTACTGACTGCTGCAAACTACAGTTCGAGCTTTACCATTGCCCATTCTTTAATTGGAATTTTGGAACATTTAATACATTTCTGCCACCTGTGTGGTGTACGTTCTTTGCAGAAGGCATATTAATCCTGTGCACTACGTCAAAACGCAAAACTGCCAACAAACAAAACTCCAATCTCTCTCCAGCAGGAATACAAACAACCAGAGATATCAATCTTAAGACTGCACAGCTCTGCTGGTTTTATTCCTGGGGGCCAATTTTGCAGCACTGCTTCAAAACCGGCCCCAATACAAAACCAGCCTCCCACCCCTCCGTCCCATGCCCTGTAGGTCAGTCTGACCTTAATGCAAGGGCCTATTTTTTCATAGTCTGACCCTGGATGAGGTCCGAAAGGGGCTCTGGTGCTGGGGGGAGGGGGTTGTTACAGAACTGCACTTATTGTGCTACTTATATGCAATATATATATATTTTAAGTAAATATGTTTTTAAAAGACCACAAACCCTATACACAGATAATGCAGTAGTACACATTTAATAAAATAACATGAAAAACAGCTAAGACATTCACGTTTTCTAGTTATTTAAAAAATAATGCACCAGGTAATCTTTCATTTTCCCAACTGGATGTTTATTTAAGAGTGTGGAGTTCAGAGGCAGTTTAGGCTCCTCTTGCAGGTCCCAGTGCAGTGAAAAGAGCAGAGCTGTAAAGGAGGTGCTGGGGACCTCTGTGCAGGCACGCAGAACAATTTCCAAAAGAGGCTGGTGGGGCTGGGTCAGCTGTGGGGACAACGGAGGGCCTCTTCAGCAGCCGCCCTCCTCCTATTTTTCAGTTCAGAGCAGATTTACAGCAAGCCACGAATTCCTCACCTATCCCCTTTTCTTCTTTTCCAGGTGTCGTCCCTCAGTCTGCCTGAACCCGAAGATGAAGGGCAGAGGAGGTCAAGGGAGGGGCCACATAAGCATCTTGATGTGACCATTTAAATGGTCACAGTGGGGGCAGGCAGGCAGTATTCTCACTAAATGAAGTATGAATCACCGCAGCAGCAGGGCCATCAGAGGTAGCAGGTTTCGCGCTAACCTAAGTCTGATGGCCCTGTTAGTGTCCCATGAGATCAAGCCGAACATATCTAACTTTCCGCTGGCTTCATTTGGTTTTGTCTGATTTACAGCAATATCTCTGCACTGCCCTTTATGCTGCTGTGCAAATCCCATCTGTGCTTCTTCCTCGCTACCTCGCTGACGTTTCCCAGTATCAGAGAATCGGAGGATGTTAGCCGGCCCCAAATAGATGCTTGAGGCAGCTTCCCTACTTCACAGAATCGGGTTTATTTGGACAACACAACTTCGCACCTAATTATTTCTATCACGTGCACAGCTGTGATATTTGATACATGTGACTTGCAGTTTATTTAACAATATTGTCAAAATAAATGCTGATGCGATTTAAACAGGCACTGGTTAGAGGCGGCAGACCCGAGAGCAGAGGACGGCCCGGGACCAGGGTTCGAATCCCGGCGCGGCAGGTTTCTGGACCAGGATCAGCGGACTCGATAATTCTCTCGCCTCGGTGCCCACTCTGATCAGCGATCACACTCGGCAACTCTGGGCATTAGCTTGCCTCATCTTCACTAACGGCCCCACCAGACCGCCGGGGATGACTGGTCTCACCCTGGAGATACCCATTAAGGGACCATCTCTCAGGGTAGCCAGGAAGGGTTTCGCAGCGGTCGAAGCGCCTTGGGACCCTCCGGGTAAGTAGTGCGCTATATAAATGCCTATACATTTACATTTACATTTACAATACGTGGGGGCCTTCAATCTTTATAACAACCGATCTCTAATTTCCTTATTGAAGACTAATAGTGCAATTACCAGTCACAGTGGGGAAGGGGGAGGAGGTCGGAGGGCACTGCAGAGGCCTTCCTCGATGTGCACCACACAGGGGACACGCCTGAATGATAAAGTTATAATTTCTAAGTAGGACAATTCCTGCCGTCCCGGGACGCTTTTTCAAAACAAAGAAGTAGGGGACCGGACTTTGAAGATGGCGGCCGCTTAGGACGGCCAGGAAGCAGGGAGGCCGAGGAGATGTGGTTCTGGGTCTGAGACAGGGAATCAGGGCACCGCCAACCATACCATACGCACACCAAATCACACCAACGAGGATTTAGAAAGCTGCCGGAAAATAATTTGAAAAACGGCAGAGTAGACGTCAAACCGAGTGACTGCCCTATGGTGCTTCTTACCTGCCGCTGGCCGCTCAAGCGGCTCCTTCTGGAATTGACGCAGGCACTGAAGTCGCTCACGTCAGGAGACGTCCTCGGAGCAGGCTTGCTAGCGGAGCGGAGTTTGCGGAGTTCACGGAGTCGGGCAGAGGCACGGCTCAGGAAGCTTCAGCAGCTTCAGCAGGCACACCAGCGGCAAAAGACACGGAGCATTCTGGAGTCTGTGGAGGCGGAAAAGAAGAGGGGCAATAATCAACTGGATTCCGGTGAGCAATTTGGAGATAAAGATCGGAGAAGGGAGATTACGGCCCCCAAAGCGAGTGCAAGTGCTAAGGCAGCTTCAAGAAGGAAAGCTGCAGCGGAGTTGGCAGAAACAGCCCAGGAGAAGGAACATGAAGGCAATACAAATAAAAAACAAACATCCCCCGCGAGGAAGACGGCGCAGCAACAAGCAGCAATCAAGGGCAAACAAGGCACTACCCCTATCTCTGATATCTTTATAAAAGTTACTAAGGAAAAAGATCCCAAAAATGAGGCCGCAGCTGAAGTGTCTGAGGTGGATAGTTGCCCGAAAGACTGTGGAGGGGCCACGGAAGATATAGTTGACACCCCAGTTCAGTTAAGTGTTCTAACGAACTCACAAGAGAATGTTGGCCTCCTGGGGGAAGCTGATAATAATACCCCTGTGACCCAGGACATAGACTCAGGCCCCCCTGTGTTGGATGAGGAAGCGGGCGATAAGAAGGAATCTCCAAGCGAGATCTTTTTCTCTGTCTCGGAGGGGGGGGGGGGGAATGGTCTGAGGAAGACGACAGCCTGGAGCAAGAAGCCAGTGGCTCGGTTACGGATAGTGACCTGGACCAGGAGGATTTCAACCCCGCAACAACGGCGGTGAAGTCCACTACAGGAGCAAAAACACAGGGACATAGATGGGATTATCCGACAATTAACCCCCTACTCGAGAGCCCGGGAGGGGAAGCGGCACAGATGTCACTTCTGGAGGTGATACACCAGGAGATAATCGCGCACAGGGAAGAGGCTCGTCAAGAAAGTCGCAAATCACAGGCGGCGGTTAGAAAAATGCAAGGGGTGGTGAGGAAACTGACTAAAGTATGTGTGAATCTGGGAGATCGGGTTACAAATTTGGAGGAGAGAGTGGTATCGACCGAGGCGGAAACAGTGGCCACCTCAAGCAGGGTAGATCTCCAGGGTGAACAGATGACAGATGTACAACGGAAGCTAGAGGCGTTGGAGAATAGGTCTCGACAGAATAATCTACGCGTATTGGGGATTCCGGAGGGATCAGAGGGGTCGAACATGAGAGCTTTTGTGACCAAACTGTTCGAGCATGCCTTCACTGAGCTGAAGGGATGGGATTGGGCAAGGGAGATCCAAAGGGCCCATCGCACCCCTTTTAAGATCCATAAAAACGCCAAGAAGGGGGATAAGCCCAGAGCAATTCTTATCTTTCTGGGTAACTATAATCTGAGGCAGGCAATATCAGAAAGGGCAAGACCGGACTTGAAAAAGGATGTGGATGGCTTCACGTTTTTTGTTCATCCGGATTTCTGCCACGTTACCGTGGAGAGGCGCTGGAGACTAAGACAGATGATAAAACCCTTTCAGGACAAGGGTATGCAGGCATATCTGATTAACCCAGCGCAGCTAAAAATAATTAACTGTGGTAGAACCTTGTACTTCTCTTCTGAGGTTAAAGCCAAGGAGTATTTGGACGCACAAAGAGTTTAGCAACACGCCGAAAGAGCAGAGGTGACCAGGGATCTAATGGTTAAAGATGAGTCCGAAACCCAACGTGTTGATAAACTAGAATAAGGAAACTGGTTTAAGAAAAAAAGGAAAATAATTTAAAGAGGACTAAAGATGACTTTTTGATGGTCAATGATTGTGGGAGGAAAAAGGGGGGGAGAAAAAAAAAAGAGGGGGACGGTTATCAGGAGCGGTGTGTGAGGTGTGGTGTGTAGGGTGGTGGGGACATGGGCGCAACAGATGGGGGTTCTAACATAAAAGGGTTAGGTTTTGTTTTTCTCTTTGTAGGTTATCGGAAATCTCCTCGGTCTCAACTGCGAGCCATCACGTGCACAGACCGGCAGGTCTGAGCGCCTCTGACAAGAGGGGGTGGGGGGGGTTGGAGGGGTCAGAGGGGGGGAAGGGAGGTAAGGAGTGGGGGGGAAGGGGGGAAGGAGAGGGGGGGAGAAAAGTAAAAAGAATCGAGATGGTAAAGGGCAAGGAGTTGGTATTTATCAGAATAATGGATAAGAGCTAACAGATTGGATGCAGCAGTAACACCAGTGATGTCACACATTAAGATATGTACCATTAATGCAGGGGGACTAAATGACTGGAAGAAACGGCAGAGATTGAGTCATTTCGCTAAGTTTAACAATATAGATATATTGTGTATACAGGAGACCCATCTGCCTTGGGCAAAAAGGAATTTATTGAATATGAATGGGTATGCCCTATTAGGTTGTTCGTCGCAATCGTCAATGACAAGGGGGGTTGCCATCATGGGAAAATGGAATGTGGGTGGTGTGAGACGCACCAAATCTGACCGGACTGGCAGATGGGTTCTAGTAGAACTGAATGTAGGTATTACATTATGTGTGGTTTATGGCTCGAATGAGGATGATCCAACAGTGTTTGATGCTCTGGAGGAGGAGTTGGTAGATTGGGGGACTCCCATTGTTATGTGTGGAGATATGAATATCTCGGTTGATTGGAGGCAGGGAGTTAAATTTTTTGGACGTAAACCCAAGGTATTTCGGGCATTAGGATCCTTACTGAAGTCGCATGGGCTAGCTGATGTTTGGGGGGAAAAAGAGCCCGCTGATCCAGGCTTTACTTATTTCTCGCATCCTTGCCAGAAATACTCTAAGTTGGACTACTTTTTTTTGTCTCGGTAGGGGAGCTATGTAATGTTAAAGTTGCCAAGCTACCCAGAACAGTATCTGACCATAATCCCTTGATACTACTATACCAAGTGGACAATATCTCGAGGAAAGCAACAAGGTGGACATTCGAAAGGAAACTGTTAAATGATGATAGGTTTGTAAGACACCTTAAACAATGGGTGAAAGAGTTCTTTGATGCCAACAGATATAGCTCATCCCGTAATGGGGTGTGGGAAGCCTTCAAGGCCTCCTTAAGGGGGGAAACGATAAGCTGTTCTGCTAGGTTAAGGAAGGAGGATAGAAATATAGTAGAGAAGCTCATTTTTAGGCATGGGCGGATTTTGCGGATTGGCAATCCGCAAATTTGCGGATTTACGAATTTGCGGATTGTGAAAATCCGCAAAATCCGCAAAATCCGCGAATTGTCGCAGATTTTTTTTTTATGTTCGCACGGGTTTCTGCAAGTTCGCGAGGGTTTTGTACAATTTCGCAAATTGTGAAATTGTACAAAACGCTTGCGACCTTGCAGAAACCCGTGCGAACACAATGTGCCCAGTAGGGTATGTGCCTCTTGTGTGTGTCAGAGAAAGATCAGTTCAGCATATGAAGAGAAAGAAGCTCCTGGTCACAGGAACAGCACGGGTATTGCGCTCGTGAAAGTCAAGGATGCAAAGCCTATCCAGCATCACAGCTGATTTTCCAAGGTAGATTTGGGAAGAAGGCACACCTGTCCAGCCTCGACGACGCTCACGATTGTTTTTGGGCTAATGAATGAGTCACTGAATTTGAGCATCAACTAGTTCGAGCGACCATGTGTGTGTTCCTATGCAATCGCCCCGAAGGGAGCAGGGGTCCCTTGAGTGAGCTGTGAGCTGTAACTATTTTACAATGGCGCCAGCACGCTGCCAGCGCCGTTGTAAAATAGTTACAAAGTTAGCTTGCACAGGAAGCACTTAGATAAAATAAAGCAGCACCTGCTTCATTTTATCTAGTGGTTCCTGTGCAAGCTAACTTTGTAACTATTTTACAACGGCGCTGGCAGCTAGCTGGCGTCATTGTAAAATAGTTCCATGAGTGGGGGTTCAACTTTTGAACCCGTTATGTCCGCGGATTTTTTTTTGCGGATTTTGCGGGAAATCCACAAAATTCGCGGATTTCCCAAAAATTCACAAAATCCGCGGGCGTAACGGATTTCCCGCTCACCCTTACTCATTTTGGAGTTGGCGATGTCAGAAAAACGGCATATTGAGGAAATAGGGCTAGGACAAGATAGTAGGGTAACGGCGAGAACTATGGCTGTGATCAAGGGAGATATTCAGAGGGTAGTTACACAGGCGTCAAGGGCAAGGCGCTACGAGACAGGGGTACAAGCTGGAAGAGCGCTAGCACTGCGGATTAGGCAAGAAAATAACAGAAATAATATCCCCAGAATAGAGGATAATGGGATAGAGTATTCAGACCCGAAAGAGATAGTAGGAGTGTTCCAGAAATGTTATCAAAAATTATATGACCAGGAGGTGGGGCGACCAGCCTCATGTCAAGGGCTTGGGGCTGCATGCCCGGTTCTAGATGATAGAAGCAGGGAGGAGCTGGACAAGGATATAACCATTGATGAGTTAAGGAATGCAATACAGGATCTAGCAGCAGGGAAAGCGGCGGGCCCAGATGGGATCCCGCTGGAAGAGGTACCACAGATCACACCTTGCGTGCGATCTCGCTATTTGGTGCTATGGCCGCCACGGGGGGAGAAATGGCCATGATCCTCCTCGACGCGGAAAAAGCTTTCGACCGCGTGGTATGGGAATTTTTATGGGATGTCCTAGTCAGAAGAGGCTTTGGGGAAAAGTGTCTGAAATCAATCAAGGCAATGTACTCAGACCCGGTTGCTAGGATTACAACTATGGGCATGCGCTCGGAGGAGGTGGTAATTAGGAGAGGTACTCGTCAGGGATGCCCTTGTTCCCCATTACTGTTCTCACTGTATATAGATCCTCTGATTAGGGAAATCTTAGCCTCAGATAAAATCTCCCCAGTAATAGTAAATGGTCATACCACTAAATTATTGGCATATGCAGATGACCTGGCAATTGTTACCACTAATCCGCAGACAGCAATGGTGGAATTGTGTCAACTGGCTAAGGCATATGGGGCCTGTTCCGGTTATAAGTTGAATGAAGAAAAAACATTAATAATCAGTACAAACAATATCTATAAGGCTGATCAGAGGTTTGTGGAGTCTGCAGTTTATCTCGGGGTGAGGATTAATGCGAATGTTGATAAAATTATACAGGAGAACTATGTACCCTTGATTGCGGCAATTGAAAAAGAAGTAAGAAGAATAGATGTATTACATTTATCCTTGATCGGTAGGGTGAATGTACTGAAAATGTCAATGTTCCCTAAACTACTGTATTTATTCCGCGCTATCCCCTTATTAGTGGAAGAGAGCTTATTGAAGAAAATGGAAGCTGTTTTCTCCCAATTCGTGTGGCAATATGGTAAAATTCGTAGGTCATTGGCCAGATTATCTGTACCTCTGGAGGGAGGGGGATTATCAGCACCAAACTTGAGGCTGTATCATTGGGTTTGTTTAATGATGCAGATGAATGTTTTATTCAAATATGAAGAAATAGACCTGCCGGTTGGTATTTACAAAACCCTTACCATATATGAGTTGTTAGTAGGAGAAAGAGCACTGGGGCTCTTTACACGAGAAGTCGGCTATAGATATTATAAAAGGATTAGAAGTAAGGTGCTGCTTAGTGCCTGGGGGACTTGGAAGTCAATAATGAGATTCTTGAAGATACCAAAAATCAATAGCACATTAGATCTCTGGAGGTCAAATCCTTTTGTTCATCTGGGCCAGAATAGCAATAGTAGGATATGGAAGGGGCTGGGTGTTAGATGTCTGGGGGACGTTATGATTTGCGATGAGATAATGGGGTTTGATACACTACAGCAGAATTATGGTATACCAGCCAGCCAATGGTTATTATATAGACATCTGGAACAAACAGTTAAGTCAATCAGACCCAGGATTGCAATTCAGGAGATTAACCCAATTGTGGATTATGTAAGGAAAGGTGGTAAGAAGATTAGAATTGGTTATAGCTATCTTCAGCAGGGTCTGGGAGATGACATTGAAAAAACTGAATCTTCTTGGGCCCAAAAAATTGGGGATCCAGATGTAGACATTGATTATGCGTTGGTGTTGAATAAGAAAATACTGAGAGCGTCAAATCTGAAGGCCCAGCATTACAAAACTATTTTTAATTTGTACTTTACTCCTGCCAAATTGTTCATGTGGGGTAAGAGAGAAAATGATAGGTGTCCTAGGTGTGATCAAGGCCCTGCAGACTTACTGCACATGTTTTACAACTGCCAGAGTCTTACACCAGTCCTCAAAGAAATTTAACGGTTTTTAGCGGGGCTGCTATAGCAACAGATTACTCTATCCCCAACGACTGTTCTGATCGGCAGGTATGGTAACTTGAAGATAGAACGAGATGTCGAAGCTTTCATTTTTCTGTCCATGGCCGTTTATAGGATTTTAATATCGGCTGGATGGAAAGACTCTGTAGCCCCCACATTTCAGATGTGGTTAACAAGGCTCCTGGGAACTCATAATATAGAGGAATGTTTGTATGATTTTAAAGGAAAAAGATCGAGGGAATTCGGCAAAAAGATCTGGGCTCCCCTCAGAAAGTGGAGAGAAGTTAGATAAGTAAGATTGACTAAAAGGTCTATTGGTTTTAATTGATCTAACTGTTTATATTCTGCATTGTGTGGCCTCTGTGTCTTTTTTAACCTGGTTTTTTATTGTTGTAATTGTAAGATGTTTGAATCAATTTTAATCTCTGATCATATCCTGTTGTTTTATGTACTTTGATACCCGGATCCATCTCAATAAAAAAAAAAAAAAAAGTAGGGGAACAGACTTTAATAATTTTCAAAAGTAGGGGCACGCCGTGCCCTTCCGTCCCCGCCCACTTCTACCACTGCCTGTACCCCATAACCCAAAAACTATATCTGAACCCTTAAAATACCCAAACACCCCTAAGCATATACCTCAGTACCCCAAAACATATACCCCTATACCCATACTTACCTTATCCAAACATTTAAAAAAAATCATGCTTTTACCATTCACGCATTTACAACGAATTTCGTTGTAAATGTGTGCGTGGTAAAAGCATATAAAATGTAATGCCATGCGTTATAATGGCATTGCGGAGTCATGGTACTTTCGTAATGAAAGTATGCGGAGTGATGCTATGCGGAAAGAAAGTTGCGGAATAATGGGTGTTTACCCTCCCCGGCTAAGTACATTGGTGGCACGGCGGCCCACATCTCCAGCAACATACTCATATTTTTTCACCACCCATTTGAAAAATGCACAGGTCTCTCTCGTTGATGGCCAGCACCGACATACACTTTTAGACACATCTCCCGCCACAAGTTCTAGAATTGCGAACTTTAGAGCTGGGGAGCTACGTTTGAATCTCTACATCAGCTCAACATCCTGTGATTCCAGGCAAATCACTTTGTCTCCCCGTGCCTACCACAAAGGAATATGCTCGTCTGTAATGTAAATTGTGCTCATGCCATGTTGTCGAGTTCGCGCTATTTAATATTGCAATGAAAAATAAAGTAGGGAAACTCGAGCTCACACACTACTGAACGCGCACTCTTAAGTGCATCAGCAGTGCACTGTGAATCGGAGCGTTTCACAGGCCTGTCACAGATAAGAAATGCTATCAAAACGAAATCCTACAAAACAATATACTACTGGCCGGCAGCAATTCATACCCAGACAACGTTGGGACGGGCTGCTAGTTCTGTAATAAAGTGACTCTATCCATGTTAATGACTTTATCTTTGGATTCTTCCAAGATTTGTTTGGGGTATCCCCTTTTCAAATATTTTTTGATCTGTCTGTCAATTGTGGCTGAAATATCCCTCGGATCTGATGTTATTCTCTTTTGGCGAATGAACTGTGATAACGGGAGGTGCCTTTTTAGTGACATCTGATGAAAACTATCAAAGTGCAAACAGCTATTTCGGTCCGTACTTTTGGTGTAGACATTGGTCTTGATCTGGCTCTTGTCTATGGAGATCATGACATCTAAAAAAGATAATTGATGATTGTCTATTTGATGAGTGAATTTAATGTGATCATGACATGTATTGAGTTGTGTTATATTCTCCACTAGTTTATTCTTTTCGCCTTTCCACAGTATAAAGATATCATCAATGTATCTTTTGAATAGTAGTAATCCCTGTTGCCAATTTGGATCATTCAAAATGCAATCCATTTCAGCAAGAAGAATACTGTCACGAAAGAATCATGGAAAGGCATGAAAAGATGTGAGAATTGTAAACATTATAACAATGCAATTACAGGTAATAACCTTGCCCATGCCATGACGGGACAAAAAATTACTTTGATGCATTCGAGTACATGTGACACTAGAAATGTGATAAACAGGATAAAATGCCCATGCGGCAAATTTTATGTGGGCCAAACAGAGAGAAAATTAAAAATAAGAATCACGGAGCATAAAAGTAATATCCGGCAGCAGAATATGAAATCTACAGTAGCCACCCATTGGATAGAAGCAGGACACAATATTGCACAACTGAGATTCGTAATATTGGAAGCTATAAATCCACAGAATGATCTAGATCCGCATAAACAAAGACTGAGGAGAGAATATTGTTGGATTAAAAAATTGGGGAGTTTACACCCACAAGGAATGAATGACAGGATTGAACTCACATGTTTTTTGTAATTACTGATCATGTAATTCTTGTTTGAATGCATTCTTGTACCTGCATATTGATATAAGTAACATTGGGTAACAGACACTCACCGAAGATGGCTACCAAATTGAGTTACTTTCTTATAGTCGCACTTCATGTAGAATACAAGGATACACATTACCGTTAATGAATAGGGAGCCAAGATAACTCTTGGTTTTAAGTTAGAGGCCACTATTTTATTTTATTTATTTATTTTTACACAGAACGTAGTGTGTTGTTTACAGACAAGACTAAGTCCCGATCACGTGTAGTATACAACCAGTCAGTCAGTCAGTCAAGTATGCTTTATTCGAGGTAAAAAACTCATAAAAGCAGTACACCTTAAAACCTTACATTCATTGCAATAATATTAAAAACCTATTGACAATCTCCAAGAATGTTAAAAAATAAAGCTCCAAGACTTCCATTAAAATTCACTGTAAAACCACAAAATTCATGCAAAATACAACACCAATGTATAGACAGATTCTTAATGGCTAATAGGAAGAGCAGAAAAAGGACTACATTACTCTCTGCATCCTATCGTTATGCCAGGGAGGTTCTTCTAATTGCCCATGCTCAACCTAGATATTTCGCAACAGCCACAGCGATGGTGCGGGAAGAACTAGTACGTATTATTCTAAGGGCCACAACGCTATCCCTTGTGCCAAGCTGTTTGCACATGGCCCTCAACCAGACACATCGGGGTAAACAGTAGGCCGCACATACAAACAGTAGATTGGCAATAGAGTATGTACAGACTTTACAAGATGGACAAATATGAGAGTTACCTTCGGCCCATCTTCCTGTTAACGATCTAATAGGAATGGACCCCACCCTGAGCTGGAAGTATAACTTCCTTTCCTGGGGCTTAGTTATAATTTCCCAGTAAGACTCAAGGGAAGGGCAAAATTTCACTTCAAGATACTGGCCCTCCAAAGTAGAAGCGTCAGCATCATTCCAGTTCCTATGGTTTACTGTTTCCCAGTACTTTGTTTTCATAATTTCCTTAGCCGGAAACTGCACATCCTCTGGTTTCTCCCAAAGCTCGTTCAAGCCCAAAGTCCCCAAAGGTCTACGCAAATCCCCTAACCAACCTATCTTGTGGGATTTATCCCGGTTGATTACATCCAGGAAGCCCCTTGCGTAATGTCCGAGTTCAGGAGTGACCCAGATGCGGCGCCAATATAAAATGGGTCGCAATCTGGCCATATCAGATATGGCTTTCCTACCCAACTTGCAACGTAGCGGCTTCATGGGTGTACTTTTAGGTAGTGCAGTAAGACTTCGGAGAAATTTATTTTCTGTGAGTGTTAGTGGTACCAGGTTGTCATCATAGCCCCAAAGCTCAGCGCCATATAGCGCAGAGCTAACTGCTTTGGCCTCATATACCTGAAGTGCCGGCTTGATTGGTCTAGTCAGACACCTGTATTTTGGTGGAATTTAAGAGCCGCCAGTTCCATATGTTTCTTCCACTTAACACCCTTGTCAATATGAACTCCAAGATAGACGACGTCTGATACTATTTCCACCTTCTGGCCATCCAAGAAAAAGTTCCCTCTGAAGCTGGGGTGATGATTAAAGGTCATAAGCTTTGTTTTGGCCACATTTATTTCGAGGCCACGATCCCTACAAAAGTCCTCAAAAATGTTCAGGGCACGCTGAAGGCCACTAGGGGTTTTAGATGATATCAATGTGTTGTCTGCAAAAAGTAATATTGGGGTTTTCAAACCATCCAAAATTGGAGCATCGACAGACGCAGATAACATGCGCTCTACAACACCATTAATATATAGGGAAAAAGGTGTTGGCGCCATGGCACATCCTTGGCATACCCCTCTTTCCACTGGGAACTCCTCAGATACCTGGCCATGCCTACCCCACTGGATCTTTGCATAATTAGCCTCGTGTAATCTCATGACCAGGGATAGAGTCTCAGCTGGCATACCCATCTCGCTTAAGACTTTCCACAGCAAGAAACGGGGGACTAGAGTGAAAGCTTCACGCAGGTCGATGAAAGCTGCGTACAGACTACCTTTCTCCAGCTGTACTGTTTTCCAATATAACAAGGTAAACCTAAAGATCTGATCTATAGTACTGGTCAATTTGCGAAATCCAGCTTGATAGGGAGATAATACATTAAATTCTTCCACCCAGTTCATGATCTTTATTAGGGTCATTTTTCCTACAACCTTCTGTACCGTGTCTATTAGGCTGATGGGCCTGTAATTTCCCGGTATAGTTTTATCACCCTTTTTAAATACGGGTATTATTACTGTCCCCCGCCACGATTTTGGCACTGGTGCCCCTAAAGCTACCGCAATCGCCAGGTTCAAGATATACTTCCCCCAACAATTTTTTTCGTGGAGAAAGACATCGGCGGGCACCCCGTCTGGACCCGGGGCTTTGCACCGCGCCACTGAATCTAGGGCCATTGCTACATCAGTTTTCGAAAAAGGTGGTATTTTGAAAACTGTAGTTGTTACTGGTTCTCCTAGGATGTCCTCCGGGCGACACATGTATTGGGGCCCAAAGGAGTCCAACCAGCTACTCTGTGAGACATGGATTGAGGGTGGTTCCCCCACATAACTATATTCCAGAATAATCTGGAATCTTTGGCCGAACTTGCAGCTTTAAGATCTAACCAATGCTGCTCATCCCAGTCCTTCTTAGCCTGGAGAACACTGGTCTTATACACCTGCCTCGCCTCCCTCACAGCAACTGGAACTTTACTCTTAATAGCCATTCCCAGTAAACTTCTTGCTGCCCTACTCTGGGCGTTATACCACCCTGCTTGACATGGGGGGGTTTTCTTACCAGGTTGCACCTGTGCTGACTTATAAAAGTGACCTCTTATAAGGCTAAAGAATGAACAGTGGAGGTTGGTGATCTCATCCATTTCTATACCTCCCTCCGTTCCCAACTTCAACATAGCTTCCATGGCAACAGTGGTAGACTCCAGTTCCTTGGTAATACTATCCAAGGCCTCTTTATTCACCGCTACTTTGTGCCACTTTACTCTTCTCATGTCGTTCGTTGGAACGATCTCGGTGTCCCCTCTTCTATATCGTTTGAGCCCTTCCACCTCCCTACCCCATAATTTGTGAGTGATACATAGGGGATTATGGTCACTCTCCTGTCTACAGACCATCCTCATGTCAGTCATTAGGTGCCAAATCACCAAGTTACAGATGACATAATCAATTCGACTTTGCCATTGTACATTATCAAATGTATTGGCCCCTTGTCCATCACTTGCTGTCCTTCCATTCAGAGCTCTTACCCCCCTTTCAATACATGAAGCATTCATCTGGATTACTTCAGCTGACCATCTACTCACAGGATTTAAACCCAGCTTGGGGATCCCCCACTCTATGTCTGCCTCATTTCCGGGTTGCCAATCTTCGATAGATAGAGGCTCAAAGGTCATATTCATGTCCCCTGCAATTAACATGTTGTTGGCACTTGGCTGGGCTTTGATCAGCTGATCAAGTACTACTACAGCTGGAGATTTCCCCCCATTTGAACCTCTTCTATACAAATTGTAGATGTCTAGCGATTCTCCCTTAATCACATTTAATCTTATGTGCTGGATGTCATTGTTGCCTGTAGGGAGTTCTACTATTTTTTCAAATAGTGCCTGTCGAGCCCAGATTGTCAACCCCCCTTTTGGTCTGCCCTTTGGGCCCTTCACAGCAGGAACGAAAAAGTTGAGGAAACCCAAGAGAAACTGGGGCTCGCAGGCCCATGTCTCTTGGAAGATGCACACATCATAACTGTTTATAAATGATACCCATTCTGGTGAATGCAAACTGGGGCCCAATCCCGCGATGATCCATGAAACTATACTACCAACCCTACCACTGGGTTTATACCCTAATGTAAAGATGGTTAATGGAGGGTTCACCGGGTCACATACGCTCGGAGAAGCGTTATCTCCTGTTGTCTCCTGGTTAGTTATTCCCGGTTCCCTCCCACCCACAGGGCTATCTAAATCGATCATTGTCACAGGGGAGGAGTCTACCCAACCCAAGCATTCACTTCCTTTGGCCCATTCATTGCACACCTGTTGGGCAGAAGATGCCTCTCCAACCTCCCCCTGGGGCAGTCAATCGTTGGAATTGAGCCTAGACCTAGGTACCCTTTTCCCAGTCTTTCCTGGATCCATGACTAGAGCCATTGAAAAAGGTAGAGGGGGCATTTTCCTCAGCTTAATACTGGAATGGGCTGGGGGACTAGATCTATACTCCATCTTAAATAGATCCTCTGCTAGCGTGTCAGAGACAAGAGTTAATTCGATGACATCCTGTGAAACCCCAGGGTGGCTCATCCTCCTAGCTCTGATGATATCTTCCCTGATAATCGATCGACATCCTCTAACTTGCCTTAGGCAATGTATGGCCTTGTTTGTCAGAGAGTCCGCCCCCTCCCTTGTTCCATTGGGTCGCATGTGGTACTTTGGGACATTTGTCATATATATAGTGTTAGTTGCAAAGCTGCCCATTCCCTGCATGCGAGGCCTACGTGCATCAGTCTCGCAAGAGAGAGACCCAACTACCGTTCTTAATCCGTCCCTGGGTAGCAACCCTGGTCTAGCACTCCCCCCTGTGGATCCTAACTGTGGTTTCTGGGTGCTGGTACTAGGTTTGTTAGCCACTCTTAAGTCACTCCCCGATGATTTGGTGGACTTTGTGCTCGGGTTAGCGACAATCCCTGGGACTATTGTGCCCCCTTCAGCTTGCACAGGTCCTGGCAACTTGGATTTTACAGCAGGCTTTCCCCCCACCACCTGCCGAGTGCTTTGGGATCGAATTGGGTAAGCAGTAGAAGACACAGCAGAAATATTAGAAGGGGGTACATTTTGTTTGCAAGGGGCACATTGGTTGATATTTGGGGCATTAGTTAGATTTAAGACTAATGCTTTCAGGCCCTCAATCTCGTCTCTTAATAAAGACACTAGATTGACCAGGTCGCCATTGGTACCAGAGTTTGCCACATGAGGCTGAGGGCTACCAGACCCACTAATAATGATGGTTTCTCCTTCTGGTTCCGGCTCAACATCTGCCAGAACTGTAAACCTATTAACACAGATGATTGGGTCATTAGCAACAACAGATACAACCTGGGAATTGGCTATGATCTTCTCATTTGCTCCTCCCTCTTGTAAGTTTACCTTACCCCCCTTTCGAGTGTTCTCGGGACCTGGTTGGTTTGGGGAGGCCTCCCTGTGCCTATTACCCATTCTGAACATTTCTGGGACAGTAGTTACTGGGGGAGTTACCTCCTGTGTGACAAAAGATGGGTCTCCCCCTAACCTCTCTTGCTCAGGTGCTTGTATGGCTCCCACATCCCCACTTAAAATGTCCTGGCAGTCCTCAATGATGGTATCGATATTGTCCATGATGCAATTTAGCCCAGCATGCTTCGGAGCCCCCTTAGGTTTCTTCTTTTTGATCCGCTTTTGTCTTTTGGCTGTCTCTATGGCCCCACCACCTCCTTCCATAGTTTGGCGCTTACCCATTGCCAAGCCACAGGAAGAGGAGTAGACCCAAGCAGCCACAGATATGTATAGAACAATGTGCAGGGTACCTTAATAGACGGTATAACAGTGCCGGGTTTCTTGACGAAGGTGCAAGAAAGAGGGTAATGGAGAACTAAATAATGTGTCCCATCCTGTCCTCTTCCGTCCACGGATGGCCAAAGACGGCCTGCCCTCTGACCGGGCTCAGCCCGGCAACGCCCGCGTGTGTCCCGCGACGCGGAGGGAGTTCCGGTGCTTTAAGCGACTCCGGGCGCGGAAATGGCCATGGGTGGGTGGGGCGATGTCTGTGGTGCGTTCTGGGGGCTGTGGTCCCCCCTCGGAGGCCGCAGTGATGGAGATTGCGGCGGCGGGGGAGACCAGGAAGCACAGCCCACAGCCCGGGACAACAGTGCCAATGGCAGGCAAAGGTTGTCGGTGTCCACAGCAGCAGGTAGGATCCTTTGTGGGTGGTAGTGGCCAGAAAAATAGATGTTACGGTTCCATTTTGTGAACCAAAGCATTTGCTCACGCGCCATTTGATTGGCTAAACTTCCGATCACGTGTGTGTTCTTTCAATACACCGCGATCTTTTCCATACAAAATACAGAGCAATAATGTAATTTGTACGTCTTTAAGTTGTTCTGCTATCAGATTTAAGATTATCATTGTATGAAAACAGTTTTACTACATGTGAACCAACAGAGTACAATCCGATCACGTGATCGTCACCACCAATCACCTTGCCCAATAAATAAATGAAATAATACTTGCCATTTTCACCCGAAGTCCCGATGCGTGAACCAACTGGATTATCGAGAGAAACTTTATGAAATTGGCTCAAAGTAAGTGGGCTTAATCTTCAGACATCCTGCAGGGCTCAGTGAGAATAGCGTATTTTATTGAACGAGTAGGACGTGGAACTTGTGTTTGTAATCATTGATTTCAATGTGATTGTTTTGGGAACTGTTGTTGATAACATTTTTGTTAATGGTTTCAGAGCGTTAGAAGAGACTAGCTCAATGTTTCCTTTTTCTTTCTTTCCTGAGGAAGGGTCGCACATAAGACCCGAAATGCATTGGGTTAAGGTCAATGTGATTTTCCATTAAATGAATTATCATGGATAAAGTATGGAATATGAAAAATGAAAACCAAATGTGTTGATATGAAATAAAAAGTTATTTGAAAAATGAATCAAATTGAATTGGTTAATATTTGAAAGAAAAACATGAAACTCTTTAGTTCTTGGTAAAGTGCACTCATCCTATTGGAACAGAAATCTTCTGCACCACATACTAATGAAATTATTGAGGGCTTCTCGAGACAAGAAGCAAGGAAGGAGTAGCACCGCGTGTTGAACAAGGAATATAGTTTGAAATAAGATTATTGAGTGCACGGAAGGATTTTATTTTCATTTCAACCATATTTTGACAACATATAGGAAGCAGACGTTTTTGGTGGAGGAAGTCATTTTCCCTCTCAAGTGATAATTTCCTTATCCTTCACAAACACACTTTTCAATTTCTTAAACCATGAAGGTTTCTTTCTTTCTTCTCCGTAATAATCCCTTTTTCTTTAAATTCCCTGTCTTTCAAAATATCGCACACTTCCCTGTTGCTGTTCCGTAACACCAACCTATCAGAGTGCGGTTTACACTAACACACCAATTAGAACAAGATACGTCTTCCTAGTGTTTAACCAATAGTATTGCTGCTTTTCGTGATGAACCTATCAGCTCCTACTCTGTCTTGGTCATGAGGACTAATCCCAGCGCAGCACTTGTGACGTCACCAGCGCTCCTGCTCCTGTAGCGCCGACTGACCCCCTCCTTTACAGGATTTTTGGAGAAGCCATATTTACAAGATATTTGACCAAACCAGTTAGTAACTTACACAAAACAACTCCATTCGTCTGTTTCGCTAAACAAAGTGATAGATTTTCTCGATTACACAAGAATTCTGTATTTTCGGTAGACCGAGCTTACCTCTTCCCTAGCACAGAATGTTTCACTCGCCGATAAAGCAGCGCCTACCTCTGCCTTTACCCTTCTAACAAGCTTGAGTTAAGCTCTACTACTCTCCCAGCGATAAGTTTTAAATCATGATACATAATGATCCCTGTACTTGAAAGCCAAGATTTTATAGACTGTCCTCGCTATACATTTATCCTCTCACACGTAGTGTCCCTAAACAGTGCTATACGACGATACCACCACAGTATACGACGATACTACTTCTTTGAAACAGACTATGCGATGTGTGACTTCACTTGCCACACTTCCTCTGCCTGCAGACAGAGGCACCAGCTTCACGCAATACTCGGAAGCCTTTTCAGGACTACATATAATGCAAAACTCTTATATGACACTTTATACAAAATCCTAGCTAATTCTATAGCAACCAATGCTCTGCTACCATGCTAATTACTGATGCATCGCTTCTCTGGAAATAATTTCCTAATCCATGTCACCTTTCCCTGAAGTACAAGCAACTAACATATTCTCATCAGTGGGGCCCATAACACTGCAAATCACTCATAAAACACTTATACTCTACTTCATGGATCGATGAAATTCAAAGGAAAAGCTGCTGTATCATAGTGGAGAGTCTAAAACTGGAATTGAATATTTATACTATTTACACCGGCAGTTTAGATGCGTTTACCATGGTTTTCAATAAATACGACATTTTATCTAGACACACCACCATTGAGATCAATGGACCTGCTAGTAAAAAATTGCTGCTGCATCATAGTGGAGAGTCTAAAACTTGGAATTGAATATTTATACTATTTACACCGGCAGTTTAGATGCGTTTATCATGGTTTTCAATAAATACAACATTTTATCTAGACACACCACCATTGAGATCAATGGACCTGCTAGTAAAAAATTAGGCGTAGGAAAACTCAAGACCAGCTTAATTCTCCATTTATCTAATTTTTATTAAGAGCAAATTCAGCATGTCTAAAAGTATTCACTTTATTTATTTCATTATTTCAAAATATGACATTTAAGAATAAAGATTAAATTCAGGACTGCAAGATTCATTTATTTAAGAAAACCCAAAGATAGACATTTTTCATATTGTTTTAAATATCCAGTATTAGCAAAAGACAGATAGTTCCCATATAACCATTTATTCTCCTAACATCCCTAACTAGACTCTCAGCTAAAGTGTATCTCCCTATGAAAAGAAATAGGAAAATTATTCAGAGTCTTACATTTCAGGAAAATCAGCATTCCAGCAGCATCTCTGGTAGAAATCGAAGAAATGTTTTTTCTTCAATAAAATCAGCACTTTTATACCTTTTTCACTAACTCTATCTACCTAAAAGTGTAACTTTCAGCCTAAATTCGAGTTCTGATTGGACAATTTTGGGGTGGATGAGCATCATTTCGTCATCGCAATATTACATTTTCCTTCCAGACGCAATTTTCTAATGGTTCCTTTGTTTGGCCCAAGTCCGGCCTAGTCCTGTTCTCAACTCCCAACTTTAGCATGTATTCCCACGTTCTGAACCATTGTGCTCATCATTTTGGCAGCCATCTATACTTCCAGGCCATTATGTCCTTGACCCGTAGTCACTCCAGGCACAAGCAGCCCGCATTCAGACTCGTACTTGGCTTGCGCATGCGTATTTCTTTTGTGACCACAATAATTGAGTGACTCCATTTTCTTTTAGGCCTCACAAGTCAAAAATGGAACTATCATAGAAACAAACACAAATGAACATAAATTTTAAGTAATTTAACCCTTCTGTTCACCGCCCCCCTTTCTAAGTTTTCCCCTATTAGTAATTACCTAGCAAATAGCCACATTTAAGCGTGATATACTTAATTATCCTCGCGTTTTGAAACAACAATACGTAAACAAAAGCACTTTATGCTCCATTCCATTACCTTAAAGCTGCTCATTAGTTTAGGACATGAAAAAATCACATAATTAGTTAATTATGATTGCAACACAAGCAAAGTTAGTTCCCACGTGTATTTGTGTAGGTGCATTTCTTATTCTAAGTTGATTAGTCACGCATATCATTTCACGAGTACAAATTATGGTTATGGAAGTGTGATTTTGCAAGGGGTACGCAAAATTTTGCTGCTCCATCAACAGCATAGGCACCCCACCAGTTTCTGCCCCTTTCCACACTGCCATGGGATCCTTGATTACAGCGGTGGCGGTGGTCTTGTGGAGGCCCATAGCATTCCCTCTTCAGAAAAAAGTAGAAAGCAGAGGTGTCTCGCACTCATCATCAAAACGAGTTATGTTCATATAGATAAGAAGTATTAGGCATCAAACAACCCTGTCAGGGGAACTTCCATCTGCAGGGGGGTGTTGTATATAGACATGGATCCCTACCTTGGCACCTTCAAACAGTAGAC
This sequence comes from Lissotriton vulgaris, assembly GCF_964263255.1. Taxonomy (NCBI): domain Eukaryota; kingdom Metazoa; phylum Chordata; class Amphibia; order Caudata; family Salamandridae; genus Lissotriton; species Lissotriton vulgaris. Next base: position 247,034,345 of record NC_141689.1, on the reverse strand, counting down.
AGACACACAGTTGTTGGTATTTTACAGTAAAAGGTTGTTTACTTAGCACATAAATCTTATGTATCAGATTAATGGTAACTATCACGGTTTTTCTCAACACTCAATCTAAAATAAGGTGATTATCAAAAGTACCTCAAACAGTTTATATCACACATTCCTCCTATAGACATAAGAGTAGTCTAGTCCTTATCTATTATCTACATATATGTTGTCTGCCTCATGGTTATTGCATTGGCCGAATGGTTATTAGAATTCCCTAGCTATTCATATGCCAAACAATGTAAATATCCCTGCATACCAAAGAAAGCCATTGGGTCTGCAGTGAGATATCAGATCTCCTGCTGTTCCCTCTAAACATCAGTCTTAAATCTTGGTACTCTTTATACCTTCTCCAATAGTTTTCTATGCGAGAAGAGGGGAAGAGAAACTCCTAAGGAGCTTCTCATATTTTTGCTCTGAAACACTATCTGCAACAAAACCATTGGGAAAGATGGCAAATTTTGTTTGATTTCCCTCTAACTCGGATTTGTGTGAGGCTAGCCAGCCTGTCAGCGCTAATCATTGCAGGTAGTCCTGCAGCTTTTCAGAGGACAGAACATTTCAGTTCTCTATGTTGTTAGTGCATCTAAATGTCAATTTACGGCTCTGAAAATAATATGTTAATCTCACACACTCTCTTAATACCCTCACTCAGAACATTCGTTTTCTAGAACTTCCGAATGAGACACACACTCTAAAGGCCGATTAATTAATTAATCAGACTTAATGAAGTGTGGCTTACAAGCCGCAGCACCTGTCTGGGTGCTGCTTGGGAAACAGACCGAGCCCCTCCCCCCTCATGGAGGTCCAGTGATCTTACTGCTGCAGTCAAATGGCGTCCCTTTCCCCTAACTATAAACTGCAGGGCATTCAATTTAAGTTTCTTCATAGGCCCTATCGCATCCTCGTGCAGCTTCTTTGCATGGGCTTGGCCCCAGATGTGAACTGTCTTCACCTGGCGTGGGAATGGCTACCAGTGGCAGATTTTTTTTTTTAAACTTTGTTTATTGAATAAAATCACTGTAGCACATTACATGGTTGAACGACACATTGCATACTTCATCAGGATAGTACAGTTAAAACAGTAATCAATAGATATTCAGTACATATCTCCTGCCAGTCTCTCTTGCCTTCGCATTTCCATTTCAGTTGTGGGTGACACACATATATCTTCCCTGTGTTCTTTCCACCGTGACCACTTCTTATCCCATTTCTTTGGGAATCCCCGAGCCTTATAGACGTCGGTCTCGGCCAGCATACATCTATCCATTTCTTTGGCCCAAAGGTTGACACGAGGCGGGTAAATGGCTCCCCAGCCCGTAGCCACTTCTCTTTTGACCAGGGTGTAACCCAGTGTTGTAAATTGCCTCTCCACTTCTGTTAGGTCAGTAGCCTCCCAGATATTCAGTAGCCAGAGCTTTGGTGTAAGTGTTATAGGTTTCCCCAGGGCTGTGTGTATATGAGTCATGGCTCCCTCCCACAGGGGGCGTATCTTGGGGCAGGACCATAGTGTATGGTAAAAAGTGGCCTGCTGCCCACATCCCCTCACACATCTGTCATCAGGTTTGGATCCTATCCTAGCCAGGATTGTCCCTGTCAGATACAATCTATGGAGTATTCTAAGTTGGATAAGGCGAAATCTCTGGGTGATAGCTGCTTCAGGTGGGGACATAAGGGCCGACTGCCAGTCATTATCCTCCATAGGGCCTATGTCATCCTGCCACCGCTCCTTGAGCTTCGGGAAGGTGTATGGGAGGTTGTTACTCAGCTTCTTGTAAGTTAGGGATATTGCTTTCGAGGTGAGAGGCCCGTCAAGCAAGCGTTCTTCTAGGGGCGACGATTCTGGTATGTCTTTGAAAGACGTAAAAGTCGCCTTCAACGCTTGCCTGATCTGTAGGTATCTGTACAGTTCTCCCTGCGCCAACTGATATTTAGTCTGAAGTTCACTGAAAGTCAGTATTGCCCCCTTTTTAACCAAATCCCCCACTGTCGATAATCCAATAAGGTCCCATTTGTCGAATCCGGGCTGATAGCCTAGCCTTCCCAGCCTCTGAGCAAACCATAGTGGCGTGGCCAACGATAGAACGCCCGCCCATCCCAGTCGAGAAGTAACCAGACGCCAAATTTCTAGCGTATGTTTGGTCGGTCCGAAGAACTTCCCCTTATTTTTCCTGTCAGTAGTATACAAAGCCCCCAGGTAGCCAGAGCGGTTAGTTTGGTATCAGTCTTGAAAAGTGCCGCCCTCCCCACCAGCGTCAAAGGCAGGGTCCTCCAATGTTTCACCTCCGCCAGCAACTTGGCCAGAGGTGGGGCCAAATTGGAATCATAAAAACAGGCGGGATCTGAGGTAATAAAAATCCCCAGGTATCGAAATCCTTCTGTTGCCACAGTTATCGCACATCTGGACTGGAGACGTGGCACGTCCCCTTTCAGCATAAACAGGACTGATTTGCGCCAGTTAATAGCGTATACCGAATGTTTACCGAAATTCGTTAATATATCCAATACCACGCTGATCGATCTATAGGGGTTGCCAAATAGAGCAGGATATCATCCGCATAGAGTGATATGCAGTCTTCTACGTCATCTGCCCAGTGCAAGCCACGAACCATCACATCTTTCCGTATCCAGGCCACAAGCGGCTCTAGGACCAAGGCGAAGATCAGTGGGGACAGTGGGCACCCCTGTCTAGTGCCCCTGTGGAGTTCAAACGTACGGGATGTGAAGCCATTAACCCTCACCTGGCCCAGTACCCCAGTGTAGAGGAGTCTCACCCAGGCCAAATACTTGGGGCCCAACCCCGCCCTCTGTAGCACCTCAAATAGGTATGGCCATTCTATGGAGTGAAACGCCATAGAGGCGTCCAATGACAGAATAGCCGCTTCTTCCTCAATATATGGTCTCCGGGCTATTACGTTGTGCACTCTACAGAGGTTGAGGGCTGTGTTACGCCCTGGCATAAAACCAGACTGGTCAGGCTGGACAAGTGAGGTAATTACTGTCGCCAACCTATTCGCCAGAACTTTGGCTAGCACTTTTGTCTCTACATTTATCAATGAAATAGGCCTATAGGAGCCACAATCTCCCATCGTTTACCCTGTTTATAAATAATCACAATCGTAGCTAGTCGCTGATCTAGTGGCAGCCAACCCTCCTCTAAGCTTTCCTCATACATGGCTTTCAGGTGCGGCACCGCTAGAGAGGCCATAGCCTTCAGAAACTCCACTGGGACGGCGTTAGACGCCATCGCTTTTCCGGATTGAGTTGTCCCAGGGCCTTACCTATTTCTTCCGTTGTGAGGTCTGTCTCCAAAATTTCCCTATCTGCCTCCGAGAGGCTTGGGACATTACTTTCTTTAAGGAGTTGGCGGGAGTCATCTGCTGTATAATGAGTAGAGGGGGAGTATATCTTCTCAAAGTGATCGGCGAATTGTTCCGCTATTTCCTTCGGGTGCACTACCACGGCTCCCTCCGGCGTCGTCAATTTATGAACCCATCGAGAGCCCTGCTCCCGCCTCTCCAGCCACGCCAACGTCCTGCCCGTCCTATCCCCGAGTTTGTAAAGCCTGTGCTGAATTGCGCGGTGCTTAGCTACCATCTGTTCCCTAGCTTTAATCCGAAATTCGTCCTGTTTCAGGAGAAGTCTATGACTAGCTTCAGGTGAGGGATCCAAGGAGTGCTCCCTCACCAGCTCAAGGAGGTCAGATTCCACTCTGGTCAGGAGGTCCTGTTTTTTGGCTACATAAGTAGTCCTCAATGACCGGGCTAACCCCTTGAGCACCGCTTTGAATGCCTCCCAGACTATGTGCGTGGATTCAACAGAGCCCACATTCTCAGCAAAGTACTTCTCTGTCTGTGTACGAAGTTCATCTGTAATGTCTGGGATTCTCAGAAGCCATGGGTTAATCACTATCGTGGCTGGTGGTTGACGTTCCCATTGCGTGCATTCTGTCCAAACCGGAGAGTGATCCGAGATCCCTCTCGGTAGGACTCTGTATTGGGCAAAGTTACCTATGGAGGACAGATGTGTGAAGAAGTAATCAATACGTGACAAGCTATGGTGGGCATTGGAGAAGAAGGTAAACAGTTTGTCGGTGGGATGGAGTGTCTGAACCACATCTGCCAGACCGAATGCCTGTGTAAAACCAGAGAGGAGGTTGTTAGATTTGTCAGGTGGCCTTGGTGGCTGGTGATAGACTGCATCGTCTAGGGACATATTGTAGTCTCCCTCCATAATCAGTTCGCCCTCCCGTAAGCCAGTCAGCTTATCACCCAGATCTTCCAGCGCTGTCTTGCTCAGCGCGGGCGGGAAGTAGACCGAAAGTACGTTGATGTTTTCCCCATCCCATTGGGCCGCCACCCCAGCAAACCGGCCTGCAGTGTCTGTCCATGACTTGTGTACTATGAGGGGTGTAGTCTTTTTCACCAGTATAGCTGTGCCCCATGAGCCCGTAATGTAGTCTGAATGTGCTAAGAGTTTATATCCCCACCTATTGAGGGCTTTGGATTTTTGACCCACCAGATGGGTCTCTTGGAGTAAGACCACATCCGGGATTGCCTCTTCAGGTACTGTTGCACTATTCCCCTCTTAATTCTATCGCCCAACCCATTCACGTTCCAGGATAGTATCACTAGAGACCTCTTACTATCCTTCCCCAAAGCTGTGTGTCACCCTCCATTCCTTCCCACGGATCACAATGATGCAGGAGAAAACATAAAGGGGAAGTGTGCCTCAATGATTAGAGCGGCAGACCCTCATGCAGAGGTCTAGCCCCGGACCAGGGTTCAATTCCCCGCCTCGGCGGGTCTTGGGCTCAAAATTCCACGGACCTGATAATTCTCGCCTCGGTGCATATTCCAATCATGGAGTCCCACTCTGCAACTCTGGGCAATAGCTTGCTTAATCTCCACAACTGCCCCCACAACGCTAAGGATGCCTGGCCTCCACCTTGGGGGTGCCCAGGAGTGGACGCCTCACAGGGAAAGCCAGGATGGGTTCCACAGCGGTATTCGTACAAGCGCCTTGAGACCCTTGCGGGTGAGTAGTGCGCTATACAAGTATCAATTTACATTTACATAAAGTCACTCAAATGGCAAATGTCGTTCAATACCAATACGGCCATCATACTTGTTGAATGCTGGAAATCTAGTAACATACTATTAAGCTTTCCATCAAAGAGTACATTCACTGGTATCGGTGAAACAATCAGTACAGAAATAAACCAAGCAATATTGAAACAACCCCCCTGTCCCCCACTCCCTCTGCCCCCGTGCCCGTGGATTCAAAACTACCCACCCCCAAACTTGGCAGAGTGCTTCTCTCCCCCTGTAGAATATTGAAAATACACAGGGTAAAGCAGCCCTCCCTCCCATTGAGTCAAGTCGACAGAACTGGAATTGTAGCCATCCATTATAGGCCAATTGAGTTCCTTCCAAATCACGTCTAGATGAACAAATAATACCTGTCACATTGTTAGGGACCCATACATTAACAAATCACACTGTAATAAGCATAACTCCCCCCCAAGTGGCAGATTTTTTGGATGGGGGCCACTCAGTAAAGCAAACTTCAATTGTAGGCTTGCTGGGGTATGTAAAGGACGTCCCCTACAGGGATCGTCGATTAACAGCCATGCTCCTACTCTTGGCTAAAGGGCACGTGGCCGTGCACTGGGGACAAAGGCGTGGATGCAAGACACGTCATACTGTCAGGAGCAACTATCCAACTAATGGAAACTAATGCCACCACGCAATCGCCCCAAGGACATTTCGGAACCTTTAAACTTTCTGCGACTGAGAGACAGCACCTTCCCCGCCCCCCCCCCCTCCACGCACCCCTTACTGGAAGCCAGAGACCTTGGCCCCGAAGCTACCCCTCCTCCTAGGCTCTCAACACATATACGCCGAGACCAACCCTGCACAACCACACCCTGAAACAGGCGCACAGATTACTGGACAACTGGCAGGTGTGCGCTCTATTGAATAATGTTTAGACTTCAGTGAATAATGAACCAGGGATGCTCTATTTGCTTTTATTGTATGAGGAGACCCACATAAATGAACAAATGTATTCAGCAATGCTGTATCTATGATTGCCGTGTGCTGTGCTTTCCCTCCCCATGTTCCCCCTTCTATTGCTGAGGTTGCAATATTGTGTTAAATGCCAATAAAGACAATCTAAAAAAAAAAGAAAAGAAAGTGTGGCTTATCACCTGATAGGGTATGAGGGGCTTAGTTAGTTCTCTCGTGTAGGCATACAATCAGGCCTGACCTGTTTGTAACATGTATGTAGTACTAAGAAAGCCATGTCACACACAACCACGTACAAGGGAGATCAACGTCAAAAAATTAGCAACATTGCAAAGTTAGCAAGTGTTTGCTTTGCAACTACTTTTACAAACAGCAACATTGTATAGTGAAAGCAAAACTGCTTTCCAAAGTTAGCAAAGAGTGATAACATGAACAAATGTTGCACAAGGCCAACCTAGTAGGAAAAAAGTGCACATTTTTAAAGTGTCTTTTGTAGTTTGCATATGCAAAAATAAGCTGGTTTTACTTTTGCTGTGATCAGACTCACCCTTTGCTTTGCAGAGGAAGTCCAGATCCCTTGCAGTTTGTTCACAAAATGTCACACTACCCAACCCATTAATATTACTGTGGAAGGAATTAATTTGTGACTCGTTGCAACTGCTGGGACAGTGGTCTGCATGGACAGCAGACATCCACGTTTTCTCATTTGTAGGATTCCCACCCAATTACTGTTAATCAGGCGGATGGTTTGTGTTTCTTGGAAAAAGTCCCTTTGCAGTGCGAAGGATTTTAGAGGGCAAAACAAAATATTGTGCTGTGATGATCAGGCTGTTTTGGGCAGCAGTCCTAATTTATACTGGGCTTCATAATGCCTTTCTGTCTTTTCTACTTACTGTAAACAACAGATGTTACTATTACCCAATTCCATGCTACTCAATTTATTGACTTTGGAAGGATAGTACCCTGAGTCTACCTTGCCAGAATGCAAAATCCTGACATATGGATCAGGTGCAATAGTGTCAACCATCTAGCTCACTGAAGCATCCTGCCAGCTTAAATGGTCTGGGCCTATGCACTGAATTATAAAACCAATGTGAACTAAATAATAGCAGTATTTGGTAACATACTGACAATAATGTATGATTGTTTTTTTTATTACTATTTTAAACATACTTATTCCATGTTTTATGAAAAAACTATCAACCATTGTTGGCTTACAACTTGGGGGCATATTAGCAAGAACCTCGTTAAAATTATCGCTGTTTTAGCGGCAGTAAACTGCCCTAAAGGGCAATAATGGGCTTGCTAATATGCGTTATAGAATTATAATAGAAGCCCAGGTTAGATGTGCTCGTCATCCAACCTGGGCTTCTATTGGAATTCTATAAAGCATATTAGCAAGCCAATTATCGCCGTTTTAGCGTCAGTTTCCTGCCGCTAAAACAGCGATAATTTTAACGAGGTTCTTGCTAATATGTCCCTTGATTTTTTCAATATTTTTTCTGGTAAAAAAAATAATTCTAAATATATGGATTGCCCTAGCTGGACAAATTGTTAAAATTGCATAAAAAGTCAATCGCCTGACAGGATCAAAAGTTTTCTTTTCAGTGTAGCAAAAAGCCTACGATTGCCTGAAAATTAGGCTTTGACCTGGCATCTGTCTATGCACTTCCCCTAAATTGCCATGCATGACCAGCCCGCGCTGCACACTGCCTATGACTGCGCAGAGCAGGGTTGGTCACAGGGTAGGACCTTTGGTCAACCCCTATTTCAGCATAACGCTGGAAGCCGTTCCCTGCTGCGCATGGCCACCAGAGCCTTTGACTAAATATATTCAAGCTCCTATGCTGAGTTTTATGGGTCGTTCTTACAAAAAATAGTATCTTCCCTATTTTTTAGGATTTTGTGTTTTTGTGGTTTATTTTGAGATTTTGGGGCCAGATGTAGGTAAGTTAATTTTACCGATTCACAAATACCGAATTTTACCGATTCGGTATTTATGAATCGGTAAAATAGAAGGGGGGAGATGTAGAAAGAATCGGTAATAGAATTACCGATGATTCTGTAAGAATCAGTATTTACCGAATCAGTAAATACCGATTCGGTAATGCCCATTGATTCCTATGGGCATTGAAGCCCATATTATTATTATTATGTTTCTTATATAGCGCCTGAATCGACCCCCGGAGGAGTATCTCCGCGCTTGCCTTGGGAACCCATCCTGGCTTTTCCCTGTGAGATAGCCCCTACAGGGCATCCCCAAGGTGAAAGCCAGGCATCCCGCCGCGGGGGGCCGTTGTGGAGATTAAGCAAGCTTAATGCCCAGAGTTGCAGAGTGTGAACCCATGATTACGTCAGGCACCGAAGCGAGAATTATCGAGTCCATGGACATTTGAGCTCAAGACCCTGCCGCGTCAGGAATTGAACCCTGGTCCCGGGTCTGACCTTTGCTTCAGGGTCTGCCTGCTCTAACCAGTGAGCCACGCTTCTCCATAGGAATCAATGGGCATTACCGAATCGGTATTTACCAATTTGGTAAATACCGATTGTTGCAAGGGTGCAGGGGGTGTCACTTTGACACCCTCTAGCACCCCGATTTTAGGCATGTGGGACATGTGGCACACAGACATGCCCTAAGGGCATGTCTGTCTGTCACATGCCATAGGTGTGCATGCACACATGTGCATGCACACCTGGAATCGGTATTTTACCACCCAATTGGATTGGGTGGTAAAATACCGATTCGGTAAGACCTGTGGGACTCAGAAGAGTCCCACCTACATCTCAATATTACCGAATCGGTTATACTACCGATTCGGTATTTTACCGATTCAGTAAATTTACCGAAGCGGTAAAAAAGGGGTCCCTACATCTCAAATGACCATTTACCGGTCGGTAAATGGACACCTACATCTGGCCCTGTGTGTTTTAACTGTGTTAGTGGCAGACAGTCACTTTTTAACTGGATTTTTTCTTGGTGCAGCACAGGGCATAGAGAGTGAGGCTGTTCTGCTTCTCTAATTGCTATAACACCTCTGCTGGGGCAGTTTCTGGTGTTCCGTGTCTTGTGTCTCTTTTTAGGACTTCTCACATATGAATGTCCGCATGCTTTGCACTGATATACCTTTTGCATAGTTGATGTCCCAGAAGGGTATTAACCTCTCTGCCCTCTCCTGAGCTTGATGTCGAACATGTTATATCTTACCCTTCAGCCATTCAGGCGCATATTTACAAGTCCCTATCGCCACCACAACGTCATTTTTCAGGACGTTGTGGTGGCGAAAGGGGCTTTGCCTTATTTACAAGGCAGTGTTAAACTACTTAACATGGCTTAACCCTCCCTTGTAAATAAGGCTCCCTTTCACGCTACACTTAGGGCCCGAATACGATGCGGGCAGGAAGGATGCCTACCGTCGGTTGGAGCCCTGCTGCCTGCATTATAATCATCAATTCGGATTCCCATCCGACTGAGCCATTTCAATGGGCTCGGTCAGAAGGGAAAACAAATCAGTCTTCTGAATGGCTTACGACGGGCTCTCCGAGCCCGTCTGCCATTTGGAAGGCCCACAATAATCTCCGAGCCGGCTCTTTCTGGCCGAGTGATTACGATGGCAGTTTCCCACTGCCTTTTTGTGCCAGCCTTGCTAGCACAAAAAGGCATAGGCATTGTTAATCAGCTTTTGGGGCCCTCAGCAGGTCCACCATGGGTGCAACCTAGGGGGCAGCTATGGTGCCCCCCTGTTGATCGCACCCATTGGCAGGCACCTTGAGGTGCCTGCCTTTGGGTGGAGGGATGAACTTCACCGTAGCATTTTGCTATGAGAGCATGCATTCCATTAGCAATGCATGCTCCCATAGCAAAGTATAGGCTAGCGACCGAACAGGGTTCTGTCACATCCTAATTCCTGGAATAGAACTGATGACAGGAGGTCATTCGGTTCCTGTTCCAGAATGATGCCGGATGGACTCGGGTCCGTCTGGCATTGTAATCAGCCGATTAGGGTGAAAGGAGTAGGCAATGGGTGTTGCGGTGGGCGTTCCACTGCAACACCCATTGATTTTGATGCTGCCCCCTATTTACAAGCGAGGCGCAAATAGGAGGAAGCCAACATTAAGACCAGGGAAAACCTGGTCTTAACCTGGCAACCTTGTTTTTGCTGTTTCCATGTGTGCTGCGTTGTGCAGCCCACCTAGAAACAGCAAAACACAATTGATTGTTTATGTGCATAATAAACAATCATTTAAAACAATGTTTTGCAATGTCTATTTGTGCTGCATTAAGCAGCACACACAGAAGTAATAAAACACCAGTAAAAGATTGTTTATGTGCAGGAAGGGAGACCTTTCTGCACATAAACAATCTACTCCTCAACGCAGACACCCTTGCACTATGGTGCTAGGCTGCTAAATTTAGCACCAGCGCAGGTGGAAAGGCAGGGCTGCACCATATTGTTGTAAACGCAGTGCAGCCCTGCGTTTCAGAAGTGGCGGAGTGCATCCTTAAGCCAGGAAGGCCAACGCCGCGCTCCGTCACGTTTTAGTAAATATGCCTCTCAGATTTTTCTACCAAAGGGAATGGGTGACGGACTCTCGAAGTTTATATTGTTCTTCTCAGTATCCACCTTTTCCCCTGTGCAGATTCCCTCTTCCTCCTCTTGTTGAGGAGCAGATGGCGGTCCTCTAACCTCCTTCTTAGCAGAGCAAGCCTTCAGGCTATCTGTAAGACATTAGTCGAGATCTGTTGCTAGATAGGATGGACCCGATTCACAGAACTAACTTAAGACAAAATCCTAAACTTACTATCATTTTGGTATTCACAGAAGGCACTTACTCATTTTGGTATTCACAGAAGGCACTTACTCATAAAAGAGTGAGTGTCTTCTGTGAATGCCAAAATGAGTAAGTTACTCAAAATTAGTAAGTTACTCATTTTGGTATTCACAGAAGGCACTTACTCACAAAAGAGTGAGTGTCTTCTGTGAATTCCAAAATGAGTAAGTGCCTTCTGTGAATACCAGAATGGTAGTAAGTTTAGGATTTTGTCTTAAGTTAGTTCTGTGAATCGGGCCCTATAACTTTAAATTAACACTTGAATAAGCAAGTGTCACATGTACAATCCTACTGACAGTAGATGCGCGCAGACATCCTGAACAAGTCTGCCCTCTTACAGTGAAAAGGAATTATCTATTCAAAGCATAATGTCTATGAGTTGAAAAGAAAAGCCTTAAGAAGGGGACTGCATTATTTCTTTTCAAATGGTCAATTAGCGCACAATTTCTTTGTGTCCACCTTCGACTAAAAGTGCGTGCAAAATGGATGAAATTGCTGAGCAAGATGATTTGGGTCATAACAGATGACCGAGAAAATCATTAAAAATGTAGTTACTAATAATGAATGCAGAATGCTCTGCTTTTACAGCTTCCCTGTCCATTATGAGATCACCAATTAGCTGCAGGAAGTGCAACTATAGAGTTGTAATATAGATTATATTGGCAATCAAAATGAAGTATGCAACTGCCCCTATGTGCACTTGTCAATATTTTTCTCTTAGCCTGGCCACTACCCAATGCCAAGATAACAACAAAGGTTGGATTTAAAAATAGACGTGCCGTGCACCAAACATTATTGAGCTTTCTGTTTCTGAACAAGGGATTTTAATACAGTGTGAATGGTCAAATGAAAAATACCAAGGTTTGATTGCAGTTCATCCGTTCTTGAAGAATGCTGCTATCCGGTTTCAAAGGAGCTTATTCTCACTTGAGTGCATTGATGGAAACGAAACCTGGTCCCAAACTCTGTAACTCAATGGCCTCGGAATTGAGACTGTTGAAGAGAGGATGCAGCCTAAGGAAAAAATATTGCGATTTTTACATGCATCCCGTTTTCCTTAAAAATCGCTATTAAGGACTCGCAAAACAGGACTTTGATGAATCTGGGGGTAAATCTCCTCGTGCCTAACAAAAATAAATGTGTCCTCATGTAACGCAACTGGTGCTCATGTGAAGCGCTCTGATACCTGATTTCGGGTCAAGTTCGCGCTATATAAAACTTCTAGAAAAAAAAGAAAGATGAATGTAGTTTTAGGAAAAAACTCAAGACTTGGTTGTTCCCATGATTGCTCTTCCCTATCACATTTTCTCCTCTCTGCAGCGCTGGGAAGCCTTCGGGCAGCCATGTGCAATAATCCCCAAAACATAAACATTTTGCATACGGTAAATACCGATAATGCCAAGAGCCTGATTTACCCGATTTGGAATTACCACACCATTTCGAGTTTTGAACATCAGAATAGAAGATAACCCAATAATTCATTAGATTTTATGATGCACAAGCTCAGAGGGCCCAATTCACAAAGAGCCTCTGCAGATGTGGTGGAGTCTCCATACAAGTGGTGGAATCTCAACCATGAGATGCTCATTGTGGGGATTCCGCTGCAAGTGCGGAAATTCCGCCGTGACGGTGGAAGCTCTTTGTGAATCGGGCTCGGAATGTCTTGGGGGTCTCACAAAGGGGCGTGGCCGATGTGATTAAGGGAGTGGCTTAAAAATACTTCATCTGAAAATCTGTGTTTATCATAGTGTGCCGCCCGACTGGTATTCTGCTGCTTCTGTCACTGCATCAAGATATATAATATGACAAGTATCTTTACACCTACAAGAAGCCAGGACTATTGGCTTTGTCTATGGGTGTTAGTTGCATAAGATAAATAAGCAACAATTTTGGCTTCCTTGTACAGCACATTGATAATGCTTCAGTTCTGAAATGATGAGACTGTGAAAGAACTACAAGAGTCTCTTTGAAGTTACATCAAAGGCAGGGAAGGCTGGCACTGCTGCAGAGTTAAGATTTATTTTTTTCACTGAGAGAGAACAAAAATGGAGAGCCCGATAGGGACCCGTCTCAGCACCTGCTTTTCAGAACTGCAAGTGCTGAGCGCCGGCAGCACCCGGCCCAATTGAAGCCCCGTGTACGGCAACAATTACGATGTTAATTTGGATCCAAAGAAGAGTCTGCATCGAATCAGGATTCAGGAGACTGGGAAAGAGGCCTCATGGAAGAGGGAAAGGTTCACAGCAATGCTTTGAATGGCGTTTGAACTAGTATGAGTGTAAACCACAACACAACACAACACAAGAATAAATCTTATGGGTCTAAAGTGTGCACGGTGGGGTTTAACTTTCAAGACTAGTTTCACCACCGACTATCAACTGTCTAGAGCCAGGTATAAAAAGTTTCTATAATAGTTGTATCTCGTAAACCAAGTCCATCACTTTATTTGGATGACAGATTCACACCTGCTATTTTCGAAGCAGTTGGTCACTAATAGAGTACTGGGTGGGTAGAAAAATAATCTAAATTTGTGACGGGCCGCTTACCAAATATTCAACACTCAGCCAGAAAAATTCTACAACTCTGGGGAAATTCCTGTGGGCATTATGAGACAAGATGTGGGTAGGTTACTGATCTCAGAATGTGGAATCCTGGCAAACTGGAGATCAGGGCTCTAATGCCGGCTTTGGAACAAAGCTAAAATATATAACTCTTGGCAACACATTGGGGTTATTATAAGAGGGGCTAGAATCAAGAAGATCCTTTAGTGATCTTGGAACCCAGACACCTGGGTCCAGATGCAGCATGATTGCATCAGCTGTGTCGATCCTTACAGCGGAATGAGGCAGGTTACTGGGTTTGTAGAACTCCCACCAGATCAATATTCAGTAGGCAGTGGATGTGATCCAGCGGAAGTCCAAGATTGAACATTTCACAAACCAAATATTTCAACAGGGCCCATACACATTTACCCAAGTGCTCATCCACACCCCCTTGCCAAACCGCTGGGAGGTCAAGTTTTATAATTGGCCTAAGTTCTGATTAGTTTATTCCCTGTAACCACAAATCAGTTTGAAATAATATTCAATGCCTAACTGGTCTTTACAAATCAACACTCTTTCCTCTCGTCGATGGACCATTCGTTGAGTTAGTTGATGGTGATATTCACAATTTTATAACTAATTCACAGATCTCAGGGAAATAACCACATACTCTGGGTAAGATTCATAAGCTTTTTCTAAGATTTCAGTCATAAAATTGAACGCTCATTAATACAGATTCACAGTGCAAACTCCATCATTCTATACATGGGAAAGAAATATTCATCTAGTAAATACATTCATTGACACAAAAATTCATTCAACAAATCAAATGCAAAGAGAATGGATAGATGTAGAGACAAAAAATACAAATCAAAAATACAAAGGAATATGCAAATTTGAGGTAGAATAATATTTATCTAATAGAAATACTGAAAACCATCCCTCTGGCCAAAAGACTGGTGGGGGTACCCTGAGTTAGAATCAGGAGAGGGCAGATACTTACTAGACTTTTCTACAAACCTGACGCACCAGGGCGATTCCCTCTCTTACACTCTCTCCTTCCTCAAAGTTCTTCCGCAATCTTCAAATCTAATCAGGCTGTCATATGGATCTGAATCTTCCCAGACTGCTCTCTCTTCTCTCTCGACCCAGCAGTAGCAGCTCACGCCTCTCCCTCTCTCAAGCAACTTGATATGGCTTAACTTTCGATTCTCTAAATTAATATTCTAAGTCACTCTAGTTATAGTCTTCATTTCAACATGTCCCACCCTCAATAGATGCAAATATTGGTGAAATACGAAATATGATTGGACGGGGCTAGGGGAGTTTTCATCACAGCATGCTGACATATTCATTTTTATTTAGGTACTATTGTCTCGCAAACCCTTCCGCTTTAGCTCATTCATGATTTTCTCTTCCCATACATATATTGTTGCCATTGTAATAATTAATTCAATACAGGCTACATAGACGAGTGATACAAGTCTTCTCTTTACCACTTCTTCTGTCCTTGGTGTCTGGGAGCTATTCAGTTTTTCGGACATCGGGTCATCTCACGAATTTACTGAGCATGTGTGATTTCTGGTCTTCCGTCGCCATTTTCTCTTCTGTTATAGGCTTAACAGGCCTGAATGCACACTATTAATAAAAAATCTTAAACAGATGTTATTTTCTTAAACATATTATTCTCACTGTTCACCACCCACTTCTACTCTGTCCCATGTTATTATTATTTTCTGGGCAAAAGCATTAACAACAGCAGCTTTCTTTTAAGTTCAAGCAAGCAGATGCCGGGCATGTGGTTCCTCGAGACCACATGTTAGTCCTTCTTGCGCATGCGTGAGGTTTTTCCCTCTCAAAGCGAGTTAGTCATGTTATCTCTATGAAATTCTGGTTTGCACACGCGCAAAGCGTTCTTTCCGATTTAAAGTGGGTTTTAGTTGCGTTGCATTTTATTCTTTATTAATTAAGCATGCGTAAAGCTTTCTCCCATGTGTCGGTGTCTGGTGTGTATTAGTTTCATCTTATCTACAGTTGTAACGGTTAATGAAAGTTAATGGAGGATTGCTCAGAGCAAGTTTCGTTTTCTTGAATCCTTGCTCCATCAGCAGGACACACACGATGGGGGTCCCGCCGACTGAATGCGACAAGAGAAAGCTGCTACCTGATGTGTGCACTGAGTTTGTCGTGAAAGCACCCTGTTGATGGCTTCCAGCACCCGGCAACAAGCATGCAGTGCGCTTTGTAACCACCATGTATGTATCATGATTGCAGAGATGTATCAATGATTTGCACTATGAGATGAGCATGGAGCTAATAATAAGATTTAACAAAAAAATATTCAACAGGTAGGATTCCTTCTGCATATCCTTGCATTCTGCTACGAATTGAGAGACAAAAGCCTACAAGGGACATCTTCCATCTCTGCATTCGTGTTCACAAAGTCCCTGGGTTTGAAGGTGTAGGGGCTTACGATTGCAACACTGTAAGGGACACTGGTGAAGTAGGCAGCGGATTGATGCTCTGTCCTCATGACACTGGCACATGCAAGTCCATGATGGATACAGACTGAGGGACAGACAGTTACTTCTCAATTCTTTGTGTCTGCCTCGCCAAAGAGGATGCTTACTGTTGGTGCATTTCCTTTGTCGCCTTTTTTTTATTGCAAAATGTAAGGATCACAATGTTGATATTACAAGCCGCAAAAACATTCGCACCATGTTTTGTCATTTAAACTAAATAACATCGTATTGTTCAGGGCAGATTACACCATCGCCATGCTTAGAACTCTATCTGTACAAAGATCTGTCGTGGAGCTTGTATACACTTCACTTTGAAAGCAGAGTTTATGAAATCCCTAAAAAGCATCTTTTTTCATGAAATAGCTTTGTACTTCACCACTGACTATCTGCAGCTGGGTTTATTGCTTTTCTGAGCATATAATGATGCTCTTAAAGACAGGCTGTAACCCTCCCTTTTCCACCAGTCCAGCGTGGTGAAAGCTTCATCCTGGCAGGATGAGCTCTATATAAACATCTAATAAGATAAAATAAAATTGGTAATTGATAAAATGTTAAGATTGGTCTGACTTCAGAGTGTTTTTGTTAAACGAGGCTCTGAAGTTGCTGTTGATGCATTATGCTGTCCATGTGCATACCTAGAAACACTAGAGCACTATTGGGGAAAGACCCCATGTGTAGAGAACTGAAACTCCCCTGGGCTGTGATCAGAGAAGCAGACAGTGAAGTCAATATTTAAGCTAGAGATTTAATGTCTGCTGACTAGGGGTGATTACGAGTTTGGCCGCCGCACCCCCAAGCCTGTGGTCGGGCCACTCGACAGATTACGAGAGTTTCTCATGTCTGGCGGGCTCTTTTTGACGTTCCCATGGCAGAGCATCAGAAAATGGGCATCGCAATGTGAATGCCAAAAACAGTTCCTACATGCCATGGACTGTAAGGTTCATGCGGTGCAGCAACTGGGGTGCATGCACACAGAGGGGCACATGTTGTATCCCCCTGCATGCACCTCATGACCCAGAGGCAAAATAGGGCTCAGTGGAGCCCCCTTTGTTTCCTCTTCTCCACGGGTTTCATGGAGGAAAAACCGCCATGGAAACCGTGGCAGAGAGGAAAGTTGTAATATGCTTTGCAAGACCATGGCGGTCCTGCCAAGCATATTTTTGCCTCTACACTGCCGCACTGCCACTAGGGAACAGTGACTTCCTGGCGGCTGCGACAAGGCAATGGCGGTTCAACCATCCTAATTGTAATAGGGTGGTCGGAAGACCGCCACCAACTCGCCCCCATGAGTCTGGCGGTCCATGGACTGCCAGACTCGTTAGCAAGCTGTAGGTCACTCAAGACAGCCCTAAATCTTGATTTCCCTCTAAAAATAAAGCGAGATGGGCAATCAATATGGAAAGCTGCGGAAAAGCAATTAATAAGTGTAAAATGTGTCCAGGCCAATAACATCAGATGTGCAGGCACTGGTAAATAGTACGAGTACCTGCCTTAGAACTTTTGATATAAATGGCAAGTTTGGGGATTTTACAGAGTAACAGAACTGTAAGATATGACATCTCATTTGGCAGTAATTAAGTTACTGCCAAAATGAGATTTGTGCTTAGATGAATTATATGAAGTGTTTACTAATGAGTACTAGCTCTGCAATCTCTTAATATAAAACCGTTCCCATTAACAACGGGCTCAAAGCACCCTCCACTAGCAAGTGAAAACGGAGCTGGCCCCTCTCTTCTTTTGTAGGGCTCAGGACGTCACTAGGGGCCTGATTACACCTTTTGGCGGAGCAGGCTGCATGCCAAGCTGAGCCCCCACATTACCAAGTGTCGCTGCGGCTCACCCAGGATCATTGTGAGTCTTAAACAGCACTGTTGCAGGATCACTAGTGCACGTTCCTACACTATGTCTTGCATTCATTCCTGTGCATAAACTGGGGGTGCTGAACTACAGGGAGCACAACATGTGCCCCCCTGGATGCACCCCAGGAAGAGGGACAAGAGGAGACCCTTTAGGGCCCCCTTTCTTTCCTCACCGTCAGCAGTTACATGGTGGAAGAAACTCCATGACGCCGATGGTAATGCAGAAAGTAGTAATATGGTTGGCGGTGCCTCAGGGCACCACCATGCATATTGGGGCCCTCAGAACGCCGTACGGCTGGCAGAGAATGCTATTTCCTGGTGGTTGCGGTGCTGCAATGGCGATCTGACTGTCAAAGTCCTAAAAGGGCGTTCAGACTACTGGTGCAGCAGTGGCTGCACCACTGCGCCCTCGTGAATTTTGCCATCCTCGGACCACCAGACTCGTAATCAGGCCCTAAGAGTGGTGTGGCTCACTGGTTGGATGGGTGTGGCTCACTGGTTAGAGGTGGCAGACCTGGAAGCAGAGGACGGCCCGGGACCAGGGTTCAATCCCCGACGCGGCAGGGTCGTGAACCAGGGTCAGCGGACTCGATAATTCTCGCCTCGGTGCCTACTCTAACCAGGGATCACACTCGGCAACTCTGGGCATTAGCTTGCCTCATCTCTACAACGGCCCCCCACAAACGCCGGGGATGCCTGGTTTCACCTTGGAGATACCCAGGAGGGAACATCTCACAGGGAAAGCCAGGACGGGTTCTCCAGCGGTCTATAGCGCTAGGACGCCTCCGGGTAGCAGTGCGCTTTACAAGACACACACACACACACAATCAAGAGTGAAGGGCCACTTCTCTGCCTGCCTTTACAGAGCCTAGATGTCACCTGATGATCGGTGTGCGCAATCTATAGCCGGCATCTTCAGAGTCTTTTATCTGCCCTTATAAACGCTTCTCACCTTCTGGCAAAATTTAGAAAACATAACTCCTCCAACCATTGCCACTTTAATTGGGCTGTTTCACAGTGGATCTCTTGGACTCTCTCTTAGGATGGATGGCTCCAGTCAGCAATGTAAAGCTATTTTCCCCTGCAGGACCATACCCAGCCAGGGCAAAGAGCCACCTTGATGCTAGAGTCAAAATGGTTATACTTTATCATTTTCACCCTGCTGCTACCTCTTGTAACATTATTTCATATTCTAAGCGTTATGATGCATTAGAAGTAATCATGTATGAGTCAAGAGTATGCCATGTAGTGGAAACAAGCCTGGAAGAATCCTTACTTGGAGACAATAAGGAGGCATATCCACATCTAAGAAAAATGATCCAGTCCTACCAAGCATCAAAAGGTAATAAACTAGCATCTTTCCAGTTTGATGTCACTAATTTAACAGTAGTAGAAATACGAAAACCAAAGCGAAAGTGGGCCTGTAATAACATGACATTTACAAACAACAACAGTGAATTATAAAGGGAGTTGACGACTAAAAACCTTTCCAAAAATTATCCAAACTTTCATCCAGCAGCAACCTCTTCTGCTTGTCTCCACCATTGGGACTGGACGGGGTGGTGGACATGACTGGATGGAGGAACAACAGGAATAAGACTGTTTTAGCCTTTTGAAGTAATTTTTTGGGCGCGTAGGACCACTGTTATCACTACAGTTGTCTGCACAGATACCAGTTTAGAGTTACAGTGACAACACAAGAGCATGAAAGTTAACACAACATGATTCTTGAGGGTTTAAAAGGGCAATTATCCTCAATCTTGAACCAGCGTGTTTTAGAAAGATGGGATGCTAGTAAGATCGCCCATTTTGAGTATGGTGATGGTGCAGGGAAACTATTAGCCTGGAAATCCAAAACCGATCAAATTCGTAACAACATAGATCTGATCACGGTTAATAACATCTCAAAAACATCGGATACGGATATAAGACAGGCTTTTAGAGATTTCTTTCAGGAAATCTATTATGAGGATAAAATAACTGAACCTGGCTAAATTAGGAAATGGTTAAATCAAATAGCTTTGCCGACTTTATCGAGCGAACAGAGCGATCATATGGATAGCATAATCACAGAGGGAGAAGTTGTAAAGGCTATTCAATGTGCAAAGAAAGGGAAAGCTGCAGGACCGGATGGTCTACCAGCAGAAATCTATAGAGCATTGGTGCAAGAACTAGCCCCTTTTTGACAACTTTGTTTAACCAAATCCTACAAGACGGTATGTGTCCTCCATCATCTTGGGATAATGCCTCTATAACCTTAATACTAAAACCTGGGAAAGCACCTTCCGCATGTGGGTCGTATAGACCCATATCAATTCTGAATGTGGATTATAAGATTTTTACCACAATACTTGCTAATAGATTGGCAATGGTGGCACCTGAAATCCTTCATTCAGATCAGAAAGGGTTTGTGAAGGGACGGCAATTATACGAACTAACGTATGATTTAATAGGGGCAATAGATATGACCTCTTTGGAGTCCCTCCCCTTAGCGATCCTCACGCTTGACGCAACCAAGGCCTTCGACAGAGTGAACTGGGCTTACCTGTCGGAGGTCTTGGCGAAATTCAACGTGGGTGTAAAGATGCGGAGAGTAATTAGCCTCCTATACCAGAATCCGAGTGCCTGCATCTTGGTAAATGGTATACTATCTGAGCCTTTGAACATCTCAAGAGGTACTAGGCAGGGCTGCCCTCTCTCCCCACTCTTGTTCGACTTATACATTGAACCATTTGCACAGAGTCTAAGGGAGAGTTTTAACATCAGACCGTTCATGTATAAAGGGTGGGAGAGAAAGGTGGCCCTATATGCCGATAATATTCTAGTATACACCTCAGAGGTACATACCGCGCTACCAGCAGTTTTAAGGCTGGCCTCGGAGTTTGGAGAAATATCTGGGTATCAGATTAATCCTGATAAAACAGAGATACTGATTTGGAACGAAGATCAGATTCCAGCAGATATCACGATACGCCCAGGGAATAAGTTGAGATACTTGGGTATTAACATCATCAAGGATATTAACCAGATAGCTAAGATAAACTTTGTTGCTGTCGCTAAAGAATGTCGTAAATTGTTAACTTCATGGGCACAACTTCCTTTATCATTTTTAGGTAGGGTTAATTTGATTAAAATGTCTATCTTACCTAAGGTTTCTTTTCTTTTTAACACTATTCCATTATATTTTGATCCCGTATTAATAAATAAATTACAATCAGATATTAACTCCTTCATCTGGAGTAACCGACTCTCGAGGATTTCCTGGAAAAAGCTTAGGAGGTGTAGAGAAAAGGGTGGAATCGCGGCCCCAGATTTTCAACTATATGCATGGGCATTTCAATTATCACATGCCAGAACACTTCTTAAAAATCCATCGGGTTATGGGGTCGAATCTTTGTATTCCACTCTTCTCACAGGTGAAGGGGTTAGTCATTCGGGGTTTTTGTTTAAATTTGGAGATCCTAAGTTCTTTAAAAAAATTAAGTTGAAGATTCTGCAAGGATTTGCCAAGTTATGGGCACAGATAACAAAATCTATTAAGGCAGGGTACTACAATAGTAGGACTCCACTGTGGGATCTCCCAGAGACCCCCACCTGGTTGAGAGATAGCCTATCGACACCAATTAAGGAAGCTGGATTGACTGTCTGGGGGGATTTGTTTATAGAAGGAGAGCTACTTCCGTGGGAGTATCTCAGAAACACCATTGGTATAAATTTTGCTAGGTTTAAATACTTACAAATAGACAGCTGGTCCTAAGCGTACAAGTCCCGCACAATGCGTGGAAATAAATTCCCTATAGGAGGTCACAGTCAATTAATAGCATCCTTGGTTGACAAACCTCCCGCTAAAAAGGAAATTTTAATTTGGTATAACTTGATTATGGAGGAAAGAGACGGAGATATCTCACTACCAGAGGACCTTTGGTCATCAACTATAATGGGACGGAATCTACAAACCCTCTGGGACCTATCTTGTGGAATGTTGTGGGACGTAGTGAAACCATCTTGGCTCCGTAGGAATCACATCATTATTATCCATAGGGCCTACTACTCCCCATTAAGGCTTTCGAAATTTACACAGGGGAGCCAGGTAGCATGTCCTAAATGTGGTGAGGTAGCTGCTTTGGACTGTCATATGTTTTTTGAGTGTCCCGCTCTGTCAACTTTTTGGGAGGGCATAAAAATAACTTTGTCTCTATCTTTGAACTCGAGCATAGTCCTCGATCTCCCACTGATTATCTTTGGCATTATGGAAAATCTTCAAAGCTCAGAGAAGAAGCTAGTTTTCTATTCTATCTTGCTTGCTAGGAGGGAGATATGCAGAAGATGGAAAGACCCTTTGCCCCCTACAATAGAAGACTGGTATTCCTCGACTCTATCTGTTTCCAGATTAGACCTGGGTAGGTCTAGTAACTCAAAGAAAAAAGCGTTTTGGCATCTACTAAACTGGGCACATTGATTTCCCGGGTTTTTTTTTTTTTTCCCCGGGTCCAATGATTAAGCCACATGGATACATCCCAGGGCCTGGTACTATTGTGGAATCTTCCACCCTTATTTTTAATGATTGGTTTCCGTCTGGTGAAATGAAGTTGGTCGAGAATGAGGAGCTGAGGGTTGAGTTTGGATAGTCGATTTTGAACCCCACCAGCTAAGATATCTGATGAGACAGTATTCCGCTCGTACACCACTGAACTTCATCATTGAAACAGATCATTGTGGCAAATGAGGACAAAAAAAAACATGATTCGTGAGGGTGCAATCGCCAATGTGATAGTGTAGAGCACTTTTTAGTGATCTACCTGGTCTTCTGTCCTAGTTTCCCACGGGTCGCCTAACACATGATTAAGTGGGATCACATTCCTTGGAACCTTAAGCAGAAGCATGCATTAGTTCCATACACCTCAAGTGTGGCTCTATCCCTATGCTATTATAAGTACCTGTTAAGACATAAGAGTTTTACAAGAGTTCTTGATATAGTTTGTGAATAAGGCATTCAGCTACATGCTTTAGTCTCTCATGCACCAGCATATAGCCAACTAAATATTCTCCCATCCAGTAACTTTTCAGTTCAAAGGTGCATGTTTTTTAGTTAGCTCATGCTGTACTATGAGTTTTTTCTTACAGGGCGTGGTACCAGCGACGAGTAAGATCGCAAGCGGTACCGGAGGGGTTGAGCTTGGCTTATA
This sequence comes from Lissotriton vulgaris, assembly GCF_964263255.1. Taxonomy (NCBI): domain Eukaryota; kingdom Metazoa; phylum Chordata; class Amphibia; order Caudata; family Salamandridae; genus Lissotriton; species Lissotriton vulgaris. The sequence continues at coordinate 247,011,337 of NC_141689.1, read as the reverse complement.
TCATGAGGGTCAGCCAAATGCCCACCAGTGTCATGAAAACACAAGTTCTCATAATATTTGAGGGAGGGAACTCCTATGGCCTTCTGTAGTATCCTCTTGGTCTGGCCGAAAGGCCTATGTCTGGTACGCACCAGTCTCAGGCACGTCGCACCCTTGGAGGTGTACAGCTGCTTAGTAGTCCTTGAGCTGGCTCTGTGATGTACTCACTGGTGCTCCCTTAGTCAGGGAGGTATGGGTGCAGAGGCTCGGGCATGGGAGGAAGGAGGCAAGGAACTGCGGGACCCAAGTATGGAAGCCCTGAGCATCATGACCGCCTCCTGTCTCCCCTTGCTGCCTGTACAATGAGATTATGCAATTTATCGTCAGTTGAGAGAAACTAGAATGCATATTTATAAGATATTTATGCCTTTTCTGTGTCACAATAGTGTCACTAGCTACCCCCTGAACTCTGCATATGCAGCTATTTTTGAGAATATTTTCTGGCTCCCCTGCTTCATGAAACTAAGATTGCTATCCACTAAACCAGCTCAGACTGTAGTTTAGGTACCAAAAATCCATTGTGAACCTCTATTACAAGCCTTCTCTCACTAGCCATGACAATGCTGAGTTTTACAAAGGACTTTTGACTACCAGCTAATGATATTTGCTAGCAGCTCTATACCACATGAATAAAGTATCATAGAACCCAAGCTGTGCTTTCAAATTGGGAAAATGTATTGATTTAAACCGCAATCCAGATGTTGTATCATATGCATATGAAAACAGATAAGTCTTACATCATCCAGTTCATGTTCTTTGATTACAAAACCTTTAAATTACCAAGGGCTAGATGTAGGTAATCCCAGTTTACCGACTCTTAAATACCGAATCATACCGAATCGGTATTTCAGAATCAGAAAACGGGATGTAGGAAAAAAAACAGTAAAAATTACTGATTCAGTAACATTCGGATTTTCACATCGGTATTTACAGAATTGGTAAATACCGAATCGGAAAATAGCAATTGGGTAATACCCATTCAACCCTATGGTCCTCCAGGCCCTTAGGAATGAATGGGATTTACCGAATCGGTATTTACCGAATCGGTATTTACCGATTCGGAAAATACCGATTCGGAAAATTCCGATTCGGTAAAAACAAAAAGAACCCAATTGAGCCTGTCAACCAATCAGGAACACCCACCACACCCCACAACAAAGCAACAGAGTACCCAATCAATCAGATGCACCTACCCCTCCCCAGTACCTGGAAGTGACCACACCCATGCAGGTGCAGAGCAACTGAACTGTTTGGAGAGCTGGAGGAAACACAGAGGAGCAGGCTGCCCTGAGCATAGCTGACCTGCAGAATGGAGTCCCAGGATGGCCAGAAGGATGGAGATGAGTGCAAGAGGAAAATGAAATTCAGCCCAGCAGAACTGCAGGTGTTGGTTGAGGAGGTCGTCAAACACCACTCCCAGCTCTTTGGCAAGCAGTCTCTGCATGTTGCTGAGTCAGTCAAAAGGAAAACTTGGCTGGAGATTCAGTCTAAGGTCAATGCCATTGGGGTCATACACAGGGCCATTGATGACATGAAGAAAAGGTGGTATGATCTGCGGATCATTACAAAAAAAACTTGCAGCACAGAGGAAAGAAGCTGGAGTCACAGGTGGAGGGAGGAACAGAGCACCGAGAGTGACACACCTGGAGCAGCTGGTGGAATCCACCCTGGAGCCAGATAGTATCCATGGGATTGGGGATGCTGATAGCTCAGCAAGAGCTGCTATAAAACAAGGTAAGATGCACAGACATGAATCCCCACCCTTTTCCCTGACCCCCTTCCCCAATGTGGGTGTCTGCTTCAAACTCCAGAACTGGCTTTAGCTATTTCCAACAATGCATCATGGGAGACGTAGTCATAGGATAATACATCAATGCAGTCAACATAGAAATCAGCAAGGCATGCCACACACTACATCCATAAGCTGTTGAGAACTAGGCAATTGTGTGATAGGAATGTTATTTAATAATGGCACACAGGTGAACAACACCACTGACTCAATGTCCATATCTGTCCACAGGAGAGTCATCTCGCAGTACAGCGCAGGAAAGGGAGGAGAGGGCACCGGCAACGGAGAGGAGTCAGAAAACACCCGAAAGAGCAGGTCAAAGCACTGTTCTGCAAAACACACCCACAGCGCAGGCAGTCACTACACCGGAGCGACCCACCACACCATAGCCTCTGTCACCTTTGCTGTTTGGGTCACAACATTTGAAACCACCTGCACTTTCCCCCACACCAACCTCAGAGTCATCTGTGCTGGGAAGGCCAAGGAGGCATGATGTTCCCCCTCTCAGGATTCTGGAGACGTCAGATGAGGAAGATGTGGAGGGTCTAACACCAACAAATCCACCTCTGGCTGACAACGCTGGGCAGCAGACTTCATCTGGAGGTGTGCGTGCCGGTGTCCGAGGCCGAAGGGTACGGGAGAGAGGCGAAGGCCAGGATGGAGAGGGGGTCTCTGTGGTCGTGAGGCCACGGCCACCATGGTTAAAGTCCAGTGCCTGCAAGCAAAGGGCATTTTAGCAGTTCATAGACAGGTGCGCACTTTAAATAGCAGGATGTCCAACATAGACCGGGGGATTGGCTCCATGACAGAGTGCATGCAGTCCATGGCTAGGGGTATGAGGGACATGACAGAGTGCATGAGTGCTCTCTGCAAAAAACTAGATAGTAACCACTCCGAGAGGCGCAGGGACGCCAGTGCATGCGGCAACAGACCAAAGCCATGAACCGCCTTGCTACAGCAACCTCCCTGCTATGCCGGCACTCTGTCACCATGCAGGATGACATTGTGCACTGCTGCACGGATTTGTTGAGGGGGATGGGAAGAGTCACCTCTGCCATGTAGCTTTTGCTCACACACCAGGCAGCCACTGCTGGAGACACAGGTGTTGGGGACACAAAAGACTCCACCAGCAGGAGTGGCTCTAGCACTCCTGTTCCTGACATTCGAAGGAGCAGCAGGCTCCAATCTGCAGACCCAGGCACCACTGCATCGTTGACACCCAGCCTCGTGCATCCCGCTCTGTAGTGCGTGGGCGCAAACATTAATGATGCCCTCGACCCACAGGACAGGTCACGGTGAGGTAAACTGTGCCCTCCCAGTGTGAAATACAGACATTGTAGTACCATGGTGTGGTATCAGTAAAGTGCCGTAGTGACTATTAAACTACGTACTTCAAATACTAAGCCTGTCTGTGTCTACTTACTTACTTAGAAATAGCTGCGCGTGATCTCTGCCCATCTCAGTCTCCCATCTGTTGCTGGTGCTGCTCCTGCTGCATAGTGCTCTGCCTGTTCTGTTCCATCATCAATATCTTCATGATGTGTGATTTCCACCTCTGTGCCTTCCTTGGTGGCAAGATTGTGCAGCATGGCACAGGTCGCTATTATTTTGCAGCAGATAATTGGAGTGTACTGCCGTGCATCTCCACTCTTATGGAGGCAGTGGAACCTGCTTTTTAGTAGTTCAAATGAGCGTTCCACAATGCTGCGTGTTGCTCTGTGTGCCACATTGTAACGCCTCTCACTCCTGGTAGATGGATTCATGTATGGGTTGAGAACAAAGGAGCGCAGAACATAAGCACTATCACCTAGGTGGAAAAGAGAGTGCCATTAGTTACATACTCATGATTGATTCGTGTGCATTGACTTTCAGGGTGTGTCACAGTTATTTACCTAGTAGGTATCCATCCCCAAAATCACCAGCAACAAGGCGTGTGTATATCCCACTGTTCTGGAAGATGTACGAGTCATGGGTACTCCCTGGGAATTTGGCCACAATGCCTGTTATAATGTTGCCAGTGTTGCATATCACCTGCACATTGATTGAGTGTGTTGACTTCCGGTTCCTGTAAATGTGTTCTGTGACTGTAGGTGGACATAGTGGGATGTGGGTGTCATCTATACAGCCTATGACGTGAGGGAAGTGTGAAGGTTGGTAGAAATCTGTTTTGGTTTTCGCAAGTTCAGCAGGTGTATCTGGGAACCTAATATAATGATGCATTCTCTGCATCATGGCCTCAAGGAACTTCCTGAAGAAACGGGACAGGCAGCTCTGGGACACACCACTTACTGCAGCAATCACACTCTGGTAACTCCCAGAGGCAAGCAGGTGTAGGGTACACTGCACCTGTACATGGGGTGGGATGGCGTACACCCTTGGTGTTGGGTGATCCAGGAGTGGGTGAAGGTCCTTGATCAAGTCCAGTATAGTTTGGGGGTGTAGCCTGTACCTTTGCAGTATCTCTGGCTCAGTCAGTTGGAAGAGCATTATCCTCTGCCTGTAGACTTGCTCCTCCCTTATCCATACCCTCTCTCCTGCTGCCTGTAGCCGTAGCCGCCTTGCTATGACGTAGAATGCCGCCATTCTGGTAGCCCTGTTGCATTTTGGGTCCTTATTTTATAGCCTGCACCTGATTACCACCTGCTTTCAAAAATCCATGGTATTTACTGACTCTTAAATACCGAATTTCATGAAATTCAGTATTTTTTAGGTTTCCTACATCTCGATAGTCATTTTTTACCATTTCTTATTTACCGATTCAGTAATTAAGAATTCGGATATGGACAATACCGAATCGGTAGAATACTGACTCTTATTTACCGATTCGGTAGTATTTTGACTCCTAAATCTCATTTTCCAAATACCGGTCGGTAACAGCCGAAATTACCGAATTTCGGCCGTTACCGACCGGTATTTGGCTACCTACATCTGGCATACAATACACAAAAGAGCAGACCAGGTCTGGAAATCATGTGTGGCTATACCAGTCGCAGCGGCGACACATGGTGCATGTGTAGATGAAGGTTGCTGTCAACATATCATCATTAATAACACATTCAACAGAAATTGTTAAACAGAAACCTAAGCAATTCCCATCAGACCACCCTTTATGGTGGAATTTACGTCATGTGGGGATTGCTAAACATTCAGTCCGACCTTGTAGTGCCGGTATTGGAATGGATACCAGTGATGTAGTCATAATAAACATCCTAGTGTGATACTGGTGAAAAAGTGCAGTGCTAAGGTGATGGTGATAGATAAAAAATGGCTCCGCAGACTTCGAGGAGGATTTTAACAAAAGTCCATGTGCCAAGAGTTAAAAAAGCGCCACGTAGTAAAAATGCCTACTGGCACAGTGCAGGGCGGTCGACATGTTTCAGCCATAGGGGCCATTACCCCGGCTTTCTTCAGGACCTTTGAACATAGTGTGGCTACTGCACTTACATTGAAGTGAAAGATGTACTACAACACAATACATTAGTTACTCATCTACCAGGAACTTCAATACTTAGATGTCCACTGGAGGGAGATCAAAGTGCTTTCTTCCTATCAAGAGACATGAAAACATTTGGTCAGACAACGCTCAACTCTACACCCACAACCACATATGTACACAGAGACCGATTCGCCACACTTGCAAGAACAAATTGCATTCTGCATTTTAGACAAGCATACTAGCTTCATCACCCTGAGGCATTTCCTCACGATGATACTCACCCAGCTTTGTGTGGGTGAAGACCTCACCTCACCCGGCGACCGCTCGGGAGTATGAGGCCCCGCTCTGTAGTGTAGAAAAAGGGGTACAGTAAGCACACTCCTTCGCTGTACCCAGTCCAATAACTCTACACTTATATCCCAACAGACGTGTGAAAACAACCCAACTACCTATCCAAAGTACTGACACCCATGGAGTCCAATCAAGGCATCCTTTGTACACTGGTGTGCATAACTCAATAGGTTATCCTTCAGTGACAGAAAAAGAGCTGTGCACTGACCTCAGGCCATAGTGTATTAACAATAATGGAGGGTGCTGTAAGGCATCAAAAAGTGGCCAACTATGGCACACATGTTCATATAGTTCCTTCATTACTTAGGAGCATGAAATGACAGAAAACCGACAGGAGACTAAATATACTTGGAGTTACATAGCATGTTAGCTAACAGTGGATGTGCTGACCCTATCTGTACTACACGTCCCATTCCTTAAGAATGAATGTGTCCACCCTGTCTCTTTGCTAGGGACAAGAATGTAATTAATAAAATAAAGACCGGTTCAAAAAACGGTAAGAAATGGGGCAGCAGGCGGCTTACCTATCCGTCGGTGCCTCCTGGCTTGCAGCGAGCGGAAGTGGAGGTATAGGTTGTACCGCCCTATCCCCTTATGTAGCAAGCTTTAATTGGCTATATCGTGTCGGTTAGGAGATTCAAGCGGAAGCAAGCGCAAGAGATGGCACTACTTCTCCGCGCATGCGCGATGACACCGAGCCGCTTCTATACCGCACATGCGCAGTAGAGCGTAGACGCCCAACTGTAGCGTCAGTGCATAGCTCTCATCAAAGGAATATGCACTGTTGGAGACTCACATTTCGAGATATTATCAAGTCGATATAGAATAACCAGGCTTTCAATGGGTCTAACTTAGTCGATCATGGTCTTTTATACTCGGTCAGAAAAGCATGTGAAAAGGGTATGTGAAACGTGTGTCAGAAAGCACATCGTCTGAGCAGGTAATAAATCCTAGATAGTCTCCAGACATGTATTGTATCATGGAAAGTCTGCCCGAAGTGACTCTACAACCATAGGTGTCTAGAGGGGAAAGATAAACATGACTGTTTCTTGCATTGGTGGTATAGACAGAGAGATTACCATCATAGAAATGGCGCTAAATTCAGCCCCTTTGCTGTTTTTATTAGTTGCACACAGGGAATGTTGTTATACTAGAGTGTCAGGAGATGTAGGCAGGAGGGCAGCATACACAATTGAGTTGCAAACAAAACTGCGTTCGCATCTATATCCAATTGACCCGCAACTAAACAGTTGCTCTAAACATAGAAAAACAAAACAGGTGTGTGGAGGGTGGAGGGGAATCTTTAACGACCTGTCTGCTCGTACCCCTTATGCCAATATACAATACACAAAAGAGCAGACCAGGTCATAAGGGGTACGAGCAGACAGGTCGTTAAAGATTCCCCTCGACCCTCCACACACCTGTTTTGTTTTTCTATGTTTAGAGCAACTGTTTAGTTGCGGGTCAATTGGATATAGATGCGAACGCAGTTTTGTTTGCATCCACAGCTCTCCCAACTCAATTGTGTATGCTGCCCTCCTGCCTACATCTCCTGACACTCTAGTATAACAACATTCCCTGTGTGCAACTAATAAAAACAGCAAAGGGGCTGAATTTAGCGCCATTTCTATGATGGTAATCTCTCTGTCTATACCACCAATGCAAGAAACAGTCATGTTTATCTTTCCCCTCTAGACACCTATGGTTGTAGAGTCACTTCTGGCAGACTTTCCATGATACAATACATGTCTGGAGACTATCTAGGATTTATTACCTGCTCAGACGATGTGCTTTCTGACACACGTTTCACATACCCTTTTCACATGCTTTTCTGACCGAGTATAAAAGACCATGATCGACTAAGTTAGACCCATTGAAAGCCTGGTTATTCTATACCGACTTGATAATATCTCGAAATGTGAGTCTCCAACAGCGCATATTCCTTTGATGAGAGCTATGCACTGACGCTACAGTTGGGCGTCTACGCTCTACTGCGCATGTGCGGTATAGAAGCGGCTCGGTGTCATCGCGCATGCGCGGAGAAGTAGTGCCATCTCTTGCGCTTGCTTCCGCTTGAATCTCCTAACCGACACGATATAGCCAATTAAAGCTTCCTACTTAAGGGGATAGGGCGGTACAACCTATACCTCCACTTCCGCTCGCTGCAAGCCAGGAGGCACCGACGGATAGGTAAGCCGCCTGCTGCCCCATTTCTTACCGTTTTTTGAACCAGTCTTTATTTTATTAATTACATTCTTGTCCCTAGCAAAGAGACAGGGTGGACACATTCATTCTTAAGGAATGGGACGTGTAATACAGATAGGGTCAGCACATCCACTGTTAGCTAACATGCTATGTAACTCCAAGTATATTTAGTCTCCTGTCGGTTTTCTGTCATTTCATGCTCCTAAGTAATGAAGGAACTATATGAACATGTGTGCCATAGTTGGCCACTTTTTGATGCCTTACAGCACCCTCCATTATTGTTAATATACTATGGCCTGAGGTCAGTGCACAGCTCTTTTTCTGTCACTGAAGGATAACCTATTGAGTTATGCACACCAGTGTACAAAGGATGCCTTGATTGGACTCCATGGGTGTCAGTACTTTGGATAGGTAGTTGGGTTGTTTTCACACGTCTGTTGGGATATAAGTGTAGAGTTATTGGACTGGGTACAGCGAAGGAGTGTGCTTACTGTACCCCTTTTTCTACACTACAGAGCGGGGCCTCATACTCCCGAGCGGTCGCCGGGTGAGGTGAGGTCTTCACCCACACAAAGCTGGGTGAGTATCATCGTGAGGAAATGCCTCAGGGTGATGAAGCTAGTATGCTTGTCTAAAATGCAGAATGCAATTTGTTCTTGCAAGTGTGGCGAATCGGTCTCTGTGTACATATGTGGTTGTGGGTGTAGAGTTGAGCGTTGTCTGACCAAATGTTTTCATGTCTCTTGATAGGAAGAAAACACATTGATCTCCCTCCAGTGGACACCTAAGTATTGAAGTTCCTGGTAGATGAGTAACTAATGTATTGTGTTGTAGTACATCTTTCACTTCAATGTAAGTGCAGTAGCCACACTATGTTCAAAGGTCCTGAAGAAAGCCGGGGTAATGGCCCCTATGGCTGAAACATGTCGACCGCCCTGCACTGTGCCAGTAGGCATTTTTACTACGTGGCGCTTTTTTAACTCTTGGCACATGGACTTTTGTTAAAATCCTCCTCGAAGTCTGCGTAGCCATTTTTTATCTATCACCATCACCTTAGCACTGCACTTTTTCACCAGTATCACACTAGGATGTTTATTATGACTACATCACTGGTATCCATTCCAATACCGGCACTACAAGGTCGGACGGAATGTTTAGCAATCCCCACATGACGTAAATTCCACCATAAAGGGTGGTCTGATGGGAATTGCTTAGGTTTCTGTTTAACAATTTCTGTTGAATGTGTTATTAATGATTATATGTTGACAGCAACCTTCATCTACACATGCACCATGTGTCGCCGCTGCGACTGGTATAGCCACACATGATTTCCAGACCTGGTCTGCTCTTTTGTGTATTGTATATTGGCATAAGGGGTACGAGCAGACAGGTCGTTAAAGATTCCCCTCGACCCTCCACACACCTGTTTTGTTTTTCTACCTACATCTGGCCCCAAATCTTTAGACTGCAATTCATCACATCAGGATCACACAGGTAAAGCGCACAGGCTCTACGCAAGACTCGGACAAATCTTGGGGACAAGTAACCCTTTAATGTGTCCGCCACTTCAAATCCCAAACACTGCAATCATGAGATAAATGTAATTTTTCAATTTTTTTATTTCTTTCATGAATTATCACCATCATGTGCAGCATGTCAAGGAAGCCAATCAATTCTACGATCACTGAATTTAACATTTTCCTTTTTCTTTGGTTCATCCTCTTCTTGATCTAGAAAGACAAATCGCAATGCCTTTGCTAATCAATAACGTACTAGTACTATGGTGTCGGGGTTATAAGTAAATATGTAGCCTCAATTCCTTATATATGCATCAACAGCTCTCTTTCAAAAAAGGAATGTCAGTATGCTTATGAGTCACCCACTTTTGGTCATGAATAATCTTTACATCTTGCTCCATATATCGAATTTCAATCAAAGCATGTGCTGTATCAGGAAGACATGGACAATGATGGTGCATTGTTTACTCACATATGGTACAGGTCACTATAAAGGGAAATTTCTCTGGGGAGAATGTCAATGCTATATATAGCGCTCTGGCAGTCTTACAACTCAGTTCAAGGAAATATCTGAGATTCTTATACAAAACCAGACTGTCATAAACAGACTAACTGGGTTTTTTGGTACAGGATAATATATCTCTTCAGTTAACTGGTGTACCAGGGCAGTGTCATGAAACTCTGCAGGTGTGGGGATTTCAAGGTCAGATTTGTCACTGAAAATAAGGCTCACCTAAAGGAGATATTTCCACTTTATTTGTGTTTGTATTCATCTGGATTTTTATCTCGCTTTCAGAATAGCAGCATCAAGCCTATATCTAGGGAAGCATTTTGAGTTTGCATTGAAGCAAAGATGAGCATTGATTATGAAGCATACGTTGAGGATCATATATACATTTACAACTGCAGTGAATGTCCTGGTTACTTACTGTTAATCTTTATTACTCCAAGTGTAGTCTTCCTTGCCACATGACTAACGAAGTGAGCTTCAGTTCCCCAACAGAACCCTCCAAGCAATTTAGCACTCTAGTCCTCCATCTCTCCCTAACATGGTGACCTCCTTCACCCCTGACCTAGTGCACGAGGAACGCATGACCCACATCAATTCCTATTCAAGAACCTAGCCTCAGCACCCAACAACATGAAGCCGAGAGCTAAACAGAGAAGAGAGGGATGGGAACCCATGTGGCGAGAAAGACTACACTTGGAGTAATGAAGATTACGATAAGTAGCCGGGGAAATAACTCCTCGTAAGTTTTCCTCGCCACATGACTGACGTAGCGAGCATATACCAAAGATAACCCTGCTTCATGATCACCAAAAAAAACGCAGACCAAAATGTGAGGCAACAACTAAGTTTAATCCACTCATCAAACAGAGGAAAAACAAACAGACGCCCAACAGGCAAACAACAATCAATCGCAGGCAGAGCCAGCCTGCAGAACAGCCTCAGCAAAACCTCCAGCAGATGAACCACCCGTAAGTCGTCCATGAACATGTGAGGTGAGGCTCACGTCACAGTCTTACAAATATCCTCAATTGAGACACCTTTAAAAGAAGCACAGGGGAGTAGACCGCCCCTGTATCCTGGCAGACACCTTTGACCCCTATTAGTCATAGGCAAGAGGATCATCTGCTTAATCCACCCACTCATGTTGGAAAGAGAAGGCTTATGATCAGACCTCACCGGGCCAAAAGTGACAAACAGACTATCACCCTTGCAAAATACCATGGTCCTCTCCAGATATACAAACACCGCTCATCTGACATCCAAAAGCGGGAGACCAGCATCCAATCTAGACCCAGGCGCGGGAGAGAAGGTGCGCAGAACGACCTCCCTGGAATGATTGGTAATGGAGGGGTCCTTGGGCAAGAGCTTAGGATTGGGTTGCAGGACGATGCAATGTAGCAGGACAAGCAAGAAAGGAGGTGACCGCAAAAACGATCCCAACTCCCCATTCCAACCAGCAGACACAATGGTCACCAAAAATGTAAATGTAAATGTAAATGTGTGGTCAAGAACTTCACGTCAACCAACTCCACAGGTTAAAAAGGAGCTGCCTGCAGTGCCTACAATACTAACTGGAGATCCCAGGTTGGAGCAGGACAAATCTCCAGAGGACGCTGAACAAAACAACTATGCATCAACCCGGTCACCAATGGATCCAGCTCATCCAAATGAGGTCTACGAATGCCTGCAAAGCTGCCCCCTGCACCAGAAGCGTAGATGGAGCCAGGCCAAACGAAAACACAGTATCCTGATAGTATTCACTGAACCAGAGTCCAGCCCACACCACCTAGAAAAGGACCCCAAATGCCGGAAATTAGACAGAAAAGTTGCTGGACATCAGGAACCCTGAAGCAGGTCCACCACCTCGCTGAGCAGCCACAGGACAACAGACTCACCTTTTCAATAGCCAGGCCAGAAGATGGAGCCGCCGCAGAACCCCCGCCGAAAGAGGCAAACCCCTCAGAGGATACTGATGGTTGGGAATCACCCAACACTCCTGAACCGCAGGCTCCCTCTGAAGAGGATACCAAGGGCAGCGAATCCAGTCAGGCACAATCAACAGAACAAAAGCCTTCTCAAGGCGGATCTTGCACAGTAGCCTTGCGATCAAGGAGATCATAGGAAATGCTCAAAGCTGGCCGCCGGCCACCTGAAAGACATCACATCCACTCACCATGCCTCCGGACAGGGATTAATTGTGCAGAAGCAGGGCAGTAGAGCATTGTCCTTGGACAACCAAACCTGTTCCACAACTTAAGGAAGACAGAGAAATCGAATTTATAAGGGGAAAACTCCTGCTCAGGTGGTCCACCGCACAATTCTCTCAACCTGGGAAATACACCACCCATAGAGGCAATATATTGCCCTCCTCCCAGGTCAGAATCTCCTGAGCCAGGAGCCACAAGGATCGAATCCTGCAACCCCCCAGGTGATTGAGATAATCCATCACAACCAGAATATGATGCCTCCGGAGGGCTGACGCAAACTCCGGAACCGCCTTCAGTTCCCAGAAGTTGGATGAACAACCAGCATACAGGCAATCCCAGAGACCCTGCACAGACCAGGAATTCAATGTCACTCCCAGCTCAACTTGCTACCATCCGTTGTCATCACCTGGGAGGAGGTCATCTGAAATGGAAGACTCCTTGCTAGATAGTACTCCTCCATGCACCAACCCAGGGCGATCTGAATCTGAGGGGACCCCACCACCTAAAGATCGTACTTGGCGGAACAAGGGGAGCAATGGGACACCAATGGGTAGAGATGCAACCAGGCCCATTGCAACACAATGATCGCTGCACACATCAAACCCTGTATCCTGAACCACAGCTGCGCCGGGGCTGAATCCAGAGCAAGCAAACAACCCAGGACCCTCATCAAGGTTGTCCTCCTTTCTGCCAGCAAAAAGGCCAGTCATTTGGCCATGTGCAGATGACTCCCAATGAACATCAAGTCCTGGGTGGAAACCAGATGCAACTTTTTGTGGTTGATCAGGAAACCGTGGACCTCCAGAATTTCGCAGACCCTCTGGACATGAATAGTCCCCTTGGAAAAAGAAGAAGCAGAAATCAGCCAGTCATCAAGGTACGGGAACACCAGAATCCCCTCCCCATGGTTGAGCCCACCAAGGGAACCAGGACCTTTGTAAGAACCTCGGGCTGAGGACAAAGCAAAGGGCAATACCTGGAACTGGAAGTGCTTGGGCCCCACACAGAATCTGAGGAAACACTGGGATGCTGAGTGAAGTGCATGTGCAGATAGGCATCAAGCAGATCCAAGGAGCAATCGTGGCTGCTACTGGAACCGGGTGGTGGGGCGGGGGCAAAATGAAAAAAGTTTTTTTTAAACTCACAGAAAACACACCTGTGATAGCCGGCTGGCCGCCGCCTCCCCTGCGTCCATTTTTTCCTGACTCCGGTCCCACAGCTGGATGCAGGAAGAAACAGGAAGCACCCGGCTCTCAGCCTCCTGGCCTCCCCATAGCCAATCACAATGCTGCAATGCAGCGTCGTGATTAGGCAGAGCCCCGTGGATCGGCGCTCAGCCAGGGGCATCGGGATCTGGGCATGTTCTCCACGCAGGCTGTAATGCAGCCTGCAAGGAGAAGATGCAAAGTGCGCATGAATGTTTGGCCGGCAAAACATTCATCTGCACTTAGGAGTAGGCAAACCACTCCTCCCCTGCTCCTCTGCCATCGGAGCTGCGTGCCCCAAACGGAAAGCTGCAGCAGAAGGAAACATAAAATGATAATAATGCAAGTTATTATCATTTTATGATTCCTTTATTTCACTGCTACGAAGCAGTGGGGCGACACGCTGCCACTGCCAAGGAAGACACCACGTCCCCCTCAGCCAACAAAAGAAGGATCGCCTGCGAAGACTGCATCTTAAACTCAACATGAAGGATAAACAAGTTCACCGTTTCAAATTCAGCACAGGACAGAAGTCCCCAGAAACCTTCCTTACCAGGAAAAGGATCTAGTGGACACCTTGATTCCCATAACTGTCCGAGTAGCCCTTTTTTTGAGAAGAGCCTCCCTCTTTGGCACAGCTGATGGTAAAGGAGTGTGAACAAAAAACTCTGTGGGCGGAAAATGGAAGACAATTATGTAACCATCCTTGACAAGCCGCAAGACCCACTGGTCAGAGATTGACCATTCCCATGTCTCCATGAGATTCAGCAACCGACCCCCCACAGGGAGCTGACCTTTGGGACCCCTCGGAGAGTCAGGACTTTGATTAGGGGTTGGAACCACCATCCTACTGCTGAGGCTGGGCTTTGTGGGAGAAAGGGAACCCGAACCCCGGTCATGTCCCCTCCCTGAAATTACAGGTTTCCCCTAGCAGCAGAAGACGGACTGAAGGCCCTCTTGGTGCCATCTAATCTACGCCTAGAAGGACGAATGGAAGCCAACAGTTACCTATCTGCCGATTTCTTTACCATCTCTTCCAGGTGAGCGCCAAACGGTTTAACTTTGGAAAAAGGAATCTTCATCAGAAGGGACTTCTGTGCCGCCGCAGCATTCCATTGGCACAACCAGTCCTGGCGTTGGGCGTGAATAACAGCGCCTGCAGAAGCAGCCGCGGCCCCCAAGGTATCACAAGAAATGTCTGACAACATCCTTGTCTTTTGCTCATGACTGCCAGGGTAGGCATGATCTCCGCCCCTGCTTCATAAGTTCAGAAAGAGACTGGTATTCCTTTAACCACATCGCTGCAGCGGTAATTTTTGCGCTACGCGGCTTTTTTCAAAAAGCCGCGTTAGATGACGAGCTCAGCTCGTCATCCGCACACGCCCCCCGTGGCTGATGACGAGCTGAGCTCGTCATAAGCATCGAAGGGGTTAAAAGAGACTGACTGGTGAAGGAGAGATAAGCAGATACCCTAATGGAGAATTTGGCCATGGCGTAAGAACTTTTCACCGTTGCCTCCACCCTTTTAGCCTCTCTCCGAAAGAGAGGCATTCCCGAAATGATGGACCCCTGAGAAGACAGGTCAGCCATCAAAGAATCAGCCTTCACAGCAGCGGGAAAGTCCAGAGCAAAGTACTGAATGATATAGCGCTTAGACAAATAGCGCAGGAAAGGCTGTTTGTCCACCTCCTGCTACTCGTTATCAATCACCTTCCTGATCGATGGGTGCAAGGGAAGAGACTCAGGTTCACGCTTCTGGTACTGCATGAAAACATCTTCTGAATCATCCTCCACCTGGGGCACAGACAATGCCAGGTTATCCTTGATATGCTGCAGGACCTCCTTCAGCTCCTGCACATATCTGCCCCAGAGATCATCCTCCTTCCCGTCAGCCTCAGCACTAAGGCTCAACATGCTGCCTTTTAGAGGAAGAAGAGCCCTCACGCTCCCTAAATGCCGCAGCCACAGCAGCAGCCTCTATCATCTGCTGGATGGCCTGCAACGAAGGAGCCTCTGCCAGAGCCTGCACACTAGGGCCTGCCTCAATGAGTGGTCCCTCACCAGACTCTATCCTGACACACACTGATTGGCATAAGATGCCCCCACAGGGACCAGGCAGAAAAAACGTTCTATGTTGCAAAAAGGCACACAACCGGAAAACTGGGCCGGTTGCCAAGCAACACCAAACCAACAGCAGTGTGTACGCTTGCAGCTCTACGCTACGTTCGCATTCCAAAGCAAATGCTAGCATGCCAGGAATACATGTTCTGTCATAGCTGCAGCTGAGCCTTGAACCTTTCTAAAGCCATTGACGCACTACCACAGCCCGTCAACAAAACAGCGGGAGAAGAGGCGCTCCAGCCCTTAACCAAGCAGGATCAGCAACGCACTCCCAGTGGGGCTCCAGTGAAATCAGGAGAGCCTCCCCTGCATGAGCCCACTGAACAGGGCCTCAAGAATACAGTAAGAGCCCACTCAAGCCAGGCTTCCGAACATACTCCTAGCAAAATAACACAATGGCGCCCACAACAAGCCCGCTTAGAAGGGCTTCCCCTTGGGCGTCAGGGCTGGCTATGGCACAGCCTCTCCCCACTTACCCGAAACTTGCTCTCGGAGAGTCTGCAGAGCAGAACCAAAAAAAAGACAGGACTAGGTCAAGGGTGAAGGAGGTTGGCCATGTTAAGGGGGGACCTGGGGAGAGCCGTGCGCGAGCCGTTCTCTCCCCGGGTAGATTCGCGCAGCGGCATTGGCCAAGGCAGGTGGGGCTTGATGAGTAAGGCCCAGGTGGGTTTAATTAGGGCCAGGCAGGGCAGGTTAGCATTGAGCGCTAGGGAGGCGGGCGGCGAGGTTCGTTTTGTCCAACCCACCCTCCCCCTTTGGTTTTTCGTTGGGTCTTTTTTGTTTTTCCAGTGCCTTCATTCTGGTGGGCTGGGTTTTTTTTATTTTGCCACTGTAAGACAGGTTGTTTTCTTTGTAGGCGGAATTTTTAGTGGGGGTGGGCAGCCTGGAGCGGGTTGGTCCATCCTCAAAAGGCAGTTGTAGGAAAGGAAGGGGTATACATAGAGTTAGGGGCTTCTGGTTTGTTTAGGGTTAACTTGGTGGGGGTTTATCAGTTGGGTAGGAAGGTTCTGTTAGGCTGAGAGCTGTTTGATTTAATAATTAATTAAATGAAAAAAACAAGATTGTTTGATGTGTTCACACCTGTCTTAATAAAGTGGCCTTTCTTGCTAACGAGGAAGTTGTGGACAATGAGTTTCTTGCGCGAGGAGGAATGGGAGGACTAGTGCGCTAAATTGCTTGGAGGGTTCTATTGGGGAGCTGAAGCTCATTACGTTAGTCATGTGGCGAGGAAGACTTATGAGGAGGTAATGAAGTGATATTTCATGGCTAGAGGTTTGCAGCTAGTGTCACCAAAGTGAAGGGGAAGCAACATATGTTATATTCTTTTTTTGGCTGATCTGGTTTCCTGAGGGTGTGTGCACAGAGAGGTGGTGAGTTAATTGAGCAATGGCAAAATCAGACAAAAAAGGGACAGAACATTTACCTAGGAGTAAAAGAATGAGCAATTATTGATATTTGGTGGTGTTAATAACATCAAGAAACCAGGGAATACATATTTTTAGACTAGTCACCAAACCAAGTAGGAAGCTAGGCTGATTTGACTAAATCCATATGCAATAGCACACCCACTCCTACTGGTGATAATAGCAATCCAGCAAATACAGCCTCGTACCCGGATAAACAAATTTTGTGGTTGCATCCAGAAACACAGAATGCAAACACTGCATATTCTAAATTGTACCAACAGGATTTTACCTCACCACCCATCCATAAAAATCAGATACACAATTAAAAGTCAATGTATTAAACATAGCATGAAGGGAGAAATACAGCAAAAGAGATCAACAAACTTCGGTGCTTGATTCAGAAATCATACCTTCAGAATAAAACACCTACAAACTAGAGTTGCACCACAGCACAGTACAGCCCCCGTGCACCCAGAGTACGTACCTACTAATCAATTACAAGAGTAATCCTATTATGCATGCATTCCCTTTTACACGCAGGTTATTTCACCCTGTGAAAGATGGTGTACCATCAGGGCCGAACTGGCCGTAGCAGACACCGGGTGTTTTCCCGGTGGGCCTCCAGGATGGGGGCCGGTTTTGGGCCACTGGGAGCCGCTTTTGTAACCTGGGGCTGGTTTTGCAGCATAGCTGCAATCAGGGACGCAACGCCCAAAGGGCTGAAAGGGCTTCAGCCCCACCCATCGTGTGTCTCAGCCCGGGCTGCTGCAGCTCGAGCTGCTGTGGGCTCGGCTGGGCAGTGTCTGGAGTCTTACCTCCAGCACGGCCAAGTTTTTCACAGGTCTTTAAAGACCATTTGAATATTTACATACCTTTGTAAACTGGTTACGGAGGCTTAGTTTTTATTTTTGGTTACAGCACCCCATGGCCCCACACTCTGCCTATTCCTTACATT
Source organism: Lissotriton vulgaris (assembly GCF_964263255.1). Classification (NCBI taxonomy): domain Eukaryota; kingdom Metazoa; phylum Chordata; class Amphibia; order Caudata; family Salamandridae; genus Lissotriton; species Lissotriton vulgaris. The sequence continues at coordinate 246,993,595 of NC_141689.1, read as the reverse complement.
TGTATTTTATATTTACTGCTGTAGTGTGAAAAGGAATATAAAGTAGGTTAGCAATAAAAAAGAAAAATGCCAGTCATGTGTTGTTTAAAGAGTCTGCAAAGACCATGTCTTGACAATGATAGGGGTAAAATCAAATAAATTATGTATTCATTTCTAATGTGACTATTCTGCCTTTGTTCCTTGTAATTATCAGTCATGGATCATTCAGGCAGCCCTGGAACACAATTAAAAGCGCTTTCTATTTATATCTGCTGTTCGAAGTATGCACAGATAAGTGCTGAAAATACGGCTTTAGGTAACTGTTTATTTTTATACCGTCTGGGACATCAAAGTAATGTGCTGGCAACCCAAATCATAAGACTGGAAGTTTGTTGCAGGATCAGCTCATTATTTACTTCCTCCACCCTCGGTCCCTGATTAATGCCATAATAACAATAGTTTACTTTACATCTGAAACCCTACGCCGCTGTCAATAACATGCTGAGTTTCTTCATGTGTCTGGGAATGCATCCTGCATTCAGACAACTCACTCCTCATTTTGCCCTTCACTTTCACGCACACCCTGCCCTCACAGCGCTCACAATGCACTCACACTGATCACCATGCACTCACACCAATCAGCCACTAACCCTGCACTCACAGTGATCACTCTGCACTCACAATGGTTAGGGTGTTTAAATATCGATTACAAAAATATAGTTGACAAAAATATAGTTGTATAAATATTGTTTACAAAATTATCGACTCCCTATACCTAAACAGGTAAGTACATAAATATCTACTCAAAAATATCGATGTAATAAATATAGATGTAAAAAATATCGACTTTATTAATTAATTAAAATTACATTAAATAATTAAAAAATATAAGTATTATTAACAAAATACATTACATTACTTTTCTATTTTAACTATTTATAACAAATTAACTAAATGTAATCATTATAAACTTATTAAATGTGTACATATACATATATTTAACACATAAAATTATATAACAACAAAAATACATACATTTTTAAAAAGTATGAAAAAATTAATAGTTAAAACATTTGATAGCGAAGGGGTAAAAATTACTATTCCCACTCTACTGAGTGCAACAGTAGGGAAAGCGCTGGATAGCGTAGGGGTAAAAATTACTATTCCCACTCCAAAGGGTGCAACAGTAGATAAAGCGCTGGATGGCGTAAGGGTAAAAATTACTATTCCCACTCCAGTGAGTGCAACAGTAGGGAAAGCGCTGGATAGCGTAGGAGTAAAAATTACTATTCCCACTCCAAAGGGTGCAACAGTAGGGAAAGCGTTGGATACCGTAGGGGTAAAAATTACTATTCTCACTCCAGTGAGTGCAACAGTAGGGAAAGCGCTGGATAGCGTAGTGGTAAAAATTACTATTCCCACTCCAGTGAGTGCAACAGTAGGGAAAGCGCTGGATAGCGTAGGGGTAAAAAATACTATTCCCACTCCAAAGGGTGCAACAGTAGGGAAAGCGTTGGATAGCATAGGGGTAAAAAATTACTATTCCCACTCCAAAGGGTGCAACAGTAGGGAAAGCGTTGGATACCGTAGGGCTAAAAATTACTATTCTCACTCCAGTGAGTGCAACAGTAGGGAAAGCGCTGGATAGCGTAGTGGTAAAAATTACTATTCCCACTCCAGTGAGTGCAACAGTAGGGAAAGCGCTGGATAGCGTAGGGGTAAAAATTACTATTCCCACTCCAAAGGGTGCAACAGTAGGGAAAGCATTGGATAGCGTAGGGGTAAAAATTACTATTCCCACTCCAAAGGGTGCAACAGTGGGGAAAGCGTTGGATAGCGTAGTGGTAAAAATTACTATTCCCACTCCAGTGAATACAACAGTGGGGAAAGCGCTGGATAGTGTAGGGGTAAAAATTACTATTCCCACTCCAGAGGGTGCAACAGTAGGGAAAGCGTTGGATAGCGTAGGGGTAAAAATTACTATTCCCACTCCAAAGGGTGCAACAGTAGGGAAAGCGTTGGATAGCATAGGGGTACAAATTACTATTCCCACTCCAGTGAGTGCTACAGTAGGGAAAGCGCTGGATAGCGTAGGGGTAGAAATTACTATTACCACTCCAAAGGGTGCAACTGTAGGGAAAGCGTTAGATAGCGTAGGGGTAAAAATTACTATTCCCACTCTAGTGAGAGCAACAGTAGGGAAAGTGCTGGATAGCGTAGGGGTCAAAATTACTATTCCCACTCCAAAGGGGGCAACAGTAGGGAAAGCGTTGGATAGCGTAGGGGTACAAATTACTATTCCCACTCCAAAGGGTGCAACAGTGGGGAAAACGTTGGATAGCGTAGGGGTAAAAATTACTATTCCCACTCCAGTGAGTGCAACAATAGGGAAAGCGCTGGATAGCGTAGGGGTAAAAATTACGATCCCCACTCCACAGGGTACAACAGTAGGGAAAGCGCTGAAACTCCAAAAAAATAATAAACCATCTATCAATTTTAGTATAAAATTTAATGTAGATTATAAACATATTTAATATATACATTTAAATACATTATTATTAACAAACACCTACACACCTAAAATTGATTACTCAATTACATTTAATATTTAATAATTAATTAATGATTATTAATGTATTTTCAAAATAATTAATTAATTAATTGACAGCTTTCACACCATATACACTTATAAACACCACAACACAAACTTCAATTTATTTACTCTTTTAAAATTAATAATTATTTATTTATAATTCAATTATAATTAATTAATTATTCAATACATTTTTTTTACTTCGCTACATTTTCACTTAAAAAGTCCACGAAACACACCTAAAATTAATTAAACAATTAACATAATTAATTAACATAATTAATTATCAATTAACTAATTGAAATTAATTAACTAATAATTATTAAACGATTTATATTAAAATTAACACATTAATTAATCAATTATTTTAATATATTTAAATTACTTCCCACCCTATTCCCCTATAAACCCACAACCCGCTACAGAACTATTAACACTAAATTCAACATAAAATATATTAATAACGAATAAAATGCTACAAAATATTATTAATTAACAAACAATACTCATTAAAAACAATAAATTACTTATAATTATTAAAAAATCGATATTTTTGTTAACTATGTTTTTGTAAACGATATTTATTGCAACTATATTATTGTTATCGACATTACTTACCTGTCTGTCGATATTCTGGTCAAACTATATTTTTGTTGTTGATATTTCTTCTTGTCGATATTTCTGCGGAGATATTTATGTAACTCGATATTTTGCCGTCGATATTCCCGCTCTACATCCTCACAATGCACTTGTGCTGTTTACCCTGTACCTCACCCTGTAGTCACACATGCGACACTTCACTCACCTGTCTCCCTCACTGCTCAATCTGCAATCTCAATCAAACAAGCTGTGAGAAGCTGGCCTGGTATATCATGTACACTTATGTAAGGGGACACCCTGCACCAGTCCAGACAACCCCTATGGTGATTCAGGAGGTCTTAGACAACCATAGAAAGCTCTCTAAGTAGTAGCTGTGGAGAGCAGCCTTTGGGCTTAGTCCAGAAGGAGTGTAAAGTATCTTGTTTTATCAGAAGGCAATCGTATAGGTATAGATTAAATGAAAAAAACCTCTCACGGTGTTTATAAAAATATGTATTTATTATATAATACTTTCTAACATGTTTAGATATGTCCTACCTGGAGATATGCACAACGCACACAATACTTTGCATTGAAATCCCGTAAATAGCACAGAATATACAGTGAACTCCGAGGGGGCCCAAACCATATATTAAGAAAGTGGTATAAGAACCCCGACTTGGGTCAAGACAAGGCCTAGAGGATGTAGAAGTGCTGGACCCCCAAGGAACCACCCAAGATGAGTGAATAGGAACCCCACGGAGATCGTGTGCAGTGTGGGGACATAACCGCGTTCTCCGTACAAATCAAAGTGTAAGTTGAGGTTGGATTTTTAAAGAAAAAAGACCCTTTCCAGTGGACCCTGAAGAAACCCATTGGAAGACAGAAAGTTGGAGAGCCACCCCACCTGCGGATATCCTAGTACCCATGTTACCTACACCAGGGAAGCCAGGTGAATAGGTGCGAAGTGCTGTCCGAAACCTCAGTCATTTCCAATGGAGGACTTCAGGAAAGTGCCGCTGCTGGAGAGGTAGAAAGTGCCCAGTGGGATCCAAAGTTGGATTCTAGTTGAGAGGTACCTTCAAGCAGAGGGGACAGAGTATATGTCACTCAGGAGTGACCAAGAGACCTGGAAGACGAATGCCAACGGATGCTCTGAGGACCGGGCAACGATGAGGAAGACCAGGAGCCATGCACCAGCTGTCCCACGTCGGATGTCGAGAGCTGAGGAGTCGGTGTCTGTCGGAAGCACCAACAAGCCTTGGCAAAAGCAAACAACGTGGATGCCGAAGAAGGTGCAATGTCGGGACCAGCAAGGTCCAGGGGACTCACCACAAACAGGGGAGTCAGCCCAGGCCCCAAGCAATCAAGGGGAGCCCAACAGTAAGAAAGATGACCTTCAACAGGACCTACAGGCCGGAGGCAATGGTGTCGCAAATGGACCTTGAGCAGCTCACCAAAAGATGCTGGCCACGATGCAATCGATGCAGTGTGGACAAAGATTCTGGTCACAGGAGATGCTTGAGGTTGGGGCTACTTGGAGCCCGAAGTCCTTGATGGAAGAAAGCCAACAAGCCTTGGTAATGGCAAGTCAACGTGGTGCACAGGGGTTTGGTTCCTGCGGCTCCCACAAAGGATACTGGCCTAAAACTTTGTGAGAGGACAGGGCAGGGCAGGCCTAAAGAGCTGTGGAGAACCACCACCTGTGTTGTAGAACATTTCAGAGTCAGTAGGAGCTCAGGATCAGCAGAACGGTCAGCTTGGTTGTGGTACCTGCCGATGCAGGGAAGTGACTCCTTCACTTCAAGGAAGATTCCTTCAAGTGTCTTGGATGCCCACAGGCTTTGGAAGGTTCCTGTATGGTGCACAGACAATGCAGCAGACTGAAAGGGGGATGAACTCAAGCCAAAACGAAGTCCAGTGAAGTCCAGAGTGCCCTTGACGGTAGAAGTTGAAGTGGTGTCTGAATTGAATCGTGTCACACGATGAATCTAGTGCCCTTATGGTGAACGTTATGTCCCCAGGGCAGCGCATTCATGTGAAAACAGGGAGCGGCTGCAGCTGTTCTGTGTTTTCACTGTGCAGATCCTCTTGCAGGCAGGTGCAGTCAGTCACTGCACATGCCTGCAAGGGGACGTCTGAGGGATCCATAAGACCCCGCTTCTCCCCTCCAGAGGGCTTCTCTCAGGGGCTGCACTCACAGCGCTCCACCTGCGTCTGTAAAATGGCACGGGTGCAGAGGCAAAGGAAGTCCCTTGTTTGGATAGGGCACGGCCCATGCAAATGAGGGAACGCCCCATGATGGTAGAACTGGCGCTTTACGAGCGCCAGCGCTATGGGTATTACTTAAGGGGACGCACAAGCGTCTGTGGCCCCTTCTGTAATATCAAAGTGCCCTGGGAGCGAGCACAGCAGGCGCAATGCCCGTTGCGCCCCCGGGGCACTTATTGTAATACGGCCCCTGGTGTTTTGCGATGCCTCAACCATTGTACACAATTCAGTTTTTAGCAACAAATGCTGGCTACGCTTTTAGTTGGATACCAGCTAGAGTGCTTGGAGTAACCCTGGTCATATGTAGAAGGTGATGGGAATCTTTGGAAGGGAAAAGCCAAATTCAGGAAAACTGAATAAGCAATCCTTGTTGAATAGCATCAGCGCCCAACCCCTGTTCAGCACATTGACAAAGCTAACCAAACTTCCAGGGTCAATACTGAACAGAAAGCACTTCCATTGCTTTTACCAAGAGAAGTCTCAATTAACTGAACCAAAATGATACTTCAACTAGACTACAATGTTATAGCAGTTTGGCATGTAAATATCATTGTAATCTAGATAAGCACAGGCAAGCCAATAGATCTGGCATTGGCTGCCAATTTATAACAAGTGAATTACTTTATGTGTAGGTGCACACTGTGCAAGAGCAGAATACTGCCACTCACAGAGAGGTAGGCCAACAGCTTTATTTCAGATATTTTCTATTGCATTTTCAGGCAAAACAGGAACATAGATGTACAAACAGAAAATCAGAGAATGGCATGAGTTGAAATACAGTTTCAAATGTGATTGTAAATGATAATAACAAATGAATAATAATAAATGAATAAATAAATGGAAAACAAAAAGGGGAAGGAATTGCATTTGGACTTGCGAACAGGCTAATCATGAACGTTTTTCGTTTTTAATTATTATGTAGGTCAACCGTAAGATCGCATGATAGACATAGAATTGAAGACATAAAAGTTTGCATAGGATGTGTTGTAAGGATAGCATGTTAGAGCGTCCATTGTCGTAAGATAGTAAACTTAGACACATATACTATCTCCAGACTCAATGTTAAGACATCAATAAACAAGTAATTCTCACCTAGCCTCACATCACGTCTGCATTTTCTCATGTTAGAAACATAGTGGGGATAGCGTGAGATTTGTCAAGTGGGAAACAGTACCCATGTTGGGGGGTAGGCAAGAGGGTTCACGAACGAGATAGCAATCTAATGTAAGGTAGGAAGTCCAGGAGTCCAGGTAAGACGCACAAATGTGAATTTATTGGTATTCAGAAAAAGCACTAATGTTCCTGCATCAGCAACCGCCCTAGCTGGAATGACCAGAACCTAGAACCACAATAATTCCAGTACATGATTCCAGGTTCCAATACATCCCCGCTCGTGACAGAAGCCGACAGAAGCAAATAGTAAATATAACACAATCCATAGGGAGAATGTCTTATTTCCGCTGTTTGTGTTGTGATTGTCATCAATAAGTACAATAAAATGTAAGAGATGGTTTCACACTGAGTCATTTGATTCAAGGAGGATCAAACTTGAATGAAAAGGCATCAAGGGACTTCCGTAATTTCCTATGTGAAGGACTCCAGGGCGAAGAGTGTACAGAAATATTATCTGCCCCTCTGAGAAAGGACAACCACTCTTGCCGTTTTCTGAAGGAGACTTCTTTGAAGTCCTTCCAATTAATGAGTATTATTTTGCAAGCTGGTGTGGGCATTAGATCCAGCAGGTAGCGGTCAGTCTCAGACGAAAGCGTTGGGTCTAAAAATCCTAGGCGGATGTAGGAGAATTCCCTGGGAGGGACGATATTGAATGTTTTGTTTATGCACTTGTAAATATCATCCCAATATGTTTGTAGTATGGGGCAGTGGAAGAGCATGTGAGCTAGATCACTGATATGTGCTTTGCAGTTCCAGCATGCATGACTCTGACTGAGGTTAAGTTTGAAGATCCTTTCCGGGGTGCAATATGTTCCGTTGATTAGCATCAGTTTCATCTTTTTTTTAGTGTTTTTTTAGTTTTTCATCGTTTTTGTTAGTAAAGTGAATTTTGTGTATCTCATCCCATTCAAAGGGAATATTTCTAGAATTAGGTTCAGATTCCCATTTTGTTTCATTAATCAGGTGTGATTTATGTGAATTTGGAGTCAGAAGCTTGTAGATTTTAGACACAATGTGACCGGTTTTCAGTATCTGGGAAATTAGAGGTAAGATCGACGGACTGGAGGGAAGTATTGAGCGTAACATGAGCTGTGTCTTTAGTTTCAGAAATGTATAAAAAATCTAAGGAGTCAAGGCCATACTTTGACTGAAGTTCGGAAAACAGGTATGGAAGTGTCCCTGTATAGAGATCTTTGACTAGGTTTATGCCATTTTTTGACCACTTTTCCAAGAATAGCATTTCTCTATCTATCTTCAAGGTAGGGTTATGCCATAGAGAAGCTAAGTTGGATTTGTTGAATTTTACCGCTGACATTTGGTCCAGTTGTAGTAGGGCTCTTCTTCTATTCTGAATGATATATTTAGAATGGGGATGGTAGAGGTGTCCATGGTTAGGAGAGAAAGCAGAGGGATTCCCTTGATGAGAGATCTTTCTATGTCTAGCCACACTGGGCTATAGCCCGGATCAGTTACCAGCCAATTGGCTCCTTGCTTGCAACCGTATGCCGTTTGATAGTTCCTAAAATTTGGAAGGCCCAAGCACCCTTTTTCTTTGGCTAGTTGGAGTTTTTTCATGGAAATTCTGGATCTCTTTGTTTTGTCATAGGCATACATTGAAGATCTTGTCTATCTTGGACAAGAACTCATTAGAGAGAGTCATAGGTAGCATACTGGCCATATAGTTGGCTAATGGGGTGATCGTCAATTTTAATGTCTCTGCTCTTCCCCACCAGTATTATGATTTTGGTGACCAGCTGTCTAGTAGCGTGGACATTTTTTTGTGGAGGGCAGTCTCATTGACCTGTAAGGTGGTGATTAAGTCACTGGTGAAGTCCAAGCCTAGATATTTGATACTATTTGGTTACCATGTAAAGCCAGAGGTGCCAATTATTTCTTTGCCGCCGAGATTGTTGAGCAACTTCACCTCAGTATTATCCTTATTGAGCTTGTATCCTGACACTGCTGAAAAGTCAGAAATTGAGGACATTAGGGCTGTTATCGCAGACTCTGTGTTTTTAGAGATAACTAATACATAGTCTGCGTAGGCCGTTATTTTAACCGTATTGTTGTTGAAACGTATACTGGTGCTCTCTTTGCTGTTCCATAGGTGATAAAGGAACGGTTCTATAGCTAGTATGAACAAGGAAGGTGAGAGTGGGCACCCTTGTATGGTTCCCTGCTCTAGTTTAAAAGAAGTGGAGAGGCTGCCTCCTGCTCTTACTCTGCCGGACAGGTTAAAATACAGTGCCATTACCATTCAAATAAAATTATCTCCCAGGTTAAATTTCTCTGGTGTCGCTTTGAGATAGGACCAATCTATTTTGTTCAAAGCCTTTTCGGAGCCTAAAGTGATGTCCACTTTTGGGGAATCTGTTAGTTTGGCTTTCTCCAGGGCTTTCTCCAGGGCATGGCATAACATCCGTGTGTTGTAACTAGAAAGTCTGTTTTTCAGAAATCCCACTTGTCAGGCATGTAAAAGCTTGGAAATTAATTTTCAGAGACGCTTAGCAAGTATCATTTTTAGGTAGAGCTGCGTACTTCCCATCTTTGGGTAAGACCGCTGTAATTGCTTCTGTGGGCGTCCCACTTATCTGGCCAGATTCACTAAGTTGGTGAACATGTTTAGAAGAGGTGGTGTCAGGACAATAGCAAATTTTGCACTTAACCCGTCAGGGCCTGGCGCTTTCCCTAATTTGAGGGATTTTATTGTGTCCTCAATTTCTTTTGCTATTATTGGTCCATTAATTACTTCCTTGTCCTGCTCCGAGAGAGCATGTAGAGTACAATTGCTTAAGTATTCGCAAGCTTTAGCTGTGCTTAAGTCATTGTTTTTACTATACAGTGGACTGTAGAAGTTTAAAAAAAAATCTGCTTTTTTTTGTCGAGATCGGAGTGGGCGTCGCCCTTCGGGTCTAATAAGGACCTAATCGTATTTTTTTAAACTTTGAATTATAAGTAGGAAGCTAAACTCTTCCTGGTTTTGTTGGATTCGCAGAGCCTAATGCTCTTTTGCTTTGTGATCCAAATCCCAGCCCTATTACTCAATAACTTATTATACTCATATTTCTTTTTCACTAATTTGTTTAAGAGCAAGGTGTCTCTGGAGGCAATGTATTTCCCTTCCACTGTTGATATCTCTTTTTCTCCTTTTTGAAGATTGCTGTTGGCTTGCCTATTCATGGAGGACCTAATTTTGATTAATCAGTCCAAGTAGAATCTACATTTTAAGGTTCAAAAAGATATATCCTTTATTTTCTTATTTTCTTTGTCATAAGTGTAGAAGTTTGAAGCAATGCTTCTCAATGATGAATTGCTGTAGTTGACATCACCAAATGTAGCCAAGCATCCGACACGTGTTTCGTCTTTGTTCCCTGGAGCATTTGTCTATGTAACTTGATCATATTGTCACATAATATTGGTTTGCGCAAGGTGTAACCTAGCCACGCTTCACAGTTTATTGACCTAATTTTGATGATCTCACCCCTTAGAGTGCTTTTTAGAGCTTCCCATCTCGTGAGGTCCGAGGTATCTCCAATTTTATTTTCGATGAGGTAGTTCTGGATCAAACATTCAATGCTTTGCCTGTTTGATTCTAAATCTAATACCTCGTTGTTGAATCTCCATTAGGTTTGTTTTTTGGAGGGAGTCGTGTCCGAAATGGATAGACTGATACAGGAGTGGTAAGAGATCACTCTTGGTTCGATGGAGGTTTGATCTATTCTGTTTACCGCTTTACCATAGATAAGGAATATAGGGGCATATTATCAAGGTGGTTTATCTCCGCTTTTGTGGCTTTAAAAGCCAAGAAAGCGGAGATAAAATTATCTCCCTATTACCTAGCTGTCGCTAACACCAGTTAGCGACAGCTAGTAGGAGATAGCGAGCATCTTGGGCCCCACTTTGCATGTCAGTGATATTTATCATTAATGACATGCAAAGTGGGCGTGCCAAGATGTTAGCGACTGGAAACAGTCGCTAACATCGCTATCTCCTATTACCAACTTTTGGAGATATTCGCGCTAAGCGCGAATATCTCCAAAAGCTAACACCTGCCCTGAGCAGTTCTTAGCCATGTTATCCAATGGGAGGTGGATAACATGGCTAAGAACATTAGCTCGCTAATGCATGAATATCGCTGACTTTTCAGCTATTTTCATGCATTGCGGCCGAATTTTATCGCATTTGCCATAAACCTTGGTAATTCCAACGTTTATTTGCGATAAAAATCGCCACAGCTCGGCGATAATTTTTTCGCGCTAACCAAGCAATAGCGATATTATCGCTATTGCTTGGTAATATGCCCCATAGTCAATGTGGGAATATGAGTTATGGGGAGATGAATAGAAGGTGCATTCCCTACCTGTGGGATTTTGTAATCTCCAGGTGTCAATCATATCAAAATGCTTCCATAAATTGTTAAGAGTTTATGTGATTTATTGTCACGAAAAGGACAGTGTGAGTTCCTATCTAAGGCGGGGTCTAAGGGTAGGTTAAAATCACCCGCAAGAATGTGCATGGCAGTGTCTGGAATTGTTTTAATGTGTTTAGAAAGTTCTTCCCAGAATGTTGAGTTGTCTTCAGACATGGACAAGAGGGCTGCAGGACTGATTTTCAATCATGTGGGAAGTCTCCTTAAATTACATGGGCGCTGAAGAAGGCAACACTTTGCCGAAATTCATTCGCCACATTAGTGCTAATAAAGAGGTCTCCTTGAATGTCCCCCGTTGGGGCCTCTGCTCCTTCGTGAGAAGGAGTTGGATCTGATGTTATCTGCTCCAGCCAGAGTCGCAGTTCAGAGGCCCCCGCTTCATCAAGTCGGCCCAGACACCACTGGCTCTGCTTTGGCAGTTTTTCTCTGCACTCCAAGGTATTGGAATGGACTGGGCCCGCCACGAGGCTCGGTGAGAAGACGGGCGGTCGTGAGGCTACTAAGCCTGATGCTGGGCGGTATGTATTGTCATTGCTGCCCTCGCCTAACATTATCCTGAGTTTCTGGGCTGAAGCGGTGCGGGGACCCAGGGAGGAAACTTAATTTCACTTACAGCAGGACAAATGAACTTTGCACAACATCGTAAACCTGCTTTTCGCCCGAACATCAGGTGTAATATTTGATCCACGCATACCTACCTGGAATCCGACTTCTGAATTCTGGGTGTTGCAGTCCACGACCACTTCTTGAACTGCAACAGGTGGGCTGTTAACTTCGTGGGCGGAGCCTTCAGACATGGACAAGAGGGCTGCAGGACTGATTTCCGATCATGTGGGAAGTCTCCTGAAATTACCTAGTCGCTGAAGAAGTCAACACTTTCCGAAATGCATTTGCCACATTAGTGCTAATAAAGAAGTTTCCTTGAATGTCCCCTCGTTGTGGCCTCTGCTTGTTCGTGAGAAGGAGTTGGACCTGATATATATATATATATAGCAAATACAGTACCCAGGTTGCCGAAGTCCGTGGCCCATACACAGTGGCGAGTGCATGCCGGGCGGGGTTCCCACACAAGTAGATAATGCACAGTAGATTCTTCAAAGAAATACTCGCGCTCAGATAAGGAAACCAGAGTTTAATCCACAAAAGGCTACGCGTTTCGGCAGCAAGCTGTCTTGATCACAAGCTGTCGAAACGCGTAGCCGTTTGTGGATTAAACTCTGGCTTCCTTATCTGAGCGCGAGTATTTCTTTGAAGTATCTACTGTGCATTGCATATATATATATATATATATATATATATATATATATATATATATATATATATATATATATATATATATATATATATATTACAAAGTGGCTGTAGCCACTCATTAGTTATAGTTGGGATTTAGAGAGATAGAAATTCCTTGGATTTTTGATTGGTAATAACGCTGCCACTATTTATTGAATCTCCACAAAACTTTGCAGACCTATTCCTGTTTGGCTGATGATGCCAAGTTTTGTGGTGATTAGCTAAGGAGGTGCAAAGAAAAATGGAGGGCGTACCAAAACACGTTTTTCCACCAAATGCATTTTCCATAGACTTTTTAAACAGACGTAGTGGCAAAATGGTTGAATGACATGATATTTTGCAGGAATATAGATTATGGTATGGTCTTTGTTATTCAATCTCAATTTGCTTATTTGTTTTTAAGTAATAAGGGACCAAAACTTAGTGATCTGTTGGGCCGCGGTATACCGCTGTCCTTTTTGCGGTAAACCGAGGTACATGGTGATGACGAAACACAATATCATTGGTTAATGAAAGCCCCAGCAAAATAAAAATGCAGCCATATTGTTTAGACCACACTTCATCTTTGTTCACTATTTTAATGTGAAATACAGATTATTACTCTTTTTTAAATGTATCTTTTTTAAATGTATAGCAAGAAATTAGGAAGTTTAACAAACTTATTTACATATTTTTAAAAAGTTTACTGAGTTTCACAGTATTCTCTCAAAAGTATCTAAAAAGTACTGCTGTACGTTTTGAAATTTAAAAACAATTAGATATGCCAAAATAAAATTAGACATAAGATAGGGTGGCTCTTAAAAGATCTTTTGTTTTGCTTTTTAGTAAACATATTTATATATGTTTGTCAAGCAACTTTTCTAGGTTTGAAATGAAAATATGATTTCCAAAGTTTAAAAAATGTGCACCATCCGGAAGATACAGTGCTGCCTTGCCATATTTTATGTTTCACTGCAAAATTGAAGACAAGTTGTGAGCACAAAGTCATGCTGACACTGCCTTGTTCACGTCTTCGAGTCTTTTCAAACTTAGCAGCTTTTTCAGTAGACTACCTGCACTTTTGTCTCTGACAAATATTTGAGTAAAATTTGTGTTTGGAAACATAGACATCAAGATGGAAAATGTCTCTTTTATCTCAATTTCCAATTTAACTTCAGTTAAGTGTCTCATTGCCACCACAGTGCATAACCAAAAAGTGTGGGTGTTCACATCTACTAACCGAGGAAAGTAGAGGAAGTAACTGACTCCATTTCAAACCGCTTACACTAATCCATGTTACTTCAGCTCCTTTTAAACCTAAATCCTTTTCAACCCCTACTTTCTTAGCATGCTGTCTGGCCCAAAAATAAAACTGTGCACAGCAAACTAAGCTTTAACCACCTCGCACATACACTGATATACAAGAATAATGAAAAGAGGGGCAGACAAACAAATATATATAGAGTTAGATGAGTGGCCATTAGGAAACTACATCATACAAATAACTTAATTTTGAATGGAGGACAATTATTTGCCTAAATATAATTTGGCTATTAATGTAGCACAATGCAACCAAAACTCAAAGTGAATTAAGAAAATAAACTATAAGTGTATAAGTGATCGAATATGAAAGGATATAAGCATAGCATCGGGAAGGGGCGACCTATAATTAGTCTGGCTAGAAAGTTGACAACACTCTGTATGGAGGTGCACGAGTTATAGTCACTTTTGGCTAGGCTGTAAATTATAACTTTAAGTTATAACAATCAATTTGGAATTTTTAAGATTTTTGGAGTCTAAGTTGGTTTTGAATCTTAATATTAAACAAAGTTTTCCAAGCTATAACTATGCTTAAACCTTTAGTTTTTTTATTACCTTTTCACAAAAAAATAGAATATATATACATGTGTGTGTGTGTGTGTGTGTGTGTGTGCGTTCACTGAAAAAAAAGGTAACAGGGACGTTATAGTTAGGCTCAGATTTTACTCATACAAAACAAGTGAAATTTAGCAGTTAAAGTTATCTGAGCTATCTGTAACTTACGCCCCTGTAATGCACTGCTTTTGACCTCACATTTTATATCACTCATGACACGGTCAGTGACATCATTCATGACATCATCGATGAGATCTCAAATGGATTCACTGATGACATCATTAAGTGAGTGTAAGTATTTTTTAAAGGTTTCTGAGAGTTAAATATATTTACTAAGCTACTACATAAGTTAAAATACTATTCTTTTTGTACTACTAATGAGTGATAGTATTTCTAATATAAGTCATCTGAGTGCGACTGTCACTGTCTGTATCAGCGTGGGAGTGGGTGTCTGAGTGACTGTATGGGTGTGTGAGTGTCTCTGTGTGTGCGTGGTTGTATGGGTGAATAAGTGGGTGTTTGAGGAGCTATATTGGTGATTGAGTGACAGTGAGTGACTGTGTGAGTGGTTCTATGGGTGGATGAGTATGTATGTGAGTAGCTGTATGGGTTGCTGAGTGGCTGTGGGCATGGCTCTATGAGAGAGTAACTGGATGTGTAAGTGGATATATAGGTGAGTGGCTGTTTGACTGGGTGTATGAGTAAGTTTTTTTATGTGTTTATTGAGTCCAGTCCACATCAAGAGCACAACCAGTATCATATAGCACCACGTTCTTGAATAGTAAATTTTTCCATCATATAGCATATTTTCATTTTACCATTTTTAAATTTTTACATCTCACTGTATCAAAGGGGGCACAATCTCATCTGTCTCTGCAATGCACTGCCTTACCCTATGGTGAAACATAAAAACCCTCTGACATTACAATGCTTGCTTTCCCATCTTTCTCCTTATATATACAGTATTTTGCAGTGCCTCCAGTCAGCTCCCTACTTAGTACCTGCCTTAGTGTCCGTATATTTATCTGTCGGTTTTGTAAAGTTATGTTCGCTCATCTGTCGGGACATTTTTGGAGGTATTGCAGCAGAGGCTCCCAGTAGTCCCTAGGCCTGGATGCTTGTGGACGTTCTTCTGAATAGATCACTAAGGTGTCCCTACAATATGTCATGTCTTTGAGCCAGTCCTTGAATCTAGGGGGACGTTTACTACCCCCACCAAATAGCTACACGTCTCTTAGCTAGCAGGAGCGCTACAGCCAAGAATTTCCTCCTGTTTGCTGGCGTTACCTTGTACATACCCAGTAGGCATACTCGTGGTACATTAGGTATCATTTCGGACAACATTGCGGTTAGGGCCCCCGTCACTTCCTCCCAATATTTGTGCATCTGCGGGCAGGCCCACGCTATGTGTAGGAAGCCAGCTCCTAAAGCCTCACACCTATAACATTTGTCAGTTGGTCGGATGCCGTACTTGTGTAATTGGGCCGGAGTGTAGTAAAATTGGTGTAGGAATTTAAGTTGCAGTTAAGTACAGCTATAATCACCAACCTATCCCAGTTAATTCGTGAGGCAGACAAGTGCTCAAATCGGATATATTCCCTAATGAGTGCGTTTAAGTATGTGTCCGGGTGTCGAGTGAAGAGCACCATGTCGTCCGCTTAGAGAGAGATACTGATCGGGCGAAGGTGGAATTGTAGTGCTGCTTCTGGGTGTAGCTGCCGAATTTTGCATGCCAATGGTTCTACCATCAGTGCAAATAGAATAGGAGAAAGCGGACATCCCTGTCTCGTGCCGCGGCTTATCCTTATGTGGTCTGACGTGTTTCCATTTATTCTAACTCTGGCGCTATAGTCTATGTATAATATTTCTATCCATTTTAGAAATAGCACTGGGAAGCCCATCTTCCATAGAACAGTTAGCATGTACACCCATTCAACAGAATCAAATGCTTTCGCTGCATACTGTAATGCCGCTGCTGCTGGGGTGTCAGGATGTAATTGATGATATAGCTCAAATATGGTGCGAAGGTTATGAGTGGTTGATCTATTAGGCACAAATCCTGCCTGATCTGGTAACACTAGTTCCTCCTGCAGGAGCTGTTTTCTGGTTGCAATCACCTTGGCAAAAATTTTTGCATCTATATTTATTAAAGATAACTGTTGGTACGAATCTCATTTTGTGGGGTGTTCGTCTGGTTTTGGGAGAGCCACCAGGAGAGCCTCTCTCAAAGAAGCCAGTAATTTACCGCCTTCGTATACCTCCTCGAACATTTCTGCCAAGTTTGGTATTAGCAGTTTGCTGTATGCTTTGCAGAATTCACCGGGTAGTCCATCTGTACCGGGTGCTTTGTTATTCGGGAGGGAGTTTATTGCGTCCACTATTTCATCTTTTGTGATGTGGTGACTGAGAAATTTGCGATGGGTGTCCGACATACAAGCTATAGCTATATCCTGCAAATATTGATCAATATCTAGCGAGCTAGCTGTTAGTTTTGTTCCGTAAAGGTGACCAAAGTCGTTTTTAAAGCAGTCCAGAATAGACAGAGTGTCATATTGTGTGTGGGCCTCATCATCTATCAGTTTTGTTATGTATGATTGTGTGGGTGCTGGTTTTATTTTGCTTGACAAGGATCGCCCCGGTCTGCCCCCCTCCCCACACATACGTGCCGGATTCTGTGTTTGTGTATGTTCCTCCTCAAGGTGTGCAATATCTCTTTCTATCATATGTAATTGCTGTTGTATATCCTTTAGGATACCTGCATGTTTGCTGACAAAATGCCCTCTGATTGTAATTTTAAATGCTTCACATAATGAGCCTGCACTGTCCACTGAACCTTTGTTAAATTCGAAATAATCTGTTATTGCTTGACTCAATTCACTGCGAAACACTGAATCTAAAAGAGTGTCTCCCCTCAGCTTCCATGTAAATTGTCTAGGCACATAACTGGGTATTTCAAGCGTGAGACCGACTGGGGAGTGATCAGATAACGTTTTGGAAGGTGTTCAATCGCCTTGGCCCACATACTTGCGTCTTGAGTGACGGCCCAGTAGTCAATTCTGGACCAAGTGTTATGCGTCGTGGATGTACAAGTGCCCTCTCTGTGTCTATCATGTCTCATACGCCATATGTCGCACATTTCCCATTCATGCATGCCCTCCCGCAGTACTCTAGCTTATTGCTTGCCATATTGCTCATTCCCAGTCGACCTATCCAAGCTTGGATCAATGCACATGTTGAAGTCTCCTTCCCATATGATCATCGCCCTGGGCAAGCCTCTTTGTTTGGACCAAATGTTTGCGTAGAAGTCAGGGTCATCATTATTTGGGCCATAGGACGTCACTACCATCAGAACTGTGCCCCCGAAATCTCTGTGCACTATCACATACCCTGCTTGTCTTTAAGTGTTGTTAATGGCTGAAAAGGAGTACCCTGTCTAACCAGTAGCATCAAACCCCTAGCAAACACGGAGAACGAGGACGCCAAACGATATGTCGCCCACCTCGTGCCCACTCTAGCTTCCGTGGACGTGGTAAGGTGAGTCTCCTGTACACAAGCCACATCTACTCCGTGCCTGTCTAAATATGCCAGTACTTGACGTATTTTCTGCGGGTTTTGAAGTCTGCGAACATTCCATGTCAGAAAAGTCAGCTTGCGGGTTTGTGTCTAGCTCCTTTTCAGTGTATATCACCCACCCCCTGAATACCATGTGTGGTTTAAAAATAGTACTTGTGTGCTCTCTCAACGTAGACCAGATATTTACCCGAATTTCCCATCCCCCTCCCTCCACCCACTCCGCGTGTTCCCCAGACGCGTAGCCAATCCCAATACACCATCTTGGTGAACCCCCCGTCGCAACAACAACAAAAGAAAATGGTGGAAAAGTCAGAAAGGAAACCAGTAACAAACTTTTGTGGTTCACACTGAGGGATTAGAGCTGCCACCCCATTTCATGTGGATTTAATCCACATAGGTGAACGCCCAGTACCTCGTATATCAGATTCTAAACATAACATTGTTCATTTACAAGTGTAGTCCAGAGTCTGCGACCCAGAGCAAGCTAAGCCATTGAAACATTCTCCAAGAGTAGTTACATTGTTATACATCAGGAAATAAAGTCTCACTTTAGAACGCCAATCAGAACTAGAAAAAACTAATCTTCTGACTTATCTGGTCCTGAGTGGCGATGCCATCCGGCGCTCCATTGCCAATGTTCAGAGTCGTCGGCATTGAGAATGAGAGAGAACTATTCACTGCCGTGCCCCGAACAGGCAGCAGGACACCCCTGGCCTGGTATCTATAGGCTAAAAAGTCAATAACTATGGGTAATCTTCATCCCTGGGGTAGTAGTCCTGCCGTGCAGCCTCTGCTGTTGTGCTCCTGTAGGACTTTCCGTCCTCCTTGACTCTTAGTCTGCCTGGATACAGCATAGCACATTGTATGTTTAAGTCTCTTAGCTTTTGCTTCGCTGCACCAAACTTTTTCCTTGCTTCTTGTACAGACGCCGTAAAGTCTAGATAAAGGGAGATATCCATTCCCTCATGATTCAATTTGCCCAATTCTCTGGCTTTTTGGAGCGCCGCATCCCTGTCTCTGTAGTTTAAAAGTCTCGCTATAATCTGTCTCGGTCGCGATCCGATTGGTGGCTTTGGCGCTAGTGATCTGTGAGCTTTCTCAACTATGAAGACGTCAGAGAACGTTTCTCTCCCCAACAGAGATATGAGCAGCTTCTCAACAAATTGTTCCATCGGTCCGGTGTTCGTAGTTTCCGATATTCCCATTAAGCAAATGTTGTTTCTACGGGATGTTGCTTCCAAGTCCTCAGCTTTAGCAGTCATTGCCACCAGTTGTTTTTCCATCTTGGTCTGTTTCGTGTCCATCTGCACCTGATTGTCCTACGCTTCAGATATTCTGCGCTCCGCCATATCTATTCTTTCCGCATGCTTGCCCATGCGTTCAGACATTCTGTCTCTGCGATACGTTAGCGAGTCAATTTTGCCAACGAAATTCAACAAAGCATTTTGAATCATGGTAAACATGACTTGCACATCGTCATCCATTACTCCTCCCGTCGCTTCTGTCAGTGGTTGCGACGAAGATTGTTCTTCTGCGCCACGGTCAGACTGTTTTTTGGCCTGGTCGAAGGTGAGTTTGAATTGGGTGCGATCTGTCTTGCCCATGATGTAGCCGGGTTTGTCTTGTCGCATCTTGGCTATTGCTCAGTGTTCACGTGGAGGGCAACAGCACTTGTAGAGCACCTGCACCAGAACCAGCACCACCAAGAACTTCTGTGACCCCAGAGAGCTTATTCGGCGTGCGTGCTGTCTTATGTACCCAGCACCCGAATTTGGCAGCGTCTGCCCCTGGAAACCGTTCCCTCAGGCACTGCAGTCAGATCCCCTACCTACTGGAGTAGTGCAGTTGAGTCTTCTATGTACAGCGGCTCGCGCCCCAAACAGGTTTCACGCTTTCACAGTTCAGCTGTTGGCTTCTGTGGTGGTCATCCTCCTCGCACTTCCTGCGCACCCGGTCCGACTGAATATGCGCGTCCCCTTGTTATAGCCCTCAAGAGTCAGGACCTCATGCAGTGATCCTGCTCTTTGTATTGCTTCGCAGGTCCAAGCCAATATCCGCCTAGGACCAGTTGGGGCTCTCACCACGTTGGGGGAACCACCCTAATCTTGAGGGCCAGCAGCCACAGAGCTCCCGCCACCCTACCCAGCAAGAGCAGCCACTGCAAGTCTCTCACCTCTGCCCCGTAAATCTCTTTGGTGTGCTGTCTTGGAGCGGTTGTTATGCAGAGGGCTTGAGGAGCTTTCCGCCCGCCTGGTCACTCACCTGCAGAGAAATGTCCCCAACTTGCTTGTTTGTCCCAGTTCTTCGCTGCGCTCTACTTGCTGCCTCTGCCTGATCTTAAGTTAGCGGCTGCGCCCCACTGACGCACTCCTCACATGGGCCTCCTTTCAATATTTTTCCCTTGGTGGTGTCTCTGCATGATTTTTGCAGTCGTGTAGCGCAGTACTCTAATCGGTCTTTCCACATGCAGCCCCGCTCCTTATTGTGTAGGCGCGCTTGAGACTTTCGCCTCTCTAATCTGCCCTACCCCTTAGCTACCCTTGGTCTCGCAGCTTCTGCAGCTCAGTCCGAGGGCAATGATAGCTTTATCTGTACCTTCACCGCTAAAGGCCGATCGCGCTGGTCCGGACCTCCAGCTTCGGCCGCATTGCATAGCGTGCTCAAGGCTGCAGCCTGCACCACAGCCCGCAGCCTCAGTTTCACTTTCAGCAGTCAGGCCCTCGGATCGCTGATAGTCTCCGAGCAGTAACAAACGGTGTCAGGGAGCAGATCTTCAAGCAACTCCGGCTTCCGATTTCAGCTCTAGTCGCCACCCCTCATTTCTCATCGTTCAGCACCTATTTCATGAAGGATTTTGCAGGATTTTATGGGCCTTTGAGAGGAGCTCGCTCACATCGCGGCCATCACTCTCCATGGCTGGCTCCGCCCCCGGGTGTATGAGTAAGTTAGTGGGTGTGTGAGTGGCTGTTTTGCACAGTAAGTATTTGTGTGAGTGTGTAGTTCCTAGTTTCCCACTAGGCCCTGCGCATTGGAATAACATAAACAGTAGTATCGACGTGGAACTGCTTATATTCCAGGCCTCCACTGACTATGCTAAACTTAATTGGGTTGTGTTACCAACTAGCTCAGAGGTCACTGGAAACTTTCTTCTCTGCATAGGAAGTGATCAGCTTCCTTGGCACAGACAAGAAGGGATTCAGTTTTCCAACAACCGTGCAACATGACAACTTTGCTCCTCAGATCAAGAGTCAATCTCTAGGGTCGTGTGAAACAATAGACATGTATTTCACTCAGTCAGTCTAGTGCAGTTTACTTTCACGAGATGTAGAGAATAGAGAGACGGGCGTTTGTCAATAAAGGGTTAACATTTATTGAACAGTCTTTCTTCTCGTACAAGAGAAATGTATTGCCACAATTGCAATAATTGTTATTATAAAAAGTACGTACAGTAAGATAAGTATTGCGAAATAGAACTGTAAAAGCATTGATATGGTTTCTTAGCCATACAATGGTTTAAAAGTAATAAAACATATATACAGTCATATATACATTAGGCTAACATACTCAACTGGTGCTTCTAACTAAGCCTACCCCAGTGTGCCTGACCTAAGCCTAACACGTGAAAAGGGGAGTAAGTAAGTAGCTTAAGTTAAGTTGGTTTTGCCAAGGTTTGTTTCAAGAATTCTCGTCTAAGGG
Organism: Lissotriton vulgaris; assembly: GCF_964263255.1. NCBI lineage: Eukaryota > Metazoa > Chordata > Amphibia > Caudata > Salamandridae > Lissotriton > Lissotriton vulgaris. The sequence continues at coordinate 246,972,155 of NC_141689.1, read as the reverse complement.
TTTAGTCAACACCATACCTCTGAATAGAATGATGGAGGATTGGTATCTCCTTCAGGGGTCTCTCTCGATATCCCAGTCACCCGCGAGGGTAAACCGGAAGCGCCGGGACTGGATTTCTCTGCACGAGAAAGGCAGCGGCTTCTCTTCAGCGCGTCGAGGAAGGAGGGGGGACAGCGTCCGCTGGCAGCTGGAATCTGCTGGATGTCTTCGCAGAGGACGGCTGTTCAGCTCCTTAAGCGTACTGCACCATAGTTCGCGCTGTAGCGGCGATAATGGTAATCAGCAGCTTCACCACCACAGGATAGCAGGCTGCAGCGACAGAGTGCTAGATTTACCAACACAGGGTCATGCAGGCAGCTGGCATCAGCAACAGGCAACGAACATTGCTTAAGGCAACGTTGGTAATATTTATACCTGACAGGTGCCGGGTTTGACGCAAGTTTGCTGGACATAAGACGTCAATTAAAGATGTCACTAGGAAGTGATAGTTATCAGTTGCTCATTAGAGTTCCATTACTAATCAAAACATAGCAAGCAGGGATTTCCAGGTTTGCTAAGTTTTTATCTTGTTGAAGAACTCGGAGTGTTATCTAGGAATATCAGATAGTGACTGCTGCTCTGTCATTGCACTAATTGGTCGCAAAGGAAGTAGCAGAGAGTCATGCTGGAATGTGGCTCTGTTCGTGTGAGGCCAGAGATGACTTTTCAGAAAATCGCACTTGAACGGTTATGCCAATATAGGGAATAAATGGGTTTATAGCCGAATAGGGGCATAAGGTCACAGTATCGATCAGGAACCTAGATTAACACGCAACACCCACTCCACGGGTTAATGTCCATCAAAATTACTAAAACTAAGCAATTAGATGCATGTGTAACATTGCCCACCCCAAAATACATAAATGCATTCGAAATAGGCGTACTTGTAATACATGGAATTTAGGTACTGTACGTTTTTTAAAGCATAGTAATCATTCAAAAATTATTGCATATGAAATCAATGAACGATTATGCATAAAGAATTACACATGAAGTATCTCTGACAGAAGAAATGCGAGATAAATCATCACATAAAAATGCATTGTAATAACATGTGTGCTAGAGGCTGGTGTAATGTTGTTATGTCTCTAGATGTGTTTAGAAATAGAAGTGTGAAGCTTCTGTTCTCTAAGAATAGTTTTTACGTTAAGCAAAGAATTGTTTGTGCCAAAAAATGGGTCAATGTTAGAAAAATTGTCCAATTCAAAAAATAGATTTCCAAAGCTCCTGGCAGTTATTGTTGATCAAAACTGAAGGCCGAATTCAGAGTTCATGGGAACACTGTGTGTCGGAAAAGCTTCTAAAAGTTATTGTTTCTCTGTGGGTGAGAATATCGTATCAGACAGGCTCTCAAAGAATTGGTCTACAAATTCAGGTGATAGTTCAACCAAATTAGATAGCGCTGTAACTTGGCAGGTGTGAGAATGATTGCTGTCATCATATTCGGGAGCAGCAATGCTCACAGCTCGCTGTACCTGGATGATGTTGCTTTTGTCACTCGCTCCACTGTTACCACTTGGCTGTAGTACAGGAGTCTCCACAAATGCCGTCATCAGGATTGGTAGCCGCTGGGGACAACACAATGCGTGAGCCGTTATTGGACTGAGCAAAGTATCGACGTCCATTGGTACTGCTGATGGAAGTGAAAGACAGATGTCCAACACGCATTCATCGCCGCAAAGCATACACCGTAGCACAGGTAAAATGCAATTTTGCCATATCGGTCTGAATGAAAGGAACCAGGTCATGTTTAGATCTCTCAGCCTGGCCAATCCGAGGACGTTAGTTATCCTGTCCCGGTAGCGCATTGCTAGGATTGTCTCTTCCATTCCCATGGGAGCTATGTCTGAGCCGAGGCTTGCCATAACGTAGCAGGAGGGTCAAAAATAGAATCCCTGCGATGAGTCCCAAAAATAATGGTATGCCGCCAAAAATGGAGTGCACAAAATTAGGAAAGATTCCCAAAATTGCCTGGAAGGGTGTTAGCAGTCCCGTAAAGACTGTCTTAAATATGCCTGGGATGCTTGTTGCACTAGACATGTTAAGGAGTTGGCTGAACATTTCTACGAAATGCACGGGGCAATTTGTTGATAAAAGGTCATGAACTTCAGTAGCCGTCCTTGCGACTAGAAGATCATACGTCTCTTTAGATGACGTTATAGGCACTGTTGTCTGTAAAAGTACAGATTTCACTTTGCTTAAAGTATCAATTCGTATAGAATAGAGATTCAGATGAGGCCAGAGGGGAGTCACTATGTCTGGAGGCCCGCTCGGGAACAATGCTTGCATACAACATTTGACCATGGACGTTACTTCTATTAGATAACTTTTCCCTGGCGTCAGGCCACAACATCTGTGATCCGTTCTAAGAATGTAACTCCCGTTCGCGAGTTGCATAAAGAAGGGCTCTATCTGAGTTGCAGGTGTGACTAGCTGGTGGCATGAAAGGTTGTTTGAATTTCCATCACATGCTCCGTGTAAATTAATACCCTGACACAAAAGTATACCACTTAGTGAATGTTTACAGTTCTCACCACTAAGAAATACATTTTTGTCGCTGTCACTATAGCAAGAATGAGTGTATGGTAATTTCCATTCGGATTTTACATATCCTTTACCCAATTGTTCATACTGGCCAGCAGGTATGTATTCAAGGCACTTTTTAAATCGGAAAGTTGTTATCGGAATTGTGATAATTCCGTGTATTATCCATTCAATGACAGGACTCTCTGACATTGTCAATGGTAATCTCTCGAGTTTTTCGATGCTCAGGATTGTATAGTCTGCTCCTTTCTGTGCCAAACTGATCTGTTTATCAGTAAGGTTAAAACTGGAAAATAATGACGTTGTGTTGATTAAACGCCAAGGCACATAGCCTGAACGAAGATTTTGCAGCGTCCAGCCTAATTCTATAATAGAGCGTAATTGAGACTGGCCATGTTGTAACATTAGCAAATCTCTGTCTATCACATCAAAGGCAGAGGATACAATATTGTCCAACGAATATATTCTGGAAGACAGAGTCGTTAACCCATTGTTAACCACAGAAAGTGATTTCTCCAAATTAATACGATCAATTTCTCGTATTTTTTCAGCAGTTTCAATTTGCTTTACTTTCCAAGCCTCGTTGTAAGCAGCATAGATGCTGGTCGCTATGAAACGCTTTTGACGCTGTTTGCGTGGTCCAAGAATGAAATCGCGCAAATCAGCACCATCTTTTAATAAAGACAAGTGTTGCTTAATTTCAGCCAGTGTGGACGAAGTAAGCCATTCGAGGCAGAGTTTCCCTACACTGTATGTTGTTATAATCCCTGGATGTTGTCTCTGGGAGTATCTAGGGTCTAATCTGGTCATTTTTAAACCCTGTGTTTTATTCAGGAATCTATCTTGACAGCTATTTGTGTCTGTAGGCCAGATTAACCACTTTTTCCAATCAGGATGTGTTCTGTTGAAATGTAAAATTTGTGACACGCCTAACTCAATATCTGCGGTTACATTTTCAGGTATTGGCTTTGGTATAGACGGTGTTTTAAGGTCTTTGATCTTAGCTAGGCCAAGACAAGATGTTTGGTGTATTGTGTCATATAAAAACAACATTTGTTCTGGTATCATGCAGGTTCTAAATAGTGCTTCAATGCCTTGCACCTGCCAATCTTTTGTACCCCAAATTGTTTTCGTTTCAATATTATTTTTCCAATAATCAAAACCAAATGTCATCATTTTGTCATAAAATGCTTCTGAATATATCAATTTAGAATTTGTCAGCATTGTTTTCATTCCTGTTTTATCTAACAGTTTATAATAAAACGTTTCTGCATTACTGGTGTTAAACCCTGAAAAATATTTGAATTTCTCAAAAAATGCTTTAGAACTGCTTTTAGGTGGTGTAGAACAATGTTCCCATTGATTATACATAAAAACATTTCTAGGCTGTGCAGATTTATGCAAGTAATGATCCCCATAGTGGGTATAACAGAACAATTGCTCATAACTAGATGAACCTTGTAAATAATCATGATCTGTGAATCTAGCTGACATTACTAAATCAGACATCATGTCATTAATACTGTTAAAGTCCCAATCATCAGAGAATGTACTTGGTGTCACAAAGTCACTTAAGGAAACCTTTAGTTGATGAGGATACTTCAGGATTTCGACCGGACCATATATCTCATAGTCTGTTTTCTCCCATACTACCCCACCAGGTATTGGAATTGCTGTGACATTTACTGTTGACAGTTCTCTTTTCTTCACGTGGGATGATCTGTGTGGTTTCAGGACTAAGTTGATGTTCTGACTTGCTGTGTCCATTTTAATATATTTTCCTTCAATGAATTTTCCCAAACACAGTACCATGATGAGCCAAAGCAGGAGGAAAAATACACCTAGACCGAACCAGAACTCTAGCCAAGGGGAAATGAGGTAGATTTCCTTCAGTTGATGAAAGAGTTCCGTTGCTTTTTCTTTAAAAGACTTTTTTGTTTCTGGCATCACTTCGGGGTCGTTTAGATCTTCAGAGAAGTTGTCGAAGTTGATGAAATAACCAGAGGCAGTTCTGTCAATTGATGGGATTGTTCTTTCAATCTGTCTCTCGGTAGCACTTTCTGATGCCACATCATTGTAGACTGGTGTTGTTTCTTGACGAACTGTTTCAATCTGTGTTTCAAGAGGCACGAGTTCCATGGCATTATTGCATAGTCCTTCATTGTGCACTGCAGGCTGATCGAATGTGATGAGTCTTTCAGTTTGAACCTCTTGGATTGTTGCAAGTTTGGGTATTCTGTTGTTTCTTGGGAGTCCACTGGGCCTACTGTTGATTATAGGCCACATGCTTGTGGTTTTACCAGATCGATAGACACGACTCTGTTCTCCTTTTTACCAGCAAGGGGCGGTAGCACAACTGATCTTGTTCCGGTGACTGCCAAGACAGGTACTGCTTTTCTGTAAGAAGGCCCAAATTCCTTCTTCACCGCGATCTTTTCTCTGACTAGATCCCCAATCTTTGGAATCCAGACAGGCCTTGCTGGGGCTGTTGCGGGTGGTGCCTCGTCAGTGGTACTTGGCTGTTGCTTTAACTTTATGTTGCTTAATGATTTTCTTGTTTCATTCAGTTCCTGTAAAACAGCCAAACGATCCTTTACATCAAAGTGCGTTGTTTCTTCTTGTACCACTGACATCTGACTATCGAGGTCCTGAACGCGCCTTCTAATTCCGAACAATAGTTCGTATGGGCTGAAACCTTTTAGAGAATTTCTTGGCATGTTGTTAAGACTAGTCTGGACACTTATTAAATGTTTGACCCACCCAGCGCCTGAACCTAATACCTTCGCTGTTATAGATTGCTTTATGTCCCGGTTTTTTCTTTCTACCACACTATTCCCTTCCGGGGTATGACGGACAAGAATACCGCAACCCAATTCCCATGCTAGCCATGGCCTCCTTATAGGCTCGAGAGCTGAAAGCAGGACCCTGGTCAGAATGGAACGTGGTAATTGCGTATGTGCCGATAAAGACTCGCAAATCTTTTATAACCGTTCTAGCGTCAGCCGAGCGCTGGGGGCCTCATTTTTTAAGTGCGTTTCGTCTTAATGGTGTACACTGGGACGCGCTTCTCTTCTTTGATTGCGCAGATAGACCGCCTTATGCTGTCTTGAAGGGATCCTGAAACTACACTGGCCTGTTCATTCCTGCGATCTCGGTTGCAGTTTTCACAATTTTGAGCAAAACATTGGATGTCTATACTCATTCCTGGCCACCAGTACTCTGATTGTAATTCTTTCAGAGAGGCTTTGATTGTTTGGTGTTTCAGTCCCATCCCCATGTGTGCTTCCAGTAAGAGGAAGCCCCTCCTGCTCCTATTTGGAATTACTCTGTCCCCCACTCCAGGGATTCGAGCAAAAGGAACGGAGTTTGCATCGATTATGTATGCATAATTGAGTGGATAGTTTACGGGTAGTGCTGCACAATCGCCTTTTACGGTCGTTTTTACTGCCAGCATGGTTTCCCCGTCTATGTATTTATCTGTACGCTTTTTTGTGGCTACGGAAGCCGGTTTAGTTGCTTCCGCGGTGGGTGTATTAGCCAATGAATTCCCTGCAACGTGAACGCCATCACGTCGAAGACTCTGTGCGTGAATCACGTGAGTCTTTTGTAGTTCTTTGTGTAAAAGAGCTACTTGTTCCCAAAGCATTTTATGCTTTATTGTGGCCCCTGTGTCATCTTTGTAGTCGTTTTCGATCCAACTCTGCAGTTTATTGTTGTAAGAATTGACGCAAAAATGAGAATCGCACACTATAAGTGTGGGGAATTCGCGTTCTGCATTTTCGAGCGCCATCTTTAAAGATCTGATTTCAGTTCTTTGAGCCGAACAGTACTTTACTGATTCAGTTTTTGTTATTTTCGGTTTGATTTTACCGCACAGCCAACGACATTTAATGATCGCACATGCTGCATCGTAGGATTTTCTCTCTACGTTGAAATGCTGTACAGAGCTATCTGTATAGATTATACAGGCGTATTGTGGGAGAGGCAGAAGTTCGATTGGCAGAGGATATTCTTCTTCATACTCTAAATCATTCAGTTCTTCAAATTGCGGGGCGAAATAGTATTTCACGTCTTCCGCTCCTAGAGAATCTATGCACTGTATCCATTTAGGATCCATTGACACTGTAGGCAGGTTTACTGGGCTGAATAGCGCTTCGAAGGCGGATTCCGCTGTGAGGATGTTAATCCTTTTGCCGTGTGCTAGTTCTCGTTCATTTGCTAATGCGATTTGCACTGCGTTCACAGTTCTTTCTGTGTGACTGAATGTTTTTTCTGCTTGTGTGTACAAGTGAGATTTAATTGAAATTGGTACCTTTTCTCCCTCATTAGAGGTTAGGTATGTGAATCCGCATCTTCCTGGGATGACTCGGATTACAAGATCGATCGTGTTGTCACGTGTGTCTAATTTCGTTTTTGCTAACATGTCTGTTTGCAGTGATCTCAAAATTTCTGTGTATTTTTGAGTCCAATTGATTTGTTTTAAATCAGGTTTTATTAGTTCGTAGAGAGGTTTAACCCTCTCTGCGTAATTTAGGATGTAAGTTCTTCCGAAATTCAGAAAACCTAGAATGGATTGTAAATTCTTCAGCGTTTTTGGAGCTTGGAGTACAGCGCACTTCTCTAAGAAGTTGTCCGCTAGGCTTTTCCCTTCACTTGATAATTCGTACCCTAAAAATAGTACTGTCAGATGGGCAATTCGGGACTTTTTAAAGTTGAATTTGTAACCCTCTGCTGCGAACCCAAGTATAATGGTGTTCACTCTTTTCAAGTGAGTATCCAAGTCGTCATCTGTGAGATAAATATCATCTACGTAAGATAATGCTTCATCATCATAGATTTGTAGTAACTCTGTTACCCTAGCTGAGAATAGTCCTGGGCTGTTCTTGAACCCGACAGAATTTTTTCTGCGACCCAAATGCGGAGAAAGCGGTCAAATATCTGCTTTCTGGTGCAATGTTTTGACAAAAGAAACCATTAGATATGTCTAATGTCGTTTTATATTGTTTCCTAACTATATTATTCATTAGGGCTGCACTATGCGAGTTTTGTACTGCAAAAGTTTTGCAACATGTATTAAGGTGTCTGTAGTCCAAAACTAGACGATATGAATTGTCTGGCTTGGAGACAGGAAACAAAGGATTGTTCATTTGAGAGGTGCATGTTTCAATCACCCCCTGGTACTCAAGTTGATCTAAGATCTCCCTGACCTGTTTTTTAGCTTCTTGCTTTATGGGATACTGCCGTTGGGCAGTTGGTTCACTTTTTAGTTGGATTTTGTGAGGAGGAGAGTCCTCATCCCATCCTACATGATTTTTATACAATGCAGGTGCCTGGGCTACTGCCCATTTCCTTGCATATGTATATTTTTTGTGAATCGGTATGTGATTCGAGAAGGCAGGCATAATCACTTCTTCGCCACGAGGGCACTCCCTGACAAACTCCGGGGGCCAATCTTTTTCAGCTAACAGAATATCATAGCCTTTTGAGAGCTTATCCCAAAATAGACCCTTAATTTTCCTAGTCTTATCACCCTCCATACGCAATGTTATTTCGTATATTTTATGGGGCTCGCTAAGTCTGGTGTCGGCAGTTTCAACCTGAATGTATTCATTCGTGTCCACTATCTCCAGATGACTCATCAAGTTCTTGCGCGCTATACTGATTTCTGCTGCACTGTCCAACATTGTCAATGCCCACTCCACGTTTTTCAACTGTGTCCTCAGTATTCTCGGCATGGTTGATTACTCTAATACTGGCTACCTTCTTTTTAGGAAATTGAGATTTTTTACTCTGAGCAGGTTCCTTGTCTTTGGACTTGGTGTGCTCTCCTGGGTCTGACCGTCCTCTTCTTTCCGAATTCTGTGGAAGAGATCGAGAGGGACGTGTATCAATACTTTGATATCTATCAGGTTTTTTCAGATTATCCCTATTTCTAAGGTTATATCTTTTCTCAGAGGGCTCCCTCTGGGGAGACTTGCGTTCTCGAGTCGGAGTTCTTTCCCTCCGTCGAGGAGACCTTCCTCTGGACTGGAAAACTTTTTCCTTGGGAGTGGATTGTTTATTTCCATCCCAGCTCTTTTTAGGAGTGTTTAAATTATTTTTAATAAATAATTTTTCAGGATTTTCGAGCAGTTGGGGCTTTACTGGTTTCCCACCCAAGCTGTCTCTACCTAATTCTTCATAGCATTTTTCTATGATTTTTGCAAGCTCAACAGGATCTTTTATATCTGTTTCCCTCAACTTCTGGCGAATCGCCACAGATGCTGCTTCTCCTTTAATGTTGGCTAATAATATAGCCGTGACCTGCTTGAAGTCTTTCAGTAATTTCATACCTAGATTTAAAGCGGGCTCTGGACTGAATTCATTTTGAATCTGTTTTAGCACTTCTGGTATTACCGCCATAGACGGAACACCGTGTGTTTTCGTGTAAATGGAAGCAAAGACTGTACCCCAAGTGTCGCAGTCCTCCACGTGTGGTGCGATTCCCATAGGAAGGCAGATGGTCAAGATTCTGTGTTTCTCAATAGGGGTAGTATCAGGAAATACTGCCTCTATTTGAGTGATTTTCTGTGCTAACCAGAAAGGAATTTGTTCCCGTTTTACGGGTGTTTTACCAAGACATGACTGTATGTTCTGTGGTGTAATTTTATTTGTGTTCCCCTGGTGAGGGGTCAGCTGGTGTGAATTAACAGCTGGCCGGACTGTTGCAGTCCGCATTACATATTGGACTAATTGCCTATGTATTTTTATTAGTGTTTTGAGCTGTGCTAACAGCTCTTCCTTAGACATTCTTGCAATGTCAGGATGTGGTGTGTAGCTGGCTAGAACCGGCCACGTTGCTCCTGGTCTACCTAGTGGACCGAGCCTAGTTATGTGATTATTGTGTTTTAGGGCGCCATTAAACCAGAGCAGGTGCTCTTGAAATTTAAGTGGGATTTCAATCTCCTCGAAAGGAGCGTACTCTCCCGGAGGTTTCTCTATTTTGTAATAGTGAAACTCTTTTGTTATAGCGTTTACCGCTGGAAAGTTTATCCATGAATAGAATACCTCTGTCTGCCGATACTCGTGAGCCTCTATCACGAAAATTACTGTACCACCTTGAGGTGTCAGTCCGTTTTCTATAAGTTTTAAGGTTATAGATTTTCTTAAGTGAACCGGGATGATAATAGCATCCGGGTCTGTTTCTAGGAGACTCGTGTCTTCCTCTATTAGCAGGGATGCCAGTCTAACTGCTTCCCTTTCTTCTTCACTGTCTGTCATTTTTTTTTAAATGCAGGCTTTGCAGAGTAGGTCTCCAAGGAGACAAAGATTAGGTGCACAATATTTTGGAACACTGTATCCTTCAACGTTGAATAAACCGGAGCTTTACATAGGAATCTCTTCCTACTAAGGTCGGGCGGATTTTTAACCTTTCACCCACTCCAGACGTCTATTGGAGTATTTACGGGAGAAAGGGGTCTGTGTGAAATATGCACGACTGAGTTACTCTACTGTCTTGCGTTAGTTTATCGCCTTACCAAACGTTGGGCGCCATGTAGTGTAGTTCCTAGTTTCCCACTAGGCCCTGCGCATTGGAATAACATAAACAGTAGTATCGACGTGGAACTGCTTATATTCCAGGCCTCCACTGACTATGCTAAACTTAATTGGGTTGTGTTACCAACTAGCTCAGAGGTCACTGGAAACTTTCTTCTCTGCATAGGAAGTGATCAGCTTCCTTGGCACAGACAAGAAGGGATTCAGTTTTCCAACAACCGTGCAACATGACAACTTTGCTCCTCAGATCAAGAGTCAATCTCTAGGGTCGTGTGAAACAATAGACATGTATTTCACTCAGTCAGTCTAGTGCAGTTTACTTTCACGAGATGTAGAGAATAGAGAGACGGGCGTTTGTCAATAAAGGGTTAACATTTATTGAACAGTCTTTCTTCTCGTACAAGAGAAATGTATTGCCACAATTGCAATAATTGTTATTATAAAAAGTACGTACAGTAAGATAAGTATTGCGAAATAGAACTGTAAAAGCATTGATATGGTTTCTTAGCCATACAATGGTTTAAAAGTAATAAAACATATATACAGTCATATATACATTAGGCTAACATACTCAACTGGTGCTTCTAACTAAGCCTACCCCAGTGTGCCTGACCTAAGCCTAACACGTGAAAAGGGGAGTAAGTAAGTAGCTTAAGTTAAGTTGGTTTTGCCAAGGTTTGTTTCAAGAATTCTCGTCTAAGGGTTTAGTCAACACCATACCTCTGAATAGAATGATGGAGGATTGGTATCTCCTTCAGGGGTCTCTTTCGATATCCCAGTCACCCGCGAGGGTAAACCGGAAGCGCCGGGACTGGATTTCTCTGCACGAGAAAGGCAGCGGCTTCTCTTCAGCGCGTCGAGGAAGGAGGGGAGACAGCGTCCGCGGGCAGCTGGAATCTGCTGGATGTCTTCGCAGAGGACGGCTGTTCAGCTCCTTAAGCGTACTGCACCATAGTTCGCGCTGTAGCGGCGATAATGGTAATCAGCAGCTTCACCACCACAGGATAGCAGGCTGCAGCGACAGAGTGCTAGATTTACCAACACAGGGTCATGCAGGCAGCTGGCATCAGCAACAGGCAACGAACATTGCTTAAGGCAACGTTGGTAATATTTATACCTGACAGGTGCCGGGTTTGACGCAAGTTTGCTGGACATAAGACGTCAATTAAAGATGTCACTAGGAAGTGATAGTTATCAGTTGCTCATTAGAGTTCCATTACTAATCAAAACATAGCAAGCGGGGATTTCCAGGTTTGCTAAGTTTTTATCTTGTTGAAGAACTCGGAGTGTTATCTAGGAATATCAGATAGTGACTGCTGCTCTGTCATTGCACTAATTGGTCGCAAAGGAAGTAGCAGAGAGTCATGCTGGAATGTGGCTCTGTTCGTGTGAGGCCAGAGATGACTTTTCAGAAAATCGCACTTGAACGGTTATGCCAATATAGGGAATAAATGGGTTTATAGCCGAATAGGGGCATAAGGTCACAGTATCGATCAGGAACCTAGATTAACACGCAACAAGTGGCTGTATAGATGAGTGAGTGGGCACGTGAGTGATTGTATTGATGTGTGAATGGGTATGTAAATGGTTTTGTGGTTGAATGACTAGATGTGTGAGTGGCTGTAAGGGGGAGTGAGTAGCTCTGTTAGTAGCTGTATTTGTGAGTAAGTGGCTGTGTGAGTGGCTGCATGGATGAGTAAGTGAGTGGCTGTGTTGGTGTGTGAATGGGTATGGGAGTGGTTGTATGAGTCTGTAAGTAGATGTCTGACTAGTTTTGTGGATGTGTGAGTAGCTGTGCGGGTCCATGAGTGGCTGTATGTGTGGCTGTCTGGGTGAGTGAGTGGTTGTGTGAGTGGCTGTATGAGTGAGTATGTTTGTGTCAGTAATTGAATGGGTGTGTGAATAGGTAAGTGAGTAGTTGTATGGGTGTGTGAGTGGGTGTATGAGAGTTTATATGAGTATTTGAGTTGTTCTGTGGATGATGTCACCAGTGATGTCATGTGAGATGTCATCAGTGATGTCACTGATCATGTCATGAGTGATGTAACATGTGAAGTCATAAGCAGTGCATTTCGGGGCATAAGTTATAGTTCACTCAGTTAACTATAACTGCTGAATGTCATTGGTTTTGTATGAGTGAAATCTGAGCCTAATTATAACCTCCCTGTAACCTTTGTTTTTTTCAGTGAATTTCTATGTTTTTTAGCATTTCATTTCCTAACTATAATGCCACTGCAACCTTTGTTTTTTTTCTATGATTTTTTTTTTTTACGTTTTATTTCCTACCTGTAACCTTTGAGACTGGGCTCGTGAGTGGCTGTAAAGGCAGATGAGTGTGTATGAGTGGGTTATGGGTGTGTGAGTGGGAGAATGGGTCTGTGAGTGAATTTGTGAGTGACTGTATGGGTATGTACATGGACATGGCTGTGTAAGAGGGTGTAGGATTGCCTCTGTAGTTCTGTGAGTGGGAGCATGAGTATGTGAGTGGGTGAGTGAGCGGAGGGTGATTGAGTGTTGGAGTGGGTCTATAGGTGGGTGTATGAGTGTCTACGTGGGAGTTTGAGAGCATGCAAGAGCCTCTAAGTGGGTCTATGAGTGGGTGTGTGAGTGTATCAGTGGATCTGTGAGTAGGTGTGTGAATGTCTGAGTGGGTTTGTGAGTCTCTGATTGAGTCTGTTAGTGGGGGCATGAGTGTGGAGTCTCTGAGTGGGTCTGTGAGTGTGTGTGGGTCTGTGAATGGGTAAATTAGTGCTTGAACAGATCTGTGAGTGGGTGCATGAGTGCCTGAGTATGTCTGTCAGTGAGTGTGTGAGTCTCTGAGTGGAAGGGTGAGTATGTCTGTGAGTGGGTGCATGAGTTTATGAATGGGTCTGTCAGTGGGTGCATGGTAAGAAAATGTTGGGGAGCACATTGGAGCAGGTCCTAGTGCCAGCTCCCCCGTGAGATGGTCCTCCTGTCCAGCTTGCTTGTAGCCCGCTACCCTCTGCTTCAGTTTTGTGCCTTCTCTGCTTGTTTTCTGCTTATTTTTCTGCCTCTTCTCTGCTTGTTCCTACCCTCTGTGTTGCCTCTTTATGCTTGTTCTGCCCATTATTTTGCTTCTTTCTGCTCACTCCTGACCTCTGCCTCTTACTGCACGTTTCTGACCTCTATGTAGCCTCTTGCTGCTCGTTTCTCACCTCTAGTTTGCCTCTTTCTGCTCATTCTGCCCGGTATTTTGCCTATTTCTGCTCGATCCTGACCTTTATTCTGCCTCTTTCTGTTCCCTTCTGACCTTTATTTCGCCACTTTTTGCTCGTTTATCACATCCATTTTGCCTTGTTCTGCTCGTTGTTGACCTTTATTTTGCTCCTTTCTGCTCATTTCTCACCTTTAGTTTGCCTCTTTCTGCTCCCTTCTGACCTTTATTCTTCCTCTTTCTGCTCATTGCTGACCTCTATTTGCCTCTTTCTGCTCGTTTCTGACCATTATTCTACCTCTTTCTGCTTGTTTCTGATCTTTATTTTTGCTTTCTGCTCGTTTCTAACCTTAATCTGCCTCTTCCTGCTCGTTTCTCATCTTTATTTTGCCTCTTACTGTTAATTTCTGACCTCTCTTCTGCCTCTATCAGACCTCTAATTTGCCTCTTTCTGCTCATTGCTGGCCTTTATTCTGCCTCTTTGTGCTAGTTTATGGCGTTTATTCTGCCTCTATCTGCTCAGTTCGGACCTTTATTCTGCCTCTTGCTGCTCATTTCTGACCTCTGTTGTGCCTCTTTCTGTTCGTTTCTGACCTCTATTCTGCCTCTTTCTATATGTTTCTTACCTCTATTATGCCTCTTTCTGCTCACTGCTGGCCTTTATTCTGACTCTTTCAGCTCATTTCTGACCTTTATTCTGCCTCTTTCTGCTCAGTTCTGATCTTTGTTTTGCCCCTTCCTGTTTGTTTCTGACCATTATTTAGCCACTTTCTGCTAGTTTCTCACCTTTGTTTGCCTCTTTCTACTCATTGCTGACTGTTATTTTGTCTCTTTCTGCTAGTTTTTCAGCTTTATTTTGCCTCACCTTTACTCTACCTGGCGCTTGAGGGTGTCAGCTCGGCCTACCCCTATTAATGGTATTTAAAGCCCGTGGAGGTGGTGTTCCCTGGAACCCGGGATTGTGTGCTCAGGAGTTAATTCACACTGGGTGCCCTGGGTGGGGCCATTGTAATCAGCATGAAGTTGCCAGATCAGGGGATGAGGTCTCCAGAGCCAAGGTCGGCCCATGGAGGGGGGGCTCCTGTGCCTTTCACTTGGCTGTGGGATACGGTGCCCGGGGCAGAAATCGGTACGGAGAAGGGGGCATGTGGCCCCCTCCCCTTTCAGAAATTGGCCAGGGTCCAGCTAATGGAGTCCCCAAGGCAAAGTAGTAATTGTCCGAACCCTGGGGGATTGGGTCCTGGGGCCATAATTGGCCCAAAGATAGGAGCTGCAGGCCCCCTCCCAGGTTACCGACATACGGGGATTGCTGCAGCAACAAATGATGGGCAGAATGCTGAATTAATCAAACATTCACCCACAGTCGAGAAATCTGGGTTAAATCTATCATTCTTTTGCTCACTGCGTCACCCCAGTTTGGACCCAGCCATTTTCAAATCAGTTTTGACCCATTTCCTCATGGGAACAGTCCAGCCCGAACTGCCAAGCTGCGTCCTCCTTGGACCAGAAACAAGCATCCTGGAACCAGTTTCAGGGTAACACCCCTCATTAGCCAGGCTAGCTTGAATCCAGTGGCACAGTGAGCAAGGGACCTACTTCTGGGCATACCCATCCCATTTAGAGCGAAAAGTGCTGCAGCATCAAATGATGGACGAAATGCTGAATTAATCAAACATTGACCCTGTGTAGAGATCTGGGTTAAATCCATTGTTCTTTTTCTCACTGCACCACCCCAGGTTGGACCCAGCCATATGCAAATCAGTCTTGACCCTGTTCCTCAAGGGAATAGTCCAGCCCAAACTGCCAAGCCAGGTCATCCCTGGACCAGAAACAAGCATTCTGGGACCGGTTTCGGGGTAACACCCCTCATCAGCCTGGCTAGCATGAATATGGTGGTGTAGAGAGCACGGAACCCACATCTGAGCATACCCATCCTACTTAGGGTGACAGATGCAAAAAGAACAGATGGTGAATTGAATTCTGACCCATCAAACATTCACCCCCTGTCACAGATCTGGGTTAAATCCCTCGCTGTTTTATGACAGCGGGGGTCCTCGAGGCTGAGAAGGGCCTGGGAGGGGGCCACGCTTCTCCGCTTCCATTTTAAAAAATAGATTTGGCCCCGGGGAGGTTGTGGTCCCCGGGCGGTCAATGAGGCTCCCCATTGCAAAATTAAACAGCCCTGGGGAGGTGGTGGTCCCCGGGACACGGGGGGCCATGAAACTCCCCCATTTGTTTAAGATATTAATGGCTTATGCCCCCGGAACCTGGCTCACCCAGGGGTTTAATAATAGAGAAGCGCGGATGCCTGCACGTCTCTTATTTTTTTAATTTGGCGGAAGCCACAGCTTTAGTGCAGCTCCTGCCTAAATAGTTTTTTTTAAAATTGTGTTGCCCTGGCGGGGTTCCTCAAGGACCCCCACTCCAGAGGCCCAGGAGGTCAGGGTATGCCTACCCTGCCCCCTTCTCTTTTTGTTTAATGTTTTTTGCAGAACTCGGCTCAAGCCGAGTGCCAAGATGGCTGTCAACCCTTCCTGGTTTTAAGTGTTGGCAGCAATCAGATTTGATTCTGTCGGATTCTCAGAAGATCTAAGTCCCTATACATACAAATTTGGATTTTCCCTTATATTTCCAAAACTGCTGAACAAATTTACAGCAAATCACAAAAGGCATGTTCCTGGATCACTATCTACCTGTCTGTGAAATTTGGTGTAATTCCGTTCAGCAGTTCGGGGTGTAGCCGTGTCTCAAGTTCCTATGGGAATTAACATGGGAAACTCATGTTTCCCTTCCCCCTTTTCTAGAACGCTGCTTGAATGATCGCTCCGAACCTTTCCATGCACAGCAATATTCACCTGGGCACTTTTTTATGGAAAACTTTCTGAAGATTTGTCAAACTACACGAAAGATATAGGCAAGTCAAAAAACGTTTTTCCTATGGAAACATGGTCCTAGCCATAGCTACCAACTGGCGACTGCCAGCAGGTAATATATATATATGTATAATTGAACCTAAGTATTTGTGTGCAATAAATCCGTCTTGGATTTGACCCCCGTGAGTGCAGTTTTCTTTGTTCGTGTGTAATTATATATATATATATATGTATGTATATATATTATTTACCAACAAGCCAGACAATGTCATATCAGATCGCTGCTGAAAGAGCTTCACTGTTTCCCGGTGAAGCAGTGTTTCCTGTTTAAAAGTGGATGCATTCTATTCAAAGCCATACAAGGTATTGGTCCTCAGTACATATTCTTGAGAATCCTCAAATACTCCCCTGAACACACATTAAGATCCATGCACATGAATCTATTGGCAGTTCCAAGATTCAGACGCAAATGGACAGGTGGGTCATGGTTCTCTATGCTGGGCCCTCAACTGTGGAACTCTCTGCCTATAACCCTGAGACTCGAAATGGACTACCTGCATTTCAGAAAAATGCTGAAGACTTGGCTTTTCACTCAAGCACACAATTAGATTGGACTTGTTTCAATCACTCCAAAACTAATGTCAGCGCCAAGAGACCTGCAGGTGAACGCACGCTTTAGAAATTCACAATAACATAGCATAACATATACACACACACATACAGAAGGAAACTAGAAAAAATCAGAAAGAGGCAACAGAAGTCCTGAAAGAGGAGGAAAGGTGGAGAAAAAAAGCAAGAGAAGTGCAGAAACAAGCAACAGAGGTGCAGAAAAAGGCCTATTTTGACTGTACCTTTCCAAGGACTCATACAAAGTAGCCTAATCTCTAATCCTTCTCCCAAGATGTCTTAAACCTCACTTTTTTCATCAAGGTTCACTATTCATCGACAGCCTAGAATGTTATGCCAACCAAATGTAAAACAGCAATCTTAACCATATCACTGTTGTAAGTCTCACCAAGTATGTGAAGGCATGCATACATGTGTCTCTGCTTTTACTTAGTGACATGTTACATAAAAACAAACATACAAATACTTGAATACCCGTGTTTCAAACAGCATACTCTGTAAATTTGTGTACAAAAAAGTGTATGAATGTATTCCTGCTCACAATACAGGGCACATGGGTATTCAATAGTATATTTGAAGTGCTCTTAACACCTATATGCATAAGACATGTCTGCCTGTGCAACCGAATTACAGAGCAGAACTGAGAATATTTGACCACCTATAGGAGAAGTTACCCACTTTGTAAGCTACCATCTTCAGATGCATAACACATGTAACAATACATGTACAAGTAGACATATACCTCAGTCCTGAGAGTAAGCTGACCTGTAAACTTGACAGCTTGCACTTCCCACTTGGCAGAGGTGCAGAAAGAGGTAAGAGGGGTGCAGAAAGAAGCAAGAGAAGTACAGAATATGTGTTGGCCCTGGGGACTTCATCCCCAGATGCATGGCCACTTATTTTTTCTTCTTATTCCTTTTAAAGGAGGGTGGCCACGCTGCTTCCCTCCTGATGCCATTTTTGGCCCCAGGGATCCCATCCCCCAGGGATTTGCCTCTTTAAAAATAAAATCCTTTTTGTTTTACGAGAAGGGGCCTTGTGGCTCCCCTTCCCTGAGCCACTTTTGGCCCCAGGGACCCCATCCTCCGGGGCCTTGGCCTCACGTCGGGGACCGAGGGCCCTATTGCCCACGTGGTCCCTGCCAGCTCCCCGCCTAATGCGGGAGCTAACATTGCTTTTGGACATGGGGAGCTGCTGACTTGCAGCTCCCATTGTCCAAATGAAATTTAATTTGCTTCATAAAAAGCGAGAGCAGTTTTTCTGCTCCGGCTTCCATGAAGCGAAGCAAGAGTTTGCAATGGCAGAGCAGGAGCAGTGCTCTCACCCTGCCATTGCAAACTGCAATGTCCCGGGGTGGGCACCCCGGGACATTGATTGAGACGGCCTTGGGGGATGGTGGTCCCCAGTGTCAAAGAGGGCTCCTGGAGGCCCCCTCTCAACTTGTACAGAGCCCGGGGAGGAGGTGGTCCCTGGTGCAAAAGGTCCGCAACGGAATCCCATGTTAGAATAAAGTGTGCCCCCGGGAGGTGGTGGTCCCTGGGGCTGTAGGGGGGCCGCGTGCCTCTACGCATAATTAACAAAGCCCTGGGGAGGTGGTGGTCCCCTGGGCTGCGGGGACCCCTATGGGCCCCCGCTACATAATTATATATTGCCACCGGGCGGGATTCATGTACCCTATGCGAATCCAGCTGAATATATATTTTGTTTATGCTTTTTTAGCCCTGGGATCCCTATGGGACCTCCTCCGCAGGTGTTCCTACCCTGCCCCGTAAACCTATTTTTTTTGTTTGTCTTGTGAATAGGTTCTACCGAGTCACAAGATGGCTGCCAACACTTTCTGGTTTGAAGTGTTGGCAGCCAATCAGAATCAAGCTCGTGCTTGGGAGGGTTCACGGATCTACCGCGGTCACCAGATATTGATATTTTTTTATGTATATATTTCTCAGAAACTACTAAACGGATTTACACCATTTAAAAAAAAGAACGCTTTCTAAATCAAGAGCTACCTTTTTGCCAAATTTGGTGTAATTTCGTTTGGCTGTTCGGGCTGTAGCTTAGTCTAAAGTATCCTATGGAAATTAACATGGAGAAAACGTGTTTTGGGACCCCACTTTTTCTCGGCTCCCGCTTGCCGAATCACCCCGAAACTGTCAGAACAGAAGCTGACCGGAGGGCCCCATTAGTTTTGAAAATTTCGCGAAGATTAGTCAAACGGCACCAAAGATATTGGCAAAAGAAAAAATGCTTTTCCTATGGAAAATAGGTCCTAACGATAATTACCTTCTGGTATATATATCTTTATAATACATGGGATTCTGCAATCCCTGTATTACAGGCTTGTCTCTAATTTCTTTATATAGGTGACTTGTGACACACCCAGTGGCCAATTAAATAGGTATTGCATCAAAACTCAAATGTAATAAATTATTACAGTTGAGCTCTGACGTTACATTGCCTTCAGCCAAAGCCAGCCGAGGTGAAAGGCAGTTCAGGTCATGGAGCATAATTAAAGAAGCTCTTTAAAGCATGAAAACGAAACATGTTTTTTGCTTCTTTTGTTCTCCTTTTCTAGCTGTATCATGACAAGCAGAAAGGGGCAATTGATGGCAATATGTTTATTTTTTGCACTGCCAAAGTAGTTATAGAAAAGTTAGCTTTCTGAATGGTTCTACAGACAACATGCTCTTGTGCCTTTTTTTAAAGGCTGTCTTGTTTTAAACCAATTCTAATACCTTTTTGCAACAAATATCTAACAGCTTTTTTGATGTGTTTAATCTTGCACTAAGATTTTATTTTATTCCACATATTTGCAAACATGTTCTCCCTTAATTATGAAAGAGCTATGCACTTAGAATGTAAGTGGTTTGTTGGAAAGGTAATGGTGTTACCATGTATTATAAGGTATATAGTACTTCCTGACATCATAATAAGGATAATGCAAGTCACCTCGGAATTCCATAACCTTATAAATGAACTCAGCCTTTGGCCTCATTCCTCTATATGGTGATGAAACTCCCCTGTGACTTGCAATATCCTTATAATGCACTGATGATGGAGTGGGCGACTACTTGGTGGCTCTCTGAGTAGTTCAATGGGAGAACTCATTGGAGCAGCTGAAGTCTAATAATAAATATTAATATTAAAGCCAAGATCAGCTTCACAAATTGCTTCTTTACACTGCAAAGAAGTTCACAGGTGGGATATACACCCGTTTCTGCCAGTAAATGGCAGAAGAAGACCCATTTCTGAAAATTTCCCTTATAGGCCATTGCTAGATATTAAAACGTAACGCAGATTGGGGTCCAGGTTGGAGGAGTCTTCATTCCAAGTAAGAAGATGATAAAAAGTTCTCCAAGTTAACAAGCTTCACTGGGGCCGATCAAAATTACCAGAAGGATTTAAGACAGGGCTCAGTCAACTGAAGTGCAACGGTTCTGAAAAGGAGAGTATTCTACAGCGTTTAGTTCCATAGACAAGTCTAGCATGATCACAAAAGAAATTGAACCCTCATCAGCCGATGCCAGGATTCCAGCTACACATTCACCAGGGCATTCCCCAGTCATGCCTGGATGAAAGTATGACTGTCTCTGGTTGGACGTTTCCTTCGTCAAAGCACTTCAACTGTCTTATTATCACTTTAGTAACTATGAAAAGCATACAGCTATTACACAAATCAGTCCCAAAACACAGCCATTTCCTTTTGGATTAAAGACATTTCATTTTGCTAAAGACATCTTGGGGACACTCAGAAAGCTAATCTAGGAATGCATTCCACCTGTTGTGGTTTGTAATTCACATTTTTGGACTTTCTATTTCCTGGCTTTATCTGCTTTAGGCTGCCCAGCTTGAGTTTGTCCCTCCCATTACCCAAACGTTGTCTACTGTATTCTTCCACAAACTCTCTTTCTGTAAACTGGCCTTTAAATCTTGTTCTTATCTTGTTTCATTTGCTGTGCATTCAAAGACAAAGGTCAAATGTTAAGCTCTGTCTTCTGAGAGAGCTTGGTGTTTACTGTTCTTTCTCTGACTTCAAAGTAAGTGAATGTATATGACAATCCTGCTGAGCATCCATGTAAGAGGAGAGGGTGTAGGATGTTTTTTTTCTAGCACACAAAAAAATTAACTGTGCTGATGTTTCAGAATATATACGAATTAGTACAAATGAAGTCTTTTTTTGTAATTCTGAGGTGTGGTGGAAACAAATGTTTAAATACATTCAAAAAAACATCAATATACTGGTGATGACATTTGCACACATCATTTGTATGAAGTAAAACTGCATTTCGGTGCAAATGTAATGGTCATTTCAATTGAAAATGTGTTGTCTGTATTGGCAGTGCACTACCACGCTATACATACTGCTGACTGCGCAATTCCACTCTATGCCACGCCACTCCATTCTACAAAACTCCACTCAACTCTAGGACATGCCACTCCCCTCTACGCCCCTGCACTCTAAGACACTCAATGACACACCACTTGACTGCACCCACACCAATCTACTACACTCACTCTACAACACAACACACCACTCCAATGTACCCCACTACACTCCATTCTAATGTACCAAAAATTACCCCACTCTACTTTGATACAATCTATTGCAATTTACTCCACTCCAATCTACGCCACTCTACTCAATCCAAGCAACCCCACTCCACTATAATCTAGCCCACTCCAATTTACCCACCCATACTACCCCACCCCACTCCAATCTACCCCACTTCAATCATCCTCACTCTAACCCAATCTACCCCAATCCACTCCATTATGAGTTATTTCTCACCTTTTATTTTCTTCTCTTTCATTTGCCAGTAGTCTCCTTTCTCAGGTGAGCCTGAGGTCGGAGTATGGGTTTGAGGGGCCCCAGTTCTGCACCAGTTTCAGTTCTCCATTTGGCTCCACCCAGGCTGTAATGCAGCCTGGGTGGAGAACATGCTAAGGAGCATGACTGTTTGGTTGTCCGACGGCCGGCAAAAACGTCATGCGCACTTCAGTTTGCCCACCACTCCTTCCGTGCCCTGCTCTGTTAGCAGAGCAGCCATGCCCACCCCCATGCTGCCACTGCAGGAACAAATAAAATGATAATAACATTGTTATTATCATATTATTTTTCCTTTCCTTCACTGCTGCAACGCAGTGGGCCAACGCTTCTCCACCTTAGCGGACTAGCCGGCACTTCTTTAAAGGCCTACTAGTGTACCTGCCTCCTGGCCCTCGGACAATATTTTCTCAGGGTATCAGCAGTCTGCTTGAAGCTACTATTCTTTTGAATGACTACTATTCTTGGAGATTTTAGTTTTCATCTGGAGGTAGCGACTGACAGCGATACCTCTGCTGTGCTCTACACCATGACCGAGTTAGGCTTGTCCCAACTGGTGATGGAGGCCACACACCAATATGAGCACACTCTTGACGGGACCTTTTCCAATAAACCTTCCATATCGAAAGTACGCACCTTCCCTTACCTTTGTCCAATCGCAAGGCTATCTTTTTTGGCGTTCTTGACAGCTACATTTCCCGCAGCCCTTCTGTGTCTACTTCTTGGGCATCATGTCATGTCTGGCATAATCTGCAGGAAGACAAGTTCTCAAAGATCCATATCAATTCTTCTCCTGCTTTCTTGGCAGACCCCGAGTTTGCCATCAAAGGATATACTTCCTGGCTTGATTCGACGCTTCTGGAGACAAGAACACAAATGGCGCTCTGACTACTCTGATGCCGAATGCACCACTTACAAGAAATGTATAGCAGAGTATAAAGCCTTGATCTTCACACACAAATCTGTTTTTTCACTAGCAAAATTGAAGCTGCAAATAATTTGTCTAAAGAACTTTTCTCCACAGTCAAAAAGCTTACTACTCTCCCAACCCCTTCCTCTAACAATTTCAAACTATCCTTTTGTAATCTGGTCGCCCACACTCTCAGGTGGAAAGTGGAAGATGTTTTTGATAATTTCTCCACTAAATTACTGGATTCCCATGGGCAACCTGAGGCTAGTCCATCTGTCTCCCTATCATGTTTCCTTGATAAATGTACTTCACCTTCTTCGGATGAGATTATTACCCTGATGAACACCTCTAAATCAGGATCCCCCACTGAGCCCTGTCTGCCAAGGATTCTTTCCCTGGAAGCTGAGACCATCGCCCCTACCTTAGCGCATATTTTTTATCTCATGTGCTGTTCTGGCTCTTTTTAATCGGTTCGGAAAAAAGCATCTGGGGCCCCTCTAATTAAGAAGCCTTCTCAGGACCCAGCCGATCCAAATAACTATTGACCGATTCTTGTCTACCTCGGCCTGCCAAGTTGATCGAGAAAGTCCTTAACAAACAGCTCATGCATTACGTTTAGGCTAATAACCTTCTCGATGACACTCAATTTAGTTTTCAGGTAAATCATAGCACTGAGAACGTGCTCATTTAAGCAACAGAAGAAATCCGACTCTCACTTGACCAGGGCTGGAGAGGTGCCCTCATCTTTATTTATTTATTTATTTATGGATTTGTAACGCGCCGGAATCACACCCGAAGGTGTATCTCCGCGCAGTGCTGTCTGAGGATGCATGGAGAGGTAGGCTCTAGTACTGAAACAGAGCGGTCTTAAGACTCTTCCTGAAGATTGAGTGGCTGGTACACTGCCTAAGGGAGAAGGGAAGGTTGTTCCACAGACGTGGACCCATAACAGAGAGGGCACGTCCTCCCTGTCTGGTCTTGCTGAATCGGGGAATCTGTAGTAACAACTGGTTACTTGAACGCAGGTTACGTGAGGGGCGATGATGGACAAATTTTTCAGCTAGATAGGACGGCCCTAGATTATGCAGACTTTTGTGCACCACGCAGCAGGTCTTAAATTCCACCCGTTTCCGGATGGGCAGCCAGTGGAGCAGTTTAAGAAGGGGCCGGGATGGAGTTCTGGGGGGGCATTTGTCACCAAGCGTGCTGCGGTGTTCTGTACCACTTGGAGTTTGTTTAACACGCCTTCATTGGCCGCTAGGAGAAGACCGTTACAGTAGTCCAGGCGACTCAACACGAGGGCCTGAACCAAGGTCTTCCTTGAGTTGTCGGGGAGGAGAGGGAACACCTTCCGAAGGAGGCTGATGATATGGAAGCAAGACCCCACCGTGATGTTGACGTGATGTACAAGTGTGATGTCGTGGTCAAGGCGGACCCCCAGATTTTTCACCACCTGTTTAGGGGAGGGGGCTTCTCCCAGACTAGTAGGCCACCAGTCTTGCTTGATTTATCAGCAGCCTTCGACACAGTCGACCATGGGCTACTGATGAATCAAATGAGCAGTTGGGAGTGACAGGCTCTGCCTGGATGCTTATTCGTTCCTTTCTCAGTTGACAGGAACAACCTTATCTTATCAAGATTTTATCTGACACCTTTTTATTTACCGTGCAGGATCCCACATTGTTCAATATCTAAGTCACTCCTTTGGCATTACTTATAAAATCTTTTGGTTTCTCGTTGACGTCATATATGGATGACACGCAAATTGTAGTTGCATTAGACTCTGATGTGTCAGGGACATTATTGAATGTCCATGACTGTATGCAGGCTGTCAGTTCTTGGATCTCCTCTAACTGCCTGAAATTAAACTCAAGCAAGACCGAGGTCTTAACTTTTGGTTCTTCGCCTTCTTTCTGATCCCCTGCTTGGTGGCCCTCTGATTTAGGTACATGCCTGCCCCTGTGAGAACAGCCAAAAACCTTGGTGTCACTATAATTGACAAACTATCCTATCTTAATCAGATCATCTCTGTCACGTCTTCTGCCTTTTACACCCTTGGGCTTGTGAAACAAAACTCTACCTTTCATTCCAGTCACCTTGCAGAAATCATTAGTCATGTTACTTATTCTTTCTAAGATCCATTTTTAAGAATAAATCCATATTTCAGTAGAATTAGTAGTTGATTTATTGTAGAATCGGCACAGCAAAAATCCTTCCAACTCTGTAACAGCTCCAATGCAACTGGGCTACCAACAGTAATTATCTCTCTCACCAACATCTAGAATGTGGAATGTTACTAGAAAAATAACACAGTGAAAGCCAGGGCTAGCCATGAGCATAATGATGTCACATGGAATAGGTGGGAGGAAAACATGGGGAAAATAGAAAGTAACATATCTCCTTTTTAATAAAGCAGAAAATATACAATGCAATTCCATAAAATCATCAAACCGTTGTGGTACTTGTCGTACCCGACTATTTAATTTGATTCTTGAGGCAACAGTATCATTGTTACCCTCATTACACGTTTTTGTGTTATACATGTTGGTATATATAGTGTCACTGTTTTGAATATTATATCCTTTGGGACATTTGGCAATTCTTCTTACATTCCAAACCTTGCTGTCTTGAGTAATGACACTATTGCTGAAGACTTTTTTAACCTGGATAGGTTTGCCAAATGTGTTATTACTTTTATTCATTATTCCAGGTCTTAGAATTCTGACCCAGTCTCCCACTTGAAAACTATGAACCCTGGTTTTCCATTTTTTGTTGAACCATCTCATAGTTTTACTTTGTTTCATTTCAACTCTTTTTGTAGTATCATGTACGCATTCCTCATCAACAAACTTAGATTGACATTTATTCTTAAACCACCATGGGCACACATGAGATGCAGGATCTCTTCCTTTAAGCAACTTGAATGGACTCACCTCTGTGGTAGAATGAGGTGCAATGTGGTACGTCCACAACTTTTCTCTAAGAGAATTCATCCAATCACTTCCCAGTTTCACAGAATCAGCGCTAAAAGGCTTTAGCACTCTATTGAACCGTTCCACCTGACTATTTTTATGTGTTTCATATAAAGATGTATATTTGTGTTCAACACCACAATCTTTAAGAAAGTTATCCATTTCCCCTAAAGTCAATTGTACCCCATTATCAGTGACTAATACAGAGGGACACCCTTCACGTGCAAAAATGTCCTTTAAAAAATTGATGACTGTATTTGTTGTAGCTTTAGCAACAAACTTCATCTCTGGCCATTTAGAGTGGTAGTCTATCATGACTAGAGCAAAACGTGAAGATTCAGGTAACTGATTAAATGGGCTAGATATGTCAAAAGCTACCTTTTTCCATGGTAAAAATAAGGGAACTTGACAACTTTCAATGGTGGAACGTGTACTTTTAACATCCTCTCACTCGACACACATTCCTAACACTCTTGGACAAGGTGATCTATAAACCTGTCCCTTCCTGGCCACCAACAATATCTTCTAATTAACTGCTTCATAGTTGAAATACCAGGATGTGTCCTATGAGCAATATTAAGTATGATATCCTGCATGTCTCTGGGAGGAACGCATTTCCCTGATTTAAACTGGAAATTTCCTTCAAATTCTAATTCTTCAGCTATATTGAAAAATGATTAAAGAT
This sequence comes from Lissotriton vulgaris, assembly GCF_964263255.1. NCBI lineage: Eukaryota > Metazoa > Chordata > Amphibia > Caudata > Salamandridae > Lissotriton > Lissotriton vulgaris. The sequence continues at coordinate 246,945,972 of NC_141689.1, read as the reverse complement.
CAGGTCTTATCATGTTTTTTTAGGTCATCCCTCATTAACATATTTCTTTAAGTCATCCTTTTGCTCACTATCAATCCACTTGTCGTCAGTGATTTCCTTGAACTGATTGGAAACAAAATCGTCCAATCCAACCACAAAATCACAATCCTTAATTATATTTACTTTATTTCCATCACATGGTAAGCTCGACAGACAATCTGCGGTGACATTCTTCTTCCCAGGTACGTACTCTATGCTAAAATTATACTCCTGTAATATCAATGTGAACCTTGCAATTCTGGCAGTGGAATTCCAACCTCCCCCAGTTGAAAGAATACTAAGGGCTTGTGATCAGTCCTGAGGGTAAATTTGCTGCCCCACACATACAGTTTATAATGCTCAACTGCCGACACGCACGCAAGTAATTCTCGTTCGATCACAGCATACTTCTGTTCACACTCATTCAAGGTGTGCAATGCAAAGGCCACATTCCACTCCTCTTTACCCTCTTTTTGTGAAAGTACTCCTTCAGTGCCATATAAGCTGGCATCCACAGTAATGACACATTCTTTTCTCATTTTAAATGGTTTCAATGTTGGAGCATTCACAATATCTTTTTTTACACTCTCAAATGCTTCTTGTAGGTCTTTTGTCCACTCAAATTTAGTATTTAGTCTTAATAACTGTCTTAGCGGCTCCATTTTGGTGGCAAAACCCTCTACAAATTTGCTATAATATTCACACATGCCATCAAATGATAGTAATTGTTCCTTGTTGACTGGTGAAAGGGCTTTGATTATGGAATCAACATTCGTTTTTTTAGGGACCACTACATCACCAGACAAAGTGTGTACCAAATACTCAACTGAACTTTTAAATAATTTACTGAGGGTGAGACCATTACTCTCTAGTCTCTTGCACACTTCATTAACATGTGACATATGTTCAATTTCATTCCTTGAAAATATTTAAATGTCATCCTGAAAACATTTTACATAGTTATCTACATCTCTGAAAATGTGGAACTTAACTCTCTGGAATACAGATGCTGCTGATGCAAATCCAAAAGGCATTCTGGTATATTGGTATAAGCCAAAAGGTGTTATAAAGATGTGTATTTCTTTGATTCATCCATTACATTTATTTGGTGGTACGCTGAGCCTGAATCCAATGTGGAAAATATTTGGGCACCTTGGGCACACTACCTCATTGATATTAGGCAACGGTTGACAGTCAATTATGATGTTTGAATTAAAGGCTCTCAAGTCCACACACACTCTCAATTTCTGGGCGGGTTTACGCACAAGAGCATCGGAGAAACCCATTCAGCAGATTCAATTTCTTCAATAATGCGTTCATCTATTAATTCTCTTAACATTGCTTTAAGTTCCCCTCTAACATTAATCGGAACACCTCTTATTTTTTATTTGACAGGTGTAACAGTTTCCTTTAACACAATCTTGTGTGAGTAGTTTTTAAGGTTTCCTAATTTGTCACAGAAAACTTTATCAAACCTGCTAATTAGTTCACTTTCTTTACAGCTTAACCATTGCAATCTTGTTGTATAAACTGTCATCACATAAAGATACAGGTTCACGAGATCTTGTGTTGAGCCATCCTAGAACGTTGACACCCTTCTGCATAATATATAGTTTAATCTTAGCGCATCTATTTTTTAAATGTAACTCAACATAAAAATAACCTTCCATGTCTATCTTGGTGCCGTCAAAACTTTCTGCTATTATGTCAGGAGGTTGCAACGTATCATATTGCAATAAATGACTCAGACTTCCCTGGTAGTATTCCCTGGTAGTATTCCTTTGTGATGATTGTCCATGGAGAACCAGAATCTACCATAAGTATGATCTTTACCCCCAACACCTGAAAATCACAATTTGGGGATTTCATTACGTCACTTGAAACACTTTCAATTATAGATATCATAAATCCATCCTTTATCAACATTTGAACTGTTATCGCCTGGTTGCCCATAGCTGTCCACCACATAAGATACAGCACCACACGTTTGGGGGGCATTGCATTTGACATCTTTACATACATTACTAAAATGTCCCATCCAGCCACAATTCTTACATTCCCTATTTATTACTGGGCATCCTGGAAATGAGGCAATACATGATTTGCTGCCACATCTATAACATGCATTGTAATTGCCAGTGTTGTCAAATCTTTTATGAAATTGATTGTGATTATCCCTGCTCCCATTAAATCTCCCATTGGGCATGTAACGTTCTTCTTGATAATCATTCTTGGGCTTAAGAACACAAACTTCCTCTTCAGCAGTGATATTGTTTGTGATTTGTTTAGAACTTTGTTTTACAACTTCCATTCATTTTTCGGACTTCTCAATCACTTTGGCTTCAGAGATAGATTCAGCTAAACTAGGATCACCCATGAACCATAGTTTTTCTTGGATTTTTTTCTTTTTAACATGTACTATGATTTGATCTCTTATCATTTCATCTGTTAATGTACCGAAATTACAATGAAGGGATAATGCTTTTAGCGTTGTTAAGAAATCATCAAATGATTCCTCATCTTTTTGCCCCTGGTGTAAAACTTGAATCTATTTAACGCAATACTTATTACACGTTTAAATCTCATATCCATTCTTAACAACGCTTCAGTGTATACATTAACATTATCACCACTACCATCGTTAGGTGTGACAACCGGAGGTAATGTCCTAAATATTACCTGACCTTTTGATACTAAACAATGTAAAAATACATATTTTTTCCTCTCAGCACCCATGCGTTCCCCGTCAATGGCCTTCATGTAAGTTACAAATTCTTCTCTCCACCTTGACCAGGGCTTTGGTGGGTCACCTTTCAGTTGCAAAAACGTAGCTGGTGGAATTGCATTGTCACAACTTATAATATTTACAGTATAACAGGTAAGTTATTTTGCTTCAAATAGCATTAGTACAATTTTTGTGAATGAAACTGAAACAAAAAAATTAAAAAAATATATATATATTTTTAAATATGTAACTTGCTTAATAAACTTATTATAGAATAATAGTTCTTATATCCTTAAAAAGTACCTCCGTTAGACACTCGAAAATTGGTGTGGTTTTTCTTGAAGTACTCGAAGATTGGTGTGGTTTTCCTTGATGTTGTGCTAATGTTGAAGGTAAATATTGGATGTAAATACTGGCTGAACATTAAATATTGCAGGATTGTACATACTATATAATAATAATTTAAGCGCAATCGAATAGAAGAGTTAGGGCCATATGTATCATAGTTCCGTTTTGCGATTTCTAAATAGCGATTTTTAAGGAATCGCTATTTAGAAATCGCAAAATGGTATGTATGAAAAAATTGCATTTTTTTTGCGATTCCTTAATCTTCCTTATTTGCGAATTCGCAAGTTGCGAATTCGCAAATAAGGAATATTTTTCCATTCATTCCTATCGGCCAGGAGGCCCATAGGAATGATTGTGAAATGCATTTCATTTTGCGATTCGCATTTTGCTAATCCCAAAATGAGATTGATTTCAAGGGTGCAGGGGTGTCTCAAGGACAACCTGCTACACCCCTGAAATCAGCATGTTTGTGCATATGCAGCACATACATGCCCTATGGGCATGTATGTGCGTCACATGCCACATTAAAAAATGCCAATTAGTGTATTTAGGAGAAAAAAAATCGTAAATTACCACCAACTAAAAGTTGGTGGTAAATTGTGATTTCTTAAGCTAAATTCGCTACTGTAAAATGCTTCATACATAGGGCCATATGTATCAAGCCTTTTTTGATTCGCAAAGGCCGGAATTCGCCGAATTTTGGCCTTTGCGAATCGCAAAAGGCTGTTTTGCATTAATTGATATGTATCAAAAAATCGCATCTTAAGGAATCGCAAATATTTGCGATTCCTTATTTTGCTATAGCATTTAAGGAATCGCAATTTTGCGATTCCTTAAATGCTATGTATGAAGCCTTTTACTGTAGCGAATTTAGCTTAAGAAATCGCAATTTACCACCAACTTTCAGTTGGTGGTAATTTGCGATTTCTTTTCAAAATACACTAATTGGCATTTTTTAATGTGGCATGTGACGCACATACATGCCCATAGGGCATGTATGTGCGCCATATGCACACACATGCTGATTTCAGGGGTGCAGCAGGTTGTCCTTGAGACACCCCTGCACCCTTGAAATCAATCTCATTTTGCGATTAGCAAAATGTGAATCGCAAAATGAAATGCATTTCACAATCACTCCTATGGGCCTCCTGGCCCATAGGAATGAATGGGAAAATATTCCTTATTTGCGAATTCGCAACTTGCGAATTCGCAAATAAGGAAGATTAAGGAATCGCAAAAAAAATTTTTTTCAAACATACCGTTTTGCGATTTCTAAATTGCGATTCCTTAAAAATCGCTATTAGAAATCGCAAAACGGAACTATGATACATATGGCCCATAGCATTTAAGGAATCGCAAAATTGCGATTCCTTAAATGCTATAGCAAAATAAGGAATCGCAAATATTTGCGATTCCTTAAGATGCGATTTTTTGATACATATCAAATAATGCAAAACAGCCTTTTGCGATTTGCAAAGGCCGAAATTCGGCGAATTCCGGCATTTGCGAATCAAAAAAGGCTTGATACATATGGCCCTTATATCCGCCATTTCAGTAGCGTTGCACCGTGATAATTGTTTACTGGTTACCTTGACAACTAAGATGGCCACCAGAGACTTTGTGCGTCGTACGTAACCATAAAGAATGACGATGCAGCTTGAGTTGAAGACGTCATTTGTTGTACGGAGGTTGATGCGCGTGTAGCGTGTGATGTGCAGGCTGGAATGCGCCGTTGCTACGAGCTGCAAAAAAAATGAAAAGATGCCACTTTGGAACGAACAGCAATCTGCTGAGTTTACTCTTGAAAAATCATGTTAGAAACAGTGCTTCTTCTTTACAGCGCGTATATCAACATCTCCATAACATCTCACTTATCCCCTGGGCTGACAAAATGTACAGAGAAACTTCAGAGAGCTGTAAATGCAATAAGCTGTATAAACCGCAGAGCTGGTAAAGTTTTACACTGCCGCTGGTGTAATAAAACACTGAAAATAACTGCCGCTGGTGCTATCAAATCACATACCAGTTATTTAAATAAACTGTACTTTATATTGATTTCAGTCTCCCTCAGGTACAATCAGGGCACTAAATACTTGTACTGCCGCTGGTGCCATCAAATCACAAGTATCAATTTAAAGAATATATCAATTCATATATTTAAAATTGTAGTATTGTCCAGTATATTAATCTATTCATGAAATTTACCCAAAGTCTTATGAAATGTAAATTCTCCTTATGGGTTCACAAAGACACTCTGTACCTGTGCTGAAGATCCTTGACAAGAGTGGCTTTTCCCTTCATCGCCAATTTGTAAGAATAAACCCAGAATTCAGAAGAATTAGTAGTTGATTTATTGTAGGTTCAGCACAACAAAAATCCTTCCAACTCTGTAACAGCTCCAGATGCAACTGGACTCCCAACAGTAATTATCTCTCTCGCCAACATCTAGAATGTGGAATGTTACAAGAAAAATAACAGAGTGCAAGCCAGGGCTAGCCATGAGCATAATGATGTCACATGGAATAGGTGGGAGGAAAACATGGGGAAAATAGAATGTAACACCATTATTGCATTGGTCTTTAACTTAACACTCATCAACTTGCACTATTTAAAGTCCAGAAACTGCAAAATGCAGAGGCATGTCTACTTCTCCACATTCCCAAATATTAATCAGTATCCAAATTCTTAGGGAAGCTTCACTGGCTACTCCTGAGGCTTAGGATTAGTTTTAAGGCCCTTTGCATTGTCTTCAAAGCACTGCACAATCAGGGCTTTATCTATCTTCTAAACAGCTTTACCTGTACACGCCTGCCAGAGAGCTCCGCTCAGCTTCTGCATTGCTCATCGTTGTTCCTAGCTTCAGGCGTGCTACCTGGGGTGGCAGAGGTTTTGTTCTTAATGCTACCATACTTTGGAACAATCTTCCTCTTGCCATCAATGCCCGGCCAAGCCTCCTGATCTTCAGGAAGGTTCTGAAAACCTAGCTGTTTTCCACCACTTAACTTCCTTCCTGCATTCTGTATCTGCCTGACTATCCTTTTTGGTCCTCCTTTGCAGGCAGCTCTGCTAGAGCCAAAACGCCTTTGGGCATTTGCACATGTTACATAATTCTATAACGTAACAAATGATCTGAACTGCCCCACTCCCCTCTACCTCAATCTACCCCACCCCACTCCACTCCAATCTAGTCCACTCTGCTCCACTCTACCTCACTCCACTCAATCTAACCCAATCAACTCCACCCCACTTCACCTAAATCTACCCCACTCTGTTCAAAACAACCCAGTCTACCCCACTCCACTCCAATCCATTCTAATCTACCCCAAACCAATGTACCACAATCCAACCCACTCCACTCCAATATACCCAACTCCACTCTCCTCCACTCCAATCCACCCCAGTCCTGGCTAACCCACTGTGTTCAAATTTACCACACTCCATTCCATACTCCACTGCAATCTTTATAACTCCTGTCCAATCTTTTCTACCCCACTCCATTTCAATCTAACCAACTCCACCGCAATCTACCCGAATCCAATCTACCACAATCTACCCCACTCTAATCTGCCCCACTCCAGTCCACCTAATCTACCCCACTCCACTCTAATCTTCCCCACTCTACTCTCCTCAAATCTACCCCCACTACAGTTCACTCAGATTAAACCCACACCAATCTACCACACTCTACTCAACTCTACCCCACTCCACTCCAATCTAACCCACTCCATTGCACTATAATGTACCCCACCCCACTCTAACCTCTACTCCAATCTACCCCTCCCACATCTACCTCACCCCAATCTACTCTGCTCCACTCTAATCTACCCCAATTTACTCTCTCTCCACCCCAATGCAATATACCCCACTCCACTCTTCCCCACCCCACCCCACTCTACCCCACTATAATCCAACTGACTCCACTCCAATCTACCCCACTCAAAACTCTCCCATTCTAATCATCTCTCAATCAATCAATCAATCAAAGGCATTTATAGAGCGCACTACCTACCCGTAGGGTCTCAAGGCGCTTAGGGGGGGGGGGTGCCGTTACTGCTCGAACAGCCAGGTCTTGAGCTTCTTCCTGAAGGAGAGGTGGTCTTGGGTCAGGCGCAGGTCGGCCGGGAGGGAGTTCCAGGTCTTGGCGGCTAGGTAGGAGAAGGACCTTCCTCCTGTTGTGGTTCTGCGGATGCGTGGGACGGCGGCGAGGGCGTGGCTGGCCGATTGGAGGTGGCGTTTGGGAGCGTAGAAGTTGATTCGGTTGTTGAGGTAGCTCGGGCCTTGATCGTGTAGGGCTTTGTGTGCGTGGGTGAGGAGCCGGAAGGTGATTCTTTTGTTGACGGGGAGCCAGTGCAGGTCTTTCAGGTGTCCGGAGATGTGGCTGTTCCGTGGGATGTCGAGGATGAGTCTGGCTGAGGCGTTCTGGATCCGCTGGAGTCTCTTCTGGAGCTTGGCGGTCGTTCCGGCGTAGAGTGCGTTGCCGTAGTCCAGTCGGCTGGTGACGAGGGCCTGGGTGACGGTCTTCCTGGTCTCCGTGGGGATCCACCAGAAGATCTTCCGAAGCATGCGCAGGATGTTGAAGCACGACGAGGAGACGGCGTTGACTTGCCTGGTCATGGAGAGGGAGGAGTACAGGATGAAGTCCAGGTTGCGTGCATGGTCTGTCGGTTTGGGTGCGGTGCCCAGGGCGGGGGGCCACCAGGAGTCGTCCCAGGCGGAGGGCGAGGAGCCCAGGATGAGGACCTCCGTCTTGTCTGAGTTCAGTTTCAGGCGGCTCGTCGTCATCCACTCGGCTACCTCTTTCATCCCTTCGTGCAGGTTGGCTCTGGCGGCGGCGGGGTCGTTGGTCAGGGAGAGGATCAGCTGGGTGTCGTCGGCGTAGGAGATTATGTTGAGGTTGTGTTGGCGTGCGATGGCCGCGAGGGGGCTCATGTAGACGTTGAAGAGGGTAGGGCTCAGCGAGGATCCTTGAGGGACGCCACAGATGACTTTGGTGGCCTCTGACTTGTACGGTGGTAGGCGGACTCTCTGTGTTCTTCCGTCGAGGAAGGAGACGATCCATTCTAGTGCCTTCTCCTGGATTCCGACGTTGCTGAGGCGCTGCACTAGGGTGCGGTGGCAGACCGTGTCGAAAGCCGCGGAGAGGTCTAGGAGGATGAGGGCCGCTGTTTCTCCGTTGTCCATCAGGGCTCGGATGTCGTCGGTGGCGGCGATGAGGGCGGTCTCGGTGCTGTGGTTGGCACGGAAGCCGGACTGCGAGGGGTCGAGGGATCCGTTCATCTCGAGGAAGGCAGCCAGCTGTTTGTTGACGGTCTTCTAGATGACTTTGGCTGGAAACGGGAGTAGTGAGATGGGGCGGTAATTCTTGAGTTCGGTGGGGTCTGCCGTAGGTTTCTTGAGTAGAGCGCTGAGTTCGGCGTGCTTCCAGCTCTTGGGGAAGGTGGCGGTGTCGAATGAGGTGTTGATAATGTCCCGCAGGTGGGGTGCGATGGCAGCGTTGGCTTTGTTGAAGACGTGGTGAGGGCAGGGGTCGGTCGGAGATCCGGAGTGGACGGAGTGCATCATGCGGATGGTGTCTTCGGTGCTGATTGGGGTCCAGGTTCGGAGGGTGGTGGTGGGCGGCGTTGCTGTGGACGTGGCGAGGGTCGGATGGGTGCTGAAGCTGTTGTGAATGTCCGCAATCTTGTTGTGGAAGTAGGAGGCGAGGGAGTTGCAGAGGTCTTGCGATGGGGTGATGTCGTTGTTTCCGGCGTTGGGGTCGGAGAGCTCTTTCACGATGTTGAAGAGTTCCTTGCAGTTGTGTGCGTTGTTGTCCAGTCGGTTCTTGAAAGCTGTTTTCTTGGCGGTGCGGATCAGTTGGTGGTGTTTCCGGGTTGCGAGCTTGAGGGTGGTCCTGTTGTCCGGTGTGGGTTCCTTTCTCCAGACATTCTCGAGGGCTCGGCAGTTCTTCTTGGAGCTCTTGAGTTCGTCGGTGAACCAAGGGGCTTTCTTACTTCCGGGTCTGCTGGGCGGGGTCCTCAGAGGGGCGAGTTCGTCCGCGCAGTTGCTGATCCACTTCGTGAGGTTGTCGGCGGCCTGGCTGGGGTTCGCTGAGCTGGCGGGAGGGTGCTGGCTCAGGGAGGCGGCGAGCTGGTCGGCTGTGATCTTGTTCCAGCTTCTTCGAGCAACCTGTTGCTGGTGGTGGTGGATCGTCGTTTTTCGTCGTTTTTCTCTTCAATCTATCCCTCTTCAATCTACCCCTCTCCAATCTGCCCAACTCAATTCCAGTCTACCCTACCCTAATCCACCCAACCTACCTCACTCCACCCTAATCAACCCAACTTCACTCCACTCTACCCCACTCCATCCCAATCTATGTCACTCCACTCCAATCTCAACTCACCTCCGACCTATCCCTCTCCACTCCACTCCAATCTAACTCAAACTAATCCACTCAAGCTACCCCATTCCACTCTTCCACACTCTATTCCACTCTACCCAAACTACCCCACTCCACTTCACTCCAATCTACCACCTGAACCCACATCTATCCCACATCAGTACATTCTAACCCACTCTACCCCACTCCATCCTATTCTACCCCAATACACCCCTAACTACCCACTCCAATCTACCCCATCCAATCAGCCCCACTCCAAACTACCATAATCTACTCCACTCCAATCTACTTCACCCTAACCCAATCTATCCCACCCCACCCAATTTACCCCACATCACTCTATCCAACTCCTCTCCAATCTATTCCACTACAATCTACCCTATTCCAAACTTCCCCATTACTATTGATCTCCCGCCAATCTACCCCCCTCCACTCTAAACTACCCTGAACCTCTGCACTCCACTCTTCCCCAATCTAACCCAATCCAATCTCCCCACTCTAACCCACTCCAATCTACCCCACGCCAGTCTACTCCACTTCATTTTACCCCACTCCCACACACCAATCTACTCAACTCCAATCTACTCCACTTCACCCCAAACTACCCCACTCCAATCTACCCCACACCAATCTACCACACTCCACCGTACTCAATTCTACTCTACTGAACCCTACTCCACTCCTTCCCACTCAAATCTACCCCACCCCATCCCAATCTACCCCACACCACTCCAATCTACTCCACTCCACTCTACAGCAATCTACCCAACTCCAAACTACCCCTATCTACCACCACTCCATTTCATTCTACCCTACTATAATCAACCAACTCCAATCCACCCCACTCCACTCCAATCTACCTGACTCCTCTCCAGTCTACCTCACTCCACTCTATTCCAATCTACCCCAATCCACCCCATTCCACTCTTCCTCAATCTACCCCACTTCACGTTAATCTACCCCAATATGTCCCACTCCCTTCCATCCTAATCTACCCCGGTCTACCCTAATCCTATCTACCCCACTCCAGTAGCGGCTGCTACGGGACTGATGTGGAGGCGCGGGGCAGGGAGTGAATTTTTGTTTTTAAACCACTTACCCATGATGGCTGCTCGCTGACTCTCCTCTGTCCTCATCTTCCTGACTCCGGTTCCAACAGGATAAAGGAACCAGCACGAAGCACCCGGCTCCCAGGCTCCTGATAGTCAATCACAACACTGCAATGTAGCGTTGTGATTGGTCTAAGCGCAGTGGGTTAGGGCTCAACCAGGGAATGAGGGCCTGGGCATGTTCTCCATGCAGGCTGGAATGCAGCCTGCATGGAGAATATGGGAATTGGGCATACTATTTTTGACCGGCGCAAGAGGGCTAACCAAACAGTCATGTGCACTTAGGTGTGGGCAAACCACTCCTCCCCTGCTCCTCTGTCCCTGGAGCAGCCCCGCCACACCCAGAAATCTGCCGCAGAAGAAAGAAACTTAAAATGATAATAACGCAATGCGGAGCAGTGGGACGACGCTCCTCTGCATTAGCGGAGGAGCCGCCACCGCCCCACTCCAATCGGCACCACTCTAATCTACCCCAGTCTACTCCAGACCAATGGACCCCACTACATCCCAATTCAATCTGTCTGTCTCCAATCTTCGTCACTAATCTTCCCAACTCCCCCACTCCAATCAACCCTACTCCAATCTACCCTACTCCAGTCTACCCCAATCCACCCCACTCTAATCTACCCTATTCCACTTTTCCCTAATCTTCCCCACTCCAACCTACCCTACACCACACCACTAACTTTTAGCAATGTTAAACAGCAGCCACACTGGTGTATATAAAGGCTAAAACACATTGCCAAAGCCAATAGCTCTCGCATAGGCCAGACCTATTGGCTCTACCAATGCCTGTTTAGGTGAAGGGGCTGCATTTAAGAACGGAACAAGAATAAATGACGTTGAATAAAATAACCATCCCCCTCCAACCCGCGTCATCCGCATAAAAGTGTAAAATGTTCATTACATATTGCAGGTCGTCTTCCACATAGAGCAGGGATCAAAAGCAGCGAAGCGCCGCAGAGGCATGCTGATTCATTAATGTTGCTCTACTCATTTGAAGTTTAAACCATAAAGGGCACCTCAGTGATGTAGTAGTGAAATTTGTCAACATTGCTGAACGACAAGGAGTATGAAATATGTCACCAATGGCTGCCAAAGACATCAAAGGAGGGAAAAAAAACATTCACAAAGCAGGCCCTATGAATCAGTAACCGGGGCCTAGCAAACACATGAAGATGTATTCACGGTTGTTTTTCAGGTTCTATTCCTGGCAAGTTGGGCTTATTTTCCTAGCGCTAGCACGTACTTCCGGCCAGCAGACCTTCAGATCATGGTGAGGTCAAACAACTGTAGTCGGAACATGCGGTGAAACAGGTTCGTGCTTTGATTTCGAGAGCAACTTTGAAGAGATGAAAATAGATTATTACAGTAGGAGAGCCACAGAAGCCCGGCAAATGCACTCTGAAAGGATATCTTTTGTATGAATAAAGTTAGATGAACAGGAAGTACTTTTTAAAAAGTTTATGATCTATGTGAGTTTAACCTTTCTGGAAGCCAAGCTGTCTGGAGGGTAAATAAACTGTGTGTCTGCTAAAGGCCCCATGCGGTGTAGGGGGTCCCAGAACCTTCAAGGGCCCTATTCAGCCCAAGGCCAAAGAACAGCTGTAAGATATAGCAACTTCAGGCGTCCCTCTTCATATTCTGCGAAAGGGGGGGGGCTATCATTTTGCCTTACACCACTGGGAAAATTGGTACTGAGTAACTGGCCACTTGAGCATGCAGCTGACTGACTACCTATGGGGAGCAGGAACTACAGCGAGTACTTGTAGGTGCAAAGGTACATCCTCTCAGGTTCACTGATATTAGGCAGAATAGATGGACAACGTATCTCAGGATTGTTCCCGTGCTTCACTTGGAAGAGCGCGCACCCTTGCCCGGGGTCACCATAGCATGTCCTGAATGGGTTTTGGATTTGTAGAACTCAGCAAACACGATAACCATGCATTATGTTGAGCGTTTGCTGCGGCCTGGAGTGAGACCCAAAACTGAGCTCTGAGGTTCAGAGGGACATGTGCATCCTACTCTATGGGATAGAAGGACCATCAGAGCACTGATAGACCTGCTCCATATGTCCATGGGAGGGATTAACCTCAACAGGATATGTGGTAGTTGAGTGAGGCAGCCTCTCCCTCTTTTGTGGGCTCTCAGTCTACCACTTCTTCCAGCTGACAGCAGACAAAGACTGTGGATGTGCAGTGTAGTTCCTATATTCCCAATAGGCTCTGCACATTGGAATAATATATCCTGTAGCTTAGACGCAGGCGTGAGATCCCCTGGGTCTCTACTGAATATATTAGACTTAATTGTGAGTGCCAGCTAGCTCAGAGGTCACTAGAAACTTTCTCAAATTCAAAAGAAGGGATTATTTCTGACAACCGCATAAACATGACAACTTTGTTTCCTATTATTAAGAAATCAATCTCTAGAGTCGCGGAAACAATAGATAGCCAATTCACTCAGTCAATCGTGCATGCTTCGTTTCACCAGAGCGGATGAGAAATTAGAGAGACGGGCGTTTTCAATAAAAGAGGTTATTTACTGAACAGTCTTCTTTCTCAAGCATTGAAAATAAACTGCTACAATAGTAAAGCTTACTATGAAGTACAATGCATATAATACGAACAGTATTATAAAATAGTACTGTAAAAGCATGATATGGGTGTTAAGCCATAAAATGCATAAAAGGTATAAAATGTATAAAATACATACAGTAATAAAGGATGACTAAAATTACTCAACTGGTGCTTCTGAAATACGCCTACCCCGGTGAACCTAACCAAAGTCTAGTACGAGGGAGGGAGTATAAGAGGAGGAGTTTAAGTCTAGGGTTTTTTCTGCCAGGAATCTAATTCCAAGAATTCTCTAAGAGGGCTAATCAGCTCCGAACCTTTGGTTTCAGAATGAAGGAGGTCTTGTATCTTGTTCTCAGGACTCGATTTCCCAGATACCCACAAGGGTAAACTGGAAACACTGGAACTGGATTTCTCGGCAAGGAGAAATGGCAGAGTCTCGCAGTGTGTCTGCTGGAGGGTCGGCTTTCCTCTGCACCTGCTGCTGCAGGGCGTCGGGCAAGTAGATAGTCGATCTGCTCCAAACCACCGTGTGTTTGATTGGGCAAATCAAGGCATATTTATACTTTGAAGGTGCCGAGTTTGACGCATGTTTGGACTTAATAACGTCTCTCAAAGGCTCAATTCTTGGAAAATGCCAAGAGTTCTGGGAGAACGTAATATTCAAGCAGGGGGAAGTCCCGGGCTGCTGAAGGTGGGTTTTTCCAAGAAAACGTTGTTAATTCTTGGAGCTTAGTGAAAGTATCCCTGCAGTATTTGGGCTGTATGGTTTGGGCCAAATATGGTAATGATTTGTATGCCTTTATAAGGATAAGATAAAATAGACCTATATAAGGGCATGAATCGGGATTTTTGTATTAGGGTCCTAGATTCGTTTACAACAGATGGACCAGTCTGGGAGGAAAAAACAGGATCTGTCAGAGACTGGTCCTAGAGCTAGACCACAGTAATCAAGAAATTGTCTTTGAACTGAGCATTATGATGGAGCTAAACCTGTAGTCAATAAGCCAGGATTTCTCATCAAACAAGTACAAGGATTACACACCAGTGAAGACCAGGATAGTTTTTTTGCGTGGGGGCTGGAGTTGCTCACTATCAACTCCAATTGCAAGGATCAAGATCAGAAATCTAGGAAAGTCTCCATCTTCGCAGGAACAGCTGCCTAAAACCATCTCAAGACCATTGACCACAAGGAGAGGAGTGCTGTAGCCGACGTAAGGCTGCCTAGAAAAGGGGGACAATGAGGCACTGGCGGAGAAGTGAAAGCATAGGCTTGTTGTGATCCAGGGAAGGACCATTGTCACCGGGCCATGCGGTAAGGCCTTGTGTTGTCCCACTACAGCATGCCCAGAGCATAGTGTTTTGCTTCTCCTGTGGTTGGAGAGCCTATGAAAGTCAATGGCATTCTCAAAGTGCCAGGAAGACATGGTGGTGTGAAGTCTTGTTACTGCAAGTGGCAGTGTATCAAGAAACTGCCAAAGAGCCTACATAACTGGGTACCAAAAAAGCCTTGAGGCCATGGTCAGCGGCCACCATGATAATCGTCTAGGACCTCTAACACGTTCGGTGCTGTGAGAGGATCACATCTACAACTGACAGATCCTTTTGTCTCTTCCAGGAGCACCATCGCGACTCAGGGTGAGTTTTTACTTTGTTTGGTGGCAGGTTTGTGATTTGAAGCACCCCAGATACCTTCTCAATCATGATGGGCCACCTGGCCTCTTTTATCTGGAGAATACACGCCTGTGCACTAGCATCTGGAGCCCAAGAACAGCATTGATGTTGGTGAGCGAGATTTCAATGTGACCTTTTCCTGCAGTCTGAGGCAGGAAGACGTAGCATACCCAGCGCTTAATTTGAGCCGGCCGTTTCCGGTGCTCAGCAGCAGCACTTATTCAACAACACCAGCGCTTTTCAAGAGCACTAGGTAAGGACACATTAATTTATGGTAGGCACAGGGAGATTAAGTGATTTGCCCAGAATCACAGGGTGTTGAGCTGATGCCGAGACTGAAACCTGGTTCCCCAGTCCCACAATCGACAGCTCTGGCCATCATGCCACATCCTCTCCCCACTTTCATGTTTAGTAGTTGTGTTTTAGGCGGTGCTAACTGGAGAAATTGGCTGGTACAAGCTGCCTCCTGACGAGAGCCCCAACACTTTTTTTTTACAAATTAACCACTGAGCATACCTCTCTTCTCAGCCGGTGAGGGTAGATCAGGCCTTAACAACTACCAACCTAGTAATGTGCCCAGATTCTAAACAGAGGAAAGGACTACAATACTACAGGGACACTGCATCTACAAAATATGAGGGGTAGTCATCTGTGAGTAAAAACAACCTTCTTTGCTTAACCTGCTCCTAAAGACTGCTTACCTTGAATAAACTCTTTAGCATTTACAGGGATTAGCTAGGCCCTACCAATGGGTTCCCCCGCACACTAATTATTCCCCAGGTATAACTTTGTACAGCCTGATGGATTTATGAACTTTCATAAGTTTACAATTGAGTTGTGTGTACAGAAATAAAGTAATCCTTTCCTTAAATAAAAAAGCACTGATTGGGAAATGATTTATTAACTGTGATTATTCACTTTACTGAGTTTTGAGTGCCTACCCAACATAACGTCCCAAAGTAAGCCTGGACTACTCGACATTGTTACCTTGAGTGTCAAGTGCCAAAGAGGTGTACTCAGTAACCACTGAGTGCCCTGGTACTCTTGGAATGTTTCCATGTGCAGCAACCCATAAAGCACTAGAGGTCACATCAGTTTGTTTATTTGTCATTTGCCTCAGCATAAACATAAAGGCCAGTTTCTTACAGCCACAGAAGACCTTACTTTAGGATAACTACCTGACTTGAGGACATTTTGAAGTCTGAGTCCAATCCTGAACCTTTCACCTACAAATCCTTGTTATCCGCAGTGTTACTCTAATTAGTTCAATGAAAGCAAAACTCAACTACAACATCCAGAATGCTTAGGTTATTGTACAACCATTCAGCACTGAAAATGGCTCATCATAATCCGGGAGGGTGGTAGCCACCCTACACAGCTCTCTTTTATGCACTCTATTGTCAGTGTTTATTCATACCAAACCAAACATTTAGTATAGTGTCTATATGACTGAACTAAAACAGCTAGAGAACAACTTTATATTCTGAAAGTAGGATTTCAGAAGTTTTAGACTGATGTATAGGAAGGTAATTAGGAAAAATCCATCATAACAAAAGAAGAATCGCTGAGCGCACGATCAGCTGTGTAACCTAGAGTTCCAGAGCTGGCAGACAAGCCTCTGATACAGAAGCTCCGGCTATGCCACCTTTTTCACCAAAGACATCGGAAAATTATTTCTATATGGAGTTTATTTTGTATTTAGGGCATGAGTTAGATCTTAGCAGGACTAGTCCCGCAGTCACTTTTTCGGTGGTCTTCTCGCACGCTACCGTGGTGGTCCAGCCACTCTATTTAGATGTTGGCTGGTCACTGGAGGGAAGACCGCCACAGTCCCTCCGTCTTTGCCAGATTATTGTCTCATCTTTAACAACCTCAAAGGCAAAAGCTGCTGCCTGAAGGAGTCCCGCAAAGATTCCCGCTGTCCAGATTATGACGTGCCTTAACGTCAAGGCAACTGTATCAAGAAACCCTCCAACTTCGAAATTAGGTAAAAACTTACTTTTTTCCTATTTTCCTCTTCCGTTTCCGCCTTTTTATCAATAGACTAGGTCCCTCGTTTTCTGCTCCGACACCACCACAACTCTAAATGACTTAATTGTCACCGAGATCTAAGGTAAGGTGCTTGTACTATTGTCCTATGTATTGTGTGCTGACATTTGCTGTAGCCTCGTTTATTATTGCATTGCTCTAACATGCAATATTCCTAGGTAGAGCCTGGGCAGCCCTTGCGCTGCTCTGTGAGACATGCTGTATTCGGTATATGGGCTATTGGGGACACACCCATTACTTTTGGTTGGTTAGTTGACCTGCTTTTTAAAATTCCTTTTCTCTGTTTGGTTAATACTGTGCATCTGTTCCACCTTTCGGTGCTTGGTGGGTCCTTCCCAGAAGACATCACCAATTAGTTATTTTGTTCATCAATACTGGGTATTTACTTTTTCACACTGAACACATTCCTTAACATTTGTGTACCTTTAATCTTTGACTGAAGCATTTGGAATGGTTTACTATTTTTTATGTTTAATACCTGTCTAGACATCATTGCTTTGATAGATACTCATTGTGTGCCTGTAAAAGAAAGTAAGAACAAGCATTTGCAATGCAATAGGTCTTACATTACTGAAAGTTTGAGCTGTTGCATTATTATTTGCAGCGCCTATAGTTCAAACCTTTAGTCATGCGAGACCTATTGCATAGCAAATGCATGTTTTTATGTGTAATGCAATAGTATTCATTTTCTTGCATTGACACTTGAAAAAAATGTTTGTTGTTGTGGTGCTTGGGGTGTAGTGCTAGTGGTTAATGTGTATTGATGTATCAATAAGTTGTACTTACCAGTCTCCACACCTTCTTGACCCTCGCTCCATCAGGACTCCACCACCAGGACATTGCCAGCACAATGGGAACATCTAAATCAGCTTGGTGCAATCCCGGAACAAACTGACAGCCGAGGAGTACTTTTACCCAGCACAAAAGACCACCGCCACGGTGCGATCTACTGTCTATAGCCACAACATCAAAATATGGCAGGCGGACTGCCGTCAGATCAATGGAGTACCTGGGACCGCCACTGTGGCAGGACAATGATACAGCCAATATCTAGATCATGCCCTTAATGTCCTGATGGTTAAGACATATATATGTTATGCACACCACATTTAATTTTTTGTTGTTCACTGACTTGTCTTCACCTGCACTGCACCGTTACTTGTATAACCTAGTCATGAACTGGAATGGTCATCCTTAGATTCTCTGTTTCATACAAAAAAAATGTTTTGTTCTGTACAAAATAATTAATTTAACCATCTTAAAAGTTTTTTATACACATTGATTGTACAGAGCAGCCCCTGCAAAGTAATTGAATGTTATCTTCAAATGATTTCTTTTGGAACTTCTCTTGTATATATGTCCTTCATTACCCAGGTTCCATTGGAATACAGGATGCCCCGCATTTCTTCCTGACGGTGTAACCTACACTCAGCACTCAAAATAATGCACATACATATGTACATTGAATAATCCCTGTTCTAGGTAAAGACTGCATGTATGGCTGTCAATCTCATTGAATGGCCCTTTCTTTTCTTAGTTCTACACCACTTTGGTTTTGGCCCCAAATTTTGTGTCAGGCTCCAACTCCTATACACACAGACTCCGGCGAATGTGGTAGTCAATGGACGAGTCTCTGCCGACTTTCATCTAGGTCGCGGGACAAGACAAGGTTGTCCTTTGTCTCCCCTTCTGTTTGCTCTGGTACTGGAGCCGCTGGATAAGGAGGGACCCAATGATACGTAGGCTCAAGTGGACGGAGGGATGGGAGGATCGCTTCTCCTTATATGCTGATGACATCTTACTATATATGGCATCCCCCAGACGATCAAAAATTGGGCTACTAGATATCTTCGCG
Organism: Lissotriton vulgaris; assembly: GCF_964263255.1. Classification (NCBI taxonomy): domain Eukaryota; kingdom Metazoa; phylum Chordata; class Amphibia; order Caudata; family Salamandridae; genus Lissotriton; species Lissotriton vulgaris. The sequence continues at coordinate 246,927,245 of NC_141689.1, read as the reverse complement.
TCCTATGGTAGAGTTTCGGGATATTCTGTCAACTGGGACAAGTCGGTTCTTTACGTTCTTAGAGGCCTGCCTCCGCGGCTACCTCCGGGTTGCCCGATACAGGTCGCAGGCGGGGGGTTTAGATATCTTGAAATATATAGTATATATAGTACTTCCCAACCACACACTTCATTGAGAGAAACCTTTTAGAGCCCTTGAAACGACTCCGCCTTGACGTGAAACACTGGCAATCCCTGCAACTGACGCTCCGGGTTCGCGGAGACCTGTTCAAAAAGATGGCATTCCCCAGGTTTCTATATGCCCTGCAGAACACTCACTTCCCGGTTCCTCACTCCAATTTCAAAGCAATTGATGCAGCCGTAAGCCGCCTTCTCTGCCATGCACAAATTGGTAAGGGGCTGGTATCGAATAGACAACCCAAACTGTTGGGTATAGAGACCTAGGGCCCGATGTAGGTAAGTTCATTTTACCACTTCTTAAATACCGAATCATACCGATTCGGTATTTAAGAAGTGGTAAAATGGAGGGGTGGGGGGGATGTAGGTATTTCAGATTCGGTAAATACCGAATCGTTAAGATTCGGTATTTACCGATTCTGTAAATACCGAATCAGTAAAGCCCATTGATTCCTATGGGCATTGAAGCCCATAGGAATCAATGGTCATTACCGAATCGGTATTTACCGATTCGGTAATTACCGAGTTTTGCAAGGGTGCAGGGGGTGTCACTTTGACACCCTCTAGGACCCCAATTCCAGACTTGTGTGCCATGTGGCATACAGACATGCCCTAAGGGCATGTCTGTGTGTCACATTGCACAGGTGTGAAAGCACAGATGTGCATGCACACCTGTATTTGGTATTTTACCACCCAATTGGATTGGGTGGTAAAATACCGAATCTTAAAGCCCTGTGGCACTCTGACATGTGCCAGCTACATCTGCATTTACAAAATCGGTATTTTACCGATTCTGTATTTACCGATTCGGTAAAATTACCGAATCGGTAAATACAGAATCGGTAAAATACAGATTCTGTAAATGCATGCCCTACATCTAAAAACCCTAATACCGGTCGGAAACGGTCCCCTCACTCACCAGGGTTTCCCCACGGTAACATGCTTCTTCATTGGGGCCATCCCAGTTCTCTACAAACTGGGGCATGCTACGACTTGCGGAGTTTCGTAGGAGCACTTGTTTAGTAGACTATGGGCCAGATGTAGGAGCCCAAATACCGGCGTTAACGGCCGAATTCGGCCATTACCGACCGGTATTTGGTGATTGGGATGTAGGGGCATCATTTTACAGATTCAGTAAATTTACCGAATCAGTAAATTTACCGATTCTGTAAAATACCGAATCGGTAATTTTACCGATTCGGTAAAACCCAGATGTAGGTGGGACTCTTCTGAGTCCCAAAGGGCTTTCAGATTCGGTATTTTACCACCCAAACCAATTGGGTGGTAAAATACCAAATCCTGGTGTACATGCACACCTGTGCAATGTGACACACAGACATGCCCTTAGGGCATGTCTGTGTGCCACATGGCACACATGTCCGGAATTGGGGTGCTAGAGGGTGTCAAAGTGACACCCCCTGCACCCTTGCAGGATTCGGTATTTACCGATTAGGAAAATACCGAATCGGTATTACCCATTGATTCCTATGGGCTTCATGGCCCATAGGAATCAATGGGCAATACGGATTTGGTATTTACCGAATCGGTAAATACCGAATCCTACCGATTCGGTAATTCTCAATTCATATTCCCCCCTTCATATTTACAGACTCTTAAATACCGAATCGGTCAAATTCGTTATTTAAGAGTCGGTAAATATGATTTACCTACATCTGGCCCTATGTGTAGTGCAGTTTTTTGGGGAGTGGATTATGTGATTAAAAATACCTTAAAAGTAAATTTTTGGGAAATTGTTTGAGGGAATAGATACTGGGATATTAGAAATTGTATATAGTACAATGGGAGAGAGCATCATTTTAATGGTATCAAGACGCCCCCACCATGACAAATATAAGGGATGCCATTTAGATATTAATGTGCAAATTCTCTGTATGAATTCTTCCAAGCATAGAGAGAGCGTTGTTGGAATTGAAGGGGCAAAAAACTGTCCTAAGTATTTCATATGTTTAGAGTGCCAGGTAAAATTTGAGATAGCAAAATCTACTTTGAGTGTATATTTGGTCAAAGGTAGTATTTCAAATTTATCTTTATTAAGCTTATAGCCAGAAACAGAAGCAAATAGCTCCACTTCATGTAATAAGGCAGGACTAGAGGATTGTGGGTTGGAAATACATAGTAATATGTCATAAGCGTAAGCTGCCTATTTAACTTGTCTGCCGTTTACATTAAACCCATGAATATCTTTGTTTTGATGAATTTTGGACAGGTAGGGTTCTAAAGCTAGGTTAAAAAGGAATGGGGACAATGGGCAGCCTTGATGCACACATCTTCCCAAATCAAAATAGGAGGATGTGTTACCATTTGCAAAGACTGCTGTTCGAGGATTAGAGTATAAGAGGGAGATCAAAGATATAATTTTTGGCCCGAAACCAAACCATTTAAGCACTTGAAAGAGCACCGCCGTTTAGCCAATGTCAGTGGGCGGTGGTCACGGGGTCAGTCAGTCCACCAGATCTAACACGCTGAATCTATAAAATGCAATTGTGATAAATTGAGTAGATGAAAGAAAAAACAGGTGAGTTGGATAAAGGGAAAGAAATAGGAGAAAATTTGGAGAAAAAAAGACATAAAAGAGAAAGGTATACGAATAAGAGATTTGAGACATACCTAGAGACATCAAACAAGGGTAGGGGGTGAAACCACATGGAACAGATGGCACGTCCAAGTTCAACAAGACGGAGGGCGAGGAAGGACCACATCATACTTGATGAGAGAACAACGTGGAGAAATACATCAACAAACCTGTGATAAGAGAGAGACCATGAAAAAAAAGAAAAAGATAATTATTGTAAGTGTAAACAATATTAATACACTGAAAAATGCCGTACTAACATCATTAAACTGGTCAAACATAAAGAGAGGCTCCAGTCTAATGAATAATGAAGAGGAAGGAATTCTACTAGAAGTCTAATAGTGTGAAGTGGGTTGAGACTTCGAAGCCCCAGAGAAGTCTGTAGATTCTGTCTTGCAGGATTTAATGAAGTTCTGGAGCTTAGCTGGATCTTCATAAGCTGTAGTTTTGTTCTTATAGGTAACTTTAAACAGTCAGGGGTGGAAAAGGCCTTAGCGGGCTCCCAAAGAACGTAGATCAGATCTCATGTTGACGAACTCCTTGTGTCTGTTTGCAGTAGCTTTGGCCTAGTCTTGTGAAAGGAATAAAGTTGAACCAGACCAAGAAATACGTTGAGTTTATTTAACAGCTAAAAGAACTTTGATAAGATCTGTGTACTCAAGGAAACGTAAGATCATACCTCTTGGTCTTTGCATATTTGATAATCCAGTTAGTTGATGACCAAGCCTGTGAGCATGTTGAATATTAAGCACAGATCCTTCGGGAAGGTGTAGCAACTTGGGAAGGAGGGATTTGAAAGAAGCAATGGTATCAGAACCCTCCATTCCTTCCGGCAAGCCATAAATACGAAAGTTGTTTCTTCTGTTTCGGTTTCCAAGGTCTTCGACCTGGCGTTGAAGTGAGGAAGCCTGTGACTGGAGAACAGTGATTTTGTCGCCTGTGAATCCAAGAGAAGAGACAGTTTGTTCTACCACTGTAAGTCTGTTGTCCATCTGAGACCAGCTGTGGGTAAGGACTTGTGGTTGGTGTTCGTTTCCTCCATAAGAGGACGAAGAGCACGTATCTCTTCTAACAACTTTTCCAAGGAGACAGGCGATGAGGTAAGGTATTCGGCGGAGAGGGTGGATCTTTCTTCAATCGTTTTGTAGTAACTTTCCCTGCCATCGCAAGCATAGGATTCGAAGACGTAGGACTTCTAGACGCTGAAAACAAAGAATCTTCCATTTTAGAGAACTCTGTAAAAATCTTGGCATTTTTAATAAAGGTCTGAGTGGAGTGTGAAGCTGGAGAGCTGTTTTTTCAACCTTCTCATAACAGATATCACAGTAAGGAGAAAAAGTATATAATAGTGTTAGCTAGAAGAATGCCCAAAAAGACTAAAAACGCCTATTAGGTGTACACTTATTCCCTTCTAGCAGATATTGTCGCTCCTGCAGAAAGTTTCTGCTTTCTGCTTGACTGGCATTTCAGCGCGAAATTTCAGTGTTGTAAATCATGAAAATGACATTCATGCATATGTCTGCAAAGTTGTAGAGGCAGCGTTGCCCTTAAATTCAATTTTAAATCTAAAATGTTGGCCGTTACTAGTGTTATCAAACAAGTGCTAGCCTGAGAGAAAATCATATGGCCAAACAGGAATAGTTAACATGAAGCTCCTCATAGTGCCAAGAAAAAGGTGAAAAACGCTTCTCAGTGTGTCTTATTTAGAAGCATGAGCAACTGTAATAAATATATCTGTGAGGAAGCAGCTGGTGAGGTAAAGTCTGTATTCAAAATGGCAGCCACACATAGCTCCGCGTTGAGGCTGAAAACTTCCTCCGATTGAATTAAGCTTCAGGGGTCAAGAAAACAGCCTTGAAGAATACCTTGTGGATCAGGGAGGCATCTGGACTTCAAAGCGGCATATCCGACCTGAGAACTCGTCTGCTAACGGCCCTCCAGCGCCGCTCCGAGGAGCCTCACCGGGATGCCGCCATCTTCCGCGGGAGACAAGCCCACCCCCTCGGTTATTGATATTTGAGGAGGCTATTTACCCTAAAGAAATGTAGGCTTTGAGACTCAATCTATTTATAAGCATACAGTAATCTCTTCACAGAAGAACCATTTCATTACACGTCTTCTACTGAGAACAGAAGTCATTGCAACACGCCACAGGAAAGAGGTGTTACTACTGCAGGGATCTTCTTTCACAAGACTGACTTTTATGAAAAACACTTGGTTCCTTCTTATGCAATTGACCGTGGTGAAACACCTGCTCTCTTCATTCCGGGAGTTATTGCGCACACAAGGGCCAGTGCAAGGCTTTTTCGCCGTCCAATGGGAAGTGGCATATTGCAAAGTTCTTCCTATCAATGTTAAAACATTTGATAGCTTTAATTACAATCTAATGATGACACACTAGGAGCCTCATCTACGAGGTTTTGTCACAGGGCAGCGCTGCAAGGAATCTTGCAGCACTGTTTTGCCTCAAAAGAAAAGGGCAGAAATGTGCCATATCTATTAGAAACGAGGCGTTCCTGTCCTTTTCTCCTGCCCTGGTGCACAATGGGCTGCCATGCGCCAACACAGGCATCCGTGCACCATGCAAGCAACACCATTCCAGCACAAAAACAATCATGAGAGGTGTTTTCCTCTTTCTATGTGTGCTGCAGAAGGCAGTACACATAGAAAGATGAAACAAGCATTGGCATAGCAAATACGTCTCGCCTTTGGGGCCTTATAAGTATTTAGTTATGCAGCACAATTTCCTTCCTGCAACAACATCAACTGTTGCCTGGCTAAACACTTATAAGGTCCCAAAGGCAGACCTATTGGCTATGCCAATGCTTGTTGTTCAAGTTGACAGGTATGATAACCTGAATGAACTTGTTCTCGCTCTACGTAAGGAAGATACTATACTGAAAGCTTGGCTTTAAGTGAAGTGAAAAACTTAGGGGGGCTTTCGAAGGGGTGTGGCCAATGTAATTAAGGGTGTGGCTTAAAAACATGTAAAATCCATGCTTAGCATAGTGTGTCAACCCACTGGTATTTTGCTGCTTTGTCATTCCTTCCGGATACAACAAGTAACATTACACCTACAGCAATCAGTACTATTGGCTTTGCCAATGATTGGTAGTTCCATAAGATAAATAAGCAACACTTATGGCTTCAATGTACAAAATTTTGAAAATGCAAGCATAATACTGCCCCATCAGGTTTGCATTAATCGTCATTGCCCATGTGCCAAGATAACCATATTGTCCCATCAGGTTTATCCATTCAGCAAAGGCCAATAGCCCAAGTCTGTGCCTAGAAGCAATGTCTTGTGTGACTCAGCACACTATGCCAGAAATAAGTGCTATGACACGGCTAGTGCTGGCAGCGGTTTGTGCTTTTTTGTGTGGGGAGCTGCAGGGCAAACAAAAAATATGGGAGGATGAGCAACAAAGGGGGCAGAGGGTCAGATGACGACAGGAGGTGGGTGGGTGCAAGCAATGGGCAAGGGGACAGAGAAGCTACGACTACGGAAAGAAAACAACAAGCATTGTGAAGAGAGCAAGTTAATGAGAAATCCACGCCAGGCAATCAAGTTATGAAAAGAAACAGTGTGAGAGTGATAGAGACAGGGAGGGAGACAAACGAACATGAAAAAGAAACTATAAACAGGAAGAGACGAAGACGGTATATGAGGTGCACTGAACTCAGTAATGTTTGGATTACCTGCTGAGAGAGGTCGCCTAGTAATACCCCTGGAATTAAAGCAGGAGGAAGTAGCCAGAAGAGAGCGAGCCAGTGAGAAAAGGTGGAGAAGAGTGAACAGTGCCAGGAAAAAAGCATAGAATGTGTGGCGGCCGTGAATGGTGCGTGCATGCGTGCGCGCAGCCTGCTCTTTTTGAAATCACATACTCGTGCTTGTGGCGTGCCTCTGCTGCCTACTGCAAGGTAGATGCCGCCACAAACACAAGTATGTGCTTCCAAAAAGAGAAGAACGACGGCTAAAGTTCCTCCGAAGCAGCGTGCATGCGTAGGCGAGACCTGATAATGCGGAGAATTGAGGATATTTCTCCTTGTTGCACCTTTAATAGTGATGTGAACAGCAAACAGTTGTAAACTAACACTAAAATGCAAGTTTACCTTTGTGAATCAGGCCCTATAACTTTAAAACTATTGAAAAAAATTAGAACTTCAACCAAAAAAGGCCCTTTACACCCCATAATCTATATGTCCGACACATTTCATATAAATCTGTTCAGTCATTTTCACACTACTTCTGTTTAAATAATACTCTACAACACAACACGTGCCTCCACTCCAGAGACAACATGCCACTCCACTGTATGGCACGTCACTCTACTCTATGACACTCCACTCCACTCTGTGACAGTCCACTTAACTCTATGCCACACCACTGTATAACATCCCACTCCACAACACGCTATTTCAGTCTACCACATGCCAATCCACTCCACAACACAACATCCCACTTCAGTCTATGCCCCTCCACTCTAAGACACTGGACAAGACACCACTCTATTACACACCACTGCCCTGCAGTGGACTCTACTGTACGACACACCACTCCACAACACTGTACTCAACTCCACTGTATGCTACTCTATGACATAGCACTCCACAACTGCCCACTCCACGCTATGACACGCCACTTCATTCCACTCTACGACACGCCACTCTACAACACGTCACACAATGACACGTCACTCCACTCTTTGACACCCCAATCTACTATACAACATACCACTCCACCCTATGCCACTGCAGTGTATGCCACTCTACAAAACTGTACTCCACTCTGCCACTCTCTGACATTGTAGTCCACTCTATGCCCCTCTACATCACTCTACCCAACTCCACTCTACACCACTTTACTCCACTCTACGACACAGTATTGCACTATATTCCACTGTGCTACACTACTCTACTCTACACCCCTTTATGCCACTCCACTGTACAAACCTCTATGTCACACCACTCCAACTCCACTGTACTACACAACACTTCACTCTACAACATGCAACTCCACTCTACGACACTCAACTGTACATTACTCCAGTGTATGCTGCTCCAGTGTATATTACTCCACCATACAAAACACTCTATGTCACAACATTGTATGCCACAACACTGTACGCCACTCCACTCCTCTCCACTCCACTCTACGCTAGTCCACTCTGCACTATATGTCACTACACTCTCCACCCCTCCCGCTACGCTATTGCACTCTACGTCCACTCTATGCTATTCCCTGTATGTCATTAGACTCTAAGTCACTCCACTCTATGCCAATCCACTCTACACCACTCCACACTGTTCCACTCTTCGCTACTCCACTATGCCACTGCACTTTAAGCTATTCCATTCTACACCACTCCACTCTATGTCACTCCACTGATGCTTTTCCTCTTTACGGCACTCTACTCTATGCTATTCAACTTATGCCACTCCACTGCATGTTGTTCTACTCTATGTCACTTCCCTTTATGACATTTCACTCTACGTTATTCAACTCTACTCTATTGTACTATACACCATTCAACTTTATGCTCCTCCACTCCAGGCTATTCCACTCTACGAAACTCTACTATACGCTGTTCCAATCTAAGCCACTCTACTCCACTGTATGCGACTCCACTTCAAGCTGTTCCACTCTCCACCACGCCACTCCACGGTATTCCACTCTATGCCACTCCACACTATTACACTCTACGCTACTCCACTTAATGCTATTCCATTCTAAGCCACTCCATTCTATGCCACTACACACTACTCCACTCTATGCTATTCTATTTTTATGCCACCCCACTCTATGCTATTCGACTGTACACCACTCCACTATGCTGTTCTACTCTACGTCACTCCACTCTGTCATTCCACTCTACAGCACTCTATACAACTCCACTCTACTTTATTCCGCTCTATGCCACTCCACTATATGCCACTCCACTCTACACTACCCAACTCTACTGCACTCCACTCTACGCTACTCCATTCTATGCCATTCTACTCTACGCCATTCCACTCTACGCCACTCCACTCTATGCTATTCAACTCACTGCCACTCCACTCTATGCGACTCTACTGCACGCCAACCACTATATTTTACTCTATGCCACTGCACTCTATGTTGTTCCACTCTACGCTAATTAAGTCTACGCCACTCCTCTGTATTCCACGCTTCTGTATACCACTCCATTCTACTCCATTCCACTTTACTTCACTCCACACCACGTCACTCCACTGTACGCTATTCCACTGTAAGCCACTTCACTCTATTCTACGACACTCCACTGTATGATAATAGTTATGACACTCTACTACAATGTACTGTAAGACAGTCCACTTTTTAAAAAATATATATTTTTATTTTTCTGCATTTAGTATCACATCATTACAACATTTAGCTCCATCATAATTTGGTCTTTACAGTATACTGTATACAGAGGCATGAGTAAACTTGATAAATGCAGTTTTCTTGTTTCATATAACTTAACCCACTTCAATCCTGAACCCCCACCCACAACTCCCCTCACACTCAGGTCAAAGTATCTACATATTTCGCTCTGTACTGGGCCATCGCTATGTTGCAGCAATATTCTCCATTTCCCCTACTTCCGACACCTCTTCTTTCTGTATTGTCTTATTTTCAGTAGGGCCTAGGCCTAATATACAGTATGTCAGTGAGGAGTAAGGTCTTGTGGGGGAAATCGCTGTCAGGGCCTTGTGGATTGTTCCCCAGTAATGATCCAGCCTGGGGCAGTCCCACAACATGTGCAGTAGGCTAGCGTCCGTGGCCATGCACCGGAGGCACGTGTTCGCTGCATCAGGGAACATGATGTGCAGTCGATGGGGAGTAAGGTACGCTCTATGCAGAATCATTAGTTGTATAAATTTAAATTTAGGGTTCCGCGACACTTTTTTGGGGAATTTCAATATCTTGTCCCATTCCCTATCTTTAAGCGCTTGCCCTATATCCCGGTCCCATCGTTCCAGAGTGGGTTGTAGGGAGATCGCCCTGCTAGTTCGTATGCCATGCGTCAACCATTTCGTTAAATGACTTCCGGTCCCCATTAAATATTGCATGGTGAGCAGTGGGTTCGCCAGTGGCTCTATTCCCTCTCGTGCCCAAGTCGTAGTAATGTAATGCTTCACTCGTGCGTGTAGCAAGAACAAGGCTCAGGGGTCTGGTGCACTCGCGCGAAGTCCATGTGTGTCATGAGACTGCCATCTACAAAGAAGTCGCCTATGTGCGCAACACCAGAGTCATGCCATGGTTGGAGCGCGTGTTCCGTAAGTGTCCCTGTCCCGAGGGGGAGGCCTAGCAAGGGTATTGTGGGTGCATAAGGGGTCGTCGCGTTCGTGTATTTGATAGCTCTCTTCCAGTGCCTGATTGCAAGACGTAATAGGTATGGCGTTAATCTGGGCGGCGTGGTATTCGGTAGGAGCAGGCAGTGTATGGTGCTGCGGTCTCTATCGGTCACAGTCATATTTACCTCATGGAGGTTACGACCTGCCAGCCAGTAGGACAGCCACTGGAGTTGGCAGGCGCAGCCATATGCCGCCATTTCAGGGACACCCATATCGCCCTGTGATGTTGGTAATTGTAACTTAAAGAGACTTACACGTCGTCTCCCCGAGCCCCATATCAGCTCCGTCAACAGTGTGTTTAGTAATTTAAAAGTGCTCATCGGTATGAGGAGTGGGAGGTTCGTAAAGAAGTATACTAGTCGGGGTAGTACCACCATCTTGGAGATAGCTATCCTTCCCTCTATCGACAATGGCAGGGTATCCAAAATTGTATTTGTGTTTTAAGGGTTGTAAGCGCCCTACCCAGATTACCATCTAGGAGGTCTCGCGCGTCGCGGTATATTTGTATCCCTAAATATTTAAATGTCGAGGACGCTATCTGGAACCTATGCGGGGGAAACTGTAACTGGGTATCTCTCGTAGCGCCACTAAAAGAGTAGCCATATGATTTAATTTCATTTATAGCACTGCCCGAGATTACTCGAAAAGTTTCAAAGATGTCAGGCATAGAGTCGAGGCAGCCTGACATGTCTGTTGTAATCCTCATTGATTGTATTCGGTGGTCAGCCCAGTTTATCTGTTGTTCTTTTCCCCTCCCTTCCCTCCCTCCCTCATTCATTGGTTACTGTCTGCTTACGTCATGACCTGTCATATTCCAATGTTGATCACGGGCTGTCATTCGAGCCCCAGCTTTCATTGATACCGGTCCAGCATCCGCGGGCCTTTGTATTTAATAAATCAGTAATATATATGCATTTCGATGTTGTGTCTTATGTACTATGACACTTCAAATGGCGACGAGGACGGGATATGAAAGAGTTTGACAAGGCCCGCTGAAGCATGAAAGAGGATCGATTTCGGACTTCAAATATATTTTTCATAAGGCAAGTTATAGAAATTGTTATTTTGGGGGCAAATTATTCAGCGCTAATTTCTTCGTATTTTTTTTCATGCGAGTTGGGGATAAGAGGCGAAAGAAGGTTCCTTTGGCCTAAGACTCTACAATCTTCTAAAAGTTTATTTCAGGCAAGTTACGATATTATGTTTTTTGCCACTGAAATTTCTTAGCGCTAAAAATTCTTTCATGTACTTTCTCCTATATGCTGACGTGCGGCGGTTAAACAAGTTCGACAGTGTTTTCAGAGGAAGCACTTCGCATTTCTCCTCAGCTGCAACTGTCAACCGTCACGTCGATTTCAACATTGGCAGTTGGAATCTTCAGCGTAGAGTCTGTCAGCTGGACGTTCGTATCAGCTGTAACTGACATTTGGTAACGTGTTTGCTGACGTGATTGCGCAGGCTATGATCTAGTGCGTGACTCCATTTTGTTTTCGAAAATTTGGGTAGTTTTTCCTCAGGACATCGTTATTAATGTGAGGAACTTCACGTTATGCGTTAAACACGGATACTTGCCTATTTTCTAGATTTCTAATCTTCTTCATCAAGAACGATTTGATATTTCAAACTTTTAGGAATATAATAATTTATTTGTGAAAAGCTAACTCTAATATTTTTTAGAACTCTTGAGGAAAGTGTAAATTATTTATATTATTTTTTTTCTCTCTTCGAATGTATACAATATAAAAATAGCATTCACAGTGAAGAAAGAGGTGGAGGAAAAAGTGGCAGAAATGTCTACAAATTCTAATATAAGTGCTCCAGCTGCGTTTTTGAATGATCCGGGTAAACCAATTATGAAGTGGAAAACTGGTTGAGGGCTTTTGAAAATTAATAATACAGACTTGTTAGCCACAGATATAAATCCTAAAGCATATGGAGAGTTTGAGATTAATGCTTTGGGGTATTTTTATGACTTGTTGAATATAAAAGGTAGAGTGATTTCCACCAAAATGTATGTGGCTGAAAACGGAAAAGACATAGTAGGATGGAAAGACTTAGCTAAGCTAGGTTTTATTCTCATACCTGGTGCAGATGATCCAATTGTTTTGGATGGGAATTTTGATCAAACATCTGTTTCTTTGGTAAGTCCTACTTATACTGATGATATGGAAAATATTTTTAACAAATATGAATCTCTGTTTGACAATAGAATTGGTTGTGTTAAAGGATTCGAACACGCAATTAAGCTGAAGAAAGGTGCTATACCAGTTAAGCACAAGGTAAGGGCTGTTCCTTTATCGATCAAATCTGATTTGCAAGTACTCCTCAACAAGCTAGTTGAAGAAGAAGTATTTGAGCCTACCAATTCTTCAGAATGGATTTCGGCTATTGTTTTAATTAAAAAGAAAAATGGCGAAATCCGCTTATGTGCAGATTTGAGGTCGTTAAATAAAAATATTGTCGTTGATTGTTTCCCTCTGCCCAATAGACAGGAGATTTTGGCAGCCACCAATGGAACTAGATATTTTTCAATTATTGACCTCAAGTCTGCATATCATCAAGTGCAGTTGTCAGATGAGTCTATGGAGTTAACTACATTCATTACTCCATTAGGGGCATACAGATTTAAAAGACTTCCTTTTGGGCTGGCTTATTCAGCCAGTGTTTTCCAGAAGTTGATGGAAGCAATTTTGAAGGTAGTTGATGGAGTACAAAAGTTCCAAGATGAAATTCTTATACATGCAAAAACTATGAAAGAACATAATGAAATCTTGGATACAGTGCTTAGCAAATTGTATGAGAGAGGGATGACTGTTTCAAAAAACAAATGTAAATTTTTACAAACTGAAGTTGAGTATTTAGACCATGTTTTAAGCAGTGATGGTATCAGACCCAAGCTTGATTTAGTTAAAGCTATAACTGAGGCCCCCAAACCCTGTTATAAGGACGCTCTTAGGTCCTTCCTTGGACTGAGTGAGTATTATTCGCGATTTGTGGAGAACTACTCAGGTAAAGTTGAATCCCTACGGGTATTTTTGCGCAAAGGAGAAAATTATATTTGGACAGAAGACCAAGAAAAATCGTTTAAGATTATTAAAAATGCCATACTTAATGCACCAACTTTGAAGCTGTACAATCCAGATGGGCGAAATATTGTTACTGTAGATGCAAGCTCTGTGGGAATTGGAGCTGTATTCACACAAAAAGTTGGCAAAGAAATACATACTATTGCATTTATTTCTAGACGGTTACAGGAATCCGAAATACACTACAGCACCATAGAAAGAGAAGCCTTGGCTTGTGTATGGGCAGTGGAGAAACTTAGAATGTATTTATGGGGCAAGAGCTTTGAGTTAGTTACAGATCATAAGCCCCTTACTTTTCTTATGGATGGTTGTGGTAGAGGGAATTGAAAAATTTCTTCTAGGCTGATCAGAATACTTTCTAAATTACAAGAGTATAACTTTACAATCAAAAATATTTCAGGAAAGTGTAATGTGAGAGCTGATTGTCTATCACGCCTTCCACTTGAATGTGAAGATTCTAGAGAATGTGATGACACTGAATGTGTAGTTTCTTTTGTGAACAGTAATAATCAGTTTACCAGTATTTGTGAAGAATCTGATTGGGTGTCATAGTTGAACGATGACCCTGTTTTAAGTAAAAATCAAATTGTTTATTTCCAGTAAATGGCCCCCAGTAAGAAATGTATGTGCGGATCTGAGAATGTATGTACAAGTGGCGGATGAGTTGAGCATCGAGGGCAATTTCATTTTGAGAGGTGAACTATTGGTACCCCCACCAAAGGTAAGACGTACTCTCTTACAAAAAGCTCACAATACACATCTGGGTTCTACATTGACCAAGAAAGCCCTCAAACAATACTATTGGTGGCCAGGTTTGGACTCAGAAGTAAATTCATATGTAGAATCGTGTACCACCTGTTTGAAGACTGATAAACGTTGGAAGTCCAGAGTACAAGAATTGCAGTTAGTGGATATAGCAGAATCCTCTTGGAGTAAAATAGCCATAGATTTCTCTGGCCCTTTTCATGCTTTGGAGAGTGCCTGTAAGTTCTTGATAGTTGTATGTGACTATTATAGCAAATGGATCTATTTCAAATTTGTTCCTAACATAGAATCTAAAAGTGTTATTCAATTTCTAGAACAGCTGTTTTCAATTGAAGGATTGCCTCAAATCTTAGTGTCAGATAATGGCAAGCAACTCACGTCGGAAATGATGATATCCTTTTTAAAGAAAAATCAGATTGTACAAGAAAAGACTCCATTATACTCTCGCAGATCCAACGGGCAAGTAGAACAGGTAAACCGATTTATTAAAGATGGAATTCAAATGGCCCTGGCTAACAACTTATCGGTTGTAGAATTCACACAAGAGAGAGTGGACATGTTTAACAACACTGTCAACAATGTTACTAATTTTTCCCCTTTCTTCCTTATTAGAGGTAGGCAAGCTGTCACAAGCATCTCTCCCAGACTCTCTGTGTGTCAAAAAGGGAAAAATTACTTTACTGTGTTGGATGACGATAGCCTAAAAGTCAAGGATTCTATCTGCAAGCAACAAATGAAATCCAAGAAATACTATGATAGTACACATAAAGCAGTTCACAAAGACATTGCTGTAGGAGATTGGGTTATAGTCAAGAAACCATTTGTAAAACAGAAAGGAGATTCTAAATACTTTGATCCTAGTGAAGTTGTTGAAGTATCAGGAGGAGCAGTTCGTTTGTCAAAATTGGGTTGGAGGAATAAGAGTGATGTGATCAAAATCAAAAGTTCTCAGAAGAAATTGATGTCTGGATCTAGTGATCAGAATACAGATTCACTTGCAGATAGCGTTTGGTATGAGGTAACAACCAGAAATGAGAATAAGGCTAGTGATAATGAGTCTGAATTTTGTGCCTCTTCAAATCTTAATGGTGATTTTTGCCAGCCTAATGACACAACAAATGTTGCATTGAGAACAAATAGAGAGATGTGCTTAGAAGGTGCTTCTGCGAGCACTAATGAGTCAAGTTCCCAAGAATCTGTAGCGATTGAATGTAAAGAATATAGTAGTTCTCAGAATGAGCAGGAGTTGTTATTTTCTCCTAAAACATGTGAATCTGCAAGTACAAGTTCAGGTAGGGTTGTACAAATTCCCTGCAAGTTTAGAGATTTTATTATGTATTAAACCATTTATCTTTATTTATTGTAAAAAAGGGAGATGTTGTAATCCTCATTGATTGTATTCGGTGGTCAGTGGCCCAGTTTATCTGTTGTTCTTTTCCCCTCCCTTCCCTCCCTCCCTCATTCATTGGTTACCGTCTGCTTACGTCATGACCTGTCATATTTCAATGTTGATCACGGGCTGTCATTCGAGCCCCAGCTTTCATTGATACCGGTCCAGCATCCGCGGGCCTTTGTATTTAATAAATCAGTAATATATATACATTTCGATGTTGTGTCTTATGTACTATGACACTTCAATGTCCCTAATGTATAATATTATATTGTCCGCATAGGCCGATACTATATGTGGCACTAGGTTACGCAACGGCTCTAGGGCCAGTATGAAAAGTAGGGGCGACAATGAGCAACCCTGCTGCGTTCCTCTAGCTATCGTGAACTGTCCCGATATACATTTATTAGTTCGGACACGTGCCATCGGGTGCAGATACAAGAGTTTGACCCATGCCATATATGCAGCCAGTATACCGAATCGCGTCAGGGCTGCAAACATATAGTCCCATCTTAGGGAATCAAATGCCTGCTTTAAGTCCAGGGAGATACAGCCCTCTGCACTACTTCAAGTCTCCTTATGTAGCATTATCTGGCTCAGTCTCCTCAGGTTGATCGCCGTGTTCCGTCCGGGCACAAAGCCACATTGGTCCGCATGTATAAGCGCTGGGATGTATTGGTTCAATCTTGTCGCTAATATCTTGCTAAGAATTTTATAGTCCGTATTTAGTAGTGACAACGGTCTATAATTCGCCATCTGTAAACCATCTCTACCAGGTTTTAAAAGGGAGACTACCAGTGTCTGCAGTGTCATGGGTGGTAGGGCACTAGACGCTATCGATTCTTGGTATAGGAGATGCAGCTGTGGAGCTAGTAAGTCGATATATGTGACATAGAACTCGGCCGGTAGGCCATCAGTCCCAGGGGTTTTATTCAGTGGCAAGGCTTTAGTTGCCTGTCTGATTTCTGCGGTCGTGATGGGGCGCGCTAGGTCATCTCGCTGCGCGGCCGTGAGTTGTAGAATGGGTAGGTCCTCCATAAAGGACTCGAAAGTCATGTCCGTCATCGGTGGGTGCGGGCCGTATAGGTGTGTGTAGTAATCCTTAAAGGCGGTATTGATGCCTAATTGTGTCCCGATCGCTCTCCCTGCTTGATCATGTACCTCCACTATAGGGGCACACATGGGTACATTACGTACTATGCGTGCTAGCAATGGTCCCGACCTGTCGGCCTGAGTGTGTTGTCTATTCGTGTATTCCCTATAGTCGATAACCCGTAGTTCCTCAAGTAGCTCTGCATGCTGTATATGGGCCTCTTGAAGTTGTGTGAGTTGGTCGTTTGTGCCCGCAGCCTCACTTTCCAGCATCACTAGCCTGCCCTCCACCTCTGTAAGTTTCTCCACCACCGCCTGTCGTATGCCTATTTTTGTGCCCATGGCCACTCCCCGTATAGTCACCTTGAAGGCGTCCCATTCTATTTGTCTGGTGCTAGCTGTGGCCGCGTTCTCGGCAAAGAACTCAGTTATGGCCTCCGATATTGTTGTTCTGAAAACCGGATCCTCGAATACCCCTGGCGGCAAGCGCCAGGTTGGTATTAGGTTTGGGACCCTCCCCCACTGCATTGTTAGTCCTACTGGGTTGTGGTCTGATAGTGTCTTCCCCATGTGTATAGCCGAGGTAATGGACTCTAGAAGTGTGTTAGAACAGAAGAAGCGATCTATTCTGGTATGCAATTTGTGTGGTGGTGAGTAAAGGTATACTCTTTATGTCCCGCGTGTTTGACTCTCCATGCATCTGACATATGCCAGCATTCTGCCCAATGTGCTAGTGCCTCTGCCTGCTTTCTGCTATCGGCGGTGTGTATTGGGGGGTGGGACCTATCGAGGGAGATATCCAGGACCGCATTGTAGTCTCCGCCTATTATCCATCCGTATTCAGACCAGTCTGATAGTACTCCGCTAAGGGTGGTAAGGAATTTCACCTGATCCGTATTAGGGGCGCATACGCAGCCCAGTACTACAGGGGAGCCGTCCAATATCCCACGTACAAATACATATCGTCCCTCCCTGTCCACCCGTTTCTCTATTAATTTAAAGGGGATGGAGCTTCTTATCCATTTAGCAGCCCCCCTAGAGAAGGCTGAATAGGCGGTGGCAAATAATTGGCCCTTCCATTTTTTGTGCAATTTGGAGCCTTCTGCTCCATTTAGGTGAGTTTCCTGAAGGTAAGCTATATTGATCTTTCTCCTGTTCAATTGTGCCAGTATTCTGTGCCTCTTATGCACTGATCCCATTCCTCGCACGTTCCAGGTGCAGAATGTATATGTGTTAGGTGTCGTCATAGGGAGGAAAATATGCAGTGAATGCTAGACCCAATACAGCAGTTTTGTAGGACATGATGAATCTTGATCTGAGTGCTCTAACTATGTTAAACTTCCCAACCTTAAGGTCCTCACTCATAACCAGCTGGGGACCAAACATCTGTTACCCAACGTGGGCACAACAATTAAGCGCAACTGTGCCTTCGCCTGGGAAGGGGGTGGATCCGGTTTGTGCTCACCAGATAATTGTCCACTGATAGTCCATGGGGTGCACCCTGTTATAGCAAATAACCCCAGTCCACATATGCCCACCTCATCCTGTTCATATTATACGACTACATACATTACCAACTCGTGGCTTCATCACGGGCATTCAAAATTTGTTCGCCATTTGCGCTGTGATACGCGGAAAAAGTTGCAGGCTAGTGTCTGATTCCGAAACTTCTGTGCGTGTTCCAGACTGATAATCCACACCTGTCTGATCCTGGACGTCGTGGGCCGCCAGGGCCATTGATGTCAGAAGCGCTGACTCTACAACTGTCCCTTCCAGGGCCGGTGGCTGGGTCGAATCTGTGATATTCTCGCCATGAGTGTGTCCCGACTGGTGCATGTTAAGTTCCATCAGATGTGAGGGGCGGCCTCTCTGTGTCTCTGTCAGGGGAGCCTGCGAGGTGTTCGGCGTGAGCATTACCTCCAGCCATTCTGACGCTTCCTCCGGGGTATCAAAAAAATAAGTCTTGGGGCCATGCATGATTTTTAGGCGTGCTGGGAAGAGGAGAGTGTACTTTAGGTTGCGATCCCGTAGTGTACGTTTCACTCCCAGGAAGATCATTCTAGCTTTCTGGACTGCTGGGGTGAAATCCGGGTATAGTGATATTGTCCGATTGTCGTATTTCACCGGGGCGTTCTCTCTGGCAGCTTTAAGGATCGTGTCTCTGTCCTTGTAATGAAGTAGGCGTGCAATCAAGGGGCGCTCCCGGTCTGGGCGGTCGTGGAGGAACACTGTGCGCGCGTTCCACGCTGTAGAGTGGGGTAAGGCCCGTTGGCGCCACCACGTTTTTGAGCCAGTCTTCCACAAACTGGGTAGGGTTCGAACCCTCGCTGCGCTCCGGAATGCCCAGAATGCGGACATTATTGCGGCGGGAATGCCCTTCCGCGTCATTCACTCTGTCCTGCAATCCTCTGAGTTGGCGCTCCAGTCGCATGGAATGTTCGGTCTGCTGTGGTATCAGGTCATCCAGTGCCAACTTGTGAGCAGTCACTTTCTCTGCAAGTTTGTTCCACCTTCAGTAGAGATAGTCCTGTGGACATTGCGTCCATGCGTGTTTCCAGTGCCTCTCTAGAGGCTCTGATTTCAGACAATATTAAATTCAATTTGGCATCTTGTGTACCCATTCCTGTAGGTGGTATTACATCATTGTTGGACGAGGCTAAAGGGTCTTCAGAGCCGGTAGCTTGCAATTCGGTGTCCGCCACAGGTTCCGGCTGCTTGGCCCTGTTACTTCCCATGATAGGTCTCTGCGTCTGTATCCGGACCTTTCCTGCTCATAACGTGCTATCCTCCTCCGCTGCTGGTGACGTACCCCACTCTCTCGCTGTTGGGTCACTAGAATCGGCTCACCGCAGGCCCAATGGCTGTTCACGGCGGGTGTCAGCCGCAGTTCAGTCCGTTAGTGTCTGTATGTACCTCTTGCCATTCTCACCATCGCTCAATTAGTGCCCGGGCGCCGTCTTCAGCTGATGTGCCAGTTGCAAATTCCGCTCTGTGGGGGAGGGGAATCAGCGTGCGTATCCAGGCGCTACCAATTTCACGCTGCCACCCCTTGGCACTTCACTTGTCTGTTCGTGTGTGGCACTTTCAGCTCCCCCCGTCTTGTTAAAGTAAGGACCACTCTGCTTCTGTGCACATTGAAGGGCTTGACGTCCCACTCTGGGTGTTGTCTCCTGCTCGTTAGTCCGTGTTAGCCTCCCCTTTGCGTCCCGCGGCCATTTTTCGCCATGCAGTAGTGTCTTTATATATTTAGCAGTGTTCCTTCAGAGAACTCAGCGCAGGGGGCGGGGAGGGGTCCTCCCGGTGTGTGTTCGGCAGCCTCCCTGCCTAGAACTGCTCCGCTCTTTGCCTCTGCCTCCCAGCGCCGTAGGCAACTCTCTCGGCCCGGCACTTGCTGCTCCGTTGTTCAGGGCGCATCAGCCTCGCTTCCCGGTGGCAATGCGAGGCATCGGGTTACCAAGCAGGAGGATCCGCTCAGTCCCGTTGTGTCCCCGCTGCTCAGTGTTAGGCCGGGGGGGGGGGGTCACTCGGGGTGTAGTGTAGTTCCTATTTTCCCAATAGGCTCTGTCCATTGGAATGATATATACAGCAGTGTAGACGTAGGACTGAGGTCGACTAGGTCTCTACTGACTATATTAGACTTAATTAGTTTTGCCAGCTAGCTCAGAGGTCACTAGAAACTTTCTTGAATGAACAGGGAGGAGTGAACTTCCCTGATTAGACAAGAAGGGATTCAGTTTCTGACAACCGCATAAACATAACTACGCCTACCCCGGTGTACCTGACCTAAGCCTAATACTTGGGAAGGAGTAAGTAAGTAGCAGTTTAAGTTAAGTTGGTTAAGATCGTTTTGCCAAGAATCTGCATCAAGAATTCTCTTAAGGGTTTAGTCAGCTCCGTACCTTGGTAATAGAATGTGGGAGGTCTGGTATCTCGATCTCCTAGCAACCCGCCAGGGTAGCTGGAAACACCGGAACTGGATTTTCTCGGCCTGAGAAAAAGACAGCGTCTCTCTCAGTGCGTCAAATGGGAGGGGCGGCTTCCGTGGGCTCTCGCATCAGCTGGGCTCTCGAGCAAGTAGACAGCCGCTCTGCTCCAAACCACCGTGTGTTTGCTTAAGGCAACTGTTGGTATATTTATACCTGAAAGGTGCCGAGGTTGACGTAAGGTTGGACATAAGACGTCACTAAGAACTAACAGTTCTTTCTGGACTCCAGGAGTTCTTGTTCAAATCATAACAAAAGCAGGGGGGGCTGCTAGAGGCTTGGTTTGTTTAAAGAACGCGTTGTGCTTTCTAGGAGTCGATGGGAGTAGCCGTGCTGTGCTTTGGACTGCATGGGGTATTACTGAATATGGATATGATTCTTATGCCTTTATAAGGATATTATTAATTATAACCACATAAGGGCATGAATCTGGAATATTGAATTAGGGTCCTAGATAGAAACACAACAGGGGCCGCGGCCCGTAGTCAGCGTGTATCAGTCTCAGGAGCCGCCCCTCTCCTCGGCAGTCTTCCCAGCCCCGCCTTTACTGTGGGCCGCGGCTTCACCCTGGCCGCGGTCTCTCAGGGACGTGTTCTCGGCAGTGTCGTATTTAGCACCCGGCAGTCCACTATTTCAGTCACACACCGTCCTCGTGTGTCCCGCTGCCGTAGTGTGGAGGTGGGGGTTCCGTGGCGTTAGGTATGTCAGGATTATCTGCTTATATTCAGGGTGGTTGACGGAGCAGTCTCAACTCGCGTCCTCCATGTTTGGCCGGTAGCCTCGCCCCCCTGTAAGACAGTCCACTTAACAACACTTTCACTCGACAACACTTAACTCTACAATTTGAAACACTTTTATATTAAAAAATAAAATAAACATTGACATTCAATGGAAAAAACAAAGGTTCACCGTTCGTTATAGTTAGGGAAACTATATTTATTCTATTCAAAGCAAACTTAAACTACATATATTAGAAATTCTAAAGTATTCCCGAACTGTTGGGTCTTTTTCCCCGAACTGTTGCGTCTGTTCCCCGAACTGTTGGGTCTGTTGCCCCGAACTGTTGGGTGTGTTCCAATACCCTTGGCTCTTTAATGCATTCCTTTTTCTTTGCCCTAAATTAGCCCAATTTTGGTCTCAGGTATATGAGTCAATCTCCTCTATTTGTTCTATAAAATTTCCCTTTGACATTTACTCCATATTTTTGGGAAGTAACTCTGCAAATTGGTTCAGATCTCGCAGGGTCGGCATATTTGTGGACTTCTTAATTGCTATTGCCTTTCAGGTAATCACCACTAATTGGAAGGACGCCTCTAAGGTTTCTTTCTCCGCCTGGTGGAACCTTCTTTGCTATCATCACTGTCTGGATAGAGCTTCTTCCAAAACTTCTCAACAACCTATTCGTAAAGAAGCCTTCTGATCTCCACTTACCAATTTTTTATCCACATCTGCATTACGTCATCAAGACAGCTCCCTTGTTTATCAACCTCCATGAGTATCTCCTTCTTTTCTTCTATTTTACATTTTTTATATGTCAAATATACAGTTATTATCCTGCTTTTAGGAACCATTATGATTACTATAATATTGAAGTTTTGATATGGTATTAGATGAAGATACTACTATACCTACATTTTCTTTTCTCTCTTCCTTTTTCTTTTCTCTTTCTTTTCCCCCTCCTTTGTTCTCTCTCTTTTTCCGCATTTTCTCTGTTCTTCTCTAGGTTTTCCCTTTTTCTGAAAAAACAAAAAATGTAAAATGCTATTTTGTTTCTAGGTACAATTCTTTATTATTGCTTTTTACCTTTGGAATATCTCTATATTAATGACAGATTTATTGAGTCATTTATTCCTTCAAATTATGTTTTCTGTTTTCTGTTCGCTAATTCCTTTCTAACTTTTTATGAGTATTGTTGTATATTGTACCTATGTTTCTAATTACTTCAATAACGCTCTTTAAACATGAGAAATTCAAAAGTTATAACTATAACTTTAATTTATAATTTATGCACCTTCAACTTATTTGTAACTTTATTTATTTTTTCGATCAAAACAAAATTAAAAATACTCAAACATTAGAAATGTACAGGGAAACAGCAGGCGGGAGTATTTTTGAAGCTCCTGCCCCCCTGGATAAGACTTGGTGTTTGCTCCCGGTGGCAGGAGTTGTCAAAATGTTCCCGCCAAGCGAGAGAAAACAGGTTTACCTGCCCACTCCGCTCCAAGTAGGAAAACGGCTATGTCCTAGGAGTGGGATTCCCGAGACATAGGTTCCGAGCCGGCCCTGGGGTGGGCTCTCTAGCTCGGGGAGAGGGGCCCTTTTGAACATTTTGGGCTGTGAGAATGGGATCCCTGGGGTCTTTAGAAGCTCAGGGAGGGGAGCTGCGTGACCCTCCACCACATTTCACAAATTGTTGGCCTCAGGGTGGGCTCCTCTGGAACTTTCAAGGCTGCGAGGCCCCTCTCCCCAATCTGAACATTTTCTGCCTCAGGCCTCAGATGGCTCAGGGAAGGGAGCGCACATTCCCCCTCCCCATTCATAATATGTTCGGCCCAGGGGTGGGCTTTCTTGGCCCTCTGCGGGCGTCCCAAGTCACCAGTCGGTCCGGTATGTTGTTGTTCAATATCCTGTAGGTTAGAGAGACTGCCTTGTTAGGTATCCGCTCCTGCAGCAGGCGACCCTCCAGCGGGGCCTATTCTGGCAGGGGGGAGGAAAGCAAGCTCTCAGCCATCCAGGCATGTCTTAATTGAGCGTATTTAAAGATTTGGGTGGGGTGCAGCCCAAACTCTGTTGCTAAAGTCCTGAAGGGTTTGAGTACCCCCTTTGCCACCACATAACTCAGAGTGGAAATTCCAATGTCGTCCCAGCCCCCAAAGCCCTTAAGTTTGTGCAGTTCCCTCAACCATGTGCAGTTTCAAATCGGTGTCTGTTTAGTCGGTTTTCATGTCCATCCCAGTACTCTAGTTGTCCTGTGCCAGACCTCTAAGTTTATTTGTGTGGCCAGAAGTAGGCGTTTCCTACCTATATACAAAATGTAGAGAAGAACGGTGTGCCATGGTGTCCCTCTCTAATCTGTAGGTGGGGTGATTGCCATGGACATAGAGCCAGTTGTTGACCGGCACCAGGTGCTCCGCCCAATAATAAGCCTCAATGTCCGGCAGGGATATCCCTCCATTATACTGGTTCCGCTGTAGCATACTCAGGGTGATCCTTGGTTGCTTCTCCAGCCACAGAAGGGAACGCACCTCTGCGTCTATCAGCCGGAATGTCTGTCTGGGAAGTGGGAAGTACTCATTTTGGAGGGCATACAAAAAGCGGGGCAATGTAATCATTTAAACATCGCCGCTCGGCCAAGGATCGTAAGGGGGAGGGCTTTCCAGCGCAACGCGTCAGTTGCAAAATTTGTTGTGACTCGCTGGATATTGCTTTGGTAGGAGCGATTTCAATCTGTGGTGAGGTAAATCCCCAGACACATGAATCCTGTCTGCGTCACCTTAAGAGCGCCGGGAAGAGGAGGCCATATCTCCTCAGCCCGCGGGTTGTACAAGACCGATTTATGCCAGTTTATAGCGTAGTCCAAAAAGGAGCCATTCCTGCCCAGAAGCTTGAACAATGTGGGGACCGTTAAATCCGGTTGAGTGACATATAACAGGATATCGTCCGCATAAAGCGAAATCTTTTCTTCCCCTGAATCAGTCGGTGTAATTTGAAATCCCTGTATCTTCCTTGTCTGTCGGACCTCACAGGCTACTACTTCGATTGTGAGGGCAAATAATAGGGGGGACAAAGGGCACCCCTGTCGGGTTCCTCTTCTAATAGGAAAGTCAGATAATAGTCCATTCACTTTAACCCGGGCTCTGGGATCCGCATATAGGAGTCCAACCCAGTGCCTAAATTTGGGGCTAATGCCAAACTTGACCAAAGCTGCCTCTACGCAGGGCCAGTGTACAGCGTTGAACGCTTTTTCTGCGTCCAGGGAGAGGAACATGTGGGGATCATCATGGCCCTGCACCTCCATGAGCTAGTTGTGGGTCCACCGTAGATTCTGTCTGGTCCCCTGTTCCAGTAGGAACCCCATCTGATCTAGATGTACCGGGCTCGAAAATTACTTGGCGTAGACGGAGGATCAATACCGTCGGCAGGAGCTTAACCTCTATGTTGAGGAGGGAAATTGGGCGATAGGATGCGCATTCTTCGGGGGGCTTCCCAAGTTTATGGATAGGGATGATCGTGGCCATTCTAAGATCTAGAGACAGAATACCCTCTTGGGCGCATCACAAAACAGCCACCAGGAGATCCACACCTTTCTTATAAAATTCCGCTGGGAGTCCATTCGCGCCGGGGGACTTCCCAGGGCGCAGTTTGGTTATGACGTCTTTAAGTTCAGTCACCGTTATGTCTGCTTCCAGTCCCTCCCTCTCATCATCCACCAAGCTTGGGGTTTGAACAGTATTGAGATATGCTAGTATCTCCTCTGGGGCACCCAGTTCCCTGGCCTCATAGAATTCCTCGAAGTAGGAAGCAAATGTTTGTACTATCTGTGCATCTCCCCTTTGCGTCCGCCCCTGTTGGTCCACTACACTTTCTATCCATCGGGCTTCCAATTCCTTACGGCTGAGCCAAGCCAAGAGCTTACTTGACTTATCCCCAACATTGTATAACCTATGGAGGGTCGCCTGTGCCTGCATTTTAGCCTCTTTCGTCGCTAGGGCTCTATAGTGCTGTTGCATGTTAGTCAAGTGTCGAAGAACTTCTGGGTCCTTTCCCGCAAGGTAGCATCATTCTAGCGCCAAGATTTGGGTTTCTAAAGTGGTGAGCTCCTCTTGCGCCTTCCGCTTCTCCCAGGCTATTCAATTTTGGGCCCTATCACAAAGGACTGTCTTATAGGCTTCCCATACTATAACCCCTGACTGTACCGAGCCTACATTTTCAGCAAAATACACTGTTGTGTCAGCCCGGAGGTCCCGCAGCACCTCTACATTTTGCAGGCCCCAAGTCGTCAATCTCCAGTTTCCATGTCCCGCCCGGGTCCGTCCCCCTGTTTGAGCCAGCAGGGGGGAGTGATCAGTGATCCCACATGCCAGGTACTCCGCCTCACAACCAGCACCACTGACATTCCGCGGAAGAAAGACATAGTCCGGTCGAGAGTGCACCTTGTGTGAGCCAGAGTAATATGAATAGCTTCTGAGGTCTGGATGGAGTCACCACCACACATCAAACAGACCCAGGGTATCCATCGACCTGGCCAGTTGCGTTGTCGGAGGGTGGTCAGTTCGATTTCCTGAGCGGTCCATAGGAATGGACATGACATCATTGAAGTTGGCCCCCACAATGTGCATTGAACCCGGGTATTTAATAAAATATCAGTCACCCCATGGAGAGTCCTGGCCTGTAACCTCGCGGGGGTATAGACCAAAACTATAGTGACCTTCCGTCTACCCCGTGTCCCTGTCACTCCCACCTACGTACCCTGGGGGTCAGTCCATGTCCGTGTGAACTTGAAAGGGCGGGATTTTTTAAGCAAGATAGCCTCCCCGGGACCCCACTGTGTAGCCCATGTGCCAGGACTGTGTAAGCTCCCCTCACCAGAAACCCGCGTTTTGTAGCCTTAAGGTGGGTCTCCTGGAAAAGGATCCCGTCCGGGTGGACCCGTTTTACGTATGAAGACACCAGCCTTCTCTTGACTTTATCCCCCAGGCCATTCACGTTCCACGTGAGTATCCTGTAAGGATCAGTCTCCATCTCAGTCACGGGGGTCTACGATCAATCAATGGGCCTATAGACATGAGTGGTCAGGGTATATCTCGAGTAGGGGGACCCGGTGAGTGTGTGCCTCGTAGGGACTGTGTGACCGCTGTGCAAAACAAACATAATAAACCCAACAATAGAACTGTTGTAACCCCCCCAACCCCCACCCCACTCCCCACCTCCCCCTCCCCAATGTTGCATCCCCCGCCAATTGCAGGGGAATAGGCCCTAGGGTCGTGGAGGTCTATCATCGCCCTCCCTATCCCAACTTATGCTACAAGTTCCAACTCTTGCAGCAGGCCCAGAGTTCTGTGTAAAGAATGAAGAAGAGAAGGATACGAAAAAACAATGGAAAGCACAAATGATGAAGAGGAGGGACTGCCGAGATCCCAGGTCTATAGCCAGACCAAGTCTATTTCCTACAGCTCCGTGAAAGTCCACTAGTTCTCCGCAGACGTCGGCAGATGAAACAAGAGAAGAAAGAGAGAGAAAGAACAAGAGAAAAAGGGGGTGGGTGTCCAGCTTGCTTGCTCCAAAGTTGCAGTTTATGTCGACGCCCAACCTCGCAACCCCTTGTTCATGAATGTGAATCCGGCGGGTCACCCTGGGAAGTCGCAGCATCCGTCGCTGCGTCCTGTTCCATCGCCAGTATTACATCTGCCAAGGGGTGCAAAAAGGGACCCTCGACCTCGTACTCTCCTGAGAAATAGTCCCTATGTTCATTCTCCGTGTCTGGTCTAGAATGATCTGGAAGGTGAAGGGTGCGGGAGCCCGCCGAGAGCCCAAGGAACCTCCACTGCGCCTTCGGATTCTGCCTGCATCTTCTGAAGCATATGGAGTCGCATCCAGAAGTCAACCCCTGCGGGCCTGTCGGGGTCTCAGCAATCTTCGTGGCCCCGGAGACCGTCTGGCATCCCCCACAGAAGACTCATTGCCGCGTATTGTTACCTCCAGTCGTTCCAGTTTGGGTCGTTCTTCCAACCAGTGCCACGCATCTTCTGGCATCTGAAAGAAATGGGATTTGCCCATGAACAACACTTTCAGCTTTGCGGGGAAGAGTAGCATATATTGGATTTTATGATCTTGCATTTTGGCTTTTACAGAGTCAAAGCTGTGCCTCTGTTTCTGCGCCTCCCTGCTGTAGTTAGGAAAGATCATTATGCGTGTGTTCTCATGTCGGATCTCCCCAAGCTTTCTGGCTTCCCTGAGGATCATATCTCTGTCCAAGAAGTTCAAGAAACTGGCTATTACTGGTCTTGGCTGTAGTCCTGCAGGTGGCCGGCCCATCAACGCCCTGTGGGCCCTTTCTACAACAAAGCAAGTGGAGAATTTGTCTTTTGGAAAGGTGCGGAGGAGCCATGAATGGAGGAACTCGGGCATGTTCGTCCCCTCAATTCCCTCTCTAAATCCCACAAAACTGAGGTTATTGCTGTGTGCTCTATTTTCGGCATCATCCACCCGCCACAGTAGGTCCTTGTGGGAGTATTGCAATTCCGTCATTCCTTTACGCAGGTCTTGTAGCGTATCTTCTGCTGCTCCCAGCCTAGTGTCCGACTCGTGACCCTATCTGCCAAATTCCTCAGGTTCTGACGTAGGAGCGTCACCTCCGTACCCACTGCACCTATTTCCCCTTCTAATGCTACTCTAGATGTGTGAATCGCCTGAAGGAGGGTGTCCGTGTTGGAGCGGGCGGTCGGACGCTCCTCAGGAGTGGGAGTGATGACCTTCGTGTACCGGTCCATCTTGCCCTGTTGCAGCGGTTTCGATTCTTTGTCTCTGCCCATGTCGCCCAATGCGTATCAGGGTTACACAAGGGATTCTCTTACGTAAAGTTATAGTTCCAGGAAATGCGCAGCTCTGGCCGACAAGCACACCCCGTAGAGTGACAGGTACCCCTCAATACAATCCTGCACATATGGAGTCAACAACCCAAGGCACACTGGGTCTAGTGATACCTCCTTTGGGCCTCCCAAGCTCAGGCTCCAAGTGGGGGGGTCGTGTTCTGCCTCTCTCTCCTCAGTGAGTGACCATCTTCTCCCCACAAGGAAAGAGCATCCTCTCCCCATACATAAATGGTCTGCCATTCCCCCAAAAGGCACTTACCGCCAGGCCGCCGGATCACGCAGGTTTATGACTGCCAGGCAACTCTCACCCTCCCACCTCACTGCTGGTGGGAGGGGAGGAAACAAGGAGGCCCCGGTGTCTCTGGTGTCATCCTCTAGGCCTCGCAGCACTGTCCGTGGTGTCCGCTCGCCAGCGGCTACTCCATACCGGTGTAGTCTGTTTGGCAGACCGCGGGGGTAAGCGCTCCATCAGAGACTGTCTCCTCAGTTGGCCCTGCTCACACGGTCTCAGAAATCCCCATCTGCTTCGCCCGGGCGACCGCTCCAGTCCAGGGTATAGGGCGCCTCCTCCACAAGGCAGTCCCCTACGCAGCCTCACCACCTCTCCTGGGCGTGGACTCACTGGGGCAACAGCATTCCCCATGGGTGCCAGAGCCCAGACTCTCGTCATCACACTTCCGACAGCGATGCCCTGTGCCCTCAGGATCTGTCCACCGTGGCCCCACCCCGTTCAGGCAGCCCCAGATAGAGGCGAGAGGGCAGCATACCTCACCGACGCCAGTCTCCTGCAGCCACAGCGGCTCGGTTCCGCTATGCAAGGGTCCAACCGATGGTAGCTTAATTCCTCCGGAACGCCATCGTGGGCTGAAATCGCGGTCGGCAAATCGGGTCCATATTTGGCCCGTAGAGGACTTTCTAGCGACACTGGAGTTCATCGTAGTCACCAGGGGATAAAACCTGTTGTTCTCCGTGTCTGCAGGTCGCCGGAATCAATGTTGGATAAGGCTTTCAGCCGGAGCTCGGCGAAAGCACGTCCTACTGGGCCATGCAGCTGGCCACTCCCCACTACAAGGTTTCTCTTGATCTAGCCTGTGCCAGCACAACTACAAAATCTGTTCCACACTGGAGTGCCACCACAACCCACCTGCTCCTTACCATGATTTTTTAGGTCAAGCCTAGCGCAGAGTTCATGCGCTGCTCTATGGGAGGTTTCTTTTGAGGGCTCAAAACTTCTCTGTGTTGGTCGGACTCCTCCCACACATTTGATTGGCCTTTGCATGTGTCTTTCAATAATGAAAACACGCGAATGGCCAAAGGCGGGTGCATGTCCCACCTCTTCTTCAAACGTTCACTTCCACTGCGTTTTACTCTCGGGAGAGAGCAGCAGCGTGCAGGCTGGCAGCTGCATTCCTCCCTCATTGTGGATCAAGTTACTAATTAGCAGCCTGCGCTCCGTGTTTGCACCCCTTACACTCTTCTTTGTTTGTTCTTTGTAGCACGATCCGGTTTCACTTTGCTGAAAGTGACAATGTATTCCGACAGTGTGACCTTTACTTTCAGTTCATAAATGGCACGGGGAGTAAATACAGAAAAGCAACCCCCCATGCTGGTCCACTTTTCTACCCGTTGTAACCTCTGTGCTGTCTATAAACACCAATTTTATCACATCTCTCAAAGAGGCACACATTTTGGGGTTAACAAGACTTTCGCATGTGTACATCATTTTCAACCCATCATGTGTTTTATTCATCTTTTGATGATTCCTCATCTAGTTGTGAGTTCCCTTCTAGTTGTGTTTCTTTCATTGTACCTCCCACTGTGGATCCCTATTAAGGTTCTCTTGAAATATGGATGGATGTTTAGCAACAGGGCGGTTGTTACAACTCTCTCGCTTATCCTAATGGTTTGCGTTTATAGTTGCTTCCTCTACTTCATTGTTTTTCCTGTTGTCGGTTCCTCAGTCGTTCATGTTATACTTGCCTCTGACTATGCTCTGTATTCCTTGTGGACTACCCGTGTCTAAATGTACCTTGGTTTTCCCACTGTATATGACAGCACTACACTGCTTCCCAGGTGTAGTGGTATTTGTTTCTTCTTCGGCTCTTGAGCAATATTACTGGTTTGACTAGGGCTAGTTACAATAAGACTCCAAGGCGCACAGAGATTATTAAGTTATGCTCCATTTATCTTGTTTGTGACGCTGCACCGTTCTGTGACCCAGAGAGTTCAGCCCAGGTCTTCCACTCTCTCACTGCTTCTCTCTCTCACTGACTGACTCTCTCACTCTCTCAATGTCTGACTCTCTCTCTCACAGACTGACTCTCTCTCTCACTGACTGACTCTGATTCTCTGTCCTTCACTGACTGACTCTCTCACTCTCTCTCACAGACTGACTCTCTCACTCTGTCTCACTGACGGACTGACTCTCTCACTCTCTCTTACTGACTGACTGGCTCTCTCACTCTCTCACTCTCTATCTGTTACTAACTGACTGACTCTCTCGCTGACTGACTGACGGATTATCTCACTGACTGGCTGACTCTCTCACTCTCTCTCTCACTGACTGACTAACTGACTCTCTCACTCACTGAATGACTGACTCTCTCTCTCTCACTGACTGACTCTCTATCTCACTGACTGACTCTCTGACTCTCTCTCACTGACTAACTCTCTCTCTATCACTGGCTGACTCTCTCACTCTCTCTCACTGTCTCTCTCTCCTACTGACTGGCTCTCTCACTCTGTCTCACTGACTGACTAACTGACTGACTGACACTCTCACTGACTCACTCTCTATCTCTCTCTCACTGACTGACTGACTCTCTCACTCTTTCACTGACTGACTGACTCTCATTGACTCTCTGACTGACTTACTCTCACTCTCTCTCCTTGACTGAGTGACTGACTCTCACTCTCTGACTGACTGACTCACTGACTGACTGCCTCTTTCACTCTATCACTGACTGACTGACTCTCTCACTCACTCTCTCTCTCTCTCTTCACTGACTGACTGACTGACTCTCTCTCTCACTCTCTCACACTCACTCTCACTCACTCTCTCACTGACTGACTGACTCTCTCACTGACTGACTGACTGACTGATTTTCTCACTCTCTCTCACTGGCACTCTCTCTCATTGACTGACTGACTGACTCACTCTGTCTCACTGACTGACTAACTGACTGACTCACTCTTTCACTGAATGACTGACTGCCTCTCTCACTCTCTCTATCACTGACTGACCGGCCCACTCACTCTCTCAATGTCTCTCTAACCTACTGACTCTCTCACTGACCGACTGACTCTCTAACTGACTCTCTGACAGATTGACTGGCTGACTCTCCCACTCTCTCTCTCACTCTCTCTCTCAATGACTGACTGACTAAATGACTGACTGACTCTCTCGCTCTCTCTCTCAGTGACTGACTGACTTACTCTCTCACTAACTGACTGACTTTCTCGCTCTCTCTCTCACTCAGTGACTGACAGACTGACTGACTCTCTCACTCTCTCACTGATTGACTGACTGACTCTCACTGACTCTCTAACTGACTCTCTCACTCTCTATCTCACTGACTGACTGACTATCTCACAGACTGACTGACTCTCTCACTGACTGACTGACTCTCTCACTGACTAATTGATTGACTCTCTCACTCTCTCTCTCACTGACTGACTGACTCTCTCACTGTCTCTCGCACTGACTAACTGATGGACTCTCAATCTCCCTCTCACTGGCTGACTGACTCTCTCACTGACTGGCTGACTGACTCTCACTGACTCTCTGACTGACTGACTCTCTCACTCTCTCTCTCACTGACTGACTGACTCTCGCACTAACTCACTGACTCACTGACTGACTCTCTCACTCACTCTCTCACTGACTGACTGACTCTCTCACTCTCTCACTGACTGACTGACTCGCTCACTGACTGACTGACTCTCACTGACTCTCTGACTGACTGACTCTCACTGACTCTCTGACTGACTGACTCTCTGGCTCTCTCTCTCACTGACTGACTGACTCTCTCACCGACTGACTGACTCTCTCACTGACTGACTCACTGACTGATTGACTCACTGACTGACTGATTCTCTCACTCTCTCTCTCACTGACTGACTGACTCTCGCACTGACTGACTGACTGACTCTCTCACTGACTGACTCACTGACTCTCACACTCTCTCACTGACTGACTGACTCACTGACTGACTGACTGACTCTCACTGACTCTCTGACTGACTGACTCTCTGTCTCACTGACTGACTGACTCTCGCACTGACTGACTGACTGACTTTCTCACTGACTCACTGACTGACTCTCTCACTCTCTCACTGACTGACTGACTCTCTCACTCTCTCACTGACTGACTGACTCGCTCACTGACTGACTGACTCTCACTGACTCTCTGACTGACAGACTCTCACTGACTCTCTGACTGACTGACTCTCTCGCTCTCTCTCTCACTGACTGACTGACTCTCTCACTGACTGACTGACTGACTGACTCACTGACTGACTGATTCTCTCACTCTCTCTCACTGACTGACTGACTGACTGACTGACTCTCTCACTAACTGACTGACTGACTCTCTCACTCACTCTCTCTCACTGACTGACTGACTCTCTCAATGACTGACTCTCTCACTGACTGACTGACAGTCTAACTCGCTCTCTCTCACTGACTGACTCTCTGACTCTCAGTCTCACTGACTAACTCCTCTCTCCCTCACTGATAGACTTTCTAACTCTCTCTCACTGACTGACTCTCTCTCTCACTGACTGAATCTCTCACTCTGTCTTACTGACTGATTAACTGACTGGCTGACTCTCTCGCTGACTGACTGATTCACTCACTCTCTCAATCTCTCTCTCACTGACTGACTCTCTCACTGACTGACTAACTAACTGACTGACTCTCTCACTCTCTCTCACTGACTGACTGACACTCTCACTGACTTAATGCCTGACTCTCTCACTGACTCACTCTCTATCTCTCTCTCACTGACTGACTGACTCTCTCACTCTTTCACTGACTGACTGACTCTCATTGACTCTCTGACTGACTTACTCTCACTCTCTCTCCTTGACTGAGTGACTGACTCTCACTCTCTGACTGACTGACTCACTGACTGACTGCCTCTTTCACTCTCTCACTGACTGACTGACTC
This sequence comes from Lissotriton vulgaris, assembly GCF_964263255.1. Classification (NCBI taxonomy): domain Eukaryota; kingdom Metazoa; phylum Chordata; class Amphibia; order Caudata; family Salamandridae; genus Lissotriton; species Lissotriton vulgaris. The sequence goes on along the minus strand of NC_141689.1, from coordinate 246,894,036 downwards.
TCTCACTCACTCTCTCTCTCTCTTCACTGACTGACTGACTGACTCGCTCTCACTCTCTCACACTCACTCTCACTCACTCTCTCACTGATTGACTGACTCTCTCACTGACTGACTGACTGACTCTCTCACTGACTGACTGACTGACTAATTTTCTCACTCTCTCTCACTGGCACTCTCTCTCACTGACTGACTGACTGACTCACTCTGTCTCACTGACTGACTAACTGACTGACTGACTCTTTCACTGAATGACTGACTGCCTCTCTCACTCTCTCTATCACTGACTGACCGGCCCACTCACTCTCTCAATGTCTCTCTCACCTACTGACTCTCTCACTGACAGACTGACTCTCTAACTGACTCTCTGACAGATTGACTGGCTGACTCTCCTACTCTCTCTCTCACTCTCTCTCTCACTGACTGACTGACTAAATGACTGACTGACTCTCTCGCTCTCTCTCTCAGTGACTGACTGACTTACTCTCTCACTGACTGACTGACTGACTTTCTCGCTCTCTCTCTCACTCAGTGACTGGCAGACTGACTGACTCTCTCACTCTCTCACTGATTGACTGACTGACTCTCACTGACTCTCTAACTGACTCTCTCACTCTCTATCTTACTGACTGACTAACTATCTCACTGACTGACTGACTCTCTCACTGACTGACTGACTCTCTCACTGACTAATTGATTGACTCTCTCACTCTCTCTCTCACTGACTGACTGACTCTCTCGCTGTCTCTCACACTGACTGACTGATGGACTCTTTCAATCTCCCTCTCACTGGCTGACTGACTCTCTCACTGACTGGCTGACTGGCTGACTGACTCTCACTGACTCTCTGACTGACTGACTCTCTCACTCTCTCTCTCACTGACTGACTGACTCTCGCACTGACTCACTGACTCACTGACTGACTCTCTCACTCACTCTCTCACTGACTGACTGACTCTCTCACTCTCTCACTGACTGACTGACTCGCTCACTGACTGACTGACTCTCACTGACTCTCTGACTGACTGACTCTCACTGACTCTCTGACTGACTGACTCTCTGGCTCTCTCTCTCACTGACTGACTGACTCTCTCACTGACTGACTGACTGACTCACTGACTGATTGACTCACTGACTGACTGATTCTCTCACTCGCTCTCTCACTGACTGACTGACTCTCGCACTGACTGACTGACTGACTCTCTCACTGACTGACTCACTGACTCTCACACTCTCTCACTGACTGACTGACTCACTGACTGACTGACTGACTCTCACTGACTCTCTGACTGACTGACTCTCTGTCTCACTGACTGACTGACTCTCGCACTGACTGACTGACTGACTTTCTCACTGACTCACTGACTGACTCTCTCACTGACTGACTGACTCTCTCACTCTCTCACTGACTGACTGACTCGCTCACTGACTGACTGACCCTCACTGACTCTCTGACTGACTGACTCTCACTGACTCTCTGACTGACTGACTCTCTCGCTCTCTCTCTCACTGAATGACTGACTCTCTCACTGACTGACTGACTGGCTCTCTCACTGACTGACTGACTCACTGACTGACTGATTCTCTCACTCTCTAGCACTGACTGACTGACTGACTGACTCTCTCACTAACTGACTGACTGACTCTCTCACTCACTCTCTCTCACTGACTGGCTGACTCTCTCAATGACTGACTCTCTCACTGACTGACTGACAGTCTAACTCGCTCTCTCTCACTGACTGACTCTCTGACACTCAGTCTCACTGACTAACTCCTCTCTCCCTCACTGATAGACTTTCTAACTCTCTCTCACTGACTGACTCTCTCTCTCACTGACTGAATCTCTCACTCTGTCTTACTGACTGATTAACTGACTGGCTGACTCTCTCGCTGACTGACTGATTCACTCACTCTCTCAATTTTCTCTCTCACTGACTGACTCTCTCACTGACTGACTAACTAACTGACTGACTCTCTCACTCTCTCCCACTGACTGACTGACACTCTCACTGACTTAATGCCTGACTCTCTAACTGACTGACTCTCATTCACTCTCTCACTGACTGACTCTCTCACTCTCTTACTGTCTGACTCTCTGGCACTGAATGACTCTCTCACTATCTCTCTCTCTCACTGACTGACTCTCTCACTCTCTCTCACTGACTGACTCTCTCTCTCACTGACTGACTCTCTCTCTCCCACTGACTGACTCTCTCACTCTCTCTCACTGACTGACTGACACTCTCTCACTGGCTGACTGACTGACTCTCTCACTCTCTCTCTCACTGACTGACTGACACTCTCCCACTGGCTGACTGATTGACTCTCTCACTCTCTCTCTCTCACTGACTGACTATCTCACTCTCTCACTGACTGACTAACTGACTGACTCTCTCGCTCTCTCTCACTGACTGACTGACTCTCTCATTGACAGACTCTGTCTCTCACTCTCTCTCACTGTCTGACACTCTCTCTCTCTCACTCACTCACTGACTGACAGACTGACTGACTCTCTCACTCTCTCACTGATTGACTGACTGACTCTCACTGACTCTCTGACTGACTGACTCTCACACTGACTGAATGACTTTCTCACTCTCTCTCACTGATACTCTCACTCACTGACTGACTGACTCACTCTGTCTCACTGACTGATGGACTCTCTCACTGACTGCCTGACTGCCTCTCTCACTCTCTCTATCACTAACTGACTGGCCCACTCACTCTCTCATTGTCTCTCTCACCGACTGACTCTCTCACTGACTGACTGACTCTCTAACTGACTCTCTGACTTATTGACTGGCTGACTCTCCTACTCTCTCTCTCTCTCTCTGACTGACTGACTGACTCTCTCACTGAATGACTGACTAACCCTCTCACTGACTGACTAACTGACTCTCTCTCACTGACTGACTGACTAAATGACTGACTGACTCTCTTGCTCTGTCTCTCTCTCACTGACTGACTTACTCTCTCACTGACTGACTGACTGACTCTCTCTCTCTCTCTCTCTCACTCACTGACTCTCTCACTGATTGACTGACTGACTCACGCTGACTGTCTGACTGACTCTCTCACTCTCTATCTCACTAACTGACTATCTCACTGACCGACTGACTCTCTCACTGACTGACTGACTCTCTCACTGACTGACTGATTGACTCTCTCACTCTCTCTCTCACTGACTGACTGACTCTCTCATTGTCTCTCTCACTGACTGACTGACTGACTCTCTCAATCTCTCTCTCACTGACTGGCTGACTCTCTCACTGACTGGCTGACTGACTCTCACTGACTCTCTGACTGACTGACTCCCTCACTCACTCTCCTTCTCACTGACTGACTGACTCTCGCACTGACTGACTGATTGACTCTGTCACTGACTGACTGACTCACTGACTGACTCTCTCACTCACTCACTCTCTCACTGACTGACTCTCTCACTTTCTCACTGACTGACTGACTCGCCCACTGACTGACTGCCTCTCACTGACTCTCTGACTGACTGACTTTCTCGCTCTGTCTCTCACTGACTGACTGACTCCCTCACTGACTGACTGACTTACTCTCTCACTGACTGACTGACTGACTCACTGACTGACTGACTCACTGACTGACTGACTCTCTCACTCTCTCTTTTACTGACTGACTGACTCTCTCACTGACTGACTGACTGACTCTCTCACTCACTCTCGCTCACTGACTGGCTGACTCTCTCAATGACTGACTCTCTCACTGACTGACTGACAGTCTAACTCGCTCTCTCTCACTGACTGACTCTCTGACTCTCACTCTCACTGACTAACTACTCTCTCCCTCCCTGACAAACTTTCTAACTCTCTCTCACTGACTGACTCTCTCTCTCACTGACTGAATCTCTCACTCTGTCTTACTGACTGATTAACTGACTGGCTGACTCTCTCGCTGACTGACTGATTCACTCACTCTCTCAATCTCTCTCTCACTGACTGACTCTCTCACTGACTGACTGACTCTCTCGCTCTCTCTCACTGACTGACTGACACTATCACTGACTTAATGCCTGACTCTCTAACTGACTGACTCTCACTCACTCTCTCACTGACTGACTCTCTCACTCTCTTACTGTCTGTCTCAATGGCACTGAATGACTCTCTCACTATCTCTCTCTCTCACTGACTGACTCTCTCACTCTCTCTCACTGACTGACTCTCTCTCTCACTGACTGACTCTCTCTCTCCCACTGACTGACTCTCATACTCTCTCTCACTGACTGACTCTCTCCCTCACTGACTGACTCTCCCTCTCCCACTAACTGACTCTCTCACTCTTTCCCACTGACTGACTCTATCTCACACTGACTGACACTCTCTCACTGGCTGACTGACTGACTCTCTCACTCTCTCTCTCTCACTGACTGACTGTCTGACTCTCCCACTGACTGACTGACTCTTTCACTGACTGACTGACTCACTGGCTGACTGACTATCTCACTCTCTCACTGACTGACTGACTAACTGACTGACTCTCTCACTCTCTCTCACTGACTGACTGACTCTCTCATTGACAGACTCTGTCTCTCACTGACTCTCTCACTCGCTCTCCCTGTCTGACACTCTCACTCTCTCTCACTGACTGACTGACTCTCTCACTGACTGACTGACTCTCTCACTCTCTCTCTCTCACTCACTAACTGACAGACTGACTGACACTCTCACTCTCTCACTGATTAACTGACTGACTCTCACTGACTCTCTGACTGACTCTCTCACTCTCTATCTCACTGACTGACTGACTATCTCACTGCCTGACTGACTCTCTCACTGACTGACTTACTCTCTCACTGACTGACTGATTGACTCTCTCACTCACTGACTGACTCTCTCACTGTCTCTCTCACTGACTGACTGACTGACTCTCTCAATCCCTCTCCCACTGACTGTCTGACTCTCTCACTGACTGGCTGACTGACTCTCACTGACTCTCTGACTGACTGACTCTCTCACACTCTCTCTCACTGACTGACTGACTCTCTCACTGACTGAATGACTCTCTGGCTGACTCTCTCACTGACGGACTGACTGACCGACTCACTCTCACTGACTGACTGACTCGCTCACTGACTGACTGACTCTCACTGACTCTCTGACTGACTGACTCTCTCACTCTCTCTCTCACTGACTGACTGACTCTCTCACTGACTGACTGACTGACTCTCTCACTGACTGACTGACTGACTCACTGACTGACTGACTCTCTCACTCTCTCTCACTGACTCTCTCACTCTTTCCCACTGACTGACTCTCTCTCACCCTGACTGACTCTCTCACTCTCACTGACTGACTGACACTCTCTCACTGGCTGACTGACTGACTCTCTCACTCTCTCTCTCTCACTGACTGACTGTCTGACTCTCCCACTGACTGACTGACTCTTTCACTGACTGACTGACTCACTGGCTGACTGACTATCTCACTCTCTCACTGACTGACTGACTAACTGACTGACTCTCTCACTCTCTCTCACTGACTGACTGACTCTCACTGACTCTCTCACTCTCTCTCCCTGTCTGACACTCTCACTCTCTCTCACTGACTGACTGACTCTCTCACTGACTGACTGACTCTCTCACTCTCTCTCTCTCACTCACTAACTGACAGACTGACTGACACTCTCACTCTCTCACTGATTAACTGACTGACTCTCACTGACTCTCTGACTGACTCTCTCACTCTCTATCTCACTGACTGACTGACTATCTCACTGCCTGACTGACTCTCTCACTGACTGACTTACTCTCTCACTGACTGACTGATTGACTCTCTCACTCACTGACTGACTCTCTCACTGTCTCTCTCACTGACTGACTGACTGACTCTCTCAATCCCTCTCCCACTGACTGACTGACTCTCTCACTGACTGGCTGACTGACTCTCACTGACTCTCTGACTGACTGACTCTCTCACACTCTCTCTCACTGACTGACTGACTGACTCTCTCACTGACTGAATGACTCTCTGGCTGACTCTCTCACTGACGGACTGACTGACCGACTCACTCTCACTGACTGACTGACTCGCTCACTGACTGACTGACTCTCACTGACTCTCTGACTGACTGACTCTCTCACTCTCTCTCTCACTGACTGACTGACTCTCTCACTGACTGACTGACTGACTCTCTCACTGACTGACTGACTGACTCACTGACTGACTGACTCACTGACTGACTGACTCTCTCACTCTCTCTCACTGACTGACTGACTGACTGACTCTCTCACTGACTGATTGACTGACTCTCTCACTCACTCTCTCCCACTGACTGGCTGAATGACTCTCTCACTGACTGACTGACAGTCTTACTCGCTCTCTCTCACTGACTGACTCTCACTCTCACTGACTAACTCCTCTCTCTCTCACTGACAGACTTTCTAGCTCTCTCTCACTGACTGAATCTCTCTCTCACGGACTGAATCTCTCACTCTGTCTCACTGGCTGACTAACTGACTGGCTGACTCTCTCGCTGACTGACTGATTCACTCACTCTCTCAATCTCTCTCTCACTGACTGACTCTCTCACTGACTGACTGACTGACTAACTGACTGACTCTCTCACTATCTCTCACTGACTTAATGCCTGACCCTCTAAATGACTAACTCTCACTCACTCTCTCACTGACTGACTCTCTCACTCTCTTACTGTCTGACTCTCTCTCTCACGCTGAATGACTCTCTCACTATCTCTCTCTCTCTCACTGACTGACTCTCTCACTCTCTCTCACTGACTGACTTTCTCTCTCTCTCTCACTGACTGACTCTCTCTCTCCTACTGACTGACTCTCTCACTCTTTCCCACTGACTGACTCCCTCTAACCCCGACTGACTCTCTCACTCTCTCTCACTGACTGACTGACTCTCTCACTGGCTGACTGACTGACTCTCTCACTCTCTCTCTCTCTCTCACTGACTGACTGACTGACTCTCTCACTGACTGACTGACTCTCTCACTGACTGACTGACTCACTGGCTGACTGACTAACTCACTCTCTTGCTTACTGACTGACTCTCTCATTGACAGACTCTGTCTCTCACTGACTCTCTCACTCTCTCCCACTGTCTGACACTCTCACTCTCTCTCACTGACTGACTGATTCTCTCACTGACCGCCTCTCTCACTCTCTCTTTCTCTCACTGACTGACTGACTGACTCTCTCACTCTCTCTCACTGACTGACTGATTCTCTCACTGACTGACTGACTCTCTCACTCTCTCTCTCTTTCATTGACTGACTGACTGACTCTCTCACTCTCTCTTTCACTGACTGACTAACTAACTGACTCTCTCACTGACTGACTGAATGACTCTCTCACTGATTGTTATACAGGTACTATTTCCCAACCTTCACCTTCCTGTTATTTATAATCCCCCCGCACCCCCTTAACAAAAAAAAACATAACAAGCAACCATTGGGACAGGCAGATAGAAATTGCCAGCATTGAAAGCACAAAACAAAACTCAAGACATTATTTATTGTTAATACTTTTTTAATATGGTCGTTCAGTTGTACATAATGATATATAAGGTAACAAAAATGCTTCTGACACTTCTTTATTATAACTTTTCAGCATGCCGCAGACTTCTGTACAGCACAGCTTAAAGACACAGGCAAAGTCAATATCTAAGGCTAAACACTTATAAGGTCCCAAAGGCGAGACCTATTGGCTATGCCATTGCTTGTTTTTCTAGCCATGCATTGTATGTTGCGGTGGGGATTTATATCAGATGATGTTCTGAAACATTTTTTTTTTTGCACCGGAATATTTTATCAAAGTCACAGCGACTATGCTAATTAGACTTGTGTTTCGAGTCATCATTTTTAATGTCCATTTTTTACATTTTTTAGCTCTTCAGCTCTACACTGCTGATTTGCCTTCAGTGCTTTGCTCTTTTTGATGAGCTGTTTACCAGAGCCACACTTGTTTATTGGAAGTCTAGCCTGCATTCATTTACATTTGGGGTCAGGCATATGTTTGTGTTCTTCAAACCTCTGAGGAAACAAACAGAGGACTATCTCATGGAGGAAATAAAACATTTACTGGACCAGCACATTATGTGAAAAGTAAGGTGTGCTTCTGATGGTGGTGTGGATTGCAATCTTGAGAGTGGTAAAATCGTTAAGGACACTGCACGTTTCTCACACTGAGACAGTAGGCGTCGTGCTAGCTATATGATAGCATTGGCCTAACGTAGAGGCTATTATTGTTGGCACATTTGCCAAACACTGTTGAATGCCCTGTTCTACATCCTTTCAATACCCCACCTCATTTATAGGTGGGGATCCACTGTAATTCCAACAGAGAAGCGGTTGCCGGCTTGGCCAAATGTCCTGCCCTATTTAGGAATGGTCTTTTGATGCCATGTTGGCCACGTTTGTTCTGGGGTGGATCGCATAGCATGGCGGTACATGTCAGAAAAAACTATTCATTTCTCCCAAACCTTGGGGAAAAAACTCAGGTGTGCCAGGAACACAGATTTGTATTCATTTTAAATAAAAGAAAACTCATTTGTCTCTGAAATATGAAGAAGGCTGGCTGGTGCAACATGCCGACATGGTATGGTGGGACGGCTAGCATTCTGTGTTTTTGCCAAAAAAGCTTTTGCTTTGTTAGTAAAAGCATTTGAGCAAAAACTCAGAATTTGGAAAGAGGCCTTGGCTGAGCAGGATGTGGCTGGTTCGGTGGGCACAGTGCCACTGCCACCTCAGCTGCTTGGCAGTGCCCAAGCTTAAGTCTAAATGATAATAATAACCTTGAATTTGTAAAGCGCATAGCTACCTCCAAAGTGGTTTTCCGAGCTGAGGGCCCTCGGGAAGATTAAGCGAGCTATTGCCCAGAGTTACATGGTGCTGGGCAGACCTGCCGCCGGCGATCAAACCATGAACCCCGTGGTCCGGAGTCAGGCACACTGGCCGCTGCGCCACACCTCTTCCACTAAATGAGACCAGTACTGAAGACGTCATGCCCATTGAATCCTTGGCTATTCCGCAAATACGAAATGATGCCGTGCTAGCATTGTGTCAATCGTCAGATGCATATTATGTGAAATAGAAGAAAGACTGGCATTCAGTGTGGAAGATAAGAGACCAGCTATTCTGAGACATTGAGCTGACCTGTGACATACTCTTCAGCAGTGCCAGTGGTGTATCAGTAGCTAACGCCTGACTTGTGATTGCCACCATCACACCTGCACAAAACAGACTCGTCACAGATGTGTCTGCAGCCTCACCAGTATTTCAGGTACCTGCCTTAAGGAGGCACCATAAGGTAGTCCTAAACTGTAGCAAAATTCATCTAAAATGTATTTTTTACTAGTTGTGTAATGCACTAAAACAACAAATATAATTTGGTCTGAAATTCCTTGAAAGGTAGCCTGTTCAGATACAGTACTCTCTTATTACTAAAGAAAATCAACAAAGAATAGGGTACATTTACCATCCTCTCCTAAAATAGCATAAATTACCTGTTTAGATTTAGTGGATGGATGAAAGTCCTCTGCTGGAAACTATCGCATCTGTTTCGCCCCTGTACAGAAGTTAATCCACCAGGAATGAAGCTGGTACCCATATCAACGAAAAAGTGTCTGATGCAATTTAATTTCTGTAGATGATGCATTTGATAAAGATTCCATTGGAAAGAGCGACAGGCTGTCACATTATGTTAAAAATGGTCCCAACTCACTGGGGAACACAACAGAAAGTTAAGGAGACTAGATACGTGCACACGGCCAATAAACTCCTACATTTCCATGTCACACATTTACTGGATTGTCCACCATCAGTGACATACATTGGAGGATTGTTTACCTGATTTACAGATGGATTGTTTCTCTCCCTGTTCTGGTAGATAGAAGAAATGTGTGCTGTCCCTCTGAAGCATCAGAGATCTACCTTGGGCCCTTGGTCAAAAGCCAAGCCAGGGGAGGATTGCATCTTCGCTGGGCTACAGTAGGACAAATGCCACTGATAGACTGAGACTGTTGGTTTATTCCATCCAGCATATGCTGAAGAGCATGCTTCCTAGGAAACCTAGCCGATATCCTATTCAGATCTTTAGAGACTTAGGACCAGATTTGGAGTTTGGCGGACAGGTTACTCCGACACAAAAATGAAAGATATTCCATCCGCTGTATTACAAGTTCTGTCACAAACGTCAAGGATATCCTGTCCGCCGTGTTTCAAGTGCCATTGGATGGCACTTGTAATACAGTGAACAGAATATCCATCACATTTGTGATGGAATGACCCATCCGTCAAACTCTTAATCAGGCCCTAAAAGATTTGCAATTTCTGTTTGCGGACCATTGCGGGCCCAGATGGATCCCCTTTTTTAAAAAAGCAGCACACAGGGAGAGGGATCTGTGAGTTTGTGATCTATAAGTTTAACCTGTCTGGAAGCCAAGTTTTCTGGAGGTTAAATGTACTGTGTGTCTGCTAAGGGCGAAACACAGGCCCCTGCGGCGTAGGGTTCCCAAAACCTTCAATGGCCACAATTTAGCCCAAGGCCAAAGTACAGCTGTAAGATATAGGAAATTCAGGCGTCCCTCTTCATATTCTGTGAAGGAGGGGCTATCACTTTTCATTACACCACTGGGAAAATTGGTACTGAGTAACTGGCCACTTGAGCATGCAGCTGACTGACTACCTTTGGGGAGCAGGAACTACAGCGAGTACTTGTAGGTGCAAAGGTACATCCTCTCAGGTTCACTGATATTAGGCAGAATAGATGGACAGCGTATCTCAGGATTGATCCCGTGCTTCACTTGGAAGAGCGTGTATCCGTGCCCTGGGTCACCATAGCATGTTCTGAATGGGTTTTGGATATGTAGACCTCAGCAAACACGATAATCACGCATTATATTGAGCGTTCACTGCGGCCTGGAGTGAGACCCAGAACTGAGCTCTGAGGTTCAGAGGAACATGTGCATCCTAGTTATGGAATATAACTACCATCAGATCACTGACAGACCTGCTTCATATGTCCATGTGAGGGTTTAACCTCAATAGGATATGTGGTACTTGAGTGGGGCAACATCTCCCTCTTTTGTGGGCTCTCAGTCTACTACTTCTTCCAGCCGACACTACTAGACAAAGACCGTGGATGGATCAGTCTGGGAGCAATATAGAAAAAACAGGATCTGTCTGAGACTGGTCCTAGAGCTAGACCACAGTAATCAAGAAATTGTCTTTGAACTGAGCATTATGATGGAGCAAAACCTGTAGTCTCTGAGCCAAGATTTCTCATCAAGCAAGTACGAGGATTACACACCAGTGAAGACCAGGAAAGGTTTTGAGCGTGGGGGCTGGAGTTGCTGACTGTCAACTCCAATTGCAAGGATCAGGATCATAAATCTAGGAAATTCTCTATCTTTGCAGATAGAGCTGCCTAAAACCAAATCAAGACCATTGACTACAAAGAGAGGAGTGCTGGAGCAAACGTAAGGCTGCCTAGAAAAGGGGGCAATGGGGAGCTGGCGGAGAAGTGAAAGCATTGGCTTGTTGTGATCCAGGGAAGGACCAGCATCACCGGGCCATGCGGTAAGGCCTTGTGTTGTCCCTCTACAGCATGTGCAGAGCATAGTGTTTTGTTTCTCTTGAGGTTGGAGAGCCTATGAAGGTCATAAAGGTTTCCTCAAAGTGCCTAGAAGTGTGAAGTCTTGACACTGCAATTGGCAGTGTATCAAGAGACTGCCAAAGCGCCTCTATAACTGGGTGCCAAAAAGCCTTGAGACCATGGTCAGTGGTCACCATGAAAGTCGACTAGCACCTCTAACAGATTCGGTGCTGTGAGAGGATCACATCTACAATTGACAGGTTATTTGTCTCTCTGCCATGGTTAGCCGCGGCTGGCACAGGTAAGCACAGGTAAGAGCGGTGAGGCTCGGCAGGGGGGAACCCGTCAGAATAGGTGTTATTTATTCAATTATACCTATTCTATTGTATGTTGACTTACCCCTGCTCCCACGCCTCCCACGCCGCCCGCATCACCACATTTACCTGTGCCAGCCGCCGCTGGCTATGATCACCATGTCGGCGTGTTTTTACTTTGTTTGGTGGCAGGTTTGTGATTGGAAGCACCCCAGATCCTTCTCAACTACGCCAGGCCATCCTGCCTCTTATCTGGAGAATACAAGCTTGTGAGCTTGCATCTGTAGCCCAGAACAGCACGGATGTCGGCGAGGGCGATGCCCATGTGACCTTTTCCTGCAGTCTGGGGCAGGAAGGAATTGTATGCCTCTCTTCTCAGCCAGTGAGGGTAGTTCAGGCCATAACCAACCAAGTAATGTGCACACATTCTAAACAGGGGAAAGGACAACAAGAAGACTACAGGGACACAGCTCTACAAAAAATTAGGATGGGTGACCTGGGAATAAAGACAGCCTTCTTTTCAGAACCTGCTGCTAAAGACTGCTTACCTTGAATAAACTGTTAAGCATTTAGGCTCTATCAGCTGGTTCACCCGCACACTAGTTATTCCCCAGGTATAACTCTGTACAGCCTGATGGCCTTATGAACTTTCATGTACAGTATTGAGTTGTCTGTACAGAAATCAAGTACCCTTTGTCTTAAAAGAAAAAGGCACTAATTGGGAAATGATTTATTAACTGAGGTTATTCACTTTACTGAGTTTTGAGTGTCTATCGATGATGACCCCCCAATGTAAGCCTGGACTACTCGACATTGTTACCTTGAGTGTCAAGTGCTAAAGAGGTGAACTCGGTGCTCAGTTTTTAACTCTGTAGTCAGGTAAAAGTCCAGGACACCAGTGGTATAAGTCAAAGTGTTACATTTTGAGCCCAGTAACTACTGAGTGCCCTGGTTCTTCTGGAATGCTTCCATGTGCAGCAATCCATAAAGCACTAGAGGTCACATCAGTTTGTTTATTTGCCATTTGCCTCAGCATAAACACAATGCCCAGTTTCATACAGTCCAGAGTAGTCCTTACTTTAGGATGACTACCTGACTTCAGGTCTTTTTGAAGTCTGAGTCCAACCCTGAACCTTTCATCTACAAATCTTTGTTATTCACGGTGTTAGTCTAATCAGTTCAGTGGAAGCAAAAGACAACTACAAAATTCAAAATGCTTAGGTTATCATACAAAAGATCAGCACTGAAAATGGCTCATCATGACCCGGGAGGGTGGGAACCATCCTACACAACTCTCTTTTATGCACTCTATTGTCAATGTTTATTCCAAACAAACCAAACATTTAGGCCCACATGCATCATTGTTTCATTTTGCACTTCCTAATTTGCGATTTTTAGGGAATCGCAAATTAGGAAATGCAAAATGGGATGCATGTACATTTTCGCAAAATATTTGAGAATCGGTAAAAATCGAAATTTTTACCGATTCTCAAATATTATGCGATTAGCAAAGTGCGAATTCACAATTCCCATTCATTCCTATGGGCTAAAATGCCCATAGGAATGAATGGGAATTGCGAATTCGCAATTTGAAATCGCAATTCAGCAATGCATTTCAAGGGTGGAGAGGGGGGTCCAAATGAACCCCCCTTCACCCATGAAATGTACTTTTGAGTAAAGTTACAGACACACATGTCCTAAGGACATGTGTGTCTGTAACTTTACAGTTTAAAAAATGCATGTTTGTGCTTTTTTAAATAATTTCGCAAATTACCACGAGGTTCAACTTCGTGGTAATTTGCACTTGCAATTTCAAATTTCGCAATTTGAAATCAAATGATGCATAGCATTTTAGAAATCGTAAAATTGCGATTTCTGAAATGCTATCGCAATTTTAGAAATCGCAAAAAAGTTGCGATTTCTAAAAAAGCATGATGCATCTCAAAAAGCATTTTTGGAATCGCAAACGGCCGATTTTAAGGAATCGCACCGTTTGCGACTCCAAAAATGCTTGATGCATGCGTGCCAAAGTATAGTGTCTACATGAATGAGCCGAAACGGCTAGCAAACAATTTCACATTCTAAAAGTAGGATTTCAGAAGTTTGAGACTGATGTATAGGAGGGGAACATCGTTTACAACGCGGTGTTTACACCGCACTACCTTCACCACGCGGCCATTACAACGCAAGTCGTTACTACGACTTACGCTGGATGGCGCTGTTGGTTAAGGAATATTGTAATTTTATGTTCCAAAACCTTCCCTACTGTTACGTGGGCTGGTGTTGGAATATAAAATTATAATAATCCTCAATCTGCGCCCTCCAACGCAAGTCGTTGTAACGACTTGCGTTGTAGAAACCGCGTAGTCAAGTACCGCTAGCTAAAAGATCGCGTAGTACTGACATACATCCGTATAGGAAGGCAATTAGGAAGAGTCCGTCATAACAAAACAAGAATCTCTGAGAACACGACCAGCTGTGTAACCTAGAGTTCCATAGCTGGCTGACAAGCCACTGACAGAAAAGCTCCGGCTATGACACCTGTTTCATCACAGAAATCCAGCTACATTATTTCCATGTGAATTCTATTTTGAATTTAGGGCCTGATTTAGATGGTGGTGGAACTGGTCCCGCCGTCTTCTCACCTGTCGCCTTGTCGGTCCAGATGCTTGATATAGATGTTGGCTGGTCACTGGAAAGAAGACCGCCACAGTCCCAAGATTCTTCCTCCGGCTTCGATGGCATCAGATTATTATCAAAAACAATGGCTCCTGTGGACTAAATACAACGTAATCTTGATATAATGATGCACAATGGCAATGTAATGGGTTAATGTGATGTCAAAAGGAGAGGAAGCTGAACACACTTTAAATTTGTATTTCACAAACAATTATTTATACATACTCTTTTTTATTTTTTTTTAACAAAATACACATATGGTATTAAAACAATGATCTAACAATAGTGAGTGGTGTCCCAGTGAAAAATGGAACCTAAAACAGTGGTGACATATTTGTGACATATGTACAAGGTTTCCTATATATCATAAGGACGACCATTAGAAAGTATATAGTATATGAACAGCGCTTTATACAATGATAAGTGCTGGTTTTTAATGGTTCGCTTTTGTAATCAGTCGACAGTGTTTCGACCCTGTGTGCAATGTAGGGTCTCTTTAGGACCTAGGAGAGTAGGGACACCTACATAGATAGAGAGGGGTAGCATCAGTATGTGGCTGTAATGAAGCAGCTATGCTTGTAAATGGAGAGAATGTATGTATAGTTCCTGAAGGATATTCTGCGCAGCCTGTGTCGAGGGTGTGCCACCGTGAGTATAGTGAAGAAAACAATACTCACATGGGACCCAGCCGGGCGCTGTACATGTGGAGAACCAAGAACAAGGGAACCCTACTCACATGGAACCAGGGTACTTAAATTATTATCAAAAACAATGGCTCCTGTGGACTAATGACAATGTAATCTTGATATAATGATGTACAATGGCAATGTAATGGGTTAATGTGATGTCAAAAGGAGAGGAAGCCGAACCCACCTTAAAATTGTATTTCACAAACAATTATTTATACATTTTTTTTATTTTTATCAAAATACACACATGGTATTCAAACAATGATCTAACAATAGTGGGTGGTGTCCCAGTGAAAAATGGAACCTAAAATAGTGGTGACATATTTGTGACATATGTACAAGGTTTCCTAACTATCATAAACAAAGCCATTAGAAACTATGTAGTCACTGGAAAGAAGACCGCCGCAGTCCCAGCGCGTCGTCAAGATTCTTCCTCCTGCTTCGATGGCATCAGAGGCAGAAGCTGCTGTTGAAGGGAGTCCTGCCAAGATTCCCGCCATCCAGATTACAAAGTGCCTTTTCATCAAGGCAACTGTGGTAGGAAACCCTCCAACTTCGAGTCGGTGGAATCTAAGGAAATGAGGAGAAACGGACCTTTTTTTCTATTTTCCTCTTCCGTTTCTGTCTTCTACCCTATCGCCCAGGTCCCTCCTTTGCTGTTCCTACACCATCACAACACCAAACGACTCCATTGTCACCAAAATCTAAGGTAAGTAACCAATGTGGTGACATTTACTGTAGCCTTGTGTATTACTCCATTGCTCTTACATGCAATATTTGTATTAGGTATAATGCAGTAGTGTTCATTTTCCTACTAATCAAGGTAAATTGAACACACCTGTATTTCACCTTTGAACAAAATATTTGTTGTTGTGGAGCTTGGGAGTGTTGTGCTAGTGGTGCCTGTGGTTGTACATACAATAGTGTGTGTATGTTGTGTGAGTGGCATGCAGTACATAGCATAACGGGACATAACACATTGCCTACATATGTATTTCATGTAAACACAACACATATGTGCATTGAAATATAAATAAGTTGTACTTACAAGGCTTCACATCCCCTTGACCCCTCACTCCACCAGGACTTTGCGCCAGGACACCGCCAGCACAATGGGACCATCTAAATCTGGTCGGTACAATACCGCTGGACGGAAGACGACAGAGTACTGTTAGCCAGCAGAGAAGACCGCCTCCGTGGCGGTCTACTGTCTATAGCCACAACATCTAAATACAGCAGGGGGACTGACGTCAGCTCAACTGAGTACCTGGGACCGCCACTATGGCGGGACAATAATGATACCGCGAAGATCTAAATCAGGCCACTTGAAGCACCTACTAACGAACTGGAATTGTTATCTTTAGATTTTCTGTTTTGTACAAAAAAACATTTGTTCTGTATAAAACAATTAAATTAATCATCTTACACACACTGATTTTGAAAGCTAGGCAAACGAATAGAGAAGCCCTTGAAAAGCAATTGAATGTTTCCTTTGAATGATCCTTTGGAACTTTCCTTGTATATATGGCCTTGATTACCAAACTTCTATTGGAATACAGGAGTTCCCGTATTTTTTCCTGATGGTGTGTCCTGTCCTGGACACGAACGGCCGCTCCCCTGCCTCCTCCTGCGAAGACCTGTTATCGTAGAGCCTAACTCAGCAGAAATCCCATCGCAGCGCTGTTTGCTAACTTGTAATTGTAGCGCTTGATTGTACCTCTGCATTTACATCGTAGCGCTTTAGTCCCCTGCTGCTAAGCTTGTTGTTGTGGAAAAAAGCTTGTTGTTGTTGCTGCCATTTTAGGTGCATCCCCTGGCCCTTCCCCCACCTCGCTCCCGCCTCCCGGCTAACCCTCCCACCCACGGAAACCATAGGTGGTCCTCACACCCTCCTTAAGCTGTGACCGTCCTGTCCTGGACACGAACGGCCGCTCCCCTGCCTCCTCCTGCGAAGACCTGGTATCGTAGAGACTAACTCAGCAGAAATCCCATCGCAGCGCTGTTTGCTAACTTGTAATTGTAGCGCTTGATTGTACCTCTGCATTTACATTGTAGCGCTTTAGTCCCCTGCTGCTAAGCTTGTTGTTGTGGAAAAAAGCTTGTTGTTGTTGCTGCCATTTTAGGTGCATCCCCTGGCCCTTCCCCTACCTCGCTCCCGCCTCCCGGCTAACCCTCCCACCCACCGAAACCATAGGTCGTCCTCACACCCTCCTTAAGCTGTGACCGTCCTGTCCTGGACACGAACGGCCGCTCCCCTGCCTCCTCCTGCGAAGACCTGGTATCGTAGAGCCTAACTCAGCAGAAATCCCATCGCAGCGCTGTTTGCTAACTTGTAATTGTAGCGCTTGATTGTACCTCTGCATTTACATCGTAGCGCTTTAGTCCCCTGCTGCTAAGCTTGTTGTTGTGGAAAAAAGCTTGTTGTTGTTGCTGCCATTTTAGGTGCATCCCCTGGCCCTTCCCCCACCTCGCTCCCGCCTCCCGGCTAACCCTCCCACGCTCCGCCCCTCCACCATCCATTTATGGCCAATGTCCCCACGCGCAGCGTCCACGCGCTACGGCCACGCCGAAGGTGCGCCAAAGGTAAGCCCGTCTACGCCTGTCCGCGCCTGGACCGCGCCCAGCGCCAGACCCCCTGCCCCTCGCGCTGCCCAGCCCTCCTGCATTACCTACGATGCCTCCACCCTCCTAGCCCTTAACCCCGGTCGCGCCCCCAACTGCGTCCAAGCCGCTCCTGGACACACCCATGGACCTTTCTCTTGCTACTCCTGCAAATTCATCGGCACCGACAACATCTCCGCTACGACCACACCACAGATTCCCGACCCCAATCACCTACAATGCATCCTTCTCAACACCCGATCGGTCCACAGGCACGCCATTGACCTATGGAATCTACTAGACACCATCTCTCCAGACGTCGCCTTCCTAACAGAAACATGGATGAACGCTTCCTCCGCCCCAGACATCACCATTGCCATCCCTGAAGATTATAAGATCACACGCAAGGACCGTACCGGCCACACAGGAGGAGGAATCGCTATCGTCCATAAAAAATCAATCCGCATCTCAACCAGCTCTGACGCCAACCTCGCCAACTCCGAACACCTTCACTTCCAGATCCACATCGACCCCAAGACCACACTCAGAGGCACCCTCCTCTACAGACCACCAGGACCCCGCGCAAAATTCAGTGAAGACATCACGGACTTCATCACTCCACACGCGCTCCCCTCCAAAGACTACATCCTTCTGGGAGACCTCAACTTTCACCTTGAAAAAATCAACGACCGCAACACCACCACCCTCTTGGACAACCTCGCCAACCTCGGACTTAAACAACTGGTCACTTCCCCCACCCACATCGCAGGTCACACACTCGACCCCATCTTCACCTCCAGCAATCATGTCTCCTTCAGCCACACTACGGATCTCCTCTGGACTGACCACAGCTGCGTTCACTTCACCTACAACAAGCCAAAACCCATCAACCACCCCCAACCAACTCTGCAAAGAAACTGGAACAAAATCACCATCGACCAGATCTCCTCATCGCTCCTTCTAAACACCCCAGCCCACTCTTCTAACCCAGACCAAGCCGCCGCCAACTTCACCCTATGGTTATCCAAAACCGCCGACACCTTAGCACCACTGAAAAAATGTCAAAGCAAACCTGGCAACAAGAAGGCCTCATGGTTCAACGATGATCTTAAGAAGTCCAAGAAACTCTGCCGCTCCCTTGAAAAGGCCTGGAAAAAAGACCCAACCACTAGCACCAAGGACGCCTTCAAAAACGCCACCCGCACACACCACCAACTAATCCGAAAGGCCAAGAAAACAGCATTCAAGGATCGACTTGACAACAACGCCCACAACAGCAAGGAACTTTTCAACATCGTCAAGGAATTTACCAATCCCTCGGCCAACTCCAACGACATCACCCCCTCTCAAGTCCTCTGCGACTCCCTAGCCTCATTCTTCCACAACAAAATTGCAGACACCCACAACAGCTTCGACAACCAACCCGGAGACCAACCCACCCAACCATATGCTGAACATTCTCCCCCCTTGAACACCCTTAACGACTGGAACCCAATCTCCACTGAGGACACCATCCGCCTGATGAACTCCATCCACTCAGGATCCCCCACAGACCCATGTCCTCACCACATCTTCAACAAAGCAGACTCCGTCATAGCACCGCACCTCCGAGACGTCATCAACTGCTCCTTCAACTCCGCCACCTTCCCGGAAAGCTGGAAACACGCTGAACTCACCGCCCTTCTGAAAAAACCCACAGCGGACCCCACCGAACTCAAAAATTACCGCCCCATTTCGCTCCTTCCATTCCCGGCCAAAGTAATCGAGAAAGCTGTCAACAACCAGCTCGCCGCCTTCCTCGAAGCCAACAAATCCCTCGACTCCTCACAATCTGGCTTCCGAGCAAAGCACAGCACTGAGACCGCCCTCATCACAGCAACAGACGACATTCGAACTCTACTGGACAATGGAGACACAGTCGCCCTCATCCTCCTCGACCTCTCTGCAGCCTTCGACACAGTCTGCCACAGCACCCTTTTACAACGCCTCAGAAACATCGGAATCCATGGAAAAGCACTTGAATGGATCACCTCGTTCCTCACCGGAAGAACCCAGAGAGTCCGCCTTCCACCATTCAAGTCCGAGGCCACTGAAGTCATCTGTGGCGTACCCCAAGGGTCCTCACTCAGTCCCACCCTCTTCAACGTATACATGAGCCCCCTCGCGGCCATCGCCCGCCAACACAACCTCAACATCATCTCTTACGCAGATGACACTCAACTGATCCTTTCTCTCACCAATGACCCCAGCACCGCCAAAACTAACCTACACGAAGGAATGAAAGAAGTTGCCGAATGGATGAAACACAGCCGTCTGAAACTGAACTCAGATAAAACAGAAGTCCTCATCTTAGGTACATCCCCCTCTGCATGGGACGACTCTTGGTGGCCGGAAGCCCTTGGAAAAGCACCCATCCCGACAGACCACGCATGGAACCTAGGCGTTATCCTGGATTCTTCACTTTCAATGAACAGACAAGTCAGCGCCATATCCTCATCCTGCTTCAACATTCTTCGCATGCTCAAAAAAACATTTCGCTGGATCCCCACCGAAACCAGAAAAACAGTCACCCATGCTCTGGTCACGAGCCGACTGGACTACGGAAACACCCTCTACGCAGGTACTACCGCTAAACTCCAGAAGAAACTCCAACGAATCCAAAACGCCTCAGCCAGGATCATATTAGACATCCCACGCAACGAACACATCTCTGGTCACCTGAAAGACCTCCACTGGCTACCCGTCAATAAGAGGATCACTTTCCGACTGCTAACCCACGCACACAAATCACTCTACGACATCGGACCAGAATGCCTCAACTCACGACTGTCCTTCTACACCCCCTCCCGCCAACTACGCTCTTCCAGCCAAGCCCTCGCCACTGTACCTCGCATCAACAAGACCACCATGGGAGGCAGATCCTTCTCATACCTGGCTGCTAAAACATGGAACTCACTCCCCACTTACCTTCGCCTTACCCAGAACCACCTAGCATTCAGAAAGCAACTTAAAACGTGGATATTTGACAAGTAATCCTCCTCCCCTCCCTAAGCGCCTTGAGACCCTCTGGGTATGTAGTGCGCTATATAAATTCTTTGACTTGACTTGACTTGACACTCAGCAGGGAAAATAAAGCACATACTTATGTACCTTGAATAATCCCTGTTCTAGTTAAAGACTGCTTTGTGGAAGGAAAGGAGAACTCCCTAGAGAAGGTGTCTTCAACCTTTTCTGTAACAAGAACTACTTATGTTCAATGAAAATCATATCAAGTTTCTAACATTTTTAGGGGGATATTCTCAAGAACGTGTGATAACTACCACAAAAGTAGCCTAAAGCACCTCTTCACATCGCAGTCTATCGCGGGAAAATAACACCGTAGTAACGTGGTCTTCCCAAGCCGGCGGTACTATGCGATAGGCCTAGGATTATGCGTCAACTGTCCGCGATAAAGTCAACGCGACATCGAAAAATGTGAAACACGTACATCTAAAAAGTTGAGATGAGGTCAGTCATGATACAAAAACCAGCGAAAATAAGCCACAGGCCTGCAAGTCCCATGCGTCATGTGGCAAAATGCACCTTAAATGCAATGGGAAAAAAGGGAGAAAAAAGAAACTACGTAGCACCATGGATGCACCCGAACCGAGTGCATAGGCCAACGCGAACCCCACAAGCCCCACAGACCACCAGCACGGAACAACGGGGTCGGGGAAGGCCAAGGAGAAGAGGGAGAGGAAGATGGGTTGAAGTCCGCAGGAAAACCAGATCAGCGTCACAGAGGTGACAGAACACGCAATGGAGGAATCCACGAGGCTCTTTAATGATGTGAAAAGCCAAACCAAGCACAAACCCGCTGCCAACAGGAAGGCAGCAACGGCGACAGGAGGTTAGAGCCCTGCGCCACAGGAGGAGCAGGAGGAAATGGGGGCCACAGTCATCAGTGTGGAGACCCTGCAAGGAGGCGGGAGTACGGACACAGCTCAAGAGGACATGACACAAAATTTACAGGGTGAGTAATGACCATGCACTCGGGGGACGGGGGAGATGGTCACAATGGCACACTTGCACAATGATGTGTGGCACACTGCACACCAACAATGACCCTGGATCATATCCGTTATCCCCGTGGCACACTGCAGCACACAAACATAGCAAGAACAGCACATCCACATTGATGACAATGTGGCACAAAGTGCAACACCGACACTTCAGAACAGAGGACATAACTGGCTGCTTTCATGCGCTGAAACAGGCCAACCATAGCTAACAGAGCAGGAAACTGTGATAAAGAAATGTATGCGTACAACCTCACATCCATCATGTAGTCCAAATGTCCAATGTCCTGCCTCAAAATCCAGCTACTCCCAAACAGTCACAATGTACATAGTCAAACAGTCTGCATGTAAACAAGAACAATGCGCCAACATACATGTCAACACAATGTCAACATGCATCTCCCCTTCACATTGCAGTGGGACAAACAACACCTCCTGCAGAGCCTACAGACCACTCATTACTGATGCTGGAGGAGACCACCATACCATCAACACCGACACCCTACAACACACCATGGACACCTTAGGCAACACACCCCCAGGAGCAGGGCAGCCAAGCTGCATAGGGGAGACCCCAGCCCCTGCACAGACCACACAGCAGGAAGCACCCGCCACCACGGCCGGCTCCCAACACTTCATCGCGGCACACATCGCATTCCAATGCAAGGTGAAAGATCACCAACAGGTGTGGGTGGGGTCCGACCTCATGGAAGCTGAACTAGATCACATACATGGGTGTCTAAGTCCCATCAGGTACCACCTACACCCTTGTGTGACTCACTTAATGTTTTCTTTACTGATAAAATTATCAATATTAAGAACAACATTCCTTTGCCCTCATCCCCTCACCCCCCTCCCTTACCTCCCAGAAACCCTTGCCGCTTGGATGCTTTTCCTACGATCTCCCTTTCTGAGTTCTGTTCACTCCTGCACAAAGTGAGCTCTGGCTCCCCTATCGACTGCTGTCCTCCCCAGGTTCTTAGGGACATCTTTTTGGCCTGCCCTGATCCTCCCCTGGCCTTACTCAACAACTCTCTGGCGTCAGGTGTGGTTCTGGATTCCTTTAAACAGGCAGTGGTGACACCAATCCTAAAAAAGATCAATGCCGACCCCACGGTCTTAAGTAATTATAGACCCATTTCCCTTCTCCCCTATCTGGCAAAAATTCTAGAGACTTATGTCACCCGGTGCCTGAGCGCCTTCATTGAGACTTCATCTTTCCTGGAGGCCCAACAAGCTGGATTCCGCCCCTCCATTCCACAGAGGCGGTTATTGTGGCTGTCATGGACACCCTCAGGAAGGGCGCCGATAATAACATCCCTCAAGCCCTGGTCCTTTTGGATCTATCGGCGGCTTTCGACACGGTCGATCACGCTATACTGATCGACCGTGTCAGGAACGCCGGTATTCAGGGCATGGCTCTTGAGTGGGTCAGGTCTTTTCTGGATAATCGCTCTCAGGCAGTGCATTTGTCTACCTTTTCGGCTTCCTACTCTCCCTTGTCCTGCGGTGTCCCTCAGGGCTCCGCTTTATCCCCTTTATTATTTAATTTATACATGCAACCGCTTATTTTTTCCCTTCGCAAGTCCGCCGCCACCATCTTCAATTACGCGGATGATTTACAGTTAATTTTTCCCACTGATTCCTCCCTTTCCTCACGTACTACTGTTCAATCCACCATGCTTAAGATCTCTGAGTGGATGTACCATAGTCAACTCAAATTAAATCCCACTAAGACTGAGCTTCTTTTGGTGGGAGGAGCTGCCAATCCATGGAATGACAGCTTTTGGCCTCCCTCACTAGGGCTCCCCCCCTGTCCTGTCAACTCAGTGAAGAGCCTTGGCGTGGTCATCTCTAGTGACTTATCCATGGGACCCCAGATCAGTGCGGTGACGTCATCCTGCTTTTACCAACTACGCAGGATACGAAAAATCTGTAGATTTCTTACCAGAGACGCACTGATCCTTGTCATTATGGCCCTGGTCACGTCAAGAATCGACTACGCCAACACCTTGTATGCCGGTATTCCTGCATACCTCCTTCACAAGTTGCAACTTGTGCAAAATCAGGCTGCTCGCCTGATCTATCACCAACCCCGACATCAACATGTCTCTCCGCTACTGCGGAGCCTTCATTGGCTCCCTGTAGCCAAGCGTTGCATTTTCAAACTGGGCTGCACGATTTTTAAAGCCCGAGCTGATCTTGCTCCTATTTTTATTTCTTCTAAATTAAAATGCTATGTCCCTTCTAGAAACCTCCGCTCCTCTGGCCACAATCTGCTAGTCATTCCAAAAACCAAACGGAAAAAACATGGCGGCTCCTGTTTTTATTTTTGCGCCCCCAAAATCTGGAATGCTTTCCCGCCTGCCATCCGTCACTGCTCCACCTATGGCTCTTTTCGTAAACTGTTAAAAACGTATCTTTTTCAGTCTGCTGTTGAGTAAAACACACGTCCCTGCCTTCCCGCATTTGTCATGAGCGCCATGAAACCGTACGGTGTCCGAGCGCGGTATAAAACTTTTTACCATACCATTACCATACCACATAGGAGACCCACACTGCGACAGAGACACATGCATTCTCATATTTCCTGTACTGAAGCATGCCCAGATCCCCGGAATGATCATTCACGCACCCACGCAGGACCTGCATACGATGGCCCAGGACACTCCTCTTACATATTGAATGGGCCACAATAAGGCCACATGTCCAAGGTCCAACACGCTGCCTGCGGTGACATGTTGGCGTCCACTGTACACAACACAATGTAATGTTGTCGGGCCCGGGGCCCTCATGCATACATTATGACCACACGGTCATACGCAGATAGTTTTTGTAACTGGCCATGGGCTCGTGCGCCCGGCCCCTTTATTGGCAGGACCACATGTACAGTGACGCCTGTGCTGGATGTGTGTGGGGTGAGTATAAGTCAGCTCGCAAGGAAAGGTTGGTGCTGGCAACAACTACAACAGTGAACACCAGTAAAACGGAAACAGAAAACACCAGCTTAACAGAGACAACTGTGGAGCATCATGGAGGTAGCCGGAGCAAGTACAGAGGTACAGAGGTCCCCCAATATGCATACAGAAGTGTCCATGAGTTGCAGTGTACTGTGGTTGGGGCACCTGGAGTGTCAAGCAGGATATCAGGCAGATACTGGCATCTGCTAGTACAACTGTTTTGACTCTTGCAGTTGGCGGTTGGAGGTGGACCTGGCGGTGCCCCCTATGGTGATGCGTTGTCTGGGCCGGTTAGGACTCGATTTGATGTGTGAGCCCTGGGGTAACGCAGTTGAGTCCGTAGGCAGCGGACAGTGCAGGGCTGCATACACATGGCGTTGATGACCCGAAGGTCATCATCTCAGAGGCCACCCAATATCTCAGTAGCCAGGGTCCCTGACTTAAGCTGCACAGTGTTAGTAGCCCCGGATGCACTGCGTCCGGCACAGGCACACCGCCACGGGATGGTTGACTTGCGGTGCAGTGAGAAGGCCCACGCAAGCTGAGCGGGTCCTTATCGGTGTCCAAGGTGAATGTGGGGGAGGGTTGCAGGGGACAGTGGAAGGTGTCATCCTGGGAATGATGCTGAGGGTAGAAGCCGTCCGGAAGCAGCAAATTGAGGAGTGGAATGCTACTGCCTCGTTTTTGCCACCAAGTCAGTATCACCGACTTGGTGGTGACGATAACCCCCCGTCCATGGACTCAGTCGCCACCAAAGTTCAACCAGAAAGCGTCTATGGATCTCGGGGACAGACTTAGTGGCACCAGAGCTGAAAGGGGATACAGTCTGCGATGAGACCTGTACAATGATATCAAGTCAGCCATAAATAAATCAAAACTGAGTTTGAAATGTGTGACCTACTCAACCGCAGTGTAGGCCCGAGGCAGCGGTCAGCGCAGGCCAGGCGCGGTTCAGCGAGCTCCTCCTGGAACTGTTACACATGACGCTGACATGGTATTTGGGGGTGACTTTGTGGTTGACGGAGGTAAAAGCACCAGAGCTGGGCGGGTGTTCAGTCAGCGACTATGACGTGTCCTGCCTGGTACGGACTGGATTGGATTGGTGTGAGGCCTGCTGGACCACAGTGCAGGTGTAAGCAGCAGTCAGCAGGGGCTCACAGCCACGTGTCATTGGCTTGCAATGCACAGAGTTAGTGACACCAGGGCAGTTGTCAGTAGTGTTCGATCACCTCCGTAACGATGATCCTTTTTCCCTCCGGACTGAAAAGCGTCATCCACTTACACCTCTCTGTGCAATGTACTATGCCAATGAAAAGACTCTGTTCCAAATGTGTGACCTACTCCAGCGCAGTGTTGCCCGAGGGTAGTAGTCTGCATGGGCACCCAGACATGTGTGTTTGGAATGCTATACAGAGACTTGGTGTCATCACATCGAAGGGAGCAAAGTGACATAAAAGCAGTCATAATGAATGTCCTCTGCCATAGTGTAATCAAGACTCAGTTCCAAATGTGTGACCCACTAGTCCGCTGTGTATGCCGGTGGAGTATGTCACCGAGAGGGGAGTACTGCGGGCCTGTGTCGCGGATGCCATGATGGTCTGAGGAGGCTGCCAGGGTTGCAGCACTCAGGCTTGGAGCTTGCACCGGTACATGGTGGGCCCTCTTCGACACACGCCGGTGTCAGCAGGTTTGCATTGAGGCCTGGGTGCGCAGGGCCTAGCAGGACTGGTAAGGGGACCAGCGGGCCGGGGTGCAGCAGACGTACAGGATGGTAGGCAACACCACTCACGGAGATGGCGTCGCCCTCGTGGCTGGGTGAGGGGTGCCGCCCCCCGCAAAAAAGAGATGTTGGGCTTTCCGGAAGAGAACCATGCCCAGAGCTATGTGCTTTTTATTCACACCCCTACGCTGGGCTGGCGTATGCAGGACCAGCCCACTCTGCTCACGCTTACAGGGGGGACGTAATAAGCTACATTTCCGTGATTTTCTCAACTGGCTGGGGTGACATGGTTGCGTCCACTACACTCCATACACCAGTGGTTTATATCAACATGGATATGTGTACAGTCTGCATACAGCAGTCTGGCCACTGCATCCATGCCACACTTTGCATTGTGTATATTCCTATTCATGGGTCACTTGCCTCCTTTCCACAGACTTGGTTCCCACCTCTCCCCACATTCAGCAATTGTGTGGCAGAGGTGCCATGACATGGCTGGTCACCGTTACCACAGTTACTTGTGTTGTCGTGTCTGGTAGGTGGGCATGTTGTTTGGCATTTTAATGGGAGTTTGTGACATGTGCATTCCCAGTGTTGTGAGTTGCATGATTGTGGAGTTGAGGTGTGTGGTGTGTTCATTTGGTACTTGCCAACGAGCAGCTAACTTTTGTAGATTCCAACCTGGAAGCGATGGTTGATGATGGACTGTCGGAAGATGTAGGACTCATGCACTCTGCATGGGTGGTTGGCGTCGACGTTGGTGGCGATTCCCCGGTGGTCCACTATTGCCTGCACAGTGAAGGAATGCGTGTGCTTTTGGTAGCGGATATTGTGTGCAGTGCTGCCAGGGGGCACAAGTAGGGCATGTTTACAGTCAATTGTCCTCTGACATGTGAGGGAAGGCAGCTATGGTGTAGACGCCTTGCTTGGTCTCCAGGTGTTCCTGCACAGTGTGGGAAAGGATAGGTAGTGTGGTACCAAGCTGATGATGGCATTCATGACAGTTGGGGGGGCTTGGATTGGGCTGGCTGTGAGACTCCTCCGACTCTGGCATTTGTTGGTTGGAGAGTCTCAGAGGCCAACAGGTGCAGCACAGACAGCAGCTTGCCAGGGATGTGTGTTGTCCGCTGTGTTGGTACCGTCAGCCTGTGGGCAATGGTGGTCAGGATGCGTAGGATGGTTGTCCTTTTGAGCCTGTGGTGGGCAATAATATTCCCTGGTATTGGGTCTGTGAGGTTGGTGCGTTTTCAGGCGGTCGCTGTCTCTGTCTGCGCTGCCTCAGAGTTGGTCCGGGAGGGGTTGGGAGGGGGGTCTGGGGGGTCCTGGGGGTGGTGGCGGAGGGTGTTGTGGCCCTGTTGGGACTCCAAGCTGCATGATCAGTACATCCATGGCATCTGTTGTTCTTCAGGTGTGGCTGTGGTCTGGGCTCCCTTGTCTTGTTCTGGTTGTAGTTCGACTTTGCACCAGGTCAGAGCAGGTGTTAGTTTCCTGCTGCTAACTTGCCTTAGCACGTATTTTGTGATCTTATTGCAGATCAGGCTGGTCGCTGAGAATTTTGAGGTGTGGTGTTGTCACAGATTTTTGCTCGGGAACGTCTACTCTGTATCTCATTAGCGATAGTTGCCGGGGTCATCTGTGGCGATGTTTTTTGAGGATGTTATCACCCGAAAACTGGTGATATAGGCTGTTTGCGCCAGCTTGGGTTGGGGTGATTAATTAATCGCCAATTTGGCTGCAATAAAGTGCAGATAACTCTGCGATAGCTCCTTGAAGATATGCCTCTTAGTGTGGTATTAGTGATCATGTCAGAAAAGGTTACATAAGTGGACACTAAACGCATGATTACCCACAGTATCACTTCAGTTCATTAAACACGGTAGCCATCCGTAAAGAAAGAAAAAGGCTTTATAAATTTAGAACGCCTCTACATGGGTAATACATGACAGCCATAGCTGCAATGCCCTGGCACCAAGTTTTAACATTAGTAATAAGTCTCCCTAATGCCTCATGATTTATCACTCAAATATCAGCTTATTAAATATATTTGAGAAATCCAACCACTTTTCTCCAAATATCAGTTTTAAGTTATGAAAATACACACAATTTCATTCCAAATACACACGTTTCAATTGTGTGATACATATATTAATTCAGCTAATTCAAGAAGGAGAGCTACTTATAAGTAGTTGAAGAGCTACCAGTAGCTCACAAGCTACTCGTTGGAGATTAGTGAGTCCTGGTTGTAATTTCTGAAATAGCACAGAGGGGACCTCATTATGTGTAGGGCGTACTTTCCCTGTGTGCACCCTGGCGCACCTTAAAACAGGTGCGCCGGGCGTGGACAGAGAAAGTGCACCCTGTTACATAGAATACGCTGCCCCAGGACAGCCCTGAAGTTGTGCTGGCCTGGGGGTAGTGCATTCAAGTAAAATACGGAGCGGCTTTGAAGCAGCCACTCCGCGTTTACCTGTGCAGGAAGCAACCTGCAAGCACATTTAAAGGGGATTAGAGATCCCCTTGCAGGCGGGTGCAGTCAGTGACTGCACTCGCCTGCATGGGGATGTCTGGGGGGTCCATGGAACCTCCTTTTCCCCCTCCAGAGGATGCTCTCAGGGGGAGCAATGTCAGTGCACCACCTGACAGCTCCTTTGCCTCTGCGTCTTCAATACGGCACAGGAGCAGAGGCAAAGGGGTTCCCTAATTTGTATGGGGCACTCCCGATGCAAATGAATGAACGCTCCCTGAAGATAGCGCTGTCGCTTTACGTGCACCAGTGCTATCAGTATTACAGAAGGGGCTGCGCACACATCTGCGGTCTCTTCTGAAATACCAAAGTGCGTGCAGAGCGGGCGCAAGCACCCGTTGCACCCCTGGGGCACTTGTATAAATCACACCAGATGACAATGGTTTTTTGGTAGTCCCTGCCAGAGCAAGCATATGTAGTATATTAAGGATTAGAATCCATCTGTGCTGAAGGAGGGTGGGAAGAAAGTCTTATCTTTATTCAGCCCATGTGAGGGGTAAGGAATGGCCATTGAGAAGATGCAAGTGTTGTACATGGGTTCCACACATTCATTGGCTTGTGCGTCGGATTGGTAACACGGGCACTCAAGCAATGCCCGAGGGGCAAGTCCGAGCTCCAGCAGTGGGCTGCTTTTTAGAGCACCCTGGGGGGCCTATTTGGGCGGTTTCTGTGTTGTTCGGATACCACCAGTGGCCCAGTGGGTGCCTGAGTGGCCTTTCTGGAGGCAGATGGGCGTCCATTACCTCCTTTTATCAAAAGGCAGAGGTGTCACTCCCTTTCCCTCGCTGCACCGGCTCATTAATGCATGCATATTGAGCGGGGGCAGGGGGCCTGAGGAGAAGTGGCCTCACTTGTTTTCAGGTCTGTTTCACCAGTGTAAACTAACTCTTGAATTTCCCCCACCCCCTCTTTTTAGTAAATTTGGTCGAAGCAGTGTTTTGCGGAAAGGCAATATGCAAATGTGGGCCACTTTTTTTTAGGGTACCCGGGCAGATTTTTAATCGCAATCCAACCCTGGTCCTCCACAACACAAACAAAGAACAGACAGAATGAGCCAGGGCTGCCAACAGGCAGAGGCATCCGATCCTTCCAAGACACTGAAGCAAAGGCTGATTTTGGGGAGTAAACTTAAGGCATGCAAATAAAAATAGTAAAGGAAAAGAATACATTGGAATTACCATTCAACGTGCTCCATTGGAAGCTGTGGCTTGTGGAGTCCAGTGTAAAAAGCTGCTCTTGCTGTATATCCACAGCAACCTCACTGTTGCTTCATTGAGGTCACTGAATATAAGTAACCCATATGGCCCTCAGTGCAAGTGGACAGATAAGAGTGATAACTATATCGCCATTATGAGTTGGTGCTCTTATTCATTGTACCCTGTACATACTGTTTGTGATACAAAATGCACCCCCTGTTAAATGTAAGCAGGTCAAACATGCCAACTCTTAAAGGGAGGGAACAGTCCAACAATTATTGGGACCTGTGTGTTTTTCACATTGTTATGCCTCATATCATTGGCGATAATTAGATCTCTGTGTCCAAATTTGTAGATCCAATAATTATTGCCTAAAAAATAGGCCACTTGGGCGAGGAGCATTGTGTCCTCAGCGTCATTTTTATTTACATCATCCTAACGTGATCAATTAGTAGGCAAGGCGAAAAATACTAGCTGGGAGGGCCAACCCTCCTCCTGCCACCTTCCTGCCCAGTCCTCTGCCATGGGCATCCCTTCTGGGTGTTGCTATGGGATGGGCCTTGTTTGCAGTTCTGTATTCTGCTCTGCCTGCCAGTCCGGTGCGTTGTGTCTTTGTTAAGGGCTGTCTTTGGTGTGTAAAGTCCAGGTCTGTAGGTCATGGTTGAAGTGTTGTGGGCAGGTATTTGTGGTTCTGTGAATTTTATTTACTCTGCTTTCCATTGATGGTTTTAATGTCTGAGTGAGTGATTCGTTTATCAATTTGGACGGCTAGAGCGGTTGCCCTCGAAGCTAAGCAAGTGGGTTCGAGTCTCGGCAGGGACGCTAAGCATCCTGTGATCCTGAGCAAATCACCATCTCCTCGTGGGTAACAAAATGAATGTGTCCGTCTGTGATGCAGCTGGTGCACATGTAAAGCGCTCTGATACCTTCGGTCAAGTTCGCGCCATATAAAACTCCCCCCTAAAAATGGTGACCTGTATGTTTCACCTCGGTTATTGATATTTAAGGAGATTGTTTGATCTCAGGAAAAGTAGGTTTTAAGCTCAATCAATGTATAGGCATACAGTAATCTCCCCACAGAAGCACCATTTCATTACACTTCTTCTACCGAGAACAGCAGTATCATTGCAACACGCCACCGGAAAGAGTTGTCACTACTGCGGGGATCTTCTTTCACAAGACTGACTTCTATGAAAAGCCCTCGGGTCCTTCTTATGCAACTGACCGTCTGTGGTGAGACACCAGCCCACTTCAGGGAGTTATTGCGCACACAAGGGCCAGTGCAAGGGGGTTACCGTCCAATGGGAAGTGGCATATTGCAAAATACTTCTTATCAATGAGACCACATTTGATAGCTTTAATGACAATCTAATGATGGAGCACCAGGGGCCTCATCCACGTGGGTTTGTCGCAGGGCAGCGCTGCAAGGAATCTTGCAGAGCTGTTGTGCCTCAAAAGAAAAGGGTAGAAATGCATTGTATCTATAAGATACAGAGCATTCCTGTCCTTTTCCCTGCACTCGTGTACAATGGGCTGCCATGCGCCAATGCAGGCATCCTTGCAACATGCAAGGGACACCTGCCTGCACAAAAACAGTAATGAGGTGTTTTCCTCTTTCTATTTGTGCTGTAGAATGCAGAACACTTAGAAAGATGAAAAAACATAGAGAAATAAGGATATTTCTCCTCATTGCGCCTATAATAGTCATGTGAACCGCAAACAGTTGTAAACTTACACTAACATGCAAGTTTATCTTTGTGAATCAGGCCCTATAACTTTAAAACTACAGAAAAAATGTAGAACTTCTACCAAAAAAGGCCCTTCACACGCCATAATCTATATTTCTGACACATTTTATATAAATCCGTTCAGTCATTTTCACACTAGGTCTGTTTAAACAATACTCTACCACACAACATGCAACTCCACTCCAGTGTACAACATGGCACTCCACTCTATGGCACGCCACCCCACTCTGTGATAGTCCACTTAACTTTACTCCACTCCACTGTCTGACATGCCGCTCCACAACACCCTACTTCAGTCTACCACATGCCAATCCACTCTACAACAGAACATCCCACTTCAGTTGAAGCTATTCCAATCTATGCCCCTCTACTCTAAGACACTGAACAAGACACCACTCTATTAGACACCTCTCCACTCCACTGCACGACACACCACTCCACAACACTCTACTCCACTCCACTGTATGTTGCTCTATGACACGAAACTCCACAACTGCCCACTCCAGTCAATGACACGCCACGTCACTCCACTCTATGACACTCCACTCTACGACACTTCACACTCTACGACACTCCACTCTACAACACTTCACACTAGACACGTCACTCCACTCTTTGACACCCCACTCTACTGTACAACATACCACTCCACTCTATGCCACTGCAGTGCATGCCACTCTACAATACTGTACTCCACTCTCCCACTCTGTGACATTCTACTCCACTCGATGCCACTCTACATCACTATATTGCACGTTACAACACCCTACGCTACTCTATACCACTTTACTCCACGAAACAGTATTGCATTATATTCCACTGTACTACACTACTCTACTCTACACCCCTTTATGCCACTCCACTGTACAAAACTCTATGCCACTCCACTCCAACTCCACTGTACGACACAACACTTCACTCTACAGCATGCAACTTCATTCTACGACACTCAACTGTACACTACTCCAGTGTATGCTACTCTAGTGTATATCACTCCACTCTACAAAACAACACTCTATGACACAACATTGTATGCCACAACACAGTACGCCACTCCAATCTACTCCTCTCCACTCTACACTAGTCCACCCTACGCCAGTGCACTATATGTCACTTCACTCTATGCCACTGTATTCTCCACCATTCCCGCTACGCTATTGCACTCTAAGTCACTGTACTGTACACCTCTCCACTCTACGCTATTCCCTCTATGCCACCAGACTCTATGGCCCATATGTATCATTCCAAATTGCGATCGCAAACGCCGAAATTCAAAGAATATCGATGTTTACGATCGCAATTGGGCTTAGAGGTATGTCTTAATGAAAAACTGCCTCCCAAAACAAGGAATCGCAAAATTTGCGATTCCCTATTTTGCGATTGCATTTAAAGAATCACAAACTGCGATTCCTTAAATGCAATGTAAGAAGCACAGAAAAAGTGCAATTTGGCCTTAAGGAATGGCAAAGTACCACCAACTTCAAATTGGTGGTAATTTGCGATTTCTTTGAAAAATGCATTTTTTTTTCAATTTTCCAAGCGCAATGTGGCGCACATACTTGCCCTTAGGGCATGTATGTGCACCACATGTGCACCCATGGTTATTTCAAGGGTGCACAGGGTGTCCTTTTGACACCCTTGCAACCTTGAAATTTGCATTCTCAATTTGCGATTCTCTAATTGCTAATCGCAAACTGAGAATGTCTTCCCATTCATTCAATGAATGGGGGGGTACTTAATTGCGAATCGCACTTTGCGATTCACAATTAAGGAATATGTAGGATTCGCAAATCTTTTTTGCAAATCCTACATACATCTCGCTTTGCGATTCTCAAATAGCGATTCTCTAAAATTCGCTATTTGAGAATCACAAAGCTAAACTTTCATACATATGCCCCTAAGTCACTCCACTCTATGCCATTCCACTCTACACCACTCCACACTGTTTCACTCTACGCTACTGTACTCTAAGCTATTCCATTCTACACCACTCCACTCTATGCCACTCCACTCTAAGTCACTCCACTCTACGCTATTCCACTTTACGCCACCCTACTCTATGTTATTCAACTGTATGTTGTTCTATTCTACATTACTCCACTCTATGACATTCCACTCTTTGTTATTCCATTCTACGCTATTGTACTATACACCATTCAACTCTATGCTGCTCCACTCAACGCTATTCCACTCTGCGCAACTACACTGTACGCTATTCCACTCTAAGCCACTCTACTTTACTATTTGCGACTCCAGTTTGAGCTATTCCACTCTCAACCACACCACTCCATGGTATTCCACTCTACGCCACTCCACACCTATGCTATTCCATTTTACGCCACTCCACTCTATGCCACTACAATCTACGCCACTCCACTCTGCACTATTCTCCTGTATGCCACCCCACTCTATGCTATTCAACTGTACACCACTCCACTCTATGCTGTTCTAGTCTATGTCACTACACTCTATGGGCCAGATACATCAAGCATCCATTTTGCGATTCCTTATTAGCGAAAAATAAGGAATCGCTAATAAGGAATAGCAAAATGGAATGCATCATGCAATCACACAAAAAATAGCGATTCCTTAATTGCGAGTCGCAAATTGCGAGTCGCAATTAATGAATACCTCCCCATTCATTCCTATGGGCCCAGAGGCCCATAGGATTGAATGGGAAGACAATCTCAATTTGCGAATCGCAATTAGCGATTCGCAAATTGAGATTGCGAGTTCAAGGGTGCAGGGGTGTCCAAAGGACACCCTGTTACACCCCTGAATGTGATCTGTGCACATACGTTGCGCACACACATGCCCTTTGGGCATGTGTGTGCGCAACATGAAACTTTGAAAAATGCACAAAAGTGCATTTTTCAAAG
Source organism: Lissotriton vulgaris (assembly GCF_964263255.1). Lineage (NCBI taxonomy): Eukaryota > Metazoa > Chordata > Amphibia > Caudata > Salamandridae > Lissotriton > Lissotriton vulgaris. The sequence goes on along the minus strand of NC_141689.1, from coordinate 246,859,084 downwards.
TTTTTGCAAATTACCATGAAGTTGTACTTCGTGGTAATTTGCGTGCCCTATTAGCGAATTCGCTATTTTTGATACTTTCATGCATTGCTTTTAAGGAATCTCAATTTGAGATTCCTTAAATGCAAACAATCGCATTTTAGCGAATTCTCTAATTGCGATTTTTGCATTTGGGATGCAGATTTTTGCATTTGGGATGATGCATCCCAAATGCAAAAATTGCACTTGCAAAGGGCCAGATTCTCAGAATCTGGCCCTTTTGCGAGCGCATTTCGCTTGATGCATCTGGCCCTATGTCATTCCATTTTACAGCACTCTATACAACTCCACTTTAATTTATTCCACTCTACAACACTCCACTATATGCCACTCTACACTACTCAACTCTACTGCACTCCACTCTACGCTACTCCATTCTATGCTATTCTACTCTACGCCATTCCACTCTACGCCACCCCACTCTATGCTATTCAACTCTCTGCCGATCCACTCTATTCGACTCTACTGCACGCCACTCCACTATACTTTACTCTATGCTACTGCACTCTATGTTGTTCCACTCAATGCTATTTAACTCTAGACCACTCCTCTGTATGCACGCTACTGTATGTCACTCCATTGTACTCTAGTCTACTTTATGTCACTCCACACTACGTCACCCCACTGTACGCTATTCCACTGTAAGCCACTTCACTCTATTATACGACACTCCACTGTATGATAATAGTCATGACTCTCTACTACAATGTACTGTAAGACACTCCACTTAACAACACTTTCACTCGACTACACTCCACTCTACAATTTGAAACACTTTTATATTATAAAATAAAAAACATTGACATTCAATGGAAAAAACAAAGGTTCACCGTTTGTTATAGTTAGGGAAACTATATTTATTCTATTCAAAACAAACAAACTACATAAATCAGAAATTCAAAAGTTATAACTATAACTTCAGTTTATAATTTATGCACTTTCAAATTATTGTAACATTATTTATTTATCAAGAGGTCTAGGGGAGCCCACCCCCGGGTCCGACATAGATTTTTATGGGCGGGGCTGAGTGGTCTGCTCCCGCAAGACAGAATAGGCTCTAGGGAGGCTACCTTCTTGAACGAATCTAGGAAAGTGGGCTGCATGGGGTAAAATTAAGCACATCTCATAACAGCATGACTGAGCACAAATAACGTGTGCGCTCCATCCTGGCATTTGAGTGGGACATGTAATGAGGTCATATGTGCCAATATAACATAACGTGCATTTGTAAAGCGCACGTTCACCCAGAAGTGTATCTTGGCACTGAACAGATGTTTACTGGTGCCCAACTCAATGGTACTCATTTTATCCACCTCAGAAGGATGAAAGGCTGAGTGGACTCCCTGGGATTTGAACCTGTGCCCATGAGGGCAAACACAGATCCATAGAGTGGGCGCATTAGTCCAAAGCCAGCAAACATGGTATCCCCTCTGCTGGCTGAATTAGGAATGTGAAGACGACAGGAGTCGCCTGCCACGGCCTCCATCCTGCAGCAGGCCAGCAGAGGAAGGATTTGTAAGGTAGATCAGGCTGTCTGCTCCTTCAGGCTGCGCTACGAGGTTTCTCTTGATCTAGCCTGTGCCAGCACAAAATCTGTGCCACCCTGGAGTGGCACCGCAACCCACCTGCTCCATATCCTGATTTTTTGTCTAGCCATGCATTTTATGTTGCTGAGGGGATGTATATCAGATGGTGTTCTGAAACATTTTTATTTTTTTGCATCGGAATATTTTATCAAAGTCACAGCGATTATGTTAATTAGTCTTGTCTTTCGAGTCATCATTTTTCCGTCCATTTTTTTTTACAATTTTTAGCTCTTCCTACCTACCCTGCTGATTTGCCTTCAGTGTGAGAGAGCGCAATTTGAATATAAAGTATATCATAGCCATATTTAGACGTATATATTATAAACGTAAGAATGAAATGCATATCGTAATGTGAAGTCGACGACAATAGCATAAAGTCAACTAAAGTGATAACATGGTATAGGAAATGTAAATGTATTTACACGTTAAACATGTATTAGATTTAGAAGGCCCGTATACATAATGGGTAAAGGTAGAAATGCTTACGAAATGTAGAACGTGCACAGTAGAATTCGTGTACGTGTGTAACTTTAAAATGGAGAACCGGCGAGAAATGTAACGTGGATAAATGTATAGAAGACTTATATAACGATGTAACCAATGAGAATATATAAGTTATATACTACGTATTTTATATTCTATGTAAATGTATCCAAGTATAATCAAGACTTTGCTAAAGTACGAATATATAAATGTATGCCAAAGGTTATACTGTGTAGAAGGCAGTTGGAGGAATGCTGGAAGAGTTTAGGTCATTTGTGATTATAACCTGACTGACCAAGAGTTTGCAGGAGCATAGTCAAATGTATGTAATTTAGTGGGCTTGTAAAAGTCGTAAATAGCTTGATGTGGACGTGAGAGCCAAGAAGTCTAGCACTTGTTAGATTTAAGGTGACAATGCCGGACGGAGCTTATTGCTCGAACGTGAGGAGAGACACTTTGAATGTGAACTATGTTTTGACAAGACCATTCACAGGACCTAGAAGGTTAAAGAATTGCAGTTATAAGTTAAAGTCTTGTCTAAGTTCATATGACATTTGATCTGAAAGAAAGTAAAAGTCGCCAACAAGAAGACGAAGATGACATCTAAGGAAAAGGGTCAACTTAACGAACGACGCAAGGAAGTGGACCAATGGAAGAAGCCAGAAGTTGACATCATCGGGGAAAGTCCGTGGTGGGCGTCGTTTCATCCACACTGTGATTGTGTATTTTAGGGACAGCACCCCGGGGAGGAGGGCAGAGCAATTAGCATTAGGCTAAGGCGAGAGCGAAAGCAAGGGTAGATGCCTTGAGCAGATGCGCTGAGAGATCAGAGCGCAAGGGAGCAGTAGGCCGAGGACCCTTAGAGAGCGGATGGGTAGGCAGAGAGGGTACTGCTTCTGAAACTTAAGAATTCCTTTAGAGGCTAAAGAGAGTTTGAACTTCTTTGGGAGTCAAACTGCTGACACCTTTTTAGGGAAGAAACTTACGAAGTAAGGATGTCACATAGCATAGAGTAGGGACAGTTTTAATTTGGTTATTTTCTCTTACTGCAGATGACGCAGAAGAAACCACTTCACACCGAAGCTTTAATTGCGGATCTAGAGACTGATTTTGTATTTTGTATACTCTGAGATTTATCCAGTAAGGATTGTATTGCATTCAAATTAATTCTTTATATAAAACTTTTTGAAACCTTATCAGTTGTAAGTGGTTCTTCAGAGTGGCGTCAGTTAATAAGGGCTTATCTAACCTATTCGGGGTCTGTCTTTTACTCAATGACAGATAAAACTCGATCCGAAATTGACGAATGAGATAAGTTATTAAATTGACCATAAATTGATATCAAAATCTCATTCCCCGCAGTTGGTAGCAGAGTATGATGGTTATCTTCTTGAGGAAGACGACCTAGGCCAGGTTAGTTTACCCCAAGGTCCCTAGTCATCGTCGATCAGAAGAAGAATTCCAGCCGAAGACGGTGCCGACGGTGCGTCGAGAGAAAAGCAGCAGAATCGGTCGAGAGTGAGTATAAGGGTCATGCGTTGTAAGATTGCGGTGTTTTATGTTGTTCCTGTGTTGTAATGTCAAGCGGAGTTGAATGCCTGTAGTGTGATTGAGGGAAGGTTGTGAGCGCGCGCAACCGGATAAAATCTTATGTCCAGAGAGGGCTTAAGTGGTTCGGGTGTATCGAACACCCAGAGTAATTTGTCTACCATTTAAAGGGGGTCATGAGGTACCATTGATCGCCCGCAGACCGATGATAGGGGGAGCGTTTGAGTGAGTGTATGAGTAAACGCATGCTGGTCGTACGTTTACTGTGTGTAAGTAACCTATCAGTTGAGGCAAGCGTCCGACCGTAAGAGGAAAGACGTCTCGCCAGTTGAGGTGACAATTACAGTTAGACTGTGGCCGTACAGTCAGAGAAAAGTGATCGCTTGGACGGAAGTAGTCATTTTTCGGCGTATGAATGAAACGCATGCAAGACCGTGAGACGAATTGAGAAAAGAAGGAAACTGCTGTAGAGGGAACAAGTGACGTCAGCGTAAGAGTCGCGCTAAGATTGATCGGTTAACGTAGAACAGCGTTGGGATAGGCTGATTAGCGAGAGTCGCACAGGGATTGGTGGTTGTCATCAGGACATAAACAAGGAAGAGAATTAATAAGAGAAAATCGTAGATTATCAAAAATGAAGTGCTTTAAGGGTTTAAGAAAAATCTTTAGGAGGAATAGAAGAAACTTATATGCCGGAGAAGAAGCTCCACCAGAAGGCACACCAGCTTATCATATGGCAGTAAATGTAGGCTTACACTCAATAATGTGGATCTCCGAGTGGAATAGGCTAACTGAAGGGGAAAAGGAACTGATGTTTCCGAGATTCGGAACATTTAAACTAGACGTGTTGAACCAACTGAAAGCGGTAATGCTTGCGACAAGACCTCTACCGAGGCCAACACAATTCGAAGCCCTTAGTGCATGGTTTAGAGCGGCACACGAGAAGAGTTTAAAGAGGCGTCAAGAACGAGTGAGACGATCAGTAAAGGCAGTACAGGATGCCAAATGGGATGAGGAAGCTAAGAAGTGGAGAGTGCAAAAGATAGAAGCAGACAAACTGTTCACCATGATAGAAGCCACGGGAGAGAAGAAACCTCTAGAGGAAGAAGATGAGGAAAGCGAGACGGAGGAGGATCTGATAGAGAGGCTATTAACAGATAGACCACCTCCGTATAGCGGTGAATCCGCAAGTCCCATATTACAGCAAGGGGACGGAGCTAGATGGGGAGAATATAAATCGATCCCAGTAGCAGAGTGGGACTCCAACAAGATTGAGGAAATACCTCAAACTAGTTCCGAACAGAGAGTAGTGGGAAGATTCGTGGTCCAGAAGGTGCCAGAGACGCAATGTGCAAGGTCGTACCTAATGCCAGACGCTTTACAAGTTCCTGTTACCATAGGCCCTATTGTGTCAATCTACAACCCAGAAGGGGTCCAGCAGGAGGAACAGGCACGATGGGACAGTGAAAGAGCAGAAGTAGAGAATAGGAATGCCACAATGAATCCACAAAGGCAAATACTAGCACCAATGAGTCGGAGTACCCCATTAGATTCTGCAACGGGTCCCAGGATAGAACAGAGAGGTCAAAGAGGGCCAATGGATTTGAGGGGTCCTAAACCGAAGTCCTTTAAGGAATTAAGAGAGTATTTGAAAGAATGGGAAACTACCGAAGAGGCTCGGAGTAGGAGTTTAGAAACGGGCCCTGAGTGGAGAGAAGAGGACAACAGGATTCTCTCTCATTGTGGAGCTGGCGAAAGCAGCCCCGAGTGGGAGAGAGGGAGTCAAGAAAGCAGAAGAGATACTTGTCCTACGGTTAGCGACCATAAGCACATGTGCGATGACAGGAGTGCAGGGTGTGGCGAAGTGCCTCGCGTCACCTTCAGTGAAGGGGAACGTAGGACACAGGAGTACCGGAATACTTTTAGGTGCACACACCATGCCCCAGGTGAAGATGTGAGACACTGGAATCACGGAAACATGGAGAGTCGCGAAGCGTCTCGACATGCATCCGGGGATAGTGGACGGAGTCATGAGAACATAGGGAGTCGCGAAACGTCTCGCCATTCATCCGGTGATCACGAAAGAGATCACGGGAGCATGGAGGGCCGTGAAGGACCTTATCGGTTATTAAGCGACACCAGACAACAAGCGAGCTATAGTGGGTTAGAACAGAACGGTGGATCCTATCTCATATCTGGAGAAACCGAGCCGAAAAGACGGAATGTAGGGTTGGGGGACGGAGCATTATTCCACCATACCCCACGTGAAGATGGAAAGGCTGGGGATCTAGAGAGGTGGGAACAAAGAAACGGAAGCAAGACTCCTCATAACTCACCTGTGCTCAGGCGTAGGGCGCATAGTGGAGGAGAAAGGGATATGCAAGAACAACCTAGGACTGACGTACTGAGAGCCGAAATAAAAGCAAGACGCATAGATGTAATGAGTTTAAAATCAGACTTAGATGAAATAATTGACGGCACAGTGGCAATCGAGAGATTAGAGCTGTACGCACCAGATGAGATACTGTTTTTATCCAAAGATGTTACTCGGAAAGCGAGAGCAGCTCATGAAAAGTTATCTGAATTGGCAGAAAAGTACATGATAGACATATCACGAACTAAGGCTTTGCAGGCCAATCATAGGCTGAATTGCACGGATCTAGATTTAGATGAGCGCAGAACGATTGGGCTAAGAGTACACATAAGGGAACTGGTCATGTGTATTAGAATATGGAGAGATCTGGATAGATGGGAGGAAAGATGGTCCAAGAAGGGCTCTGTCAGACGGAGTGCACTTGGGAAGTCCCAGGACGCAGATTTGATGCGAATGGAAGCTTTCCCTTTGCGAGAAATCGCAAACGGAAGCTACGTTCACGTGCCCTGGAGTAGGGGGGATTTGGCGGCATTTACCAATTCCTTCCCAAAGCTTAGAGATAATCCCGTCGAGTGGTACAAACAGGTAGAAAGATTCGTGAAGATCTCGAAGGTACTGTGGATCGATTTGAACACACTGTTCGATATCGTAGTACCCGGAGATTTGTGGACGGCGTGCAAGCTTAGTGTTGAATGGCCTAATTGTGAGCCTCCGAGAGATACCCGGACGAATGGCCCATCAGTTAGAGTCATGGAAAAATACGAGAGAGTAATAACATGGCTAAAAGATAAAGTGCCGGTGCAAGACATAGACTGGGTTAAGATAGATCGAACTACTCAGGAACCGAAAGAGGCAGTTCATGAGTTTTATGAAAGGTTGCTGAAAGCATTCAAGCAGTACAGCGGGTTAGATGTAATGGATCCTAAGGACATAGGACAGTTTGTATCGAAGTTTGTCCTCGGATTGAGACCAGAAATATGCCTCATGATCCAACAGCATCTGATCTGTTGGCAGAACAAACCTTTGGATGAAATTCTGTGGTATGCAAGGTACTGTAGTGACGAGATAGATTCTAAGGCAAAGAAGCTCAAGGAAAAGTTAATGCTAGTGCAAATGCAAGCTGCTGGAAAGGATAAACAGCGGCAACAGGGAACGGGAACGCAAGCGAAGAAACAGAATAATCAGAGCAGAGATGAGGAAGAAAGACCGAGACCGAGAATGGATATCGCGACACTGAAAAAGACGACGAGATGCCATCAGTGTAATGAGGTGGGACATTGGCGACGCGAGTGTCCTTACAATGTTGAGACAGGGGAATTAGAACAGGAGGAGGAAGAGGTGCAGAACAACGTGGTTAAGGGAGCCACAGTCCCGAAGGGCAAGTTTGTCAAAGGGGGGACTCAGACTCCTCGAGCCCGTTTCCTCAACCACCTCGCATTTCAAATGGAGGGAAAACCTACAGACAGATGCCATTGTTTGTAGGAGGAGAGGAATGCTACTACGTTGATCCGCTTACAGGGCAGCGGGCGAGTAGGGAGGAAGATTGTACTCTAGGAGCCGCCTTGGAAGTAGATCAGAGGGGACCATACGTTGAGGCTGAAGTAGCAGGATGTCCTACAACCTTTTTGGTGGATACGGGGGCCACTCGATCCACGTTGAGATCCGCGGTAGTCCCAGGTCTGCCAATATCAGGAGAGGTGGTTCAGGTGGTAGGAGTCGCAAATAAAAGGATGACGAATCCTCTGACTGAACCAGTGTCAGTAAGGATAGGGAATTACAGTGACGAACATCAGTTTGTGATATGTGATTCTAGTCCTGTGTGCTTACTAGGGAGAGACTTACTGTGTAAACTGAATTGCACGATACATTGCACACCAGAAGGAGTAGAGGTGCAGACCAATGACGAGGATGCTGATTTTAAAGTTATGAACTCGCAGGAATGTGTGGAACTATATCCTACCTTAACAGTGGAGGAGCTTCCACAGGATTTGAGGGAGAAAGTGTCAGCTGAGGTGTGGGATTTTACTGGAGAAGAAATAGGATTGATCAAAGGAGTAGAACCGGTAAAGATCTTGGTAAGACCCCATGCTGAGTATCCAAGAACACCACAGTATAAGCTAACGCCAGAGACGATTGCAGGAATAAAGCCTGTGATCGAATCCATGATTAAACAGGGAATACTGAAGGAGATCGTGGGTAGTCCATGTAACTCACCGATCATGGGTTTACAGAAGCCTAGTGGAAAATACAGAATAGTGCAGGATCTTCGAAAGATTAACAATATTGTTGTCTCATGTTGTCCAGTGGTACCGAATCCATCAGTGATATTATTTCAGATACCGTTCCAAGCTGAATGGTTTACCGTGATAGATTTGTGTCAGGCTTTCTTCTCGATACCGTTAGACGAGGATAGCCAGTATCTTTTCGCTTTTAAGCTGGAAGATCGCGTTTTAACATGGTGTCGTATCCCTCAGGGGTATACAGAAAGCCCATCGATTTTTAACCAGCTTTTAAAGAGAAATCTTGAAAGTCTAGTACTGCCCAAGAACTCAGTTCTAGTCCAGTACATAGACGACCTCCTAGTTGCGTCAGAAACAGAGGAAGCTTGCAGAGTAGACACCATCACTTTGTTAAATCACTTGGCCGAGAATGGGCACAAGGTGTCTCCAGGTAAATTGCAATATTGTAAGACTGAGGTGCAATACTTGGGTCATAGGATTGAAAAGGGAAAGCGGAAGGTGTCTCCAGACAGAATAGAGGCGATTATGAAGATGAACGCGCCTACAACACAAAGAGAAGTTAGGATGTTTCTAGGCATGGTCGGTTATTGTCGACAGTGGATAGCAAACTTTTTACTGAAGGCTAAGCCGTTATTACAACTGACGCACAAAGGAGTAAGTGATCCGGTACCATGGGACAAGGATTGTTTGATGGCATTTTTGCAGCTGAGGGAGGACTTATGTCGCGCCCCGGCTTTGGGAATGCCAGATTACACTAAAACTTTTTTGCTTTACTGCTGCGAAAGAGAGGGATGCGCTTTAGCGGTATTAGCTCAGATCCACGGAGATGCGCGCAGGCCAGTGGCGTATTTTTCGGCTACATTAGATCCAGTAGCCGCAGCGTTGCCCGGATGTCTCAAATCCGTAGCTGCAACGGGTGTCAGTATTGAAAGATCTGAAAGCGTGGTCATGGGACACCAGTTAGTGGTGTATGTGCCGCATTCTGTGGAATTGTTAATGACTAGGACGAAGACTCAGCATCTGACGAATAGCAGGCTCACACGCTACGAGCAAGTCATACTGGCTGCCGAGAATGTGACCCTAAAAAGATGCTCTGTCTTGAATCCTGCAACTTTGATGCCACTTCCGAATGAAGTGGAAGATGAAAATTGTACAGATCATGACTGCCTCGATGTGACTGAACTATGTACCAAACCGAGACCTGATATCGTAGATGAGCCATTGACAGACCCAGACGAAATTTTCTTCGTTGATGGTTCATGCGTAAGAAACGATGTTGGTCAGCTGAGAGCAGCTTATGCAGTATGCACGATTACCAGAGTTATAGAAGCCGCTTGCCTGGAAGGAGTACACTCCGCACAGGTAGCTGAAATTGTTGCTTTGACTCGTGCTTGCTTAGCAGGCGACAAACTTCGAGTCACCATATACACCGATAGCCAGTATGGTTTCGGGGTAGTTCATGATTACGGGCAGTTATGGTCTCAAAGAGGTTACATGACCTCCTCGGGTTCTCCCATTAGGAATGGAGAATTCGTGAGACTTCTGTTAGAGGCTTTGCAAAAACCTATGGCCATAGCCGTGGTCAAATGTGTTGCGCATACAAAGAACCTTGATTTTGTGGCACAAGGAAACCGCTATGCGGATGAGGTAGCGCGCTATTGCGCAGAACAAGGATATTCTCACACTGATGTGAAAGTGGGGGGAATACAAGAAAGAACTGAATTGACGATGTTGTTAGACACTGTAGATACGTGGGATGAGTTAAGGAGTGTTCAGGAGAATGCACCAGATGTTGAGAAAAAGGGCTGGGAAACAGCGGGTTGTGTGAAAGGCGAAATGAATTTTTGGGTCTCTGCCGATGGGAGAGCTGTTTTACCAAATGAACTTGTTAGTCCAATGGCAAGGAAATTGCATGGATCAGCACACATAGGAAGAGATGCTATGGTGAGAGTATTCAGACAAACGTGGTTTAATCCTAAGTTTAGAGTAGCGGCAGAAGCCGTATGTCAGCGATGTGCGATCTGTCAGCAACTAAACATGGGAAAGAGAACACCAGTTACCTTGAGTCACATTGGGAGGTCTGGGGGGCCTTTCAATAGAATGCAGCTTGATTTTATAGAAATGCCTCCATGTAACAGACTCAGATACGTTTTAGTGATTGTCTGTATATTTTCTAGATGGGTTGAGGCTTACCCTACACGTAGATGCGATACACTTACAGTAGCGAAACTGTTACTTAGAGAATTAATACCGAGGTTTGGGGTGCCATCCTCTTTGGAATCGGACAGAGGAACTCATTTTAATAGCGAAGTGGTAAAGATGCTATGTTCAGCTTTGAATATCGATCAGAAGTTACACTGCAGCTATCGACCAGAAGCTTCAGGGATTGTAGAGCAAATCAACAGTACCATCAAGTCCAGACTGGCTAAAGTTTGTTCATCGACATCCCTGGGTTGGCCAGACGCACTTCCAGTGGTTCTTATGAGCATACGTAGTACACCAGATAGAAAAACAGGTCTCTCTCCACATGAAGTGCTAATGGGGAGAGCTATGAGATTGCCATCGGTTCCGACTGCAGCGCTAGTGAACATCACAGACGACTTGATCTTGGATTACTGCAAGGGACTATCTGATGCCATAAATTCTGTGTCCCTCCAGGTCCAGGCTGCAGAGGTTCCATCAGCACAGGACTTGTGCCATGACCTGAGTCCGGGAGACTGGGTCCTGGTGAAGAAGCATGTCAGGAAGAACTGCTTAGATGTGCGTTGGCGAGGACCATTTCAAGTCATACTTGTCACGAACACTGCGGTGAAGTGTGGAGGCCTGCCAAACTGGATACATGCCTCACACACCCGAAGAGTGCCAACACCTCTAGAAGAAGCAACTCCTCTCTTGGATGAGAATCTAGCGGAAAACGGAGAAGCCATAGAGGGGGAAAGCCAAGCTGTGGAGGTGATCGAAGGAGCTGAGACTGTGCTGGAACAGGACGACGAAGGTCAGGACACTAGCGAGACCGAAGTCGCCTCGGGAGAAGAAAGTAACTGGGAGACTGAATCGGACACTGAACAAGTTGAGAGTGGCAAGGAGACAGGTCCAAGAACAAGGAGCAGAAGGACAAGGAGTGACGAAGCCAGTTGGCCGGAGAGAAAGAAAAGGCCAAGCTCAGAAGAAAAGCAGGAAAGAACTCTTGTCCCGATCGCTGAAGAATCGGATCAGGAGGAAGAAACGACAGACTCAGGAACTGAGAGTCCACGAAGGTCGAGAAGGGTACGTGTGCCCTGCAGAAGGTACGCCACCCCAGAGTGGACTTATCTAGCAGATGTCTTGGGGACAGAAATCTGGGAGAGTGAAGAGCGTGAAAGTAATCGATCTCGATCCATTTGTGGCAGTGGAGATATGGATGTTGACGCCTGGACTCGAGACTGAGGGATTACTGACTTTCACACTTCCCATACCCCCATACTTGAGTCGGATCAAAGATTTAGTGTTGAACAGATTACAATTTCCAACATTTGGTCATCAAATATCAGAGGAAGAAGAGAAAATCATTCGTTTCGAGTTGTTGGAACTTGTTGCAAGAGCTGCAGGTACGAGAATAATTGTTGATACTTAAAGACTTTTTGTATATATGTTGTAAAGAAGAAGATAACCTAGCGCCGAGTGGAAAGAAGAATAAAATTAGGGATTACATTTAGAGGACGGAGAAGGGCTAGGGTTGTCTGCTGATTAATAGTATTAATTTGCATAATCACGTTATTAGGATTAGTAAAATTGTATAAATGGTATAGGTCGAACCAGTTACAAAGATCGATGAGAGATCAAGAAAGGAGACTAGCTGTGTTGCAAGATCAACAGTATAAGAGTCTGAGAGCACTTGAATCGATAAAAAGAGGGAATGATGTAATTAGTTCTGTATAAAAGGTTGTATTCAAATTGCTTTTAGTGATGACTCCTAAAAGTCATCAAAGGGGGGAGCTGAGAGAGCGCAATTTGAATATAAAGTATATCATAGCCATATTTAGACGTATATATTATAAACGTAAGAATGAAATGCATATCGTAATGTGAAGTCGACGACAATAGCATAAAGTCAACTAAAGTGATAACATGGTATAGGAAATGTAAATGTATTTACACGTTAAACATGTATTAGATTTAGAAGGCCCGTATACATAATGGGTAAAGGTAGAAATGCTTACGAAATGTAGAACGTGCACAGTAGAATTCGTGTACGTGTGTAACTTTAAAATGGAGAACCGGCGAGAAATGTAACGTGGATAAATGTATAGAAGACTTATATAACGATGTAACCAATGAGAATATATAAGTTATATACTACGTATTTTATATTCTATGTAAATGTATCCAAGTATAATCAAGACTTTGCTAAAGTACGAATATATAAATGTATGCCAAAGGTTATACTGTGTAGAAGGCAGTTGGAGGAATGCTGGAAGAGTTTAGGTCATTTGTGATTATAACCTGACTGACCAAGAGTTTGCAGGAGCATAGTCAAATGTATGTAATTTAGTGGGCTTGTAAAAGTCGTAAATAGCTTGATGTGGACGTGAGAGCCAAGAAGTCTAGCACTTGTTAGATTTAAGGTGACAATGCCGGACGGAGCTTATTGCTCGAACGTGAGGAGAGACACTTTGAATGTGAACTATGTTTTGACAAGACCATTCACAGGACCTAGAAGGTTAAAGAATTGCAGTTATAAGTTAAAGTCTTGTCTAAGTTCATATGACATTTGATCTGAAAGAAAGTAAAAGTCGCCAACAAGAAGACGAAGATGACATCTAAGGAAAAGGGTCAACTTAACGAACGACGCAAGGAAGTGGACCAATGGAAGAAGCCAGAAGTTGACATCATCGGGGAAAGTCCGTGGTGGGCGTCAAGGGGCGTTTCATCCACACTGTGATTGTGTATTTTAGGGACAGCACCCCGGGGAGGAGGGCAGAGCAATTAGCATTAGGCTAAGGCGAGAGCGAAAGCAAGGGTAGATGCCTTGAGCAGATGCGCTGAGAGATCAGAGCGCAAGGGAGCAGTAGGCCGAGGACCCTTAGAGAGCGGATGGGTAGGCAGAGAGGGTACTGCTTCTGAAACTTAAGAATTCCTTTAGAGGCTAAAGAGAGTTTGAACTTCTTTGGGAGTCAAACTGCTGACACCTTTTTAGGGAAGAAACTTACGAAGTAAGGATGTCACATAGCATAGAGTAGGGACAGTTTTAATTTGGTTATTTTCTCTTACTGCAGATGACGCAGAAGAAACCACTTCACACCGAAGCTTTAATTGCGGATCTAGAGACTGATTTTGTATTTTGTATACTCTGAGATTTATCCAGTAAGGATTGTATTGCATTCAAATTAATTCTTTATATAAAACTTTTTGAAACCTTATCAGTTGTAAGTGGTTCTTCAGAGTGGCGTCAGTTAATAAGGGCTTATCTAACCTATTCGGGGTCTGTCTTTTACTCAATGACAGATAAAACTCGATCCGAAATTGACGAATGAGATAAGTTATTAAATTGACCATAAATTGATATCAAAATCTCATTCCCCGCAAGTGCTTTGCTCTTTTTGATGAGCTGTTCACCAGCGCCACACTTGTTTACTGAAAGTCTAGCCTGGATTCATTTACATTTGGGGTCAGGCATATGTTTGTGTTCTTCAAACCTCTGAGGAAACAAAGGACTACCTCACGGAGGAAATAATACATTTTCTGGACCAGCGCAAAATGTGAAAAGTAAGGTGTGCTTCCGATGGTGGTGTACATTGCAATCTTGAGAGTGCTAAAATATTTCACGCTACTGCAAGTTTCTCACACTGAGACAGTAGGCGTCGGGCTAGCTAAATGAGAGCATTGGCCTAACGAAGAGGCTATTAATGTTGGCACATTTGCCAAACTTTAGTAAATGCCCTGTTCTCCACTCTTTCGAAATCCCCACCTCATTTCAGGCAGGGATCCAATGTCAGTGCCGGATTGGTAAGGCGGGCACTCAGGCAATGGCCGAGGGGCCGGTATCCCACTTCCATCAGTGGGCCGTTTTTTTGGGCAGCCTGGAGGGCCGATTTGGGCTGTGTCTAGTGTGTTCAGATGCCGCCAGCAGCCCCAGTGGGTGCCTGAGTGGTCTTTCTGGAGGCAGATGGGCATCCATTACCTCCCTTTTATCAAGGGGCAGAGGTGTCACTCCCTTTCTCTTGCTGGGCCGGCCAATTACTGTATGCATAGTGAGCGGGGGCAGAGGGCCTGAGCAGAAGTGGCGTCCATTTTCAGGTGTGAACTAATCCGTGCATTTTTTTTAAATCTAAGTAAAGTGAAGAAAACATGTCTCTGTCAGAGACGTCCCTTTCCCTTCTTTTTATAAAACTTCCCCGAAGGAGTGTTTTGCCGAAAGGCAATGTGCAAAGGTGGTCCACATTTTTTTTGCGCGCCCGGGTTGATTTTTAATCCCAATCCAACCATGTCCAATGTTCCAAAAGTGAAGCTGTCGCCGGCTTGGCCAGAAGTCCTGTCCTATTTAGGGATGGCCTTTCGATGCCATGTTGGCCACGTTTGTTCTGGGGTGGATCGCATAGTATGCTGGTACATGTCAGAAAAAACTATTATTTCTCCCATACCTTGGGAAATAAACTCAGGTGTGTCAGGAACATAGATTTGCATTCATTTTAAATTAAACAAAACACATTTGTCTCTAAAATATGAAAAAATGTTTTGCTGGTGCAACATGCCGACATGGCATGGCGGGCCGGCCAGCATTCTGTGTTTTTGCCAAAAAAAGCTTTTGCTTTGTTGGTAAAAGCATTTAAGCAAAAACACAGAATTTGGCAAGAGGCCTTGGCTGAGCAGGATGTGGCTATTGCGGCACAGACGTTTTAAGGCATGGGTAAAGTGGGCTATGGCCCAGGGCCCCAGGCTCTCAGAGAGGCCTCTGATAGAGCCAGCTCTCTTCTGCAGAACTTCTTCCCCTGATGACCTTGAATAGTTCTTAAACAGATTGTTTTAAACAGATTGTTTTAAATACAGTTTTCCTTAAAGATGTTTTAATGGGGGTGATGTATGAGATTATATCACGGACATTTTGCAGAGAAATGTTTTCATGTTTCGTGCAATTCATAACAAAAGTTTTTTTTAATCAAAACAGGAACTCACATACCAGAAATGGGAGAGGGTAACCAAGATTATTTGCAGTAATATTAGTGAGCTGGTGCTTTGTTACTATACTGAAAACACACAACACTATCCCTGAATGTTAGACGTAAACACATTTAGAATTTGGACAGGTGTGCTCCTGCCCTGTCAGTACCTGGCCAAAGAGGTTATGAAAGAGCTGAAACTGGATCATAAATTCAAAGCTGTTCCGAACAGGGGGCCCCAAAATAAGTTTGGCCCAGGGCCTCCAAAAACCTTAAGCTGTCCCTGTGTTGCGGTGGACACAGTGCCACTGCCACCTCTGCTGCTTGGCGGTCCCTACGCCTAAGTCTAAATGAGACCAGTACTGGAGATGTTAATCCCATTAAACCCTTGGCTATGCAGCAAATACAAAATGATGCCGTGCCAGCATTGTGGCAATCGTCAGATGCATATTATGTGAAATAGAAGAAAGACTGGCATACAGTGTGGAAGATAAGAGACCAGCTATTCTGAGACATTGAGCTGACCCGTGACTTACTCTTCAGCAGTGACAGTGGTTTGCCAACAAACAATTGAAAGAATGAAAAAGTATGGTATCTCCATCTTCTGAAAGAAAATCGAACTTAGAGCATGCTCAAACACGAATGCAAGTTACTAGAGAAACAGAAGGAAACAGTAAAGTGCAAAAGTTCTCTGGGCCGTTGAAAAATGTTAAACCTGATCAAGATGTAAACTGGCTAAAAGAGATATTGTTTGGCCCGCATATAGCAATATCCAAAACTTGAGATCTTCAGAGTCATGGCTAACCACTAAGGATTTGGATGAATGTCACGAATACTGATGTAAGCAAACACTATGTGGATGAGTCGTTAGCAACCACTTTTGTTGAGAGCTGCCCTCATGCCATGTACTTGGGATATCCACATGAGATAAATTGACATATAATGAGGGCCACTGGAATTATGCCGGTAGCCCATCTGGTCCCAGTGTCTTCCCCGTGTCCAGGGACATAAATGCATTGCTGATCTCTTCTAGTGAGATCCGCTCATTAAGTGTTTCCCTGTGCGCTGTTGTCGCCGCAGACAGTTGTATAAGGTTTAAAAACCGCTCTAGGCTCTGTCTGCAGCATTGCCCCTTAGATTGATACAGCTGAGTGTAGTGCTGTGTCATGGCTGCGTGAATTTCGCGTTGTGTATATAGTATGCGAACCAGGCCCGCAAGTAACGTGCCTATCGGCTTAGGGGTGTGTTCTTGCCTTATCAGTCAGGCAAGCATCCGACCTGCCCGGTCAGCAGCGGCATGCGTTCGAGCCGTGTGCGCAACATAGTTATGGCATCGGAGGCATTCCAGCTGCTCAGCATGCTCTGCACGCAATGCCTCCAGATGTCACGTGTCCCTACCTACCCTCTCCCTGTTTGTTTTGTGCCGCAACAGTTGCGCTTCTATCCTTTTAAGAGAGTCACACAGCTGTTTGCGTGCATTCTAGGTGGCTCCCAGGCAATGCCCCCTCATCGTTACTTTAAAGGCTTTCCATTCCACTAATGCAACCATCTCCTACCGTGGCCTCATTAACTTTGAAGTATTCGAGGATCACCGACCCTAGGGAGGAGCGGAATGCTGGGCCTTCCAGCGCAGCAGGCTGGAGTCGCCATGTGGGGACCGGGGTCCGGTCCACCTCCCCAGGCGAGCTGCAGCAGCTGGGGTTTGGATCAGAGTTTGTCCGACCTAGGTATTCAATCTTCCGGAAAAGGGGAGCAGAGCATGCAAACCCACCATATGATCAAGCCGCACATGAAGTCCATGTACCACGGAATAGTAGTACGCGCATCGAGATTGAGGGTGCGCCATATATCTAATAGTGCCCAGTGAGTGAGCCAGTCTGCCAGGGCCTGCGCGTTAGGAGCAGCTGCAGTTCTGATGAGGGGTGGGAATGATCTGTCTATGTCTACGTTAAGCACTGAGTTGAACTCCTCCCAGCAACCATGGGACTCCACTCTTCCTGGCGAGCACCCCAGTTAGGTTATCCAGAAAAGAGGACTGGTACACATTTGGGGCATAAAGGGAGCCTATCAGCAACATTTGACCATTCAACAGCCCTCTCACAATTGCATACCTGCCCTCGCTGCCTGTCACTTCCTCCTCACTTATAAATGGGACTGCAGCCCATATCCAAATTAAGGCACAACGCGCATGTGCCGAGTAGGTAGTACCATAGATTTGGCCCCTCTATCTCCTACGCAAGTGTTCCAATTCAGCACGCGTCATGTGCGTTTCTTGCAGTTTAGTGATGCCAGTACACCTGCACTCCAGATAAGAGTATATTGAATATCTACGCGTCGGCGTACATACCACTCACGTTCCATGTGACTACGTTTGCTTGTGTCATGTCTGGGCATTGAGTTGTTCAGGACGGCCGAGGGCAAACAAGACACGGCAATTTATTTGGTTCATGAGTGTGCTCTGGTGTAACAATGCTAAAAACAAAGCATGAGTTTGAACAGTAACATGCTTATCTATTGGAGGCGAACTCAATAGTGATGTTCGTCCAAACTGGAATGGCCAACTTCGGCAACAACTATGCCAGTACGGTGTCTGGTATGGGTGTGTGTAGTGTGCAGCTATCTAGGGTTTGGCAATCCCTCTTTATTGGAACATTACTATTAGCATTACCGGCCAGCTCATAATTACAGGTGTATGCGAGGCTCGCATGTCGCTGGTCGTGGTGTTAGGTGTATGCTTCTCGTGTTAATGTCCAGGGTGTCTTCATTTTACATCATACGTGTAAACCATCTAGTGTCTTAGCAATGTGTGCCAGGTTAGCCGCTACTTGCGTGTTCATTTCCCATCGCAGTTCAGAGGACCTGTTAACAGTCATATGATGTCATCAGCCATCTGCGACGTGACATCGATGGTTGTGGACCATCAAGTTTGTCAAGCCTGGAAGACGTCGAACCACTGACGGTTGTCGATCCAGAAGGATTCAGGTCGCGGTCTCTATGGCGCACAGTGACCCGATCATTGCAGCCACTTGTACCGCATCTTGTCTCTCCATTCTCTGTTCACGGTCAGGAGCTGCAGAATCTGAGGTTGAACTTTTGGGGCTTCCTCGTCTGCCATGACGATGACCCCTCCTGCCAGGCGCCCTCGAGGCATCTTCTGTGTGTGGTCTGGTCCCTGTCCATAGCCCCGACACCTCCAACCAGTCCCAGACCTCAGAGGGCGAGTCAAAGAAGCAGACTTCACCTTTCACAACCACTCTCAGTCTAGCTTGAAATAGCAAGGAGTAGCTGAGTTGTAGATCACGGAGTTGATTCTTCACCGCAGTGTAGGTTTTCCTCATCGCTGCACCTGTGATGTATAGTCTGGGAAAACCATAACATGATTACCACGCACTGATATCTGCAAGCTTGCGGGTTTCACGTAATACCGCATCTCTGTCTCTGTAGTTGAGCAGTTTGAATAGAAATGGGCGCGGGCAGGCACCTGGGGGAGGCTTATGGGCTGGTACCCGATGTGCCCTCTCGACCACAAATTGCAGCAACAGTGCTCCAGCCGGCAGGAGATCTCTGAGCCAGCAGTTGACATATTCCTTTGGATTGCGTCCCTCTTCTCCTTCTGGGAGGCCCACCACCCAGACATTGTTGCAACAGGAGCACCCCTCCACGTCCTCGACTCTGTCTTCCAGTGCATGCATACGGTCCCACAGGTCTTGTAGGGCCACAGTGTGACTTTGTGTCGTGGGCTTCAGCTCCGTTTTTGGATTGATCTTGTGAGTGAACCTTGTCTGCCAGTTTATGGTGGTCAGCGCGTAACAGGGTAAAGTCAGAGGTGACTTTATCGATTTTAGACTTCAGTGAGGACCTCATCTGATCCAGTGCGGTCTCAATCTTTTCCACTGCTGCTAGCACTGAGTCCAGCTTGGTGGAGAGTGCTGTGTGCGGCGCCTCTCCGGCATTGTACCCCTCCATATGTACTGGCTCTGCGCTGCCAGTGCGTGCATTAGCCTATTGTGTGTTTATGCGTAACCGGCCCATTACTAACTGCTGTGCTGAAGGTATTCAATGGAGTTCTCCGGTAGTCTCACAAGCCATGTGTTGTGTGCCAATACGGCCGCAGAGTCTGGCAGGGCTGTGAGGATTGTCTGGCAATGAACCTGTCCGGTTGACTGAATGTGGGTGTTGTGCGCACATCTTGTGTTGCAGCTCACGCATCAAAGAGGGTATCTTCTGGAAGGGTCGACGGCTGTCCCCAGCATGATATTACCCCTTAATGCTAAGTTTTGCCGACCACCAGTTTGAGTGGGGCTCGGCCAGGATGCAGCGCAGTCAGGGCTGACCAAGGGGGTATGATGCCAGTGGAGCTTACCAAACTTGACGCAGCACCTCTCTCAAGGGTCAATCTTTCTGCGCACTGATATTTTCATGGGGATGTAGCCTGCCATGTTAGAGCCCCTCTAGGAAGGATCTTCCGCCCTTAGCTTGTGCTTGCAGTATCTCCAGATGCCACCGTTATGCACCGCCGCCGTGACCTGGGCTCGACGCGACCCCCGGACTTACGGGTCTGCGTTTCAGGGGCGGGTGCAAGTTACAGCTTCTCCACTTTTCCAGCGCACCACTATGCACACGTAACTCAGGCTCTCCACTGACCTGCCTCCTTAGCCTCCAGCAGGACCGGTACAGCACAGCCCTCTGCAAGGATCACTCCGATCTCCTCCTCCTCTGCCACAGCACTGTTGTCATCTGGATCGTGACCCTGTCACTCTGTGCTCCTGTGACCTAATTCAGGAACCTCTGCCATCAGGTGGGCCTCACTCCATCTTCACATGCTCCTTGCCGGGCTCCTGCATTGTATTTTCCGCATGACCCCTGCAGGCAAAGCTTGCGATGGTGGTGCCAGTTCCCCCCTTCCGATGTATGCGAGGCGCTTCTTCCTCTTCCGCTCCCATCACTACAGGATCTGTATTCGCTCTGCCACCGTCTTCAGTGGGGGGCAGGCTCACTCCTGCTCACCTTACCTAATTATGGCGTTACGTCTCCTTCCGGAGATCACCATCCCATCTGGAGCCTGGGGCATGGAGCTCGGGACCTTCCCAGGTGTCTGCTCCCAGAGGGCGTTCAGGCAGCGGCCACCTGATGGGTCTCCTCAGCAGCCAACATGCCAGCACGCAGGGGCTCGTGGGCAGCTAGTCTCGCCTGCGCCAGTCCCCACCCCGCACCGCACTCCTCCCGTCCGTCCGGGAGTTTCCACCGTTATGGCCCCAGTCACTTCTCCTAAGTATAACAAAAATATCTACAAATTCAATAGTAGCAATGGAGAGTTTCATGCCTCAGTATGTGCTATATGATCTAACATGGCTCCCTAGATCTTTATAACAAGTCTACATTTTTGGGACACTTTGAGGGTATACAGGATATACTCTAGATTACATCTGGCGTAAAACATACCTCTGCACATTTCAAATAATGGAGGTTCTTTCTGCCGCCAGAATGAAGTTATGCATAGCCGGGCCACTGCTACTGCCATAAAAATTAAATACCTAGATTAATACATCTCATGGCTAATCAAAGAATCATCCAGCACTCCCAAGAGCATAACCATTGGTGTGATAGAAATCTGTACCCCCAATTATTCCCGTCAGAAAAGTCTTGATTCCCCCAATCAACTGTCTCAATTTAGGACATATGCAAAACATATGGGGACTATCCGTCTGAAAAGCCCCACATCGTGTATATTTACCATCATTTTAATCCACCCCATTGACAGATTTTAGCTGGAGTGCTATATAAATTAAAGATGATCTTATAATGGTGTGCTTTAAGATTGGAGGATATCAGAATCTTCTCGCCTAATGCGATGGAGTCCAGTAGAATATCACCTCCTTGAGATAATCGTGTATTCCATTTAGGATTTTGTACCTTCAAATCATCCTGCTGGGTTTCAATAAGAGCTTGATAAAGAATGCTAATCCTCCCGTAACCTCTAACTGCCTCAATCAAATAATTTTTTGGGGCTAATGTTACTTGATTTCATTTCCTCGGTAGATAGTTCCGAATCAGCAGATACCTTTTGTCCAACCAGTTGCTGACATTGCTCATGCACGTCTTAAAGGCAGAGCTTGTCTTCTGTCTGAGTATCATCGGCGTATGATGCCAATCAATCAGCCAATCAATCATAGCATTTGTAAAGCGTACTACTTACCCGTGAGGCTTTCAAGGCACTGGGGCGTGGAGGATGCTGCTACTGCTCGAAAAGCCACGTCTTGAGGAGTCTTCTGAAGGTCAGCAGGTCTTGGGTCTGCCGTAGGTGGGTGGGGAGGGTGTTCCAGGTCTTGGCGGCGAGGTGGGAGAACAATCTGCCGCCGGAGGTCGCTCTTCGGATGCGGGGGACTGTGGCGAGGGCGAGGTCGGCGGAGCGGCGCTGGTGAGTGGGGTTGTAGTGGCTGAGTCGTCTGTTGAGGTAAGCTGGTCCGGTGTTGTGGAGTGCCTTGTGTGCTTGGGTGAGGAGCTTGAAAGGTTATCCTCTTGTTGACGGGGAGCCAGTGCAGGTCTCTCAGGTGGGGTGTGATGTGGGTGCGGCAAGGGATCTCCAGGATCAGGCGTGCAGAGGCGTTCTGGATGCGTTGCAGCCGTCTCAGAAGTTTGGCCAAGGCTCCTGCGTAGAGGGCGTTTCCATAGTCCAGTCTACTGCTGACGAAGGCCTGGGTGACCGTTTCGGTGGGGATCCACTTGTAGATCCTGCGAAGCATGCGGAGGGTGTTGAAGAATGAGGAAGAGACTGCGTTGACCTGCTTAGTCATGGAGAGGGTGGAGTCGAGGATAACCCCTAGGTTGCGTGCGTGGTAGGTGGATGTTGGGGCTGTTCCAGGTGCGGTCGGCCACCAGGAGTCATCCCAGGCCGAGGGGGCGGATCAGAGGATGAGGACCTCCGTCTTGTCCGAGTTCAGCTTCTGTCGGCTGTTCCTCATCCATTCAGCGACGGCCTTCATTTCTTTGTGGAGGTTGGTTTTGGCAGTGTGGGGGTCTTTGGTGAGGGAGAGGATCAGCTTGGTGTCGTCGGCATAGGAGATGATGTTGAGGTCCAGCAGTCGGGCGACGTGGGCGAGTGGGGCCATGTAGATGTTGAACAGCGTTGGGCTGAGGGTTGAGCCCTGGGGTACACCACAGATAATCTCGGTGGCTTCAGAGTGGAAGGGGGGAAGGCGGACTCTCTGTGTTCTGCCGGCAAGGAAGGAGGTGGTCCAGACCAAGGCCTTCTCTTGGGTCCCAGTGCCGTGGAGGCGTGTTCGTAGTGTGTGGTGGCAGACCATGTCGAAGGCGGCTGACAGGTCCAGAAGGATGAGGGTCAATGTTTCTCCGTTGTCTAGCATGGTCCTGATATCATTGGTGGCGGCGATGAGGGTAGTTTCAGTGCTGTGGTTGCTGCAGAACCCGAACTCGGAAGGGTCCAGGATGCTGTTCTCCTCGAGGTAGCGGGTCAGTTGTCTGTTGACGGTCTTCTCGATGACCTTCGCTGGGAACGGGAGCAGGAAGGTGGGCCGGAAATTCTTGAGGTCCTTGGGGTCCGCCTTGGGTTTCTTGAATAAGGCGTTGATCTCAGCATGCTTCCAGCTCTCCGGGAAGGTTGCTGTCTTGAAGGAGATGTTGATGACTTTCCGGAGATGGGGCGTGATGGCTGTGCTGGCTTTGTTGAAGATGTGGTGTGGGCATGGGTCTGACGGAGATCCGGAGTGGATGGGTTTCACGGTCTTGATGGTGTCGTCGTCGGTGATGTTGGTCCAGGCGAGCAGGTAATTGGTGCTGATGGTGGTCGTGGGGGTGGAGGTCTCGTTGGTTGTCGGGGCGGGCGTGGCGCTGAAGCTGTTGTGGATGTCTGCAATCTTGCAGTGGAGGAAGGTGGCCAGCGAGCCGCACAGGTTTTGCGAAGGTGGGACTTTGTTGGTGTTGGAGCTGGGGTTGGAGAGTTCCTTCACAATGTTGAAGAGCTCTTTGCTGTGGTGTGCGTTGTTATCTAGGCGGTCTTTGAAGGAGGTCCTTTTGGCAGATCTGATGAGATGATGGTGTCTGCGGGTGGCGCTCTTGTGGGCTGTGTAGATGTCCGATGTTTGTTCACGGAGCCAGTTCTTCTCCAGTTTTTGGCAGGTTCACTTGGAGACCTGGAGGTCTTCAGTAAACCAGCTGGCTTTCTTGCTGGTGTGACTGTTTGCTGGTCTCTTGAAAGGGGCGAGGGTGTTAATGCAGTTGTCGATCCCCTTTCTGAGGTCGCGGGCGGTGGTGTGGGGTCTGTGGGGTCGGGTCGGTGGGGACGGCGGGTGGGCACTGGGTGAGGGAGGTGGATAGCTGGTCTTTGGTGACTTTGATCCAGCTGCGGCGAGGCATTTGTTGGGTGTGGTGGTGCGTGGTGGGCTACTTGAAGGTGAAGTGGATGCAGCGGTGGTCGATCCAGTGGAGTTCGGTGGTGTGGTTGAAGGCGATGTGGGGGCTTGCGGAGAAGATGGGGTCGAGCGTGTGGCCGGCGGAGTGGGTGGGTGTTGTGACGAGTTGTCTGAGTCCGAGGTTGTCTAGGTTGTAGATCAAGGCGGTGGAGTTGGTGTTGTTGCTGTTCTCAAGGTGGAAGTTCAGGTCACTGAGGAGGATGTAGTCCGTAGAGGCGAGGGCGTGTGTCGGCGATGGAGTCGCTGAACTGTGGTCGGGATTCGGGGGGTCTGTAGACGAGGGATCCTCTGAGTGTGAAGTTGGGGTCAGTGTAGATCAGGAAGGTGTTCGGAGGGGCTCAGGGTGTCGTCGGTGTTGGTCGAGACTATGAGAGTGTTCATGTGGACAATGGTGATTCCTCCTCCTACCCCGTTGGTGCGCTCCCTGCGGGTGATTTTGTAGCCTTCTGGGACGACTATGGAAATGTCGGGTGCCGAGGCGGGGTTCAGCCAGGTCTCCGTCAGGAAGAAGACGTCTGGGGAGGTTGAGTCGAGTAGGTCCCAGAGTTCAACTGCGTGTTTGCGGACAGAGCGGGTGTTGAGGAGGATGCATCAGAGGTATTTGGGTTCTTTCCTGGTCAGCGGTTTAGCGGGACAGATGTTGGTCAAGCTGCAGTTCCGGCAGGTGAAAGGTCTGTGGGGGCGCTTCCGGGTGGCCAGGAAGCAGGTGTGTGGTCGTCCGGTATTGAGTGCTTGGAGGGTGCTGGCATCAAAGCCATGACGGGCGTTGTGGCGGGAACGGGGGCCAGGTGTT
Source organism: Lissotriton vulgaris (assembly GCF_964263255.1). Taxonomy (NCBI): domain Eukaryota; kingdom Metazoa; phylum Chordata; class Amphibia; order Caudata; family Salamandridae; genus Lissotriton; species Lissotriton vulgaris. Next base: position 246,834,459 of record NC_141689.1, on the reverse strand, counting down.
CTGGCGCTGGGCGTGCTCCAGGTGCGGATGGGTGCAGATGGGCTTGACATAGGTGCGCCTTCGGCGCACCAGCGGCGCGCACGCTGCGCACGACCTCCATATAAGGGGAGTTGGGAGGGAGGAGCAGCTGGGAGGCGGGAGTGGGAGACAAATGGGAGAGCAGGGGGGCGGGGCCGCAGGGACGTAGCGGTGGGAGGAGCGGGAAAAGAATGGGCGACAGACGGCAGGGGAACAGAAGGCAAGTGGGGCACAAAGACTAGCAGGAGGAGAAAAGGAAATTAGGCGAGCAACAATGGGAAAATTACAGTCAAGCAGTCAAAGGAAGTGCAGCAAAATAAACAGCAAAATAAACACCAGAATACCGAGGCAGTGCAGCGGCATGGGGAGCTACCTGCCTGCGAGCAGTAACATAAAGATTGAATAGTATTGGGTTCAGGGCCGAGTCCTGCAGTACTCCGCAGGGCAGGGAGAACTGCCTTGATGTAAAATTGCCCAGCGACACATTTTGTTGTCTATTAGCCAGAAACGATTGGGGAAGCTCTAATGCTGTAGCACCTATCCTCAAGCTCCGCGTACGGTCAACCAGAATTTCATGGTTGACCGTATCAAATGTCGCAGAGAGATCCAACAGGATCAGAGCCGCTGTTTCTCCATTATCCAGCATTTCTCGAATGTCTTCCGTGGCTACTATCAGAGCAGATTCTGTACTTCGATGTTTTCTAAACCCATACTGTGTCATCCAAAAGGGAATTTTCCTCCATGTAATCTGAGAGTTGTTTGTTCATCACTTTCTCCGCCAATTTGGCGGCGAAGGGGAGTTTTGATATGGGGCGATAATTATTTGGATCCAATGCATTCAGTTCAAGTTGGGTAAGTCATTCATGGTGGGTAATAAGGGGTAAAATGCGTGGAACCTTTTGACTTATCTCCACATGATAATTTATGATTGTTTCAGCTTCTCCATTGGGCTAGGACGGAAACATTTCAAGATGAGAGGTGGAAGCGACATGACTCCTATGGAGTTGAGTTTTGCCAACAATAAACAAGTAGAGGTATTTCCAGAGATCCTATGAAGCCAGGCTGCAGATAACAAACATAGGTCTTTGACTAAAAAGGAGGCAGAACTACATGGAAAGTTACTGTGTGGTATGTGGAGACTGACATGAAGGAGGGGACTAAGTCCTCAATTTGTTCTCAGCATAAAGAAATCACTTACAGAATCTTGATGCTCTGCTATTTGACACCACCATGACTAGGGGCAATGTTCAGAACCTCTAGGCCAGGGGTCTTCAAACTGAGGGGAGCAACCCCCAGGGGGGCCGTGGAGTGATAGGAAGGGGGTCGTGCATTCCCTTCACACTTCTGCCCAGGCCCATAGCTTCAGCTCCCCTCCTTTCCTGTAGGGTCTCTCAGCCCGGACTGCTGCAGTGCAGCTCGCGCTGCTGGGGGCTCGGCTGGGAGGTGTCTGGAGACTTATCTGCAGCCGCCTGAGCTTTTCACAGGTCTTTAAAGACCATTTGCTTATTTAGATGCCTTTGCTAACTGGTTACCTAGGCTTAGTTTTTTTAATGGTTCCAGTACCCCCTGGGCCCCCACTCTGCCTATTCCTTACATTTGTATTTTTACACTTACTGCTGTAGTGTGAGAATGCATTTAATGAAAAGAAATATAAAGTTGGGTAGCCAAAAGAAAAATGCCTGCCGTGTGTTGTTTAAAGAGCCCGCAGAGACCTGCTCTCGACACTAAATAGAGTTATAAATAAAAAAGTATGTATTAATTAGCTATGTGACTTTTCTGTCTTTGTTCTCTTTAATTATCAGTCATGGATCATTGAGGCAGCCCTAGAACACAATTAAAAGTGCTTTCTATTTATATTTGCTGTTCTAAGTATTCACAGTAAGTGCTAAACATACAGCTTTAGGTGACTGCTTATTTCTGGGCCATCAAAATAATGAGCTGTATCGGCACATTATTTATTTCCTCCACCATCGATCCCTGATTAATGCCATTATATCAATAGTTTAACTTACATCTGAAACCCTACGCTTCAAGTTTCTGGGAATGCACCCTGCATTCAGACAACTCATTCTCGCCTTCACTTTCACGCTCGCCCTGCACTCACACTGATCACCATGCACTAATAGTGATCACAATGCACTCACAGCGATCACAATGCACTCACACTGATCACAATGCACTCACACTGATCACAATGCACTCACACTGATCACCATGCACTCACAGTGATCACCATGCACTCACACCATTCACCCGCTCACCCTGCACTAACAGTGATCACAATGCACTCACACTGATCACCATGCACTCACACCATTCACCCACTCACCCTGCACTCACAGTGATCACAATGCACTCACACTAATCACCATGCACTCACAACATTCACCCGCTCACCCTGCACTCACAGTGATCACTCTGCACTAACAATGTGCTTGCGTTGTTCACCCTGTACCTCACCCTGCAGTCACATGAGCACACTACTCACCCTGTACTCATGTGCCACTTCACTCACCTGTCCACCTCACTGCTCAATCTGTAGCTCACTCAAACAAGGCCATCACTAACCATGCATTAATTCGTCCAACTCTGCACTTACAGCCGAACCCAAATTCATTGTCACCTCACTCACCCTGCAGCCACTCCTTTTACCCTACTCTCACACTGTTGCATCGCTCACCGTGCAGTCACTTGGGTACTCTTTTCACCCACACAGGGTTTAGAAATTTTTGACAGGAGGGGGTCCTTACGTTTGAAAATGTTGACAGGGGGGTCTTGGCATCCAAAAGTTTGAAGACCTCTGCTCTAGGCAATGGGGGAGGGGATGTCCGGATGCAGAGACGATGATACGTATGTGGCGGCAATGCAGCCATAGTCATAAGAAATCTATACTGAGCATCATCAAATAAATAACTAGTATTGTTTTAACACCAGACCTATTGATTATCCGGGGATGATATTCTTACCCTATTACAACTCCCATGGGCAAACTACTCACACAAATGCTCTTAGCTATGAGACTTCCAGCGGCGCAATTTTGGAGTTCCCACACACAAGACCCCCGCCGTGCATTTGGGGGACCCCACCGTGGAATATTTACACCATGGGGAAACTAACAGCTACTGTTCAAGACAGTCTTTAAAAATGTACTAGGTTTTGGGTCCAGTTTCTTACATATGTGACAAATGACCCCATGCCTGAACTGCAGCCATGTTCGTCCCTAAAATTTTAAGGTGATCAACACTGTCCCCCACTCACGAACCTGGGGTCCCTTAATGAGGTGCAATTTCCACAAAAAGTTGTGACGTGATGAATGCTGCTCTGTACTGGAAAAAAAAACCTGAAAAAGTTGCTTAAACATGTGCAACAATTTTGAGGGAACATGCTAAGGTGGCCCGCACATAACGTGAATATAAGATAAATGCACTATGCACCATTTAAAAAAAAATGTTAAAAGCGATTCTGTGATGACTTTCATTTCTAAATGAGGCCACATGTCCTTGCGAGCCCCTCTAGGTGCTTTCCTGTTTCCCTCACCACACACGAGCAGTAAATATAGATGGGTCCATTGTAATTTTCATGATCCGGACTCAGGCAGAGGCATAGTGACAGATCAGGAATAGATTCCGCAACTTAGGAGAGGCTACTGTGGGGTTATTTTCTCCCTGGCACCGCTTTTCCAACTGCTAAATTTGCGCTGTTGAGAAATCCTCGTTGGGTTAGCATGCCGCGCACTAAGCATGCCTTTTAATAAATGCGCACAGCTGCCACGATGCCGCCATTTTCTTACGACGGGGTCTCCAATAAATACGCGTACCCACTTTAATCTTATCGTATGCCCATCCTGATTGGATGAAACGCCCAATGAATTTTTGAGCAGTTGATACCACTAATGCACATTGCTGTGCACTTTATCTTTTTTAATGGAAAGTAAAGTTATACATTACTTAGAAGTTTCTAAACTAATAAATTTCCAAGTCTAGACGAACATTTCAGAATTGATTTTGGACTGAAAGACGGTTACAAAATGGCTTTCTGTAGCTTGCTAACAGCAAGCAAGGTTATGGTCTGATGTCTACTGTTCCTTCCTCGATCAGCCTTTTTATCTAAAGGATCATCCTTAGCGCCAATTAAAAGACAAGGATTCCATTTCAAAACCTCACTTTGTGCAATAGATAATGGGCTCTTTTTTGGCACCGTAGCGTGAGCGTAGGTAGACTCCTGCAGACATACACACCCACGCACACCCACACCCACACACACCCACACCCACACAGACACACACCCCCACACACACACCCACAAACACACACCACCAGTGACTTTCCAGCGGTGAAGTCCTTCTGCATGGTCTTTAATTTTCTTAGGACCCTTTTTCAACTCTCAGCTCAACCCCTTTCTTCCTCTTCACCACCCTCCACTTACCGTACTGAGTCTTGACAAAAAACTGTTGTCGATTACATAGGGCTGAGAACCCACCCATTGCTTGTCATTGGTCTGCTTTATTGTCGTTCTCGTTTGCTTGCTTTTGATCAATTAGCTATTGTGGAGCTTTCTTCCTCATCTCAGGGCCGGCTCTAGGCTCATGGTGGCCCTGGGCAGGGAGGGTAGGTAGGGGGCCCGGAAGAGGGGGTCCGGGCGGGGCGGAGCGCGCAGGCCAGTAAAGAGGGGAGAGGGTCAGGGAGTTTAGAAGTGGAACAGAGCCGGAGGCCGCCAAATCCCTGCCAGGGGCCACCACGCAAATATGTATCCATCCTCAGAGGATTAATATATTAAGGATATATATTGGCGTGGTGGCCCCTGGGGTTTGGTGGCCCTGTGCAGGTGCACAGCTTGCACATGCCTAGAGCCGGCCCTGCTCATCTTGTGTTTGTCCCTCCCCTGGAGCATTGCTCTATAACTTGTGTCCTTCCAGCCGCAGCCCCTGTAAGATCGGTGGGTTTTTATTTATTTATTTATTTATGCATTTTTATATAGCGCGGACTTTACCCGAAGGCGTCAGAGCGCTTCACATTAGGAACAGAAATGAAACATAATGAGAAACATTACAAAAGTGCAGATTACAAAAGCATACGTTACTTACATAAGGTAATAGTGACAATTGTGAACAAACAAAATACATGAGGTAGTAAAAATTGTGAGCAACCAAAAATACATGAGGTAGTAAAGGTAAAAGTGACAATTGTGAGCAAACAAAATACTTGAGGTAGTAAAAATTGTGAGCAACCAAAAATACATGAGGTAGTAAAGGTAATAGTGATAATTGTGAGCAAACAAAATACTTGAGGTAGTAAAAATTGTGAGCAACCAAAAATACATGAGGTAGTCAAAAGTGCACAAGAGGAAAAGTGACAAGTGTGTAGTTATAAGAGAAAACAGAGTATAATTTGAGGTATAATACTGCAATAAGTGCTAGGCGCAAGAACAAGCGTTACGTAGGCAAGGTGGCACTTGTGCAAGAATCAAAGACAAAAACATGTGAGAGGTAGCAACCGTGTGTTACAATGGCAAAGTGGTGTGTGCATGTTACAAAAGGGCACCAAACACAAGAACATGGAGAATACTGCAAAAAGGCAGACACTCCAACCACAGGACAAACACTGGGAAGGCACTTCCATGGTCATGGAAAGTAGAAAATATCAGTAATGGGAAGTCTTCCTCCAAATAGCAGGAGGACCTGAATTACTTTTGGAGGTGTCTCTGGAGGAGGAGAACTTTGAGTTCCCTTTTGAAGGCCTGGGAGGAGGCGGTGGTCCGGAGCTGAGGCGGAAACGAGTTCCAGATTCTCACTGCGTTGCCTGAAAAGGATTGGGCCATTGTTCTTTCCTTCTTGAAAGTGGGAGGTTCAAGCAGTAGATTCTCCGCATTGCGTGAATCTCTAGAGCCTCCAGAGAGTTTCAGTTTATTCGCCAGGTAGCGGGGAGAGGAGGAGTGCAAGGCTTTGTGGGTGATGCAAGCGGTCTTGTATATAGCTCTAGCCTCGAAGGGAAGCCAGCGGAGGGTGGATAACATCGGTGTGATGTGATCGCTTCTTTTGGCCCCATAAATGAAACGAGCTGCTGAGTGGAAGACAGACTTAAGTGGGGACAGGTGAGATTTGGGGAGGCCAGTAAGAAGAGAATTGCAGTAGTCTAGTCTGGAGAGGACCAGCGCTTGCACCAGGGTTATAAGGTCCTGCTCCGGGAAGAAGCGACAGATTCCCCAAAGAAGGCGCAGTTGGTAGCAAGCAGATTTTGCAATAGAGTTGATGTGGGGAGTTAGATTGAGTTTTTTGTCTAGAATGACATCAAGGGATTTTGCGCTGTCGACAATGATGGGTTTATTGTTGAGTAGATTCATCTGATCCATCCATGATTGAACCGCGGGAGGAGAGAGTGAGGAGGAGAAGAGGAGGAATTCAGTTTTGAAGGGATTCAGAATCAATTGATGAGATGACATCCAGTTTTGAATGGAGTCAAATTCAAATTCAAAATACTTTATTCGGTTATAAAAGAAAAATAACCATAAAAGTAGCATGAAAGGTACAATTTACAAGGGGTCAAGTAAACATTTTTAAAATCACAGAGAAAAAGAAAACACCAAAATTAAGTACATATGTACAACATAGAAAATTAATCCATTTGAATTGATTTGCGACACTTAAAAACTGATTTTAAAAATTCGGCAAGTGAGGCTACCATAAGAACAGTTTCCATTTTCTGGCACTCTAAAAACGCTAGGCGACATCTATATACATTTAAATCTTTAAGAATAGGGATGATGAATTTCCTTCGGAAAAAAGTGTAAAATTTACAAAAGAATAGTATATGTATGTCAGATTGTGGGGAAACATCGTCACATGGACAAAAACATAAGTCCTTCGACCAACAATTAATTACAGGGAAAGATAATGTCCTAAAAACAATGTTAAGTCTAAACCGGGTCAAAAGGAAGCGTTCATGGTTGGACATATACAATGATAAATATGGCTGTAATTTCTCACCACATAAAATATCCTGATGGGCAGAAACAGTCTTTTTTCTCGCCTCCTCTATATATCTTTTTTTCCCTGAGGTATGACATACACAAGTTTTTCAAATCTCTTCTAGATATGTATGCCATTGATAGTGGACCCTCAAAGTATTGGGGGCAACTTAATTCTTCGAGAAAGTTTCTGACGTAGCATATCCATTTAAAGTCATTGATATTGTCCAATGCTAAAATATCCTTTAAAATAGCCCGGTTAACCACACATTCATCATTTGTCCAGACCCTATGCCAGAGAAGGATTGGCTGAATTTTGATAGTTTCAGTAACATAAGGTACTCCCAATTCAGCGTGGCATATCATCGTAGCAGTACTTTCGGGCACGGACAGAATGTGACATAGAAACTTATTTTCCATTGTTTGAATTGAACTAATATTTGAGTAACCCCACAATCCTGATCCGTAGGTAACTACAGATAAACAAGTCGCATTGTAAACAGTTAAAATCTCCTTTATGGGTTTTTTTCCTAATTTTTTCATAAAGCATTTTAGGGCCATAATGGTTTTGGAAAATAGCAAAGATCTAGCATGAATTGCAGTAGTCCATGAGCCACTTTCATGAAACAGTATCCCCAGATATGGGAAGGTGGGGGTCCTTTCTAGCGGATTGGAATTTATAAAAATTGGCTTCAAATGCTTGCTTGTTCTTGACCCACAATACATAGACAAAGTTTTAGAACAATTGATTTTCAGATCTAAACCAAGCATGAAACTGTTAAAAGATGTGACCAAAGTTTGTAAAGCCATTGGGGTGCGTGCCATCAAAACAGCATCATCAGCATACATCAGGGCAGGGACAGGCCATCCACCCACAATAGCCATGTCCCTACCCTCCTGCACGAGGTGCTTCTCCATTCCATTTATATATAACAAAAATAAAAAGGGGGCTAAAACGCACCCTTGGCGGACACCCCGACCAATCCCGAATTGTCTACTGCATTCACCATTTTTCCCATAACGAACACTTGCAGTGGCCCCTGAATATAGATCTCTCAGAAAGCATATGATAGCATTGTCTACCCCCAATTCAGCCATAATTGACCACAATTTATTATGAGACACACAGTCAAAAGCTGATGATAAATCAACAAATGTGAGGTATAGACGTTGTTTTTTAACCTTTATATACTTCTGCTGCAAGGTGAACAGGTTCAATCCTTGCTCTATGGTCCCTAAACCCTTTTGGAACCCAAATTGAAAATCACTTAACACCCCATTATCTTCAGCCCAGCTTTGCAATTTAGCTAAAACCACTCTCCCCAAATTTTTTATAGAAGAGTCCAATAAGGAAATTGGCCTATAGCATGTACAATTTAGCCTGTCCCCTTTCTTAAAGATTGGGACTATGACCGATGTAAACCAAGTAGGAATTGGACTATTTGCCAAAGCAACATTAAAAAGCTGGACTAGCAGTGGCCCCCATAATTCGATGTTAGCCTTATAGAGGTCAGCTGGTATACCGTCTGGTCCAGCCGCCTTACCCCCCTTAGTCGCCTTCAAGCTCGCAAGAACTTCAGGAAGGGTTACAACCAGGGCTTTAGATGTATCTAAATTTAGAAGCACCGCGTCCTGGCCTGTGTCAGAGATTGGTTCCACAGCCCTATAAAGGGAAGAAAAGTGAACCACCCAATCATCTTCTGACACGGCAATTTCCATGCGTGATTTTTGATCGTATTGGAGGGGGGTGTTAATGACCTTCCAAAAAGCAGCCGGATCCTTTGATTGTGACGCCGCGCATAGGTTGTCCCATGCCTCCCTTTTTATCGAGGCCTTCCTGTCCTTCAATGCTGTATTATAATCCCGCCTTGAATTTCTAATTAGGGTTACATCCCGTGGTCTTTTATGAATCGCGTATCTAAGCTTTGTTAAGGCTTTAGTGCACTTTTTATCAAACCATTTCCTATTGGACTTTAGGGAATTTTTCCTTGCAGCCCACAGTGCTTCCTTAATTGTGGTAGAGATGATATTAAAATGGGTTATTATTTCGCTGCTCTCGGCATATTCATCTAAACAGATCAAAAAACTACTCATGCACTTATTCAGTAATTTAAACAGAAAATCATCCGGGACCACTCTGCTCCATTTAAGGTTATAGCCATTTTGGGTACCCAACTTCACATCCTGAACCATTTGGTTGGGACATACTCTATTATCGGGTACAGCAAATATGTTCTCCATTTTTAATACCTGTGGAATGTGGTCACTCAGTGGTAAATCCATGATACTCGAGCTAATCAATCTGCCCGCAGAGCTGTGCGTACACAAACTAAAATCAATAGTAGATGAGGCCCCCCGCCCAACAAAAGTTGGGACAAATGACATAGTGTGATGGGCTAATTCATTTGAAAACCCAAAATCAAAATTAAAAATCATCTCATTTAATAAATCACCCAATAGGGTATGTTCAAAGTGCGTCAGGTTGATATCCTGTTCTAACATTAACCCGCAAATACCCTTCTGACCCTTTTTACAAAGAGTAAGAAGAGCATTGCAGTAGTCTAGTCTGGAGAGGACCAGCGCTTGCACCAGGGTTATAAGGTCCTGCTCCGGGAAGAAGCGACGGATTCCCCAAAGAAGGCGCAGTTGGTAGCGAGCAGATTTTGCAATAGAGTTGATGTGGGGAGTTAGATTGAGTTTTTTGTCTAGAATGACACCAAGGGATTTTGCGCTGTCGACAATGATGGGTTTATTGTTGAGTAGATTCATCTGATCCATCCATGATTGAACCGGGGGAGGAGAGAGTGAGGAGGAGAAGAGGAGGAATTCAGTTTTGGAGGGATTCAGAATCAATTGATGAGATGACATCCAGTTTTGAATGGAGTCGAGAGTGGAGCTTAGGATGGAGAGGTCATGAGTGGAGGCAACCTTGAGGTAGAGTTGAGTGTCATCTGCATAGAGATGATAGTGAATCCCAGATTTGCTTAGGAGGTTTCCCAGTGGTTCTAAGTAGAGATTGAATAATGTGGGTGCAAGTATAGAGCCTTGGGGAACACCTTGACCCACCGCCACAGGAGAAGAAAGACTGTTCGCTATTTTGATCATTTGAGATCTGTCAGAGAGGAAGGATGCAAACCATTTAAGCACAGTGCCCTCCAAGCCCATTCTCTGTTGAAGAATATTGAGGAGGGTGTTGTGATTAAAAGTGTCGAAGGCTGCGGAAAGGTCAAGGAGAATTAGCAGACAGGACCCCCCTGAGTCGAGTATCCTCAGCGCATCATCAACCACTTGCAGTAGGGCTGTTTCAGTGCTGCAGTTTTGGATGAGGCCGGACTGACAATTGTCAAGAAGATCATTGTCCTTGATATGACGAGAGAGTTGTTTGGCTACACATCTTTCCGTGATCTTTGCAAGAAAGGGAAGGTTGGTGATGGGGCGGAAGTTGTTGAGGTCATTCGCATCAGCAGTGGGCTTTTTCAGCAGAGGGGTGACCTGCCCAGTTTTGAAGGAAACAGGAAGGGAGCCTTGCCAGAGGGAGATGTTGATCAGAGTGGTCCAATAGGAGAGGGAATGGGTATAGAAGTCAAAGGCAATGGCACTGGGGATAGGGTCAAGAGAATGGTTGGAGGGCTTTGTTTCGCGTATGCACTTGAGAAGGGCATATTCAGATATGGGGTCAAAGCTCTGCCAAATGACTAAGGATTTGCGCTCCTCTGGAGGTGTAGGATGAGCAACCTGATCCACAAGTGATTTCACCTTTCCATCGAAGAAAATAGCGAAATCCGCTGCTCTCTTTGTAGAATCCTCCACCTTGGAGGTTGGGGGAGAGCAGCTTGGAGTCTTGATGAGATCGAATAGTTTTTTGGGTCTGTTTTTGGCGGAATCAAGGAGGGTTTTGAAGTGCGTCACTTTCTCCAGGAAGATGTGCTTGTGGTATTTGGATCTTGCTGTGCGAAGCAAGGCTAAATTGTCAGTGGAAGGCAATTGCCTCCATTGCTTCTCCAGGACTCTTAGCTGCTTCCTTTCCTCATAAAGGGATTTGTTGAACCAAGGTGCTGAGGGAGTGGGCCTTATCCTTTTGCTTTTAAGTGGAGCGACGTTATTAATTTCAGCTGCAAGAACTGTGAGGCATTGGGAGGTGAGATCGTCAACAGCTATGTTCGGGTCTAGCCTTGGAAGTGAAAGCAAAGCTGATTCACAGAGGGGACCGACATCAATGTTTTTGGCATCACGGAACCAGGAGATGGCCCTTTTGGGTTGGCCAAGAGTTATAGAGTGTGAAAGTTGAAGAGAGAATGGGATGAGGTGGTGGTCAGACCAATCTACATGAATAGGGGTAGTAGTAGAAAGCATGCCTGCTTTAGAAATAACAAGGTCCAGGATTGCGCCCTTAGAGTGGGTTGGTTCAGTGCAGTGTTGGATAAGATCATTTGCCGAGAGGAAGGTGGCCAGTGAGTTCGCAGAGGAGTCTTGCGGTGCGCCTCAGTGGAGATTGAAGTCACCCACGATGGTCTGATTGTCACTTTGAGAGTATTGGTCGCTGATGAAGTCTTTGAGATCTTCTATAAACGAAGAGCTACTACTACGAGGCGGGCGGTAAATGATATGGAATCTGAGCGGTGAACGGTGTTGCAATTGAAGTTCAAGTGAAAGGCCTTCAAAGGTGTGGGAGTAGCTGCTGGGAGACGCCTTAAGTTGGAGGGCGTTTCTGAAGATGACTGCAACACCTCCCCCCGTGTTTTCAGTTCTGTCATTCCTAAATATGGAATAACCTGTGGGTACTAGTAGATCAAACATAGAGTGAGAGGTATCTTTGAACCAGGTCTCTGTGAGGAAGAGCATGTCAAGTTTGTGAAGGGTGATGGTGTCGGCGATTTCAAGTTTGTGTTTTACTGCAGATCTGCAGTTGTGAAGCATACAGCGCAGCTCTGTCAAGACTGTTTTGGTGACGGGGGCACTTGGGCTCTGAAGGGTGATCGGGATATTGTACATTTGCGGGGGTGCTCGGGAGGGTTTAGGTGGACGCTTTGTTCTGACAGAGGTGATGGTCGGAATAGTGTAGACAGTGGGGTTGCTAGGGCATGCCTGTTGAAGAAGGGTGGCTTTCAAGGGCTTGTGTGAGTTAACGACGTTTGCAGACGAAAGGTTGAGCTTGGCTGTATTGGGGTGAGGGGGCGAGGTGTATCTCTGGGGAAGTTGGGAGGGAGTAGAGGTGCATGGAGGGGTGGAGATCTTAGAGCATAAAAGTGAAATGGCAGCTGTAAGCTGAGAGATGGAGGTGATCAGAGAGCCTAGCGTATTTTCCAGTGAGAAAGAGGCAGAGCACGGAAGGTTGGGTGGCTCGATTGAAATCGGTGGAATTGGTGGTGGACGGCAGGGAGAAGTGGGGGGACAGGAGGTGTGTTGGGGGTGGGGTTCACAGGTGGGGAAAGGTGGAGGTTGGGAGCGGGAGTAAGTGAATTGGGGGTTAAGGGAGAGTTGTCATTGTTGGTGTTGCAAGAGGGAGAGGAATTAAGGACAAATTTAGAGGGAGAAGGGTGCGGAACACGTCGGTAGGGAAGTAGGAGGGGGGAGGCCTGTGTGGCGTCATGGGAGTGTAGGAGGTTTGGGAGGAAAAGAGGTGCATTGGTTGCGGAGGTCCTGTCAGTTAGGAGAGGTAGCACTGAGGGAACGGTCATCTGGCAGAGTGAGGAGGGTTGAGAGAAAGGGAAGTTGAGGAGGGGAAGTGGTTCTGCTGGGCCCGAGTGAGGGAGATGGAAGGTTTTCCTAGGAGTGGAAAGGGGGTAGTGCGGCAGTGCTGGAGGAGTAGGAGGGAGGAGAGAAATGCAGTGGGAATGTGGCAAAAACGGAGTGAATGACGGGGGGATGAAGGGGTGGAGAGGAGGGATGGAAGGAGGGCTAAGGGGAGCATAGGGAAAGTTACTTGGGGGAGAGTGTTGGAGAAGAGGTGGACTAAAGAGGGGGGTGATGGGAAGAAGTATGGGGGAGGAGAATAGATTGGAGTGTTGTGAAAGTGCAGATGGGACGAGGAGCGTGTTAGCTAGTGGAAAGGCTGAAGTAATGCGGGAGGCGACATACTGTGGGGGAGGAGGATTAGGAGATGAGGTAAGTTGGGGGGGGGCGGGGGGGGGAAGAGGGCCGACCTGTGCTTCTCGAGAGTGCAGCCAATTGGAGTGGGGAGGGGTCGGCGGAGGAGAGAGGGAGTAATGGGTGGAGCTGGAAGGAGAGTCAAGGGGAAACCCGGTTGCAGAGACGGGGAGTAAGGAGGGGAAGAGGTGGTCAAAGATCGAGAGGCAGGAGTCTTTGCCTTGGATCATGACAGTACCGTTGTTATAGAGTGAGATAGTGAGGTAGCCATTGAAGCACCCAGAGGGGGAAATTTTTAGTTTTTTCCCATAAGGGATAGATGAGGAGGAGGTGACGTTAAGGGAGTTGTAAAAACTGTTGGACCAAGAGGGTATGTCGCGAGTGAAGAAGATGAAATCATTTTTGAGCCTCCCAAGACGACCATTGTAAAATTGATCCACAAAAAGGGAGTCTGGGAAACGTTCAATAGTGTTATGCTTAAGTCGTTTTATTGTAGCTTTAGTCTGGTCGGGAGGATAAATGATTTTGTAGCAATTGGCTCCAGACTTAACTCGAGAGGTGGCCATGTTGGGAAGCTGAGGCGAAGGAGGGTGGGGGAGAGATGAGAGGGGTGTTGCTGGGAGAGCAGTAGTGAGGAGAAAAAAGAGGGCAAAAAGGGGGCGCATAATCCAAAAGTTTATGGTGGAAAAACCGGGTTAATGTGCCGTCAGGCTGTAAAAAGGCCTAAACGATGCAGCTGGCACTACTTGCTGCGCAGCTGTAAAAAGGCCTAAACGGTGCAGCTGGCACTACTTGCTGCGCAGCTGTAAAAGGCCTAAACGGTGCAGCTGGCACTATTTGCTGCGCAGCTGTAAAATTGTTCAAAATAAATACCACATAATTAAAGAGTTAAGCGGATGGCGATTTTGATGGAGGAATGCATTACTCGCAGACGCCCGCAGGGATGTCCGATTGCTTGAAGGAAGCACTGGCCGTGAAGAAGAAACATCTGGAAGACAGGCTGTGGACTCACTTAAAGCAGCTCGGTAATTAGGCGTGTATGTGCGCTCGGCGTCGAGGTCTCAAATTCCGCCATTTTCAGGTCAGGCGGCATGAGCTGGTCGTGAAACAGCCATTTTGAGGCTGGGTAGTTCTGCTGCGCAGTTGTGAAAGGCCAAAATGGTGTATCAGCAGAGGACTCGCTGCGCTGAAGAAAGTGAGTGTCTTCCCGCCCTCCTGTGGAATCAGCAGTTAACAGGCTCGATCACCGCTTAGTAGGGCAAAAGGTGATGCTGAAGCAGCAAAAGTGGGCTCAGGACATGAGGAGCATGAGAAACGCTGACGTAAATCTTGTTTTGATCCACCATTTTGGGGTCAGGCGCGGTGAACTGGGTGGTGGGTAGGGAATCCTTTAACTTGAACTTATTTGGGAGGGTTTACACAGAGCAGCAGCCTTGGCTTGGCATAGGGGCTTATAATCAGACCAGAGAACACCTTGAGCAGAACAACAATTGCAGGGGGGCAGGCTCCGATTTACTCAGGTTCCAGACTCGGCGCCATTATAGAGTCAGGCAGAAATCATGCTGGCTCCTTACTGAGCAGGCCTGGCCGCCGTGGGAGTCAACCCCTCAGTGACTGGCCCTCTGCTTTGCCCTGTCCTCCGGGCTGTGGCTGTTCCCTGCGTCCTGCTCCGCACCCCTGACCCTCTCCGAGCTTCTGCACCAGGTCCGCCTTTACCAATATGGCGGCCGCGTTCACTGCACCTCGCTAAGCTGTCCTGTCGGCCGTGGGAGTCAACCCCTAAGTTTCTGGCCTTCTGCTTTGCCCTGTCCTCTGGGCTGAGGCTGTTCCCTACGTCCTGCTCCGCACCCCTGACCCTCTTGGAACTTCGGCACCGGTCCGCCTTTACCAATATGGCGGCCGCATTCTCTCCGGTGCCCTGGGGTCCCTCCTTCCGTTATAGGGGTCTTGGACAGGATCTCCTACCTTGTTGCGGTGATGCAGGGCACGTCAGCGCTGGGGATCTGGCGGTCGGTGCGGTCCGGTGTCCAGAGAGTCTCAGCCTGCCGCGGACTCTGCCCCTCCCCCTCTCGGATCTCGGAGGCAGGCTTCTCCGGAGAGGGGCTCCTATCGTCGGTCAGACGAGTCTGTCCGTGTCACCGCAACCATGGGGATGCCCGGAGCTCGTTTTGCCGTGCCGACCGTACCTATTGCAGCCTTTGGCCGGGGCTACGGAAGGCCGCCGGCGGGAGCGCGGCGATTCCGCTTCTTGCTACGCCGCCATCTTGCGTGACAGGGTGGGTTGGTGGGGCCTGGTGTGGGGTATTTCAACAGACAACTTAGTGGGAAAATTAAATAAATAATACATTTTCCCTCGTCGTTGTCTGTTGAAACCCTACCCCACCTGGCCCCGCCACTCTTACCTACACGTGCTGCAGCAGTGTCCTTCCACTTCATAGTTTTCGAGCACTACTTTTTCTGTTAAGCCCTCCTTGAGACTTCATGTTTTTTCTAACTGTCTCACTCATGTGCATTTATTACCCTCTGAGCAGTGCCCCTTGTTGCTCACCTATATGGTTCTCTCCCAGCCCCCTCCGTGTTGCATTCACCCTTGTGTGCTTCTCCCCGTGTCTTTTTCTCACCTGTGTGCTTCTATCCCTTCTCCCCCCTGTGTTCTGCGTTGCTCTTTCAACTAAGGTGTGTACTTTTCCCCACACTCCATGTTGCTCCCGTCCTTTGTGTTGCTTTCCCCACTCAAGCCATCCATGTTGCTTCCCCCACTCGCACTTTCCATGTTGCTTCCTGCCACCCACACCCTGTGTTGCCTATCTCCACCCGCATTGAGAAAAAGGTAACACTTTTGCACTCCTTTTTTTCTGCTTACCAGTCCAACTAAAATTGGTAAATGTAAAAGGAAAAAAGAGCTGTCATGAGTTTGTAGGCAACCTCATGCATGGAGAGCGCGCCTACAAAATGACAAGGCTGCCGCAACATAGCACCTTTTCTTCTGGGGTTCTGCTTTAGCCACAATGCCCATCATCTTGAAGCGTTAAAACCCAACTCCAATGGCAACAGGTGCCAAAAGCAAGACCTATTGGCTTTGCCAATGCTTATTTTGTCTACTGCACTTCTCCCAGACCCTCTAGTGGTTTTGAGGAAGAACCCAGTTGGGGAAATAGAAGTGGAACAAAAACGTCAAAGCAATGCCAAGGCTGGTTCTATGGCCACCTTCATGTTGTGATTCTTTTTCTCTTGTCTGTCTTTTATTAGGCTTCATTTTTCTTAAATAGAATTGCTCACCAGGTGCCTGCATCAGCGCCAGATTTTCTATTTTTTAACAGTGGGTGCCTCCTGCCACTTTTTTGTCGTTAAGTTGATAAGAAGTGGTGGAGTGATAGTGACAGCAATGTATGTTTCTGCACTGGAGAAGGGTCAACAAATTAGTTGTACGCCCTCTTCTTCAACATGCATTTAGTTAGCACTCTGCACATTGAAAGGAAAGATTGAAAATTACACGTTGTCAGCACCCATTGTTGGGACATTCATTCAGGGTGATTCTATAAGCATCTTCTATGGTCTCTGAAAACACTTACCATGGTTGAGTGATTGGATTGCCAAATAAGTGCATGCATTGCTTGACTGGAGTGAATATTGGAAATAGATAAATTGTTGTGGTGTGCAGTACATATTCCTGACTTCTTGCAAGAACTGGGAAACGTATCCCATTATTGTGAAAGGTGCAAATGTGCAGAGATTAAATGCATCACTCTATGGATGAGAATATAAAATTGCCTATGCACGTTGCCTTAATACCAATGCTTTGTTACACATGTGTGCCTTTACATGCAGTGATATTACACAGACAACTTCCAATGTCTTTCTATTATTATTCTGAAGTTTTCATTTACCTTAATATGGTTGTTATGGTTCATGATTTTCCTAGACCCAGAAGTCATTTTATATTTAGTGTTGCACCTTTTCTGCATCTCATAGTGAAGTTTAGCCTTGCTGCCAATGCTGGCAATCAAAATGTGATTTTTAGAAAGTAAAGTGCTCAGCATTGTTCAGTAGGTTTGTGTATCAGTGGCTGACTGTATTTCAACTTCTCACATTCGTCTCATAAGATCATGCTTCTGCCTCACTGGTTAATGTCAATTATGTAACAATTTTGATCACATGTTCAGGTTTCCTTTGACATGTATTGAGAGATAAGTACATAAAAATGAGTCCAAAATGCATCGACTTTAGTATTATATTCGCCAACTGGATTTTGATAGAATGTAGAAGTCCGCTGAAATGACAATTGTCAGTATTTTGCTAGCTTATAGACTATGTATATTAGAAATTAGGCCTCATCGTGTTGTGTCTTATTTTATATTGGAGTGCCGTATACAAGACCCAGTGAATAGCACATAAATACACAAGATGAACGGGCCATAAGTAACAGTGCTATGCTGAGTGATAAACTCCAAACAAATGCCAACAGTAATCTATGGAGCCTTTACTTTTTTATGTTTAATAAGCTTTATTGAGATAAAATTCATCATACCACGTTGGTCAAAAATCAGAACAATATTCATGGATTATTAGATTATACGAAATGAAATAGGCTGTGAAACATAGTAGAAAGCTGTTAACAAATTTTTAGGATTTATAAGGAAAACAGAAATAGGGTGGGAGAGGGAAAAAGAGGGAGAAATAAGATATGCTCTACAACTGAGGATCAAATAACAATAAATATATATCAGAACAAATGGAATGTAGGTTGAAATGTGCAAATAGAATTACAATAATAAATATTTTAAAAAGAGTAGAGAAAAAAGGCAAAGAGGTAAAACAAAAAAATCATGGAGGTTGGAAATTTTCAGAACAATTACGGGATATCTGAACAATGGAGATTTTATGTAAATAAACTGTTAGTGGTAACCAAAATATATCTCTATTTCTCTGTGGATTATGACAAGATGCGAAAACAGTAACCAACCTATGGCAGTGGCATAGAGTGTTCCACCAGGATTTGACTGAGAGTTTGTTTGAGAATTTCCAATTAAGTGTAATCTGTTGAAAGGCTAGCATGAGGTCGAAGAGTCCCGCTCATGAGACAGTAACCCAAGTGACTCTGCTAGACTACCAATGAAGAGAATTGTATTTGATAAGGGAGTATGGAGATTAAAAATAGTTGAGACCCTAGACCAAATTTGTGACCAGAATGAGGCTATGTGAGGACAAGAAAAGAGGAGATGATATAAATCAGCTAATGGATGGTCACAGGACCAGCAAGTTTTGTTATCTGAGTGTGTAAACGTAGCCATGGAGATAGGAGTAAAAAACAATCTATGGTACAGAAAGAAACATACATTGAGTGGTGGATACAGATGTGGAGATTTTTAACGATCTGATCCAGATCTTGTTCCAAAAATCATTGCTCCATTCACAACCCAGATTCGCTTCCCATATAAGTTCTACCTTAGTTTTGGCTCGTTCTGGATTAGCAGAGTTGAAGAATTTATAGATAAGAGAGGCCTTTGGAAATAACTATAACATTTTGAAAAGTGGATCCTGTGTAGACACAGAGTCTTCATGGGGAAGAGAATAGACAATTTCTAAAATGGTTTCCATCAATAATAGGAATTTGTGAAAAAACGAACGAGGTCCTTGAAAAGTGGTTTGAAACTGGGGAAAGGAACAGGGAGAAATACCTTCGAAGAAATCTTGAATCCAGATGATACCCTTAGATCTCCAAGAACAGCAAAATAGAGGTCTGCTGTTGATGGTAAGAAGGCGATTGTGCAAAAGAGAAGAACGTAAAAGTGTATACCTGGAGATTAACTTTGGTTGACACTGAGGTTTTAGTAATGAGCACGTGTGTTTAAATAGCGGGAAAGATGTGAGGCTAGTTTTGGCGATAAAATCGAATATCTCTGAGAAAGAGAAAGGGGAGAAAAGGAAGTGTTCAATGTTGACCAATAAAGGAGTAAGAGAGGAGACATCTGTATGAAGCCAATAAGAGGCCTGTTTGAGACAAGTCTAAAATTTGGGAAATTTACACCTCCAATAGATTTTAACTTCCTGAGATGAGATACAAAGATTCTAGGTTTTTGACTATTCCATAGGAATTTAGAAAGAAGGGAATCCAGCTTTTTGAAATAAAGAGAATGGATATGAACTGGGAGCATTGAAAGAACATATAACACTGTAAGGGTAACCATCATCTTAATAGAATCAAGACGTCCTGACTAGGAAAGAAAAAGAGGGTTCCAGGAGGAAAGTAGTTTGGAAACCCGATCCAGGATTTCTTTCATATTTAGGGTGATCAATTCTGGAATGGAATTGGTAAACCATACACCAAGGTATGTAATTTTGTAAGTATTCCAGCAAAATCCTGTTGGGTCAAAATGATGTTTAGAGCAATATTTGGTTATAGGAAGAATTTCTGTTTTGTCAGTATTAATTTTGTAACCTGATACCGCCGAAAATATGCAGATAGCTTCAAGTTTCGGTCTCTATATAGAAACCCAGAAATGGAAGTGTTATGACGAATGTGAGACAAAAAAGCTTCCAGAGATAAGATAAAAAAGAAGAGGAGATAGGAACAACCATGTCGAACACCACTGTCATATAGATGCTTCTTTTCTATATACTGTGTTAAGTTAGCATGAGTTTATTAAATGTTTAAACGCCATCTTTTCCTTCGGCTTAAGTTTGCACACGACACATACTTGTTATTGTAGCTTTCAACCTAGAAGAACGATGTGATTTATTTGAGAATAATATGTTATTATTCTGATATCAGTCTTGCTTGGTACACTGTCTGCACAGTGAGTGCTGAACCCTCTAAGAATAACTCGACATAAGGTTGCTGGGAAGTCTGATCTTCGCACCACATTAGACATAACACAAATACAGTTGCTGCCAACATTGGGCTCTAAGCGGGTTTAAGATAGAGTTACTGGGAATGCAAAGACACACTTGATGATGCTTCGCATGCAGAGAGCTGGTGGAAGATGATGTGATCCTCTGCCACTGAGATTTAGAGGTATGGGCCCGCCCTGCTAAAACCCAAAAGAGACCTTCTTAGATATAATATTATACTAAATAGGGAGGGTGAGAAATAGGTGTTATTAATTCCTATTCATTTCAGCATTATAATATGCTATCACCGTTTGCTTACTATGGACTAGTAACTATGCTGATAACTTTGATTTTTATAATATGTTTGCTTGTATTATATAAGATACTGCGTTTGAGAACCTTGCATTAGTAAATAAATATTTAAAATATGCACGTGTCCTCTTTTACTCCACGTTCTGGTTTGAAATGATTATAGAGCGAAAGAGTGTTCATGTGTACCACGATACCTGAGGTAACCTAAGTTCATGTTCTGGTTTGTCTAAGCATTGGGAGTTTGTTATGACTAATGAGACACTGTAGCTAGCTCGGTAAGGGGATTTTGGGTACTGAGGTGAGTTTTGGGTCATCCTAATTCACTGAGGTTCCAGATCTCTATGCACAGTTCTGTAGGAGAACGGAATCCCTGCTACATGGCGCCCAATCGTTGGTGGTCTTATATCATGACACTCGAGTAGTATATCATTCAAACCTTAACCCCTTCATTGCCGTTTCCGGAAAACGGTGGTGTCGGAACAACCTACCTAATTTTGAAATAGGTCTTTTCAAGCTTGAATCTTACTAAAACGGTTTCCTTGAATTACTACCGAGTTGTGCTACAAATTATTCCTTTGTTTTTTCACATTCCTGTGCTATCATGGCCCAAGCCGTAGACATTCCGCAGCATAGTCGCATTGTGGTGCGTGACCATTTGCGGACTTATAATGTTCCTTTGGAAGGCTTGGCAGTGATAATGGTGGTGAGTGCGGAACATGCTTATCCATACAAACTGTTTTATTCGTGGGTGACGTTTCCGGCGGTGGACGCTAATTCTAGTGTGTTCCACACGTACACTCCCACTCCTGTACCGAATGAGTATACTCCGTACAGAGCGCAGGAGGTTCCTAATGATGTTTGGTTTGGTGGCGCCCTACCCCATTCTTTGACAGCTCCGAAGTTAGGTCCTTTGTCCATTCCAGGCGCTAGTTGGCCTGTTTTGGCTGGATTTACTCCTCATCCTCTACACGGCAATTGTAACGTGGCTGAACTCAGACGACTACATGTAGTCGCGATTTCCGTGATTAGAGCCTTAGTGCATTACATGGGCCGCAATCTTCCGGGTGGAGCCCCGGGGGGTGCGGCGCTTCCGGCCGGGCAGGGTGGTTTGAAAATCAGTCCTGTCATGGTCAATTCCGTGATGGGCATGAAGCCCCAGGATAAGGATGACTTTCCTTTCTGGCTTGCAGAGAAATTTGACCAGCTGGAAGCTGTATTTCCTAATATGACTCCTAGTGAAAAACACCGGATTCTTACGCTTAGTTTGCCGAAAGATTTGGCCCCTGAACTAGTTGACTGTGATACCTGGGGTAAAACTTTTGCAGCGGTCTATGCGCGGTGCTACGGCACCCCGTCTATGTCCGTGAAGTCTTCGGTCCTTAAACGTGTTCAAGATGATCACGGACCGGAGTCTGCGGTTGAGTTGGGTATGCGCCTGTGTGGCACCTTTGATGTGGTTTGTGATCTCATCCTTGCTAATGTCAAGGGGGATGCAGTGAACTTTCAGGTTGCTAACGCGTTGGCGGCACTTCCCGATGCCGAGAAACCCCGACAGTTAGCGAAAATTATTGTGGCGGCTTATAAGACCGTGGGTCGCAATAGTAAGGGACTTAAGCCTTTTTCTGTTAAAGAGAAAAAGCAGCCCCAGGGACAAACTTCGGAAACGGAGGTTCAGCCTAAGTCCAAAAACATAATTGGCCTAAAAAACAGAAACAGGGAAAGCAACAGCAATAGCAACAAACACAGGTTTCTCGTCCTGCGTCTCCGTTGCCTGCGCAGTCAGAACGTGTTTATGATTTGCGCGATCGTGCGATGATTAAATCTCCTGAACGATTTCAGGCTTCTGACCAACGCTCTCCTCGTTCCTTTCATGACTCATCGGCCCGACAACCGGTGGAGGAGGGGGCGGCAGGGGTCGGGGTGGACAGCAAGGACGTGGCCAGCCCCGCACGAGAAACGGTGGAGAACAGCAGGAAGGCTCTACGCCTAAGAGACCACAGTTTGCCAAGAAGAAAGTAGCAGCCTTAACAGCGCATCGATATGCCCCAGATAGTGAGAACGCGGCTTCGGAATCTGACGTGGCTCTGACCTTGCTGGACAGTGCGGCGGAGATTACCATAGTGAGAGAGGCCCTCCGTCCACTACTGAAGGTGACAGCGACTGATACTTATGTTGTCATAGAAACAGCCGATACCAGAGTTACTCCCCCTGATAGACTTTTTGAAATTGTTCTGTTGATCGAAGGTGACATACAACGAACCATAAAAGGGGTATTTTGGGAAAATCTTTCGTCTACGTATGACATTTTGCTTTCGGAGGCTGACTGGCCCCCACTTTTTGTTCTCGCAGCTCCGCGAGGGGAGGAGGTGATCCTCCCCAGTTTCGCGAACACTGTCTCGAAAGTGGAAGCGCTGCATTTTGCAGAACAGTGGGCTCTGGCACTTGCACCGGCTGTGTACCGCAATCGATGTGGTTGGGATAAATTGTCCCCGTGCCACGAGATACCTTTACGGTCTCAGCCGCAACCTCAACCTCAATATCCCATACGACGTGAAGCCAAAGCTTCAGTCACGGCGATCCTTGAACAATTGGAATATCAAGGTGTAATTGAAACGTGTGTGTCACCGATGAATAACCCTCTATTTACTGTGAACAAGCCAGACGGCTCATATCGTTTGGTTTTGTATTACCGGCATTTGAACTCGCATTGCCGTAACTGTGCAGTACAGAATACTCACGGCTCTGCCCTAGTGAATAGTCTTGTGCGTAAGCGGTTCAAAACCACGCTTGACATTTCCAATGGTTTTTATGCCCATAGATTGGACAGTCTAAGTTCCCAATGGACCTCCTTCACATGCGGCGGTGTGCAAAAAATGTTTTGGCGTCTACCTATGGGCTATAAGAATAGTCCTGGGGTTTTTTCTGCCCGCATTGTCTCCCTTTTGGAGAGAATCGACCCAGATGCTTGTTCATATGTGGATGACATATATCTCACAGACGACGAACTTTGGGAGCATCTGTGTCGAGCCAACAGTACAATTTGTAACTTTGCAGATATGGGTTACAAGTTTAACTTTGCAAAATCGCACATTGCAGAGTACACAGTGTTGTTTCTGGGCTACGAGCTCAACAATGAGGGAAAGGGTTTGGCTCCTCACTTCCTGGAGAAATGCGCCCAGTTGCGCTCTCCGACGACACTGAAGAAATTACAATCATTACTGGGTTTTTTAAATTTCGGGAGAACATACATTCCGGAATACACCCAGCGTATCAAGCCTTTGTATGCTTTGATACAACCATCTTTTTCCAAATCATGCTGGCTGCCTGAGCATTCAGCTATTCTGCAATCTTTGCAAGCTGATCTGCTCGCTTCTGAATATTTACAGACTCGTGATAACCAGACCAGCCTGGTGATAAGAATTATCCCTGGGACGGTGGGTTTCACGTACCTAACTTTTAATGAGGGAGATACAGTACCTATCGCTTACAAGTCATACTTGTACACTTCGACTGAAATGCGATTTTCTTCTGTGGAGAAAGTTTTAACGGCTGTGCAGATGGCAATTCTCAAGGAACGTGCCCTGTCACAGGGAAAACGCATGTTGGTGGTTACCCCGTGTCCTGCCTTGGAGGCAGTTACGAAAGCCAGTGTACCAAATTCCAAAGCTTTGCACCCTCGGTGGATTCAATGGGCTGCATCCTTGACATCCCAGGATGTCACGTTTATTTTTGACGACACTTTACAGTCGCAGGAGTACATGCAGTATGAATTTGTTCATCCGGCTCCTATAGCAATGCGGCCGTTGGAGGATTTCCATTGCATCATTTACACAGATGGTTCGGCGCAGGTTGCGCATGGCTCTAAACATGCCTACGTTTCCGCATGCATTAGTGATGAGGGACTTCATAGCCCCTGAGCCAAATGCACAGCTCTGTGCCGCTATTTAGCGTGCACTATGTATACAAGAACCTTTCTTCCTTAATCCATGTTAATCCAATATTTAACCATATTTTCACTCCATTAGTTTCAATTAGTGATTTCTTCCAATGCTTTCACGATCCAACATTCGGGATTTAATGCCAATTTTCAAGTTTCTAATATTCAAACTGGGCCCATCTGGTGCCTCTTAGAAAGAATATGAATGATGCAAAAAAGTCCATCGCAAGCAGTGTTTTTTATTTCATAAAAAAGTACCCAATGCATTTCGGGCCATCGTGTGCCCTTCGTCGGGGGTCACTACAAATAAATCACAGAAATAAATACATTATTACCACTTTTCTCACAACATAAGCCACAATGCAATGTTAATTTGCGACAATTATGACTCTAGGTTATCGTTTAGTTAAAACAAACATGACTCCAGACTTCAGAAACCCGCTGAGTCTCCCTCTAAATTAATTAGGTCATCGCGCCTCGTGCCTTCATACTCAAGGTGTAAAGCCAACATTCCCTGCTGTTCATTAATGAGAGTACCCCTAGTTGTTCTCCATTTTTACACCCACTTTGTCCATAGAGTTAAATGCATGTTATAAGGAGATCCCCGTTTCTATCCGATATGTACGTTTTTGTGGATTACTCAACATGTGCCCTTTTGCATTTTTTCACAATTTTGGTATACCGCTGTTCTAAACTCCATAACGTTCGTGCATGCATTTTACCAATACGTACATCTCAACTCTCCCACCCGTCCACATACCTGCTATGCAAATAAGTTAACGTCCCCCTCTGTCATCCTTCTGGCTCCAAACAATTCTAGAGAATCACTACCCGCCCGTTCTTTTTGATCACGTCACCCCAGCACTCTCCCTCCCTATTGGCCCCGAGACTACGATTTCCTGTTCCTTCCTTCATGCGCCATTGTGGTCGGTGCCATGGTGAACGATGAGTTCAAGTCCAGTGTTGTGCACACGCAGACACTTGGGGACTGCACCGCAAAATTAGCGGAACTTCGTGCTCTCATGCTTGCATTAGAGTACGCTGATCCTTGTGTGACGACTTTGATCGTAAGTGATTCTTACTACTGTGTCCAGTCCTACAATGAGAACTTGTTCTTTTGGATTCAGAATGAATTTCGTGATTCCAAAGGTAGCACAATAAAACATAAAATGATCTGGGTCCGAGGGCTGAACTTAAGGAAAAGTTACCACTCGTGTTTGTGATTCATACTCTTGGCCACCAGCGTGTGGGAGTCCACGCTATTGGTAACTCGCTTGCTGATGAAGCGGCGAAGTCAGCTGTATCAAAATACTCAGTTGCAGCAGTTACACGGTCCAAAAGTAAAATAGATGATGACATCTTGGCGGCTGTAGCTGCTACTGAGAAGGGAGGTAAATATCCTGCGGGGTTCCCTTCGAAGTACACATACCACTTAAGTCCCGATAAGGTTCTTTATGTGAAAATTCCTGATGTTGGTGAACGTTTGATTCCCAACTTGGATCGCAGAGCTACGTTGATTACAGCTGCGCATGAAGGTGTGGCGTCTGCGCATGCGGGCGTCTCAGCCACTGTAACTCAGCTACAACTAAGGTTCTGGTGGCAGGGACTGTACAAACAGACGCGTGATTATGTCCTTCAATGTGCTTTTTGTGGGTATGGCCCCATCGCAGCGCTGATTCACGGACTGTCATAAGAGATTTGTGTGTCTTTGTAGGGATTTTTGCCTGTGGTACCATTCGGATCAGGGTCCGGCTTTCGCCTCTAAGGCGTATAAGGATACTATGGTTTCGTTGGGGGTCCAAGTCAAGTTTTTGTCTCCGTACAGACCTGAGGGTAATAATGTAGTGGAACGAATGAACCGTGACTTAAAGCAATCTCTGACAGCTCGAGTTATAGGCACTGGCAGAAACTGGTTGGCCCACATTAATGGCCTTTGACGTAGATGAACATTGCAATGTTTTACAGAATCTACAAAAGACCAGAGACAGTCTCGCTAAGGAACATTTGCCCTCCACTTTGGATGTTGCGTTGCAGATCCCGGTAGTTGGCTGGCTGCCCCAAGTTGGAGAACTGGTTCGAGAGAAGATCGATAACAAGAAAGAATTTGGTCCCTCATATCGAGCACCGGTTCGCGTTCTTGGAGTGAAGGGCACAAGAACAGTCATATTACCACCACTTCCAGGTCTTAAGGAAAACAGATTTATCTCTATTGACAATGTCAAGATACACAGGGTGGCAGATTCCTAATAGCATGACTCCGGCAGTTTCCTGTCCTTCAATTGTGAGACATTCTGTGTTGGCCTCTACTTCTAATGCTGAACCAGATGTGGCCCTCGAGATGCCTGTTATTTCCAATCCTTTATTGAATACTTTTCCTGTTAATGACAATGATTACCTGAATTATACCTAGCCAACTGATTTATCAATGCCCGATTTACTGACTCGTTTGGCCACAGAATCCAGATTCTCTTTTGACTCTACTTCGACACATTCGAAAAAATCCTCACGTTTCGCAACATGTGTCACCTTATTTAAAAAACATTTTTTGATTCCCCTTTAGACATATATTTGGCTGGTTCTTTTTTCAATTTATCTTTTTATGTCAATTGGTTTTGTGTTTTATTTTTTCCGTCTGATCGATGGACACTATGTCAAAGAAAGAACAGGAATTTGTCACCTTAATGGAACATTGGCCCCACTTTCCTCATCACATTCAGCACACAGACTGAAAAGAGACTTGAATATTGTTAACATCACTGCTTGGCCTGTACTTGATGGGATTGTGTGGGATGCGGTTAGATTTCAGATCCATGGCCCCACTGAAGTGAATAATGTCCCTAATGTGCTTAGAGTGAACATGGGGGATGTGGTGAAACAAAACATACGTTCTGATGATTGGGATATTCAGGTCGTGGAAGCATTATTCTCTGATTTAAAATACTATGCTGCCTTTGATGCTGAGGATTTATATTTAGATTCTGTTAATTATGGGGACTTATTTTGCTTTCAACATTTTGGTAATCATTTCCTGCATAAAACGAATTCCAGGAGGGTTACTGTTAATTACACACAGTGGGAACATTGCCCAGCACCGTTACAAGGCAGCTCGAGTGCTTTTTTGAAGAAGTACACATATTTTACTGACTTTAATCAATCAAATCCTGAGTCCTTTTATTTTAAAATGACACAATAGTCCATGTCCAAGGTTAGACTTACCAATACTAAATTGTTGTATTCGAAGTCCTTTCTAGACAAATTGGCTGTTGAGGGCTATGAGCTATGGAAGGAAACCATTGACCTTAAATCAGTTTGGGGTTCTAAAAATTGGCAGGTACAAGGCACTGAGGCTTTGCACCGTGCATGCCTCATCCCGAATCATATGTTGTTTTTAAATTCAACTATTTCACAAACAACATGCTTTGGCTTAGCTACTTCAAAAAAATTGAATACCCCTATTATTCCTGAATTGGAAGAATATTCCGGTTGGGATAATTACACTAAACTATCCATTCGAGATTTGCAAACGTTGTTGCATAATGCATCCTTTAACATATCCAGTTTGGATCATAAGGGTTGGTTGCTGTGGCAAAAAAGTTCTGATTCTTGCCAACGTCGCTTTCTGGGTTTAACTGAAGGTTTTACGCAAGTTAGGCCTGATCCCCGTTTTGATGCTGATCACATTGTCACCACTTACTCAGTGGGCAAATTATGCCAGAATTGGCTACAACATTCAACTTTGGCTGCAGTTAAACTACATCTGTGACAGTTAAATGATAATGTAGATTTAAATGATTTTATAAAAGGCCCGGCTAAAGGTAGATCTAAAAGATGGATTTATGCAGTTTACAATGAAATCTGGAAATTTTCTCAAATTGAGGCTGCTAAGCGCCTAAGAGCTATTGATCAAGCTAATTTGGAAAAGGTGCTTGCAGTTGTCGATAACAGTATTAACATGCTTTCTTCCAGAACTTACACGTTGAATAATATTGTTTCTTCTGTTGTTGACATTGGGAATGATGAAGTGTCTGTATTATACCATGGTCAAAATCAATTGCGTTCTGTAATGCAGTTTGCATGGACCCTACAGACACTTAAGGCAGGTCGTGTTCCCTGGAGTTACATGAATGTGTCTTCCCTCTTTGCCCCATTTAATTTGACTGACAAACAACGCATGCTTTCAATGCGTGACGCTTCATTTTCTATGTTACACATTGAAAGGTTAGAATCTTTGCCATTCTCTGTAGCTGAGGCCACTGCTGCAACGTGGCTTATACATGGATTAATCACTTTACCATTCGCATTGTACAAGTTTACTAATTGTATGCAGTATATTGCAATAGGGCGGTATGAACCAGTAGGTAGCGCATTTCTCCATGAGGCATGGTCTTTGCCATACACATACAGGTGTATGAAGGATGACAAAGAAGTGAATCTTAATGGAGAGGAATGCACACAGTCGCCTGACCGTTCATTAATATGCAGACACATCCAGTTACATGGTTCTTGTAACCAGGACCGGCCAAATTTAGCATGTGTTTTAAAAGGCACACCGGTTCCCGCAATAGTTCCCACATTCACATTATTGACAAATGGTAGTTATTTGCTTTTGAATAACGAAGAGTGTTGTGGTTTAATAATCAGTATCGCTTATGTGGTAACAGTATCAGAGCGTGTGGTCTGTTGCAAAAATGTTCTGTATCCTCCTACACATGGGAATTCAGATGTTTCCATCTGGCCGCGCATCCCAACCTTGAAAGCAGAGTTCAATGGTATGAGTAGATTAAGAGCCCTTTTGTCTCAAAAAGAAGTGGCCCTGAGCTCGGCCCGAGAAACTTTTGTCCTTCACATAGCTACCACACGCACAGAGGTGCAGGCACTTTTAAATACTGACTTGCCGTTTCATTTTTGCGAGCTGGTTCATCAAATCTTTAATGCCTCCTCCATGTCTGGCCTCGCTCACTTTTTAAAAATAGTTAGCAGTGGTCTTGTGACTTCCTTTGAGAAAATATTTGGTGTCATCCCCGCGTTCTTTCATTCTATATTTTCAAGTTTGTTTGGCGGATTCCCTGTTTTGCTAGCATTGGCTGCAGGCGTTCTGATAATATTTTGTTTTATTAAACATGGATGCCCGTGCTGCACTAGGAGCCGCTCAGCCCCTCCTGACACTGTTTCATAACCGGATGCTTGATTACTATAGAATCATTGCCGCTTGCGACTTTAAGCACGGCATTTGGATTATCATTTCGATTTTCATATTTCACATGTGTCCAGCCTGTGTTTCATTGCCTGAGCTGCGTTTTCGGATGATGACAGTGATTTCATGTTGGAAGCTGTTGCTGCATATTTTGCATATTCTGTCCAGTCATGAGATGCCTTGGAGACTTTGATTATTGAGGCACGTGACTTTTGTATTTTTGGAAGGTGCCTTTTTCTTACGAACATTTGTTTTTTTTTACACCCCAGGCCTATTACTTTGAACTGCAAAGGCCTTGCGATGAAAACTTTGATAAAAATTTGTTTGGCCACTGTAGGCATTTATATATGTTTTTTATATTTAGCTGCGCTCAATCTTGTTGAACTCTGCTTTCATGTTATGCCTCTATTTTAGTGTTGGCTTTCCTTATTTTTGACCGTGCTCGGATCATTGGGGGGGGGGGTGTCATTTAGATGCTTCTTTTCTATATACTGTGTTAAGTTAGCATGAGTTTATTAAATGTTTAAACGCCATTTTTTCCTTCGGCTTCAGTTTGCACACGACACATACTTGTTATTGTAGCTTTCAACCTAGAAGAACGATGTGATTTATTTGAGAATTATATGTTATTACTCTCATATCAGTCTTGCTTGGTACACTGTCTGCACAGTGAGTGATGAACCCTCTAAGAATAACTCGACACAAGGTTGCTGGGAGGTCTGATCTTCGCACCACATTAGACATAACACAAATACAGTTGCTGCCAACATTGGGCTCTAAGCGGGTTTAAGATAGAGTTACTGGGAATGCAAAGACACACTTGATGATGCTTCGCATGCAGAGAGCTGGTGGAAGATGATGTGATCCTCTGCCACTGAGATTTAGAGGTATGGGCCCGCTCTGCTAAAACCCAAAAGAGACCTTCTTAGATATAATATTATACTAAATAGGGAGGGTGAGAAATAGGTGTTATTAATTCCTATTCATTTCAGCATTATAATATGCTATCACCGTTTGCTTACTATGGACTAGTAACTATGCTGATAACTTTGATTTTTATAATATGTTTGCTTGTATTATATAAGATACTGCGTTTGAGAACCTTGCATTAGTAAATAAAGATTTCAAATATGCACGTGTCCTCTTTTACTCCACGTTCTGGTTTGAAATGATTATAGAGCGAAAGAGTGTTCATGTGTTCCACGATACCTGAGGTAACCTAAGTTCATGTTCTGGTTTGTCTAAGCATTGGGAGTTTGTTATGACCAATGAGACACTGTAGCTAGCTCGGTAAGGGGATTTTGGGTACTGAGGTGAGTTTTGGGTCATCCTAATTCACTGAGGTTCCAGATCTCTATGCACAGTTCTGTAGGAGAACGGAATCCCTGCTACACCACGATGAAGGAAAAACTTTTTGAAATAAGACCATTGACAATAGTAGAGGCAGAAGGTGTGGTATGAAGTAATGAAACCAAGGAAATGAATGTAGGCCCAAAACCATGCCAACAGAGTGATATAAATAAAAAAGACCTATCAACTCTATCAAAAGCCTTTTCTGTGTCAATAGATATTGCAGCTAAGGGATAGGGTAGACTAGATGCTTTATTTAGAACATTAAAGAAAAGCCTGGAATTATCAGATGTTATTCTGCCTTTAACGAAACCACACTGTTCTGGACCAATTAAACGAGGTAAGAGTGATTCAAACCGTAATGCTAAAATGTTAGCGACAATTTTATAATCCACATTTATCAAAGAAATAGGACGATAATTTTGCAGAATTTCGTAGACAGATAGAAGCCTCCAAGAAAGTACTACTTGCTGCATGAGTAGTGCAAAAATACTGAAAGAGATTAAAGAGTTTTGGGAGTAAGATACTAGAAAAATGTAAATAATATTCGATGGAAAAAACATCTGGGCCAGGGGATTTGTTTTTCTTTAGTGAGCTAAGGGAATTAGCAACCTCCTGGATCGATATATCCAAATCTAGGGAGTCGAAGTCAAGACCTGAACATGAAGAGGGAGAGACATTGCTGAGATACAAGTCAACAAGAGGGGACGGTGCTGGAGACTCCGGAGAGTATACGGTTTCATAA
The DNA here is from genome assembly GCF_964263255.1 of Lissotriton vulgaris. NCBI lineage: Eukaryota > Metazoa > Chordata > Amphibia > Caudata > Salamandridae > Lissotriton > Lissotriton vulgaris. Next base: position 246,803,022 of record NC_141689.1, on the reverse strand, counting down.
AAGGAGGCAAATTCATCCAAAATGGCATGGTCCTTAAATAGAAGTTTCCCATCCTCTGACTGAGCTAGTTGGATGAGAGGCAACATATGGGTATAAGTCACATATACACATTCAATCAGACGACATTCGATTTGTGCCTTTATTGGTCTTTTTCTTTTGCCCTGAAGAAGCCCATGTTTGGGCGAAACGCGTTGGCTGGTCTCATCCTTTGCATACTGATAACATCTGGAAATAAAACACCAATAACAGTACTAAACTAATGTTGTTTGATTGAATGTGTATATGTGACTTATACCCATATGTTGCCTCTCATCCAACTAGCTCTATTACTTATTTTTGTATTCTATGGGCAGCAGATCATTTGAGGTGGGCAATATAGATCCTTAAATCTTGGGACTAGTCCTGGAAGTGCAGTTCTCTAAGAACCCAGCAGCTAGTTCTATAGAAATACCATCCTCTGACAGAATAGAATCTATCAGAGTTCTTTCTTTTCTGGATTTGAGGTAATTAGCTAAAAGAGAACCCACCTTATTACGGCCTCCATAGTATTGGGCGCTACTACGAAGAAGAATAGAAGAAGCATAGTCTGTAGAGATCTTATTAAAATCCAGCTTTGCACGAACAAGCTCCTGCAACATGGAATTTGATGAGGAGTTTTAAAACTGATGCTCCAAGTGTTTGATGTTATGAAGTAGGGCTTTATGTTGAGAAAGGACATGTTTCTTTTTCCTAGAGACAAAATCAATTATGAAACCGCGGGCAGTAGCTTTAAAAGCGTCCCAAACCAAGGCAGAAGAAACGGTTGGACCTTCATTGAAAGAAAAGAATTCCTCAGCAAAAGAAGTGAAGGAGGAACAAAAAACTGGATCTTGTAGAATTAAGTTGTTAAATCTGCACCTGGAGGACTTGGGTTGCGGAGGGATCAAATCAAAATCAGCAATTACCGGGGCATGATCAGAAATCAAAATAGGTTCAATTGAGGATGAAATGAGATTTTGAGTCAGAGGTTTATACATAAAAAGGTAATCTAATTCGGTTAAGGAACCATGTGGATGGGAGAAAAAAGAAAATTCAGTTTGGTCTGGGTTTCATAATCTCCAAGCATCTACGAGATGTGTCTGTGCAATGGTACTATGAAATTGTTTGTGAGCTTTGTGAGGGGCAAAACGTACCTGAGACTTACAGTCAATAAAGGGGTCCATGATCTGATTGCAATCATCCCGTAGGATAAAAAATTAATCTTTGTTCTGCAAGCATTTGTTTGTAATAGTAGGCCAGAGGAATAATCTGGTCGAGATGGACCATAAATAATAAAGACAGTTAAAGAGATATTATCATTAACGAGTAATTTAACTAAAATCCATCTACCATCTGTGTCAATTTCTTGTGATACACCAGAACATTTCAACTTTTTTATGGCCTAAAATAATAACACCATTGTTCTTTGCAGTGGTAGGAGAAACAAGAACTGAACCAACCCAATTGCATTTGAGTTTAAGAGCCTCAGCTTCTAACAAATGAGTTTCTTGCAATAAAGCTAAATCAGGATTATAGGAAGCTAAATGAGAGATAATTCTCTGCCTATTTACTGGGTTAATAAATCCTTTTGCATTCCAAATAACAACTCTGAATGTTCGAAAATAAGCAATATATATAGAAGGGAACCAACAACAACGTTACATTGAAAAATATATGGAGTAACACGATCAACAATAAAAGCCATAGGTGAATGAAACAGTAGAGAAAAAGGAGAGAGTTGTAGAGAAGAAGGGAAAAAGGAGAGAGAAGGGAAAAGGAGGAGAGTAATAGGAGAAACATTAAGAGCAGACAGTACATGGCATTCAATAGTACCAAATAAGAATGCAAATGAGGAAATAAAAGGATTGACAACTGTAATACCTTCCTTCTGAGAGGAGACAAGAAGAAACATACAAGGAGTGGTGACACTAAGGAGAAGACGACACAACCAACTGGGTAGGAAGCATCACAGTGTGGATCGTATGGGAGAAATAGGAAACGGATAGAGATATATGTCAAAAAAGGAAATACCTGCAGAGATATCAAAGGGAGAAAAGATAAAAATAAAAAGTAAGAATAGCATGTTGCTTGACACTTGTTAAAAATAACCCGCAAAGAAAAACATTAGGTAAGTCAAAGTGAACCAAATCCTATAAATGAAAGAGAAGAAAGGTAAGGTATGGAGGACGTAGAATAAAGAGGACCAGAAATTTCCATCGACGTCGCAGGGTGCGAATGAATGAATTTCTTCAGTTCTGCCGGATCATCAAAAGTAGAAGTATTGTTCTGGAAAGTAACCTTGAATAAACACGGCTGAAATAGTCCACAACATGCTCCAAGCGTACGTAAAGCTAAACGAAGATCAAGGAATTCTTTCTGTTGTTTAGCTGTTGAAGATGAAACATATTGGGAAATAAATAATTTAGTGCCTTAACAGACAATCAGTTTTTTATGTTTAGCTGTATTTAAAACTAGTAACAAGTCTGTAAATTTCAAAGACAGAAAAATCACACCTCGTGGTTGCGAAGGAGCAGATGACGAAGACCAGCAGGGGCCCAACCTGTGAGCTCGCTGAATATTCAAATTTGTAGATGCAGGAAGGTCAAGAAGCTTTGTGAGAAAGGTGTTGAAGAAGGGGACGGGATTGTTATCCTTCAAACTCTCAGGAAGACCATTCAAGCGAAGATTGTTGCGCCTATTTTGATTTTCAAGATCTTCTGCTGATTTCTTCAATGAAAGGACCTCCCTCTCCAGGGCAACCAATTTGGTGGATACTTTCTGTAGGTCATCAACTTGTTGCTCCACTATGGATATACGAGATTCCATAGATGACCATTTGGTATCCAAAACTTGCAAGCAGGAATTGGTTTCTTTAACAAATGGCCGCAAAGCGCACATTTCCTCTAAGACAATGTCCAGAGACACCGGGAGGATCCTGTTTGAGATGTTTGTAGGCAGAGGCGGAAGCCTGCATTTTGATTGAAGATGTTGGTGAGACCGTCGACTTTGAAGATTCGGATTACGCCATATTACTATTTTCTTGAAGCGCAGATTCGATATGAGGAGAGTCAGACACAGGAGTAAGAGCAGTGAATCTCTTGTTAGTGAGTAATAGCTTCTTACTCCTACCCATAGAGTGAAAGGAGGAGAAATTGTGTTGGAGTAAGAGAAAACACCAGCAAATTCCTCACAGCGTGTGAAGAGAACTCTAGAGCTTAACCGCGCAATATGCTATGGTAAAATAATTAATCCTCCTTTGAGACAGAAAAAAACTTTTCAGGCATGTAATAGCAGGCACTGGAAAATATTTGTGGCGAAAGTCAAGATAAGGGCATTGTACCAGATGAAATCAAAATGGCGGCCGTAGAAGAGCTGCAGCAGATTTGCGTTGCTTTCATATAGAAAGATGTACAAAAGCCATATTATTGGAAGAAAGCCGCTCAGGGACTCCTGTGAAAAGAAACAAAATGAATGAATGAAAATGAATGAAATGAAAAGATCATTTGTATAGCGGGATAGCTACCCTGAGGCGTCCTAGCGCTGCAGACAAACGCGTGTGGATGAACGGTAGGGACCTAATCTGATTTATTGAACAGCAGGGTTGTTAGCTTTTTGCGAAAGGACAGTAGATTGGGCTCTGATCGCAGGTGGCGGGGAAGGGAGTTCCAGAGTCTGGCTGAGTTATAGGAGAACGAACGGCTCCCACATCTGGCTCTCTGGATCCTGGGTACTGTGACAAGAAAGGAGGAGGCAGATCTGAGCTGTCTATTTGGGTGGTAAGGGGTGATCAGAGAATGATTAATGGTGGCGCCCGTTTTCCAGAAGGCAAGTGGGCAATACATAGGCCCTTGAATTCGATTCTTTTCCTGACTGGGAGCCAATAAAGATTCTTAAGTTCGGTTTTGACAGGGCGGCGACGGGGGATCTGAAGGAGGGTTCACGCAGCACAGTTCTGGGTGACCTGGGGGGCCCCTAAGTAGAGAGCATTCCCAAAGTCCAAGCGAGACAGAATGAGAACCTGGATCATGATCTGCCTAGCCTTGAAAAGGTGTTAGGGGGAGGATTTTTCATGATGAGCCTAAGTATACCGAAGCAGGTGGCTGAAAGTTTAGCTGCTTGGTGGGTAAAATTCAGAGACTTATCCAGCCAGATGCCCAGGCTCTTGATTGTGTCCTTGGGTGTGGGGGCGGGTCCAAGACAAGAAGGCCACAGGGAATCAAAAGTGGGATTGGTGGAGTTACCAAGGATCATCAGCTCGGTCTTGTCTCCGTTTAGGTTAAGACACGACAATGTCATCCATGAGGTCACCTCTTCTAAGCAATCCCTCAGGTTGTTGAGCCCTGTGTGAAGTTGGTTCAGGGCCACCACTAGCTGAGTATCATCCGCATAAGAGATGATTTTTATCCCGAAGGGGCGGACAATCGCAACTAAGGGGCTCATGTAAATATTAAAGAGCGTAGGGCTCAGAGAAGAGCCCTGTGGCACACCGCACCCAAGAGGTTTGCTGGGGGAAGTGATTTTGCCTCAAAGACTTGGAAGGAGCGATCAGACAAGAAAGACTCAAACCATGTGATTGCTTTCATTGAGACTTCTAGATTGGTGAGTCTGCGCAGTAAGATGTTATGATTTACAGTGTCGAAGGAAGCACTTAGATCAAGGAGGATAATGGCAGCGGTGCCTCCTTGGTCCATGATCTTCCTTGTCTCCTCTGTCACGGCAACGAGGGCGGTCTCAGTCCCGTGCATGGGTCAGAAACCTGTCTGGGAAGGGTCGAGCAGGTGGTTGATCTCTAGGAACTCCGTCAGAGTCTTGTTGACGTGTTTCTCAGCGATTTTGCTTAACCAGGATAGTAGGGAGATTGGTCGGTAGTTCCCTGGTTTGGTTGGATCCAAGGGCCAGATGTAGGTAATCTTATTTTACCGATTCCTAAATACCGAATTTTACCGATTTGGTATTTAGGAATCGGTAAATATGATGTAGGTAAAAACTCGGTAAAGTTTACTGATTCAGTAATATTCCTTATTACCGATTCGGTAATACCGAATCGATAATAAGGAATACCTTCCCATTCATTCCTATAGGCCTGGAGGCCCATAGGAATGAATGGGAAGCCATTCACTATTACCGATTCGGTTTTTACCGAATCTGTAATAGCGAGAGCATATTCAAGGGTGGCAGGGTGTCACATTGACACCCTGTTGCACCGCTGAATCGTGCATGCGTGCACATGTGGCGCACACACATGCCCTAAGGGCATGTATGTCTGCCACATGGCACCTTGAAAAAAGCAAAATATAGCTTTTTTAAAGGTATTCAGTATTTACCACCAACTTGTAGTTGGTGGTAAATAACGAATCCTTAAAGCAAAAATTAACTCACTTGAGTGCTACCTACATAGGTTTTAAGGATTCGGTATTTTACTGATTCCTTAAATTAAGAAATCTGTAAATTACTGAATCCTTATTTCCAGCCTTCTACATTAGAAAGGGCTGGATACCGGTCGGTAACGGGAAAATCACAGATTTTCGGCCGTTACCGACCGGTATTTAGCTACCTACATCTGGCCCCAAGTTGGGTTTTTTAAGGAGGGCTTTGACCATGGCACGTTTCCGGAGGGGTGGGACGATCCCAGTGGCTAGAGAGGCATTAACCAAAACAAGAATGGTTGGTAGGATGTGCGTGGTAACTGGCCGCAAGGTGCGCGGGGTGCTGGGTCGTTAGGGGAACCAGATTTCACCTGAAGCATAATGGATTGTAGCATGGTAGAGGGGGAAAGTTTTCGAGTCTTACAGGGGTGTGGAGCCTTAACTCAAGAGGTTTGATGGGTGAAGAGGGGATCTGAGTGTGGGAAAAGGAGGAGTAGATGGTTTGTATTTTATTGTAAAAGAACTCTGCTAGGTCGTGACAGCGGGATTGGACATTGAGGGGATCTTGAGGTTTTTCTAACACATGAAATGCTCCGTTTCAGTGCCAAAAGGTTGATGTAGCCGCGAAAATCACCGCAGCATTTCCCGCTGCGATATGGAGCTCTGGGGCTAGGCAGCCATCTTGTTTAGCATTGTGCGCGCTCCTCGAATCCTTTACTTTTAATGATCACTTAAATGTCTGTCTAGATCGTGCCCAGAACCGATGCTAACTTGCAGTTATCTTGCTGCCCATCTGTAAACCTGATGCATGCCTGCGACTTGAATTCAGTCTGCCAAGATAGAGCCTAATATTAACATCATGCTTTATTGCCTACTATGCAAAGGCAAGAAGTGCCCAGACTGACACACTGAGACACTTGGTTTGGCAGTCAATTTCAGGTAAGGTTTTGAAGTGGTACCACTATCTTGCATCTACAATCAATGTCGTAGCAGAATAAGAAATGTGGGGCAGTAATATACCGCCAAAACGTATGTTTAGAGTTTTTTTTAAGCAAGCCAGATTAATTTCTAGATCATTGGACAATGAGGCCATGTCTGCTATGAAGCGACCACAAATTCTGCTCTCCAAATACAGAGAATTAGGAGTCTCAGCGTATCCAGACTTGCCCTGGAAAATTTCAATCAAGCTGAGTTTATAAGGTGTGCGCTGAATCCATTGAAAGAATCTCGCTTTGGGCGAATGAAAGGTACCACAGAGTGGTCTTGTCGACTCTGTGGAGTGCAGTCGGAGTCTCTAATGCCCATAATTTGTATTTGTGTCCCTGTTAGAAATGGGATTTCTGGTTGGCTAAGGCTTGCGCCAAAGCCAGGCAGAAACCACCACTCTAGTCAGGGCAAGGGAGTTACACGCTGAAGATAACCCCTGCTCACCCCCTTGGTAGCTTGGCACGAGCAGTCAGGCTTATCCCAGAGGCAATGTGTGAAGCAATTGCACAATACACACACAGCAGCAACACACTAGGCACACCACAAAAGAAACTCCACACAAGGTTATATAAAAAATAAATAGCCTTTGTATTATCCAAAACACATTAGAATTGTACTCACACAGATACACTGTGCAAACTGGCACTAGGCAATATGTACAGGGGATTATATACACATGACAGGGTCAATTGGGCCTCTGTGAGAACCTTTAGAAAGTACTAATAACACATGGAGTAGATAAAGCAACCAGTAACTACTGGTATAAAAATGACCTCAGAAAACACAACCAGTTACTACTGGTAGAATACTGTGTGCCGCATTATATCACCTTAGCAACATAAACACATGATGCATGAATCCCATTAGATCAGGCATAACCAGCAGCACAAACACTGTATGCAATAAATCACATTATGCAATAGCATCATAAAAATAAATCACATTATGCAAAATTATGGGGCCTAACACACTGAAACTGACCCTAGGCCAAATTGCCTTCCGATGTGGCTCAAATGCCCTATGTCCCAAGTGTCAGGGCGTAGGTGCAAGTGCAGCGAAGCAGAGGGCGCTAAGCGCTGGGGCAGGGCAGTAGTGTAACTCACCCCTTTCTTCTTAGCAAAATGCCCCCAAAGAAAAGAATGATACTGGCACTACTGTGCCTCCTGGGTCCCCACTGGGACATTTTAATAAATGTGCCCCCAAATGTTGCAGCTGCCCTCTTTCTGGCGGGGCAGTTGTGAAGAAAGATCAGTCACTGGCACCACTCGTGCCTTGTGGGCCCCACCGGGACTCTGAAAACAATAGTTGCCCAAATGTTACAGCCATCTGCCACGGCGGTACAACTTTGAAGGAGATAGAGGCACGGGCACCTCTGTGCCTTAGGAGTGACCACAGGGGGAAGGCACTGACAATGTACCCCAACACACACCCCCACCGGACTCACAACTCAGCCCCACTCACCGGGCTCTCTCTCAGGACTCCGCTTGGGCTGGGGAAGGGCACCGACAGTGTGCTGTGATCGGCACTGCTGTTAGGGCCTCTTCTCCCGGTCTCCTCTCACCGGCGGCCTCACTGCGGGATTACATAAAGGCAGGGTAGGCTCCCGCCTAGACCCAGGCTTGTCTAGTTCTGGCGCATTCAGGGCTCTCACCGACACAGGAGCCCCCCTCACCACTGCAACACCTCTGCCTCACTTCCGGCTCTCTCAAGCGAGGCTCTGCCCACACCCAGGCAGGATGCCTGTCTTCCAGGCCGCAGCAGTGATTTCCTTCAGATCTTGGCAGCAATGTGGAAGGCAAAGTGCTGGGTGGGCGGCCGCTGTAAATCAAGGCAAATGCAGGGTAGGCCCCCGCTTTTCTAAAGGAGCGCACTACCGACGTGGGCACCTGCCAGTAAACACCAAATGCGGGGTGGTCATCCGCTCAAAAAGCCGCATAAACGCAGGGTGGGAACCCGCTTTTCAAAGGAACTCGGGGGAACCCCTGCGCCGGGGTTCCCTCCAGCAATCTTGGCAGCAGCACGCTGCAGGCCACCCAGGCTCCTACCATCTGGGGGTAGATATTAACCCTGGGCAGTGAAGTAAGCTCCACTCGCGGAGTTTGCAAAGTAGCAGCAACTTCGCGCATCGCAGTCAACGCGAAGTTGTCGAATAATTCGCAGTTGTTTTCTACCTCGCGCGCTCAATAGCGTTCTCATATGCTTTTAAGGACTTACAGTGGTTCTGCGTTCGCCTTCTTGATTTTCTCTCCCGGTCGCGTGCGTCAGGAGGTTTGGAATCCGGCCGCATAATCCCGCGAGACTGTGCGAACGCGATCACGTCTATAGGACGCACGATCTTTCTTCCGGCGCAGTGTTGGTAAGATCGCGTTTCCGAACACGCAGAAACTACAATCTGGCACAGAATATCTCTCGAGCATGATAAAACCTTCTCAAAAATGATCATTTTGCTCAGAAAAACCCCTCAGATTGTGATTTGGCTGTAGTCTTTTGTGCAAGGAGTCCTCTTTTTTTTCTACTCTTTTTTTCAAGAGTAAGGAAGTGCCCCTGAGTCTTCCTGTTCCTGTCCAGCAGGCTCCTCCCAGTGCTTTGTCCATGTGCTGTTCACTTTCATTTGGATTTTGGAGCTGGAAGGATCACTTGTTGTGTATGTCTGCTGCATCATATAATTTGATTGGATTTACTGAGGACTTTTGGATTTGAAATTTTCTTTTACAAGTAAGTTGGTGTACATGTTTGTTTGATTTGGGCTTTTTTTTACCTACAGTTTTCTGGGCTTTTCAATCGTTGTTAAAAATTATTGCTGAGGGAGGCCAAGTTGTATTTCTTTGAAATTTCATCCAGTAGGCCTAGAGGTACCCATGGGTCTACCCATGCTTCTGTGGTGTCTGTTGAATTTCAAGTTTTTAAACATCATGGATGGATTTGGAATCAATTGCAAACTGTGTTTTTTGGAGTGGAATTACAGTTTTTGTGCGTGTGTTAATTAAATATTGGCTTTTTAGGAGTTCATATAGTTAGTGTAGGCCTGCTTGAGTTCATTGTATGTACTTTCTGTGGGTGGCCTGGACATGTGGTGGCTGCCATTTTGTGGGACCAGCCACTGTGTTTTTGCCATAGGCCTCCAAGCTTGTGGCCTACTCTGCCAGTAGGCCCAAGGGTACTACTCGAGTCATCATGGGTGCATGAAAGTTAATCAACTGTTTTTGTGGTGTTTGTTTAAGTTTTAACATCATGTATGGCATGGGTGGCTTTGGATTGATTTGTAAAATGTGGTTTTTGGTGTGGAATTTCAGGTTTTGGGTGTGTGTAAATAATATGGCTTTTTCTGCCAGTAGGTAACCCTAGGAATTCAGCTCGCGTAGTTTTGGTAACTTTGCACAGTGCGACAATGCGACCGTTCAGTTTTTGTCTTCTTCGCGCTCAATCTGCGTGCTTGGGCACGCGATAACGACTTTTTGTACAGTTCGCGCTGCTGAACACGCCGAATTTGCAATCTCGCGAGCAATATGTCTCGAGTTGCATAAAACCTTCTTGAAAACGATGATTGTGTTCATTTTGCTAAAAAAAACTCCTCAGATTTTCATTTGGTTGTAGTTTTTGGAGCATGGAGTAATTTTCTGTTAATGTTTTTTTTAAAAAAGAGGAAGGAAGTTCCCCAGAGACCTCAACTTCCTGTTACTGTCCTTTGTATGTACTTTGTTGTTTGAGGGTGGGCGGACCATGTGGTGGTGGCCATTTTGTGTGACCTTCCACTGTGCTTTTGTCATAGGCCTCCAAACTTGTGGCCTATTCTGCCAGTTGGCCTAGAGTCCCAGAGGTAGTCATCGGGGGTGCTTGATGTAGCTGTTTCTATGTTGTCTGTTGAATTTAACATCATTTAGGGCATGGATGGCATTGGATTGAATTCCCAAATGTGGTGTTTGGGCTGTAGTTAACTTTTTGGATGTGCGTTAATAAATACCTTTTTTGTATGTGTTGTTGTTGTGTAACTTTCCAACCTTTTTAGCCATGGGGATTTTCTTTTTTGCATTAAGCTGTGATGTGTAACAGGCATCCTCCTTTGTCTGGCTATTTAGGGATATAGGCCTGCTTGAGTTTATTGTTTTCTGGGCTTTACCCATGTGCCTTTTCGTGAGTGACCATGTGGCTGGTGCTGTGGTGGTGGTAGTAGTAGTGTACTGTTTTGTTTTTGCCACATAGGCCCGTGTGTATTTCCATTTTTCCTGTTGGCTTCTTGTTTCCATCCCCATTGCTGCTGCAGGTCACTGATGCTGCATCCATCCGATGCACAAATTAAGGATAAACAAGTTCCACTTCCACTACATTTGTATTGTAGTTCTTTGCTATTCTTACTCTTACTGAGTGTACTAACACTACTAGTAATTAAAATTAAAGCTCAACAAAATCCACATTTGACTGATGTTCTTCTGCCTTCTCTGCTTGTAGGTGCACAAAAGACTGAGGAGGTGGTGTCTGTCATCATTCATCGCCCGTTGTACTGCGTTGTGCCCGTTGTGTGACCTCTGTGCCTCTGGGACGGTCACTCCACCACGCACTGCGCGCATTCCCCGTGGGTGTGCCCTAGCTGCCCCGTTCCCGCCGCTGCTCGCAGCTGTGCCCCTGACCACGAGGCGTGATCCCTGCTACCGGAGCGCAGCGCCGCTTCTGCTGCCTGCGTGACCTTTCTGTTCCTGCCTCTGCAGTACCGTCTGTCCCCCCCTATGTTGGGGCTGCTTTCCCCCGCTTTGCCCAGCATTACTTTTTTCTCCCAGACTCTTGCCCAGTCTGCCGTTTTTTTGCCGCCGTTTTTCCCGCTGTACCCCTGCCTCCTCCCCGCTCCCCGCCGCTGATCCTCTGCGGCCCCGCCTCCCTCCACCTGGAGCCTTCCCATTCGCCGCCCCGCTCCCGCCTCCCAGCTGCCCCTCCCTCGCTCTGCCCCCTCCACTCTCCTCTTATGGCAGAGTGGCCAACGCGCAGCGTGCACGCGCAGCGGGCGCGCCCTAAGCGCGCCGAAGGTGCGCCAAAGGTAAGCCCGTCTGCGCCCGCCCACGCCTGGACCGCGCCCAGTGCCAGGACCCCTGGGCCCCGCAGACACCAGCCCACCCGCCGGACCTATGACGCCACCACCCTCAACGCACTCAACACCGGCCGTATCCCGGGATGCTACCGAGCCACCCCGAGACGAACCCACGGACCCTTCAGCTGCCATGCCTGCAAGTTCACCTGCATCCGGACCTGTCCCGCACCAACACCCGCCAAGCCGAACACCAGCAGCAACCACCTGAAGTGCATCCTCCTCAACACCCGCTCCGTCCACAGACACTCCATCGAACTCTGGAACCTCCTCGACACCACAACTCCTGACGTCGCCTTCCTCACGGAAACCTGGATGAACGACTCCTCAGCACCCGACATCGCCATCGCCATCCCAGAGGGCTACAAGATCACCCGAAGAGACCGCGACAACCAGACTGGAGGAGGCATCGCCATCATCTACAGAGACACCATCCGCATCAAGACCAACACCGACGACACCCTGACAACCGCCGAACACCTGCACTTCCAGATCCACACGGACCCCAAAACCACCCTCAGAGGCACCCTGATCTACCGACCCCCGGGACCGCGCACACAATTCAGCGAGGACATCGCCGACTTCATCAGCCCGCATGCCCTCCCCTCCGCTGACTACATCCTCCTGGGGGACATCAACTTCCACCTGGAGAACAACAACGACCGCAACACCATCACCCTGCTCGACAACCTCGCCAACCTCGGTCTCAAGCAGCTGGTATCCACCCCCACCCACCTCGCCGGACACACACTTGACGCCGTCTTCTCATCCAGCAAGGACATCGCCTTCAGCCACGCCACCGGACTCCACTGGACGGACCACAGCTGTGTCCACTTCACCTTCAAAACAACGACGATCCACCACCACCAGCAACAGGTTGCTCGAAGAAGCTGGAACAAGATCACAGCCGACCAACTCGCCTCCTCCCTGAGCCAGCACCCTCCCGCCAGCTCAGCAAACCCCAGCCAGGCCGCCGACAACCTCACGAAGTGGATCAGCAACTGCGCGGACGAACTCGCCCCACTGAGGACCCCGCCCAGCAGACCTGGCAGCAAGAAGGCCCCATGGTTCACCGACGAACTCAAGAGCTCCAAGAAGAACTGCAGAGCCCTCGAGAAAGCCTGGAGAAGGGAACCAACATCGGACAACATGACCACCCTCAAGCTTGCCACCCGGAAGCACCACCAACTGATCCGCGCCACCAAGAAAACTGCATTCAAGGACCGGCTGGACAACAACGCACACAACTGTAAGGAACTCTTCAACATCGTGAAAGAGCTCTCCAACCCCAACGCCGGAAACAACGACATCACCCCATCGCAAGACCTCTGCAACTCCCTCGCCTCCTACTTCCACAACAAGATCACGGACATACACAACAGCTTCAGCACTCAACCGACGCACGCCACGACCGAACCACGGCCCCCCACCACCACCCTCCGCGCCTGGACTCCGATCAGCACCGAAGACACCGTCCGCATGATGAACTCCAACCACTCCGGATCTCCAACCGACCCCTGCCCTCACCATATCTTCAACAAGGCCGACGCTGTCATCGCACCCCACCTGCGGAACATCATCAACACCTCCTTCGAAACCGCCACCTTTCCGGAGAGCTGGAAGCACGCCGAACTCAGCGCCCTACTCAAGAAACCTACAGCGGACCCCGCCAAACTCAAGAATTACCGCCCCATCTCGCTCCTCCCTTTTCCAGGCAAAGTCATCGAGAAGACAGTCAACAAACAGCTGGCCGCCTTCCTCGAGATGAATGGATCCCTCGACCCCTCACAGTCTGGCTTCCGAGCCAACCACAGCACCGAGACCGCCCTCATCGCTGCCACCGATGACATCCGAGCCTTGATGGACAATGGAGAAACAGCGGCCCTCATCCTCCTAGACCTCTCCGCGGCATTCGACACTGTCTGCCACCGCACCCTAGTGCAGCGCCTCAGCAACGTCGGAATCCAGGAGAAGGCACTGGAATGGATCATCTCCTTCCTCGACGGAAGAACACAGAGAGTCCGTCTACCACTGTACAAGTCAGAGGCCACCGACGCTGTCATCGCACCCCACCTGCGGAACATCATCAACACCTCCTTCGAAACCGCCACCTTCCCGGAGAGCTGGAAGCACGCCGAACTCAGCGCCCTACTCAAGAAACCTACAGCGGACCCCGCCGAACTCAAGAATTACCGCCCTATCTCGCTCCTCCCGTTTCCAGGCAAAGTCATCGAGAAGACAGTCAACAAACAGCTGGCCGCCTTCCTCGAGATGAATGGATCCCTCGACCCCTCACAGTCTGGCTTCCGAGCCAACCACAGCACCGAGACCGCCCTCATCGCTGCCACCGATGACATCCGAGCCTTGATGGACAATGGAGAAACAGCGGCCCTCATCCTCCTAGACCTCTCCGCGGCATTCAACACTGTCTGCCACCGCACCCTAGTGCAGCGCCTCAGCAACGTCGGAATCCAGGAGAAGGCACTGGAATGGATCATCTCCTTCCTCGACGGAAGAACACAGAGAGTCCGTCTACCACTGTACAAGTCAGAGGCCACCGAAGTCATCTGCGGCGTCCCTCAAGGATCCTCGCTGAGCCCCACCCTCTTCAACGTCTACATGAGCCCCCTCGCGGCCATCGCACGCCAACACAACCTCAACATCATCTCCTACGCTGACGACACCCAGCTGATCCTCTCCCTGACCAACGACCCCGCCGCCGCCAGAGCCGACCTTCACGAAGGGATGAAAGACGTAGCCGAGTGGATGACGACCAGCCGCCTGAAACTGAACTCAGACAAGACGGAAGTCCTCATCCTGGGCTCCTCGCTCTCTGCCTGGGACAACTCCTGGTGGCCCCCCGCCCTGGGCACCGCACCCAAACCGACAGACCACGCACGCAACCTGGGCTTCATCCTGGACTCCTCCCTCTCCATGACCAGACAAGTCAACGCTGTCTTCTCATCATGCTTCAACATCCTGCGCATGCTACGGAAGATCTTCCGGTGGATCCCCACCGAGACCAGGAAGACAGTCACCTAGGCCCTCGTCACCAGCCGTCTGGACTACGGCAACGCCCTCTATGCCGGAACCACCGCCAAGCTCCAGAAGAGACTCCAGCGGATCCAGAACACCTCAGCCAGACTCATCCTCGACATCCCACGACACAGCCACATCTCCGGACATCTGAGAGACCTGCATTGGCTCCCCATCAACAAAAGAATCACCTTCCGTCTCCTCACCCACGCACACAAAGCCCTACACGATCAAGGCCCGAGCTACCTCAACAACCGCATCAACTTCTACGCTCCCAAACGCCATCTCCGATCAGCCAGTCACGCCCTCGCCGCCGTCCCCCGCATCCGAAGAACGACAACAGGAGGAAGGTCCTTCTCCTACCTGGCCGCCAAGACCTGGAACTCCCTCCCGACCGACCTGCGCCTGACCCAAGACCACCTCTCCTTCAGGAAGAAGCTCAAGACCTGGCTGTTCGAGCAGTAGCAGCACCCCCCACCCTCCCCCAAGCGCCTTGAGACCCTACGGGTAAGTAGTGCGCTCTACAAATGTCTTAGATTGATTGATTGATTGCTAGATGGGCGTCCTTCTGTTGTACGTGACGTGTGGTGTGACCTGACCAAACATCTCTGCAACTTGTGCAACTGATTGCTGCTGACATCTGAAGAAGATGGGCCCAAAGAAAGCAGGTACCAGGTCCTCCAAGACCAAGAAAGTTGCTGAGAAGCAGAAGGAAGAACAGAAGAAGGAAGTCTGGTGTGGACCCCAAAACCTTTTTTGGGAAACCAAAAAGTATGTCTGCAGCAGCGGTGTCCAGGGTGCAAGCTGGGGCCAGCACCTCCACATCAGTGGGCCCAACCCACCAACCCAGGCCCAAGCAGATGAAAGTGGAAGAGGTAGCCAACCTAATGGTGGAAAGCAGTGATGCTGAGCCTGACCTAAACTTATCGCTATCTCAAAGTAGTACACAATCAACGCATGAGGGAACACAGCAGATAAGTGGTGAAAAACAACAACAACCGCAACCACCGCCCGCAATAGTAGTTGTTGTTCCTCCCGAAATAGGGGCAGTTCAGGAAATTGAGCCTCATGCAGAGCAAGAAGAAGAGGAAGCCACTCATGCAGGAGATCTATTGTCTTCCAAATCCCCACCAAGGAAAAGGAGTGTTAGTCCATCGAGTTCTTCGCCAAGCATCCTTCTGATGATCTAGATCTCACTTGGGAGCCACAACAACCTGAGCTGGGGAAAAGGAAGGTTCCAGAAAGCCTAACAGTTATGGAGGTCGATGTAGAACAGCAGGATAATGATGATGATGAGCCTGACCCGGTCATCACAAGCATCACTCCTGGCCCGAGGACATGGAGACCAACATTCTTACCCTATCCAGAATAGCTGCGACTAGTAGGGATGTAGCATGCATACCTCCAACACAGGCAACACCAACACGACCTCCAGCTTCCATATTTACATTAGCAAAGGGCCGGCAGCGTCCTACATCCAGCACAAGCACCACCTCAGCAGAAGTAGGTAGTAGTACTACTGCGCAGCCACATAGTCAAATTCAATACACACCCTCCAGTTCATCCGACATTGGAAGTGGCACTCCTAGCGGGAGACAAAAGTAAAGCTCCCAGTGTGGGACTTCTTAACGGTTAGCGTAAAGGGGGAGAACATTGCTATATGCTCCATTTGTCATTCCTCTGTTAGTCGTGGTAAGCTTGGTACAAACTATGGTACCGGAGGCCCAATGACCCATTTGAAAAAACATTACGCAATCAAGTGGAAGCACCACCTTCGTAGCATAAAAACTGGAACCATTGATGGTGTGGATAAACTAGTACAAGGTCCACTCACTGTCGAACAGGAAGAAGAAGAAGAGGGAGACATTCTATCTGGTAGTGGTACACAAAGTAGCCCTGTCCCCAGCACTGCAGTGGTACAGCCCACATATCCTCCGCATCAGCAACATCTCAGTGGCACAAGAGTAAGAGTCAGCCGGAGACACCAAGGAGTACTGTGAAGTCTGCGATGCAAAGTGCTGCGTCGAGCCGAACCGAAAGAAATACCACGCAGCGTACGATTCTTAGCATGTTTACTAGGCAGGAGGGAAAGTACGAACGCAACCACCCAATAGTACGTTTGTACAATGCTAAGCTTGCTAAAATGTTAGCACTGGACCTTCTCCCTTTTTCTTTTGTTGAAGGGGTGGGTTTTCTGGAATTTATGTCAACCATCTGCCAAAAATGGAAGGTTCCCAGCCGCTACTATTTTGACAGAGTTGCTGTTCCAGCACAACATCACGACGTGCTGGAATTGCTTGGAAAAGCCTTACATCAGAGTGCTGTTCATAGTATCCACCTGACAACAGACATGTTGCCAAGTCACTGATTACATGTGCATCACTGCACACTGGATCTATTTTTCAGATGTTAGAGACAAGCTATCTGCAGGCATTGACACTGTTGATATTTTTAATGAGACTCGCAGACATGCAACTGTAGCCATGTTTGCTATAGAGAAATCTCATACTGCTGCAAACATTTTGGCCTACTTTAACAGCAAGGTCTTTGAACGGCTGCGACCAAGAGGTCTTAACATTGGTTTTGCTGCCACGGACAATGGCATTAATGTAGTCAAGGCCATGAAAGATGGTGGCTATTTCAGGGTCCCGTGTTTGGCACACTGCATTAACATTGTTGTTCAAGACTTTATGAAAAATGAAAGCAAAGTCAACAACTTACTGACCACCTACAGAACAATATTCACACATTTCAACCATTCTTTTAAAGCCCAGAAGCAGCTAAGGGTCATTCAACGTGAGCATAAAATGCCAGTCAAAGCACTCATCCAGGAGGTGCCAACACGTTGGAACTCAACTTATTACATGCTTGATCGTCTGTTTGAGCGGTACATACCACTTAATGCTTATGTCATGACAAGAAGATTAGGGGACCCTACTGTGAAAGCCATGATTGTTGAGATGTGGCAATGGGACCTCATTAAATTCCTGAAAGAGATGCTACTTCCTTTTGAGGTCTTCACACGTGCAGTCAGCAGGGAGGACTGTACTATGGGCCAAGCTATCCCACTGTTGTACATGCTAGAGCAAGAGCTGAAGGAGGTGTCTGAAACATACAAAGGTTTGGAAGACAAAGTAGACGCATGTTATTTGGCAAACGCCTTAGCCATCCGCTTATCTGACAATACAAGGATTGAAAATAAGATTGTCACATCGACATTACATTACTGCCACAATTTTGGATCCATGGTACAAATTATTTCTTAACAGTAATGCAGTAATTCCTTTTTCCGAAAGGGGATGTTGCCAAGTACAGTGCCAGCCCAGGACAGTGCAAGTACTACAGGGCAGATTCCAGTGTCAAGTTCTTGTTCAGAGCAAGAGAGCAGTGCATTTGCTTCCCGGCAGTCTCCGACACTACCAATACCATCAACAACAGCACCAACAGGATCTGATTCATCAGACACAGCAAAAAAAATAGCTGCTTGGTTTCTACAGAAAGGGATGGATAAGTCTGTTGCTGGTGCAAAGTAAAATAGGCCAAGCAAATCGGAGCACCACTGAACATTGAACGGACGGTCCAGGCTTATCTAGATGACACAACAGAGGTGTTCATGGAGCAAAGCCCATTGGTGTATTGGTATGGGAAAAGAAGCCAATGGCCAGTGCTCAGCAGGCTGGCGATGAAGTATCTGGCTTGCCCTGTCGCAAGTGTCTCTTCTGAGCGTGTTTTCAGTACTGCTGGTACCATTGTAAATGTGAAAAGGACCAGTCTCTCGCCCAAAAGCGTGGAGAAGTTAACCATGATCAAAATGAATCAGCACTTCATACCACCGGACTGCAAAATACCAGAAACACAGCAGGAAGAGGAGAGCGACTCCGAAGACATAAGTAGTGGGTTACATGACCTACTTCTGTCCGAACCACCAGGGTTTGAGGACGAGCTCCTCTTCCCTGACAACTAGGCTTTCAAATTGTTACCCTCTCCCTTCCTTTATTTGTGTGTATATCTGTCTTTCTGGTTCAAATCACACCACAACAAATCCATCACCACTGTCTCTTATTTTTATTTACCCATTGGAGTTGCACGTCTGTGCATTTAACTGTCCACTCCACTCCTCAGAGTCCTGCTCCATTTTCCTGACTCGCCCTAAATACCTTTCCATCTTGCCAGGCATTGAATGGAGATGGAGAATAGTACAATAATGTAGCCTCTAACAGTCCCTCCAAAACAAGTGCTACGGACGTGACTGTAGCCATTTTCTGTTTTGTTTCTAATCCGAAACGCATCACTGTCTTAAGGCTACCCCCTCTGTCTACAGGCATACATAACTCTTCACTGTCAGAACTTGAGCAGGCATCCAAAACTAAAGTAAACTCGTCATCACTTTCAGAAGGCTCAGCATCTCTGATCTGACAGCCAAAGAGAAGAGCAAGACAGGTATATGATTAATGATGATGCCATGCATTGCATTGGATGCTTGCTGACTCTGACCAAATGTGCATGAAATAAAACTATACTAGGAGTTTAAATAATAACAAAGCAAAAGTGACTCAAGTGATAGTCAATGTTTCCATGTTGTTTAATAATAACCAATTGTACTCCTACTACTGCAGGTGCAGTCTGGACTTACTTAATCGGAGTCACTCACTACAGACTGAATTGCTGTTGGTCTGTTGGACAACACGTACACAAACTACACCTGATGATGATGATGATGAATACCATACTATTTTTGCACGCAGACAGTTGGATCTGAGTTGATTGATGGAATACATTTCAGGAAGTGGAATAAAAGGTAAACACAACCAATCAACAAGAACCACAGCAGACCCAGGCTACATGTCTGTCAAGTGGTGGAGTCGAATAGTGATATGATGATGACTGACAGTGGCGCATTGATTTAGTCACTTGAGTTGGCTGTGTGGTTTTATATTGTGGTGTGATGTGACTACATTAAATTTACACCAACAATTGATCCCACACTTGCTGGGGCAGAGGTGGTGAAAGCAACACTTACTAGATGTCTACGAGGCAGGGCGAGGATCTTCTTCTGCTTGACCACCCATGCTCAGTGTATGTACACGCCAATTAATTTTCCAAAGGGACCCACCGAATACATCTTAATTAATTGCCGGCATTGATTGGATTTACAGCATTAAAATGTACAAATTAGGATTGTGTTTAAGTGACTCCTTCAACACAACGACAGTTTAACTTCTTAGCTTCTTGTACTAGGCAATCCCAGACACCTTTGTTTTCTTTTAGTTTAGCAGTTGCAATATTGTTTGTTTGGCATTCTTCTTATATACTGTACTTTTCTACTACTCCCACAGTCTCTCTCAGGCAAATGACTGTCTCTTTTTTTTGTTTGCAGATGCTAGTGCCAGTGTCTACTACTACCACCACAACCAAAGCATCTTTTCCATTCTCTTGGGAAACCATGCAGCCATTGCTGTGCCGAACTTAATCCTCATCAATCACAGGTAAGATAAGTTTGCTGTGAGGTATAATGGAGTAGGAGGAGCGACTGGTAGTACTGGTAGTACTAGTAGGACAAATATAACTCAGTGAGGGGTACCGCATCTATCTGTTTGCATGTTACAAAATTGGCAGATTATTTAAATAAAACACTGGCTGCTGCCCTGAATCTGCAAGTAAACCTTGTGACGTACATTAATTCATGAAACAGTAACCCCACCACAAAACATTAACATTGTATGTGTAAGTATAAACAAATAACATTTATTTTTTTAACACAAATAGCCTATCCCACACCTCGCCCACCCCTCTCCCTAACCCCAACCAATGTCCAAGTGCAATGAATGTCCCAAAAAGAAGAGAAACCCCAACACCCAATTCTCACCCACCAACAAAAGTATTAAAAAAGGGGCAAATCAACAGGGTCCATCTATAATCAGCGGACTTTAAGGTGTTTGTCCACCAGGATTTTGACGCGCTCCTCTAATTGGTCCTCCAGCTGTGCCATCCGGAGGAGAAGTTGCTGGCGAAACGCACAGCACCTACATTTGCATCCATGTGGGGGTTGGCAGATGTTGACCACAGCACCGTACTCCTGCAGGCGGGGCCTGGCTGGGGCCCGGGGCATTGGAAGAGGCAGAACCTGCTACCGCCGCCTCCTCCTCCTCGGCCTGAGCCACCAGCGGGCGGTATTCATCAATGATGGCTGCAGTTTCCGTTGCTGGGCCCTGGCTGCCAACTCCTTCCTTGTTGGTTTTTGGGAAGGAGTATCTATAAAGAAAGAAACAGAATTGTAACCAAAACTCTTAGCAAAACAGTAACACAAAATGAATTCAACACATAGTAGCAGAGTAGCACTAGCAAGCACAGTGCATAACATTTGTAGTTACTTTAAGTATCTATCCTCCTGCTTCCCCGGCCTCTAACATGTGTTGGAGTTTTTTTCCGGCATTATACTTGCCCTAGTACTATGGATGGACTTCAGTACACAGAAGAACACCAGTCTTTTTCTTCTCTCTAGTTTACATAAATTAGATAACCTTGTTGTAGGCTGTAGCCGTCAAGCCAGCTCAGTCAGCTAAGCTTGCGTCCAACACCAACATACGAGTCAATACGCAGACGTCTGTTACTTTTATTAACTAAGCTGCAGGTGGGGAAGCTCGTATATTTTTCGATTACGGGTGGCACTGGCCATACTCTCTCTATTACATGAAAGGCAATTGCTCAATTTCACTTTCACTGTGCCCTGGCGTCTGGCGACTACAAAAAGGCAGATTAATAGTAATATAATATACTTATGATCCAATGATCATTACTTATATGGAACAACATATCAGTCCAGTAGCGGTCAGAGGTGGGAGTGCTGGCGGGCGGTGATGTGGAGAGGGGCAGGTTGGGGGGAGCAAACTATGGATTGTGGACAATTACTGGTAAGTAAACATATAAATGAAAATCAGAAAAAAATTAACATAGGTAGGAAGTGGTCCTTGGATTCAGAGGAAGGCGCTTGAGAATATATATGATGTGCTTGCAAACTACTGAGTCATCAACTGTATTCTGAAATGAAATCCTACTTTTATATAATATATGATGACCCTCTGCTTTGCTACTCTGGCGCAGTTTCTTTTACATTATCTTCAAAGTAAGACTCGTCTGCATCAAGTGACAGTCTCACCTATGATGGATACAATCCATCCAGGGGGCATCCATCCATTAAAAGTAAATGTCTATCATTCTTTTGGTTAAAGGTTTTGCTTAACAAACCTTAGCTGGTTTCACTTTCACCAACAGCCACCCATGCGTCCACTCCTTCCTTCCTTGCCTTGGCTTTGGGTTTGACACAAACACCGCTGATGATTCTTGCTATCCACTATCCACCCATATTGTGTCATCCACCCAGGCAGGCATCTTCTTTCACCTTCCACCCATCCTTCAACAACTCATGCATCTGATTCCTATCAGCCACCTGCATGCTGCTTCCAAAGTATCCTTCTCTGCTAGTCGTATTACATCTCTTTCGTCCTTCCTCCTTCCATCCTAGTTCTTTCCCTTTTTGTTCAACACATCCATCAAGGTCATCTGATCTGACTTTTAGTCTTCTCCATAACTTTCACAGCTGAGTTGGAGTCTGATAGAAGAAGCCTTTGTTTACTCAACTCACACTGGTAATGCTATTGCTAATGCATTGGTAATTTTAAGTAAAGGGAGTCTTCCCTTCTTCAACCGTTGTATATAGTTCAGTACAACTTCAAGTTCATACACACTTAAGTCTCACAGTACAGTTAGTGAAGTGTTCCCCTTCCAGCTAGTAATGCCAATAAGTAATGAATATAACTTACCACCGCCCACAGCTGCTGTTTCCTCCCCCACTGGGGCTCCTGCAGGTGCCGCATCTCCTGCCCCCTCCTGGATGGCAGCATTGGCATCGCCGCTGGCCCCGTCGGTACTGGTGGTTGGTACTGGTAGTGCACCTATAAAAACAAGTACACCTTTTTAGATGCCTGTACACCTCCCCCTATTTTACTCGTTTGCACCAGGAAGGAAAATTGAAAAAATAGGTAAAGTACAACATAAATCATCCCTAGTCCAAATTGCGTACTACAGTAGAGTCAGTAGACAGACATTAGTAGTATTATTATATGGTCCCTAGGGTCATCTCATCTCTACTCCTACTGTAGTCTTTGGAAAGTTAGCCTGAGCCATGTAACCATTTTAGATTCATGTCTTCTCTTTTGCGCATGTTACCTCGCAGCTTGTGGCACAGTAAGACGCCTTTGATGCCACATGAGTGTTGCATACAAGTGAAGAGGTTGAAAAACAAGCCACTTTTTTATGAGGTTCGGTTAGTCCCTATTGCTTAACCATAATGTTACACTTTTTGACATGACTGCAAAAAGCTTGCATAATTGTATTATTTTATACTGTCTAACGTGACCCATTTTTCTCATAATAGGCAGATGAGAAAATTGCCTTCTACGAACCAGAGATTTGCAAAGTTTACGAAATATGCATGTAACCAGTATACGTTCAACGGTGAGGGGTCTCCCACAATTCACACATATGTCTATCATGCACAATTTTACAAATGTTTACTTTTAATCTTCTTTATTTTGCATGTTGGAACTGGATGTAATTTCATAGAACAACTTACAAAGCTTGTTATTATTTGAAAAAATTAAAGCTTTTGAACTTGTACATAGACTCTGTGGTATATTTGGAGTGTCTGTGGTGCAGTTGGCTTACACGAGTGAGTGAGCGAAAGGTTGTTATGTTCTGGGTTGTGCAATAAAATCATTGGGTATCTTCGTGTGGAGGGTCGGGACATAATAATGACTAATGACTGAGACACTATAGCTAGTCGGTCAGTAAATTGTGGGTTCTGAGTTCTCTGACTGAGGTGTAAGTGAGGTCCAACCTCCCATCACCAACATCCTATTTTCTTGTGCATAGTTCTCTATGTGGCTGTGCAGAATACCCACAACAGTAGAAGTAGTATCTACTACTACCCTAACAAAAAATACTAGACAAACATCTGGTTGCGCATTTTGTTAGTGGGAATTGTTAAAGCCTAGAGATTAAAGAGGACAACGCAAAGTACAGGAGTGGACCCAGGGGCTACATCTATTGTTCTATCACAGCTTTATTCAAAAGAAAACCTTAACTAAAGAGTGGCCAACAGGGCAAGCTTAGCTACGGACAGTCTAATAGTAGTACAGAGAGTCATAGCAGAGGCAGTTTGAAGGAACTGAAAGGCAGGGATACCCAAAATTTGGAAAACAGACAATGAAGATCAAAGAAGCTTGTGGTAAAAATTGAATTAGGAGGAAGCGTAATTAATAGTTTGGAAAAAATAAGGTGCATTAAAAGTTATGGAAATATAATTGTTAATAATATAAGCACTGTAGGACTTACTGGGGCCAGCAGCAGGATCCTCGGTAGAGGAGCGCTCCTCTGGTGGTTGTCCCGCCAACTCGGACCCCGTCTTCTTGCCCCTGGGTGCTGATCATGTAAGAAATAATAAAGAAAGAGAGAAACATTGAGTGCTGTTAAACAAATAAATCATTAAAAAAACGCTCAAACATTTTAGGAAACAACAATTGCAATTAAATTGACCTATTTAAACAACTACTGGCTTGGTAGATTCACGGACCGTCTACTTATATGAACACTAATCAAATCTTCCATAATCATTCTGATTGCAGAATACTAACGAAGCCAGTGCCACCTGACCTACACCACCTATTCCAGACAGGCCAATTGTTCAGTAAGTCTGCATTTCCATTTTATTTTTGCCAGCAAAAATGCATAGATGAGATGGAGGACACATGCATAAATGTGTGCATACACCAAAATGTTGGTTGGTTGGTTGTGTCATATGTTGTTCTGCTACTGACTGACAATGCTATTGGTAAGCCTACCACTCACTAAACAAACTACAAAAAGGTTCTATGGAGGACTGGGGTAAGAAGCATTCAGTGACAGAGGAGCCGCCAAGCAGACTGTAAAAAAACATATGAACTAATACCAAGTAAACCTATTATCCATCCACCACTATTTCACTGAAGGACAATGGAAGGACTAGACTCTATCTAGCAATAGCATTAACTAACTTCAATTCTCTAAAGTAAACTCTAACATCAATAATCATCCCAAGCTCGCGCAAAGTTACAAACAAGTAAGAGAAGTGCCGAGCAGCACCTGTGTCATACAATCACAGAAGATTTTGAAACGGAATTGATCTGCAATGTAACTAAGCGCACCAGTAATCGTGTTATTCGTCCAAGAATTATACACAATACTTATACTACTATATATTACGAGCTACTCACCAAGCCCCATGACCTCGACAACTAGCAGGTCCAACAGGTCCTGCTTCCGGTCCAGGATGTCGGACCACCGGTGGGCCAGCTGCTGGTGGGTGCCCGGCGCATCTTCGCCCACCGGCGGTGACTCTCCTGGGTAAGTTACCCGGAACCTGGCCTGCTGCCTGCTGCCAAGGTCATGGGGAGGTGGCGCTGGACGGAGAAAAGCAGTGCGGCCACCTCCGCCTCTCCGAACAGTTGTCGGGCCTGCACCCCTGCAGGGCGCATTCTGCCGCAAGGCAGCCGGCTCTTGGGCGCAGGTGCCTTGCCCTTGGAGCCGGTACTGCTGCCCTTGGCCATGGTTCTGGGGTGAAGGCAGAAAAGAAAAGAAGGAAAAAATAAAGTTAGGGGGAAGAAGTAGGAGTTTGAATAAAGAAGTAAGATAAAACAGTAAAAAAGTAACAAATACACAGTGAATGTAGAAATAAATCACAAAATATAAACTTAGGGACAGAGAGACAGAAAAACAGTGAAAATAAGTAAAGATTGCAAAGATTAAAGCTGGATAGAAAACTAGGCTCAGAACCATAGCATAAAGTGAAAAACAAGATGGCCGCGCCCGTCGCGAACACGTGGGTAAGTTTGCGGGATATTTCTCGCTAACATGCACTAGTCGTCGTGAACAAGTAGATAGCGTTCCCGAACATGACTTGCACAACGCGAACACGTTATACGCGACCCGGAACAGGAAATAAGGCAACGCGAGCGGGCGGGACAATTGAAAAACAAGATGGCGCCATAGCCCACTGCATGGGTAAGTTTGTGAGCTGCGATCCCCTGAGAATGCAGACAGCGCCCCATACACGCACAATGCTCTCCCGAGCAAGACAAACACCTCGCAAACGGGTTACACACGCTTGCGAAGCTCGCATAGTGCGAGAACGTCTTTGCGTAGCTTCGCGTAGCGTGACTACGCGTACTATGCCCACCCCTAGTAGATATGGTGCTCTTCAGGATAAAAAGTAAAGTGCTCACAAGGTGCTAGTGTCCAAAGTCCAGGGTGAAAAGGCTGGGCCCAGGCAGGCGAGCACACAGGGTCCTCCAGCAGGGAGGCAGTCCCTCGACGCGGTTCCTCCTGGAGCCCAGCATCAGCAGCAGGCCCCCGGTCACAAGAACATCTCAACATTTCATGGGGTAGCAACCCTTAAATTTATATGACATATTTGCTTTGGCTGCCCTGGCACAGGGATTGGGGGATCCAGTACCAACTGGTTCTAGGGGTTTTTGGAGCACTCTGTTTACAGGGCTCCTCTTCCCCTTTCTCAGGTGGGGGCTTGGTGATCAGACACACCACAGGGGGCAGACCCGCATTGTACAGCCTAGGCACAAACCTATTCAGAGACCAGGGACTTCTCCTCCCACTACTCCAAATGCAGATGTCCCTTTCAGCCTAGCGCTGACTCATGCTGCCCCTCCTGGAGCCACACATACCTCACCAGCCCCTATCACTCAAAAGCCAAACATGCAATTCACATCAGGCAGGCAGATAGTTATAATAAATCTGCGCACACCATTGCGTAGCATTTATTATCACTATTCCAAATATGCCAAACTTGACCATGCTGCTCCTCTCATATCAGGAATTACCACTGAAACACTTATCCAGGAATCCCCATTGCATTCCTATGGGAGGGCAGCCTCACAGTAGTGAGAAACCAAAATGGCTGTTTGTCACTACCAGGACATGTCACATATTCAAGGTACATGTCTTACCATTTACCTACAATACACCCTGCCCATAGGGCTAGCTAGGGCCTACCTTGGGGGTGACTGACAGGTAGTAAAAGGGGGTCACAGACATGACACACACTTTAGGTGCCACGTCACAGCGGCAGTAACACTGCGCACACAGGCCCTGCAATGGCAGAGGCCTGGGATAGGTTTGAAAGGCTACTTTGGTGGGTGGCGCAATCAGCGCTTCAAGCCCACCAGTAGCATTTAATTCACTAGCCCTGGGTATATGAGATACCACTTTACAAGGGACTGACAGATAAATTAAACAGGCCAAACAGGTGTAGAGCAATCTTACCATATTTACCACAGAGAGCACACACTTTAAACTAAACAGTAGTGCTAAAGTGCCTAGAGTCCTAAAACCACCAACACTATGCCAGAAAAAAAGGCTAGGAGAAAGGCAAAAAGTTTAGGGATGACCCTGCAAAAAGGGCCAAGTCCAACAGTTCAAAGATATTGGCTGCGACCAGTCTTCTTGCAACAAGCTTTGAGAACTTACAAAGATGCCGTTGCTGCCTGCTAGTCCTGGAAATACCCCCAACAATCAATTCGCTATTTGAAATTTGGTAAGCAGAAGCCCACAGCTCATGACTCTAAATAAGTGGGGATTTGACAGCAAGCAATGAAACGGTCAATTGGGACGTTACTAACTTGTTAATGATTGTGCACTTTGCGCTAGAATGACTGGCGATTTTTTGAAATGTACTATATGTTTTGAGTCTTAGGCACAGCATTGGAAAATTTAGCTATAAACAGTTGTTTCCGTTGAACTGCTATGACTTCCGGCTAATGCTTTGAAACGAGGGACAGCACTTTACTATCGGGCCAAGCATAAAAGACCAGCTTTGAGTTTATTACTGGATGGAAATGTATAATTTGTTTATGGACTTTGTCACCTTGAGACACTTGTGCCTGAAAATTCAGCTTCAAGCCACTGGCTGTGTTGGCTGGGTTTGCAGCCGCCACAATATCTGTCTATTTGATCTTACAAGAGGAAATGTGATATGTTTTTATTACTGATTTCTGTTTTAGTACTCTTCTTACCTTTTGTAAAGGTTTTAATTAACTGAAACAAATAAGGATTTACTTACTTACTTACAGTTGTCCAACTGGGCAGTTGCCATTACAGTCCTTCTACAAAAAGGTTTCCTCTATGTTCAGGGCCGGACTCTGAACACAAACCTGCCCTGGCAATTTAGTTGGACCGGCCATGGGGGGTAGTGGGGGCAATAAGGGGTTGCTAGTGAGAAGCACTGATGCTGCTTTTGTTAGAGAGAGCCAATATTGCAGCACTGCGGCAAAATTGCCCCCCGGTAACAAAAACAGCCCCCGCTCCAAAACCGGTCCCCATCCTTCCAGCCCACCGGAAAAACACGCAATACGGTCAGTGTCTGTGTTACTGATCCTTTGAGTGTATTTCAACCCACCAGGAACCCTATTCATCTGCTAACCATACATTGGTACCTCTTTTCCATCTCTGCTTTATGCAGGTAGTGTGATTTTATTGTATAGGACAGAAATGACCCTTCATGATTTGTTGTCTAATATTTGAACTATATTGTAAGCTGTGAAAACTAGGGACCAATGTGCCTGTATGTAAACTTTTAACTGTGGAGAGTAAATTTCTCAAGAGAAAACATTTAAGCCTCTACGTCAGTAATTCAGTTGATAAATGAGCCTGATTATTTTAGCTGAGGGTGTAACCAAAAAGGAAGATGGCTCAGGTCCAAAAAAGGTTCTCAGATTTTATCTAATACCACTCATGTGGTTAGCACTGTTGGGTTTAACATGGGGATGGGCCACTCTGTCCAGGACATTTTTACAGCTAAATGTGGAGTAGATCCGTGTCTGGTGGGGAGCTATGGCAAAGCTCCAACCTGAAAGCCTTGATTCTGCCCCAAAATGCTTTTTTGAGCCGTACTTCCTCAATTGCCACCTATACATTAGCAACTAGTTTGAATTATTTAAAATAGAGTTTCAGAGATAAACCTAAAGTGAGAATCAATAATATTTATTCCCCTTTGGGCTTAAAGCTCAGTGAACAAATGCTCGCCACTTTAAAACACATTTCCTCATGTTGTGTATATTATATTTAAGTTAGTTAAACACCTTTAGGAAAACACAGTTCATTGATAATGTGAACTATATAATTAGGATATATGTTTATTTGTGTTGCAGTTTAAAGGACATCCTTCAGCATATAGTTGAATCAGAAGTGTGTACTCACACAACAGGAAGTAGTTACCTTATCATGAAAGGGAGAGATATTTATGCGAAACGTATGCATATAATTTATTAATATACTAATATTCGATTTTTGTTTCTATTCCAGCAATACCAGAGTTCTAATGATATGCAAAGAGTCATAGAGATTTTCTGATTGGTGTATAATTTGCTACAGTCAGGGCAGATGACGTTATGCTGAGTTATGTGTTAAAGATATTAATCTTGTCTTTTGATATCCACCATGATCCAGCAGATGTCAGGACCTCAGAGTGGACGTCAGTGCCAGCAATGTGATGGGTCAGAGTGGCAATATCCAATGTCTCTCTCTCACTCTTTCTAATCCCATTCCACTTTTCCCAGGTCATTTGCTGACCAACATGTCACCATTGTATATGGATGGTTGTGGTACAGTGCATCGCTGCTGGTGGATCCGGAATTCAAGTTAGTGCATTCTGACAGGTCTATCACGCATTGTCAGTGTGAAAAACTTGGCAGGATATAAAGACTGAAGGCCTGATTACGAGTGACTCCCGAACTCATGGTGGAGGTGCGGTGGAGGTCGGGGACCACTGCACCTGTGGTCCGAGTGGCGTATTACAAGTACTGCAGTCAGACCGTTTTGGGACCACCGCAAAAAACGTTCTCTGGTGGTGGCGCAGGGTTGTGGGGCAACAATATGCTTGGTGATGCCACTGCGGCACCGCCAAGCATATTCTGAGTTTCCCCACTGCCAGCCTTTTCATGGTGGTGAGACTGCCATGGAACGGCTGTCGTTGGGGAAACAGAGTACACTGAAATGCATGCAGGGGGACACATGGAGTGGCCCACTGTGTGCATGCATACCTAGTTCCTGCAAAGCATCGACTAACCAGTCCTTGCCGAGCAGGAACTTGCTTTGGCATTCCCAATGCGGTGCCTTTATCAATGGCGCCACCGTGGGAATGCCAAAGGACCGCCGGCCAGACCAGGAGAAAGCTCCTAATGAAGGCGGGCTTGCTGCGGTCAATTTATGGCGGTGCGGGTCTGGGTGGTGGCATGCCGCCCAGCTATCACACTGCCAAAGACATACTCATTCCCTGAGATCCTTTAGAAAACCCTGCTGAAGTCTTTGACAAGCAAGTTGTCTGAAATGACTTTAACCAGTAGCGTAGAAATGGTGTCATGGGCCCTACTGCTGATTGCATAGTAAAACACAGCAATAATCGGGGCTCAGCGGCGGCTCTGGCCTGTGGCACTGGCACCACATTTCCTGCTGCACTATCCATAGTTAAGCTCCTGATTTTAACACATTACTCTACCTTTATTAGACACTCTTATGAAAGCTCCAGATTTGAGTGATACATGTCATTATTCCTCAACAACATGAAGTGTCATTTGCAGCATCCATTGTCGTGCCTCCTTCCGAAATGCAGCAAAAGCTATTTTACAATTTAGAAAATGTTTGATGCATTGTGGGGCTGTAATCATGCATGCAGACAATATTCCATCTTCAAGACCAGTTGCATGAAGGAGCGGCTCTTCCGTTTGAGTGGAGGAGTTTCACCCCAAAGGCCAGAGCTGCAAAATAAAGTGGTAATACAGTGTATTTATTACCATTTTATTTTTCAGCAATCGCCGCATCCTGAACTGGGTGACAGGACGGGGAGGGGCCAGTGCTGATGTGCAGAGTGGAAACGAAAAGCAATGTTGTGCAGAGTGGCAGCAGCAGGGAGCTGTGCGCTTTAAAATGTGCATGTCTCTTTGGTAGGACGTCTTGGGAAGGCCAGCCGGGCATACTCATTTTAAAGTTTTCTAACCTTGCTGTCTTAGAAAGCTGGTGTGGGAGGCTGGCTTAGTATATGGTTTTACTTGTATTTAAGTGATGCACCTTGCACTAATCCAGACAACACATATGGTGATTTTAGTGTTCTTTGATAACCTTTTAAAGCTCTCTCAAAGTGGTAGTTGTGGATAGCAGCCTTCAGGAGTATCTTGAAGGAGTGTAAAGCAGCTTGTTTTACCAACTTTAATCAAGGGTGCAAGTTAAACGAAAAAGAACCACACAGTGTTTATATAAAAACAATTGCATTTATAACACATTGGTATGGGAAACATCCTTTACAAAGCAACTTTTACCACGCAGTGCTATTACAACGCAGGTTTTACAACTAAAACCATTCCAACGCATTGCGCTGGGGGGGCGCTCTAGGATAGGGAATAGATTTAATTTACTATCCAACACCTTCCCTAGTGTCCACGGGGACTGGAGTTGGAATAGTAAATTAAACTATTCACTATCCAGCACCCCAAAGCGCTATGCGTTGTAATGGTATGCATAGTGAAACCTGCGTTGTAACAGCATGCGTGGTAAAAGCATGCGTTGTAATGTCATACATCCCATTGGTATATCTCCTACCTGGAGATATCACCACAATACACAAGAATACTTTGCAAGAATCAGGTAAGTAGCTCAAATATTCACTAGTCTCAGGGGGAGACCAAACCATATATTAAGAAAGTGGAATGCAAACTGCAAAGGAGAATGGTACATGGACCAGAAAACTCAGAGGATTTGGGGACACAATGAACCACCCAAAGTAGGTACCCAGCAACTCTCTAGAGGCTGTGTGCAAAGTGGAAAAACAGGCCTCTGCCTTGTCAAACAGAAGGTTAGAGAGTCATCCCACCAGTGGATGCCCCAGGAACCAGATTACCTGCACCAGGGAAGCCGGGTGCATAGGGGTGAAGTGACGTCAGAACCTGTTGTAGACAGCAATGGGAGACTTTGAAGAAGATGCCTCTTGAGAAAACTGTGAAGGAGTCCACTGGAATCCAGGGGAGGATTCTGGAAGTGAAGAATCTGCAAGCAGAGGGGACAGTCTATGCCGCTCAGAGGTTACCAGGAGGCACGGAAGCACAATGCCCACCGATGTCAAGAGGTTCTGAAGAGTTGACTGAGACCTTGTCCCTGCAGCTGTGAGGATCAGGCAACGTTGAGGAAGACCAGGCAGCGTGCATGAGCTGTCCCACATCAGATGTTGATATCTGGGTTGTCGGTGTCTGGCGGGAGCACCAACAAGCTTTGGTAGCCGCAACTGGTGTGGAAGACGAAAAGGAGCAAACTTTGGGACCAGCAAGGTCCAAGACACTCCCAACAGCAGGAGAGTCAGAGCAGGCCCAGAACAAGCAGAGGAGCCCACTAAAGCAAAGGTAGCCCCTCAAGAGGACTGACAGGCATAAGGCACAGGAGTCGCAAGAGGACCTCAAGCAACTCACCAAAGATGGAGGCTCACGGTGCAGAGGATGCAGTGCGGACTCTGATCTTCAAGAGAAGAGGTTCTGGAGGATGGAGCTTCTTGTATCCCGAAGATCTCTGTAGTGCAGAGCCAACAAGCCTTGTCAACAGCAAGCCGATGCAGTACATAGGGGTTTCGTCCCAACGGCTCGACAAGGGCTACTGTCATCAAATTTACTGAGAAGACAGGTCAGGCCTCTAGGAAGCTGCAAAACTACCACCTATGTTGCTGAGCCTCTGTAAGTCCGTAGGACAACAGGAGCAGGCGCTTAGTCAGCTTTGTTGCGGTGCCTGCAGTTGCAGGGGAGTGGCTCCTTCAATCCAAGGGAGATTTCTTCGGGTGTCCTTGATCCTTGTAGGTCTGTTGAAAACCTGAATGAAGAACAGACAAAGGCGATGAAGAAGACTTGAAGAACAGGGAGACCAGGAGCAGCAGGAGTCTTCCTTGGCGTAGTCTGGGTTCCAGTCGTAGTCCAATGATATCGAACAGGCCCGGCTCCAGGAATTTTTGTTTGGGTGGGCCAAGGGCGCATTTGGGTGGGCCACTGCGGGCTCAATGTGTCGCTTCTGGAGGTAGCCTACAAATTAAAAAAACTGTACTCCTGCGTGTGATAGAAGGGGATAACAGGAGATTCAGGGCCCTCCATTATTTTCCAAATCTCTTTCTAATCGTTAACACTCTCAAAAAGTGTTTTGATCCCATGTAAGGTCCTTTTGATGGGCAGAGGAGGTTTCTGAGGTGGGAGTATCAGGCAAGTAACACTACTCAGCCTGCCTCGTTGCCAGCCTTCAGAGAGAATCTCTCTTCATTATTATCTCCATCTGACCCCAGACTCTGCAGTACACTCCCTTCCAGGCCTGATCATCAATTTTCCACAATCTCTCTACCGTGCACCTTAACTCACAGCTAACCTTGGTCCCCAGCCCCATATCAGGCACCACCTGGTTTCATTCTCCATAATCCCACTAAAAAGATTTGTAAAATCACCTTCAAACTGAAAACCCTGAATATAAGAGTAAATATAATTAGCACACACTTTAAACTATGTTACACAGTGGCCCTAATGACCCAACTGCTAAATAAGCAAAAACATTACAGGGTCTATTATAGCGCCGGTGCAAAAGTATTTATTGGTGTCCCACCACTGACCTCTTACTCGATAGACAACTTTACTACCACCCTCCAACAGTGCACGTCATCTCTCCTTAGCCCCTTTCAGTCATGACCTCCTCATCAGACTCCCTCCCTACCTGCCCCCCACCAGTGTCCCTCATCACTCCAAAGCCCCTCCCCATGACCACCTCCTCAGACTCCCACACAAATACCCTCCAACAGTGCCCCTCATCGCTCCATAACCCGTCCCCCCATTGACCTCCTCCTGAGTCCCTCACTGCCACCCTCCACCAGTGTCCCTCATCGCTCCAAAGCACCTCCCCCATGACCTCATCGGATTCCCTCATTGCCACCCTCCTCCCAGACTCCCCCACTACCACCCTCCACCAGTGCCCCTCATCTCTCCGTAGCTCCTCCCCATGACCTCCCCCTCCTCGGATTCCCCCATTGCCATCCTCCAACACTGGCCTTCATCTCTCTATAGCCTCTTCCCCTCATGACCTCCTCCTCAGACTCCCTCCCTACTACCCTCCACCAGTGCCCCTCAGCGCTCCATAGCCCCTCTCCATTACCTCCTCCTCAGGCTCCCTCCCTACCACCCTTCACCAGTGCCCCTCATCACTCCAAAGCTCCTCTGCCTCATGACCTCCTCCTAAGACTCCCTCCCTACCACCCTCCACCAGTGCCCATCACTCCAAAGCAACCCCCCTCATGACCGCCTCCTCAGACTCCCCCACTACCACCCTCCACCAGTGCCCCTCATGACCTCCTCCTCAGACTCCCTCCCTACCACCCTTCACCAGTGCCCCTCATCACTCCAAAGCCCCTCTGCCTCATGACCTCCTCCTCAGACTCCCTACCTACCACCCTCCACCAGTGCCCATCACTCCAAAGCAACCCCATCATGACCGCCTCCTCAGACTCCCTCCCTACCACCCTCCACCAGTGCTCCTCATGCCCTCCTCCTCAGACTCCCTACCTACCCCCCTTCCACCAGTGCCCATCCCTCAAAAGCAACCCCCCTCATGACCGCCTCCTCAGAGTCCTTCCCTACCACCCTCCACCAGTGCCCCTCATCACTCCAAAGCAACTCCCCCTTATGACCTCCTCCTCAGAATCCCTTCCTACCACCCTCCACCAGTGCCTCTCATCACTCCAAAGCCCCTCCCCCATGACCTCTTTAGACTCCCTCACAAACAACCTCCACCAGTGCCATCCATCTCTCCGTATCTCCACCCCTCATGATGCCCCCCTCGGATTCCCTCATTGCCACCCTCCAACAGAGTCCATCATCACTCCATAGCCCCTCTCTCATATGCATTTTATTTCTTGCATAGCGCTACTCGTAGTGTAGGGTATCACAGTACTGTACATCACACACACATTATGCAGACACAATGATTCATAAAAGTATCCAAATCAGCCTATAGGGAATGTCACATAAGCTAATGAAGATTACCAGGTGTAGGAATCACATCTCATCCATGCTGCTGGTGGCAATATGTATTAAGAGGGTTGGGTCTGGAGAACCACAAACACAGGATTTAAAGCATACCCCAGTGGTTGGCT
Source organism: Lissotriton vulgaris (assembly GCF_964263255.1). Classification (NCBI taxonomy): domain Eukaryota; kingdom Metazoa; phylum Chordata; class Amphibia; order Caudata; family Salamandridae; genus Lissotriton; species Lissotriton vulgaris. Next base: position 246,768,281 of record NC_141689.1, on the reverse strand, counting down.
GTACTGATTAGAAATTATATCTGCCCAAACTCTGTATTGCAACATTAGAATAATGAAATACTGGGAAAATTCGAACTAACTAGCAATACAAAAAAAATCTAATTATACCATTCTGGTTTGTATACACGTCTTTGATCACACTGTCCTGTGTATCAAAGGAGCTCTGTGACAAAGACAGTAACCCACTGAGCTATCCACGTTAACTACAGTTCTATTGCATTTAAATACTACAAACCAAAAAAAAGAACGCTCTCCAGCAAGATCAACAATCCCCAAGGTTATTTGGACATTTAGTTGTCGTGCATCCTTGCAGAAACACTCATGAATGATACGATTTAAACACACGATGTAAATGAAAATGAAATAAACACGGCGTTCTAAGTATGTCTTTCTCACAGATTTAAAAAACACAATAGCCACACATTCTCTTACCTGCTCCTTATGAACTCTGTCACAGCCAGATCGGGTAAACAAACAGCTCAAGGGGTCAGGAAGGTCAGGAAAACGAAACGGCAAAAGAAACTCCTCTTTTCCAGCAGAAAATAATTAATTATCCACAAATCCAGTTCCAACGAAAGGCTTTGTCCCCTTCGCAGTGCCCCTAATGTACCTGCACGAGTCGGCGGGGACACAGCCCACCTGCCTAATAGGAGATGCGAGATTGGAGGTGCGAACCCAGGCCCAATCACGCAACTCCTAAAGAAAGGTAACGTTCGAAGAACGTTTTAACTTGCAGTGGCCATATTCTGCTGGCCTTGCTGACGTCACTGCCAGTGCCAAGGGTTATGTTTGGGTGGGCCAGGCCAAAGTTTGGGTGGGCCCGGCCCACCCGGCCCACCCTCTAGAACCGGGCCTGATATCGAAGCGTCCAGATGACTGAATAGCGACATAGTTTCAGGTTTGAATCTTGCCCCACAACGAACCAGAGGACCCACCCACAGAGGAACGGATGAAGACCCAACGGAAAGGGTTGCAATGACTCGGGGGTCCTTCCTAGCAGAGGGGCTGGACAGTGGGGAGGATACTCCCATATACTTTGGCTAGTTTAATGCTGGAGCAGGAACCAAGGGTTCCAGCACTGGTTCAAACTGCAAGGAGGGCACCAAATGTGCCCTTCAGAGCAGTCTTGTGCTGTGGGCAAGCGCCCAATACACTAAGATCTGCCTGGGGGGTGGTCACACCTCCCTGTGATAGGAAACCTATTGTTCTACCTTCCCCTGTGCGAGCTTGGTTCAGCAGCAGGAGGGCAGAATCGTGGCTGTGGTCAGCAGAAGCACTAGCTTTCTTGCAGACCCCGAAAGGCTGTTACTGGGAGTACGTGGGGTTAACCTAAGCAGCCCGCAGTACATTTTAGATGAAAGAGCACAGTTGCTGGGGTCCTGATTAGCAGGATCCCAGCAGACTAGGTAAAGAACACACGGACACCAGGCAAAAAATAGGGTATCCATGCTAAAAGGATCCTACTTTCCTATAGCTGGATTAGAGAAAGTGCAGGCCTCCAGTGCTCTTATCAGCGCTGAGAGAGCCTGCTCTAGCCAAACCTGGTGATGCTCTCATGCTCTGAGAGCATCGCCAGGATTAGTTAGTGCAGTTTCGTGGTCCCAAAGGAAGAGAGATGACAGGTGAAGGAGAAAAACTCGTCGCACCCTAAAGTAAGTGTTTCATTTCGTTTTTTTGCATCCCCTCGCCCAACCACCTTCGGTATATAGCAGCCACCACTGGTTGAAAGACATACAAAGCAGTAACTAACAGTTCCAATCTCCAAACCTGGCAAAGCAATATGACGCCTCTGGCGGAGAGCCAGAACATCACACAACCGGCAAACAAGAACTACAAAAAACACGGAAACAAGACTTCTCCATTTATGTGTGCAGATATGAGACAACATCCCGCGCACATCCGATTTCCCCATCATCCATGTTGTTAAGGAAAGATTTTAAAACACTTCGCTTCCAAGAAGATTTAATTCTCCATTCGATGACTTCATCTCCTGGGAAACCAAGGACTCGTCCTCTTCTCCCTGCCTACATTCACAGCCTTGAATGTAAATGCCTTCTGTTGCGTCTATACACACAGGAATGCAATTATTAGGAGTTACTGGGAGATGATCACATTTTTATATGGCATGCCGTTCACTTTTAAAACTTTCTTTCTATTCCCCAAGACAGAACAAACCTAGACGAAGGTTATGACAATCCCCAGAAGGTAATCACACCTGTCCAGGTTTTCTTTGTCTTTTTCAAAAAGTGTGGTGCTTTTGGAATATGATATAGAGCCTTATTTTAAGAACAAACGTGGATAAAATACAAATCTCTGTCGGAGAGGTAGATGTGCCCCATTTATTTTCCTTTTTTCCTGTAAGCTTTTAGAGTGTCAATGCTATCTTTTCGTGGACTTTTAAAGTCCTCCTGGCCTGAGAATTATAGAATGAGAATGGGGCTTCGGCCTCCTGGCAATCTACAAGATGTCTCTTTATAAAAATAGAAAGTGAGTGAACTGAAGCTGTCACTAGTCTAACTGCTGTCAACATATCCACATGCCTGCTCAGAAACAGCGCGGTTTTAAGAGTCCCCCATCAGTGAGATGCCATTCCTGGTAAGCATCAGAAGTTCTGTGAACACCATTTCCAAAAACGCCCTCAGCACTTTAAAGGCATTGTTTAGAGGTCGGTGCAAAGATATTAATGGGCAACTTGGGCTTTTGCATCTGTTTTAATGAATAGATTTAGAGAGGCTTATTCAGATGGTGCAACCGGCTGTGATCTGGTATTACCACAGAGTGCAAAATGTGGGAAATGTGCTGATAACCTGTACAGAGCAGGCGCTGAACCAATTTGTATATATTCCCATGTATTATGTCCCAGTTTTCCAATGAAAGCATGCATTTGGTACCTAAATCTATCTATCACATGGTGCAAGTGTTATTTCATTTATTATCCACACCACACTTCAAATAAGTGCCTAAAAGGCAAAACACATCAGAATCCTAAGCAGATACGCATTTGAAAAGTTAGACAGTAGCTATAAAAAAAAAGCAATAAGAGAACTACGTTTAACTCCGACACAAAAAGAAACAGCTAAAACAATAAGGAACATACGAGAGAGAAGAGCAACTATAGTCGGAAATTTGGGGCTACAGGGATTTCCATTACTGGACCGAATCGCCACACGACTCCTTCTATTCCTACTGGAATGGGTTATACGTCTGCAGTAGCGGCTCCTTTGCTAAGGCGGAGGAGCGTTGCTTCACTACTTTTTTTGCAGTGACACAAAGGGAAAATAAAATTATAATAACTTTTGGTATTTTCATTTGATATTTTCTTACTTCCACCTGCTTTGCGTTAGGGGGTGGGGGCAGGGAAGGAGTGGTAGCACCCTCCTAAAATGTGCAGTGACTGCTTGGCTGGCGCTCTCGGGCCTCCCAAAACAGTCTTGCGCACTTCACATGTTCTCCATGCAAGCTGCATAATAGCCTATCTGGAGAACATGCCCAGGCCCCCAGTCTGCGTTTGAGTACCGAAACACAGCACTCAGACCATAATGCTGCTGAGGCAGCGTTGTGTTTGGCTGACTGGTCACCTGGGTGTGCTTCTGGTAAGGCCGAGCGAGGGAGGACTACGGAGGCGAGGAAGTGGCGAGAAGGTACGTTTTTTTATTCCTGCTTCCTACCCACATCCTCCCCCCATCCCGCCCATGCCACCTACCTCCCACATCCTCGCCCGCCATCCCCTACCCCCGATCAGTGCCAGCCGCCGTTGTATGTGTGTGGACTCTAACTTATTATGCAGAATTCCACACTGAATTTTCAATTCCATGAGTTTAATGCGGATATTCACCACCGGGTGATAAACGTCTGTGAGGCATTAGTGAGTGGTGGGAGAGAGGGACAAGGAGAGAGAAGGGAAGAGAAGCAGAAAATGTAGCCTGGCGGGGTCAGGAGGAGTCAGGGACCGGGGGTGGGCTACACTGCAGTCCTGGATGCGCTGAGGCCTATTGCCTGATGGTAATGCTGACAGCTTATTGCTTTTTTAAAAAAACTCAATCTTTATTTATTTTGGTTATCTTGTGTTCGAGCTGACTACTAGCTCTTGTGCTTTTAACTCCAGCACCTTCACTCACCCTTTCTCGCCGTACTGTCCCCGCTGGACTCCTCGTTCCACCGCGAGCAGCTTGCGCTCGATTGTTGTGGAGGGAGCCCATCGGTGAGACACTCTCGAACATCTATCTACTTCCGGTTGGAGGAGGTGAGTGGTCTAGCGCTTACACCCCCCTCACCTTAAAACCAGACACAGATGACAACGTGCAGCGGACGCGCGCAGCGGGCGCGCCAGCGGCGCCCCGAAGGTGCACCAAAGGCAAGCCCGTCTGCGCCCGTCCGCGCCAGTCTGGGCCTAGGGGCTATCCCCCCTGTCTCTCGTCTATCTACCAGGGTGTACTCCCCCCAAAAACGTACTTCTCTACGTGGCCGGGATTTACTCGCCAAATATCTTTTACTTCCTGATGAATGTCCTAATTTGTTGCAATCCCCACGACTGTCTCAGCCCACACTGACCATTGTGTCTGCTGCTAGCCCAAACACCGCTATTCTACAGCGTAGTGTCTCCCTTGATCGACCTGGCTATGACCAGAACTGCTTATCCTTCTGGTATTTAAACACCCGCTCATTGGTGAAACATCAAGCAGAGATATTTTATCACCTTGAAACAAATAAACCAGATACACTGCTATTATCTGAAACATGGCTCACAGCGGACACCACTCCCGATATCTTGGCCGCCATTCCTGATGGTTATTACATTCTTCAGGCGAACCGTCAGCAGGGAAAGACTGGCGGTGGGGTTGCTGCTATAATTTCTCATGCTCATAAAGTTAAATCTCTTAGCATGCGCCCCATACAATCGGCGGATTACGTAATTTTAAAATTTGATTTGGAAAGTTTTCCCCTTACAGTCGCTGTTTTCTACCGCCCCCCAGGACAGTTGCCTAGTTTCCTGTCTTCCTTTGGTGACATAGCAGCTGAACTTGCCATTAACCATGCTAGGACTCTTATTATAGGCGATTTTAACTATTGGCCCCAGTCTCAACATGAAAGTGTTCCCTCCAGGGAGTTTACGGATCTCTTAACTAGTTTGAATTTTCATCAATACGCTCATACTGCTACTCACGATAAGGGTCATATTCTTGACCAGCTATGGGCTCTTAACCAGGAAGTTTTAAACCTACAGATTTCCCCATGTGTCTGGTCAGACCACTTTTTTATCTCCTTTCTGGTACCTAAAGCCCCCTCCACCATACGGTGTCCCACTAAGTGCCTGCTTATTCGGAATTGGGGCAAGGTAGATATCCCTTCATTCTGTCTCTCACTGGCCTCTACGGCCCCCTCCTTATTGGACGAGCCAGGTTCCCCCCTGTATGTCCATATTCAAGCCGATAGAATCCATACTTGGGTTACAGTTGCCCGAAATACTGTTGCCCCCTTGAAGAAACTCAGGATCAAGAGCAAAGACGATGCACAACGCTGGTTTAGTAAACCACTACTCGACTTGAAGTTATCACTTCGACAAACTGAACGCAAGTGGAGGGCAGATTACTGCCCACTCAGAAGGCTCACATTCCTTGCGGCACGCAAAGAATATAAGTTGGCCATTCTTGAGGCCAAAACTAAATATTTTTCTGAAAAGATGTTGAATTCCACTAATAAATCTAGGGTGATATTCACCATTGTTGATGAGCTTGCCAAACCTGATCGGATCACTATGACCCCCTCTTTCTCTCAGTCCCTCTGTGATTCTCTTAACAACTATTTTGTTGAGAAAATTGTCCTAATCAAGGCAAGCAGTCCCATACCTGATGCAGGCTTCCACATAGGCAGTATTTCTAAAAATACTCCCTCATATTCGACTTTTCCTCCAATCACACGAGAAATGTTTACATTCCTTCTCAAGAAGGTTCGCTCTGGTTCTCCTGCTCACAGTTGCCCTGCCCACATTGCCCGTGAGATTTTTCTTAGTCTCCCAGAGGCACCCCTTTCACTTCTCAACAATTCCCTTGCATCAGGGATGGTTCCCAATGCATTTAAATCTGCGGTCGTTTCACCTATTCTCAAGAAACCCGGTGCAGACCCTCAGATCTTGAGTAATTTTCGTCCAATATCCTTGCTTCCTTTTCTGGGTAAACTTCTTGAAGCCTATGTAACTGGCTGCCTTGGCTCCTTTGTAGAAAACTCCCAGTTTTTACATGTCAAGTCAAGTCAAGTCATGGAATTTGTATAGCGCACTACATACCCATAGGGTTTCAAGCGCTTAGGAAGGGGAGGAGGATTACTTGTCAAATATCCATGTTTTAAGTTGTTTTCTGAATGCTAGGTGGTTCTGGGTAAGGCGAAGGTAAGCGGGGAGTGAGTTCCATGTTTTAGCAGCCAGGTAAGAAAAGGATCTGCCTCCCATGGTGGTCTTGTTGATGCGAGGTACAGTGGCGAGGGCTTGGCTGGAAGAACGTAGTTGGCGGGAGGGGATGTAGAAGGACAGTCGTGAGTTGAGGCAATCTGGTCCGATGTCGTAGAGTGATTTGTGTGCGTGGGTAAGCAGACGGAAAGTGATCCTCTTATTGACGGGTAGCCAGTGGAGGTCTTTAAGGGGACCAGAGATGTGTTCGTTGCGTGGGATGTCTAGTATGAGCCTGGCTGAGGCGTTTTGGATTCGTTGGAGTTTCTTCTGGAGTTTTGCGGTGGTACCTGCGTAGATTGTGTTTCCGTAGTCCAGTCGGCTCGTGACCAGAGCGTGGGTGACTGTTTTCCTTGTTTCGGAGGGGATCCAGCGAAATGTTTTTCTGAGCATGCGAAGAATGTTGAAGCAGGAAGAGGATACGGCGTTGACTTGTCTGTTCATTGAGAGTGAAGAATCCAGGATGACACCTAGGTTCCGTGCGTGGTCTGTCGGGATGGGTGCTTTTCCGAGGGATTCTGGCCACCAGGAGTCGTCCCATGCAGAGGGGGATGTACCTAAGATGAGGACTTCTGTTTTGTCCGAGTTCAGTTTCAGACGGCTTTGTTTCATCCATTCGGCAACTTCTTTCATTCCTTCGTGTAGGTTAGTTTTGGCGGTGCTGGGGTCATTGGTGAGGGAAAGGATCAGTTGAGTGTCGTCTGCGTAAGAGATGATGTTGAGGTTGTGTTGGCGTGCGATGGCCGCGAGGGGGCTCATGTATACGTTGAAGAGGGTGGGACTGAGCGAGGATCCTTGTGGTACACCGCAGATGACTTCAGAGGCCTCGGACTTGAATGGAGGAAGGCGGACTCTCTTGGGTTCTTCCGGTGAGGAACGAGGTGATCCATTCAAGTGCTTTTCCTTGGATTCCGATGTTATAGAGGCGTTGTAAAAGGGTTTTGTGGCAGACTGTGTCGAATGCCGCAGAGAGGTCAAGGAGGATGAGGGCGACTGTGTCTCCATTGTCCAGTAGAGTACGGATGTCGTCTGTTGCTGCGATGAGGGCGGTCTCAGTGCTGTGTTTTGCTCGGAAGCCAGATTGTGAGGGGTCGAGGGATTTGTTGGCTTCGAGGAAGGCGGCGAGCTGGTTGTTGACAGCTTTCTCGATGACTTTGGCCGGGAATGGAAGAAGCGAGATGGGGCGGTAATTTTTGAGTTCGGTGGGGTCCGCTGTGGGTTTTTTCAGAAGGGCGGTGAGTTCAGCGTGTTTCCAATCTTCCGGGAAGGTGGCGGAGTTGAGGGAGCAGTTGATGACGTCTCGGAGGTGCGGTGCTATGACGGAGTCTGCTTTGTTGAATATGTGGTGAGGACATGGATCTGTGGGGGATCCTGAGTGGATGGAATTCATCAGGCGGATGGTGTCCTCAGTGGAGATTGGGTTCCAGTCGTTAAGGGTGTTCACGGGGGGGAGATGATCAGCGGATGGTGGGGTGGGTTGGTTTCCGGGTTGGTTGTCAAAGCTGTTGTGGATGTCTGCAATCTTGTTGTGGAAGAATGAGGCTAGGGAGTCGCAGAGGATTTGAGAGGGGGTGATGTCGTTGGAGTTGGCTGAGGGATTGGAAAATTCCTTGACGATGTTGAAAAGTTCCTTGCTGTTGTGGGCGTTGTTGTCAAGTCGATCCTTGAATGCTGTTTTCTTGGCTTTTCGGATCAATTGGTGGTGAGTGCGGGTGGCGCATTTGAAGGCGTCCTTGGTGCTGGTGGTTGGGTCTTTTTTCCAGGTCTTTTCAAGGGAGCGGCAGAGTTTCTTGGATTTCTTGAGATCATCGTTGAACCATGAGGCCTTCTTGCTGCCAGGTTTGCTTTGACGTTTTTTCAGTGGTGCTAAGGTGTCGGCGGTGTTGGATAACCATAGGGTGAGGTTGGCGGCGGCTTCGTTGGCGTTAGAAGAGAGGGCTGGGGAGTTTCGAAGGAGCGATGCGGAGATTTGGTCCGTGGTGATTTTGTTCCAGTTTCTTTGCAGGGTAGGTTGGAGGTGGATGTTGGGTTTTGGTTTGTTGTAGGTGAAGTGAACGCAGCTGTGGTCAGTCCAGAGGAGGTCCGTGGTGTGGCTGAAGGAGACATGGTTGCTGGAGGTGAAGATTGGGTCGAGTGTGTGACCTGCGATGTGGGTGGGGGAAGTGACTAGTTGTTTAAGTACGAGGTTGGCGAGGTTGTCCACGAGGGTGGCGGTGTTGCGGTCGTTGATCTTTTCAAGGTGAAAGTTGAGGTCTCCCAGAAGGATGTAGTCTTTGGAGGGGAGCGCGTGTGGAGTGATGAAGTCCGTGATGTCTTCACTGAATTTAGCTCGGGGTCCTGGTGGTCTGTAGAGGAGGGTTCCTCTGAGTGTGGTCTTGGGGTCGATGTGTATTTGGAAGTGAAGGTGTTCGGAGTTGGCGAGGTTGGCGTCAGAGCTGGTTGAGATGCGGATTGATTTCTTATGGACGATAGCGATCCCTCCTCCTGTGTGGCTGGTACGGTCTTTGCGAGTGATTTTATAGTCTTCAGGGATGGCAATGGTGATGTCTGGTGCGGAGGAAGCGTTCATCCATGTTTCCGTAAGGAAGGCGATGTCCGGAGATATGGTGTCTAGTAGATTCCATAGTTCAATGGCGTGTCTGTGGACTGATCGGGTGTTGAGAAGGATGCATTGTAGGTGGTTGGGGTCGGGGATCTGTGATGTGGTCGTGGCGGAGATGTTGACGGTGCCGCTGAATTTGCAGGAGTAGCAAGAGAAAGGTCCATGGGTGTGTCCAGGAACGGCTTGGACGCAGTTGGGGGCGCGACCTGGGTCGAGGGCTAGGAGGGTGGCGGCATCATAGGTAATGCGGGAGGGCTGTGGAGCGCGAGGGGCAGGGGGTCTGGCGCTGGGCGCGGTCCAGGCGCGGACGGGCGTAGACGGGCTTACCTTTGACGGGCTTACCTTTGGCGCACCTTCGGCGTGTCCGTAGCGCGTGGACGCTGCGCGTGGAGGCATTGGCCATAAATGGATGGTGGAGGGGGCGGAGCGTGGGAGGGTCAGCAGCTGGGAGGCGGTAGCGGGGAGGAGGGGCAGGGAAAACAACAACAGCAAACAAGATGGAGGTCAGAGGGGAGGCGAGGCAGGGGCAGTAGGTCGCCAGCGAAAATTAATACAATAATGCACGTTGCTGCCAGGTGGGCAAATACAGTTAAATGCAGTGCAGGGCGGGCGGCGCTACAATCACATGCGCTGAGAGCTATGAGATTATAAAAACACTGCGCAAATTGGTGAAATGCAGGCGAGCAGATTTTAAACACAGCGCAAATTGGTGAAATGCAGGCGAGCAGATTTTAAACACAGCGCAATTGGTGAAATGCAGGCGAGCAGATTTTAAACACAGCGCAAATTGGTGAAATGCAGGCGATACCACTAAATTACAGAATGCAGGCGATACCGTGAAGTTAATTCAGCAGTGCGGAGATCCCCAGGAAGATAGCAGCAGTACTGGGAGAGGAGCAAGGAGGGAGCAACCGGTCAGGAGCGAGTCCGGGCGGTCACAGGAGCTGAAAGGACGAGGTAGGCTCTGTGAACGTGGGTGGGAGGGTCAGCAGCTGGGAGGCGGTAGCGGGGAGGAGGGGCAGGGAAAACAACAACAGCAAACAAGATGGAGGTCAGAGGGGAGGCGAGGCAGGGGCAGTAGGTCGCCAGCGAAAATTAATACAATAATGCACGTTGCTGCCAGGTGGGCAAATACAGTTAAATGCAGTGCAGGGCGGGCGGCGCTACAATCACATGCGCTGAGAGCTATGAGATTATAAAAACACTGCGCAAATTGGTGAAATGCAGGCGAGCAGATTTTAAACACAGCGCAAATTGGTGAAATGCAGGCGAGCAGATTTTAAACACAGCGCAATTGGTGAAATGCAGGCGAGCAGATTTTAAACACAGCGCAAATTGGTGAAATGCAGGCGATACCACTAAATTACAGAATGCAGGCGATACCGTGAAGTTAATTCAGCAGTGCGGAGATCCCCAGGAAGATAGCAGCAGTACTGGGAGAGGAGCAAGGAGGGAGCAACCGGTCAGGAGCGAGTCCGGGCGGTCACAGGGGCTGAAAGGACGAGGTAGGCTCTGTGAACGTGGGTGGGAGGGTCAGCAGCTGGGAGGCGGTAGCGGGGAGGAGGGGCAGGGAAAACAACAACAGCAAACAAGATGGAGGTCAGAGGGGAGGCGAGGCAGGGGCAGTAGGTCGCCAGCGAAAATTAATACAATAATGCACGTTGCTGCCAGGTGGGCAAATACAGTTAAATGCAGTGCAGGGCGGGCGGCGCTACAATCACATGCGCTGAGAGCTATGAGATTATAAAAACACTGCGCAAATTGGTGAAATGCAGGCGAGCAGATTTTAAACACAGCGCAAATTGGTGAAATGCAGGCGAGCAGATTTTAAACACAGCGCAATTGGTGAAATGCAGGCGAGCAGATTTTAAACACAGCGCAAATTGGTGAAATGCAGGCGATACCACTAAATTACAGAATGCAGGCGATACCGTGAAGTTAATTCAGCAGTGCGGAGATCCCCAGGAAGATAGCAGCAGTACTGGGAGAGGAGCAAGGAGGGAGCAACCGGTCAGGAGCGAGTCCGGGCGGTCACAGGGGCTGAAAGGACGAGGTAGGCTCTGTGAACGTGGGTGGGAGGGTCAGCAGCTGGGAGGCGGTAGCGGGGAGGAGGGGCAGGGAAAACAACAACAGCAAACAAGATTGAGGTCAGAGGGGAGGCGAGGCAGGGGCAGTAGGTCGCCAGCGAAAATTAATACAATAATGCACGTTGCTGCCAGGTGGGCAAATACAGTTAAATGCAGTGCAGGGCGGGCGGCGCTACAATCACATGCGCTGAGAGCTATGAGATTATAAAAACACTGCGCAAATTGGTGAAATGCAGGCGAGCAGATTTTAAACACAGCGCAAATTGGTGAAATGCAGGCGAGCAGATTTTAAACACAGCGCAATTGGTGAAATGCAGGCGAGCAGATTTTAAACACAGCGCAAATTGGTGAAATGCAGGCGATACCACTAAATTACAGAATGCAGGCGATACCGTGAAGTTAATTCAGCAGTGCGGAGATCCCCAGGAAGATAGCAGCAGTACTGGGAGAGGAGCAAGGAGGGAGCAACCGGTCAGGCTGCTTTTAGACCACGCCATTCCACAGAAGCCGTAATGGTGGCAGTTCATGACGAACAGAGAAAGGGGGTGGACAATAACAATTCTCAAGCATTGGTGCTCCTTGATTTGTCGGCAGCTTTCGACACCGTTGACCATACCATCATTCTTCAACGGGTCGAGGGCGCCGGCATCAGGGGCACCTCGCTGAGCTGGCTCACCTCCTTTCTTCAGGATCGTGAGCAAAGCGTTCGCCTTAGTCCTTTTACATCTGAAGCCAAAAGTTTATCCTGTGGGGTTCCGCAAGGCTCCTCTCTCTCCCCGTTATTATTTAACCTTTACATTTCCCCTCTCATTTCTAAGTTGCAGGAGCTACCAGGGGTCGTCCTCAACTATGCAGACGACCTCCAGCTCATCTTTAATATTGATCCCTCCCCTGCTTCTATTGAAAAATTCCAATTGACCATGTCTTTCATCAGCAATTGGATGAACGCAAACCAACTTAAGCTGAACCCTGGAAAGACCGAGATTGTATTGACTGGGCCCCCGGCCAGCCCCTGGAGTTCCAACTTCTGGCCACTTTCGCTGGGCAATGCCCCATTCCGGTGAGCTCAGTTAGGAGTCTCGGAGTTACCATCAGTGAGGACCTGACCATGAAGCCTCATATTAAATCGGTGCTTTCGGCTTGTTTTTTCCATCTCCGTCGCATCAGGAAAATCAGCAGGTTCCTCACGCACGAGGCCCTGGTTCAGACCATGCTTGGGTTGGTTATGTCCCGTATTGATTACGGTAACGCGCTATATGCGGGGATCCCTCTCTATCAATCCCGCCAGCTACAGCTGATCCAGAACCAAGCGGCTGGGCTGGTTTTTCGCCAGCCCAGGACTAGTTCAGCGAAGCCCCTCCTGAAGAGCCTGCACTGGCTCCCTGTGATCCAGCGCTGCCTCTTCAAGCTGGGCTGCTTGACTCATCAAGCCCTCGCCCAACAGGGCCCGGCTTTTATCTCCTCTCGTCTTGATTGATATATCCCCTCTCGAGCTCTTCGTTCCTCGAGCTCCAATCTGTTACTGTCATGTCCATTTAAGCGGAAAAGATTGGGTGGACTGAGATTTTCCTCCCAAGCTCCCCTCTTTTGGAACTCTCTGCCCCCAGGCCTCCGTCTCATTTCCACCTATCTTAATTTTAGAAAGGCTCTGAAAACGTGGTTATTTTCTCAAGCTTTTGATTAGTTGTTTTCAGTTCAGGTTTTTCAACTAGCAGTTTTACCACAACCGTCCAAAGCACCAAGAAGCCGTTGGTGTATGTGCGCTAAATAAATTTCTTTTTCATTTCATTTCATTTCCCCAAAGTGATATTTTACCTGCTATTTATGGCCAGTAAATCAATTCTGATGTCCTTATATCTAGAAAAGCCAAATAATGGACCTCTGAACGCTTACGATTGTGCACAGCAGAACTCCACACTGGAGTTCTCTTTCTGCGCAACTCATAATATTGACCTTTGAGAGCCTTAATTGGCCCTTCCTTGGTTTTACTCTGTTCCTTGCTCACAGGCAATTTCATTTGAAACTGACAGAGCATGATGCCAAACTCTAACTTAGTCAAAAGCACGAATCGCAACCATCTATACAAGAAATTGTGTGAGATATCATGAAAACTACTACACAACACTTAGACTCAAAAATTCTCTTGTAGAAGCTGACAACACGTGTCACAGCTTGACAGGCAGTCTTGTATTCGGTCGTTGAGCAAAGATATTTTTTTGAAGATGGCGGGTTGCGGCTAGACACAGCCGGTCTCTGTGCTGTCTCAGGTTGTATCTTTAGGCATCAGCTCATTAGACACCCACCTCCTGCTTACCTGTCCCATTCGAGGGGTGGGGGGGGGGCTGCAGCCCCACTGACCTCTTTTTTGCTGCTTCTGTACGGCCTACCAATTCAGTTGTAGTTGGTTCGTGGAGCTTCGAGCAGCAAGCATGGAGTTGTGTCTGCATTGTCCCACGGTCCTCTGCACTGCAGAGAAGGTGGGGCTTCTGTCCTGCGGCCCATGGTTTCTTGGCAGCTCAGCTGGGAAGTGTGAGTGGGTCATTAATACAGTGGTGGCAGGATGAGGGAAACTTTTGAACTGCATTAGCTACATTGTTTTCTTCACAGCCACCAGTGGGACTGCCATGCAGAATGTCAAATTGCTGCAATATTGTATAGAGCATCAACTTCAGTAGAGCTACACATCAGAAACTTATATAAGATCACTGATCTGTGGGCATTTCTATCTGCTTTAATTCACCATACATTGGCTGGGATGCCGGTCTAGGGGCAGCAAAATTGGTTGATAGGCGGCCAGGAGTAGCTAGTCATCTTACCCCACAAAGACTCGAAAGGAAGTGGCTTCAGATGAGCAAGTTGGTAGCCAATAATGCTGACGGCCCTGGAAGACCTAGAACTTCTGCGCAGTGTGCCACTGCTGCCCCTGCAGTTTGAGCCCTGCCAGGACAGATCAGAGTCTGCCTGGATCAGCCTGTAAGACTGGGTAGCCTGTAATGAGCTGAATTTGATCTGCCCATTAACTCTGGTTGTGCACTGCCTGCTGTGGATCCAACGGGTACAGGGCTCAGAGGGCCATCTACACGTTCTCAGAAAACTATGGATTACTATATCTCCACTCTTCCTGCTGTAATGAGTAGTAATGGGAATAAAGCAGTGCTCACTGAGGATACATCTAGGACTACAGCTCCCTCTTAAATCCTCATACTGAGCCTGGCATGCCGGAGCTGTCCGGTAGTGCCAGTTCTGCTATCCTAATTTCTAATGCCTCACTGGTGGTGCCTCTTGTTTCTATTTCTATTTTCTATTTCAGGATTTGGTGAAGCGCAACAGCTACCCCGGCAAAGGGGTGTCCCGGCGCTAAGAACAGGCCCACAGACTGAGGATGGAGGGGGCGGGGGAGAGGGGGAAACTAGGAGGCGGGGAAGAGGTGAGTCTTAATTGCTTTGCGGAAGGCAGGGAGGGAGTCAATGGAGCGAATGCTAAGGGGGAGATCGTTCCACAGTTTGGGGCCAAGGACGCTAAAGGAGCGGCCTCCAGTTCGGCAGAGTCGAATCCTAGGGATTGACAGGAGGAGTTGATTGGCAGAGCGCAAAGCACGACCAGGAAAGTAAGGTTGGACAAGGCTACGAAGCAGAGGGGGATTTCCTTGTTTCACGATCTTAAAGATCATGACTAAGGCCTTGAATTTGATTCGGTGATCCACGGGCAGCCAGTGGAGCTTACGGATGGTGGCTCTGGCTGAACACCTGCGTGGTAGGCCAACCAGCGTTCTGGCTGCCGCATTTTGTATGCGTTGGAACCTAGCTGTTTCCGCTTTATTAGCTCCCAAAAGGAGGACGTTAGCGTAGTCCAGGCGCGATAGAATGGTGGCCTGGATGATGAGCTGGCGGGCCTTAGAATCGAAGAGACCAAGTATGGGCCTGAGGTTCCTTAAGAGGCCTATGCAGGTGGCTGCCACCTTTTTTGTGTGGGACTGGAAGCTAAGGTTGGCATCAACCCAGACTCCCAGATTTTTGACACAGTTTTTGGGGAGTGGGGTGGCGCCTAGGGATGACGGCCACCAGTGCTCGTTCCAGAGGCTGGTGTTACGGCCTAGGAGGAGCACCTCGGTTTTTCCGGCGTTGAGTTGAGGAATCCTCCCATGTCTTGACTGATATTCTGAGGCTCAGAGGAAGGTAGGTGATGAGGATAATGACTTTTTAAGGAAGGACCAACAGCTTGAGCAAGGAAATGTACATATCCATACCTTACAGACTTTTCTGCTGAGGGAAGTAGCAGCTTTGGGGGTATCAGCCCCTTCGGCTATTGTTGCAACGGGAATGGAAACCCAGGAGGCTTATTTTTCTCTTTAAGATTCCGGTAGCTTGTGTGACACTGATGATCAAGACCAAGTCACCTGGCTACAGCTCACAAAGAGATGCCCCCTTCTTTTGGTGGCTTCAGGCTCAGCTGTTTCCCCAAGTCTTTGGCCTAGCCCAAGTGGTACTGGGGGTTTGACGACTACTGAGCTGGAGAATTTAGTTACGTCTGCTATTGAACACGGATTCTTGACCCTGCTTTGTCACTAGGGGAGGATGAGCTGCAATGGGACCCTGATGGGACAAAATTAACTCCCTTCAGCTGCTAATCTGTCTGCTCCCAAGGACCCTACTTCAGTGGGCGAATCCCTGCAGGAAAGATCATCTGTCCATGATGCTCCTACTTTGGCTGCTCTCTACAACATTCTTCTGCAACATAGGGAAGAATATAGGAAAGATTCTCTTGCATTGAAAATAAGCTCATCTGAAGAGTCAGGTTAGTCTGAGAAAGAGTTCAAAGAACATGGACATCATCCAAATGTTCCTCAGTAAGGTGGACAAATCCCAAGCTGCCCATCGTGCGGCAGTCGAAAAGAATCAATCATTTATCCTCCAGCATCCTTCTCAGCTCTCCAGTCCTTTGTCGAAGGTGGAACATCTGGAAAATAGATCACAAAGAAATAACCTGAGAGTTTTGGGCATCCGGGTGGGGGCGGAAGGAGACGACCCTAAAGGGTATGTTGTCTGTCTTTTTGAAAATCTTTTGGGATATGGATAGCATGATACAGAGGGCACATCACTTTCCTTTTAGACCACCCAGCATGGGAGGGTCTCACCATTACCCCGTGCTATTTTCATCTATGTGGAACATTTTATACTGCGACAAGAGATCTATCGAGCAGCCCCACCTAAGTCACCTACAGGGCCTGTGAGGTTGAATTTCTTTTTGGTTTGACATTTGTCATCAAATGGTGTTGCGGTGCTGGCAGCTTTGGGTACATATCTTGGTTCTACAGAAGATTGGGGCAACAGTTTCTCTTATGGAGCCAGCAAATTTGAGGATTAAATTGGATGGTCATAATTATTTCTGCTATGTTGGGCCAAAGGTTTTGCATCTGAGTGTGGTGCGATGTATTTCTGAATATATGTTTTTTGGAAATGTCTTTGTTAGACAATGATGTTTGGTTGAGAAAGATTTGGGATCCAGTCTGGCCAAGTCAATGGGTATTTTCTCTGATGTTTCTTTTCACGAAGCTTCCTTTATTATGATTATTTTTGTTTTATTATAATCAGTATACCCCAATTCTCTGCTGATTGTTTATTTTTTAGATGTCATGTTATTTTGATCCTTTGTACAGATCATGTTCTCCGATAAAAAAAAGTGTGCTTGAGTGGACAGAAGTACGTTCAACTAGAATCTGTTGTTGATCAGAGGTTTCCTCTTAACTCATTTTATTGCTAATATCACAATTAGGATTTTGGTGGCAAACCTTGCAACCTCACAAGTTTCAAACCTGGCTTTTTCTTCCCAAAAAAATACCCTGATAATACAGGTCAGTGGTGCAGTGAAAACAAAAATCTAGAGGTTATGCCTAATTTTTGGCAGATAAAGCTTGTAATTTAATTAATGTATTGCATCCATAAAATAACGATCTCCAGAATAATATAATTTATTGGATGAAATAAATATTGCTCCAATAACAGGACACTCATAATGAAGCTCTTGTTCACAATACAGCTATTTTATTTCCTCAGAAAACGCAGATACACTTTGGAATCTACACGTGGTTACCATGGTAACTATATATTGTTTCTATTGGAATCTATGTGCATCCACAATTTAAAGCATGTCCTTCTACATGACCGTGTCTAACGCCATTATCAATGAAGGGCATACTTTCTTTGATCATGTGATGGTATTTTAATTACACTTCTATTTTCCTCATTACAATGCCATGACAAAATTCTGATTCCAATGGAAGCAGAAGTTTGTGCAGGGAACTGAATTTCAATGTTATGCTAATTGCCACACTTTAACGAGTTTTTCCTGGCAGATTTTGGTATGTCAAATCTGCAGAATTGTATTGATGGGGGAATGCCGGAAAAAGCAAAGCATGCAGAATGCAGTGTGCTAAGTAATGTTTCTGTATGCCTATTAGTACAGCAGTTGGACTACAAATTACCAATACAAAACATACTGATGGAGAGCGCTTGGGCTCCAAGAAAAAATAGCCATTTGGGATGGGGTGCAGACTTTTTTTTGCATCGGTGAAGTTCCTGTCAATCACAGCCAAAGTGTGAAATGCGGCCTCCTCAGAACACACTTTCGAAAAATGAAAGATCATAATGGGTGGAACATCAGAGTGTAGAAGAGTGCCATGTCCCCACTGTAATTTTTGGTGGCATCATTTAATGGAAACTATAAGAATAAGCATTTGCAATGCAATAGGTCTCGCATTTACGAGTGTTTGTGCTATTGGCATTGTAAATGACACTGCCTTTTATTTATGTGTTGTTTTAAAAACAGATAAATAAAATGCATTGTCATGTACAATGCCAATAGCTTAAACTCTTGCAAATGCGAGACCTATTGCATTGCAAATGCTTTTTTTGCTAAAAGCACCCCATGCGTGGCCAGGACCCTTTCTTTTGAGGAGCCGCCTTTAAAGAAAGGGGGCAGCCGCCATTAAAGTGAAAGCGTGATATGGGGTGCTTTTACAAAAAAAGCATCTGTTTGGCAAGTTGACAAACAAATGCTTTTTGTGTGCGCAATCACCAGCCTTGTCCTCTTCACATTGTCCCTTCTCTATTTTTATCTTCTCGGGCACAAGATCTGCTTCCGGTTCACAGCCAAAATAAGGCTGATTTCCTTGGACCGCTGCCGCTGGACCGCTGCCCCTCCTAGTTCCTTCGCCCCGGTGCTGCAGTGTGAATCAGAAATCAATAGAGCTGCTCTAATGGTGGTTCCCCTCAGTGTGCAACCCCAGTCTGCATTGTTGGGCATCGGAGGAGAGGGCAAGGAAGGGTGACTATGGGAGGGCTGCTGTGACATCAGTCTTGTTCTTGGAGTCCAATGGGCCCGGTCTTGGAAGCTCCGCGCTCTGGAGTGCGGACATAATTCACAGTCTGATAACAATAAACACACACCAAAAACCATGGCGAGAAAAAAATTCATTTAGATGCCTGGACGATGAGCTCCCTCGCACTGATAAGATGAGTGATTTCTAGGGTCGCTGTATGGCCGAAGCGAAATCAGGACACGCGTCTGTAGCCTGCTTAACAAGAAAGCGAAGCATGGGATGCTTGTAAACAATTTATTTTTAAGAAATAGAAAAAAAACATGCAGCCGCGTTCGGTGCCGCAAATAAATGAAAGTAGCGGCCTCCACTGTATCAGCGTGGCGTGCCAATCTATGAGAAGAAAAAAAAATAAAGCTTTACAGGAGAGCGTGTCATGCCTGCAACAGCAGGCAGGTGAAAACCATAACAAAATAATGCTCGTAGGCAATAATTAAAGCCTACTGAGTAGAATACATGTAACAGGGAGTGTCCTCATGGGAGGTTACAAAATGAGACACAGCAGTACTAAGGAGGGACTACTAAGCCTATTGACCAATGAAAAGCTACAGTTTACAAAGGACAATGACACAAGCCAATGAAAAATATGGGTGGAGAGTGGGCGGATCTTTAAGTCCATACATGAATACAGGATGCCATGCATAGCAGCGCATGCGCTGCCTAGGCTCCTTCTAAAACGGGCAAGTGGTGAATTTGTGCATAGCAGTTTACATATGCTGTAATGTGTCAGAGAGGAAGGCTTGCTGATGGGCAGTTTTACAGTCTGGGAAAATATCTGAATGAGTTAAGCATTTTCTTCTTAAATCTGATCTGATCTATAGGTCGCAGGTTTTACTAGTAATAGGGTCGACTCAGCCTTTAATACTTCAGAGGACAATAAATTGCATAACACTTTTTCTATTGGCTAATAGGTGTATATATATATCAAGCATTGGGAAAGAAAATATGTCTCTTGCTTGTAGTTTTTAGCCACAGTGCACAGCATCCCAGAAGTAACATTAGTCACAAAAGAGGGGCTGTGGAAACAATACAAGAGATACATGAAAGCAAATGAGAGGGGGTGGATAGCGGAACAAAGAACGGGGAGAGAGAGGGAGGCCATGGGGGAACAACAGAGATAGGATGGGAAAGCAATGGGAAGCAGCATAAAAGCTCACACAACAAGCATTGGAAATGCAATAGGTCTCGCATTAGGAAAGTTTGAGCTATTGGTATTGTAAATGACACTTTTTTTATTTATGTGTTGGTTTTGAAAGTAGCAAAATTAATAGCTTTGTCAGTTACAATGTCAATAGTTATAACTTTTGCAAATGTGACACCTATAGCAATTGTAATGCAATGTGTGTTGTATTTACGTGACTTAGATGTATTGATATTACAAATAACAATGGCTTTTAATTTTGTGAATAATTAATACTTTAATAAAAGTTATTGTAATTTATAATGGCAATAGCTTAAACGTTTGTAAATAACTTTTGTGAAGATTATGTTCAGTGTATTTTATTGTGACGAAAATCCAAGAACATTGCATTTGCACCTACACACACACACACAGAGCCACACACATATAGATGTGGTGGTGGTGGATCTGGGGGATATGGTGGAGGTGGATGTGGTGGTGAATGTGGTGGTGGTGGTGATGGTGGATGTGGTGGTGATGGTGGTGGATGTGGGGGTGGATGTGGTGGTGGATGTGGTGGTGGTGGAGGTGGTGGATGTGGTGGTGATGTGGTGGATGTGGTGGTGGTGGTGGTGGATGGGGTGGTGGTGGTGGTGGATGGGGTGGTGGATGTAGTGGTGGTGGGTGTGGTGGTGGTGGTGGATGAGGTGGTGGTGGTGGATGCGGTGGTGTTGGATGTGGTGGTGGTGGATGTGGCGGTGGATGTCATGGTGGATGTGGAGGTGATGGTGGATGTGGTGGTGGATGTGGTGGTGATGGTGGATGTTGTGGTGGATGCGGTGGTGGTGGATGTGGTGATGGTGGATGCCGTGGTGGTGGTGGATGCGGTGGTGGTGGTGGTGGTGGTGGATGGGGTGGTGGTGGATGTAGTGGTGGTGGTGGTGGATGTGGTGGTGGTGGATGTGGTGGTGGTGGATGCGGTGGTGGTGGAAGTGGTGGTGGATGTGGTGGTGGTGGATGCGGTGGTGGTGGAAGTGGTGGTGGATGTGGTGGTGGATGTGGCGGTGGTGGATGTGATGGTGGTGGATGTGGTGGTGGATGTGGCGGTGGATGTCATGGTGGATGTGGAGGTGATGGTGGATGTGGTGGTGGTGGTGGATGTGATGGTGGATGTGATGGTGGATGTGGTGGTGATGGTGGATGTTGTGGTGGATGCGGTGGATGTGGTGGTGGATGCGGTGGATGTGGTGGATGCGGTGGTGGATGCTGTGGTGGTGGTAGTGGTGGATGGGGTGGTGGTTGTAGTGGATGTGGTGGTGGATGTAGTGGTGGTGGGTGTGGTGGTGGTGGTGGATGTGGTGGTGGTGGATGCGGTGGTGGTGGATGTGGTGGTGGATGTCATGGTGGATGCGGTGGTGGTGGTGGATGGGGTGGTGGTGGATGTAGTGGTGGTGGTGGTGGATGTGGTGGTGGTGGTGGAAGTGGTGGTGGATGTGGTGGTGGTGGTGGTGGATGCGGTGGTGGTGGAAGTGGTGGTGGATGTGGTGGTGGTGGTGGATGTGGCGGTGGTGGATGTGATGGTGGTGGATGTGGTGGTGGATGTGGTGGTGGATGTCATGGTGGATGTAGAGGTGATGGTGGATGTGGTGGTGGTGGTGGATGTGATGGTGGATGTGGTGGGGATGGTGGATGTTGTGGTGGATGCAGTGGATGTGGTGGTGGATGCGGTGGATGTGGTGGATGCAGTGGTGGATGCTGTGGTGGTGGTGGTAGTGGTGGATGGGGTGGTGGTTGTAGTGGATGTGGTGGTGGATGTAGTGGTGGTGGATGTAGTGGTGGTGGGTGTGGTGGTGGTGGTGGATGCGGTGGTGGTGGATGCGGTGGTGGTGGATGTGGTGGTGGATGTCATGGTGGATGTGGAGGTGATGGTGAGTGTGGTGGTGGTGGATGTGGTGGTGGATGCAGTGGTGGTGGATGTGGTGATGGTGGATGCGGTGGTGGTGGTGGATGCGGTGGTGGTTGTGGATGGGGTGGTTGTGTATATTGTCTAGAAGCCTTGTATCAGCAGAGCTGGGCATTATTGACATAACAGCAGTGGCACACAGGTGGGTAACATGCACGTGACCTGGTGACCCTGGAGGTGTGAGTGGTAGGACATTGTAACACCCCTACAGTGTGCATCTGTGTGGTGTATCCTGGTGCGTGTCTGTCCGTTTTCACATGCATTTATTCTGGGAAGGGGTGTGTGTCTCTGTCAGTCTTTGTTAGAAAATGGTTGAAGGGACATCTGTTGTAGAAGTGTTTGTGTGTTTGCGACTGTTTCCGTGTGAATGCGTGCCTGCGGGTGTTTATCATCATCTGTGGGAGTCCCCATATTGCTCTATGTGTATGAATGTTGCACTGATGTTTGTGAATGATGCTTTTGATGTCATTGTTTTTTCTTTCTGATGCACTGAAACCAGTTCTACAAAACACTGTCAACTTTTTATTTTATAAACGGGTGTGGTGCATTTTACCGATGAACATACAATGCAGTATGGATACAATTGCGATCAGCTGCATTCCCATTGTCAATTGGTTCATATTTGAACTGTGACGATTACATCAATGGCTGATCGGAGATGCACGGAATTTCCACCTTTGTACCGCATGTTCTATTAGATTAGAAATAGTTTTGACGTAGTATGTGTGAGAAGTTGGCCTGGTATATAATGCTCACTAATTCTTAGTGATCACTTTGTACCATGCCAAGCAACCCTTATGATGATGGTTGTAATTCAACCTTGTAGACCAGTTATCCTAGTGGTAACGTGGACAAAGCAGTCTTAGGCTAAACTCTGAAAGGCATGTGAAGCCAGCTGTTATACCATACACAACCCCCTTGAATACCAAATGAAAGGGACACCACACAGATATATATTGAAAATATATATTGATTTATTAACTATAAAATCCCCTGGACTCTTTATGAGCACAGAAGCACAAGCGTTAAATCACAAGACAGTTTAAAATACACAAAAGTTGCACAATATGGATGAGCCCTAGGGGCCACCTAAACCATATACTAAGAAAGTGGTATAGGAGATACCAATAGGAAAGGGAAACGGCCTAGGGCCTTGGGAATCGCTGGAGCTATTCGAGACTAGCAGTGACTAACTCGGGAAAGGCCCGCGGGACTCGGGTGCAGTGTTCAAAGTGCACGCACTTTCCAATGCAAAGTCTATGGTGCGTAAAAAGTAAAAAGTTAGAAAGTTAGGAACCTTCCGAGTGACCTACGAAGCTGAAACTTAAGACACAGGCCCTTGAGATGTGTACCAGTGCAGGAGCACCGGCGGAGCTGAGTTACCTCACCCACAGGAAGCGGTGCACAGGGTCGAAGTAGTGTCGGGTTTCGTCACGCTGGTCGATGGTGCTTGGAGCTGAAGATGCTGCAGGCGGCTCGATGTGAAGAGTTCCGGTGGATCCAAGGGTGGATCTGAAGATGTGAAGACCTGAAAGCAGAGGGGACAGTGTTCAAAGTCACTAGCCAGTGACTACCGTGGAACCAGATTGGAACCAGGCGATGTCGGGTGCAAACAGGCGTTGTCGGGTAGCTTCTCTCTGCAGCCACGTGGACACCCGGGGTCGAGGACGTCCAGGAGTCGGTCACGAGCTGTCCCACGCAGGCTTCTCGCTGTTGGCGGTGTCGGCAACTTGATCGGAGCAAACAGGCCTTGGCAAATGCAAGCCACGCAGAAGTTGAAAGTTGCTTAACACTCGGACCAGCAAGGTCAGAGCGGGTGCTCCATTTTACAGGAGCTTGGGTAGGTCTGGAGCAACCAGACCTGCTGTGTAAATCGTCGGTTTCGTCGCCAAGATGGCCGCTGACCACGTGGCTAGTGGCCGGGATGGCGCGTCGAGTGGCACAATGCAAAAGGGCCCCACGCAGATCGTGGAGATGCTGGAGAGCTGATCTTCGGTGCAAGGGCTGCTCGTGGTGGGGGTTCTCAGTCCCCAAAGCACAACGTCGAGGATGCCTCAGAAGCTGCGCAGTCAGCTTTTCGAGTGTCTTCCAAGAGGTCCGGTCCCACGTCACTCGGTGCCTCCACAGGTCCCTTCTTTGCAGGGACTGTGGATCGGGCTCTGAGAGGTCTGGGAGTCTGGTTCTTGTCGGGCTCTGGGCTCGGGCTCCGGCGGGAGGCGGCGGCAAAGCAGACGTCGAGTTGCTGATTGGTACCTGTGTTCACAGGGTGGCCACTCCTAGGCCACAAGGGAGATTCTCTTCAGTCTTCTGAGCAGCAGAATGTCGAAATCCAGTCTTCTTCTTCGTGTAAAGTTGATTCAGGATGATCTGCTGTGCAATGGCACTGCTCCCACTCTTATTCCCAATCTGAGGGGTGGATCACCTACTAGGTTCCTCCTCTGGGAGGAACCAGGAAGGGGGGCGGTTACACCCCCTTTCCTTTGTCCAGTTCCGCACCAAGCCTGGGTCTGGAAAGTCCCAGGACCGGTTTGGACTGGCCTATGCACGGGGACACCTTGTGTGCCCCGGGCATGTCTGATTCTATTCAGCCCTGTCCTACCCAATACACAAAACCCTGTCTGGGGTGGTGCTCGCACCTCCCAAGGCAGGAAACCCTTTGTCCAGGCCACCATCTGCCGAGTTTCGGTCAGCAGCAGGAGGCCAGACTCGTGTCTGTGGTGGCAGCATCCATTTTGTGATGCTGAGGCTCTGTTTAACTTTAACCGGGGTTAAGGCTACACACATGTCGTGTCCCTCTAGAAGGGTGGAATGCTATCCCCGTCGCCAGAACTGGCGAGGGGATAGTATTCCAATTCGTATGACACCTTACTCGACATGTTTTGATAAAGCCAAACCAAAGATAGCATATAACCGCGAGGATTATAATGCACTTAAGAGTATATGGTATGGCAATATCCCGGAACAGCTTAGGGAGTGGTTCCCGACCGCTGCAGACAGGCTCAGCTCATGCTAGAGCACCATCTCACATATTTCCAAGCACTCTGCCTCCAGGATTGATGAGGCCTTCCATAGGAGTGGCTGATAGGAACATATGTGTCCAGTTTAGGGTTAGGCACAGGCATACTGTACCTAAGTAAGAGGTGATTACACCAACTTACCCCAGCTGAGTGATCAGCCAGTTGTGTCAAATATGGAGGCCAGGCCAGGGGTGGCATAATACATGCTGCAGCCCCTGGTAGGCCTTGGATACACCTATGCCCTGGGTACCTAGGGTACACTACTACAGGGGCTCATAAGGTGAACCAGTTCCAATTCGTAATGCACCTAAAGTGTATTGGCAGTAATTTAGAGAGAGAACAGCAGGCTGCGGGTCTGATTAGCAGGCCTACAGCCACATTAAGTCAGAAACCAGTGAAGCAAAAAGCAAAAATTTGGGGTGACCATAGGATAGCAGACCCTACTCTCCTACATAACCCCCCCCCCCCCAAACGCAGGGACATTAGACTAACCTTGACCAGTTGTGTCTTCATGTTCTAAGTGGAAGTACCTGGAGAGACCATCTGCGTTGCCATGGTCAGTCCCTGGGCGGTGCTCCACTGTAAAGTCCATCCCCTGTAGGGAAATGGACCACCTGAGTAGTTTGGGGTTTTCACCCTTCATCTGATTAAGCCATAGGAGGGGCTTATGGTCGGTCTGAATCTTGAAGTGAGTGCCAAACAAGTATGGTCTCAACTTCTTCAGGGCCCACACCACAGCAAAGGCCTCCCTCTCTTTAGCTGACCAACGTTTCTCTCTGGGGGTCAGCCTTCTGCTAATGAAACCAATGGGCTGGTCTTGGCCATCTACATTAAGCTGTGAAAGCACTGCTCCCACTCCCAACTCAGAAGCATCTGTTTGGACAATGAACTCTCTTGAGTAGTCAGGACTCTTCAGGATAGGTGCAGAGCACATGGCCTTCTTCAGGTCATCAAATGCCTTTTGACAGATTTCTGTCCACTGAACCTTTTTGGGCATCTTCTTGGATGTCAGATCATTAAGAGGAGTCACAATGGACCCATAGTTCTTAACAAACTTCCTGTAGTACCCAGTCAGGCCCAAGAAAGCTCTGACCTGAGTCTGGGTGGTTGGAGGGGACCAGTCCTTGATGGTCTGGATCTTACTCTCCAGTGGTTGAACTTGGCCTCCACCTACAAGGTGGCCCAGGTATACAACCTTACTCTGCCCTATCTGGCACTTTGTTGCCTTGATAGTGAGGCCTGCCTTTTGCAGAGCCTCAAGCACTTCCTTCAGGTGGACCAGGTGATCCTCCCAGGTGGAGCTAAAGACAGCAATATCATCCAGATAAGCTGCACAAAAGTCATCCAACCCAGTAAGGACTTGATTCACCAACCTTTGGAAGGTGGCAGGTGCATTTTTCAAACCAAAGGGCATCACCACAAACTGATAATGCCCACTAGGGGTCGAAAATGCTGTTTTGGCTTTAGACTCCTCAGCTAACCTGATTTGCCAGTAGCCAGCTGTCAAGTCAAATGTGCTCAAATATTTGGCAGAAGCCAACTTGTCAATGAGCTCATCTGCCCTTGGAATAGGGTGTGCATCTGTCCTGGTGACAGCATTGAGTCCTCTGTAATCCACACAGAACCTCATCTCTCTCTTGCCATCTTTGGTGTGAGGTTTGGGGACCAGAACCACTGGGCTAGCCCAGGGGCTCTCTGAAGGCTCAATAACACCTAATTCCAGCATCTTTTGCACCTCAGTCTTTATACAGTCCCTGACGTGGTCAGGTTGCCTGTAAATCTTGCTCTTTACAGGAAGACTGTCACCAGTGTCCACCACATGGGTACACCAGTTAGTCTGACTGGGTGTCAAGGAGAACATATGTCTGTATGCCTGCAGAACTTGTCATGTTGCTGATGCTCAGTGAGGCTGCCACCTAAGGCCACACCATCAACTGAACCATCCTCAGGGTTCTGAGTGAGCAGGCCTGGGAGAGGGTCACTCTCTTCCTCCTGTCCCTCATCTGTAGCCATGAGCAAGCCCATGTCTGCCCTGCTGACATATGCCTTCAATCTGTTTACATGGAGCACCCTGTGGGGGCTCCTGGGAGTTCCTAGGTCCACCAAGTAGGTAACCTCTCCCTTCTTTTCCAGAATTGTATGGGGTCCAGACCATTTGTCTTGGAGTGCTGCTGGGGCCACTGGCTCCAACACCCATACCTTCTGTCCAGGCTGAAATTCAACAAGGACAGCCTTTTGGTCATGCCAAGCTTTCTGTAATTCTTGGCTAGCCTCAAGGTTTTTGGATGCCTTTTCCATGTACTCTGCCATCCTGGAGCGGAGACCAAGTACATAGTCCACTATGTCTTGCTTAGGCTTTTTGAGAGGTAACTCCCATCCTTCCTTCACTAGACACAGGGGTCCTCTTACAGGATGCCCAAACAACAATTCAAAGGGGCTGAAGCCAACCCCCTTTTGAGGGACCTCTCTGTAAGCGAACAAAAGGCAGGGCAGTAGGATGTCCCATCTTCGCCTGAGCTTTTCAGGTAATCCTTTAATCATGCCCTTTAGGGTCTTGTTAAATCTCTCAACAAGCCCATTGCATTGTGGGTGATAAGGAGTGGTGAACTTGTAGTTAACACCACATTCCTTCCACATAGCTGTCAAATATCCTGACATGAAGTTGGCACCTCTATCAGATATTACCTCCTTAGGAAACCCCACTCTGGAGAAAACTCCAAGTAAGGCCCTGGCCACAACAGGAGCTGTTGTGGTCCTAAGTGGAATTGCCTCTGGGTACCTGGTGGCATGATCCACTACCACCAGTATGAATCTGTGCCCAGATGCTGTAGGGGGATCCATTGGACCAACAATATCAATCCCCACTCTTTCAAAGGGAACCCCCACCACAGGTAGTGGTATCAGGGGGGCCTTTGTTGTTCCACCTGCTTTACCACTGGCTTGGCAGGTTTCACAGGAGCGACAAAACTCCTTGGTGTCTTCAGACATGTGAGGCCAGTGAAAGTGAGGGACAAGCCTGTCCCAGGTCTTGTTCTGGCCTAAGTGTCCTGCTAGAGGAATATCATAGGCTAAGGTGAGAAGGAAACCCCTAAATTTCAGAGGTATAACCAACCTCCTGGTTGCACCAGGCTTGGGGTCTCTACCCTCTGTGTAAAGGAGTCCTTCATCCCAATAAACTTTATGGGCTCCTTCAGCATTCCCAGCAGCCTCAGCAGCAGCCTGCTGTCTGAGGGGTTCAAGAGAAGGACAGGTTAACTGAGCCTGCCCCAAGTCTGCCCTAGAAGGTCCCCCTGTCCCCAGAAACTCAACCTGATCAGGTTCAAGTTCTTCAGAGACAGTTCCTTCAGGGGTCTCAAGATCAGTTTCCTGTGAAGCCTGATCCTCACTTGTAGGCAGTTGGGAAGGCACAGCCTTAACTCTCCTGTTCTTCTTCTTGCAAGGTGCTTGGTCCATTGTTCCAGGATCCAAGACCTGAGGTTCAGAGAGGCACTTTTTGGCCTGTGACCTGGTCACAGCAAGGACATGTGATGATATCCCTAACATCTCTGCATGAGTCCTGTACTCAACTTCTGACCATAGAGAGTTCTCCAGGTCATTGCCCAACAAACATTCTACTGGGAGATCAGCACTAACCACAACTCTTTTTAGGCCAGTTACCCCTCCCCAGGAAAAGTTAACAAGTGCCACACTATGTGTAGTAGTGACATTGCTGGCATTGGTCACCAGGTAATTATCACCTGGCATGTATTGTCCAGGGTCCACAAAGTTAGGTGTCCCCATAGTGACACTGGCACATGTGTCCCTGTAAGCTTGAGCCACTTTATTGTTGATCAAAGGCGTCTGTCTGTATTTGCCCAGATTACTGGGACTTATGTCAGGGGTCAAATCTATGTCCCCTTCACAAATCAGAACAGCCTGTGTAAGGGTTCTGACTAGGTCAGAATCTCCTTCAGTTCCCAAAGTGATACCCACTACCCCCTTGGTTTGAGGACCAGCACTGCTAGCTGTACTAGTGGGTGCAGTTGCCTTAGGGGCTGCAGTGCTGGGGGCTCCACCCTTTTTATACTCACTTGTCCAGTGAGAGGTGTTCTTACAAGTTTTACACCAGGGTTTCTTCTGACCTTCTTTCTTCTTCTTCTTGGAAGTTTGGGACCCACCCTCTGTCTCAGTTTGGGGCCCTGTTGAAGACTTCTGGTCTTTAGATTTCTGCTCCCCACCCTTCTGGTCTGTTTTCTTCTGGTCACCACACTGGTTCTGGTTCTGGTTCTTTTGCTTAACTCTGGTTCTTACCCATTTATCTGCCCTCTTTCCCAATTCTTGGGGAGAGGTCAAATCTGAGTCAACCAAATGTTGATGCAACTGCTGGTTCTGACAATTATTTAAAATTTGTTCTCTCATCAGCAAATTATACAATCCTTCATAGTCTGTAACCTTGCTTCCCAGCAACCATCCATCCAGAGCCTTAGTGGCATACTCAACAAATTCAGACCAGTCCTGAGTCTGTGTCTTCTGGGTATCTCTGAACATTAACCTGTACTGTTCAGTGGTTAAGCCTAACCCATCAATCAGAGCACTCTTCAGGACCAGGTAGTTTCTAGAATCCCCATCACTAACTGTGAGGAGTCTGTCTCGGCCTCTACCTTCAAAGGAGAGCCACAATATTGCTGCCCACTGCTCCTGAGGGATCTGCTGTACTCTGCAGGCTCTCTCCATTGCAGTAATCCATTTATGGATGTCATGCCCAGCTTTGTAGGGGGGCACAATCTTACTCAGGTTTCTGTTATCAAAAGACCTGTCTTTATCCTTGTGGATATTGCTGCCACCAGTGGGTTCTATTACCCCACTCTCTCTAGGCTGTCTTGCTCTAGCAAGTTTCTCTTGGGCCAGGGCAACCTCTAGTTCTTGCCTCTGAATCCTAAGCTCAGCCTCTCTCATCTTGGCCTCATGTTCCCTTCTCTGAGGGCTAGTCATCTCCTTCCTGGAGTGACCATGAGAGCCTCTAGAGACATGGGAGGTATTGGATTCACCTGAGTGATTCCTCCTCCTCCTATGCCCCTGGTTAAGTCCATTTGGGTGGCTGGGCAAGGTCAGCCTTGCTTCAGTCCCAAACACACTTAAGTTAGCCTGGTTCAGCCTACTGACCAGCACCTGACTATTTCTGTCATCATCTGACTCACTGCTTTCCACCTCCTCCTCTTCTTCCTCTTCCCCTTCCTCCTCATCTACCTGAGGAGCTCCAGTGGTGGATGCTTCCTCATCTACCAGGATGATAGGACCAGGTGTGTCTACAGTGTCATCCTCTGAAGGATGGCCTCCTTCAGCATTCCCTGTGGGGTTTGCCTTAGAGGGCTTTAGAGTCTCAGACTGGTCTAAGAGCTCTCTTAGGTGGTCTGTAGTAGGGGAAGGCCCTGCCTTCAGACCCCTTAAGACACAAAGCTGTCTTAATTCCTTAAAGGAAAAAATAGCAACTTTGGATGGTGCCCTTGGAGGGTCACTCTCAACAGAGACATTCCCAGTGGAACCCTCTGCTCCAGACATTGCTCTAGTGTGGGTGGATGTGTTGCAATCTACCTACACTGGTGTTTACCTACTAAACCTATCTAGTAGTTGTAGCTAGGGTGTGCTACTCCCTTTGCTCTACAACAACTAAGTTCAGTAGAACTTAAGTATACTAGTCTTGTTTTATATGTACCTAGCAGGTACCTGTATGATCTTTCAAATGATAATCTCAAAGATTGTAATGGTAAAACAACAGCAAGCTCAGATCCCAATCCGCTGCTCACCAATGTGAGAAGTTGGCCTGGTATATAATGCTCACTAATTCTTAGTGATCACTTTGTACCATGCCAAGCAACCCTTATGATGATGGTTGTAATTCAACCTTGTAGACCAGTTATCCTAGTGGTAACGTGGACAAAGCAGTCTTAGGCTAAACTCTGAAAGGCATGTGAAGCCAGCTGTTATACCATACACAACCCCCTTGAATACCAAATGAAAGGGACACCACACAGATATATATAGAAAATATATATTGATTTATTAACTATAAAATCCCCTGGACTCTTTATGAGCACAGAAGCACAAGCGTTAAATCACAAGACAGTTTAAAATACACAAAAGTTGCACAATATGGATGAGCCCTAGGGGCCACCTAAACCATATACTAAGAAAGTGGTATAAGAGATACCAATAGGAAAGGGAACAGGCCTAGGGCCTTGGGAATCGCTGGAGCTATTCGAGACTAGCAGTGACTAAGTCGGGAAAGGCCCGCGGGACTCGGGTGCAGTGTTCAAAGTGCACGCACTTTCCAATGCAAAGTCTATGGTGCGTAAAAAGTACAAAGTTAGAAAGTTAGGAACCTTCCGAGTGACCTACGGAGCTGAAACTTAAGACACAGGCCCTTGAGATGTGCACCAGTGCAGGAGCACTGGCGAAGCTGAGTTACCTCACCCACAGGAAGCGGGTGCACAGGGTCGAAGTAGTGTCGGGTTTCGTCACGCTGGTCGATGGTGCTTGGAGCTGAAGATGCTGCAGGCGGCTCGATGTGAAGAGTTCCGGTGGATCCAAGGGTGGATCTGAAGATGTGAAGACCTGAAAGCAGAGGGGACAGTGTTCAAAGTCACTAGCCAGTGACTACCGTGGAACCAGATTGGAACCAGGCGATGTCGGGTGCAAACAGGTGTTGTTGGGTAGCTTCTCTCTGCAGCCACGTGGACACCCGGGGTCGAGGACGTCCAGGAGTCGGTCACAAGCTGTCCCACGCAGGCTTCTCGCTGTTGGCGGTGTCGGCAACTTGATCGGAGCAAACAGGCCTTGGCAAATGCAAGCCACGCAGAAGTTGAAAGTTGCTTAACACTCGGACCAGCAAGGTCAGAGCGGGTGCTCCTTTTTACAGGAGCTTGGGTAGGTCTGGAGCAACCAGACCTGCTGTGTAAATCATCGGTTTCGTCGCCAAGATGGCCGCTGACCACGTGGCTAGTGGCCGGGATGGCGCGTCGAGTGGCACAATGCAAAAGGGCCCCACGCAGATCGTGGAGATGCTGGAGGGCTGATCTTCGGTGCAAGGGCTGCTCGGTGGTGGGGGTTCTCAGTCCCCAAAGCCCAACGTCGAGGATGCCTCAGAAGCTGCGCAGTCAGCTTTTCGAGTGTCTTCCAAGAGGTCCGGTCCCACGTCACTCGGTGCCTCCACGGGTCCCTTCTTTGCAGGGACTGTGGATCGGGCTCTGAGAGGTCTGGGAGTCTGGTTCTTGTCGGGCTCTGGGCTCCGGCGGGAGGCGGCGGCAAAGCAGACGTCGAGTTGCTGGTTGGTACCTGTGCTCACAGGGTGTCCACTCCTAGGCCACAAGGGAGATTCTCTTCAGTCTTCTGAGCAGCAGAATGTCGAAGTCCAGTCTTCTTCTTCGTGTAAAGTTGATTCAGGATGATCTGCTGTGCAATGGCACTGCTCCCACTCTTATTCCCAATCTGAGGGGTGGATCACCTACTAGGTTCCTCCTCTGGGAGGAACCAGGAAGGGGGGCGGTTACACCCCCTTTCCTTTGTCCAGTTCCGCGCCAAGCCTGGGTCTGGAAATTCCCAGGACCGGTTTGGACTGGCCTATGCACGGGGACACCTTGTGTGCCCCGGGCATGTCTGATTCTATTCAGCCCTGTCCTACCCAATACACAAAACCCTGTCTGGGGTGGTGCTCGCACCTCCCAAGGCAGGAAACCCTTTGTCCAGGCCACCATCTGCCGAGTTTCGGTCAGCAGCAGGAGGCCAGACTCGTGTCTGTGGTGGCAGCATCCATTTTGTGATGCTGAGGCTCTGTTTAACTTTAACCGGGGTTAAGGCTACACACATGTCGTGTCCCTCTAGAAGGGTGGAATGCTATCCCCGTCGCCAGAACTGGCGAGGGGATAGTATTCCAATTCGTATGACACCTTACTCGACATGTTTTGATAAAGCCAAACCAAAGATAGCATATAACCGCGAGGATTATAATGCACTTAAGAGTATATGGTATGGCAATATCCCGGAACAGCTTAGGGAGTGGTTCCCGACCGCTGCAGACAGGCTCAGCTCATGCTAGAGCACCATCTCACATATTTCCAAGCACTCTGCCTCCAGGATTGATGAGGCCTTCCATAGGAGTGGCTGATAGGAACATATGTGTCCAGTTTAGAGTTAGGCACAGGCATACTGTACCTAAGTAAGAGGTGATTACACCAACTTACCCCAGCTGAGTGATCAGCCAGTTGTGTCAAATATGGAGGCCAGGCCAGGGGTGGCATAATACATGCTGCAGCCCCTGGTAGGCCTTGGATACACCTATGCCCTGGGTACCTAGGGTACACTACTACAGGGGCTCATAAGGTGAACCAGTTCCAATTCGTAATGCACCTAAAGTGCATTGGCAGTAATTTAGAGAGAGAACAGCAGGCTGTGGGTCTGATTAGCAGGCCCACAGCCACATTAAGTCAGAAACCAGTGAAGCAAAAAGCAAAAATTTGAGGTGACCATAGGATAGCAGACCCTACTCTCCTACAGTATGTAGTACTTTATATTACTTATGCAAAATCCATACTGTACTGTGTTCTTACCTCGTGCTCTATCTTCAACACCTGTGATTAGAAGTCTGCATGGAAAGGCTGCTGTCTTTAAGACAATAGTTATTCAAAGTCCTGTCATAATCTCTTCTTTCAGAATCTGACTCAGTTTATCAACATGGGCCTTTAACTTCGAGGCATTGACAATGTTTGAACAGTGTTTGTATAGCTTGAAAATGTGCATTTGTGTTTCATGAAGCTTTCATAAAAAAATACAAAGAAGGTAAACATAGGCCTGTGCACGTACAGTTTGAAAGGTAGCCTGTTTCATATTTACTGAGAGAAACGGGGATACTCGTGGGAGCCTATGAAATGTGTAGATTATGGCGATTGGTTCAATTGCCCCACACTTTCTTCCGTGGATTGTCTGTCGTAGAGACTGTGAAGCAAACGTGAATAAGGCCGTGAAATGTTTTTTATCTCCACCTGTTTTTTCACAATCCAATTTGAACACTTACATCAGCCAAATCATGGCAAATAAGTGAGAATAGCCACAAACTTTACTGAGTGCCTTCTATTTACCAATGGCAATCGCCATCCCACTCTATAAGGAAAATGCTTAAATGTGATGATGCGGAACATTTGGTCAATTACATGGTTATGGTAACTCGTTGCCTGTAACTTTACTCAATAAGTACTTTTAGGAATTAGATAGTACTCTCAGTAAAGTAGTTTAAGCGTTGCGTGTGATAGGGAAAAGTGTGATGAGTATTAATTCCACAAACTAAAGGAGTTATATTGAAACTTAAATCGCCCACATTAGAGCTGCAGTAAGCAAAATGTTTTATTACAATTAAATTCCTTCCAAAAAGCGCTTCCAATCCCAGCTGTCGCCAAATGTAGTGCAGGGACAGAAGCTGAAGCAATATATTTACAAGCCAAACGAGAAGGCTCTGAAGGCAAGTTCTGCCGCACGCTCGTGCACACTGCTTAAAGCGAGCACAGCCCACGGCTCCTGTGGTGTCTGCGGAACAGATGCGCGCCTGCCATTCTGGGCTCCCTGACAAGCAAACTGCGCATTTTATCTGAATAAAAATTGTTTTACGTCAAGAACTAAAGCATGACACGGACAGTATTAGAAGACCGTTTATGGCGAAATGACGACAAACAAGGGCAAAATGGGTGCTCAATAGCAGAATGGCTGCAAAGGGCACCTCATTATCCGATGCTCAGTTTAACCGCCGTTGTCAGTACAGCAAGCGGAGACATTTTTTACCTCATACCGTGTTAAGAAAAGGGCCTTTTGAAATAAGAGCCAGCCAATTGTTTGGGTGTAAATGCGGTATTTTGACAATTTGTTTGTCATTTGCATACCAACACATTGTAGCCTCCACCAGTCTTTATGAGAAGCCAGTTTCACACTCACAGGGGCAAAGAGGTGCCGCCCCCTGTAAAGCTGCAATGGCGCCAAGCCTGCCTCACATGCAGGTGATATGCTAAGGAGGACTGTGCTGAATACCAAAGGCGGGATGACCGAGCATTAACGTTTTTTTTTAATTAAATGTTTTGGTTTCCTCGTAATTTTTTAAAAGACCAATCGCAATTACTCACAGATTTTACATTTTGCAGCAGTACTTTCCATTTTTGCAAAAGTACCGATTTGCCAGACTAATATAACAAGAGATATGAAAACTAGCAGCGTCAGGGGGAATTAAGTAAATGTATACCTTGGGCGCCCTGATCCATCATAGCCACAGTCGTAATCACTTGTCAGGCCAGGAGAACTGGCACGCTTTGGTGAAGATTTAAAGCTGCAGGACCTCTGCAGAACGCGTCGATTTGCTTTTGGTCAGTTTGATAAAAAAAACAGTTCTTTCAGGAGCCGGAAGACAAGTAGGTATCCCAAAGCAATGCTGGCCGGTCAGACTAAAGGCGACTGCAATTACAAACGCCCATGTTTTTAACAATCGCTAGGATGTATTCGCAGGTAGGCCAAATGTGAGAAGTGAGAAGACCATATTATCAGCCCTTCACAAGTAGGCACCAGCATAAATACCCCTTCGTAAAAACAATCGTAACAGATTCGCTTTCGCTCAAAACAACTGCTTGTCGATTTGCTATGGTTCTGAAAAAGAGTGATGGGTGAACTTTTCATAAAATATATTTCATCCTTTCAACTTGTGTCATGTCCTGTGCTATATATAAAGAGATTCAGCAAATGATGGAATATGTGGCATCATATAAATGCAGTGGTATTGCCCTGATTATCGCACTACTGAACACTGCGCCAATAGACAAGAGCAGCTCTCTGGTCGCTCGGCACGACACCAAAGGGCTTCACACACAGCATATACAACACTACCACGCACTCCACCACGGTGTAAATCGAGCCATCCGAAAACGTGCTTTGGCAGCCGACTTAAGGGGATGTACATTTAAATATGAACGTATAAGGAATGCTACAAATGCCATGCATATTTTACACTCTGTATACAAAGCGCTATAACGTCTCACTGATGCGATCCAACCTATGCAAAATGTGAAAAACATATAAACAAGTTTAAAAAAAAAACACTGGGAGGAGGGAGGAGAAACACGAGAGACGGCCTGCGGCCGTCAAAGTGAAAGTACTAGGAGAAATGCGACTCGGCGGGCAGGGGAGGGGGCGGAGTGGGGAGAGCGGCATGAGGGTGTGAAGCAGCAGGGGCCTGAGACGCAGCCGCCTTTGATGTGGTAATGCGAGGCAAGCGGCTGGTGGCATTGTGCACGCGCTTTCACATGCACTGGAAGAAATCGCCTGGGAATCGCCTGATCTCGGTAAGCTCTGGTTAAGTGCCTATATATCGAGCTCCCGCTCTCAATGCGCATGCGCATTGAGATAGGTCGCTCGACCTAAAAAGGGGGGAGGCTGTTATACGTGCACAGACAACAAAGAGCAATGGAGAAAACTACCTAGGCAGTAATTCTGAATTTGAACACAAAATACGAAATTTGTGTTCAAATTCAGAATTACTGCCTAGGTAGTTTTCTCCATTGATTTATTCCCTGACCTAGGGGTTGATTGCTAACTTGTATTCAGGGAACCCTTGTTGTCTGCAAACAGACAACAAAGAGCAACATGGAGTGCAGCGGAATGAAAACACATGAACTCACATGGAGTGCTTAAGTTAAAAGAAAAAAAGTAGTGCTTGAAAAGCAAGCTGTGCAAGCAAAGCAGAGATGCCAACCAATTAAAAGAGATGGCAAAGAGGCAAAGCTCCATGGGAGGGACATACACAAGGTTGACAAGCTGGGACAAGAATAAGAAGCAGGCAAATCAGAGTGACAGAAAAGCCAACCAATGGTAAGCAATGGGCGGACTCTAAGCCACTGTTTATTCTTGATACGTCACACCATGTCTCACAAAAGACAGAGCATGTGCTGTCTAGTAGGCTTGACCTAAAAATTATTCATGTGCATCACTCTGATTAAAAACGTTTTCGTTGTGTCCCTTTATCTATGAAAACACGTAGATCAGTTGATTTATTAAATAGTCTGAATGCTGTGAAATGATTTTTGGTGCACTGCAGAGGGATGTCCCGCCTGAGCATCTCCATGTTGCACCTTAGTAGACAATTGCTGCACCTTCTACTGTCTGAAGAATCTAATACAAATGCGGATGCCAGGGAGGGTTTTGAAACTGGGTATTAGCGCTCATTGGTTTTTGACCACAAACATTTCCTAAGACTTCCTATTCTAGAAGTAAGCACAGGTCAGGCACTCAGCAGACGTTATTGCAAAAAGAGGAACTTTGGTGCGAACCGTCAATGGCACATTGGCACACAACTGATGAAACACTTGATGTGTAAAAGAAAAAAAGGAGGAAACTGTGAAAACAAAATGCTTCCAGGAACACCAAATACATTCTATCAACAAACATTCTCAGATGTAGTGTTGACGTACGTTTGTGAGGAAAGATGTTATAATATATCAGCATCGGCTGCACTCTATGGCCATCGATTATCATTGCCAAATTCTGATAAATCAATCTACATGCACCTTTAGAATGCAGAAGGGAAAGTATGCAGTGTTGGCTTTCTGCCTCTTAAGATCACAAGTTATGTTAGTTTAGCTGCACCAGAGACGTGCTCTTTTTCATTGTTTCTTACAAAAAGGCTCCAACTCTTCCTTGTTAGCTTGAGTAGGGCGTAGTAGTGTTACTTTGGTCATCTCCTATTTACCCTGTCCAGAGTATCCTTTGTTTGATCGTTGTTAGAGCGGTTACCGGCCCAGTGGTGGTCGGTAATTGAAGCAGGAGTGAGGGCGGGACACATACACACAATTGCACTCACCCATCTTCAGGCACACTAACTCACACCCCCTGCAATCACAAGTGTGCACAAATACACCCACCATTCACAAGTACACCCATTCACAGCATTCAGTCAAAAATACTTACAAACACACATGAATGCACACATTAAACATCAAAATAGAGATCTCGACCTCCGAGGTTCCTGATGGCTGGAAATGCCATCTCCTCTCATTGGCTGACGTTAGGTGAGGTGGCGATGAGAGGAGGCGGCAGTCCTTACCTCGTCACAGACTGGGATGAGGTCAGTGAGACTGATGATGCCACTCTACGCTGTGATGAGCCGGCAATGATTCACACTTGGCCCTGGGCACTGCAGGCCTTTTGTACCGCTTTTGGCCGCCATAAGTGTGGCAGGGTATGCTCAGACTTGAGTCCCTTGCTCACTTTGCCACTGGATTCAAGCAAGCCGGGCTGAAGACGGCTGGAATGCCAGAAACCGGTCCTCGGAAGCTTGTTTCCGGTCCAGGGAAGACATGGCTTGGCAGTTCGGGCTGGACTGTTCCCATGAGGCACAGGGTCAGACTGATTTGCATATAGCCATGTCTGAACTGGGGTGGCAGAGTGGGCTAAAGAACGGTGATGGATTAAACCCAGATCTTTTGACTGGGTGTGAGTGTTTGATTGATTCACATGCTCTGTCCATCACCACCCCCTTTTGTACCGCTTAAAACTGAAGCACCCAGGTCTGAGTCTATCAGTGACATTATCCCTCATCTCGAGGGGAGGGATCTCGAGGCGCTTTGCCATGCTGAAGAGGTCACGCCCACAGGGATATGACATCTTCAGCCCGGAAAGTTTAGTTCAGGCAGCCAGGCACCTGTGCATGTATAGTGCCTGGCTGCCTGAACTGAACATAAAAAGTGTTTGTCAGGCTGACCTTTGCTCAGCCTGATAGAGACTCTTAATGTCGAATTTGAGCCAGAGCTTTTCCGGTGCTGAGCACTAGCACCTAATTGTCAACACCACATTAAGGGAAGTCTGCCACGCGGTGGCGCTGCTCATGTAATTTAGAGATGCACAGTATACCAGTTGTTTATGAAAACAATATACATTAAAACATTACTAATACCCACCTTCCCAGCCATTCCTTTAGCTTTGGGGACCTGGAATAATCTAAACTGTCACATTTACATGCAAGAGAGTTGGTTATTAGTTGTTTTGGGAGCAATGACAGGGGTGATGGGTGATGCAAGCTGCAGTGGCCTTCTGGTCAGAGCCCTGGTACTTAATATTTTACAAATTAAGCACTGGCGGGCGGGGCCCCTCCGCCCTTAAGTAGGGGCTGTTGCTGCACTTACCTTCTCATGCTGTTCTTACCATACTATGCAGCCTCACAGTATTGGACAAATCACCAATATTGGATTCTTCAGGAACCCTCCGATCAATTATTCCCCTGTCTTGCTAAATTGCTCCCCAGTATTGCTTTAAATATCTATATGACTAATATGACTAAGAGTATATATCAATCCTCATTCTAGTGTTTTTGTCTCTCACAGAGATAGCATCGACATTGACTCATGAATGCCTTTATAATTTCTTTTTAGCATTTTTATCGCTGTTCATCCTGAAAGAGTTCACTCATTCACACTAAGCTCTGAGGAATGGGAGTGATAAGGCAGTGTAGAGGCATCATTATAGGTAGGATATAGTGTGATTAGGAGCCTCTTCGGGTGCAATGTTTCCTGAGAAGGATCCGCACTCTGCTTTTTATATTTGTGGCTTGATCATGCATGCTATATTTATGATTACCTGTTTGTTAACATGAAACTGTATCAATACACATTATAGAAAGATATGATATTTCAACTAGTGTTTAACTTTCTAATGTGTCTATTTTCAGAACACCTCATTATATGTCAATTGCATTGTTCATTGTATACGGTTCTTACTGTCCTTACTGTTGCTCACACATGTTTCGCTATGTATCTCGTATATGCCTGAAAGCTTTCCTATAGCTGAAGGGTATATAAACAAGAAAACAAATTAAATGTACTTTGCAATATTGAATAATCCTATTTGTAGATTAATATAATAGTATTTAATATTGCCTTTTACTCAAAAACACCAATAGTTGTATCCCACCTAAACGGTAAAGTGGTTTTGCGCCGTATTCTTTCAATTAGTGTTGAGTATATTTGTGTATTCTCTTCTCCTCCAGTACAAAAACACGTATTTTTCTTTGGACAACACGTTGCTTACTACAGCCTCAGAATTTCATTCAGTAAAGACTGTGGCTTCGGTAATAACAATTACAAGTAATAGTTAGTGAGTGTACCTAGTCTCTGTGCTTTTAGAGATTTCAGCCCAGCAGGCCATTTTCAGTGTCAATGAGTCATATAAATGTAATCATATTGCAATGGGGCTCATTTAGAGGGTAGTAACATGACATCACGAAATGTTGGATGCCCATTCTGCCTGCCTGTTCATTCCACCGCCTCATCTAATTTATCACTTCTTAAATACCGAATCGGTATGATTCGGTATTTTAGAAGTGGTAAATTACATTTACCTACATTGGGCCCTTAGAGTGTATAGTTCAGTGCTTAATGTGAGCCGGTGGTTTCCGGTGCTCAGCACTAGCACTTAATTGTCAGTACCAGCTGATGCCAGTGCACCACATTTGTGGTGCTATCTGTCTGTCTAATATTCAAATACAGGCACAGGGTCAGACTGATTTGCATATGGCCATGTCTGAACTGGGGTGGCTAAGTGAGCTAAAGAATGGTGATGGATTAAACCCAGATCATTTGACTGGGGGTGAGTGTTTGATTGGCTCAAACGCTCCGTCCATCATCCCCTTTTGTATCGCGTAATATTCAGATAAGCACAACAGTATTTAATGCGTCAATATACATTAAAAAAGAATAAAACTTGCCGCAAAAGACATTACTATAGCTTTGGGAGGCTTGGAATAGTCTGGACTCCCAAATGTCTAGGTGTGTGAGGGTTTCTCGTTGTGTAGGTGCTGTCATTGGCAGTGCTGGCTGGGGCCATGGGCGGTGCAAGCTTCAGTGTCCTGTGAATGGCCCTGGCGCTTACTTTTTCATAAATTAAGTACTGGTATCGTTAGATCGAGTTGCCAGTGGGAGAACATCTGCTGATTCCAGCATCAGAAGCCTCCGAGTGGTGGGGCCAATTTGGGCATCAATTAAGACAGAAGGCCACAATAAATTTAGGGCACACCTCTGATGCCATGTTCAGTAGCATTCCTACTGTCTGGAATATCCACGTAAACCTTGGCTGTACTGGGCAGAACTCCCCCACAAAAAATGCCCCCACAAAAATATTGTCATGAGTGGGAGACATTAGTTATGTTATTCTTGAGGAAGGAGACCTGGTCTGTGGTAACCACAGGTCCTCCATGGCACACACTAAGGATCATTTGTTCCCCTGTCAAAGAAACTCTGCACTCAGGCCAACTGAAGTTTTAAAATGTTTATTAACAAAAGAAAAATATATACCTATGAATAGAGACAGAGTCGTGAAACAATGAGCAAATCTAAGTAAAGAGGAGAGGAAGGAAGGTGACGACCTTGAGTTGTTACAAACATATACATTTCTAGGCTGAGCAGCCAATTATCACTTTCTCGTCTCAAGGACCAGGATGAGAAGGAACGGCTCTAAGTGTCATAGGCAGGCACATCTTTTAGGCAGAATTTGCTGCAGCAATTATAGTTACATCGAGAAAATGGTTTATGTTGTCAACCCTGAAGTTGCTTTTGCTACGTACGTAGAAGACCTTTTAGAGAAAAATGCAAGCCAACAAGTTTAAATCTGGTGGTGTCCCAGCTGCCACATGTTGTATTCACTGCCTCAGACACAACAGTGTTCCAGTGGCTGGGCTGCCTAAATCAAGTCAAGTCAAATCGAAATTACACCTGTGGCCACAACTTCTTGATATGAGTAAAATATGGATGTACATTTTTCAATCCTTTCTATTGAGGATGAGTAACGACTATAATAAATTCAATTACGGAGATTTCACTCTTCTCCATTAAATCTGAAAAAGAAAAAAAAAGGATGTACTCACAGAACTTACTTGCTTAATGTTGAATGCATTTCTATCATTTCTATATTTTTACTGAGAGTTTGTCAAGGTTTAGAATGTCTAAGGGGGCACAGTCACAAGCTGTTTCCACTACAACCTATTTATCTATTTGTAAATTTGTATTTATTCCAAACTCCATATTCTCTGATTCCGCCCCTTAATCTGAATCCCCTTTCTCTGGTTCTGGGTCATTCCTCTCGACTCGTGTATGCATGCTTGCTGCACTTTGCTTTTGGTCTTGCTCTTTCAGTCCCTCAGTCTCCCCTCTTCCACCCATTCCTCTGAGACTTCAGAAGTGATCAATGCCATTCCCTGTTAATTTTTCACAATCTAATTGGGCTTACTTTACTAAATTAACTAAAAGATGAGCACTGCAGTGATGCCCAGGTCCTTCTGAAAAGCTTTTGACGGTCAATAAATTATAACTTATTTTGCATCGAAAACAGATGCCAGAGCTTCCTAAACAGGCACCCATTGAGGGCAATAGAGAAGACTTCTCCTTGGCGTATAAAACAAATAGGTACTGGTGGTCGGAATGGTCAGTAAAATGTGTGCCAGGTTATGGTAATTTTATCCCATAATATCTCATCAATTTCCGACACAAATTTGTACTGGCTTTGAATAATGTTGTGGTCTGCCGTTAACCTCTATCTATGTCAGCATAGTGTAGTACATATTGTACAACTGTTTCAGAATTTTATCTATTTTCAGAATCTATTTCTCACACACTATTGATTCAAGAAAATAGTTAACCCCATCCATATTACTACATAGAAAAGTCAAAATGTGATGTGTGGATTGCTTGACTTATTGTCAGCCACCCATAATCACTCTTAGTCACATTGCGGTCCACCATGGTTTTTGCCACTACGCCACTCAAAAGATAAGTTATATGCAAATCAGACTTTGTCCTGCTCTAATAGTAACAGTACAGTCCAAACCACCAGGCCAGCACACTCTCAGCAAACCTTGAGGACAACAACCTTCTTAAGGAATAGAAACAATTTAGCTATTTACGAAGAGCTGCTTAAATGCTCTAAACAGGGTTTGCTAAGCCTGAGCACTTACCCTATTCTGCTAGCTTGACCCTGCAAATCACGTCATTCTTATAGACCCTAATCTATATAAAGACATAGATACCTTAACTATTTTCTCCTTACAGATCCGAACAGAAGAAGTAAAATGTGGTCCTTTCCTGTCCAAATCCTGGAGCAAACATCTGCCATCCCTTAGGATCAGCCATCTCCCTGACTCTCTTTGACAGCTACATGCTTCCACTGGCCTCACTCGGTGACCACCTCTTTGCCTCCGAGAGTCCCCACTTGTTAGACACATAAGATAGAGGTGTT
The DNA here is from genome assembly GCF_964263255.1 of Lissotriton vulgaris. Classification (NCBI taxonomy): domain Eukaryota; kingdom Metazoa; phylum Chordata; class Amphibia; order Caudata; family Salamandridae; genus Lissotriton; species Lissotriton vulgaris. The sequence continues at coordinate 246,725,396 of NC_141689.1, read as the reverse complement.
ATTTCACACTGAACTCTCTTTCATGTCTCTTGTAAACCAAGTATTCAACACACCCTCAATCATCTCCACTTATTATGAGTAGTACTCCCACTCTTGCAGATTTTTGAGACAATTCCTTTGATAATCTGAGTGGTAATGTTTTGTCTGGAATACTATGATGCTGTGTGCCTGGGATGCCATACCACAACACAGAGCTTATATTCAGTCTCACACCCTTCTAGAAGAGTCTTGGCTTGCCTCTGATAAAACAGTTCACAACCACCCACACATTCCTGTACCACTGGTGCTAGTGAGTGTGCTAAATATCGAGGTCATTCCAATGCGCTCATCACTTCTCAAGAGAGAAATTGTTACATATATAGAATTACTTTATTTATCTTGGGAACTCCCTTCAGTAGACCTTGAGACTCTAAGCAAACTGCTTTCATTTCAGAAGAAGTATAACCTGTTCTGCCTTCAGGTTCTCTACAGAGGAATTCAGCAAGTCATTATCCAAGCACTGTTACATTAGCTCCTTCCACCCTACTTGCTGATTAAACCCTTCAGTCTGGTTCTGCTTACCTGCACACAAATCCAATGTGAAGCCCGGGGTACTCCCCATCGGCTCTCAGAATGTCTTAACCATTATGGGGCTGAGGTCGAGGCTTCTCCAGAGACTCGACAAGTCATGCTATTGCCCCTCTTTGTTGTCCTCAAGTACCAGGGCTGGCGCTGAGATATAAGACAGGACTCTGGAAAAGAGAACAGCAAACTGAGCTGATCAGAACATTTTAATGTTACTTGAATGTTAGTGGCGTAAAGCACATTAAAGTATGGACACTCGAGAGAAATGTACTAAGCTGTTAACAACCTCTTCAAAGAAAATACCTACTCTTTATCAACGCCTGCATTATTATTTGGCTGTCTTTGACATTGTTTTACCAGACAACCTCTCAAGGTTTCTTAACTCTCTGGAAGACAAGTCCGATGAGGACAACATTATCCCAATTTCAACAGTGAAGGCCATCTCCTGTGGAGGGAGCTCTCAAGTTTTGAACATGAAGGGTCATTTCGAGTTTGAAAGGTGCCCTAAATCCACTGATGTACCACCTAATTCACAACCCCCCCACTCCATTTAGAGATGGATGATCGGCAGGGAGCTTCTGCTAGTGAGCCTGCAACGCCTGAATAAGACCTACAGCCCTCACGTCCCTCAAGCAAGGGATCTATCCAAAATTAGTAAAGCCCTGGCAAATGTTGCCTTTGCTGAAGAAATCTAGCCTAGGAACTAACAAATGCACAAACTACCGAGCTATCCTCCACTTTACATTCTGTGATATGATCATAGAAAATAGTATTAAATGGAGTATGCAAGTCCTGGAAAGAGGAGGTAGTATAATGAGAAGGCTAGGTAGGTAATGTCCTGATCCATTTGTAGAGACAGGGTGTCTCCCAATTTCGGAAGTCGGGCCCGAACACCAAGGCTGGGCGCCATGCTTCATCATAGGGCATGCTCTGTGTCAGGCCGGCATTGTAATGCCTGACGGGCATCCTAGAGCCTTCAAATGTCCCTTGCACTGCCCTCTTGATGAACTCTCTGGCCTCCCTAGCCCTCAACCAATTGGTCCGCTCGGCAACCTACATGGTCAGTCAAATATTGGTTTTTATTTTCACCTCTAGCTTTTTACTTACGATGGACCAATATTGCAGTGATCTGGTCAGATCACTTTGCCATTTACTTAGACATCAGAAATCTTACCATGTGCGTCTACTCGGCTGAAACAAAATGTATTGTTTTGAGTGGAACACTTTCATGTCCTCCATACATAGCCCTATGCCCGAGCTTTCCTCAGTTGTCATCTCCCACTTACTGCTTATCAAGAAGCCAACAACACCCGCAAAAACATCTCAGCAGGTTGCTGCACAACTGACATTGCCGTCGCTAAAACTATATGAAAAAATCCTGAACGCACGTGGAGATCCAATATAGAGCAACACAAGTTAGCATAATGGTTTTGCTATTCTAAAACCTTATTCAAAACAAATCAAGTGCTCCCTAGCCTCCTTCATATCTGATAATATTAATTCAGGTGCCAGTTCTCACACCACTATCTTTTTGTAAAAATATCCTTATTGCAATTTTTTTTAATTTTCCAGGGTCATCTTGAACTGTAGATATACATAGTTGAACATGTATTATCATATAAAGTACACACTGTGGGTTCACGACAAAATCACAGTTGCATATCTCGTTAAAGCTGACATTCGTACAACATAGTAAAGTGAACAATTATACACAATGTCCATTACGTTTTATGTCACTTCATGATGTCTGGGTGGGAGTGTCACTGTGACGCACAGTTGCTCAGGACGCACGCGTCTCCAGCTGCAGTGTGTAAATGTAAATGTGTAAATGTAGTAGTATTTGTATAGCGCACCAAATCGACCCCCGAAGGGGTATCTCAGGTGCTTGTTCGCATACCGCTGTGAAACCCTTCCTGGCTTTTCCCTGTGAAGTGCCCACTCCTGGGCACCCCCAAGGTGAAGCCAGGCATCCTAGCGTTGTTGGGGCCGTTGTGGAGATTAAGCAAGCTATTGCCCAGAGTTGCAGAGTGGGTCCCACGGTTATTTCTGTGTTTTGTAAGGGTGACCCATGCATGGCCGCATCTAAGTGTGGCTGTGTGGCTAGTGAGAGATGCAAAATAGGATATATGTGTTCTTTATTTTAAAAATGGTCAAACTAACAAAAAAATGACATCAACAACTTATCACAACTGGGTCAGGGTATGTATAACATGTGTGTATCTAACCTGCTATCATGCTGGGAAGGCTTACTGGTGCATTCGTGCCATCAGGGAACTAGTTCGGCAGGTGGTGGGTTGTTGCCACTCACATCACACCACTATCTTTAATAGCATCAAACATCTCCCCCATCCTGTGGCACTGTCCTTGCACAATTCGCCCTCCCAAGGTATTTGCCATTCCTTATCCAATTTCCATGAAAACAAAATACTGAAGATCTATTGTATCAATCTTTGATATCCCCTCTAATCCCTCCGTCTTTACTTCCTCGTCTACCCACAAGTCTATGTCGTCTCTTTAATATGACAAAACTCTCTCTGTCCTAAATTCAACCATGTCTGGTCTTGAGCCCTATCCTGTCATCAAGCTGAAGAAAGCAAGCTTGATCATTGCTCTTGTTGCGACCTCCCTATGCGCGATGTCATGGCACCCCGTATTGAAAAATGCTGTGGACATTCCATTTTGAAAAAATCTTCTGCTAATCCATGCATTCATAGTAATTTTGCCCACTCTCGCACTGCCTCTACTTACTAAGAGCTTAAAGAAATCATCAAATCACTACGTTTGTAAAGGCAAACTTTTTTGCCCCTATTCAAGCTGTTTTTCTACCCGCCCGTGGCATCGAAATTGCCTTACTTACTGCAATAAATGACATTTGTTTTATCCTTGATCAAGGGGGTCAGGCAGGCCTCATTCTGCTGGCCCTGACCTCATTGCAGCTTTTATGTATTTTCTCACTTCACATTGTTTTTTAGGTTCTCTACTCTAGTTATCCGGGGGTCTGTCCTTAGATGGATCACCTTCTGTTGACCAACAGAACCCAAGCCGTCACTCTCCCCTCGTTCTTCCCCTAAAAGGTTATTTGGGGAATTCCTTAGTGTGTTCTCTTAGCCAGTATTTAATTTGAGCTGTTGGGGGGGAACATCAGCACTTATTTTGGGGGTACTAGCACTTATTTCACACATCAGATATTTACTGAGAGCAAGACAGTGAGAAAACAGATAGATCAGGGGGACGAAGGAAGAGAAAGATGGCAAAACCGTCACAATAAGAGAAAGTAGGAATCTGCAAGAGCGAGAAAAGGGGCAGGGGTGTCTGGTAGTGGATAAACGACTACAAGCTTTGGTGTTCAGCGCACCATCCACTAGCTTCTGAACAGAGCTTTGGGTACCAGCACCTTTTCTTTCACAATTTAAGCACTGCCCTTAGCCCATCCCTTTTCAACTGATATATCTCCCATCTTTTATCAGTAATTTGAGATGTACATTTTTCTTGCATGTCATAAGTTTACAACAGTCAAAGAATTGTGTCTAATGTGCCTCCTAAAGAGAAGGCCCGTGCCTACATTAGAACAGTCAACACTTGGATGCAAGGTAGTTGTTAAAAGTGAATTTGATTAGATTGAGGTTGTCCCTCTACCTAGGCTCCTGGCTGGTGGCCCCCGTGAGCTGGATGATGCCCCTTTGCCCATTACAGCTGCGCATAACGTAGGCGTTTTCATGAACAGCAGACTTTTCCTGGTCCTATCTGAATCTGCTCCTCAACATTCACCATGTCATTCCCACTGATTGTTGCAAAACAGGTATTCGGACACTGATTCTCACCAATACTGATTACTGTACTTCTCTCAAGTATCATGGCACAGATCTTATTTTCCTCCAACAAAAAATAGAGGGGCATATTACCAACAACTAGAGATAATTATCGCTATGTTGGCTTAGCGGCAATATTTTTACCGCCGAGCTGCGGCGATTTTTATCGCTTAGGAACCTTGCGGCGATTTTTATCGCTTAGGAACCTTGCTATTATCAAGGTTTATCTCCTAAGCAATAAAAATCGGCCGAAATGCATGAATATCGCTGAAATGTCAGCGATATTCATGCATTACCGAGCTAATGCTCTTAGCCATGTTATCCACCTCCCATTGGATAACATGGCTAAGAACTGCTCAGGGGCAGGTGTTAGCTTTTGAAGATATTCGCGCTTAGCGCGAATATCCCCAAAAGTTGGTAATAGGAGATAGCGATGTTAGCGACTGTTTCCAGTCGCTAACATCTTGGCACACCCACTTTGCATGTCATTAGTGATAAATATCACTGACATGCAAAGCGGGGCCCAAGATGGTCGCTATCTCCTACTAGCTGTCGCTAACTGGTGTTAGCGACAGCTAGGTAATGGGGAAATAATTTTATCTCCGCTTTCTTGGCTTTTAAAGCCAAAAAAGCAGAGATAAACCCCCTTGATAATATGCCCCAGATTTCCTTATTCCAAGCAGAGTACTCCGCTCTTCCAAAAATACAAAATTCATAATCAGGCGGCTGCTCCTTCCCATTACTAGTCAGAAAATAATGGAAAGCCCTCCAGTTCCCCTTCGCAGTTCGCAAAACTATTTTGTGAAACCTCTCAAAATGGTCCCTTTCCTCTTTCCAGATTTTAAAATCTCGTTCCTTCTCAAGTGCTAACTTATCTTCAAATTTACCAGTTGGACTGAGTTTAATGTGACAACATATGCAAGCACAGGCATGTTATAGTAAATCAAAGCCAGCCCTCCTAGCTTTCCAAATGCTTGCTAGTAGTGCTCGTAGTAGTAGCTGTTTTACTGGTAATAGTATTGGTGGTGATGTGGTACTGGTGTTTAATTGGAGGTATTGATGGTGGTATAGTTGGTGGTGTGATACTGGTGATATTTCCGGTAGTAATGGTATTGCTCATGGTGGTGGTATTGTTGGTACTGTTGGTGATATTGTTGGTGAGGTATTGGAGGTAGAATTCATGTTGGTGGCTGTGGCGATATTAGTGGTTGTGATGATATCAGTGGGGGTGTGGTACTGGTGTTTAATTGGAGGTATTGATGGTGGTATAGTTGGTGGTGTGAAACTGGTGATATTTCCGGTAGTAATGGTATTGCTCATGGTGGTGGTATTGTTGGTACTGTTTGTGATATTGTTGGTGAGGTATTGGAGGTAAAAGTCATGTTGGTGGCTGTGGCGATATTAGTGGTTGTGATGATATCAGTGGGGGTGTGGTACTGGTGATGGTATTGATGGTGATATTGGTATGGTGGTGGTGTGGTATTGGTTGTTTTGATCGAGTATCCACTTCTATATACATCTTCTACACCAGTGGCGGTTCTCCCATGGGGGCGTTTGGGCGCCGCCCCACCTGTTTTCTCGCCGTGCGAGAAGAAGGCAGAAACAAATGGTAGTTATTTATTAATAACTACCATTTGTTTCTGCCTGCCCTTCTCGCACGGCGAGAAAGCAGTCAGCCGTCAGCCGATTCCGAACTTCCTGGTTTCTAGAGCCTCAGGGCAGTGGGGAGTGGCTTGGGGGAGTGGCTTGCCCACTGTTGTGAATACGTACTGTTTGGACAGCCTGAGAGGCTGTTCAAACAGACAGTATTAGCAACAGTGGGCAAGCCGCTCCCCCAAGCCTCCTCCCACTCTCTGTTCTGCAGGATGCAGACTGTGAGCAATGACGTATTTAGGGCAGCCGGCCGAACCAATCAGCGCCGGCTGCCATGGAGGGGAGGGAGGCTGCCTGCAGCAGCCTTCAATGACGAGAGCCCACATTCAAATCCAGGACGAAGGCGGGAGCAGTCTCGGGACGGAGTCAGCGCGGGAACGAAGCCATTAAGCCAAGGTAAGTTTTTTCATTTATATTCATTGTATTTTGAGATCCATTCATCTCTTGTTCCCTTGCAGTATACTGAAAAGGAGGTAAACTAAACGTTCATAAAAATGTTGTTTTTTTTTTAAAATGTAAACAGCGCAGTGGTTTACCAGCCGTAACACTGAAGGGTGCTAATTTTATGGCAAATGTGCACATGGATCGCAAGCAAGAATGCCGTAACTCGCGAAAATTCGAGACACTGGCTCAAAGGGGGCTGATCCGATGCCCCATACTATAAGTTGTGGTGGGCGCAAGAAAAATGTATGTGAATTAGTGCTGTGTGCTTTGAATGGGTGTGTGCATGGGTATGTGCTAGCGAATGATGGGTTTATGTGTGCGCTTGTGAATGGATGGGTGGGAGTGAGTATGTGTGTGCTTGTGAGGGACGGGAGGATGGGACTGTGCTTGTGCGTTCCCACGGCCCGCCCCACTAATCGTCGACATTACGAGCCGCCACTGTTCTACACACAGTTATAATTACTTCTTGTTAACCAGCTCAAAACAGCCTGGCCCAGCTGATATGACAAACAGAAAGAAATTACTAATCCATGTTAAGGTCAGGTTTGCACTTGAGTCCTTACAAATGTATTCAACATTCTGCTGCAATAAAAAAAACAAGTATTCTTTTCTTTTTCCAATCCATATATGAAACTAAAAAATGAACATGACAAGAAGTGTGATGTTGAGTGAACGTTTTAGAAAATAAAATAGTCCTTCATGCATTGATATGCCATTGCTGGTCAGTAGGCAGAATAATCCACCAAACAGCCAATAGCATGAGGTGAAGGAGGGATATTCTTCACAGGTGATTTAAGATGTGACTGAGAATGTTTCCAGCCAATGGCTGAAAGAGACTGATACAAAGTAGCCAACAGTTGAAGGGAGACACCTAAAGCCCACTAGGGCATATTATAAGCATTAAGTCATGCAGACAGCTGCTGTGTCGACCCGACCTAAAAAGCAGGTGTGTAAGAAACACATTTTAGTGGATTATGCACTTCAATGTATAAAATGTTGAATGTTTGTCACAAATCGTATGCCTAAGTCGCTTGATGCATTAGTTGGGCTGCTCCCAGCTAAGAGACAGCAGGCCTTTTAAGTGCCCCTGCTCTTCCATACAGGAGAAGCAGACACTTCCACATTAGCGTTTGCAGTCTCTCGGGCGCTACCCATTTCCACTTCCTTTGTGCAAATCCCAAACACGGCTTCCTTCCCTTTGATCTTCAGCTGGACATGATTTTCATGAATGTATGTCCTCAAGGTCACTGATAAGAGTAGCGGTGGACACACCAGGGTGTTACTGTTGCTCCGGGACTGAGGCCAGCATGATTACAAGCAGAACAGAAATCACCTTAATACAATCCTATTTCTTATTGAATATAATACAACCTGTGGATCGTACCACGCAGAACTACAGCGCACGTGCGGTAAACCAGCTATTTTTAAGTAAGAGATACAGATTGCCTGCTGATAATATTGTCAGACCTTGGGTTTCAGGACACTTCCTGTTTCTCAGCTACAGTGGAAGCTGTAGGCTGGAGTAAGCCCCGGGGACCCATATCTCTGAATGCTGCAGTGCTCTCCCCACACTGTTCAATGGTGGATGAGTTTAGATTCATGTCATAAAAAGATTTCCTTTTTAGAATAAAACATGTATTTACTGCGATCTTCAAATACCACCCCCCCCCCCCCCCCTTTGGTTTTCACAAACTATGGCAGAATAAAAAGACAATGAATACCCACTAGGACTATTCCATTGTCACAGCAGCACTTGGCATCGTGACATGATGTGATATTATCGAGGAGTCGTGACATGATGCAACCTTTTCAAGGCGATTGAGTTGCAGTCTTGGGAACCAGGGAGCCTGGGATTTTCAGTTTCACCGTTCATCACATTTTGTGCAGCTGTTTAGTCCCTTAATCTACATGTGCGGTGCCTCATTCACCTGTCAAAATGCCAGAGTGCCTAGACGCTGTTCAGTTTACAGATTGCGAAACATAAAATTGCATTATTCATTCATCTCTTTTCCTAGACTGAATTAATGTTGTAACATGCATACAAATCATAAAATACGATGCCGTTAATTACTCCATTAATCTGTTAATATGCATTATCCATAAGACTTCCCAAAAAGAGTGATATAGCAAACTGTGTAGAAATAATAACACGTATTGGCAAAGCCAATAGGTCTGGCATTGGATGGCAGCCTTTTGCCTTTGTCAATGCTTTATTGTTGGGAAGCTGCGGGCCCTGACCAATATTATAAAATACTGGCCTAAAGAAAAAGTATTTTTGATCTCAAAAAGCACACATTACCATAGTAGTCCCTGTCAATGACAGAGACTACTTTGTGTGCCGATATAGTACTTCTAAAAGAGCAGAATGTTATCACTTCCATTAAAGCATCATTTTGGAAAAAGAAAGAAAAACAGGAAGGGGAGTATGGAGTATATAAAACAGGGATTAAATCCGGAAACGCAGGAGTAAAGCATAAACGGAGTAAGGGTATTGTAGAAAAAAGCTGGCGTAAAGTAGAAGGTGGAGTATCACAAGGGGCATCGAAGCGAAGTAAGATGGTCTTGAAAAAGAAGATGAAACAAAGTAGTTAAGAAAGGGTAATGCCCTTTAAAAGCCACAAAACAAAATCAAACATGAAGGCACGCAATCTGGTAGAAGCCATTATAAAAGAAAAACATAGTCAACAATGGTTCAACTAAATACATTTGTCAGAACAATGTTCTTGATGTTTGGGTTTCTCAAAATCATACACAAACATCACTCATAATGAAGTTAGTCAATGGCTGTAGTGGGCTAACCCATTGCCCCATGCAGTATGCTGTAGTAGGTTAAAGAAAAATAAAAAATTACGCATTGGTAGACAAATGAGTGAAGAGGGCTGGATAAAAAGCTCCTATATGTAAAAGTAAGTATAATTTAAGTGATATCAAACGTTCTTACTTAACTGGCACAGAGGAACTACTTTGTGTTAGGATGTGCTCCTTGTGAAACAGCAGAGTGCTGTGTATGGTGTAGTGGATGGAAGAAAAATGCTAATGACAACAACAGACCAACGAATGCAAAGGACTTGTTGAAAACCCCTATAACTATATAAAATATATAATTTTAGGAAAATTAAAAGGGAGCAGCAGAGGTATTAGGGCAACCCAGGTGTAGGGACACGATGACCATTTTAGTTCTCAGATGTGCTTAAGTGCTCCAATGAGAAAAATACTGCATTAGCATTACACAAATGTGATACAGGAAAGGATGAAGTGAAGGGCTTCATATTTTGTCAGTCTGTAAAACAGTGCTTTCACTACCGTGCATCATTTTAATTACCAATCCTTGTCACCTTTGCTATAAGTTCTAGGGATCGAAAAGGGAGTTAGAATAAACAGGCAATGTTTAAACACATTATTAATCAAAGTAGGGAGGAGGAATTTTTTTGTCCATTCAGTTCCCCCAATTCAGTATTCCATATAATCAAAAGAAAATGGACACTTGTAACCACGTTACAAATAGATTGACTGGATCACCCTCATAAACGCTATGTATACTTTGCGGTTTATATCGTTTTTCCGCCCCACATAAGCGTTATGGCATTATCATTGGGTGTTCCAGTTCGTGCTATATGCCAGCCTCAAGCCTGAGGCAATCTCTGGTGTAGCGTAGTAGTGTCCAGAGATATGTATGTACCCCCGAAAGGAGAAAGACGTATTCACATAAAACTAACTATCACCTGGTTTAAACTTTAATTGCCAAGGATGAATTTTTGTAGTTAAAAACAAGGGGTATAATCAAAGATCGTGTTACTGGATCTTTTTATATCACTTTAGAAAAGGTCAACATGTTTCTGCCCCATCTTGCCCAGCCGGGTCTAAGGGGCATTCGTCAGGACAAACAAACAGAATTAAAAATATTTCACACAATTTGTGCGGTATATAATGGTTTTTTGTTACCACTCTGTTTCTAAGTAGGTATGATGTACCTGTAATGAAAAGAAACACAAAAAGGGATGGTAGTACAAATTTAGCACTCATCAATAACTCTCTATTTGAGGTATACAATGATAAGAATGCATAATTATTGCATAAGATAAGGATTCATGGAAACAGTCCTAAGACAGGCATGTTTTGCTAGGACGGAGGTAACATTTAAAGGTAACTCAGTGACATTATTGGTCAATACTTATCAATTGAGGAGGTGGGGATTGTGTTCTATCCTCATACTCTGATTCATTCTCAATCACGGTAATCCGATTGTGAGTTATGATTAAATCTTATGGCTTCCTCACTCGGAAAACACAGTGATAACTCCTAATTTTTGGCTTCATTATGTATCATGTTAAGGTTCGGGATTTCTTAAAGGTGAGTATAATTACCTTAAATGGATTATTATCACGTTTCAACAGGAGCGCAGGACTCTCTGGTCCTAAGCTGAAATGAAGAAATGCACACAGAAGATTTTTACTTTACCGTACTCTTCACAAAAAGCATCATTCCGACGTTGGAAAACCGATAATCTCACCCGCACTTCGGAACTTCTCTGCGTCTGGTGCTGGCTCTGCCCCTGGACGCGGAGGTCAGTTTGCGGCTTCCTTTTATTTTAATCGTGTTGTAATGATAAGAAATAGAAAGGGGACCACAGCTGTTAATAACGTTTTCCAATTTTTACCAGGTTATACTCTATTCTCAAGTGAGAGAAAGGCCAACAGTTATTTATCTATATTATTACATTGAAATCTCCTCAAGGTGTAATTTGATCGAGTGAATCGCAAATATGGATATTTTCCACTTTTGGGAATAAAATAGCATGGTTTGTTCTGGTTTATTAGTCACAATTGTGATAAAGGAAAAGGAGCATTCTTATAACGCTCAGATTAGCTCATATTCATATTGCTAGGGATTTAGTGTTGTAGGCATTAAGGACGGTTTTCTTTTATTCGTGTTCCGATGATTAGAGCTAGAAAGGGGACTTCAGATGTGTCTTAACACGTTCCCTGTTGTTACTAAATTCTTGTTATTAACTATACATCGTAATTTTCTCAAAACGAGATATACTCGAATGTATCGCTAATATGGATATTGTATGCTATTGGGTTAGTTGACATCCCTGTTGTGGTCTATTTATCACCTTGAGATATACGGAAAAATGATATATTTATCTCTATCTCTCTCCGCACATTTTTGTTCTTGCTGTCAGTTTTCATGTTATAGACACTGAGGACAAACTTCATTGGTTCATTCTGCTTTGTATTATCCAGTGTCACTATGTCCATGACATGGACTATAAGTACAGATTGTTAGGTTCATTATAACGAATTTTAACAGATAAAGGTGGTGATCAATCGATAAGGTCTTTTTTGGACTCTCTCATTATGCAAATTGATGCCATGGTATATTATCATTAAGTCCATTTTGGTGTGTTTTCAACCGGTTCACCCACCTTTGCTCCTTTTCAAACAGTATTTTTTCAGCGTTTGATGTTTTGTCATGGAGCATTTCTAATACTGTCCATTTTAACTCTTCTGGTTTGTGGCCAAGTTCAATGAAATGTGAACACAATTTGGTTGTGTTTTTCTTTAGCTTGATGTTACTCTTATGTTCCCCAATCCTTATTTTTATTTTCCTGCATGTCATGCCAATATACTTTTTGTCACAGGGGCACCATATCATATAAATAACATGAGTGGAGATACAGTTAGTGTGCTGTTTCTGTATCCAATGCAGTGTATCAGTCAGGTGTAACGATTTTGTCATTGTTGTTAATTTACACACCAGACAGGTTCCACATGGATAATGGCCAATGATTGGGGTCATCTCTATATCTTGTTTGAGTTATTTTCAACCATATATGCCTCAATATGCAGGCTGGTTTAACCCTTATAATCATGGTATGCATTCAATTTCCCAAATGATGAACCAACATATGCCAGGAATAGAAAACACACACCAACAACAGCCTTTTTTATTGAGAGGCCAAAATCAACAGAAAGATCGTCGAAGAAATCTGACGTGGCAGGATCAGCAACGGAACATAATGACCCGCAGCACTTCCTCCGAAAAACCCAGTACAAGCAAAACCAATCATTAATTGTGAATCTTACAGATATCACCCTATCTGAGGAAGTTCTAAATAAAGGACTAGGTTCGTCTCCACTCCTCCATTGGATACTTCCAAACTGAAGTGTGAGTTGGCTGTATTTTGTAGAACTCTAAATTTAAAAGCATACTTCTCAGACGCAATCCCCCAAGAAAATGATGGAGACACAAATCTGAGAAGGAAATCCACCTTTAACCCCCCAAGTGGTTTAATTCCAATAGAGATACAAACCTTTGAACAAGCACTCCTAAAAGGAGCAGACAGTTTGAGTGAAAATAGGAAACAATCCTTTCAGAACCTCAGCAAGAAAGACCGCCAAGCTTTGGAAGAATTAATGACAATATAGTCATAAAACCAGTAGATAAGGGGGGGAATAGTCATCCTAGAGAAAGAAGGATATAACCAACAATGCCTCACCCTCCTGTCTGATACAAAATTCTACAATAGGATTATGACTGACCCAACTCCAAGGCTACAGAATACGATTGCCATGATGGTATATGAAGCTGAGACCAATGCTTGGATCTCTAAAAAGGAAGCAGACTATCTAATAACAAAGGATCCAAAAACACCTTTCTTTTATTCTCTTCCAAAGACACACAAAAATAGATCCCCAACACCATGACCCCCCCATAGCTTCGGGGATTGGCTCATTTCTAGAACCTTTATCAAAATTCGCGGATCAATTCTTAAAACCATTAGTGCAACAAACACCCACGTACCTGAAGGACACTGTCTGGAATGAGTTTTGATTCAAAAACCATGACACTCGTAGGACTAGATGTGGAGTCACTTTATACGAGTCTCCCCCAAAAAGAAACTCTACAAATGTTGCAAGATACATTGTTCATGGAGGACTGGAGTCATTAAACCCCACAACACTTTGTTTTAGAATGTTGCCGACTAGCCCTACCCGAAAATTATTTTGAGTATAACGGTACCTTGTTTTTACAAAAACATGGGAAGTGCGTTTGCTCCATCGGTAGCGCGACTTTATGTTAGTAGTTTCGAAACCCAATTTGTACTGACCGACACAAATCCATTTGCATCCAATATACTTTATTGGAAACGATATATAGACGATATTCCTATGATTTGGAAAGTTGATAAAGACCTAACCCTATTCATCGAATGGCTGAATGACAGAGACAAATGGCTAAAATTCACCTTCACCTCTAACAATACAAGTATAGACTTCTTGGATCTAACAATTTTTATTGAAAACGGACAGATTGAAACTAAAACATATCATAAGCCAACAGCAAAGAACAGTCTCTTATCATATAAAAGTTTTCACCCCAAACCACTGCGGGATAATCTAACGTATAGTCAGTTCCTAAGGCTGAAAAGAAACTGCAGCAGGCCAAATGACTATTAGATACAAGCACAAGAACTGAGTGAAAAATTGGAACACAGAGACTGCACATCAACTACATTAGCGAAATGCCGTAAAAGAGCAAACCATCAACCAAGAGTATGCCTTTTACAAGTTCAAGTTCAAGTTCCAACATTTGTATAGCGCACTACTCACCCAGAGGGTCTCAAGGCGCTTGAGGGAGGGAGGTGTTTTACTTATGGAATATCCAAGTTTTTAGTTGCTTTCTGAAGGAGAGGTGGTTCTGTGTAAGGCGGAGGTGGGTGGGGAGAGAGTTCCAGGTCTTGGCCGCTAAGTAGGAGAAGGATCTTCCCCCATGGTGGATCTGTGGATGCGCGGAATTGCGTTGAGGGCTTGATTGGATGATCGTAGTTGTCAGGAGGGGGTGTAGAATGATAGACGCGTGTTGAGGCATTCGGGTCCTAGGTCGTAGAGTGCTTTGTGTGCGTGGGTAAGGAGACGGAACGTTATTCTCTTGTTGACAGGGAGCCAATGGAGGTCTTTCAGGTGGCTGGAAATGTGAGCTTGCCGAGGGATGTCCAATATGAGTCTGGCTGAGGCGTTTTGGATGCGTTGGAGTTTTTTCTGTAGTTTGGCTGTGGTTCCGGCGTAAAGGGTGTTTCCGTAGTCCAGTCGGCTTGTGACCAGTGCGTGGGTGACCGTCTTTCTTGTTTCGGTGGGGATCCAACGGAAGATTTTTTTGAGCATTCGTAGGAAGTTGAAGCAGGATGATGAGACGGCATTGACTTGTCTGGTCATCGAGAGGGAGGAGTCTAGGATGAAGCCCAGGTTACGTGCATGGTCCGTAGGTATGGGTGCTGTTCTGAGGGCCGGTGGCCACCATGAGTCGTCCCAGGCAGAGGGGGATGGCCCTAAGACCCTAAGATGAGGACTTCTGTTTTGTGCGAGTTTAGTTTTAAACGGCTGTACTTCATCCATTCGGCTACTTCTTTCATTCCTTCGTGTAGGTTGGTTTTGGCGGTGTTTGGGTCTTTGGTGAGGGAGAGGATCAGCTGGGTGTCGTCTGCGTAGGAGATGATGTTGAGGTTGTGTTGGCGTGCGATGGAAGCGAGGGGACTCATGTAAACGTTGAAGAGGGTAGGACTGAGTGATGATCCTTGTGGTACTCCGCAGATTACTTCTGTGGCCTCTGATTTGAAAGGGGGGATGCGGACTCTCTGGGTTCTTCCGGTGAGGAACGAGATGATCCAGTCCAATGCTTTTCCTTGTATTCCGACGTTGCTGAGGCGTTGTATGAGGGTGCTATGACAGACTGTGTCGAAGGCTGCGGAGAGGTCAAGTAAGATGAGAGCAACTGTTTCTCCGTTGTCCAGTAGTGTACAGATGTCGTCTGTTGCTGCGATGAGGGCGGTTTCGGTGCTGTGTTTGGCTCGGAAGCCGGACTGTGAGGGGTCGAGGGATTTGTTGGATTCGAGGAAGGCGGCTAGCTGACTGTTGACGGCTTTCTCGATTACTTTGGCAGGGAATGGGAGGAGCGAGATGGGGCGGTAGTTCTTAAGTTCAGTTGGGTCTGCCGTGGGTTTCTTCAGAAGGGCGCTGAGTTCGGCATGTTTCCAGTTTTCCGGGAAGGTAGCGGAGTTGAGGGAACAGTTAATGGCATCGCGGAGATGGGGTGCGATGATGGAGTCTGCTTTGTTGAAGATGTGGTGGGGACATGGGTCGGTTGGCGATCCTGAGTGGATGGAGTTCATCAGGCGGATGGTGTCTTCGGTGGTGATTGGGTTCTAGGTGCAAAGGTTGTTAGAGTGCGGTTTTGGTTCGGAGGTGGGTGGAGTGGACTGGTCTTTGGACTGGTTTTCAAAGCTGTTATGTATTTCGGCGATTTTGTTGTGGAAGAATGAGGATAGAGAGTCGCAAAGGACTTGGGAGGGGGTGATGCCTTAGTGCTGGCGGAGGGGTTAGTGAATTCTTTGACGATGTTGAATAGTTCCTTGCTGTTTTGGGCATTGTTGTCAAGTCGATCCTTGAAAGTTGATTTCTTGGTGGATCGGATCAGTTGGTGGTGTTTGCGGGTGGCGTTCTTGAAGGTGGCTAGGTTGTCAGTGGTTGGGTTTTTTCTCCAGGTTTTCTCGAGAGTACGGCAGAGCTTCTTGGATTTCTTAAGGTCATCATTGAACCAGGGGGCTTTTTTGCTGCCTTGCTTGGTTAGATGGTTTTTCAGGGGTGCTGTCATATGCGGATGGTGGAGGGGGAGGGGCGAGGGAGGAGCAGCTGGGAGGCGGGTGCGGGGTGGAGATCCGGGCAGGAAGGCACAACAACAACAAAATGGCAGCAAGCCAAAAGCGAAACAGGATTGGGGCACAAACAGAAATAACGCAATGCAATGGTACAATCAGGCACAGATGAAAACAGCAGGCAGCACAGCACAATTGGAAAGATCGTAAAAGCACACTTAGGCAATCTAGCGCTACGATATGTTTAAGATAAGCAATTAATTAATCAACAATCAGGCAATCTAGCGCTGCGATATAAATTGAATTAATCAAATTAGCAAAAGCACTTGTGGGAGCAAGGCAAGGTAGCGAATTGCAGTCTGGCGGTATAGCGCTACGATACCAGGCGGTCAGGCAGAGCAGGGAGCAGTGTGAGGAGCGACCGCTTCTGAAAGGATCAGGACGGTCACAGCGGTGCTATGGGAGAGCAGAGCTTACAGTATCAGTGGGAGGGAGGAGCAGCTGGGAGGCGGGTGCAGGGTGGAGATCTGGGCAGGGAGGCACAACAACAACAACAAAATGGCAGCAAGCCAAAAGCGAAACAGGATTGGGGCACAAACCGAAATAACGCGATGCAATGGTACAATCAGGCACAGATGAAAACAGCAGTCAGCACAGCACAATTGGAAAGATCGTAAAAGCGCACTTAGGCGATCTAGCGCTACGATATGTTTAAGATAAGCAATTAATTAATCAACAATCAGGCAATCTAGCGCTGCGATATAAATTGAATTAATCAAATTGGCCACAGCACTTGTGGGAGCAAGGCAAGGTAGCGGATTGCAGTCTGGCGGTATAGCGCTACGATACCAGGCGGTCAGGCAGAGCAGGGAGCAGTGTGAGGAGCGACCGCTTCTGAAAGGACAGGACGGTCACAGCTGTGCTATGGGAGAGCAGAGCTTACAGTATCAATATATTACAGTAGTATATTTACAAACTAATGTGAAACAACCCACCCCTGACCTTATGACATGTGTCACAACCTACTGTCCAGCAACTTATGCGATGCAGCAGATGGTCAGAAAAAACTGGCGAACATTAACAACAGGCAAATTCAATTGGCAGAGCCAAGATTCGCAAGTAAAAGAACACAAAACTTAAAAGACATCCTAGTGCATACGCGACCTGCAAAATGCCAAAGAATAACTCAAACAAGAAACATAGACCCCAATCGTTGGCCGTTATCCATGTGGAACCTGTCTGGCGTGTAAATTAACAACGATGACAAAATCGTTACAGCTGACTGATACACTGCATTGGATACAGAAACAGCACACTAACTGTAACTCCACTCATGTTATTTATATAATATGGTGCCCCTGTGACAAAAAGTATATTGGCATGACATGCAGGAAAATAAAAATAAGGATTGGGGAACATAAGAGTAACATCAAGCTAAAGAAAAACACAACCAAATTGTGTTCACATTACATTGAACTTGGCCACAAACCAGAAGAGTTAAGATGGACAGTATTAGAAATGCTCCATGACAAAACATCAAACGCTGAAACAATAAATACTGTTTGAAAAGGAGCAAAGGTGGGTGAACCGGTTGAAAACACACCAAAATGGACTTAATGATAATATACCATTGCATCAATTTGCATAATGAGAGAGTCCAAAAAAGACCTTATCGATTGATCACCACCTTTTTCTGTTAAAATTCGTTATAATGAACCTAACAATCTGTACTTATAGTCCATGTCATGGACATAGTGACTCTGTATAATACAAAGCAGAATGAACCAATGAAGTTTGTCCTCAGTGTTTATAACATGAAAACTGACAGCAAGAACAAAAATGTGCTGAGAGAGATAGAGATAAATATATAATTTTTCCGTCTATCGCAAGGTGATAAATACACCATAACAGGGATGTCAACTAACCCCAATAGCATACAATATCCATATTAGCGATATATCTGAGTATATCTCGTTTTGAGAAAATTACAATGTATAGTTAATAACAAGAATTTAGTAACAACAGGGAACGTGTTAGGACACATCTGCAGTCCCCTTTCTAGCTCTAATCATCGGAACACGAATAAAAGAAAACCGTCCTTAATGCCTACGACACTAAATCCCTAGCAATATGAATATGAGCTAATCTGACCGTTATAAAAAATGCTCCTTTTCCTTTATCACAATTGTGACTAATACACCAGAACAAACCATGCTATTTGAATCCCAAAAGTGTAAAATATCCATATTTGCGGTTCACTCGATCAAAATACACCTCGAGGAGATTTCAATGTAATAATATAGATAAATAACTGTTGGCCTTTCTTTCACGTGAGAATAGAGTATAAACTGGTAAAAATTGGAAAACGTTATTAACAGCCGTAGTCCCCTTTCTATTGCTAATCATTACAACACGATTAAAATAAAAGGAAGCCGGAAACTGACCTCCGCGTCCAGGGGCAGAGCCAGCACCAGACGCGGAGTAGTTCCGAAGTGCGGGTGAGATTATCGGTTACCAACGTCGGAATGAGGCTTTTTGTGAAGAGTACGGTGAAGTAAAAACCCGCTGTGTGCATTTCTTCATTTCAGCTTAGGACCAGAGAGTCCTGCGCTCCTGATGAAACGTGGTAATAATCCTTTTAAGGTAATTGTACTCACCTTTAAGAAATCCCGAACCTTAACATCATACATAATGAAGCCAAAAATTAGGAGTTATCACTGTGTTTTCCGAGTGAAGAAGCCATAAGATTTAATCATAACTCACAATCGGATTACCGTGATTGAGAAGGAATCAGAGTATGAGGATAGAACACAATCCCACCTCCTCAGTTGATAAGTATTGACCAATAATGTTACCGAGTTACCTTTAAATGTTACCTCCGTCCTAGCAAAACATAACTGTCTTCATAAGGACTGTTTCCATGAATCCTTATCTTATGCAATAATTATGCATTTGTATCATTGTATACCTCAAATAGAGAGTTATTGATGAGAGCTAAATTTGTACCCCCATCCCTTTTTGTGTTTCTTTTTATTACAGGTACATCATACCTACTTAGAAACAGAGTGGTAACAAAAAACCATTGTATAACGCACAAATTGTGTGAAATATTTTTTATTCTGTTTGTTTGTCCTGACGAATGCCCCTAAGACCCGGCAGGGCAAGATGGGGCAAAAACATGTTGACCTTTTCTAAAGTGATATAAAAAGATCCAGTAACACGATCTTTGATTATACCCATTGTTTTTAACTACAAAAATTCATCCTTGGCAATTAGAGTTTAAACCAGGTGAAAGTTTGTTTTATGTGAATACGACCTTCTCCTTTCGGGGGTACATACATATCTCTGGACACTAGTACGCTACACCAGAGATTGCCTCAGGCTTGAGGCTGGCATATAGCAGGAACTTGGAACACCCAATGATAATGCCATAACGCATATGTGGGCTGGAAAAACGATATAAACCGCAAAGTATACATAGCGTTTATGAGGGTGATCCAGTCAATCTATTTGTAACGTGGTTACAAGTGTTCATTTTCTTTTGATTATATGGAATGTTTAAGCACATTTACTTTTTCTATAATAACCACAGACTCGGGGAAAGTTTTAAAAGTTTTATCTATGAAAGATTTTCTGACTCAAAAGGAATAAGGCCACAATACCGTGACCATAAATTTTACAAGCAAGAACATAACCAGTAGGACATAAAGTTTGTAAGAAATCACAGTAACACCTTTAAACATTAGTACCTGGGAAAGGTGAGAAAGGGAAATAGCACAAGGACATACCACATGGAATATATTTTCCTAGAATGGTGCAATTACCAATCCTGGTCACGGACTGGGGCAAATAAGGACCAGGCTCCCGACTGATTTAAGTGCAATTCCAGCGTCACCCCCCTCTCTCTAGGAAAAGCCAATTAGTACCCTGACTGGGTAACCGATAATTTCCACCAACACCTCGATTCTTCTGACAGAGTGCTCCGCCAGCACCTATGCTCTCGATCTTCTATAGCATCCGTTGGGTCAGTGATAGGCAGCTATTCGGACAAGTTGGACAATTTCTCTATCTAAACCTACCTTAGTTATACGATTTCGAGGGCAATGTACCACCCCTAAATGTTGCAAATCTATGTGTGCTCCTTCAGTGATTGGTCAGAAATACGAGGAGAGGTCATCACACCAGTAATTTCAATTGACTTGTATTTGACCAAATCTCCACCCACAATATATTTTGCCATGACTTTATTCCGCCCACCAATATTATTTCATTTTACCATATAATGTTGTAACAATTTGCAAGTCTTCTTCCTTTCCCCAGGTCATGGGGTGAGGTTGTCAGGCGCAATATGGGTAAGACAATCCTTGGCATGTTTTCAATGTCACAGCTCGAGGTCTTTCAGTTCTCCCAGGACATGCGCTGTGTATATTCAAAAAGGCGTTTCAAGACACCCCTCAGGCCCAAATACGAGCTATTAACAAAGTCAAAGAGAAACATATTAGAATACAAAAATAAATGAATGCACTGTATACCACTTATCTCTACTCTAACCCCGTTACTTTATTTTAACTTTTGCATTAATAGTTAAGCAGAATGACCAAGCTTAATATAAGCAGCAGCATAAGCATTAGTATGTGAATTTTGAAGAAGCCATCTTTGGCACTAGTGCGCAGAAGCGAGATATTCCCTCCAAAGCAGAAATACGTCACACCACGCAGATGTGGCAGATGTCTACAGTTCCCGAGTTTTCTGCGGCCATTTTAAGACACTCGGGTTACTGTTAGTAAAAGCACAGAGCGAGCTTCCCCAAGATACTAAATATGTTGTGTAATACAAATATTAATAGACAAAACATGTTGGTTAATATATTATAAGTTATTTCGAGAGTGTTGAATACCAGCAAGTTTCTGTACGTTTGAAACCTTGCTTCATCAACCGTGTTAGAACAGGAACCACTTGCTCTCTAAAACAACAACTGATGCAATTTCAATTGCAGTCTTTTCGTGATGTTTTCGACACTAAACCTCAATCTTCTGAGGCAATCCATTGGTTTGCTTACTCAATGTGGGCATGATGCTGGCAGATATGGACACGCCATCTGTCTAGACATTGCTGGCCCATTCAGTTTAGGCAGTAGTAGCCTTTGCTCCTGCAAATGTAATTTGCTAATGTTCTCAGTTGTTGCCTAGAAGTGCTCAATTTGTACTAGGCGTTGCAGTTGCTAGACACTTACATTCATTGTTGGGGACCCAGACTTTTTTTATCACCAGACAGTGGCAAAAAAATTGAAAATGAAGGAGGACGAGAAGATAGGAACTAGTGTTAAAGAAAGAAGTAGGAATGACACAGAACTTGCAAGAATCATACAAAGGAACAGAAAGTTTTGAACGGGTGAAGAAAAAGGCATACGGTGGAATCAAGATTTGGTAGGGTTGGTATTTGGCAACATTGACATTGTTAGGATAAATGGTGGGTTCCCAAAATACATATAAGGTGCCTGCACTTATTATTATCAATTTCCTTTTTTATTTTTTACAAATTAATCACTGGCACAAGTGTGCAAAGGTAGAGGCTCAGTGTGTGTATGATAAACATATCTCCAGGTCAGATCCTGAAGACATTCATGCTTGATGAATACAATAGGTGGGATGGTAAGTCTTGTTTGATGTATCTGTGGTATTATTTTGTACATCAACATTGTTTCTCATGGATACTTCTAACCACAGATTCCTCAATACCAATTCAATTCTTTATTCATGTTCTGGAACTAAAAAGAGATCCACATAAAACAAAATAAGACAACGAAAATAAGATCCATAAAACACACATTATAAAGAAAAAAAATAAGTAGATAGATAAGTTTTAAAACATTAGTACCCATAAACTCTTTTTCTATAGCAGTAACCTGGATGTGAATTGACATAAATTCATAAAGCCTTAAGACATTTAAACATTGTGCAAATTACTCTGGTCAGAATTCATATAGCAGAGCAGCAATCCTGAATCCTAGTTAATATAAACTCATAAAACCTTTAAAATATTTTTAAACTTTTGTACAAATACCTTCATTTTTTGGGTGGAATAAAAATTCACATGCCACCTCAGCAGCTTTGATATTATTCTTTAGGAACATTGGGCCATATGTATCAACACATTTCCCCATTGACACAGAATGGGCAAAACCCTTTCATACATCTGGCCCATTGGCCTTTAGAGGTAGCTATGTCAAAGAAACAATGAGGAGAAAACAAAGAGTGCATGATTTAGATCCTGGATCCTTGAGTTACACAAGTTACGCTATTTTCCATTTTTTCCAGAATAGGACCAGTTTGCAGTGAGTGCATTGAGTGGAAGTAAGTTCATTCAAAATAATGTCCAAAAACGGTGTTGAACATGGTCCAAATTCCAGGCCATGTACTGCTGAACTACCTTGGGGTAGCAGGACAAAGTTACAGCCTCCAGCCTTTTCTTTGACATACAGGACATAACATCTGTCCGATGGCTAGAAGAGCAAGAGGCACCCTTCAGGCAGCCTTTAAATTGTAGGGGAGAGAGGGAAGCCAGAACCTCTCCTGGAGTTCAAGATAGCTTAACACCAAGTTATAATCCCAGGAAAATGTATATTAACCTGGTTCTGAGCAAAGCATTTCACGATTCATAAAATACCTGATAGAATCCTTTTCACTGTTCTTGAGATGAAAGCCCCATTAAATCACACACGGCAGTGGCGGTTGCCAAGCGGGACATCGCTGTTGCCTGGTCCCAAACCAAGCCTCCTACTGTTCATAAATGGCGCAGAGGGGTGGATTGGTGTGCGGCCCAGGAGGAGCCCCTTTTCGTGCCCCGAAAGGTGTGAGAAGATATGGGGTAAATGGTTACATTTATTGTTTTGAATTTTGTGCCTGTTTTTCTTTTCCATGGCTGCCTTTCCCCCCTGCAGGACACATTGTGGTTATGGATGGTCTCCTTGGCTCACGCCTCCTGTTGTCTGATGATGATGGTCTTTGCTATATTGTACACTCCTTGGCTGTCTTCTTATGTCCTAGGTTTTGAAAACGTTAATAACATTGATTATCAAAAAAAATTCACATTGGCCAGCCCTTGTACTTAGGAGCTTATAAGTCCTAGTTCCCGCCTCACTTGAGCCAGTCTGGTGCCTGGAGATATTATAAAGGTGATGACCTTTATAATATCTGCAGGCACCAGACTGGATCCAGAAACTTTTAGAAAGCAATGCTCCTGCGCGCTGGTAGGTGGTACTGTGCGGCTTTGCATTGACTCCATTCTATCTGGACGTGATGAACAGAACCGCACATAAGAGCTACTCCTGCACGCTGACGTTAGTTCTTTTCTTTCTGTGCCTTTGAATGCGGATCCATAGCTCCGCTCCCATTATTCCACGTGGGTTTCACAAAATCCTGTCTTCAAAACATTGTTCAACTAACGTGCAAGGCAATTGTGCCCCTCCAAAGACTACAATATGTAAACCATGCCTAAGCTATTGCAAACATATGTCTGTGATAGACCCCCACGAGGAATGACTTTGGTATTTGGGCTAAGGATACACCTTCAAGTTGTGTGAGGTGTGTGCCCTCATAAATCCAATGGTGATCCAAACCGTGCAGTGAAGCTGTATGTATCTGAGCACTGGAAGAAAATGCTCATGTCCAGCTTGAAGTTGGGAACACAAACTTGGTCCTATTCCTGAGGTTGTTCCCACAAGAAGTCCTTGTTGGTGTCGGAGTTTTCGGGTAAGTCCAAATTGAAATCAAAATGAACCACAAGAAAGCCAAACAGGTCTCTCGCACCCAATTATTGCTTTCAATCTGCAGAGGAGCCTATTGTGTAATTGGTACTGATTCAAGCAGTTTGCTGGGCCATTGTCAACGTCGCTACACATCAAGACCTTTGGGAGGTCATGTTGCTCATATTTGGCGATCTTCCGGTTCTCTCTAGTGTCCCATTGGGCTCCAATGATGCGTAGGGGGCTCCGGTTGGATTACTGCCAGTAGATCTGTCCTCTGTGCCACCTTTGCCTCTCGAATCCACCTCAGATTTCGTACTTACTTCAGCGCCGGCTTTAGAGTGCCAAAATCTGCACCGGTCCCTTCGACATTGATGTCACTACAGAGGCCACCAGTGCAGAAAGAAGACCCTTTGTTGATGCTGGGGATAGACTCTCAGCCATACTCATCTCGGCCTGCATGAAGATTGTGTTTTTAATTCAACCCAAGGCCCCACCTAACTTGCCAGTGCTTCTTTTACTTTAGTGACTAAATGTGCAGCTGAGGTTTTGGATTTGCAACTTTCTTCTGTGGAAGATAAGACAAACATTCTTACAGAGGTATTACTGGCTGGATAGGCTTCCTCTGAACCCTTACTCCCATTCAATGAAGCCCTAACTGACACGTTAATGGGTACCTGATCTAAGCCTTGTTCTTGCAACCTGGTGAACAGGCAGGTAGTCGTACACAACAGATCAGTGATTTTATGATGCAACACCCTAAACCTGAAAGTTTAATGGTCCAGGATTCCATTAGGTGTGTGAACACTAATTCATTTCCTATGATTCCCCCGGACATGGAGTCGAAGAGGATAGAGGCACTTAGTAAACACATTTTTGCATGGGCTAGCCTAGCCATAAGGTCAGTTAATGTCTGCTGCTTGTTTGCCAATATACACACATCCTGTGTGTCATCATCCGTGACATCTTGTAGGCAGCTGCTGAGGAAGTGCAGGATTCCCTGGCTCAAACTATTCAGGATGTAGTTATTAGTACGTTGTTCGGTCTGGCCTGGATAACACTGTTTGCTTGGGCCAGGCAGTTGCCACTATTGTGCAATCAACTCGAGGGGTTCTGCGGATGCTGGTGTCCCCAATGCTAACCCGAAAGGTCTACTACACAAGATGGGCAGGGGATACCGACCAGGGGGGTTAGGTGCTGTAGGAGGCGAAGATGCCTCAGACATGTAGGACAATTGGTGAACAACTGTTTGGAACACTCTGTTGAGGGCCAAAATGATGCTTAAATTGGACCCTGGGTGGTATATGGGGTCAGAATGCATTTTGATTTCATAACAATGGCGTTAAGGTTGTTGAATTGAATAACATTAAAAATCTCAAAATTAAGATTTTGGAAAAACTATGGCTCAAGGTCTTTTGGTTCTTCAGTAACAAATAATTACAACAATTAATCTTCATGACTTGGGCTTCATCATGGATATGGAGACGTCCATGTTGACTCCATCGCAACAGAGAGCATTCCTGGGCTTCCTGATCAGTTTAGAATAAGCCATTCTTCAAAGCCAACACTGTAAAGCCAAGATATTGCTGGGTTTTCACAAGTCTCTAATTCCCCTCAGGTTAGCAGCAAAAATAGTAGCATGTCCTCTTAGATACAGGAAGTTTTTTCAGGACCTCTACATTATCAAGCATTAAAAAGGTAAAATACTTGCTAACTACAAAGGGGTCTATCCTATTCGGACATAGTTGCACTAGATCCAGAGTCTCATTCAGAACTCCAGTAGTGGCGGGACCATCCAGATGCCTGGAGCAGAAGGGCAATTGTGTATTAGAATCAGATGCAAGTCTGGCAGGTAGGGGCTCCTGTTGAGGTCAGTAATTGACATGGGGCTCATGGTCAGAAGAGGAGTCAAGCATACACATACATTCTTTAGAGATACTTGCCAGATCCTTTGCCATTTAAAGTTTTACAAAGGAAAAGGAAAGTTGTTAATGCCTGATCTGCGTTGATATACCATCTTGGGTTTACGAAATCCAAACCAGTGCCAAAGTCTTTTGGGAGTTTTGTATTCAAAGAAAGATCTTAGTTCTAGAAGAATATATCCCTGGCAGCCTCATTCTGTAGCAGATTGGCATTCTGGATACCTCCAGGAAGCCAGTGATTGGAGTCTTCATCCCTACATTTTCCAAGCAACTTTCTTGCAAATACGGTGCTTTGCAAAAATATATTTTTGCATCTCATCTGAACATCTATCTCCCATAGACACCAGATCTGCTGGCAATAGCCGTGGTCGCCTTCCTTCAGGATTGGTTTCAGGAAACAAACAATGCCCTCCCTAATTTCATAATGATCAGAGTATTAGTCAAATTAGGATGGAAGAAGGCAACCAAGGTTTGGGTAACTCCCTTTTGAAAGTCACAAGTGTAGTTTCCAACTCTACTACAACTGGTGACGGATGGCACAATCCTGATACCATCCTTTCAAAGAAAACTACTCAATGCTCAGGGACAAATGAATGATCAGATCCTGAATCAGAAGCATTCCTAACAGATTGGAAAATATTGGGCCAGCCCGAGACCCACTGGAATTTCAACTAAAACTGCAGAATACATTCAGCCTTAGGAAATTCTAAGGCCTCTCGATCAGCTTGAGCAGTATGTTCAAGCACATGTGGGAAAGTCTGCAGATTTCTTTTCATTAGATATCACTTTAGTGGTAATCTTTGCCAATTCTGGACAGTCAAGGTAAAACCTATAGAACAGTCAATACGTATTCTTCAGTGATTTCTGTGCTCCACTTACCAGTAAACAATTGGTGCACACCAACTGATTTTTCGTATATTAAAGGGAGTACATTTTTATTATCCTCCTCTTCCTCAATGCCATCAAGGGAGCTAAATACCAGATGAGTGTACCAAGGAAACTCAAACCCTTTCTTCCACAGGACGACTTTTAGATGGCGATCCAAGCTCTTGTTTTGCGGAGATTAGACAACGGAAGCTCTACTCTTTGCGGTCTTCCTAAATACAACATGGCCCCATTAAGGGCCTCCCTTAATGCTGCGGTCAGACTGATGACTGGCACAAAAAAGAAATGATCACATACCTCCACCCTAAAAGCTCAAAACTGGCTACTGTACGAAGCAGGAATACTGCTAAAGATTGCTTGCATGATTTATAAAGCCCTACAGTTCAAACCCCCATATATCTGGCACAAAAGCTAGAGGTATCAGAGGGATGCAGATCCTCACAAAGTGCAAGTTCATTGCTACTGAAACCACAGATTTTCCACAAAAAGGGAATAAACTACGGAGCCTTCTTGGGTATCGCCCAGAAGATACGGAACTCTCTGCCACCGGAAGTCCGCCGAATTTCATCACTTCTTCGTTCAAAAAAGAAGTGAAAACAATACTAGTTAACAAGTTTCTGCCCTAAGAAACATTATGTTTTATTGTTTATTTACATGCCTATTATTACGATGCTCTGAATGACCACTACATTGATGTGCAACCATAGACTTTAGCTTTACCATGCTACTCTCATATATGTAACAAGGGTATATTCTTACAACTCTATCCTACCTAACCGACAATGTAAAGCGTTCTGACACCCTCTAGGGTCATGTTTGCATTATGCAAAACTTCATAAATAAATAAAATAAGTATATATAATTATGGGATGTTAATGTAATTGTCAACATGTTCAATTCCTTCTATAATAATCCAGATTTTTCTCTACAGATGCTTTTTGCGAAACGGACAATGTTATTGAATTTAACATCTAGTAAATGTCTTTAAGATGTTAGTGCTCTTGTTACCACGTCTATATAATGTATCCCTACCAGGGGTTTACTTTAATAGTCATAGAAAAACAAAAATTATTTTGGTATTGAGTGTTTGTCCTTATTTTCCAAGTCAACCAATATTGGTCGGGGCAATTGTTAAATGTTTATGAACAGAATATTAGTCATCTTAGAATGTTCTTCACATTCCCTTTGTACATTTCTGTCAGGAAACCATACATCCCAGTTTTCTCTTCTGCTGGCTAGATGGGTTAAATAGGTCATGTCATTAGCAGGTATTGACACTTTCATTTTCTTGCCCATTTTTACAGGGGAGCAATGGCTTCTGAGGCCTGTTGGGCAGGATCAAGGTTGGAGGACATTTTCAGATTGTGGATTGGGTAAGAGATAAAGTAAGTACCGATCATAAAAAGCAGTTTTAACGACTGGGGAGAGGAGAGAGAAATTGCACGATATAAGATACTGTCTCCCTGATCAATTATTCATCACAAACATGTATCCTAGAACCTATGATCAAAAACACTTCCAATTGAATTAAAAAATGAAAACAATGGAAGGTGACCCACTGGAGCCTCAATAGATTATTTTAAAGCCTGCCATCCCCTCTATTAGGGGCATGCTTCGTCATTGGCTCTCTTCCTAGTCCCTAAAAACCAGGATTGGACATGTTTTCTTTACAATGCCTTTGCAGCGAGTATATATTAGATGTGCGCTTCTTATACAAATTACAATAAGGGCATTTTAGGTATCTTCAAGCCCTGAGGAAGTCATAAGGGATACATTCCTGCTGCGACGAAACGCGTTGGCAATTGGCTAAAAGAAAATAAAGAACATAAACAGGAACAAGCATCTAAGCATCTTTTAATAATTTTGTTAAACTTTAATTTTGATCATTGTTGTTGTGTGCCTAGAATTGGGTAAAAATTGTTTGTTCAATCGTTGGATTGACGAATTTGGGGGAAGTAGGGTGCTTTCTCCTTTCAAGAGCACCGCATGTACTCATTGAATTATTACTTAGAAGTGTATTCCATGTACAGCTTCTGAGACTGAAGCACCCATCACAGTAGAACATATTCCAGGGAGTATTGAGATTTTTTTTGCCAGGTCTTCTGAGAGATAAAAATACCTTAGGAACTCCAGGTATCAGGCTGGTACTGAAATGGGTTTGTACAGACCCATCTCGCTTATTAATGCGGATAGCAAGATTTTTTCAAAAATACTGGCCAACAGATTGAATGACTTAATGCCAAGTTTAGTTTCAATAAGGCAGCATGGATTTATCTTAAATCGAGATACAACAGAACATGTGAAAAGGATTATCTCTCTTCTGGATTGGGCACAAGCCACAGGATCTCCTGTTTCGGTGGCCCTGTTAGATGCTGAAAAGCATGTGGCAGGGTTTCCTGAGGTTTTTGTGGTCTACCTTAGTTTGGAAGGGATTTCCTAAAGAATTTATAAACGCAATAACAGGCATTATACAGTCATCCGAAGGCAGCAATCCACATTTCTGGGGATCTTTCTGACAAAAAATAACAAGGGGGACCAGACAAGGTTGTCCTTGATCCCCCTTGTTATTTGCCTTGTACATTGACCATATTTTAAGCAGACTAGAAAAAACAATAGGTATTATTTCGGTTAGGATACACCAGGTAGCATATAAAGTGTTTGCTTATGCAGACGATGTTGCTATCATAACTTCGGATATTAAGAGTGGTCTACCGAAGATAGTGGAATCGGCGGAACAGTTCGGGGGATATTCGAGTTATAAACTGAATATTTCCAAAACGCAGCTGATTCATTTGGAAGTGGGTCAACCAAAAGATATACATTTTTCCCCAGATGCTCTCTATCTGGGTATCAAAATATCAGCAAAAATAGATGACAAGGTGCGACTGAATGTAGATCCTATTGTAGATTCAGTAAATAGAACGCTGGAAAGGTTAAATAATATTCATTTATCTCGATACGGTCGTAGTAATGTATTAAAAATGTTAATTTTTCTGAAGTTTTTGTATTTATTTCGTACGATCCCTCTGCTTTTTTCAACTTCTTTCTATCTTAAAATTGATAGACTTTGCTCTAGGTTCTTTTGGGGCTATCATAGGTCTAGGAGAGCAATGAAATGGTGTATACTCCCTAGAGTTAGGGGAGGTTGGGGGGATCCCAAATTTTCGGCTGTATTACTGGGCTGTATTGTTGAAATATATGGGTGTTTTAACACCTTCGATGCTCATGACAAGCTCAGCTCGTCATGAGGTACACCTCTCGTACACTCATGACGAGCTGAGCTCGTCATGAACAATGGGATTTCCAATTCTACAGCACAGGAGGAGAATACCATGAGCATCGATGGTGTTAATCCTCCAGGATATAAATATAGAAGAATCCGCTAGCCCCTCAATCTATTAAATGGTACTGGGCAAGGAGGCCAGACAATGCTTAGTAAGAATAATTGAGCCCACTTATTACAAAAAAACGAAATTTACAATTCTGGTGACGGCTTTTCAAATCTGGAAACAACTAAAAAATAAAGTTGGTCTGAGCTCTGAACTGAATTATTACACACCTTTAATTAATTGTAGGGTGATACCAGATATCTTTGGGGACCAAGTGATGCATAGATGGCACTCTGCTGGGATATGTATATTAGGAGATTTATATCAAGGGGACCAAATTGTCTCCTTTACTTATTTGCAACATAAATATAATTTGGCAAGGACAGATTTTTTTTAAGTATCTTCAAATACAAAGTTACTTGGATCAAAAAAAGGTCCACGATCAGCTAATGATAGACAGAATTGATATACTGGAAGCAATAGGAGCTAAATGGAAAATTAGCCCAGTTTATCAATTGTTGTTAAATAGATTACAAGATGATTTATGCTTTTTTGAAGATACATGGCAAAGAAAGTTAGAAATCGATAAAATAGACATGATTAGGGTAATTGAATTATCAACTAAAGTTTTGTTTAATGGCTCATTGAAAAGTCAACATTTCATGTCTATATTTAATCTATATTACACCCCTGCCAAATTGGCAAAATGGAAATCACAAAAAGGTGATAAATGTAATTGATGTGGGTGTATTGCTGCCGATTCTAGTCATATTTTTTTATTGCCCCAAATTGTTGCAATTTATTACTCATATGCAGTTTTTTTTAATGTTAGTTTGGGGATCCGCGTCCAATTATCAGCAGAAATGGTAATTCTGGGTATGCAGGTACATCAAGCTGGATCCAGAACTGAAGCAGAGGAAGGGCTTTTATTTATTTGTATGTCAATCTATCGATCATGTATTACTGCGCAATGGCTAGATTCTGATCCACCAGTTTTTAATCATTGTCAATCTAGATTATTATCTATATATCACTTGGAGATAGCTGCATATAAATCAAAGGGGGCAAGGAAAAAGCTATTTGGGTTGAATCTATGGGCTCCTTTATCTAAATGGATTTGAATTTATTGATTAATGTCTTAACTGTGGAGTATAAAATGATGTTGCATTTTGATTTATATATATAATGATTTGTGTTCTATACAAGATATATGATTGCTACTGTTATAAAGACTTTTTGCTGACATAAAATAATAAAAATAAAAAATAAAAAGGAACTCCAGGTATCACTTTAATAATGGGTATCTATGATGCAGATACAAAAGATGCGGGATCCTGCTTCCTTTTTATTGTTGACATGTTTCAGCCTTTTCTTATAGGCCACTATTGGTCCCAGGCTTTCATCAGGACTAGAATTTGTGCCCCAGAATTATTGTTTTTTGTTTAACTAACATTCTGTGGTCCTTTCTGGAATTATTGTTTATTATCTAACAGTCTGTCGATCTTTCCCTACTGTCTCAGGACAAAAGGCATAAAACGTAAATCATGCTATGGGTCTACTCACCGTAAGCTTCTTGCATATATGAATGTCTCGTAAAAGATATAAAATGTGAGTTCATACCTTTAGTGTGCTTCAGCACCATTTTATATAATCATTGCATGTCAAATGGACACGCAGAGCACAGACAGATAAATGCAATGTTGTATCCAAGTTGGACTATAGATGCATTTTATTTGTCACAGCCTATATAGATAAAGGAGATATGCAATCCACACTTATGTCATTGGTGCCACAACCCCACATATTATTGCTGAAAGGTATAAAGTTACAATTTATGAATCGAATAAATAAAAATGTACTTGTGAGACCTGCATGCTGAGATACATCATGGCTTTACATACATTACAGTCATAAACCTTCACCTCCAAAACTCCAGAAATGTAAGGAAAACTTCGATTTTAGGAGCAGGTTACCTGATTATAACCGTTCCTACAACACAAACTGGGCACTTGACACAGCTATCCAACTGAAATACTATTCCCCTGAGGCGTTTTCATGCACAGTCCACCCACACGACGTCATGACACGTTCTTGATGCTACCAGTGCATCAGACCAATTACATGAGCCGTACTTGCTTAAGAAGGTCTACCCTGTTACCAGTTTACGGGAAGAAAGAAGAGGTCATGGTTCATGTTGGTGACAAAGGGTGTTATGACTCCCTTGATGACATGAGTATGATATATAATGCAATCGGGGGTAATCTTCAGTTTAATACTCGCGAGGGCAACTGAGGACAGCATGCGTTTGTCCATCGTGGGTGTTCCCATACTTTGTGGTTTACATAGTCCTACCAGTGTGTTTAAGAAAGCGATCAAGGAGAGAACAGAAGCACTGCTCTTCCCTGCCTTCCAGAAGTCTCCTGAGATACTGGAAGTACAAGGCAGTAGTTGAGGGTCTTATGAAATTAAATACGAGAAAATGGGTAAGACTCATGTTGTAACTCATTGGTCATGAAGGATTAAAATACCTAATCATTTCTGAGTCCAGAACAGTTTTTGTCTTCTCTTTTCCCTTAAAAGTATCTCTTTTCACTGTGATTATATATACTTTTTCGCTATTTTTTTAATGTGATTAATCCACGCAAATCTATCAAGTTGTGTGTTTAATGTTAATGGTTGGCTCTACCACAAGACTGGTAAATATAAAAGAATAAGTCAACATGTGAAAATCAGCATGATGACGATGATGAAAAGTAAGCCCTGATCCTCAAAAAATGTGTAGGCCAGTGCCCACCATCTGAAATATCTGGCACAAATTAAATCTGGGATTCTGGATACAAATAACACAGCACTATTGGACAAATGTTGGACAGATATTTAGGACTTTGCTTTGATCAGAGAAAATTGGGTAATGTTTGTTAGATTCACTTTGATTAGTTTAAAGACATTTGGACTGATTCACTGAAGCATTTTGAGTACAGGACTGGAAGTTGGATACAAACGTACTCGTTTAAGCACTCTTAAGTGCCTTTGTGAATCAGCCTAGAAACTTCCAACTCCTTTTAAGTAAAAGTACAAAGAAGACACAGTCCTTTGTATTCATACAAAAAATTAATGAATATTCCAATTTTATTTACGCTTTAGATATTTGGGGGCAGATCAGAAAGGAATGTAAAACTATGTAAAGTACAAGTTACTTGTCATGTTATGCCGATTTGCAGACTGCCATATGACCCGAGAGTGTATGCTGATGCTGAGTATGTGTGAGGCTAGCCACACCTAAGGCCTAGTCAGACGACTCAAAATGTCAGGTCTCAGCTTCTTGAGGAATTTAAGAAGTGAAGAGGAGGCTCTTATATGTAGCAGCGGGTCAGTCCACACTTTAGGAGCGATGTAGGAGAAGGCTCAACCGCCGTATCTGCTTTTCCATTTGTGTGGGATTTGTGCAAGTAGGAATCTGGACGAACTGACGTGTCTGGAAACCTTGATAAGTGTCTTTCTAGTAGATACTCTATCTAACCACATATTACTCTCCTTGTGAATATTTTGAGGAGCCAGACTGGATTCAGAAACTCAGAAAGCAGTGGCCCTGTGCGCTGAGTCCATAAAAGTGCCTCCCTTGTGGACTGACATCAGTTTCTTTCATATGTTTGTCCGCATCCTTAGATGCGGTGCCCAACAGTAGACTGGAACAACCACTATTCAGATTCTCAAATTAGGACCTTTTTAGAATGAAAAATAGATTATTCCAAAGAACAGGGAGATGGCTTGGTGGTAAGGTTAGATAGAATATCCACCGGAAACCGTTCCTGAAGGTAAGAAACTTGCTCTTCTGATGGATATTTATAACCACAGATTCCTCATCCTGTGGATAGATATCAAAACAGTACCTCCCAAGGTATGGGTCTGGTGAATTGCTCAGATCATAATGTCCTTTAGGACCCAATGGCTGAAATACCCTTCCCATCACAACTGGTTTGCAAGGCAAGAGCACTTGGTGAACATGTGCACTGGTGCTCACGAAGCAGTCTGACAGATATCCAGCACAGGCACTCCATGTGCCAACATAGTGGTGGTAGCTGTAGCTCTGGTGGAACGAGCTCTCAGGCCTTCTGAAGGCTGCTTCTTAGCCAATCCATTGCAGAAATAAACACAGAGAACTTTTCATTGGCAAATGGTCCATTGCTGCTTGAGTGCGTAACACAAGTTTGTCTGTAATAAAGGTGGTATAAGGAGGCTGGATTAAGACAGCCTAAAGCTCACTCACACAACCAACTAATGTTACGGGCCCCCTTGCTGGCTGCAGCACCAAGCAAAAAAGTTATCTCTTTATCCAGCATACACTGATTTTGTGAACAGATGCCTGGCTGCCGCTGAGACTTCAGCAATCAGGTTGAAGATCATCATCTACCGCCGCTCAATCGTTTGCGTAGGTCCTGTTGCCAAGCCCAGCCCTGCTGGCTGCAATAGAAGATCCTGGTTAGGCAGCAACCTGGCAGACGATCAGATGCTTAGGCAAAAAGTACTGGGTACCACACTTTCCTGGCCCAATCCGGAACCACTAGGATGACTTGGGCATGGTCGTTCCTAAACTTTTTCAGAACTCAGGGTAGGAGAGTACGCGGAAGGAAGGAATACAGGAGTCCTGTTTTGCACTTCATTCAGAATGCCTTCTTGGGAACTCCGTATCTTCTAAAGTAAAATGATGACACTTCACATTCTCTGCAGTGGTGAAAATATCAAATCAGGATTCTCCTCATTGATGGAAGATGCCCTGCTCCACCTCTGTTTGTAAGCACCATTTGTGATTCACTAGGTAGTGGGGGCTGAGCTCCACTGCCTTGGCATTTAAAGATCCCACCATGTGGTGAGTCACCAGGGATATGCCCTGATAGCTCAACCAGCTCCAGACGCACAGAGCGTCTGGCACAAGGACCTGCCCTACTTGCACATGGCAGTGGTATTTTCCGTGAGAAACTAAACCAGCCTGCTCTTGCTGGCTCAAAGCCAAGCAATTCTCCCAGAGTTGCAACAAATTAATGTGAAGGCAGGACACTGCCGGACACCAGAGCCCTCTGATCTTCACTTCTCTTAGGTGGCCTCCCCTACTCAGTAGTTATGTGCCCATCGCCATTTTTAAGATTGAGTGGGGTCTGCTGCCAGTCAGTTGCAGTGAAGCATCCACCAATGCAGATCTTTTGCAGTCTCCTCTGACATTTGAATAAAATCCAACAGGATCTCCTGGTGCTGGGCTCACTGAGGCTTAATGTCCTGTGCATAACCAGCATATGTCAGCAAGCAGGGCGCAGGTGGTAGCAAGCCAAGAAACCTCAGAATTTCCTCAGCGAAATCCATGACAGAGGCTAAAACACTGGGATCATAGTCTGAATATCGTAGACTCACTGGTCCAGATGAAAGGCTTGAAAGCGTGCCATATCCAAGATATATCCGATGAATGGGAGCTTCCCTGTGCAGTAGTCAGGCGTGACTTCAGTGGGTTGAATGAAAACACCAACGATGTCAAAAGGTTTGCTGTTGTCTGGAGGTAGTCTGCGACTGAATGTGGTAAGCTTGCCTTCAAAAGCCAATCATCGGAAACACTGGTACCCTCGACCTCGCAAGATGGGCAGCAACCACAGCCATCACCTTTGTGAACACCCAAGGGGCACCAGTGAAGCTGAGAAAGTGAAAATGCATGTGCCCACCTACATGTAGCACATGTGAGCCTGCAGAATAGGGATGTGATAATAGGCATCCTGCAGGACGATTGCCACCATCAGTCTATGAGAACCTGGACCAGCGTGAGAATCCTAGCACAGGAAGGCATTGACTGGGTGACGTTCTTAGATAGGATGAATGCCTCCATTTTTTGGCACGAGGAAGCAGCGGAAATAGCATTCAGTCCCCACTTCTGAGGCTAATACCTTCTCAATGGCTTCTTTGGCTAAAACAGCCCGCCTTTCTTGATGCAAAATGGACAGATGGTCCTCCAAGAGCCTCTCTGATGTAGATGACCAGTTGAAGGGAAATGGCTGTGTGTAGCCCCGTTGAACAAGTTGAGGAACCTTTGGATGTAATGCCTTGCCACCCCAACAGGAAGGGGCTGACCCTGTCTCCTACCAGGTGGCTGTGTGCAACTAAAGGTGCACTAAAAAGTTTTGGAGGTTGTCACCAGAGAGACGGGAGCTTGGGATGTATGCTGCCCTTGATGATATGGTTGTTGTCTACTAGGCCCACAGCCCTGACCTCGAAGTGGAAGTGAGGACTTTTGTGTTGGAGACAGGACCATTATTATGTCGAGCCCCTAGGATATTCCTGTAAATGGTAAAAGTGTTAGGGAAATTGCATTACATCCCTTGAGAAGCCTGTGGATATCATCCATGCATGGCATCAGAGTAACATAATTGTCCAAATGGCCATTCCTTGACAATCAGTGGTGTCTAGGCCCAGGCAGGTGGTGTACTTGGCTGCATCCAAACCACTTTGAATGGTTTGGGCCAAGGAAACCTGTAATCTACTGGGACTGCCGGTAAAATCTCAACAAGTATGTGCCAAAGTGCAAATGTGCAACATCCAAGAAGGCAGCTAGCGTTGACTGGCCTCAAGGCAAGGATGGTCAAGGAGAAAATACATTTGTCAAACGTTTCCAGGGATTTGGACTCTTTGACAGGAGGAGTTGTCGGAAAGGTGTCTGGGTTGACCGCTCTGGTGGACACTGAATGGAAGATGTGGCCTAATTGGTCAGAGCTGCTGGCTTTGAAACTGAGGGACCAGGTTTGAGTCTCGTGTCAGCTCAACATCCTCTGATTCTGGGCAAATCACTTAATTTAATTTAAAGTAACAGCAGTGCCACATCAGATCTAGGAATGGCCTTGGTCAAAGTTGTGATGTATTTGGCTCGGAGTCAGAGACCACAGTAAGTTGCTGCTCCTCATTCAGCACCGGCATTGAATTCTGTGGGACCGGTTCAGCGT
Source organism: Lissotriton vulgaris (assembly GCF_964263255.1). NCBI lineage: Eukaryota > Metazoa > Chordata > Amphibia > Caudata > Salamandridae > Lissotriton > Lissotriton vulgaris. The sequence continues at coordinate 246,688,417 of NC_141689.1, read as the reverse complement.
TTGTTGCAAAAAGTGAAGTCAGCACTGATGGCAGTACAAATCCCGAAACAGGTTCATAGGGCACAGACAGCACCAAAGTCAGAAATCCCCGCGTACCCCAGTGGTAACCCGACTGGAAGCCTTCTTGAGAAACATGTATGTAAAAGTGATGAACTTCATACTGATGTTGACATACAACAAATTGACATGCATAGCTGCACTAATGTTCTGAAAAATATTTATCTAAAAAATGAAAAAAGATTAATAAATATATATGTTTTGAAAATACTTTGAACTTTCTACCTTTCTCTTTGGCATCCTCCTTAAAAATCCTTTTTAGATTTACTCAATGTTAAAAGAAATATAGGTCCCTACTGAGGTCTCTGTACTGCTTGCTTGGTTTATCTCCCCCCTCTGGACCTGAAAGTAACTGGGAGTACTCTTTCTTTCTATATGCACCAGAGGGAGCCAGCAGCATGCCAAAGATGTACAGCATGGCCTCTCAAAAGGCTTCGACTTGCTGCAACATCGCCAACAGTCCCAGAAACACAGGATGCATGCTGTGCGCCTTCATTGAGACGCTTTCCGGGGGGTAGGTGCATCGGCTTGGACCGTGTGCCACCGTAGGTACCATACCGTTACCAACCGGTCCTTCGGAAGCAGACTGCGAAGTATCTCAGGGAATCTTCTGGGGTCATAATACTCCAATAGGACCAATCGGCCTGCGCTTCGGTATTACCGACCAAAAAAGGTTGTATACCAGTTTGCAAGTTTCTATTTATCACTATTATTCTTTTTCACTGTGTGGTACTATACACTGAGGTCCTGAAGAATTGCCATTGTGGCAAGAAACATGTCGACCAAACAAGAGGGTAGTGGTTAACGTGCTAGGATAGCTCCAGGGCATTTAGCTCCCCTCCCCCCCTTTTAAACAAGGAAGTCTACCACAAGAATAAAGTAGGTTGTGGACTGACCTACCTTTTTTAATCTCACCTTTTTCACGTCACGACCACACTCCCCCGCCCTCTCACACGCATGCACCATATGGCCGGAACAAAAGATCTCTGATAAAGAGCCCCGGTTTCGGGAGCCCGTCAGACATTGCAGCGCCAGTCTGACGAGGAGCAGAACCCATATGATGAAGCATGACACCTAGCTTGCTGGGTGTGTGAGGGTTGTAGTTCCAACAAGGGGATTCCCCCCTCTCTCTAGCACACACACCTCTACTCCTACACTCTTCCTGGGGAACTTTGTAAACTCTTTGTGCTACTAGTTTATGGACTTGTACACTGGACCCCAATAATTATTGTCCTTCTCCAGTCCCTCCTTTGTTCAAATGTATCAGGATTAAAGACAGGCTCTGCTCCTCAGTAGAATGGGAGTGAGACCTTGGGGCACAGTGACACCTGTGCACCTTCCCCACGGAGTGACGGAAAGGCGCTAAGTCCAGCCTGGACTTCTTATGTTACTCAAAGACTTCGATCTGCCACAGGAACGACTTTGGGAGTGGAAACAGGTCCGCCCCCTCAACTTCAATGTGAAGCAAGACATGCGTGGAGTCTTGCAGCGTTTTGCAACATAAAGCTTTACCTTGTGTTCACGACTGGCCTTCGGGTTCATATGGACGTAGTTGTCCCAGGCCTTGGAGTCGAGTGCTGAACTCAAACACCAGAGATCCACCTCTTCAGGATCTGTCAGACGCATCTATTTGTGACAGTCCCTTCAAGGCTTAAACCCAGTAATTTTAGGAGGTGGCACACACAGCAGTACATTTTGAAGGAAAAGGCACTTTACAAAGTTAAGAAAAAAGAGAAGTGGAACTCCAGATGCACGTCTGAAGGCGTGGAAAGAATGGAACTGACATCAGCGTGCATGGATAGTGCTTATACGTTGCTTAGTTTGTCACTTCTGAAGTAGGATAGCGTTGGTGCAGAGCTGCCCAGCGCCACCTATCAGTGCATAGGAGTTGCTTTTTAAGTTTCTGGATCCTGTCTGGCACCTATGGAGATTCACAAGGAGAGGTATCTGTGGTTTTAGGTATCTGTAGGAAAGAGTATTTAAGGAGTACTACTTTATGTATATCAAAACGCCCTTGTTAACTTGGATTGTACTACTGAATATCAACCCCAGAATATCGTGTTACAAGAATATCAAGGACATAACATCAAGGGACAAAATATTTAAAGTTAAGTATAGATTTACTATTGCTAACTCCACATCTACGTACTTTCAAGATATATGTACCATGTAGGTACATATGTGTAGTTAGGTATAGAAAATCTGTCAATATTTTGTCTCTCAATATTTTGTCCTCATTTTTGTATCCTGGGGTGAGTATTAAGGGTGCACACCATCATGTGGCCCCTGTAAGGGATTCACAAACAGCCAGCCGCGGCCCGTGCAGGTAGGAACGGTGGGGCCGGGTGGGGGGCATTTCGACAGACGACGAGGGAAAATTATTTATTTAATTTTCCCTCGTGGTTGTCTGTCAAATCCCCACCCCGCCCCACCGCTCTTACCAGCACAGGTAGTCATCTTGGGCTGGTTATCTGGCGTCCCTATCAATGTATCTGCTGTTGAAATTGAACAATATCTAATTACATCAATCCATATAAGCAACAATTGATTTGTTTCTGTACAAAACGTAAATTTAAGAAAGTTAATCCGCACTCATTACCCAGCAGAACGTGTAAATATGTTTATGGATTATTCATTTTTAATGCTACAAGGTGCTGTTCCAGAGGACGTGCCTCTAAAGCTCCCCAAAGTGGGGAAGGCAAGGAAAAGGTTTCCAGAGATGTATTTTCCTCCATCCTGAGCCCATGAATACGTGTCCATTGACATGCACTTGTGAGAAAGGAAGCTAACTTGAAGGATGTTTGTAACAATTGCTTCTGCGGTTCAAATAACATGTTTCCTTCATGTTTAGTTTACAGCACAAAGATTCCTGGACCATAAACATTCTCAGCGTATACATGTGGTCAGCAAGAAACTTTAATGGAATGCAAGACTCGAGGGCAATTTCTGGCTTACTCAAACGGCTCTGAGTTTTGCATTGGTTGATTAGAATAAGGCCTTCTGCAATGGAGCCATCGCCTCAACTTTAGAAAAACCCACGCAAATTCATTGTATCCGCAGCTTCTATGCACCCGCTGTCTCCTCACGAAACTGCACCCGTAGCCAATACAGTGCACAGAGCCCCGTTATTATACAAGAATCCAATGTGTTTGTTCATTCACTCAAACATCCATTCGTACAATCACACTCCTCAGTCTGGAAGGAACCCAGAGAATAAGGATCAGTTCTCTCTTTCCTCGGTTTAATGTCATGCAAACTTGTTCCATCTAAAGCGCTTCTATACCTTGCAGCCTAGGAGCGATACTTCAGAAGGTTAACTAAACAAATACTTAAATAATGCACGAAACGCTCATGCGTTCCCACGAACCCCCTGCCAGGCCGGAAGAGATGGAAAAGGTCTGTAGCTCCACAATCCAATTGAAAGTGCCTCCAGGAAGGTTTGTGCAGTGAGATTTCATCTCACTATAAAGAGTTAACCACTCTGCTCCTGTTTTTACAACTAAATGACCTTTCAGCGGTACTTTAATGAAAGCCATTATGTAGTGACAACGCAGGCCCAGCTGATAGTGCAGCGCATGCTCTTGGTAATAAGAGCGTTGCCTTGGGAGTCTATAGAGATCACAGTGTCCCTTCAGTGTGGCCTGCACGTTATGCTACATTATTTTGTGCAGCACATGTATGGTCTATAGAGCCGTCGGAGTCTGGGCACCTTGGCTGCTCTGCGATATCCGTGAACCAGAGTCACGGTGTTCTGTGGACGTTGTATTTGGTATTAGTATAAGGTGAGTCATAGTGGGTGGTGCTGCTAATGTTTGCACGGCCAGCAGGTCATTGCTGCATAGCAGGGGACATGGGCCCAAGAGCAGGTGTACGCTGGCTGAGAGTGGTTCTCTGACAGAGACGGACTTAGATGAAGTTATGTTATGTTATGTTATGTTATGAAGAGATTTATATAGCGCTCAGCTACTCCGTGGAGTGTCCCGGCGCTTAAAACCCTCGGCGGTATGGGAGACAGGGAGCGAGAAACATTTACTGAACAAAGAGCAGAGTTTTAAGGTCCTTCCTAAAGGCCAAAAGATTACCAGTGGTCCTGAGAGACAAAGGCAGAGCGTTCCATTACTGAGGCGCTAGACGTTTGAAAGAGCGTCCGCCGCACCGGGTACGCCGAATCGCTGGTACAGCGGCCAAGGCCAGTTTGGAAGACCTAAGTGCTCTAGATGGATGGTAAAACATCACCCGCTTCCGGATGTACACGGCGCCAGTGCCATGAAGTGCCTTAAAAGCCATCGTCAGTGCCTTGAAGACAATGCGCTTTCTGATTGGGAGCCAGTGAAGGGTGTTAAGAAGATGGCTGGCACTGGCTCTCCGATTGAGGCCGAAAATAGCACGAGCAGCAGAATTCTGAACAATTTGCAAGCGCGATGAAGTCCATAAACTTGGGTGTATTAACAATGATATATCGTCTACCTAGAGTTACAGTGGAGAAGCTGTCAAACGAGTTGGGGAATTAGCCTAGTGTAAGGATGTGATTTCTTTTGTGAGAATGGGCACTGTACCACAAACATGGTCCAAACAGATTCCAACATTACAGTTCACCTCATGCCCTAAAATATTCATCTTTGCACCTACTGGTCATTAATCGGGGTCCTTACTCATGGTTTGGCGCATGCCGTTTCACTTTATTGTCCGCCAAGCTTCTGGACTCTTTAGTGTTTTGAATGGCGCGACCAATACTAGGAGATGCTTTAAATGTAGATTCATTCCTTCAAGCAGGATACATGCAGTTTCTTCCAAGGCTTGCTCACAACGGACAAGCTTGGAAATCCTAACCCCTCAATAAACCATGCTAAACATTTTAGGGGGAATCACAAAGAATCTAATTAGATGATACAACATTACAGACTCCTTGTTGGTTAATCTAGGCTTACATGATGATTCACTGTCTTTTTGCTAGGTTTACGCTCTAGCAATCAAGAAAGGGGAACCTGCCCTGTAAGGTCTAACAGATGGCCTCAAAAGAGGTCCAATGTATTATATGACGTACCCAGAACCCACGAAGGACACTTCAGAAGTACATTAGCTCTGATTTATCAAAAAAAAAATTTATATTAAAGTTCATTTTTCTTATAAATAAATTGAAACAATCAAGTGAATAAATATCTACATATATATAAAAAAGAGCAGCAACACAAAATTACCAGCGGTTCTTACTCCCCACAAACATACCAACTACACACATACCTAGACATTCACACATCACACAACACAATGCAGGGATGATCTTTGATGGAGTGGAGACCGATGGTTGGGTATCCTGGTTGGTTCTGAGAGTTCCAGCGAAGGAATAGACTCCAACGCGCGTTTCGGTGTGTGGCCCCGTCCGGGGCTACACCTTCATCAGGGCAAAGTGCGGTGGAGCAAGTAGAACCACAAAGGAGATGAATAATCTGTGAACTAAACTAGCTTGATGTAGAGGAGTCTTTTCATTCCAGGTAATTTGTCTCTGTAATATCCACATCTATAGGGGCGTCAGGGTCTAGAGACATCTGAGGTAAGATTCATATATATTGCCCAGAATAGGTAAAGGGACTGGATCTACTGTAGACACCAATGCGCCGAAAAGGATGGTTACCTGAAAGGACTAAAAAGGCTTCGTGGATTGGATTCCGTTTTTCGTAGGCAATTAAGAGTGCTGGGGTGAACGCACGACGACGACCGGCAGTCAGCTGAAAAAAAACTCTTATAAGGTAAACCACGGAGTTACGGCTATCTAATGACGGAAGGTTTCATTTGAAGATGGATAGAGGCACATTACGCGTGATCTGGAAGATGTCTATTCCCTTTAAATAAAAGAGAAGAACGAACTGCTATTTAGTAACGCAGGGATTCCTTACAGGATAGAAGGAGGCTGGGGGAACGTGATCTGGGGAGAAGGCATCTGAAACTCGTCTGGTCAGCGGCGGCGACAGCACTCACACAGGAAAGGAACCAGCCTCTAGCAATGCCAGATACACAGCCTTCCAAAAGTCCTTTAATCTTGCCTCTTTCCTTTTATTTTTGATTGGGCATTAATCAGACCTATGAAGGTTATCAATACTACCAACGCCCTCGGATACCCTTCTGGGTTACTGGGTGCACTACAAACTGATAGAATAGAATAGAATAGAACAGAATAGAATTATGACTTTATAAATCACTAACATAAATATCAAACATTGTCCACAAGTCCCTGCACACAAAGAACAAACCTACCTACTGAATAAGCAGATCCCTCTCAGAACAATCAATCCTCAGTAAAAGCCAACAACTCAACTAACAATTTCCAGAAACTTGAAAAAGCTTTAGGAGCAGGTCCTTTAAAGTCACTGCCCGTTGGCTGGTACCTTATTCTTACTGCCTCTTACTCCACACCAGCTGTCAGATAGATAACTGGTGAAAGACAAGCTCCATTTGAGGCTACCCGACACTCCAGAGCAGTACACAAAGCTCTATATGAGAATACTGGGCTCTTGAAACCAATACTAAAGTTACACATGATGCTACTCGAATTTCTATCCCAATATGCAGAGTTCTATCTCAAGCTATACTACCCTTCAAATCAATGCTAAAGATTTATCTAAGTCTAACAGACTTTCAACACTAATTCATATAATTTTATCCAAGCCTAGCCTGCCTTTCACAACTAGTGCATTGAGGGTAACCAAATCTCATGAGCAATGGGTTATGGTTACATAACTCAAGGCACTCAAACCTCACTGTAAGCGTAAGGCATTATCAAGTACCCTCTTGACATGCTGGGCATGTCACCATACCGTTCCAAACCATGATGATGGAACAACTCCATAGCCAGTACAGTGGACATAAAATAGTGCTGTAACCGCTTTACACTTACACAGGGATGTACGGTGCTCCACTATGAAACTTTATTTTTTAAATTATGGTTAGAAAAAGGGGAATGGAGAAGAAACTAAGAATATCTTGATGTTGCATCAACTCTGGACTGATGATCATTCCAAAGGGTTCGGGCATGCATTCAGTATGAAGACGTAATAGGAAGAGGAGCAATTGAAAAGGATCTATTGAAGAAGAGACTTGATGCCAAGAAGAAGGGTGATGGAACGAAGGCCACTCCGATAACACTGGTGGATCTTACACGGTAACTTAACCGACCATAATGTCATACAACTACGCTAGATAAGTACCAAAGGAACTATTTTATGAGACAAACTACATATCAGTGTGGGAGAATAAAACAATCTACAATGTTTCTGTAAGTGACGTAAGTTTCTGAAATAACAAAGATGGTCTGGCATCAGGGTTTTGAATTGTTAGGTGAGGAGACCGAATGTGTGGAGTGGCCAATCCGCAGAGTGGTTTTCAGGCGTCCAAGGTGTGAGTGCGTGCTTTGGCAGCAGGAAGGCAGGAAATAAAGGCCAGATCCTTCATCTGTTGCAAAGGTGTCGGTAGCAGGAGCGAGTCAGAGCTGAGATGTGAAGCCTAATGGCATCAAAGGAATCCTGCACGGTGCCAAGACTCTAAGCTGATGTTGACAGCTCAAAATATACACACGGACGAATCGTCAGCTCAGCTGTGAGGTATTTCTGTAATTATCCTTTTTTTATCAAATCACAAGCCTCAAAGCGAGAGGTCATCCAGCAGCCGACTGCAGAAGAAGTGCAAGCTCATACAGAAGAATGGAATAGACCACACCGGCTCCTTGGGGAAATGCACACCTCAAATTGAAACAGTTCTGCAAATCAAAATGTAAGCAGGGAGGAAATGAGATCTAACAGTTGAAATGCCAAGAGCCAGTCCAGGAGACATGAACTCCTACCAAGGGTACCTCGCTTGGCCAAATTGTGTGATCCCAGGCAAATCAATTCACCTCTTAGTGCCTCATTTCCATTATCTGCTAAAACAAGAAGCCCTTAGATAAGGCATAATGGCTACTATATAAAATAATGGTAAACAATTCTACAATTGTAAGGCCTAAGCAAGGGAAGTGACTAGACAGATATTAAAATGGCTTAATGGCTACTCAAGGGGCTATAAAGGGGCCAGAGACCGGGTCAAGGCATCTTGGAGTATTAGATGTTAAAGTTTGGCTTTGCTGAAAAGAGAATTTACACATCCTTCATTCACAACAGTACTGCAAGTACAGTGTTCCTTAAGACACATCAACCCATGTACAAAAGGCATGAAATGTAGATTAGGGGCACGGAGAGGGGATTACGGAAAAAACTAGTTCAGGTTGCAAAATACGATAGTAGTAGGTCTTGTGATGGCAAATGAAGAACAAACACTGGCAAAGCCAATAGGTCTCGCCTATGCAAGAGCTATTGGCTTTGTCAATGTGCTTTAGCCATTTTGTACAACAGTGTGGCTGCTGTTCAGCATGACTAAAAGTTAGTGGTGTAGAGGAGAGTGGCATGGAGGGTCGTAGTGTGGAATGGGGAAGAGTGGAGTGGCAGAGAGCATTGTATATTGGAGTGGCATAGAGTGGAGTTGCGTACAGTGGAGTGTCGTAGAGTGGACTGGTGTAGAGTCCATTGGTGTTGAGTGTTGCAGAGTATAGTGGTGTAGAGTGCAGTGGCGTAGAGTGCAGCGGCATAGGATTCAGCGGTGTACAATGCAATATTGTAGAATGCAGTGGAGTAGATTAGAGTGTTGCATAGCAGAATGCAATGGTGTAGAGTGCATTGGTGCAGATTGGAGCGGCACAGAAAAGAGTGGCCTTGAGTACAGTGGCATATAGTGCAGTGGTGCCATGGCATAGAGTGGTGGAGAGTTGAGTGGAGGAGAGTAGAATGTAATGCCTTAGACTGCAGTGGCATAGAGTGGATTGATACAGTGTAGAGTAGCATAGAGTGTAGTGGCACATAGTGCACTGGCATAGAATGCAGTAGTGCAGAGTAGAGTTGTATAGAGTTCTGTGGCATACAGTGGGATGTTTTAGACTAGAGTGGCATAGAGTGGTGTTGAGTAGAGTGCAGTGGCATAGAGTGCAGTAGCATGGAGTAGGTTGCAGTGGCGTTAAGTAGAGTGGGCTGGTGTAAAGTGCACTGGAGTAGAGCGTTGCAAAGTGTAATGTTGTAGAGTGCCCTGGCATATAATACAGTGGCATACAATGCAGAGTCGCAGAATGCATTGACATTAAAGAGTGATGCATAGTAGAGTACAATGGTACTGAGTGGAGTGTTGCAGAGCAGAGTGGCAGTGCAGAGTGATGACAGAGTGGAGTAGAGTCCAGTGGAGTAGAGTGGAGTGATGCACAGTACAGCGGCATAGAGTGCAGTGATGCAGAGTAGAGTGGTGTAGAGTGTATTGGCATTGAGTGCAGTACTGCAGAGTAGAGTGGTGCAGAGTTTGGTGACATAGAGTGCAATGGTGTAGTGTGGCATAGAGTGCAGTGGAATAGAGTACAGTGTAGAGTGCCGTGGCGTGGAGTGCAGTGATGTAGAGTTCAGTGATGTAGAGTGCCGTGACATAGATTGCAGTGACATAGATTGCAGTGACGTGGAGTGCAGTGACGTTGAGTGAAGTGACGTAGAGTGCAGTTTTGTAGACTCCAATGGCATAAAGTGCAGTGGTTTAAAGTAAAGTGCCGTAGAATGCAGTGGCATAGAGTGGAGTGGCACAGAAGGGAGCAGAGTGGTGTAGAGTGCAGTGGTAAATTGTTTTAAAGTAGAGTGGATTGGTGCAGGGTAGAGTGCAGTGGCGTTCAGTAGAGAGGGTCAGAGTGCAATTGCATAGAGGAAAGTGGTGTAGACTGCAGTGGGATTGAGTGCAGTGGTGCAGAGTAGATTAGAGTTGCATACAGTAGATTGGTATAGAGTGCAGGGACAAATAATTGAGTGTTACAGAGTAAAGTAAATAGGCATAGTGTGTTTTGGCATAGAGTGCAGTGTTGCAGAGTGGAGTTGTCCAGAGTAGATTGGAGTGGCCTACACGGAATGGTGTAGAGTGCAGTGGAGAAGAGTGCTGTGGTTTATCCTAGAGTGGTGTAGAGTGCATTGGCATAGAATAGAGAGGTACAGAGTAGAGTGGAGACGCTTAGAATAAAGTGGAGTAGAATGCAATGGCGCATAGTGCAATGGCATGGAGTGGTGCAGAGTAGAGTACAGTGGCATGGAGTAGTGCAGAGTAGAATGGATTAGTGTAGAGTGGGGTATGCATGGTGTGATAGAGCACTGCCTTTACAGCCAACACGTTTTCAATTGAAATGGCCATTACATTTGCACAGAAATACAGATTTTCTAATAAAACTATACAATGCACAAAACGATAATGTGTGGAAATGGCATCACCTAGTATAATTATTTTTTCATCATATTAAAGTATTTGTTTCCAACACACTTCAGAATTAACATAAAATGTGCTTCGATTGTATTGCTAATTCTGATACATTCTGAAATACTTGCACAGTTAATTTAAATGTTGTTGTGTGATGAACAAAAAGCTTTTCCTCCCCCTAGTATCCAGCAAGTTTGTCACATAGATCCTCTCACTTTGATATCACAGAAAGAAAAGTACAAACCAAGCTCCCTAGGAAGACAGAGCCTGACACATGACTTCTGGTGTTCAATTCACAGCAAATGTGACAAGATAAGAACAAGAGTCACAGGCATGTTTACAGAAAGGAGCACTCATGGAAGAATACAAGGCGAGTTGGTGTGATTTGGCTTTGTTCCTTGGGAGGGACGGACTCAAGCTGGATACCCTAAAATTAATAAAGCCAGAAAATGTGAGAAACAAACTACAAAGCCAATGATAAGCAAAGGGCAGAACGCATTTCCAATGACGCTTTCTGAATGTCCCCAAGATGTCTTTAGGTAAACAAACAGCTGCGCTGTCTGGTCGGCTTGGACCTCAAAATCTCAGGTTACCCCATGATTAGATTCCTGGGTGTCATCACTCCCAATGAACGTCGGCAGTCGTGCTTAAGTCAAAAGCCAAGGAGAAGAAAGTTTTAAAATTAGATCAAGAATAACGGGCACATGGTCGATGCCAAAAACAACGTGGAGTAGATCAACCACAACATCCAGCAAAACTCTTCCCGAGATGGATGAGAAAAGAAATGCTAGAAGGCAAGATAGTAGCACAGAAGTTTCGAAAAAGCCATGGGGATTAAATTACAGGGACACAAGCGGAGACCAATCGAGAAGCAGTGACACTGTAAAAACACAGAAAAGAGATAACAACAAGGATCCAGGGTAATGAAAGAAAGAAGCACAGAGAAAATTGAATACTGTAAATAAATACAATAATCTTTAAATCTAGAAAGGCCCTAAAGGTTCAAATTCGCCAATATATATTTTTAAACAAATGCATTTATACAGCTACTGGATTTAAAGGCTCAAGGAGTGCACCAAAATCTTAGATGTAATAGAACATATTTGATGTACTATTCGCCCCGTCACATCACAGACGTGACATCAAAGAAGGTGCCATCAGATTGCGTTTGGCTCTGAAAATAGGTCAGTAGGAGTGTTTCCACAGCTTGGATCCTTTAATGAAAGCAAGGGGAGTGGATGAAAACAAAACATACATGTGTGCGGGTACCTTACCTTCAAACTTGCAAGAACCAAAAAGCAACTGCAATTCCTGCTTACTTTTTAATCAACGCCTATGACATAGGTAAGTGGCCCTTGGAATTCTGATCATCATCCTCTTGCCGGCTCCAAGGGCATGAGGGTGTTCAACAAAGATCTACCTTGGGTTTAAAAACTGAATATGTGGCACATCCAAAAATAAAGGCCGCAGAGCAACAATATTGGAACCCCTGGTGAGCCCTACAGGAAAACCATTGTATTGTCATGCAATGTTATGGCCAAGCCTATGGGACTACATTAAGAACTGAACTATTATTATTATAACATTGGAGAAGATAAAAACAAAGGTTGCTCGTATGCACACTGTTAGAAAAACAAAACACATACTAAACAACATGTATTGTCGGAGGGTCTAAATGACAGAACTTTTTCTGTATGTGAATTTCTAATGAAATTTGGGGACATAATCATACAGTTTTTCATGTGAGTAAGCAGGCCTCACTCATGTAAATTTATGGGTAAATCAAACACCTAAGCCTGGAATAGGAATTCTCACAGAAAAAACATTTGTGATTTAGCCCCAGGCAACAAGGAGTAATTCACACCTCTGACAGGAATGCGTGGAGATCTTGGATCAGGCAATGTATCTTATCAGGTGAGTGTAGACTTTTCTACATCAATCCCTAAGGTCATCTGGGATCCCCTCAAACTGATGTGCTGTCATGCTGTGTGTTAAAGCTATTACTCTCGCTCCTGCATCATACTACCATGTTATCCCTGACAAAGTCTGTATGCACCCCCTCAGATTAGGCGAACGTCCAAAAATTAAAGTGATTCTCTTCCAGCCTAAAAAGTGCAAGAATTTACTCTTTCCAGTGACCTGGACCCTAAACAGTCAGTTTGTGGCCTCACGGTTCTGTACCTTTGCATATAGAGTTTTCAGTCAATACCTCTAATACCAAATGAAAATAAAACCTAGGAGTTTATCTGGGTAGTACCTACTTAAGCGGTCCTTTCTCTCAGACCAATCCTTAGAGAGAGTGGATACGCCTGGCCACCGGTAAACAATACAGTCAAGCTGGATTCAGGGGTTCTATCGCTACTTTTAACACAGCTCTCTCTACTGTGTTTTGCTAAAATAAGGCCACACCAGAGTGTCCACACTGGGTCAGGCGGGGCGGAAAAAGTGCCATTTATCTTGAGCGAAAGTATATATATAGAGTAGGTCAAAAAATCACTGTGCATGTAGTGAACGTGGCTAGGTAGCTAGCAAGGAAATTAAGACCCTCATTATAAATTCATTATTATCTCCTCGTGGACATACCTGGCTGCATTTAAATATAAAGGGGTATCTCCCCACAGGATACCTGGGATTATACATTTACCCCCAAAATGGGAATAACACACCCAAAATATAACTGATGCCACTGACATCTGTGTATGACCTGTAGGTTAAAGTTCATTGCCTAACAGGGTATGTTCAACATTTCATCCTTGTGCAGTACATGAATTTAGCATTTAAAAATTGGGTAATAGTAATAACTGTTATTGAGGGGTGGGCTTGGGGCTAGTCTTCCTTTTTGTCCTGCTACCAACAAAATCCAACTATTATCAGCCCTTCTAATATGTATTGCTCAACCTCTTCTTTCTTCCATATTTTTTCCATTAATTTTTAGGTCCAGTGTTAGCCACACACACACACTTATAAAGTCTTTGAGCACCCCACGTCAGCCATTAGCTAGCGTCACCAAGACTGACTGCATTCTGCTCTTTAACAAGGAGCACATCTACATACAGAGTAGTTCTGTTCAGTGACAAAGATAACCATGGTAATTTGTGCTTTATGAAATCAAAACAAATTTGTTTTCAGAGACTTTTTTTGTATTGGTGAGAGTCTAGCAGCCCTCCCCCGCCATAAAAAATGTTTTAGAAAAACCACAACAAAACAAAAAATAAGAGTCGACAAAGGCAAAACAGTGAAAGCGAACATCAGACCTACTGGCTCTGCCAAAGCTTCTTTTTAGAATGATGTCTTAATCTACTGCCCTCTGGCAAAGGTCACCACAACCACCTGCTCTGTGTGTGTGTTACTTCATTTTTGTTGTGTTATGTTATGTTATGTTATGTTATCCGGGGTCTTGTAGAGCACTCAGCTACTCAGGCAGAGTGTCCCGGGGCTATCAGACCCAACAACGATTCAGAAAAGGGGGTGGTGATGAGTCTGAATTAAGCAGACCACTCTTACCCAGTCCAAAGATCAGGGCTTGATCCATCACCGTTTTTTAGCTCACTGCACCATCCCAGCTCAGAACCTGGCTACATGCAAATTAGTCTGTCCCTGGCCCAGTGCATCATGGGAACAGGGCAGACCAGACTACCAAGCCAGTTCTTCACTGGAAAGGAGACAAGCTTCCGGGGACTGGTTTCTGGCATTTCAGCCGTCGTCGGCCCGGCTTGCTTGAATCCTGATGGTGCAGTGAGCTCATTGCACCATCAGGATTCAAGCAAGCCGGGCCGACGACGGCTGAAATGCCAGAAACCGGTCCCTGGTAGCTTGTTTCCTTCCCAGTGTAAGAATTGGCTTGGTAGTTTGGTTTGCCCTGTTCCCATTATGCACTGGGACAGGAACAGACTAATTTGCATATAGCCAGGTTCTGAGCTGGGATGGTGCAGTGAGCTAAAAAACGGTGTTGGATCTAGCCCTGATCTCTTGACTGGGTGAGAGTATTCTGCTTAATTCAGAAACTCTGTCCATCACCACCCCTTGTTGTTAAATATTTTGTCCACCCTAAGGGTGGAAGGGTATACTCAGATGTGAGTCCCTTGCTCATTGCACCATCAGGATTCAAGCAAGCCGGGCCGACGACGGCTGAAATGCCAGAAACCGGTCCCCGGTAGCTTGTTTCCTTCCCAGTGTAAGAATTGGCTTGGTAGTTTGGTTTGCCCTGTTCCCATCATGCACTGGGACAGGAACAGACTAATTTGCATATAGCCAGGTTCTGTGCTGGGATGGTGCAGTGAGCTAAAAAACGGTGTTGGATCTAGCCCTGATCTCTTGACTGGGTGAGAGTATTCTGCTTAATTCAGAAACTCTGTCCATCACCACCCCTTGTTGTTAAATATTTTGTCCACCCTAAGGGTGGAAGGGTATACTCAGATGTGAGTCCCTTGCTCATTGCACCATCAGGATTCAAGCAAGCCAGACCGACGATGGCTGAAATGCCAGAAACCGGTCCCCGGTAGCTTGTTTCCTTCCCAGCGTAAGAATTGGCTTGGTAGTTTGGTTTGCCCTGTTCCCGTCATGCACTGGGACAGGAACAGACTAATTTGCATATAGCCAGGTTCTGAGCTGGGATGGTACAGTGAGCTAAAAAACGGTGTTGGATCTAGCCCTGATCTCTTGACTGGGTGAGAGTATTCTGCTTAATTCAGAAACTCTGTCCATCACCACCCCTTTTTGTTAAATATTTTGTCCACCCTAAGCGTGGAAGGGTATACTCGGATGTGAGTCCCTTGCTCATTGCACCATCAGGATTCAAGCAAGCCGGGCCGACGACGGCTGAAATTCCAGAAACCGGTCCCCGGTAGCTTGTTTCCTTCCCAGTGTTGTTGAAAGTAAAAATGGTCAGGCGGTTGAGTCAATGTCTCTCAAGTATTGTGCCCGGCGTTAAACGCCTCTAATACCATACAAGGGTTATCAAACAAAGAGGCAGGCGCTGGAGGCAGGAAGACAGGAAACAAGTTTTATTCGGACGGAGCAGAACACATCAGATCGGACAACAAGGTATCGTTTCGAGGTGCTCTAAGAGCCTCTCTGAGGCCTGGCCTCTTATACACTGGTTTTATGGCATGTGACCACTCTTTATTACAATAAAGACATTGTGAAGTAAGGAAAAGAGATCCCCGGAACCCCCCGTTTCCGGCCCATTCCAACACGTGGCTACAGTAGAGGTCCTCACCCCACATACAATAGGAGGGGGCTATCACGCAGCTGGGTGTTCCGCCGATTCCTTAGAATGTGTGCGCCTGATCGGATCTCAGGGGGTGGGGAGGCCATGATCAATAGTAGCTCCTTTGAAGAGGGGCGACTTCATATAGTAGGGGTCAATAAACTGTATCCTCCGGCTAGGTGATGGCCTGGGATCCGTGCAGACAATCGGGCTCAGAGGAAGGGGTCATCAAAGGAGAGATATTCATGAAAGGAAGGATCGGTGTGGACAATCGAGCGTAGAGGAAGGGTTTATCAAAAGAGGGGTATTCATGGAAGGAAAGGAGGTGTTGGTCAGGCGCGGGGTGTGACTCCCAGGGACAGAGTCACGCGGAAGGAGAGGGTTTATGACTTGTGCATGTGAGAGCGGGGGCATCCAGGGTGTGTGGGGGATGCTTGCAGGGTCAGGGGAGTGCGCTAACGATCGATCGTGAACAGGGAGACCATGGTACCTAAAATGGCTGCCGTGCATATTCGTACGTGAGTCTGAGGAATGGGCAAGATGGCGCAGATGATGTTCAGTTCGCAAACTAAAATTCCACAGTGTAAGAATTGGCTTGGTAGTTTGGTTTGCCCTGTTCCCATCATGCACTGGGACAGGAACAGACTAATTTGCATATAGCCAGGTTCTGAGCTGGGATGGTGCAGTGAGCTAAAAAACGGTGTTGGATCTAGCCCTGATCTCTTGACTGGGTGAGAGTATTCTGCTTAATTCAGAAACTCTGTCCATCACCACCCCTTGTTGTTAAATATTTTGTCCACCCTAAGCGTGGAAGGGTATACTCAGATGTGAGTCCCTTGCTCATTGCACCATCAGGATTCAAGCAAGCCGGGCCGACGACGGCTGAAATGCCAGAAACCGGTCCCCGGTAGCTTGTTTCCTTCCCAGTGTAAGAATTGGCTTGGTAGTTTGGTTTGCCCTGTTCCCATCATGCACTGGGACAGGAACAGACTAATTTGCATATAGCCAGGTTCTGAGCTGGGATGGTGCAGTGAGCTAAAAAACAGTGTTGGATCTAGCCCTGATCTCTGACTGGGTGAGAGTATTCTGCTTAATTCAGAAACTCTGTCCATCACCACCCCTTGTTGTTAAATATCAGACCCAACAAGGCACAGAACGAGGAACCAGATGGACTTTATTGACAAAACAGCCAGGTTATGAGCTCTTTTCTAAATGACAGCAGGTTGTCGATCTTCCTTAGTGACAGTGGCAGAGCATTCCAAGCCTTGGCGCAAGGTATCTAAAGGAGCGACCTCCAATCCGAGCACGCCTGATAGCCGGGGTCGTGGCCAGCGACAGTGAAGCTGAGCGCAAGGCTCTAGCCGGATGGTGAAAGCTGATCCTGTGCCTTAAGTAGCGGGCACCCTTGCCATGCAAGGCCTTGAACGCAATTGTAAGGGTCTTAAAAGCATTGCGTTTTCTATGGGCAGCCAGTGAAGAGATTTCAGAAGCCCCGCGGCGTGGGATTTCCGGTTAAGACCGAAAATTGCCCACGCCGCAGAATTCTGCACCACCTGCAAGCGAGACAGAAGATTCTTTACCACAGGATCGACAACATTCTATCAAGGAGATCACTTTGAAGAAACTCTTCAACCCTAAGTGCAAGGTATATAGATTGTAAATTTTACAGGACATTATTTTTTGAGTTGGAATTCATTTTGGTTCAAGAGGGCTACATAATTGACTACATTTTAAAATACTAATGTTATATTAAATATCTTTAGGGGGATGTGATGTTCAGAGGTGTACAAAATGTATGGTGAGTGGGTGTATAAAGTAATCTTTACTAAATTTAAATCTAAAAAGAATGGAGTTGTGAATCCTGATTTCTTGTTCTATATTTTTAAAGTATCAAAGTAGATACTACTTCAGAATAAGAAAGTTAGCAAACCATACTTCAGAACTTGGTGAGTCCATCATGGACCCGCCTTCTCTTGAGAACGTCTTGATATACCCACCTCTCGTCCCTTGAGAATTTTTGAACTCCTTTATATACCTGCCTCCCCTCCTCCCTTAAGAACTTCCTGACCCCTTCATATACCTGCCTCCACCCTCAGCATCATTGCAAATACCTGGCATATTTTGTCCTTTGTCTCCCTTCCTTTGGCTTCATAAGCATCCATTGATTGGGAAACGCAAAACCTAGTCTGTCTTTAGACCCTCCCTTAATTAATACATGCCCCTTCTTCTCTTATACTTCCTGGAACTGCAGTGGCTTCAATAGCTCAATTGTGAGAGAAGGAAAACCTAGTGGTGAATATAAAAAGATAGGCATCGTCTCTCACAGTTGTACCTCTAGGTGGGTGAGGAAAGGCCAACTGGGACCAGTGGCATTACATTTATGGAACTCATTTAAATGGTCAGTGGCTATTCCGAAAATATGGCACGGATCCGTCTAGTGCAGATCTATGTTGGACACCTGCCAGACGATATACTTAAAAAATATAGAACAAGAAATCAGGATTCACAACTCCATTCTTTTTAGATTTAAATTTAGTCAAGATTACTTTATACACCCACTCAGCATACATTTTGTACACCTCTGAACATCACAGAGATTGCAGCACCTGGAACTTCCTAGGACTCCAGATCCTATGGAAGAAGCAACAACGGTTGTCTTCTGCTAAAAATAAAAACCAGTCCAATCTCATCACCTGTTTAGATAAAGGTATCAATGAAAATCTTGACAAGCTGTGCCTTTCTATGGGTTGGAGCACCAGTTCACACAAAGCATGTGCAATTATGCAGTTTCAAGTATAATGAACAGTGACGGTGATGCACTACAGGGGACTAGTGAGAACAGACACAAATGTGTATTGTTCTTCATAGAGCAACTGCAAAAACATACATTTTTGGCGGACTCGTGTTCAGTGCTAAATCTGAGCTGGTGTTTGCAGGTGGGGACAACTGGCACTCATCTTTGGGGGCCGCCGCTTATTTTTCTTCATCAGATTTTGAACCACAGCAAGAGGGAGAAAAAAACAAACGGTGGAAAGAAGGCGAAAGAAACCATGACGAAATAAAAACGAAATAAAAACTACAGAAGAGAAATAAAGGGGCAGGAAATGCGTGGAAGTGTTTAATTCGTGAAATATTTAGTGTTGGTGCCCGAAGCTCTTCGCAGAAGCCCGCGGCCATAGCATTTAAATATTGGCATGCGGAATAACAAGGCTGCATAGCCTTAAAACACTTGATGATTTTTAATTTAGTACTATACACAGCCTGTCTCTTTATCTCACTCTTACAGATGTCTGCTTACCCGCTTGTGAAGGTTTTTTCTTCTCCTCATCCACCATTCGGCTTTGTGTTGTCCTTCTCTTGCTCTTGGTTAATTTTGGAAAAAAGACAAATAAGAGCTGGTCCCCTAAAATGAGTGCGGGTGGACATCATTGGCTCAAATTAAGCAGTGATGTGGTAATGCACTGAAGAGGCATGAGGTGAAATACTGTGTACTTAGCCTGTGGGTATTCGGCACCCTGACATTCAACAGCGTGTGCCGCAGCGTCTAAATGTAAATGTACAGGAATTTATATAGCGCAAATCACCAACCGGTCTCTAAGCGCTTGCTTAGGGAACCCGTCCTGGTATTCCCCTGTGAGATAACCCCAGCAGGGTATTCGCAAGGTGAAAGCCATGCATCCCGCCGCGAGGGGACGTTGTGGAGATTAAGCAAGCTATTGCCCAGAGTCGCAGAGTGTGAACCCGTGAATCGAGTAGGCACCGGAGCGAGAATTGTCGAGTCCATGGACATTTTAGGACTCAAGACCCCACCGAGCCGGGAATTGAACCCTGGTCCCGGGCTGAACTCTGCTTCCAGGTCTGCCTCCTCTAACCTGTGAGCAACACTTCTCCACTAGCAAAACTTAGGACACTCGCCCTTCTTCTATTACAAACTAAACACTGCTCGTGTTGTAGACCAGGCAGTACTGAAACAAGGGATTTCAGGGGAACAAGGCAAGGACACTCTATCATATATGCCAACAGATTAGATTCAGTCATGAGGTCCACTCCTGATTATTTTTTAAGTCCAAAATGGCTTTATTTTAGCTGCCTCTCACCTAAATTTCAATGTTAGCCAATGGGAAAATTAATTTTCCCCAATATCACTCTTTTGAAATGTTGGCATGTATGCTCTGTCTGTAGGTGGCAACCAGAGTAAAACATTTTTACAGACAGATCGTGTGTGTGTAAAAACTCATGGTTCGTAAATCTGCTGCTTACAACCACTAATGGCTTGCAAACTATCGCCACTGCACTCATTTTTATAGCGCTAGCTATTTTTATAGCGCTAGCTACCTATGACGATGCGTCGAAGCGCTTCTCCAGCTAGCAACAAGCTACTCAGGAACCCAAAAAGAATTAATGGTAAATTAGTATAGGGAGATATGAAATTAATTTGAGCGGTGGACAGGGTCGGATTGGTAACGCGGGCACTCGGGAAATGGTTGAAAAGGGCTGGTAGCCGAGTTCTAGCTGTGGGCTGCTTTTTTGGGCAGCATAGGGGGCTGTCTGTGCTGCTAGGATGCCGCCAGCGGCCTAGTGGGTGCCTGAGCGGCCTTTCTAGAGGCTGATGGGCAGAGGTATCACGCCCTTTCTCTCGTTGGGCTGGCCATTAATGTATGCTGATCAAGTGGGGGTAGGGGCCCTGAGCAGAAGTGGTCTCACTTGCATTCAAGTGAGTCACAGCAGTGTGTACTAATCTGTGCATTTAAAAAAAATCTACGTGAAGTTAATAAAACATGGCCAACCCCCCTTTCTTTTCATAAAACTTCGCTGAAGCAGTGTTTTGCGGAAAAGCAATACGCAAGCGTGTGCCATTTTTTTTTTGTGTGCCAGGCCGATTTTTGATCCCAATCCAACCCTGGCAGTGGATGTTTGCGGGCCTGCCAAGTATCACGCATCAGACGTGACTAAGGCATTTCTGTGTGGTGGAGCACCAGTTCACACAAAACATGCGAAATTATGCAGTTTCAAGTATAATGAACAGTGACAGTATCATCAATTCTTCTCTAGCAACAGCAAGTATCCCAGAGGACTGGAAACTTGCAGCTGTCAAGCCACTCCAAAAAAAGGCCCTGGCCGATCCTACTACCCTTTCCAACCTGCGCCCGATCTCTCTGCTACCCATCTTATCTAAGCTGACTGAAAAGTTTGTCAATAGCCAACTGACAAACTTTTTGGAGAAGAATAACGTTCTCCATCCGAATCAGTCCGGCTTTCGGTCAGAACACTCTACCGAATCAGCTTTACTATACTCTGCTGAAACCTTAAGAGCAGCAATGGATCGGGGAAAACAGGCTGTCCTTATCCTTCTTGACCTGTCGGCAGCCTTCGATACCGTGTCCCATAACATCTTACTGGACCGGTTGGCTGCCGCAGGTGTGGGAGGACAGGTGTTGACTTGGTGTAGGAACTTCCTTACAAACAGACGCCAAATAACAGTGCTTGGCCCATATCAGTCTGAGGCTAAAAACGTCAGCTCAGGGGTGCCACAGGGCTCCAGTTTGAGCCTTGTTCTTTTCAATCTATATATGGCACCCCTGATGAACTTGATCGAGTCATTCAGGATCAGTTCTATTTCATACGCTGACGACACCCAACTGATTTTGGTGCTGGATAAGGAACAACCAGGTGCCGAGGAAGACCTTAGGAACTGTCTTGCAGCTACATTCAAGTGGATGAATAACAACCATCTAAAGTGCAACGCCGGAAAAACGGAAATTTTACCCATAGGGATCAATAATCCTTTTTCCCCCACAGTATGCTGGCCATCGGATGCAGAAGCTCCACCTAATACAATTGCATCCGCCCGTAACCTAGGCATAAAGTTTGACAACTGCCTATCCTTCAAACCTCAGGCTGTAGCAGTAGCAGGTATGTGCTTCCAAATTATGAAAGCACTTAGGAAATTTTTTGACCTCCTTCCTCTCTCGGCGAGGAAAACAGGCGCAGTGGCCTTAATAAATTCTAGGCTGGATTACTGCAATGGACTCTATGCTGGAGCAAACAAAACCGTGCTCCACAAATTGCAGATGATCCAAAACGCGGCTGCCCGCCTCGTACTGCGTCTGCCCCGTAGATCATCTGCCTCTGCAGCTCTAAATATCTTACACTGGCTGCCAATAGGAAAGAGAATTCTGTTTAAACTTCTCTTGATTACTTTTAGGGCCTTCCATCAACGTGGCCCGACCTATTTACGTAGGGGGTTCAAAAGATACTACCCAGCACGCTGCCTAAGATCCGCTAGTCAGAACTTACTTACCATTCCCCGTTTTAAACTGGCTACAAAGGGTGGCAAATCCATCTTTGTACTGGGAACCAAGGCCTGGAACAAACTCCCCCTTTCCTTGCGGTCTTTCTCCCAAGAAGCCCCTTTT
Source organism: Lissotriton vulgaris (assembly GCF_964263255.1). Lineage (NCBI taxonomy): Eukaryota > Metazoa > Chordata > Amphibia > Caudata > Salamandridae > Lissotriton > Lissotriton vulgaris. Next base: position 246,666,442 of record NC_141689.1, on the reverse strand, counting down.
AGGAAGGCATTGAAAACTTGGATTTTCTCCATGTCTGACTCTCTGTGTAGAACCCTAGTGTAGTGGCTGTGTTTAAGAAACTGGACTTCTTTCCCTATCCAACTCTTCCACCTGGGTTGTGTAAGCGCCAAGATACTCCTTGGAGTGGTAGTAGCGCTCTATAAATGCCCACTACATTACATTACATTACATTGACGGGTGATGCACTACAGGGGACTAGTGAGAACAGACACAAATGCTTATTGTTCTTCATAGAGCAACAGGAAAACATACATTTTTGGCGGACTCATGTTCAGTGCTAAATCTGAGCTGGTGGTTGCAGGTGGAGACAACCAGCACTCATCTTTGGGGGCCGCCGCTTATTTTTCTTCATCAGATTTTGAACCACAGCAAGAGGGAGAAAAAAACAAACGGTGGAAAGAAAGCGAAAGAGGGAAGATCAGTGACAAAGGAAGAAACCATGGACGAAATAAGAAACTACAGTAGAGAAAAAAGGGGCAGGGAATGCGTGGAAGTGTTTAATTTGTGAAAATTTGTGAAATGTTGAGTGTTGGTGCCCGAAGCTCTTCGCAGAAGACCGCGGCCATTGCATTTAAATATTGGCATGGGGAATAACAAGGCTGAGTAGCGTTAAAACACTTGATGCTTTTTAATTTAGTACTATACACAGCCTGTCTCTTTATCTCACTCTTACAGATGTCTGATTTCAGCCCTTGTGAAGGTTTTTTCTTCTCCTCATCCACCATTCTGCTTTGTATTGTCCTTCTCTTGCTCTTGGTTAATTTTGGAAAAAGACAAATAAGAGCTGGTCCCCTAAAATGAGTGCGGGTGGACCCCATTGGCTCAAATTAAGCACTGATGTGGTAATGCACTGAAGAGGCATGAGGTGAAATGCTGTGTACTTAGCCTGTGGGTATTCGGCTCCCTGGCATTCAACAGCGTGTGCCGCAGCGTCTAAGCAAAACTTAGGACACTCGCCCTTCTTTTTTTACAAACTAAACACTGCTCGTGTTGTAGACCAGGCAGTACTGAAACAAGGGATTACAGGGGAACAAGGCAGGGACACTCTATCATATATGCCAACAGATCAGATTCAGTTATGTGGTCCACTCCTGATTATTTTTTTAAGCCCAAAATGGCTTTATTTTAGCTGCCTCTCACCTACATTTCAATGTTAGCCAATGGGAAAATTAATTTCCCCCAATATCACTCTTTTAAAATGTTGGCATGTATGCTCTGTCTGTAGGTGGCACCCAGAGTAAAACATTTTTACAGACAGATCGTGTGTGTGTAAAAACTCCAGGTTCGTAAATCTGCTGCTTACACCCACTAATGGCTTGCAAACCATCGCCACTGCACTCATTTTTATAGCGCTTGCTACCTATGACGATGCGTCAAAGCGCTTCTCCAGCTAGCAACAAGCTACTCAGAAACCCAAAAAGGATTAATGGTAAATTAGTATAGGGAGATATGAAATTAATTTGAGCGGTGGACAAGGTGGGATTGTTAACGCGGGCACTCGGGAAATGGTTGAAGGGCTGGTAGCCAAGTTCTAGCTGTGGGCTGCTTTTTTGGGCAGCCTGGGGGCTGTCTGTGCTGCTAGGATGCCGCCAGCGGCACAGTGGGTGCCTGAGCGGTCTTTCTAGAGGCTGATGGGGGGAGGTATCACTCCCTTTCTTTCGTTGGGCTGGCCCATTAATGTATACTGATCGAGTGGGGGCAGGGGCCCTGAGCAGAAGTGGTCTCACTTGCATTCAAGTGTCTCACAGCAGTGTGAACTAATCTGTGCATTTAAAAAAAATCTAAGTGAAGTTAATAAAACATGGCCCAACCCCCCTTTCTTTTCATAAAACTTTGCTGAAGCAGTGTATTGCGGAAAAGCAATACGCAAGTGTGGGCCACTTTTTTTTAGTGTGCCCGGGCCGATTTTTTATCCAATCCAACCCTGGCTATGGACGTTTGCAGGCCTGCCAAGTATCACGCATCAGACGTGACTAACGCATTTCTGTGTAGTGCTCCGCAATGTCATGCATTTTAATGCAACTGTCTTTCTCCTGTACCAGCTCACAAGTAACTAGCGTGGTCGCCATGTCAGGCTGCTAGCGCGCACTCTTGTGACACTTGCATCCGGCCGACTCTGCTCAGTGCTGCCAGCTGCTCCCTGCAGACTTGCCGGCCCGGGCGCTGCCACTGTCAGGCTCAGTAACACTAAACAGTATAGTAATCTTGTGCATTGTCTGTGCTGCTACAATGTATCAAATAGCCTGGCCTGCAGCTGAAATTCCTACCCGCGGCGGAGTCACTGGCACTCACTGCAGCCAGGCCTGAAGTCACCGTGCCGGAGGCAGTCCTGTGCCCAAAACCGAGACACCCAGGCGGGGTCTGCCCTGAGCCGTGGCAGTTTGCATGAGTGGCTGTGGCAGGCACAGTTATCGGGGGTTGGCATGCAAGTGTTGCTGTTTGTGGCAACTTGAACTGGAACCACCCCTAGTCAGTGACCTTTCCTACCTATGGCGCCCTGAGGCTCTCACAGGTCAACCCCCGGGTTGCGACTGTGGCTGCTTTATCTGATCCTAGCTACTGATGTGAAATTTAGCCCAGGCCGGCCGCATTGGCGTCACGTGATGGGCGCAACAATAATCGCACAATGGGGTCCATGTTCTTTGCCTACAGGAAGTAGTCACTGAGTGAGGGGCGAGCGGCAGTTATGTTTCTTTGCACGCCACTGCAATGTGCTGCCAGTTTTTGTGCCTCACAGTGCCATGCTGCAAGAATCGTCTCAGCGGCTCTCTGGTCTGTGAGTATTATTCATGGCTGACTTGTTCTTCTTGATTTATGTATTAGTAGCGTTCATTTAATTTAGCAGTCTGCAAGCAGACCTCACCCGCTCAAATCGGACTCGGTGCCAGACTCAGTGCCGAGACGGACCGGGCTCAGCTGACTTACTGTTATGATTAGCAGCTGAGTTGCCCCTCTGCGCCACTGGTGCCGTCTGTAATGTGGCCTGTAGTTACTTGCATCTTTATCTGATCCTAGCTACTGAAGCGAAATTTAGCCCAGGCCGGCCGCATTGGCGTCACATGATGGGCGCAACAATAATCACACAATGGGGTTCATGTGCTTTGCCCACAGGAAGTAGTCACTGAGTGAGGGGCGAGCGGCATTTATGTTTCTTTGTGCGCCACTGCAATGTGCTGCCAGTTTTTGTGCCTCACAGTGCCATGCTGCAAGATTCGTCTCAGCTTCTCTCCGGTCTGTGAGTATTATTCATGGCTGACTTGTTCTTCTTGATTTATGTATTAGTAGCGTTCATTTAATTTAGCAGTCTGCAAGCAGACCTCACCCGCTCACATCGGACTGCCGAGACGGACCGGGCTCAGCTGACTTACTGTTATGATTAGCAGCTGAATTGCCCCTCTGCGCCACTGGTGCAGTCTGTAATGTGGCCTGTAGTTATTTGCATCAGTAAAATAAATAAATCCAGGATGGCACTGTCCCTGTTGCTGAGTGTTTTTCCATCAATTCAGGTGGTACCCCAGTGTCACTCCAGGGACCTTTCGGCAGCAGGGCTTTGGGCATTCTGAATGCAGGAGAATCATTGTGAATGCGCACAGGCTTGACCTGTGTGGAGTTTTTAGGTCTTGTAGAGGCGTGGGCTTCAGCAGCGAAGCTGATCTGGCCACGCCCTGCGAGCGATTTTGTTCTAAAATGGGTCCTGTAAGCCCCGCCCCTCCTTTCCATTGGGTAGCGTCAGCGTTCATTATAAATGCTGGCTTCCCATTGGAAAAGAGGGGTTTTGGGTGCCACCTTGTCCGCTTTTCTCACTGCCCCTCCGGACAATGTAGCCTGTTTTGTGGCAGGCGTAAAAGAGTATTTTTATCTGCTTGTTTATTTAACAAGCAGATAAGAACATTCTTTCAGGCACGGAGAGCGGAGGCGCAGGGGGCACGGGAGTGCAGCTCTCCCCCCAACCACCCTGGCCATTCCCTCCCTTATCTCTGCTGCTGGATTGGTTGGTGCCCTTATGGGAATCCTCCTGCAGCTGCAGCCGCCACATTCCTCTGTGCAGGTCAGCAGAGCCCATCACCGCAGTGAGAGCATCACCAGTGTCTATAAAGACATATCAATTTGAATAGAAAGCCATGGATTTCTTTCTGTGTGACTCATCGCCCTAATGATCTCGGATTGCTTTGACATTTTCTTCCACTGTCTCAGTGGCCCCGTGTGTGTCAGAAGAGCCCATCTCCCAGCAATCTGCAGCCTCGCCGCAAAAGGCAGCCCCTCGGAGGCGGGAGGGGGCGAGCCGCAGAGCTATCATTGTTTGTTATCACCTGCCTGCTGTCTCCGAGAATTTACAGCGTGTTTCAGAGGGAGAGGGCTGTTCACGTAAACAAACTCCCGTGGTTTACAACAAACCCTCGACAAGGCAAGCAAGTGAGACTCTGCAGAGGCTGAAATGCTCCGCCGGCTGCCGAAGACGGACTAGCTAGAGGGGAGGTGACCACGGGATGTATGTCGATACGACGCATACCGTTACAACGCGGTATGTTACAACGTGGTTTTAACAACGCAAGTCATTATGTCGACTTGCACTGGGGGGTGCTGGATTTAGGAATAGTGCAAATTACTATTCCAACTCCAGCCTACGTACAGTAGGGAAGGTGTTGGAATAGTAATTCACACTATTCCTTAGTCTAGAGCGCCCTCCAGTGCAAGTCGACATAATGACTTGCGTTGTTAAAACCACGTTGTTACATACCGCGTTGTAACGGTTGCGTGGTAAAGGATGTTTCCCGTGACCACGTGCTCATATAATAATCTACTTGTCTAAAGCACCCGCTCTCTGGAGGGTTAAAATACGAGCCCTGAAGAGACTGCAGTTAAAGGGAGAGGATGGGGACTTTGGCGCTGGGGAACCAGATTCCCGCCTCGGCATCGGTTCAACATTCTGTGATTCTGGGAAAATCACTTAATCTCCCTGTGCCTATCAAAAAATGAATGTGTCCTTGTCTAACGTAACTGGTGCTCTTGTAAAGCGCTCTAATACGTTCGGGTCGAGTTTGCGCTATGGAAAACTGTTTTTAAAAAAAAAAGAGTTGATTCTGCTGTTTGAGGCCAAGGCAAATGACACTAAAGTAATGAGACAAGCTCACACTAAAAGGTGCTGACTATAATTATTTTTTATATAGCTCTACCTAGAACGCGTCTGGCGCTTCTAAGCACACTACATCACAAATCTCGTGCAGATGGTGAGTCTGAACTGGCCAGGTAGAACTTGTAATTTCAAGATGTCAGCAGCGAGTGTTAATTCAAGAATCACTTTTCCGGTTCTAAAGATGCGGCCAAAGCCAGGGCTGCTTTCATAATACCTTAATTTGTGTCGGCAGCCACTTCACTGGAGTGAGAGCGAATGCCACCTAAGGCCTAGTATTGGATGGAAGGTTGTTTTCTCCTGATAAAGGAATCTGAGTGGAATTCAAAATGTCCATGATAATGCGTCGGCCTGGCTGGATGAAAGTTCAGGGGCAGATTCTCAAAGAGTTTGGAATGTACTTTCCTTGGGTTACTCTCTATGCTTGGAGAACATTTCCAACTATCTTGAAATTCAAAAGAAAATCAAAGAGCAGCCATGAAAATCTGTAAGAGGCACCGTTTTCCAATCCAAGGATGCTCGTATAATGTAAATAATTACGGCTACCAAAATGTAGAAAGTCTATATTTATACATAGGCATGAACGTTTTTGCAAGGTTTACATTTTTCGCTGCTTCTCCAATGGGATTTTTCCCCCCTGCCTATAACCTCCTTACTCTACACCCTTACAGTGGCTCCTCCCTCGTCTTACCCACTGAGAAAACAGATTTACTCCTGCCTTTTTAGGTCTCGCTGAGGGAACGCACATGCGTTGCTCTGGGAGAGTATATCTATCTTCTCATCTATCTATCGCCCTCACTCTATCTATCTATCTATCTATCGCCCTCACTCTATCTATCGCCCTCACTCTATTTATCTATCACCCTCACTCTATCTATCGCCCTCACTCGATCTATTGCCCTCACTCTATCTATCTATCGCCCTCACTCTATCTATCTATCGCACTCACTCTATCTATCACCCTCACTCTATCTATCTATTGCACTCACTTTATCTGTCTATCTATCGTCCTAACTCTATCTATCGCCCTCACTCTATCTATCTATCGCCCTCACTCTATCTATTTATCGTTCTCACTCTATCTATCGCCCTCACTCTATCTATCTATCTATCTATCTATCTATCTATCTATCTATCTATCTATCTATCTATCTATCTATCTATCTATCTCCCTCACTCTATCCATCTCTCTATCTATCACCCTCACTCTATCTATCTCTCTATCTATCTATCGCCCTCACTCTATCTATTGCCCTCACTATCTCTCTACCTGTCTATCTACCTACCTATCTATTTCCCTCACTCTATCTATCTATCTATCTATCTATCTATCTATCTATCTATCTATCTATCACCCTCACTCTATCTATCTATCTATCTATCACCCTCACTCTATCTATCTCTCTATCTATCACCCTCACTCTATCTACTATCTATCGCCCTCACTATATCCATCACCCTCACTCTATCTCTCTACCTGTCTCTCTATCTATCTATCTATCTATCTATCTATCTATCTATCTATCTATCTATCTATTGCCCTCACTCTATCTATCGCCCTCACTCTATCTATCTATCGCCTTCACTCTATCTATCTATCGCCCTCTATCTATCGCCCTTACTCTATCTATCTATCACCCTCACTCTATCTATCTCTCTAACTAGCTATCGCCCTCACTCTATCTATCGCCCTCACTCTATCTATCTATCGCCCTCACTCAATCTATCCCCCTCACTCTATCTATCGCAGTCACTTTATCTATCTATCACCCTCACTCTATCACCCTTATTCTATCTATCCATCGCCCTCACTCGATCTATCTATCGCCCTCACTCTATCTATCTATCGCCCTCACTCTATCTATCTCTCTATCTATCCCCCTCACTCTATCTATCTATCGCCCTCACTCTATTGCCAACATTCCATCTATCACCCTCACTCTATCTATCGCCATCACTCTATCTATCTATCGCCCTCACTCTATCTATCGCCCTCACTCTATCTATCTATCGCCCTCACTCTATCTATCTCTCTATCTATCCCCTCACTCTATCTATCGCCCTCACTCTATCGCCATCATTCCATCTATCACCCTCACTCTACCTATCGCCATCACTCTATCTATCGCCCTCTATCTATCTATCGCCCTCACTCTATCTATCTATCGCCCTCACTCTATCTATCTATCTATCTATCTATCTATCTATCTATCTATCTATCTATCTATCTCTCTATCTATATCTATCTATCTATTTATCGCCCTCACTCTATCTATCTATCGCTCTCACTCTATCTCTCTATCTATCTATCCCCCTCTTTCTATCGCCATCACTCTATCTATCTATCACCCTCACTATCTATCACCATCACTCTATCTATCTATCGCCCTCACTCTATCTATCTGTCTATCTATCTATCTCCCTCACTCTATCTATCTATTGCCCTCGCTCTATCTATCTATTGCCCTCACTGTATCTATCTATCGCCCTCACTCTATCTATCGCCCTCACTCTATCTATCGCCCTCACTCTATCTATCTATCGCCCTCACTCTAACTATCTATCGCCCTCACTCTAACTATCTATCGCCCTCACTCTATCTATTGCCCTTACTCTATCTATCTATCGCCCTCACTCTATCTATCTATCTATCTATCTATCTATCTATCTATCTATCTATCTATCTATCTATCTATCTATTGCCATCACTCTATCTATCTATCTATCTATCTATCTATCTATCTATCTATCTATCTATCTATCGCCCTCACTCTATCTATCTATCTATCTAGCTATCTATCGCCCTCACTCTATCGCCCTCTATCTATCGCCCTCACTCTATCTATCTATCGCCCTCACTCTATCTATCTATTGCCCTCTATCTAGCTATCGCCCTCACTTTATTATCTATCTATCGCCCTCACTTTATCTGTCTATCTATCTATCGCTCTCACTCTATCTATCACACTCACTCTATCGCCATCACTCTATCTATCTATCTATCTATCTATCTATCTATCTATCTATCTATCTATCTATCTATCTATCTATGTATCTATCTATGTATCTTTCTATCTATCAGGGGCATCACAACATCACTATGCGCTACCACAGCATCACTGAACGCCACAGCATCACTCGTCGCCACCATTCAACAACAACTATTTCAAATATGTTCTCTCAATGTTTCAAGCTTTATAACAAATGTCACAAAAAGATGTTAATATTTCACTTCTGTTCTTGGATTTTCATCACAATAAAATACACTGAGCATAATCTTCACAAAAGTTATTTACAAAAGTTTAAGCTATTGCCATTATAAATTACAATAACTTTAAATTAAGTATTAATTATTTTTAAAAACTAAAAGCGATTGTTATTTGTAATATCAATACATCTAAGTCACGTTAATACAACACATATTGCATTACAAATGCTATAGGTGTCAGTGCAAGATGGCGTCAGTGCAAGATGGCGTCAGTAGGAGCGGTCGCTGACTGAGCTCTCCCCTACCCCTGGAAGCTCTGCGTGAGAGCATAGGAGAATCAAGGGAGAAATAAAGTGAAATAAGTGAAATAATTCGGAGCAGACTGGAATAGCTTTTTCCTCGAGCACGGAGTAGCGGATGACTTGCTTGGAGAACTAATGAAGGGGAACATTGCCAAAAACATTGCCAAAAAAGGAAGCTCATCCATTATGATTCAGCCGCAGCTACTGTGTGAAGCTGTGTGATGCTGTGTGGAGGTAATTGGACCAACGCAATTATCGGCATCCTATTGAGGAGGGAAAGCTACAGACTTGTAGACATCATCGACTGCCTCGCTCCTTCAAAGTTATTTGCTGCTTCCTCTTGTTAATTAATGTTCAGCAACTGCAAGTACACTGTCTTATGGGTCTGCACGACTGAAGTTGAAAGGTGAGGAGCGGGCGTAGGGTGGTGGCAAAATTTTTGTGGATTTCTATGATGGATCTCTGACGGCTGCAATAGCGCTGATTTACCCGGCCTCTCATCAAGGCATTAGTACTGGCAGCTGGGTGCTCGAGAGGGGGAGACCTGGGGCTTTGAGCTCAGCGACGTGTCAGGCAGAATTAAACCATTTGAGTAAACACAGAGCTACAAATAATAAACTCAGCGAAAACGTGTGAAAACGCTAAAAATAAAAAAGACATTTACCTCTGCTCTGCTCTACTGCTCTGTTGAGGTCAGCTGGGAGCCCGGAAGGGGTCTGATCTCTGTCACGGTCTCGTCTGCCAATCACTTGGTTGGAGGCTGACAGTGGCTATTTGTGCTTAGGAAACTTTAAAAAAACGGACTTTGTTCTTAAAGCCCCATATCCACATTTTTTTCTTCTCAGGAAACTAAAAAAAAAACGGACTTTATTCTTAAAGCCCCACATCCACATAATTTTTTCTCTCACTCTATAATGAGAGAAGAGCCTCGATGGAAATTCCAAAAACACCTTTATAGGCATCTAAACATTGCTGTCCAAAAGCGGCTGGGTGGGAAGAAGATTAAATTCGATCTACCACGCGCTAAAGGGACCATAGAGGTAACAGTAACAGTCATAGCGACCCAGGGAGCTGTCAAGGATCTACAAGGAGGTAGGCAGCAATCACAAACAAAACGAAATAAAAAAGATCCTGAAGGTGGTACAAGCGGATCTGATTTTCTGGGTCCTCTGCGCCCTCTGCGTCAGCTTAATCGCCAAGTAAAAGGGCTTGATCGACATGTAATTCTGAATATTTGGAATATTACAAACGTACCAAAACTGGTAAAACTGACAAACTCTGGGCAGGAATCAACCTTTCCATATGCAACCCAGGTAAAACCAACTAAGCAAAGTGACGAAAGCAGGAACAACGAACAGACTACAAGACAAAAAGCGATAGGGAAGATGAACGAAACAGACACAGAAAGGATGGAGAATCTTTCAGAGAGCGTTCAAAAGGAGCCATGTGAATTACATGACCAAAGCTCAGTCGCTGATCTATCTATGCTTCGTCCAAACACCCTGGGAGCACAACGGAATGCGGAGCCTGAACCTAACGAACTTAATAAGACAGTACAAGAGGTGGATAATGACCATGCACTGAAACCAATGCCGCAAAGACGTGAAACTAGAGGCACCAAAGCCAAAGATGCAAAAAATAAGGAACAAGAACAAGAACAGGATGGAGGGATAGATGGAGGGAAAGATGGAGGGAAAGAAAGAGTAAAAGCTAAGGAGAAAGAGAAAGAGAAGGGGAAGGAGGATGACAAAGGCAACAGAAGGGGCCTAGAGAGAGATAAAGACAAGGACAAAGCTAAAATCATGAATTACAGAGAGCAACATGGGGACAATGAAAAATTTAAAAAGGAAAAGAAAACTGACAGACAGGCTGCTAAAGGCAATGGCATAGAATCAGATAAAAGGAAAGAAAAAACTAAAGAGAAACATAAGAAGAAAGAGAAAGACTATGAGGATACTGAAGAGATGGAATTAATGTTAAAAAAAGCAAAACGTCTGCAAACCATCAAAGAATTCAAAGCAAATGCTAAGGCGACAGGAGATCCAACTGCATCGCAGCCTAGTATACTAAGTATCTTTAGTCCAGTGTCCAAAATGGGAGCAAATAAGGGGCTAAATCAGGCGGTAATAACTCAGGAGCCAACAAAACTGGACGGGGCAAATGAAAGACTTAACCCGATGGTTAATGGACAAGTAACCCTGAATCCCCCACCTAATAAACTACCTTTGCTAGGAACTGACACACACTCAGATGAATCTGATGCAGATATATATGAAACTGGGATCTCGACTTCTAGTGAGCCAAGCAGCCTTAACAAAGGTCAAGACCAAGATGCATCAACCCAGGAAATATCAGGTCGTTCTGGTATAAGGAAAGAGAGTGATCCCGGACAAGGAAGCACACCGAGGAAAAAATTGGAGAAAAGAAGAATAAGGAATAAAAGACTAAATAGATCTACTTATGAGGAAACCACCGATCAGGGAAGCAACCCAGAACCGACCAACTCTCGGAAAAATGTAAAACCTAAAAAATTAAAGGAAACATTGATGTTTCAGGAAAGCGGGGAGGAATCTACAGCGGACATCTCTGAATATGATGAGGCAGGAGAAATAAATGAGCCGTCTCTGAAAGAAATATTGACCTCAATAAGGAAACTACATAAAGATGTCAAAACAGACACTCAAAAGCATCACCTAGCTATCCAAAAGCTACAAGGGGCAGTAAATAAGGTGGGCAGCACTTGTCTGGCAATTTCTGAAAGGATGGTATCAGTTGAGAAACGAACTGACCATCTAGAAAAGGATGTCACTAATTTGCAAAAACAAGAAAAAAAGCAAGAAGGAATTATACAGGACCTAATGATAAAGGCTGAGGAACAGGAAAACAGAACAAGGCGGAATAACCTACGATTCCTAGGGCTCCCAGAAGGCGTTGAAGACAACGACCCAAGGGGGTATATAATTAAACTTCTTAAATCATCTATCCCCGAAATGCAAACCTGGGAACTAGAAAGAGAAGTTCAAAGAGCTCATCGTTTTCCCCTAACTCAGTCTAAGAAAACGCAGAACCAATCTAAATATCCAAGGGCAATGTTGGTATTTTTTGGAAATTTCTTACTTCGGGACTCTATATATGATCTAGCTCGTCCTACAAGCAAGAAAGAATATAATGGTAGTACATATTTTGTTAGACCAGATTTTGCCCACGCAACCGTGGAAAGGAGATGGAGGCTGAGGCAGCTATTCAATCCTTTTGAACAGATTGGTGCTAAAGTATATTTACAAAACCCAGCAAGACTGAAAATAATATTCAGAGGATCGACCCGGAGCTTCACCAGTGAAATACAAGCAGAAAATTACCTTAAAGAAATCTCTGAGACTTCAAAAAAATAGAACTGGAATATGAACAAGAACTAATTTCTCTTCTTTTTTGTGGTTTAAACAATAAGTGTCATATTAAGAATATTTCGCCCGTGAAAAATAACGGGGGGGAAATATATATATTAATCGCTACTCACACATGAAATAATACATGAACACTTTAACAGGAGAAGTAAAAATTTAAAAAAAAAAAAAAGGGAAGAGGGGGGAAAAAGAAAAAAAAAAAAAACCTTGATCCCAAAGACTTTTTTCTGTAAGGAAATATTACAGTGACGCAGGGCTAGGGGGGGAGTGCACTGAGGCGTACTGATCAACGGGCGCCCACACCTGGATCCGGCAGGACCCAGGATGCCTCAAGGGGAGGTAAGGGGAGGGGGGGGGGGTGGGGGCAACCAAACAGGCATCTAATCAGCTCAGAATCTATGATTTACATACTTGCGAGAAAATTGAAAAAACGGGCATTGTTCACTACTAAAAAGTGCAAATACCAATATATACAAAAAAAATTGTCTAATACTTATAAATGGCTAAACTAAAAATCTTGAGTATCAATATATGTGTAAATGTAAATGTGTTGTATTTGTATAGCGCGAACAGTCACCCGTAAGTATCCCGGCGCTTGTACTCCTACCACAAGGGAACCCCTCCTGGCTTTTCCTTGTGAGGTGTCCACTCCTGGGCATCCCATGGTGAAACCAGGCATCCCTTGTGTATCGGGGGCCGTTGTGGAGACTAAGCAAGCTATTGCCCAGAGTTGCAGCGTGGGGCCCATGCTTAGATTCAGCACTGAGGCGAGAATATCCAGTCAGAGGAATTTAAGCCCGATCCCGCCGAGGCGGGAATCGAACCCTGGTCCCTGGCCAGCACTCTGCATCAAGGTCTGCCGCTCTAACCATTGAGCCACACTTCTCCACTGGACTTAATGATCTTAGGAAGCGACAAAAAATAGCAATTGGCCTCCAATCAACCAAGGCAGATATTGTTTGTTTGCAGGAGACTCATATTGAGGGGTCCCAAAGACACATATTAAAAAATTTGGGGTATAGACTAGTTGTTGCTACAACTCAGGCAAATAAAACACGGGGGGTGGCTATTCTGGCACGGGGTAGTATAATACGCTTTACAAGATCTGCTGCAGATTCTTGTGGCAGATGGGCAATTACTGAGGGTGTATGTGCTGAAGGGAAAAAGATCACAATTTGCTCAGTTTATGGCTGTGTTTTTGATGACCCCGAATTATTACTGTTTTTATCAAATGAACTAGCTCATTGGCCGGTACCCATGGTTATTTGTGGTGATTTTAATATTAACCTCCCAACAAATTGGTCTTCTGGCCATAACTTTAACTATCAAGGAAGGAAACCTAAAACTTTCAAAGCCTTGGAATTACTTTGTAATACTCATGGGTTAGCAGATTGCTGGGAGATAAAACATCCTTATAACCCAGGCTATACTTTCTTTTCTCATCCTCATCCAAAACTAGCCAGACTGGATTACTTTTTTGTTTCACACACCATTGTATCTAGCTGCTCAATAGATCGGTTACCAAGGGTTCTTTCTGACCACAATCCTTTACTTATGTGCATGAATATGGAGACGATACAATCAGATCGTAGCTTGTGGACCTTTGAAAGATCTTTATTGCACAACGAAAAATACTGTATATATATGGAGAATTGGATCTCAGAATTTTTAAAGTTTAATGTGGGTAGTGCCCCTTTGGATGTGGTCTGGGACGCATTGAAAGCAGGTATAAGGGGCGAAACTCTTAGATTTTCCATCAACAATAATAAAGAAGAAAAACTAAAGCTGTTAAACTTACAGGAAGACTTAATAAGAAGGGAAGAAGCCCTTGCTAGAGCGGTGCAATGTGGAGTCAATGTAGAAAGGGCAGTACGAGAGGTAGCAATTGGAAGGAATCTAATATCTGAAATATATATCACCAAAGCAATCAGTAAAGCAGTAGTGAACAGGGAAAAAACCTACGAACTGAGTGAGCGGGTGGGTCATCAATTAGCTATTCGTATTAGACAACAGAATTCAGAAAATATGATTAAAGCAATTAGAGATCCTGTCCATGGATTAACTCATGACCCTAAAGAAATCAGAGAAGCTTTTAAGCGTTATTACTCGGATCTCTATACTGAGATAGGTAATAGCCAGGTCAGTATTGATGAATATCTGGAATTGACTACACGCCCCCGTTTATCTCAATCGGATCAAGATATTCTCTCAGTCATTCCGGATTGGATAGAAATTCTACTCTCAATGAATAGTCTTCCGTCGGGTAAAGCAACAGGCCTTGATGGAATCCCTACTGAATTCTATGTCAGATTTAGCAACAAACTGAAAGATATTCTTACTAACTTAATGATTCATATCTTTCAAGGTGGACGCCCTCCGGCATCCTGGGCCAGGGCGAAAATTATTGTCTTTGCCAAAAAAAATAAGGATCCTACGGAACTTGGTGCATATCGACCAATCACATTAATCAACAACGATTCCAAAATATATTCTAAATTATTAGCCTGTAGATTGTCACCTTTAATCCATAAAATTGTATCCGTTAGACAACACGGATTTGTACCAGGGAGATCAACCACAGACCATATTCAGAGGGTGATCACGCTTTTCGACATGGCTGAAGTGGCAGGAGACCCTATGGCCTTGATATTGCTAGATGCCGAAAAAGCATTCGATAGGGTCTCCTGGCAGTATCTATGGACAGCCATGTCGAAAAGTGGGATTGGAGACCAGTTTATTAAAGCTGTTCAGGCGATGTATACAACTCCAGAGGCAGTGGTAATGGTTAATGGGGATTTATCAGATGCCATCAATGTGACTAGAGGTACGAGGCAGGGCTGTCCCTGCTCCCCATTATTATTTGCCATCTTTATTGATCCATTTATTTCAAGGCTAGAATCAAACCACTTAATACAACCCAGGAAAACAGCCAATGGTGAAACAAAGACCTTGGCTTTTGCAGATGACATTGCAATAGTCACTGCCGATCCAGAGGAAACACTAAAACAAATGGAAGAAGAAGCGAAAAAGTTTGGCGATATATCAGGGTATAAATTGAACGAAACCAAAACCCAGATTGTAATCAATAGTCAAATCAATTTTTCTGACGACAGGGTGGTAGAGAATGCATTGTATCTTGGGGTCAATATCACCTCCAATCTAAACAATTTAGTAAGTCTCAATTTGAACCCACTTCTTAAAAAGACTGAGAAAAGTTTAAATAGCCTGCATAACTTATATTTATCTATCATAGGAAGATGTAATCTTATTAAAATGCTATTCCTTCCGAAATTTCTATACTTTTTTCGGACCATCTGTTTAAATTTCGACCCATCAATATTTAAAGATATGGATAATATATTCTCTCGTTTTATCTGGGGATATGGAAGAACACGTAGAGCTCAAAAATATATTATCCTACCAAGGGAAAGAGGGGGTCTGGCGCTTCCCAACCTTAAAATCTATTGGTGGGCAACCATCCTTAAATACAGTAGAGCTCTCTTAACCCCCAGGCAAGAGCCCAATATAGATATGTTAGTCCCAACCCCACAGGAACTCATTCTAGGCAGAGAGATAAGTGATCATTTGTGGAGGTTAACATATGACTGCCATTTCAAAAAGGTCCGCTTTAAAACACTTAAAGGTATTTATATTGTTTGGAACCATGTGCGAAAACTCTTGGGACTCGGTAGGTTCTCCCACTATACCACCCTAGTTAGAAATTCCAATCTCCCTGAGATCTTTACAGATTATTGTATGACACGATGGGTAAGATCGGGAATCACACAGATTGGCTCGTTATATGACAGTACGGGCTTCTGCTCATTCGAATCCCTAAAAACTAAATTTGGGCTAGAATCGCGTGACTTTTTTAAATATTTGCAAGTTAGGGATTTTATTACTAAAAAAGGGGGTGGCAGTAGGGCCATGAATAAAATTCCAGCAATCGAAACAGTGGTGCGCACTAATAGTGTTAAAATTGGTGAAATTTATAAAGATTTAGTTGTAAGTCTCCCAGATGATTTAGACAAGCATATCCATTATTGGCAAAACAAATTAGAATTAACAGAACCCCTTACGCGAAATGCTCTAGAAATCTCAAATTGCTTATTAATGTCAACCAAACTTCAAGCCCAATTTTACAAGACGTTTTTTCAACTTTATTATACACCAGCTAGAATATCCAAATGGAGTACCGGTAAAGGCACATTATGTCCTCGATGTGCTCAGCCCGAAGCAGATTTGGTACACATGTTAGCTACATGTCAAACCTTAAATACTATCAGACAAGATATATCAACGTTTCTGTCAGGAATATTTGAGAGTAATATTGAGATCACCACTGCGGAAATTATACTGGGGGTGGATAGGAACGTTAGATCCGCCAACATGCAGGGATTACTGTTTATCTCAATGGCGGTACTTCGAATCTGCTTAACATCTGCATGGTTGGACCTGTACCCGCCTACATTCCAGCAATGGCGGGCACGATTCCTTGCTACCTACAGCCTGGAAATAGCCATATACAAACATAAGGGCCTTAAAAAGAAAAAAAAAGGGTTAGAAATATGGTATCCCGTTACACAATGGATCGAGAGATCAGACTTGTAATGCTGATTAATTGCGTGTATAGGAAAGGATTTTCTTCATATGGTTTTGCACTTATCTGTTGTGTGTCTCGCTTAATATTTGCATAACGCCTAATTTAAAATATTTCTGTTTATATTCATTGCCTGTTTGTGTGGGGTTGTTTTTATAATTGGGTGGGATGGGTGGGAAAGAATGATCAAAAATTATCAATAAAGAATTGTTAAAAAAAAAAAACAAATGCTATAGGTGTCACATTTGCAAAAGTTAAAACTATGGGCATTGTAATTGACAAAGCTATTAATTTCGCTATTTTC
Organism: Lissotriton vulgaris; assembly: GCF_964263255.1. Lineage (NCBI taxonomy): Eukaryota > Metazoa > Chordata > Amphibia > Caudata > Salamandridae > Lissotriton > Lissotriton vulgaris. The sequence continues at coordinate 246,649,472 of NC_141689.1, read as the reverse complement.
AAAACCAACACATAAATAAAAAATGTGTCATTTACAATACCAATAGCACAACCACACCCACAACCACACTCACACACACACACGCAACCACACACACAACCACACACACATCCAAACACGAGCATACACACAACCACACACTCATAACCACACACACACAACCACACACACAAGCAAACACACAACCACACACAAGCACACACACACCCACAACCACACACCCACAACCACACACTCACAACCAGACAACTACACGCACACACAACCACACACACAACCAAACACACACACACGACACACACGACCATACACACACACACACATCCCCAACCACACGCACAAGCACACAACCACACACACCACAATCACACAGCATCAGTGCACCATTTCTCCAGGTACACACACCACTAGCCATCAGTGCACACATCAATTGTTAACGCATCCACAAGTAACTATTGTAGCAATCGCAGTATGTCGCACTTTACTTTTAAACATATTCATGTGAAGCGCAGCATGCCACCATTGCTGCAAAAATAAATACACATGTTTTTGGCCTACAATTTTTAGACTTTTGTTGCAATTGGTGTCGCAATATTTAGCAGTGCCAATAGCTTAAACGTAATTAATGCGAGACCTATAGCATTGTAAATGCTTGTTTCTACATTATTCAGCGCCATAATGGGTCCGCTGGTGCCGCTCAAGTTGATCGGCTGGACAACATAACAGACACCAGGGAGGACGGACTAGGTCCCTACAGGCGCAGGCTGTGGCACAATGATTTCAATGTCCTGCCTACCCAGGAATTGTTGCTGCAGCCCCGCCGCACAATTAAATTAGTACACCACTTATCTGACGTCGAGGGCTGCTGTGAGTTTGGGTTCTGTCCGGTCAGTGAGTCTGAGAGCAGGTTCTGTCAGTGTCTTTTGAAGGCACACGGAACTGCTCTCAAAGCTCTCCTCACCGTCCGTTGTGTCTTTTAGACTTTAATCTCATCTACACTACAACACCTCAGTCTGCAGCCAGTGAGTGTGACAGTGACTCATCAAGACACTTCAGCAACAACACATTGGCAGAAAAGTTTTTTACCCAGCTAGGTGCAGAAGTAGGTAGAATTGTTGTGACGCAGGACTTCAGTAAGCAAGTCAAAATGGCTGCTGTAATTAAATGTATCTGTTCAAAGGTGGGAAATGTGTCAACTGGCAGTTCACTCTGCATGTTCTATCACAGAGGATTAATATCCCTGCAGCAGAGAACGCCACTCTACTATGCATATTGCAAAACTGTTTATGAGGATCACTCTGAGTTACTGAATGCTATGTTAGTGCACTTACATTTCTAGTACTGTGCAGCAGTTTCAAGATCTTAGAGTTTCTAGTTGTTCAAATGGGTGTAAGTTCTGATAATTATGTGTTTCCCTCATCTTCATTACTTGATTTTGATCGGGAGAAAGTGTCACTCGTAGTCATTGAAATGTCACTCATAATTACACTGACATTATAAACATGTCACACATAGCAATCTGAAACCTTGGCAGCTATGCGTTTGTTTGTTAAATAGTGTATGTACTCCGCTCTGCCAGTTCATCACACTCAATATGACCCAAAGAGCAGGCCAGGGCCGGTGCTAAAATAAGGCCATACCAGAGTGCCCCCACTGGGAGGGGCAGCGCGGCAAAAAGGTCACTTCCCCCGCCCGACAAAATCCTTTACTTCAGCGGCGAATCGAGAAAGACCGTTTGAAATTCTACACAGACTGAAGGCAAGACTTTCCCGCGCGCTGCGCCTCTAGATTTCCAGCAGAAGATGAAGGGTAGACTCGGTCGGGCCGTTGCACCACAGCTCCATGCGGTACCGGTGCCCACGCACGCCTCCTCGCGCACACTGGCTGCTTGGAACTCAGACACAGGCTCCCGACAACCCCAAGCCAGCATGGCGTCTGCTTTTATTTTCGACGCAGCGAGCGGCCTCCCGTCTGATCCGCCGGGCTGGAATGTTCTCCACTGTGTTCTCCGCTGTTGGCGGGATATGATTAAGATCTAACGCCGGCGGTAGCGGTGGGCTCTGCCCTCGGGTCGGCGCTACGGGTTACCGTAGGAATTTGCTTTTAAATTGACTGTACAGATATTTCATTATCCCGCGCCCCATGGTGGAGAAGGTGGCGCAGTACAATTCTTTGGCTAACTTGGGAAACATCGTTTTTTAAAAAGAAAGATTTTCTTTTCTGACAGCTCTGTTATGTAATTATTATTTCCGACGCACAACATGTAGTGTTCCTGTAGATCTAGCAATAAAAGGAGAAAAAAAAAAACAGACCGATTCCCAGGTGGATGGGTGTGCCCAAATGTATTTTTATGTGCTGTGTCTTATCTGCAGCAAAGTACGGTATGCTCACTATCACACAACATACACATCAATTTATATTTCCGTATTTGTTCACTTCGCTCTAACTCTGTTATTTTGAATTATTCCATATTGAAAATATATATATATATTTTCAATTTCAAGCTGAGCATTGTGTATTCTCATGGTGATAAACCATGCACAGGCTGAGGAACAGAACCTGGCTCTCTAAACCAACACAGGAAGACAATCAGGGCCCAGGATTATCTTCAATAACAATCTTCCCGGTAGATACTCTATCTACCTGCAGACTCCTCAATTTTAATATCCCAATCTGGATCCGGAAACTTTTGCCATAACTCACCTCAGTACACCAATCCCAATTGATCATCCATTTTTCAACGCCCTTAGAGGCAGAGATGAAAATAGCATAAGGTCAAGCATGAATGTGCAGTGGAACAACTAACTTTGACTTTATTAGTAGAAGTGGCCCTGACCACAGGTCAAATCAGGGAGGTGGGTGGGATCAGTGAGGAATCTGCAGGTAGAGTATCCACAACAAAGATTGTTGCCAAAGTTAAGTAACTTTGTCTTTTGATGGATACTTCTTCCTGCAGATTCTTCACCTTTCGAATAGACGCAATAGCAGTGCTTCCTCCTTTACGCCTCAAGGCCAGCATGTCTGGATAAAAGTGTGTGAAAGGTGTATAACACACATCGCCTGCTATTTGCTGACACATCTCACCATGATGATGGGCAGAAGATACGCAATATTAAAAGTTAACAGCCTTAACTGGCAACTGTGGAGGGGTTCAAACAGAGCAAACATCAAAAAAGTCATAGGATTCAGATCCCATTACAGCATCACAAAGGAAGGGTGTAGGAGGAAACAAATATCTAGGTTACCTTCAAGATTTGGATGTCAATCGAGGATTTGAACAGGGAAGACTGATAAGAAAGACAGATACATGCCGACAGAGCAGCAACCTAGCACTTGTGAGTGTCCACAGCACACCCCTGTTGAGCTAGAAAATGGGTGAAGTACAGACCCTCGGACAGATTTTCCTTCAACAGGTTCTCAATCTACTATTCCCACCAGGTGACAAACCAATTCCACCTCACTGAACAGGCAGATTATGTGGAGGGATGACGAGCTGACAGTATTACGTTGACCGTCTCTGGAGGCAGCTGAAAATAGCTTAGATGTCCATACTAAACCTCAATGCATGAAGGTTAAGGCAATGGAGGTTGAGTTGAAGCACTTGCGCCTCTAACTTGGAAATAAGGGCCACTCAGATAGGTAGTCAGAGAAAGAGACACTGAGAGCAACAGGACATCTGCATACCACACTCTTGTTAGCTAGTCTGGGGCTATCAGAATGGCTTATGCCTTGTGTCGTCATAACTCCCTCAAAACCAGAAGAATTAAGGGTATGGCAGGAAATGTGTAGTGAAATGGAAAATGCCAGGCCAACCAAAACGTGCCCCCCAACATTCCCTGTAAAGGATACTAGAGGGCACAAAACAGTGGGCAGTGCACATTCTTGCAAGTGGCGGAGAAGTGTACCTGAGGGGAACTTTCCCCTCACCCCCAGGTAAAAGCTCTTCTGAACCATACCCTGCAGTAGACGCTAGTTTGTACCGATTTCCCCCAATATGTATGTATTGTATGTATTGGCATTTATATAGCGCACTACTTACCCGTAGGGTCCCAAGGCGCTTCGACCGCTGCGAAACCCTTCCTGGCTTCCCTGAGAGATGGTCCCTTAATGGGTATCTCCAGGGTGAGACCAGGCATCCCCGGCGGTCTGGTGGGGCCGTTAGTGAAGATGAGGCAAGCTAATGCCCAGAGTTGCCGAGTGTGATCGCTGATCAGAGTGGGCACCGAGGCGAGAGAATTATCTAGTCCGCTGACCCTGGTCCAGAAACCTGCCGCGCCGGGAATCGAACCCTGGTTCCGGGCCGTCCTCTGCTCTCGGGTCTGCCGCCTCTAACCGGTGAGCCACACTACTTCATAATATCATCTGTCGAGTGTAATAGGAAGAGTCGTGGATCTAGCGGGAGGCACCACGACAAAACGCTGTAGTGCTGAGTAGCTCCAGACTGTGTGTAAGAATGCCCCCTCCTCCCTATCGCACCTCAGACATGGGGGGGATAGGATAACACCCATCCACCACAGACGAACCCTTGTGAAATATGACCATAGACAGTTTTGACTAATTCCTAAAGAGTCATATTGAGAACTCTGGAGTATGGCATCATAGTTTGCATTCCCTGGATACTACTACCTGTCAATGAGATATTGCCCTAATTATGTTACATAAAAGAGGGTGGAACAAGGATTCAAATGATAACTACTAGTGCCCAGATCAATTGGGGATTGTGTTACTGCTTCTGAATGTTTTGTACCTTTGCATGTTTAGAGTTATGAAAAAGCAAGTACTGGACTTTACTGGAAATTGATTTATTTTGAGCACTGTTTGCATTTTGAGTTATAAATCGTGTTCACTGACCTGTATCTACATCCGTGCCCAGGGAGCCTTAATTGCTCGACCACAGCTACCACTAAGAGTCAAATGTAGACAGAGTACTCTGCCCAGTTGCTCAGGGTCCATAGTAGGCCGGGTCTCAGGACATCAGGATTAAAAAGCCTCAACCACCATTGGTTGGGTCTAGTAGCCCCTACATACCCCATGGCCCTCTGAAAGGAGTCTGCAGGCAGCATTTAAATCTCTCTTTAGAGTCAGTCAGTCAGTCAAACCACTTTATTCGGTTAATAAAAAACATAAAAGTACATCACATATTTTGCAATAGACAATACCATAAAAATATTTTAAATCTGAATACTCAACTCATATGAGTGGCATAAAAAGTGCGTAATTGTATAAGATCAAATTTCATTAAATCATGTAAAAATTCAGGCTACGGATACAACATAATTTTAACACTATAAATACAGTGATCACCGCTGACCTAAAAGTCACTCATTGGGGGTTTAATGTACTGTAACGCTTTTTCCTGAGTCGAACGCCTGCAACTAAAAACTTGCAGTGCAAAATATCTCCCTTGGGTCATTCACCAACTGTAGATAAAGTAGAGTGAGTTTGACCTGTATAAAACCTTTACCCCTTAAAATTGGAACTAAAAATCTCCTTCGAATAGCACTATAATGTTCACAGAACATTATAAAATGCATAGTATCTTGAGTTAAAACATTATCACAAGTACAAGGACCTAAATCACATACCTTACTCCAGCCTTTGGAATTACCTAAGAGGGTATGGATTAAATTAAAACGAAACTTCGTTAAAAGCTGACTATGATAGTGCTTCCTCACAATTTTCAAATATGGTTCAATCGTAGTTTTGGTTTTTAACAAGAAGTAGGCTTTTACTGTAGATTTCGTTAGCTCTGTCTCTTCCCTCTCAGCCGCCCTCAGGTTCAAGAACTGTGTTCAGACCCTTGTCACATCTTCTTTTCTTATTTGATCAGGAAAAATAAATAAATCTGGGCGCCCAAATTCACTTAAAATATTCTTCACATAATATAGCCACGAGATGGTATTAGCGTTCTCCAGGGCCACACAGTCCCTAATAATCTGATGATTAAGAGTTAGTGCAGGATTAAGCCATGTCTTTAACCAACAGATTACCGGGGCTAACCCCAACAAGTCTGTCACATAATCCACCCCAACCTCTTGATGTATTATAAACGTTGAGGTGGACTGTGGAACAGACAGGAGGGTGCGTAAAAAATGTGTTTTCAACTATCTGTACCCCCTCTCCGATTTTATAACCCCATAGAGCTGAACCATACAAGGCGATAGCCATGCATTTGGACCTATAAATATTAAGCATGGTTTCCAATTGTCTGCCCCCCAACCGTTGTGCAAAGCCATGAAGAGAAGCAGTTGATCTCGCCATCAGATTTTTTTTGACTAACTGTTGGGTGGCCCATATTCCCTTCTCATCAAATTAGACCCCAAATAGGTAAAAGAGGAAACCCTGGTCAGCTCAACGCCTTCACGTAAAAAGTTTTACATTTTTTGCTTTTTTGTCCCATGGACATTGTTTGAGATTTCGCTATAATTAACTACGAGATCCAATGATTTCATGTAGACCCCAAATGAGTCCAATAGCCTCTGCAGCCTTATGGCTGTACGGGCCCTTAAGACAGCATCATCCGCTTAAAGGAGCACAGGAACCCACATGTCCCCTATTCGCGGGATGTCCTGACTCACCGTTTCTAGAGACTTAGCTAAATTATTAATATATAAAGTGAATAGTAGTGGCGCTAAAATGCATCCCTGTCGAATACCTCTACTAGTGTTAAAGTGCCTTATGCATTTACCTTCTTGATTTACCCTTACACTTGCAGAAAGGACCCTGTGAAAATCTGCCACGAGGTGAACCAGACTTGGATCAATGCCCATATCCAGCAGGATCAACCACAACTTCGACCTATTGACCAAGTCAATGTGAGGTCCATAAAGGCCAAATGCGGTGACCCTGATTTGGCCTTTATATATTTACCTTCTAGTAGATGTAAATTAAGGCACTGATCCAAGTTGCTCCTTCCTTTTCTAAAGCCATATTGAAAATTAGTTAAAACCTAGTTCTCATTCAGCCAATCCATTAGCTTGGTTAAAATAACTCTCCCTAAAACTTTTACTGCGGAGTCAATTAATGATATTGGCCAATACACCATGGGTCCCCTCTCTGTCCTTTTTAGGTCTCGCCTGTCGATGCGCATGCGCATCGAGCAAGGCGAGAGTATTGGCACTTATCCACTCTTTATCCACACTGCAAGGAATCGTGGCGATTCCTTGCAGTGCACGAGAAATTTAAGCTCAATGTGCATGCGCATTGAGCTTAAATGCGCGTGCACATGCCCCCAGCCGCCTGCCTTGCCTACTCTCTCTCACAGCCTCCCCCAGCTCCGCCCCCTCACTACTTGATTGCACGGCCGCTAGGCCGTGCCTCCCCTACTCTCCTCCCCCCTCCTCCTCTCCTCCCCTGCCTGCCTGCCGCTAGGCCGTGCCTCCCCTACTCTCCTCCCCCCTCCTCCTCCTACTCTCCTCCCCTGCCTGCCTGCCGTGTCGCACCTCTCCCCTCTCCGCCCCCTCCCCTGCCCGCCGTGTTACGGTGAAAGGCTTGTTTTTAAAAGTGTTGTGTATACTAACTCTCAGCCATGTCATTCCCCAGCCCTGCTATTCAGCACTTTTTCTCTCAGCTGTGTTCTGGTAAACACATTATGGTTTTAACTACTTTTTTTGGGGAGGAGCCTGCCTGCACGACAAGCTCACCGATGTAAGAAAAGCTGATCCGGTGGTTGCAAAACACGCTGTTTGCTCGACATTTGTGGTGTCTGTTAACGAGGAGTTTTAACATGCAGGCTCAAAAAACACGCTGTTTGCTCGACATTTGTGGTGTCTGTTAACGAGGAGTTTTAACATGCAGGCTCAAAGCGCACAACTGCTCCTCATTACAGCTGGCCGCGTGCCAGAAGATTTTTGGACGCAGGAGCTGAAATATAGCTCCACAACATCAGTTTAAATAAAAAAAATAAACCTGCAGGGTTATGTTTTTTTCTGCACGCTCCCTGCGCAGCTCCAGCCCGCCCTTTGCTTGACACCATGTCCGGCCGCGCGCCAAGCACTGCAAGCCCTGTGTTCGGATGTCGCGGTGGCACGTGATGGGTGGAAACCTCCGCCCAATCAGCGCGGACATGTGCCTCTCGTTATGTGTCGCCCTTCTCATATCGCCTGAAAAACACACTGTTTTGTTCTGGTTGCCTGGACTGCTCTAGTGAGCTTAAGGAAGTGACGTCATAACCCTGCCAAACAGTTGTCTTTTTGTTATGCTCATTTCTTAACAACCAAAAAAGTATATTTAAAAAAAAAAACGGGTTCAAGTCTCAAAGTCACAGATACATTCTTGCAACACTGTTTCTCATTTTACATATGCAGGGTTGCAATACTGTTGTAGCCATGGTAACTCGTGTGCCAAATAGCTAAAATATCACAATTTACAGAGTCCCCCTCACTCACCCTCACTCACCCTCACTCACCCTCACTCACCCTCACTCACCCTCAACCACTCACCCTCACTCACCCTCACCCTCACTCACCCTCACCCTCACTCACCCTCACCCTCACCCTCACTCACCCTCACTCACCCTCACCCTCACCCTCACTCACCCTCACTCACCCTCACTCTCACTCATCCTCACTCACCCTCACCCACCCTCAACCCCTCACCCTAACTCACCCTCACTCACCCTCACTCACCCTCAACCCCTCACCCTCACTCACCCTCACTCTCACTCATCCTCACTCACCCTCACCCACCCTCAACCCCTCACCCTCACCCACCCTCAACCCCTCACCCTAACTCACCCTCACTCACCCTCAACCCCTCACCCTCACTCACCCTCACTCACCCTCAACCCCTCACCCTCACTCACCCTCAACCCCTCACCCTCACCCACACTCACCCACACTCACCCCCACTCACCCTCACTCACACTCACTCACCCACCCTCACTCACCCTCACCCTCACTCACCCTCACTCACCCTCACTCACCCTCACCCTCACTCACCCTCACTCACCCTCACCCTCACTCACCCTCAACCCCTCACCCACCCTCAACCCCTCACCCTCACCCTCACTCACCCTCAACCCCTCACCCTCAACCCCTCACTCACCCTCACCCTCAACACCTCAGCCTCACCCTCACTCACCCTCAACCCCTCACCCTCACTCACCCTCACTCACCCTCAACCTCATGCTAAAGATTTACAAAAAAACCCATAAACAATTCTAAAAGCACTAACTCTAATGCTGCGAGACCTATTGCATTTCTAATGCTTGTTTAAAAAAGGGAATAATCGTAGATAGTGACCAAGATGATGGGAAACTCTGGTGACTAGTTACATTAAAAACGCTTGTCAAAAGTTTGGCCCAGAAGACAGGGTATTGTTTATATAGATCAGCCGGAACTCCGTCAGGGCCAGGAGCCTTATTTCTGGTCATTTGCATTATGGCAATAATTCTTTGAGAATCCCTACGGCACTCACGGCTACCAGCTGAAACCATTGTCGGAGAAGCCTCATATATAGATTCAAAATGAGAAAGCCACTGGGTATCAGTAGTATTACTATCCAGAGGGGTATTCTCTATGCCTAGAAAAAAGGTTTATTAATAATAACTCAAAGGGTGATCGCATAAGGAGAGTTTTAACCCAGATCATGATTACTGCAGCAACCCCGTATGCCAGGAGGGGCTGCTGGTACCATGTTGCCCAAGGGTACGGATCGTCGCCCAGAAGGAAGGAGTACTGTGACCAGTGGGTCAAGCCCATATGCTGTGATCTATACCTTAAAAAGTCCTCAAAGTTCACCAAGACGCGGCTGAGAACATCGTACCCTCGTTGGAGCTTTGATCAGGATACAGAAGCTCACACCAGCCCCCCTTCTCCTCTGCTAGGGGGTAGAGAAACGTACTTTTTGTGTTCCTGTCAAGCGGCGGTACCAGTCAGTTTCCAGTGATTGGAGCAGCTCCAATCACTCGAAACTGACTGGTAGCGCCACTTGACAGGAACAGCCTGTGCCGCCAGGTGCTGCAGCGTCCTATCCAAGTGGCCCGATTTTGCCGCATTGGATCCAGACTTGGGGGTTTCCCGAGGAGAGGGCACTCGCTGCACTGCTGAACACTGCTATACCACCGGAGCAGGTTAAACTGAAACAGCCTTTGGGGCCTCGCGGACTTGCGCTAATGGTGCTGCTGCACCATAGACACTTTTGACTAATTCCTGAAGAGTCATAGTGGGAACTCTGGAGCACGGCCTAATTGTTTGCATTCCCTGGATGCTGTCACCTGTCAATGAGATATTGCCCCAAACTTGTTACATAAAAGATGGTGGAACAAGAATTCAAATGATAACTACAAGGGCCCTGACCAATTGGGTATTGTGTTACTGCTTCTGAATATCATATACCTTTGCATATTTATTGATTTATTGTGTGCACTGTTTGCCTTTTGAGTTATAAATTGTGTTCACCGACCTGTATCTAGATCCCTCCCCAGGGAGCCTTGACTGCTCGACCACAGCTACCACTGAGAGTCAAGTGTTGACAGAGTATTCGGCCCAGTTGCTTAGGGCCCATAGTAGGCCGGGCCTCAGGACATCAGGATTACAAGGCCTCAACCACAATGGTTGGGTCTAGTAGCCCCTATATACCCTGTGACCCTCTAAAAGGAGTCTGCGGGCAGCATGTAAATCTCTCTTTACAAATCAAAGTGACCCCCTCCTCCACTGTATCTTGCCTGCTTACATTATGAATAGCATATCCTGCCGGCACGCAAAAGCTATATGAGGCCCAAATCCTCCCTAATCTAAGTTTCTGTGATAAACAGACAGTCCAACTTGTTGTCTTCAAACAGCATGCAAACCTCCGCTGCATGTATTACCGCTGACCTTGCATTAATTAGATCACATTTAATGTCGTACATAGACTTGATCTCAGTTGGCTTCAAAGAACGATGGAGAAGGTAAGTCAACGGTAAGTTACACTATAAAGGTATGTATAGTAAATGAATATTAGTGTTACTTCAGAAAATAGAAATGAAATTACCTTGTTTTACATAAAACACTACATTACAATACATTTCATGTACTTAAATTAGCATACATCGATAAACAAACTATGTTTTTCTTTGGTATTGTTCAGATGCTAAGTTACTAATGTATGCTATGATTTATCACCCACAAGGGTGCAGATAAGCATTTTTTTTTGTTCATCATCAAACACTGGGGAAAACACCACCAAGTGGATTGTGAGTTGTATTTTCATTTGTAAAGCGATTCCTACTAACTACATTTCCTACCTAACGCAGTAGATTTTTTCACAAGGCATCAGCCATGCTAGGCCACATAATGACATAAATACAGTAGGTAGTATATTTAGTTTATATTTCACGGATATTTAAGTTTTCACCTACAATTAAAACTTAGGAGTTAGTATAAGAAGGTAACAATTCATTAAATTTTTTGGCAATCTGTGTTTAAAGGTTAACTTACTCTTGCCACATTCAGTCCATCCTGTATTGTTCCTTTAATGTATGGTGTAATGACCATAATTAGTGTTTTTCCATGATGGAAAATAATGACCAGATAAGTAAAAGTGTGTCCAGAAATGGAAATGTGAGTAGCAGTAAAATCAGTAAATATGGTATGAATTTTTGTATTATCTGGAGCACTTCTTTTTATCATTAAATATAAATACTTATTCACCATAGTTAAACAAAGTGTTGAGGCAGCCTTAGATCCATGGTTTGAACAACAGTTAGAGTGAACCGCTTGTTAGATTTTAAAATTATATTGATTTACAATCAGGAATAAGAAAGTATGCAATTTTTTCAAAACCTTTGACAGTTGAGAAAGCATTTAAGCATTGGGAACATTCATGTTCACAATGGTAGCTTAAAGCAAAAAAATCTGTATGTGGAAAACTCATCTGCTACTATTTCCGGAGTAAACATACCAAATTCCTGGGGCATCCTGTTGCTTATTTATTGAAAAATAAACAGTTCCTGTACATATACCCACACTATCTCTTACACTTAACTTATGTGTGTAAATCTTTCACTAAAGGTAAATATAAAATTACATTAACTATTGCATTACTGTAGCAGTTGATACCATTTATATCAGTAAAGTAAAAGCCTACAATTTCAAGGTTGCGTTCTTTTTTTTTTTACATGGTTCAACATTTTGAAGCATTTCATTAGTTGTGAAACTTTCTTTAATTTTCATACATATTTTAGGTTTGCACACCACTGAATATTCACCAAGAGAAGGAGTATATATCTGTCTTAAACAATTATATTCACATACACTAGAAGTGTCTGCATTGATGATTTTGGTGCCATTTACATCTATAATATATAGTCCTTGTAATGTTTTTACATAGGATAAAGCAAAATTAGCCATTGCCTCTTTAAAAACTGTTGCACCAATTTCAATTAATGCATAATCCAAGCCTAAACCTTGATATTATGTATTGTAACAGCATAAGCTTAAGGGAGTTGCTCTTCGAATACATACGTTTTTCATTAGTAAAAATCATGCTGTTGCTCTTGCAGCGTGTTTTGGGTCCTTAATATCATCACATTTGTGAACAACAAATTACATTTCTTGATTACTTTTGCATTGTAGAAACTTTACTATATGTCCCTTAGCTCAATTTACAAGTCCTTGTTCTGCATCCAAATTGCGTTGTGAAATGACACAGATATTTTTGCAAAGAAATAAGTCTTTTTCTAATTTGGCTGTTTGTGTCTCAGATTTCTCCCCGATCAATAATTTTGTACATTTGGTTTTTATTACAGGAATATTTGCTCCATGAAGTTCAAAATACTCTTTACAAGATAAATGTGTAATTTTTTCATTTTCCATTGATAATATTTCCATATTTAAATTACTGCATTCTTTTAGGGTTGGCATCAAACAAACAATGGGTAGTGCTTTCAAAAGAAGGTAATGCATAACTTCTGTAGTTCTGAAATGCAGAAAAATAAATTAGATATACTTCTATTCAGAAGGATTTTTGGGCACTTTCTTTAACAATTCCTAGCCTAATATGTTGTAAAATGTTCTCATATTCTTCATAATGTGCTTGTCTCATATTTTGTGTAAGTTCACTGTATGAGAAATGTAACCAAACAATAAAATTACCTATACTTTTGAAGGATTTTCTTTAGCTGTCATAGTTTGAAAAATTGGGCCCCCTTTAACTGTATTAAGTTGAAGTAGATTGCAAAAAACAATGAAATGTTTACCAGCCAAGAGATTATCATGTGATGTCTTCAGTTTTTTTGTCATATGTAAGTGAACAAAAGCCATTATTAAGTTGGAAACCATACTAACCTCATCTATAATGAAAATGTGTAGTTTTTTTAGAACTGCACAAAGTTATTGTGAGGTATCACAATTTAGTTTTAATTATTCCAGTTCATTATTATGTTCCACTAGTAGTAGTGGTACTCAGGGTAATGTTATTCCTTTACTATTATGTGCTGCTAATCCATTTGGAGCATTAACAACACAAAATAAGTTTGAATTGTTACTTGCTGAAGGTAAGCATTTATAACTATTATAACAAAAGTTTTGCCAGAACCTGTCTGATATATATTTTATTACAAAGCTGAAACTCTGAACATATTCATAAACCATGGTCATGTTGAAAGCCATAATCAAACACTTGTTTTATTTCCTTAAATATTTCACGTTTATCACTATTTAATTCTGATAAGAGAAAGTCAAACTTTTAACATTTCCATCTGTATTTATCCATATTTCTTTTTTAGCCATTTTATTGGTATTTGTGTTTTGAGAGTAAGTGGCGTTGTAAAATGATATATTTCCACATTCATTTAACTTTTATCCGTACACTCATACATAGATGCCTCTTGCATTCTAGCAAATTAGGGGTCCACGTATAACTGGCCCACAGGTGCAGATAGAGGTGTGGTGCCGCAGCCAGGGCAACTGATGCTGGAATCTGGGGATCACGGTTCCATCACCGGCGGGAGATTAGCCGAGCAGCATGTGACTCTGGGCAAAGGATCTGAAGTCATAAAACGGTTTCTCATATGGCATAAATATTCCAATCTAGTTTCTCTTCTTTTCGCCATGGTTTAAAAAGCTGTAATAGTGCCAAGAAATACAATTCTTTGCTTGCAGGATTCTCATTGTAGGTTTGTGATGATTAATTAGTGTAGGTTTAAAATGACGTATTAAGCAACCCAACCGTCTGTTCCATTCACATGAACATTTCCAGTATTAACCTCCTCAACAACATTATTTCTGTAAGTATAAAACTGAGCTACTTCATACAGTGATAATTGTTCCAATATAGAGCTTCTGTTAGGTTAGTAATTGTCTATTAGATTTGTTTTGGCAATGTTCTTTTTTTCAGGATCAAAGTGAGCAAGATATTCAATTTCTGGTAAACTTTTTAAAACTCTTCTTCACAAGATACTGATCTTAAAGTGAGCCACACAATTGCCATAGATTTAGCATACACACTTAAAGAGCATGAACGGTCACTTGCCTCATAGCTGCTAACCTCCCTGTGAAAAAACATTTGAAGGATGAATCGATACAGCCTTTTAGGTAGAGATTTCTCAGCGGATATTTCTTCGCACACTTCGTTCATATCCGTTTTCTCAGCTTTACTAATATATGAAGTCACATACCGGGCAACAGCAGTTAAATTATTAGCAACACATTGGATATTGATATTACTGTTCGACCTATGCAGTATTAAAAGGTTGTAGTCATTTATCCACTGTGATACATGTCCTCTTTTAAAATTATATGTGTTTTAAGGGGACTTTCCTTTTACAACATGCCTAAAAGAAAACATAAGATTGTTGACTGTTCCTTTATTTAAAATTGGTCCTGGAAATCCCAAAAAACATTAAGGCCCTCATTACGATGTTGGCTGGATTTGTGTCTGCCCGACACCATTGCAGGAAGGAACCGACTGACCATAGGTCGGTGGTTCTGACACCCTAATTTGGATGAGACTGCAATAGGGCCTGACTATGATGGCAGTTGGACTTTTGTCTGACCCCCATTCTATTAGGGATGGGACTGCCCGACTAACTCTCTGCGGTCCGGCCATAGGGATTACAATGCGACCGCCTTCAAGGCAGTTTCAATGTGTATGTTTTGTATTGAGGTATGTGCTGAGGGCTGCAAGCACACGCCCCAGTACAGAAAATACACATTTTGCATATCCCTGCACTATGTGGCAGGCACCATGCGGTGCGCCACATGGTGCAGGGATATGTACCCCCCAGAATCCAAGGCCAAGAGCAAGGAGGGAATGGGGACCCGCTAGGAACTCCCAAAGTCCCTTTCCACCTGCCTTTTCATGGTGTGTTAACAGCCATGAAACAGCCAGCGGAAAGGGACTTTGTAATCCCTATGGCGGTGCCTGAGCAGGCACCACCACTGTTGTAGGGATACAAGTCCCTCAGATCCGTGGCGGTTGGTCTCTCCGATCTCCTACCATCTACTTGCCATTGTAATGTGACGGGCGGTCAAGCGGTGTCTGGTGGTGGTGTGACCACAACGAACGGCCTGACAGTGGCAGTCCCTCCCCCATTGTAATGAGGCCCACAGTCCTGTCAAAAACATCTATTTTCCAGTGGGAGCTTGTGTGGTGGGCTGAAAAACCCACAGCGCAAGCTCACATTGAAAAATTGAAGTTTGTAAACATCTGTGCACTGTGTGGCAGGTACAATGCAAGGATGTTTAGAGGGGCACCATAGGTGCCCCCCAGGCCCACATGCAGAGTGCCAGGGGGTAATGGGGCTCTGCTAGGTCCCCCAAAATCGCTTTCAGACAGCTAATCCATATTGGAAAGGCCAACATGGATTGACCGTTGGAAACCAACACTGCTCACCCGACAGCAGATCGGAGCCTGGCTCATTGAAGGGATTACTATCCTTCTCCTGTTCCGATGGGCTCACGGATCCAGTCGAAAGAGGAGCGGACTCCCCTTGCGGTTTTCTCTATGACCATTGTAATCAAAATACCGCGGTCAGAGGGAAACCTCAGGATGTCGGGCATAGAGCCTCCGATCGCTGGTCAGAGGCTTTCCGCCCAGCATCTAAATCGGGCCCTTAGTGCACTGTTTTGATTTGTTTTTACATTTTCTTAAACAGTATTTTACACATTTTTCACTTTGAAATGTAATAAATTGTTCAAACTATTTTTGTTTGCTTCTTTATTTTGGGATGTCACAAGTAACATGTTCTTCAATAAACTGAAGGACAGATTCATCTGAGTCATATCCAAATTTTGGTGCGTTTCTTATCCATAACAGCATATGAATATGAGGTGCACCTCTCGCCTTGTACTCTTTTCCCTAAAAGAAATCAACAACCTCTCATTGGGGATTTTTGTTTTTAGTTGTTATAAACTTATGCATAGTTTGGAATTTATGATTAAAAAATCTGCAAACATTTGCTAGATCTAAAGAACACAATTCCCCTGGTTCTTTCACGGCTATATCTGTTAAATTATTGTTAGCTTTGAGTAGGAACGTGTATAAATCATCCCTTAGGTATTTGGCACAACTCAAAGTAAGAAACCAAGTTGGTTGTCCCACATTCCTCAATATACATCTTAGTTCTCCATGTCTTCGGAAGCGATATTCATTGCTACCTGATTGACATGCCATAATATTTATTAAGTTGTATTCTAGGTTTTCATCATTGCTTTCCATTTTTTTTAGGACATCTTTAGCTGTTAACTTAATAAATCCTGTTCACATTATATGCACAACAGCATAAGAGATAATGGATAATTCACTATCACAGAGTAAAGTGAACATATAAGGTAGTTTTACCTACAAAATGTGCCCTTTGAATATAATCTTGTAGAATGGTATTCTGATGCAGAAATTGGAATAAGACGATCATAATATTGCCCTCCTTTTCCAGTTGGAAATAGTATTGGATAACATTGAGCCTCTAAAGTTTTTTCCCAAATACTAACAGGATCTCCTGTAGCTGCTCTCATTTGATACAGGTCTAAGACATCATCCAGTAAATCTTCTGAATGCAGTGGGTGTATACGAAATGCCCATATATTTCTTCTGAGTGTTCTTTAGCAATTTTCTGACTCTGACCTACTTTCATGTGAAAATAGTAGGTCAGTGGTATCTATGAAGTAATTCAGTTTGAAATTCTGGTAGTGTATGTTATGTTCTAAAAAGTGTGAAAAAGCATCTTGTATTTTGGAAATGTATCAATTCTAGGCACATTTTAAAAATCTTTTGTTGGTACTCCATTAAAAAATCAACTAAAAGTTCTTCCAATTTGAGCTGTACTCCCACAGTTTCAATGTGTTTAAAAAAAATCTAATGGTAGACATAGAATCTTTTCCATTAGTGCACACAATAATTCTTGAACTTGAAAATTCCCAGATTTAGGTTGCATTCTAATAATAGTTTGAAAAGGATGTAAAGCTTGAATTAATATACTTAATACTAATTTCAAATGTTGTAGTTCAGCAGGTAGTGTAGAGGACATTTCCAAGTGATTCCAAATTGCATCTGAGGGCATAAAGTTGTGGTCAAGTTTCCCAAGGCAAATAGCAACATCCAATTTGATCAAAATAAACTCTTTTCCACAATAATATAAATAGCAAGTTTTATCCAAGCTACTCTGTCTACTTTTCATTTTTTTCTATTAAATCAATATATTTAGTTTGTTTTCCATAATGTGTATGCCTACAGCAAATGCACACTTTATTCGGAATTTCAGAAATGGTTTAATGGAATTGCAACATATTTAAATCCTGGTGTTGAAAGTCCATAATTGGATTGTCCATTGCACTTTCTAGGTATACAATATTTGGACACATTTTATCTTCAGAGTTGACAACCAAAGTATTTTGATTGTACATACTTTGTGATTGATAGGACCTTCTCAGGATTCCAGTGTAATAAAGCATAATCGATTTCCTCCAATTGTATTGCAGGTCTTTTAACAAAGTACAAAGCTCTTACTAGTTTTCATATACTGGAATGATGAGTTAAACGCATTTTAATGTAATGAAAAGACAAATTACGCATATTGTTTTTAAGCAGCCTAAACTATGTCCTTGTAGCTGTGTGATATTTTGAAATGTGTAATTGTCTAGTGTTAGCAAAAGTTTAATTGGTAATAAAGTTTCGGAGGTTTTCTATGGATTTTGTCTCAGTCTTGCATACTGAGGTGCAATTCCATTGGTAACCAGAATGTTTTGCTGCTTTGTCTTCAAAATCCTGTTTTGAGTGGTCTGTTTCATTTTTTACCTTTTTTTCTAACCCTGTGACAGAGCCATGCACAACTTCATAGCAACGTCCTTCACTATTTACAGGTAGCACCCAATAAGTGAATGTATGGTAGCATTCTTCCTGAAATTATAGTTCAGTACTAGTCATGTGTCTCCACGAGCCTTCAAATATATGATAGAAGTTTAAGAGATTCAATGTTTTTTCCCTAACTTATAGAATTTATAAGTTAAAATGAAATGTGTCAGTGTTTTCATGTGATTCACTGTTAAAAAAAAATCTTCTCACAGCATAGGTTTTTTCCACAATCAAGTGTACATATTGTTTATGTTTCAGTTTTGCAGTATGGGTTTTGCAAGTGTGATACATATTTAGTAAACTTCCAAGCACTCTGGTTTTAAACTGTTTACATATAAAATTTCTAATTGCCTCCCTCTTTGTACGTGTGCAAAACAAAGAACTATTCGCCTGTATGTTTTTGTAGGTGTGTTCTCTAGGCATATTATCATTTGCGGAAATTTGTTTTATATGCACAAGCATATTATCAGCTTAAATTCCTTTCTCACTTTGCAAACAAGCAGTGTATACTCTTACCATTTTCCTTTTTTGAACATCCAATTTGACCTTTTGCAACTAAGGGCCTAATTACGATGTCGGCGGACTTAAGTCTGCCTGATATCGTTTTGGTCGTGGGACCACCTGCCCGACCAATTAGGACGCGACCGGACAGTGTTCGTTGCACTCCTATTCTTTACAATGGGAGCAAGCATTCCAACTTCAAGGTGGTGCAGGGATCAACAAGGGGCACCATAGTTGCCTTTTCGCCCACCAACCGGAGGCTGTGCGCCCACGGGAGCCCCCAAAGTCAACTTCTGACAGCCTTTCTGTGTCAGAAAGGCTGGCACAGAAGGGCTATCTGAATCCGACATTGTTATCCCTTGGGGGGAAAGAGCCGCCCTTGGGATTACTGAAGTTATTCCGACTCGCGGACGGGCTCTCCGAGCCTGTCAGAAGCCAGTCGGAATCACCGGTCGGATTCCTTTCCACCCGACACCATCGAAATCGGTCAGTCGGAAAGGAATCCGACTGACTGATTACGATGCATTAGGAAACTGTTCCGACCGACAGTCGTAATTGTTTCCTAACGCATCGTAATAAGCTTCTAAGTGTAGTGTATCTCTAAAATATTTTGAGTAAATTTTTATTTTTTTCTGGTAATATTTTGAAGGAATCGTGGTAACTGTAGCTATCCCTGTTTATAAAAATAGGGAAAAAACAGTGCAATTACAATTACATTATTGCGGGGTGGTGGAATTTATTAGTAATTCTGAGTTACTGGAGTAACTCAGAATCAGAAAATTCCTTTAATTGCACCCAGGCCTAATATTCACCTAACAATAACATCATATTTGCCTAAGGTTTTTCAGTGAATTTCTAACGTTTTTTTTTTAATGTAAAGAAAAATATAATAATTCATAACTATGTCACTTTTAACTTAGTTTTTTTCAGTGAATATCTAGTTTTTTTAAATGTAAAATCATATGTTTTTACCATTTGTACGTGCACAGCGGGGGTTGGCTGCAAGATATGTGCTCAACCACCTCAAGACATGGGGTTGGCCGAAGGACCTGGATTGCAGGTAGCCAACTCCACACTGCGCACAGCCGAAGGGCTTTAACCACTATAGCCACTATAGCCAACCCCCTCCACGACAGCAACGTCCCTGAGGCTGCAAGTCCCACGTCACGCGCTTTGGCATGTGCAGCATAGGTTTGGCCTTTGGGTTGCAGGGACCCTATTCCCCTGGCATTTACATTTTTCTAAAGGAGAGAGGTGCAGTGCCACACCCCTTCTTGAGCCTTATTAGAACCTCTGTAACATCATCCCCCAGGGCCAAAAGCAATAAAAATGGGAGGGGGTCTGCACGGACACCCTCCATGAGCCTAATTTGGCCCCAGGATCTCACCGCAGGGCCAAATTCCTATATAAAAATTTAACAGTGGCATGTGGCCCCCACCCAGAGCCTTAGTAGGCCCTGGGTTGGCCATCCCCCAGGCCAAATGCAATCAAAAATGGCAGGGGCCGCATGTTCACCTCCCTGAGCCATAGTAGGCCCCAGGGACTCCAAATTCCAATAAAAAGTGGTGAAGGGCTGCCTGGCCTTCCTCCCAAGCCTTCATAGACCTAGAGACCCCATTCTCTGGACTAAATTCAATGAAAAAGGGCAGGGGCGCAGGGCCCTTCTCCTAGAGCCTCACAGGCCCCACGAACCCCCATCCCCTGGGCGATTTGGAACAAAAATGGGGGGGGCCCACGGCCCTCCTCCTCAAGCCTTCAATGGCCTCAGTGACCCCATCGCTAATGGCGGAATGTTATTTAAAATAAGGGGCCATGGCTTTCAGCCAACCGAAATAGCCACCGCCTAATGGAGCTCCATATCCCCAACAGTGTCTCCGACGATCTGCATAACAATCCGATCACACCTGCAGTTCTCGAGCGGCGCAGCAGACCTGTGAAAACAGCGGGCACATAGTGGCCGTCTAAAACCCAAAAAAGAACACGCTGGGTGAAGGTGGCGCCATGTGCAAGAAGCAGATGGACCGTGGGAGCAAGATCCCTAGTCAGTGCGATCTCAGCAACGTCCTCCACCCCACGCGAAGCGACCGAGATCCATCCAGTGGGGCCGGCTGGGACAGCGACACCCAGATACATCCCCTGAAAACCCCCTCCCCCCAACCTGATTATACGTTAACTGCCTGAAGCGAGGCTACGTATCGGGGGAAACAGTGCACACGGAAGCACAGGCCCGTAGAGGATGCAAGCAAGAGCCCTGGGGGACATAATAAGACTTTTGGAACAGCCTGATTTCTTCCTCTTTCCCCCCTCACCCTCCCCCACCCACAACATAAAGACTTTGAGCTCCCGCCAGACACCAGGTGCCCGCTCTGCATGTCTCAGAACCACCAAAGCGTCACATAGATGGTGCACAACTGCATAGAACGGCAAAAGTGAGGGGCATTGGTGTAGGTGTCACAAGCACAATCAAGACCATGCGCGCAATCCACTCCGGCTCTCCGTTAGACCCATTCCCGCAGCAAGTCTTCAACACAGCAAGCAGCTCCATCGCACCCCACCTGCGCAACGTCATCAATCTCTCCCTCGAGACCGCGACCTTCCCAGAGATCTGGAAACATGCCGAGATCAACGCCCTACTCAAAAAACCTAAGGCAGACTCAGGAGACCTGAACTTCTGGCCCATCTCTCTGCTCCCCGTCCCGCCAAGGTCATCGAGAAAACCGTCAACAGACAGCTAACCCGATAACTCGAAGAAAACAAAATCCTGGACCCTTCCCAGTCAGGGTTCCGCAGCAACCACAGCACCGAGACTGCCCTCATTGCCGCCACCGATGACATGAGGACCCTTCTGGACAACGGCAAGACCGCAGCACTCATCCTCCTAGACCTGTCTGCCGCCTTCGACACCGTCTGCCACTGCACAGTACGCGCACGCCTCCACGCCGCAGGGATCCGAGACAAGGCTTTGGATTGGACCACCTCCTTCCTCTCCGGCAGAACCCAGAGCGTCCACCTCCCCCAATTCCGTTCCAAAGCCTCCGAGATTATCTGCGGCATACCCCAGGGATCCTCCATCACCCCGACGCTGTTCAACATTTACATGGCCCCGCTCGCACACGTAACCCGACAGCACGACCTCCACATAATCTCCTACGCCAACGACACTCAGCTGATCCTCTCCCTCACCAAGGACCCCATCACCGCCAAAACCAACCTCCACAAAGGAATGAAAGCCGTCGCCGACTGGATTAAGAACAGCCGTCTGAAGCTGAACTCGGACAAGAGAGAGGTTCTCATCCTCGCCTACAACCCTTCAGCGTGGGACTACTACTGGTGGCCGACGGCACTGGGAGCAACCCGGACACCCACCGACCACGCACGCAACCTGGGAATCCTCCTCGACTCAACGCTCTCAATGACCAAGCAAGTCAACGCCGTCTACTCCTCTTGCTTCAACACTTTCCGCATGCGCCACAAGATCTACAGATGGATTCCAACAGATATAAGAAAGACAGTCACCCAGGCCCTCGTCAGCAGCAGACTCGGCTACGGAAACGCCCTCTACGTGGAAGCCCCGAACAAGCTCATCAAACTACTACAATGCATACAAAACGCCTCTGCACAACTGATCCTCGATGTACCACGCCACTGCCACATCAACCCCCACCTGAGAAACCTGCACTGGCTCCCCGTCAACAAGAGGATATCCTTCAAGCTCCTTACCCACGCACACAAGGCACTCCACAAGACCGGACCAGCCTACCTGAACAGACAGCTCTCCTTCTACATTCCCAACCACCAGCTACACTCCGTCAACCTCTCACTCGCCACTATCCCGTATATCCGAAGAACAACCACCAGTGGGAGATCCTTCTCTAAACTCGACGCCAAGACATGGATCACCCTCCCACTGAGCTTACGACAGACCCAAGACCTGCTGACCTTCAGGAGGATACTCAAGACCTGGCTGTATGATCAGTAGCACCCCTCCCAGCGCCTTGAGACCATCGCGGGTATGTTGTGCGCTTTACAAATGATTGATTGATTGACAAGCCTTGGCTTGGGTGGAGTGGCATAGCGGAAGGGGGTATATTTGGATTGGCACTGCTTAAAGTAAAGTAAGGCGTAAGAAGACACACTGATGGCACACAACGGTGCAGCAGTGAAGCAGTCGCTACCACGCAGAAGGGGAAGTATTAGTGGACTTGGCCAGGGGTAGGAAACCTGGCAGGCCGCAGGTGACAAGTTGTCCCTTAGGCAGGCGGTGGTGAGTACTACTGCTCGTGTGCGTATAAGGCAGTGTACACAACCCCTGACGGCAAGATGGGAGGCAGAGGGCAGCATACTACGCAGCAATCCAAACTAGAAAAATATGCCTAAACGAACAATCAGCAAGACTCAACAGAACAACCAACTGGGCGCGCACCAGACGCGGCCTCTAGAGAGACACCAGAGGTCACATCACAGGATATACACCCTTAATAAAGTGCACACAGCACTTGACGAGAAGTATCGGCGCAGTATCAGTGGAGCTGTCCCTGCTCAATGTGGACTTTAAAAATATGAGCGTCAGAGTCACAGATGTAGAGAAGACCACTGAAACGCTGTGCAAGGAGTCCAAAGAACTACAACGCCAAGTACGTCGACTGGAGATAGAAACTAAACTACTAACCGATAAACTTGATGACGATGAAGGCCGGTCACGGCGTGATAATGTCAGAATAATTGGTGTGCCGGAAAGAGAGGAAGGAAGAGCAGTGGACTTGTTCGTGGAAGATCTTATTAAGCAGCCCCTCCAACCCAAAGCCCACTGTAATTATTGCTCAGTGGAAAGAGCGCACCGAGTCCCTGGAGGCAAACCACGACCAGGTGCACCACCTAAGACCATCCTCGCCCGCATTTTGTATTTCAGAGATCGGGACATAATCCAACAGACTACGAGAGTCTGTTGGATTATGAAGATAAAACCATCACTTTCTTTCCCGACTACACAGCGTCAGTGACCAAACAACGGCGCACGTTCCTGGAGGTCAAGAAAGAATTGAGAAAGTGAGAACTGAAATACTCCATGCTATTCCGGGCGAGACTGAGAGTTGAAGCGGAGGGAAAAGTGTGGTTCTTCAATGCGGCAGAGGAGTCACAAGACTGGCAGGAAGGGTGGCGCCCAGCCAAAGCATCTGGGAGGCACAACCGCAGCCAGCTAACACTGGGCCTGGAACGGAGGAAGTAGAAACAATGAAAAGAGATCCACCAGCAGAATGCTGAAGGAATGAGGCACTACAACCAAGAATGGACCAAACACAAAGACTAAAACCAGTCTCCTTCACTTGTTGACCCGCAGCAACTAAACACCAATGGCGCATATGGCGTGCTGATGCACTTAAACGCGACAGCAGTTCACAGACTGAATGATAACTAAATAAACACCAAAACCATGACCCGCTCACTTAATTGAGTGTTCAGAACATTTTTGTAATTTTAACCTATTGACGTAGAGATGAACTGGGGGGATTGCTGGAGAGGCCGGCCCCAACAAGGTAACGGGTAATGGGATATAAGCACTCTGCAATGTTGGGGAGGCGGGTAGTTTTAAGTCCATCATGCAGGGAGGGGGAGGGAAGATTCATAAGGATCACAAAAGTTCCAGGAATGTTTTTTCTTTGTTTATGTTAGTAGAAGACCTGCAAACAATTACCTACAGTTTGTATAAGAATCTATGCACATGTCTCCTCACAAACCTGGTCCACACTTAGGATTCCTCATTACACAAGACCTCAGCTTTTTCAATGTCACAGTGTACTAAGAGTATGTTATATGGCACATCGTAGGTCCATTCATGCAATTCGTGCACTAGTACAAAACCAACTAGATCGTATAGCGCAGGTTTCACACATTCTCCATGCCAGCATCCACTGATCCCAAAACACCTGTGACACCCCACAAACAGCATCCACCTATTATATCCTGGAAAGTTAATGGTCTTCAAGATAAGCTCAAGCAAAGACTAGACCTACAGTACTTAAAGCGTAAAGCACCAGCAATAACTCTACTGCAGGAGACCCACTTAACAGGGACAGTTTGCAAGGCACTAGACAGGTGGGGGTTTAAAGTGGTGGTGCAATCAGAGTTTACATCAAAGTTCACGGGGAGTGGGAATCCTTCTTAAAAAACAATACCCGATTGTCATCAAACACACCTACACAGACGACTAGGGCCATTTTGAGGCGCTGTCTTGACAGTGGGAAGAATGTATGGTCAACGTGGTGTCCGTCTACATCCCCCGCACTCCACTCTTTAGCGTTTAAGGTGCGCAGTGAATTCCTACTACGGCTCCCACAAGGCAACTTGATAATAGGAGGCGACTTCAACGCCACACTAGATGACTGTTGTAAATAAGAAGATGACTCCACAAGCAGGTAAGTGAAGTAGAGGCTTTATTGCAGCACAGGTATAGGTAGGTCAGCCCCCCGTCCAACCAGAGCTCCAACTGCCAACAGGGCGAAGGAGAACTCCAGAACCCAGAACATAAGGAGAGATCTAGAGTGCTGGCCCAAGGAAGAAGCAAAGCACTGTACAACATATCTCCCCCCTTTGCAAGGAAAGAAAACACAGGAAAAAGGAAAGGAACATTAATGCACATAGTCATTCAAGTACATGGGTGGGCGACGGGAGCGAGAGCTCCTCAAACCGACATCAACCAAGGAAGAGGAGGAAGAAACAGGAGCACGAGGTACAGAAGCAGGAACAAGAGAGGCAGGAGCGGAATCAACCACAGAACCACTATGATATGTACATAAAGATGTGGAGGCATCGCCACCACCCACCTCCCCCCGTCCAGTTGGCAAGGGGATAGGAGAAGAAGGACCACCAGAGGACAGTAAATAACCATTACAACCATCACTCTGAGCAGGAAACAGGTCATCAGAAGAAGAATCTTTACGTTTCTGGTAGAGTGCTACCCTCCGGTAATTCCAACTTTCACCATTTGCCAAGACAATGAAGTGAGGAAAAACCTTCTTGACTCTGTAGGGACCCCTAAACTTGCTAAGACCCTTAGCAAGTCTCCCCGGCTTAACCTTAACCAGGTAACCCACAGAGATAGGCAAGGGGGTACTGTCATGAATTAAGGGGACATCGCCACCAGAGCCCTTCAACCAAGCAGGGGTCAATTTACTTACTGGTGTGCGACCACGCATTAGTTCAAAAGGAGACTTTTCACCACTCTTATGAGGTGTGGAGCGGTAAGCCCAGACCAGTTCCTGGACACGCTCATCTGAAAAACAGCCAGTCTCTACAAACATCTGAATCACGCCCTTAACAAGGCGATTCACCCTTTCACAAAGGCCATTACCCTGTGGGTTGTAAAGACTAGTCTTCTGATGCCTGATGCCACAATCATTAACAAAAGAAGTCATTTTCGAGGACGTGAGTTGAGTCCCATTGTCTGAAATGAGGACAGAAGGATACCCCTCGTTGATAAAAATACCCTTCAAAAACTTAATGGTGGCATCAGTAGTAATCTCTTTTACAAATTGTACACACAGCCATTTTGAAAAACAATCGATTAGAACAATTGCGAAACGGTGATCAGTAGGTAGTTCACTCATGGGACCTATGAAGTCTATGCAGACACTATGCCAGGGAGTATTCTCAAAAACAATTTTATGTGTGGACTGAGAGCCCAAGACTTTGAGGCGCTTCTCCCCTTCCCTGCAGAAACCACACTTCAATACACAATCAACTGCATCGTTATCGATAGAGGGCCACCAAAAGTTCTGTTTGACACGGCGTTGAGTGAGACTTTGACCCAAGTGTCCCTCATGGGCCAAGTCTAGAATCCTCCTTCTTAATAGATCGGGAGGGACAAAGCGATCACCTCGCATCAAAACATCTTTTCCTTCTAAAGAAAGTTCATCTAATATTTTCAGGAAGGGTCTGACCGAAGGACTAACCGTACTTTCTCTCCTAGTACCATTAGAAACAAGACTGATAACAGCCTTCAAAGTCAGATCTTCCTCCATGCCCTTGGACCATTCATCACGGGAAAATGAACCACCGCCCACCAACAAAACATCCTCCATTACAGCAACCGCAAGATCATCGGACGTGATCTCAGAACCACAACAAGTGGAAGGAATAGGGAGCCTAGACAGACAATCCGCTTGGATATTCCTCCACCCATGCACAAATTCGATCTCACACTGATAATCCTGCAAGCGAGAAGCCAGTCTCGCCAACCTTGGGGAACCCTTACCAGCCCCACCAGGAGCTAAAACGTTTAAAAGGGGTTTGTGGTCTGTACGCAAAACAAACTTGTAACCCCACAAGTAGGTTCGAAAGTAACTCGTTCCCCAGACTGCGGCAAGAGCCTCACGCTCTATTACCGAGTAGTTTGACTCAGAGGTGGACAGAGGCCTAGACGCGAATGCTATGGTTTTCTCAACACTGCCATGTCTTTGTAAGAGAACTGCACCAAGGCCAATGGCACTGGCGTCAACCATCATGATGGAGGACCGAGCAGTGTCAAAAGGGGTGAGGACATTTGCAGCTTTAAGTTCCCCTTTGATCAATTTAAAACAGGATTCGGGCTCAGTGGTCCAACAAAATTTGACACCTTTTTTTAGTAAGGATCTCAGGGAAGCAGTCTTGGATGAGAAATCTCTTACAAATTTCGAGTTAAACTCGATCAAGCCCATAAAGGACCGAAGTTGATCCTTATCAACCGGGGAGGGTGCTAGCTCAATGGCTTCAAGTAAGTTTTTCTTGGGTTTAATGCCTTCTTCTGACAAACAAAATCCTAAATACTCTATTTCTCTCAACAGAAAAGCACACTTCTCTTTTCTTAATGTCAAACCAGCCTCATCCACCCTAAGTAACACATCTTGTAAGATTTTGTTGATTTCTTGTAGGGAATTGCCATAAATCAAGATATCGTCTTGAAAATACAGCACCTTATCAAGACCCT
The DNA here is from genome assembly GCF_964263255.1 of Lissotriton vulgaris. Taxonomy (NCBI): domain Eukaryota; kingdom Metazoa; phylum Chordata; class Amphibia; order Caudata; family Salamandridae; genus Lissotriton; species Lissotriton vulgaris. The sequence continues at coordinate 246,621,736 of NC_141689.1, read as the reverse complement.
TAAAGACTTCGGAGACAAGTCTCTGGAATACGCTAGCGGCTGAGACTAGCCCAAAGGGTAGCCTAGTGAATTGGAATGTGCCTTCACTGGTGATAAAAGCAGTTAAATGCTTTGAGCTATCATCCAGACAAATTTGATGGTAGGCGTGTTTAAGGTCCAACTTACTGAAGAACCTTGCCCCTTTAAGGGTTGATACCAATTCACCAATGTTTGGTAGGGGAAACACATCGGCTACAACACACTTATTTAGGGAACGAAGATCCACACAGAACCTGATCTTGTTGTCCGGTTTCTGCGAGATCACAACAGGCGAAACCCAAGGAGATGCTTCAATGGGTTCAATGATACCCCCTTGGAGCATTTCTTCAAGGGTAGCCTTAACTTCATCTCGTAAAGCAAAGGGTACCCTCCTTACCTTATGTTGCACAGGTGAACTGCCCTCCTTGAGAATTATGCGATGTGAGTAGCCAATAAGTTCACCCAACTGGTCCCTAAAAACATTTTTATATCTGGCCAATATATCCTCCAAGGATGAGGTCTCAACAATAGAAATAGGATTATCGGATCTAGGATCAACCACTATGTGCAGATCATATTGATGGTGACGGCCTAAGATTGCTGGTCCGTCTGCTAATATATATATTTTACCATAAGCTGATCTGCCTTTGAAGTCAATTTCAGCTTCGAAGAAACCTAGTATGTCAATTTTCTCACCCTGGTAACCAGACGGGAAAATGTCGCACGTCTTCAAAACTCTTTCGCCCCACACACTCTTCATCAATGAATTGGGAATTATGGTCCACTTGGAACCTGTGTCAACCATGAGTGTAATGACTTTCCCATCAACAACAAAATCATCCTTAAAAGGATTACCCCTCTGGTTATCACACGCGCACACAGTGTCAGTCAGAACTAAGATTTTGTTGACATCACGTCTCAAATCATCACATTCATTAACAGCCGTAACTCTCGAATTATTCTTATTCCTACACATTTTAGCAAAGTGTCCCGTCTTACCACACCGTAGACACTCTTTGTTGTTTGCAAAACAAAATTTCCCATCCGAAGAATGAGAAAAACTACCACACCTAGAACACATCTTTTGATTACTCTTGCTAAAAGATGTTTGTTGTACATTCTTTTTCTGAAGAACATAGCCTTTCTTCCTAACAATTGCAATGGCAGTAGCTTCATCGTCACTATTTTCGCTAAAAGTACTCTTATGAGAGATTTCTGCCACTTTGGTCTCCAAACCACTTTTCTGTAGTTCCCTCATACACTTTTCGCTTTCCTCCACGACTTTGGCAAGTTCTATGGCATCTTTCAAAGTTGGGTTCTTCGCCGCCCACAAACGTTCCTGTACTTTTCTGTTGTTGGCTTGAAAAACTAGCTGGTCTTTAATTAATTCGTCCGCCATCTGGCCAAAGTTACATTTGATTGATAACTCGCGCAGTCTCGCTACAAACTCATCGATGCTTTCTTCAGCCAATTGTTTATTTTTATTATAAAATTTGTATCTTTGAAGGATAAGATTTTCCTCTTTACCAAAACGGGTTTCTAATCTTGTTACAGCCTCTTTAAACTCATCCAAGTCAGCTTGTGACCCTGCAGGTAGTACTTGTGGTAAATATCTGAACAAGCGCTTTCCCTCTTTACCCAAAGTGGTCATTAATAATGCTTTTTTGCGTTTAGGTGAATAGTCCTCACCGTCCAAAGCTTCAATATAATTATAGAACATGACTATCCAGTCTTCCCATGCTATAGGAGGATTGCCTGGTTCTGACAAAAATTGAGGAGGAAGGGCGACATTGATCGATTGAGCCATGTCCAATGACTACCAACAGGGTAATGAGAAACAAGTACACCAAACAGTAAAGTAAAATGAGTTTTTAAATAAATGCTTACTCTTATCAAAGGAGAAGATCTGTGGTGAAGAAACGATGCTTAACGCTCAATCACGAGCGTTTCCATGGAGATTGTCAACAAAGCAGGCAAATACCTACAAAATGGCCGAATACGCCGTGCGTGTGACGTTAGACGTTATGACCACAGCGAGAGTCTATGCGCAAATAAAATGCGCTTCAGGAACGTGTTGTTTCAATGGCGCTGCAAGCGTTTCAGTGACACGACTGGTGTCTGGATTAGAGACGCTGCCGTTTGTGCGTAGTTGTGCGTTCCAGTGACGCTGCCGCTTGCGTTCCAGTGATGCTGCCGCCGCTTGCGTTTCAGTGACGCTGTCGCTTGCGCTCAAATACGTTAGAGCGTAGTGTGAGTTAGCGTTGCCAAGCAACTCACCGTGATGACGTCAATTACTGATTTGGAAATCCCAAGATGACGAGAACATCAGCACAGTCTAATTTTGATAAGCGGTCATCGCTGAAACGAAGGACGATGTCAGCGTCCTCGCTGTCCACACGGGGTTCTTCTTGAGGGGCTCTTGAGCTCTACCGCACTGTAGTGGTTTCCTTGGCTGCAGCAACACACTGAGAGGCAATGGTTGGACACTCCACCAGTCCAAGTCGCCAAATGTTGTAAATAAGAAGATGACTCCACAAGCAGGTAAGTGAAGTAGAGGCTTTATTGCAGCACAGGTATAGGTAGGTCAGCCCCCCGTCCAACCAGAGCTCCAACTGCCAACAGGGCGAAGGAGAACTCCAGAACCCAGAACATAAGGAGAGATCTAGAGTGCTGGCCCAAGGAAGAAGCAAAGCACTGTACAACAATGACACTCTGGATCGCACATTCCCTCAACAACAACACCAGACACACTCTGTCCTGACAGACTTCCTAAACACCATAGGCCTGGTAGACATCTGGCGCTCCTATTTTTCATGGACACAACAATATACATATCACTTGGGTGCACACAACAGCCTATCCAGAATAGACCATATACTGGCACCAGCAGCCAAACTTGGACACTTTTTAACTGTAGCACACTTACCAAGAGCATCTCTGAGCACTCCCACGTCAGCGCTCTATACACCTGCCATTTCACAGTACAGAGCAGAATATTCCCTATATACCCCTGATACCTCAGGACCCCTGCGATCTGGACAGGACTGACTGACACTACCAAATACTATTTTTGCGAATATGCGTCTTCCGTCTCCTCTCCATTTGTCCTATGGGAGGCATACAAGACAGTGCTTCGTGGGTAGGCGGTCTCACTCATAACCCATCATAAAAAGGAGGAGAGTAGCGACCCTTGAACAGGAGGTAGATGACCTAGAGAGAGCCCTCAGTCAGGACCGCTCCAATACGAACACTCACTTATTGCATCTTAAAAAGCAGGAGTATAAAGACCATCTTTGGGAGGCAGCAAAAACGCGACTCTCCAACACCCAGCACACCATTTTTTTTTTTTTAACATCATTTTTATTGCATCACCAATATAAAAGTACAGACAAGATAGTCAGCAACATCAAAAGGTTATGGACCAGTTCAATGAACGGTGTTCGATTCCGTCCGGAGGGGTTCCTTCTGTCTGTGATGTGGGCAGCTTCATCTCCGTCTTGGTCTCGTGCGTCTTACATTGTCCGACCGCTTCATTGTGCACATAACCCTGGAATGCTTTTGTGATTTACACCCCTCCCCCTCCCCAAATTTCGGTACCCCAACATCCCTCCAAACCAGCTTCCTACCCGCCCTCCCCCGTGGTCGCGCTGCGCCTGAGTAACCATGTATCTGTGCCTGGTGTGTTGCAGGAGGAAGCAAACAATCGCTAAGGTGCGTTCTCCTGTACAGTGTTGGGGTCTGCATCGGCTAGGTCGCTCTCACCATCCAGCCTCTCATCGTCCACATCCCTGAGCGCCTGCACCATCACCTCCCATGCAGTCGCCCTTTCCAGTGCTTTTTCGTCATTCGACCTCCAGGCCATCTGGTATCGTAGGGTACTATCACACGCGGCCCATCTCAAACACTCCCCATACCATTTTTTGTACGTGGGCCCCACTCTGGACTTCCAATTTCGTGTGATCTCCCGTTTGGCCAAGATAAGCCCTAAATCTATAAATTTACTTGACATCGTATTTCTAGGTGTGTGTGGGAACCAGTGAAGGATGCCGACTGCTTTAGTATATTGGATATCCCTGTCCGTCGCCCCGTTAAGGGCCCGCCCAACTTCCTGCCAATAGTCGCCTAAAGAGGGGCAATCCCACAGCATATGACATAGATCCGCCCCCGCCGTATTACATCTGGGGCAAGCAGCGTCGGTCGCCCCAAAGTACTGTTGGATTTTCCCGGGCGTGAGGTATGCCCTGTGGATAACATAAAAGTGGATCAATTGGAACCTGGCATTCCTCGAGCTCTTCCGCGCCCTCCTCAGCAGTTGGCCCCAGGTCGTGTCTGGAATCTCCACTTGGAGGTCCAGCTCCCACTTGGTCTTCAGGGCTGCCAAAGGTTGCAAGGCCTCCCGCTGCATCCGCGAGTACAGGCATGTGACGGCCTTAAAGGTTCCCGCCGCCATCATGGCGTACTGGCAGGCCATTGAGGTACTTGGTTCCCGCAGCCCTTCCCCCCAGTGTGCTCGCATGGCGCCTGTGACTGCCGCGTGCAGCAGGTAATCACCCCTCGGCAGGTCAAATCTCTCTTGTAGGTCCTGAAACGGCAGCAACACCCCATCTTCGTAGAGGTCACCCAGCACGTGTACTCCCGCCTCCTCCCACCCGAGCAAGCGTGACCAGTCACCTCCATGTGGGAGGGCAGTGACCATACCCAACGGTATTTCGGGGGCGTACATAAGGCGGACACCCGCCCGCTTGCGGGCCCTGTCCCAACATAGACGGAAAGTCTGCTCCTCGTTCGTCAGGTCTCCCACTCGGAGTTTCTGGTGCAGCGTGATATAAGCCAGAACGTGTCGCGGGGTGCCCTCGGCTCTCGCGTCCTCGGGGCCTCTATATACTCTCGCCACCTCCTGAGTAAAGGTCTGCAGCTGGGCAGCGAGGTAATATCCCTCGAAGTCTGGCACTGCCATGCCTCCCTCATCTTTGGGGCGTAACAGCGTGTCGAGCGCTATGCGTCTCCTACCCGTGCCCCACAGGAACGCTATGATCAGTGACCTCAGGCGTTTGAAAACCGAGCTCGGGATCCATACCGGCAGTGTCCTAAAATAGTACAAAAGCCGGGGCAGGGCTATCATTTTAAGCAGGGAAATCCTACCAGCCAGAGAGAGCGGCAGGGTCGCCCAGAAGTCCATAGATCCACGCAGGGCGTTAATGCAGCGAGTTACGTTGCCATCCAGCAGGTCAGACGGGGTATGGTAAACATAAACCCCTAGATAATGTAGGCAGCGCGGCTCCCACCGGAGTTCCTGAGCAGTGAGTGGGCACGGTTCTCCCGGCCTCAGGGGAAACAGACAGGATTTGGGCCAGTTGACCCTCAGGCCCGATAACCTACCGAATTGCTCCAGTAGCCTCCGCGCCCCCTGAAGTTCGGCGCCGGCATCGGCCAAAAACATCAACAAGTCATCCGCATAAAGGGAGATGAGGTGCGGCCTCCCCCTGAAAGGCAGACCTGCGTAGTGGCTGCCCTGTCTGGCTACCGCAGCGAAGGGTTCCATTGCTAACGCAAACAGTAGCGGGGACAGGGAACAACCCTGTCTAGTGCCACGCCTGATCGGGTATTGTCTCGAGATCAGCGCACCTACCCGGACCCTCGCTACCGCCTCAGTATAAAGGACCTTGGTCCACTGTATATATCCGTCCCCCAACCCGAAGCGACGCATCACCTCATATAGGTATCCCCATTCGAGACTGTCAAATGCCTTTTCAATGTCGATGGACAGGACAAATGGGGAGACGGTGTCTGGCCAGTCCACACCCATCAGTCTCGTGAGTCTGCGGATGTTATGGGTGGTGTTGCGTGTCGGTATGAAACCGCACTGGTCACCATGAACCAGGCTCGTCATGTGCACTAACAATCTGTTGGCTAGAATTTTACTAAGGATTTTGTAGTCCGTCGTCAACATAGATAACGGACGGTACGAGGACAGCGCCGTACCCTCCCTGCCCGGCTTCAAGAGTGGGATCATAAGGGCCTCGCACATAGAGCCCGGGAGTCGGCCCTTCTCCTGCGCCTCATTGTATACCTCGCGCAGCCGCGGAGCAAGATGCTCTAGGTATTTGCCATAAAATTCGATCGGTAGACCGTCAAGGCCCGGGGTCTTGTTCCTAGCCATCTGTTTAACAGCGCAACCTATTTCTCCGAGGGAGATGGGCCGCCCTAACTCTTCTGCCTCCGAGTCCTCCACTCGCGGCAATTCTAGCCCGTCCAAGAACTCCTCAAGCTCCTCCGTCCCTCCCGTATCACCACTCAGATAAAGCCCTTCATAATAGGCTCGGAACTTGTTCAGGATCCCGGGTTGGGAGTGGCAAGGCTCCTCCCCTGGTTCCTGGATCCTCATGATCGGCCCTCCCCCCCGGATAGGGTTAGCAAGCCAAGCCAACATTGCCCCCGCCTTATCACCTTCCGCATGCGCCCTCGTCATGTATGTCTTGTGGTCGAAGCTACGCAGCCGCTCCAGCTCTACCGCCAGCCCCTCCCGCGCCCCGCTAAGCCCCTCCTGCAATTCTGGGTGATTCGGGCGCCTCTTCTCAAGATCCCTCAGCCGTGTCTCAGCCTTATCTAAGTCATCCAACAAAGTCTTCCGTGCCCCTGCGTGTGCCCAATACAGTGTCCCCGCACCACCACCTTGAAAGCATCCCATTCAACCGCCCTCGTGGAGGCCGAACCACTGTTCTCTTCAAAATACCTCTCGATACGGTCACTCAGGGCCTCCCTGAACAACAAGTCGTCCAGGGTGTCAGGTTGCAGGCGCCATGTTGGCACGCAGTTAACAGTCACCATCCATTCCAGAGACATCAACAAGGGGTTGTGGTCCGATATCGTCCTTGCCAAATATTCCGCCCCCCCCACCGCAGGGAGCACACATTCCGAACAAAGAAATGCATCCAGCCTCACATGTAAATCGTGCAGGTGCGAGTGAAAGGAGTAATCCCTAGTGGTGGGGTGCAACGCCCTCCATGCATCCGTGAGGGCCCAGCTCTCCTGCCATTCTAATCTACGCTTGGCGATCCTATGTGCTGGGGATGCGCGTAGCGGGGGATGGGACCTATCTAGTAGCACATCCTCAACTGAGTTGAAGTCCCCTCCCAGAAGGACCGGTCCTGCCAAGTAACCCGCCAATTTGCCTGAGATGTTAGACAAGAAAGCGGGCAGGTCTACATTAGGAGCATACACATTGCAGAGCGATATCATCCTGCCTCTCAGCCTTCCCTCCACCGCCACATATCTGCCCTCTGGGTCTATCGACGACTTCGAGACTTGGAAGGGGACCCCCGCCCGTACCCAAATCAATGTCCCCCTCGCAAATGCCGAAAATGTCGTGTAAAATAACTGCCCCCTCCAGCGCCTTTGCAGAGCCGCCCCTTCCTGCTTATTTAGGTGTGTCTCCTGCAGGAACGCTATGTGAACCCCCCTACGCTTGAGGTACGCCTGGACCTTATGTCTGCGCGCCATGGATTGCATGCCCCGCACATTCCAGGTCACACATTTCAATGCTCCAGTACTAGCCATTCCCCCCTACACAACCGGACCATACAACAAAGAACAGTGTTCGCCTAAGTCCCGCGACCACGGGCCCTCCCCCCCACCCTCTCCAAACAGGAAGCCAAACCCCTGCAACAACTATAACCCCTTGAGCAACCCCAACAGCTCGCAACTCCCACCCCCCCAGGACAGGCCCCCCCGCAACTGGAAGTACCCCCATCCAAACCAACACTCCCGACCACCCCTCAAGGAAAGGTGGTAATATTCGCAGTCCCCACTGCGATGACCTTAGGGGCCAGTAAGGCGCGGCTCAATGCTACAGAACCTCCAACAAATCAGCCCCGCGCGCTCCACCCCACAATCCCCACATTACAGATCCCCAAAACCTCAGTCAATGTCTTTCCACTGCTGTGGGTCCATCGCCCCGGTGTCCGACCAGCGAGTCCGTTCCGCCAAACCAGTTCAGCACGCCTCCAGTATCTCTCCCGAGGTCTGCGGCGTCACAATAGGGCCCCGGGCTCCGCCAAATTCTGATTGTCCTGTCTCCGAGCCCGTTCCCGGGGCCTCCGAATCCGTGCCCTTCCCAGACTGAGTCCTGGCGGCTCTAGATAAGTCCACCACCGCCTGTAGGGCCGCCTGCCTCTCTGCCTCCGTCTGCGACGTCGAGGGTTTCCCGGTCCTCTTGCGATTCTTTCTGATCCGTTGGGACTGTCTGATCGGCCTATCCACCTTGGCCTCTTCCTCCCTGACCTTAGCACCGTCCGTTCCTGCCTTATAAGTGTCCCACCAGTCCCATGCATCCGCGGAGGTCGTGAAGAATAAAGACTTTTCGTCCACCACCACTCGTAGCTTGGCAGGAAACAACAGGGAGTACTTGATGCCTTCCTGGCGGAGCTCTCGTTTGAGGGACAAGAAGTTTGCCCGAAGTCGCTGAGTCTCAAACGTGTAGTCCGGGAACATGGTGACTCTGTTGTTGTCCACTTGAAAGGGCCCTGCCTCTCTCGCCCTCTGTAAAAGCCAGTCTCTGTCCCGGTAGTGGAGCAACTTGAACACCACCGGGCGCGGAGGAAGGCCCAAGGCTGGCGGACGCGCCGGAACTCTATGTGCTCGCTCCAGGGAGAAGAAGGGGGACAGACCCTCAGGTGCCACCTCTGTCCGCAGCCAGTTATCCAAGTAGCCCACCATGTCGTCGCCTTCGATTTTCTCCGGCAGGCCCACTAGGCGTACGTTGTTGCGCCTGTTCCTGTTTTCTGCATCTTCGGCCCTCCTTTCCAGTACCTTCAGACGGTCCATCACGTCGGCCATCTGGGCCTTCACCGTTGCCTGGGCTGGGGCTAAGTCCTTAACCGTGGTCTCCACGGTTTTCACCCTGTCCTTAAGTTTGTCGTGGTCGGCCTTCAGGAGGCCCAAGCCCGTTGCCACCTGAGCTATGCCTTGCTGCAGGGCATCCTTTGTGGTGGCGATGGCTTCCAGGATACGATCTTGCATCCGCTGTAACGCCGCCTGGTCTCTCTCCGTTCCTTCCGCCGCCTCAGTGTCGGTCGCGCCATCTCCCTTCCCCTTCGGTTTCCCCATCTGGGCTGGGATGGGCGGTGGTCCTCAAACTATTCCTGGTCGCCCTCCGAGCGTCGCCGGGCACCGTACTCCGGCCGGGTTCACAGGTCCAGAAATGTCACCAGGGGGCAGGAGGTACCGAGCGGTCGTGGCTCGGCCAGTGTCAGTTGCGCCTGAGATCCGGGGTCCTCGTCTCCGATCCCCAGTCGCACCGTTGTCGCCCCAATCAAGAGACGGTCCTCAACCACCGCCCAAGGATGCGCCCAAAGTTCTACCAGCACCTGGGGGGAGGCACGACGCGGACACCAGCACCTCTAGCGTGTCCGGGAGCGGTCTTCAGTGGGTCTCCGGGCAGATGTCTCCGTCACAGGCGATCTCATGCCACCGCCGCCATTTTGGGGTCCGCGACTTCTCGGCCGAGTTCAGCTCTCGAAGTTAAGATACTGCTGCGGGAAGGCTCGGTGTCGTCTTCCACGGGTCCCGGACCCTCCGCAGTACCGTCCAGTATCGGATACTGTCCTTTATCTCGGGGTTCGAATGAATTTTCAGGATATTTTCCGGGATCGGGCACGGAGCTCCGAGCTCACGCTGCCTATCTCCTCGGCATCCAAGCCACGCCCCCCAACACCCAGCACACCATATATGAAAGCGGTGATAAGGCCGGCAAGCTATTGGCCTGGCTTGATAAGCGGGAATTAGGCAGGGAGGTGAATCGCAAAATTCCAACTTCCCACAGGTGACACCACAGAGAATCCCCAGTGCATAGTGAATCTCCTAACACATCACTACGAACAGGTTTACACTTCCGCACTAACAATAACACAAACGGATGCAGAGGAGTTCCTCTGTGATATCAAACTTCTCAGACTCGCACAGACGGAGTCTCAATTATTAGAGGCAGAACTCTCCACGGAGAAAATTGCGACAGCAATCAGTAAACTCCAGTCAGGAAAGGAATTGCGCCCAAACGGTATTCGCATAGAGTGGTACAAAAGTAACGCAACAACACTCACACCGTATCTCCTGGATATGTATGAGCCTAGCTTAGACAGGGGGAACTACCCCGAGATCAAAGAACGGCAACAATAGTGGTCATTCACAAACCTGGCAAACCCGCGCAGGAGTGTTCCTCCTCTAGATCCATATCTCTGATTAACACTGAGACCAGGATACTAGCCAAGACCCTGGCCAACAGACTCATGCCACACCTAGCAACATTGATACATCCAGATCAATCCGGGTTTATGAATGGGAGGAATACAGCCTTAAATCTGAGATGCCTCCACAAAGTGGTGGGCCGGAAGCATACCATTCAAGAAGAAGCCGTTGTGCAGTCCTTAGAAGCAAATGGCCTTCGACACAGTCGAATTGCCCTTTCCCTTTGTCATTCTTGAGAAATTGGGGTTTGGACCGAAATTGCTCTTGGGTTAGGTTACTATACACTGCTCCCCTGGTCCACGTAGTGGCTAATGGGCATAGATCCGGAGAGTTTCCATTGCACAGAGGCACGAGACAGGGCTGCCCGCTGTCTTCGCTTCTCTTTGCCCTGGTGCCTCTGGCGGCCTGGACGCAACAGGACCCGGTTGTCCGAGGGCTTCGATTGACTGAGGGATGTGAGGATCCTTCTATATATGGCTTCTCCCAGACTCTCCCTGTCCTGCCTGTTAGATATCTGTGGCTCATATGAACGTATTCAGGGTACACGATTAATTGGACAAAATCAGTGCTTTATGTCTTGAAAGATCCCCAGCCAATTCTCCCGGCTGGCTGCGATGTAACAATTGTCGAGGATACTTTCAAATATTTGGGGATTCACATCACCCATGACCCGGAAGTATTTACGACTCTGAATCTTCAAGCCCCTTTGAAACGGTTACAAAGAGACACCAAGCACTGGCAGTCGCTGCCATTGTTGCTCATGGGAAAGGCAGCACTTCAAAATGATGGCGCTCCCAAGGTTTCTCTCAGCCCTTTATGGATTACTTTTCTAACCACAGGACTGGATCCTAGATTCAGTCCTTGGACATTTCCTGTAAACGGTTGAGTAAAAGTGTTTTAGTTACAGTAGTGATTTTTAAGGAATATTATTGTATTTTAAAAGTTGACACTAAGAAATGTGTTCACATAGAATCACCAATGTTATCCTATGGGAGGAAATTTACTTAGCAGGTAAGTAGTGTTATCATTACTTTTTCTTACTCAGTGGTGGATCCTGGTTCCAGCACTGGTGCATCTCCTGTAAACAGTTGAAAGAATGCGTTTAAGTCATACTGGCGATTTTTAAGGAATATTTTTAGTTTGTGAAACTTTTCTGGTGAAAACCAGACAATTGATTCCTATCAAAGGAAATTCAAGGTACTGTACGTATGGTTAGAATTACTTTTCAGGATCAGTACTGGGCTCAAAGATGCAGCACTGAAGTCTCTCCTGATAACAGGTGAGTCAATCGGAATTCGTAGTCCGGCTGATTTTAGAGGAATTTTTTAAAGTTCCAAAACTCCACACTTAGAAGAATTTTCAAGTGAAACCAGTCAATGTTAGCCTATGGAAGGAAATTCAAGTTACTGTAAGTACGGTTAGAATTATTTTTCAGGATCAGTAGTTGGCTGAAAGATGTAGCACTGAGGTCTCTCCTGATAACAGGTGAGTAAATTTGAATTCGTAGTTCGCCTGATTTTAGAGGAATATTTTGCTCAATAGTGAAGGAAGGGGGAGGGGCCTGAGGTGACATGTGTGCAAACACGCCCTGTGGCGCATTTTAAGTTGAGTAATTCATTCCTCTTCAATCCTGAGGTCCCCTGTGGGCCAACTAGCCCACCAGGTACCTCCAGTAGGTGCCAGGGAGCTGCGTTAAAGAGAGGTTTTCAGAGGCAAAGCCCCCTTTTTACAACACTCTGCAACGAAGCTCCGTGGCACTTACTGGAGGTACCTGGTGGGCTAGTTGGCTTTTAAGGGACCTCTGGATTGAAGAGGAAATAATTTCCCAACTTAAAACGTGCCATAGGGCATGTTTGCACACATATCACCTCAAGCCCCGCCCCCTATCTTCACCACTGTGCAAACACGCCCTGTAGCGCGTTCTTAGTTGGGGGATTAAGTCCCCTTGCATACTGGGGGTCCCTGGGGGCCAACTAGCCCACCAGGAACCTCCAGTATGCGCCAGGGTGCTGCGTTGCAGAGAGGTATAAAAAGGGGTGTGGCCTCATTACACCTCTCTGTAATGCAGCCCCCTGGCATGTTTGCACAGGGGGAACTAATTTCCCTAGAATACTGGGGGTCCCTGGGGGCCAACTAGCGCACCAGGAACCTCCAGTATGCACCAGGGGGTTGCGTTGCAGAGAGGTGTAAAAAGGGGCATGGCCTCTTTACACGTCTCTGCAAGGCAGCCCCGTGGCGCGTTTGCATAGGGGGAACTAATTCCTTTTGAATACTGGGGTCCCTGGGGGCCAACTAGCCCACCAGGAACCTCCAGTATGCGCCAGGGGGCTGAGTTGCTGAGAGGTGCAAAAAGGGGCGTGGCCTCTTTACACATCTCTGCAAGGCAGCCCCCTGGCGCGTTTGCAGAGGTGGAACTAATTCTCGTTGAATACTGAGGGTCCATGGGGCCAACTAGCCCACCAGGAACCTCCAGTATGTGCCAGGGGGATGCGTTTCAGAGAGGTGTAAAAAGGGGCGTGGCCTCATTACACCTCTCTGTAACACAGCCCCCTGGCGCGTTTGTAGAGGGGGAACTAATTCCACTTGAATACTGGGGTTCCCTGGGGGCCAACTAGCCCACCAGGAACCTCCAGTATGCGCCAGGGGGCTGCGTTGCAGAGAGGTCTAAAAAGGGGTGTGGCCTCATTACACCTCTCTGCAATGCAGCCCCCTGGTGCGTTTGCATAAGGGGAACTAATTCCCCTTGAATACTGGGGTCCTTGGGGGCCAACTAGCCCACCAGGAACCTCCAGTATGCGCCAGGGGGCTGCATTGCAGAGAGGTGTAAAAAGGGGCGTGGCCTCATTACATCTCTCTGCAACGCAGCCCACTGGTGCATTTGCAGAGGGGGAACTAATTTCCCTTAAATATTGGGGGTCCCTGAGGGCCAAGTAGCCCACCAGTAACCTCCAGTATGCGCCAGGGGGATGCGATTCAGAGAGGTGTAAAAAGGGGCGTGGCCTCTTTACACGTGTGTGCAAGGCAGCCCCCTGGGTTTCTGTGGGCTATTTGGCACCCAGGGACACCCAGTATTCAAGGTGAATTATTTCCCCCTCTGCAAACGTGCCAGGGGACGCGTTTTCAGAGTGGTGCCGTAATTTTCTGGGGGGATCGGCAGGGTACGCGTACCCTACGCGTATCCTGCGATTTATTTTTTTTAAAAATGTTTTTGGGCCTTGGGGGTCCTTGTGGGACCCCCTGAGCAGGCCTAGTGGGGTCAGGGTCTTTCTACCCTGCCCCCTTTCGACTTTTGCGCACTTGTTTATCACTTTTCTTGTGCCACGGTTCTACCGAGACACAAGATGGCTGCCAACACTTCCTGGTTTGGAGTGTTGACAGACAGTTTTCAGCCAATTAGCATGCAGCTCGTGCTCGTAATGGTACGCGTACTGTCCTCGGACAGAACGCGTACGGTATTTCGTCTATAGATATATCTTTGATTTTACTTTTGATTTTCTAAGGAACTACTGAACGGATTTAGACCATTTAACAAGAAGCGTAATCTGCGAATCGAACTCTACTTTTTTGCCAAATTTGGTTTAATTCCGTTCAGCAGTTCGGGCTGTAGCCTCACTTAAAGGTCCCTATGGAAAACTGCATGGGGAAAACACGTTTTGGGAACTCCCTTTTTTCTCAGTCCCCACTTTACGAATCACCCCCAAACATTTAGGGAAGGAGCGGAGCGGAGCAGGCCATTTTCTTGGAGAATTTCGCGTGTATTCGTCGATTGGTGCCAAAGTTATTCCAAATAGAATGTTGCGGATTTCCTATGGAAACTAGGTCCTAACTATATCTACCTACTGGCAACCGCCAGTAGGTAATATATATATATACACCTAGATAGATAGCTAGCTAGATAGATAGATAGATAGATAGATAGATAGATAGATAGATAGATAGATAGATAGATAGATAGATAGATAGATAGATAGATAGATAGATAGATAGATAGATAGATAGATAGATAGATAGATAGATAGATAGACAGATAGATAGATAGACACTGCTCCTCCTGACTGCTCAGACCCATGAGAAGTGACACACATGCCGGCGGAGCGCGGTAATTCAATCCAAATACCAGTTTCAATAAAGTGTGCTCTCAGTCTATACAGACTCCACAACAATATAGATTCCAAGGGTGTTTATTCACAACGCATTTCGGCTTACTGCAACGCCTTGTTCACGTGAAAAATGTGCATATCCAAACAACTGATAAAGCATTCGGGTATAGTGAATAGAAATCGACATGGGACTGTCTCAAATGTTTTTTAGTTAGACTTGTTCACTGGTGGACATCTTATAATGGTACAATGTATGGTATAACATGAAGTAAAAAATACTCAGTCATGTACATTCGTGTAATAGATCTAAATCACAATTGCAATTTAAAGAATTATAGGCATATGAGTTCCGCTGTATAATACACACTGCGTGTTCACCAAATTTCTGTAATGCTTGCTTGGCATTATATTAAACCACTAATTCATTTGAAATGTGTTGTGCCATAATCTTAAAGCATACCTTCGGTATTTCACTCTGTTGTTGGTTAAAAATACATTGTTACATGTGATCCCTAGAGAGGAAACAAGCGAGTCTACGGCATGCATTAGCCTCGAAACCAATCAGATGTTAGCTAATCCAACACGTGATCGCGATGTGTCAATGGCACGATCATCCACCTTTATCAATATTGGACTTATCATTGCTGTATATATAATACAGTTGGCTGCTCCACAAAAACAGTTGTAAATAAATAAACAGAATGTAAACAACTTTAAAACAACTCCATGTATGTTTCATGTTGGCCTCAAATGCCATAATGTCGTTCCCAAAATAACCGCTTGATCATGTTATTACTTTGTAAGGGGGAAATAGATAACACGCAAATGCTGGATACTGCACAGGGTCTAACACCTCTGTTGTACAAAGCAGGATATCTTATAATCCCATGTGAGTGTCTTGCTGTTTCCCCGTAATCATAAAGGCAGAGGTCCATATAAATCCCATTCTATTTATAACATGTATCCACTCAATATTCAGGGTCCAATACTATGGCTAAAATACAAAAAGCATGTCGTAAGTCTTGTGCATACCCAGCCCAACAGTCAAACGAGATTAGTGCTGATCAGGGGGAAAAGGGTAGGTTGCCCGTGAAAGTGAGTGTAGGTATCTGGGCCCCTTCCTTTCCTCCTGCAAATACAAAAAGAAAACAAAAGACAACAATTAAAAACCAATACGAGTAAAAAACAATGCAGGATATCTTTCTCTGATGCACATAGGTGTACTATTATGTTATGTTATGTTATGTTAATTAAAATTTGTAAAGCGCGCATACGCCCATGGGCTTCTTGGCGCTGAGAAGAGATAAAAAACATAACAAGAGAGATACCAGCAGGAGTCACTATTTCAAGTAGGCCTGTGTAAATAAGAAGGTCTTAAATGCCTTTCTAAAGGTAAGGAGGTCCTTACTCTGTCTAAGGGTCAGAGGCAGAGAGTTCCACAGGGAGGCTGCTAGAAAGTGGAAACAACTGCCTCCCTGTCGCTTTCTCTTGAACCGGGGTACCTCTAGTAGGTCTTTGTGGGCTGATCGCAGACTGCGCGAGGGGGAGTATCTCCCTATCAGTTGCCTTATGAACAGGGGGCCCTTGCCTTGTAGAGACTTGAAGATGATACATCCGGCTTTGAATGCGGCTCTCTGAACCACAGGTAGCCAGTGCAGTTTCTCTAGCCCTAATTTAATCGATTCCCATTTAGGTACCTTACAGATCAGCCTGGCAGCTTGATTCTGGAGGTGTTGCAGTCTTCTGAGTTGGCCTACAGGCAAACCTAGGTAGAGACTGTTCGAAAAGTCGATGTGGGAAAGGACTAGGGCAGTAACTACTTGAATCAGGGCTGATTGGGTAAGAAGGTGTGCAATTTCTTTTATTTTTCTTAGTTGGAAAAACCCTGAGGAGACTACTGTTCCGATCTGGGAATTTAAGGCAAGGTCCTCATTAATGGTCACTCCCAGACTCTTTACTGATTGGGACTTTTTGGGAGGGAGGCCCATATCTGAAGGCCAGAAGTGTGGGCCCCAACTAATCTCGCTCTTCCCGGGCAAAATCAATTCTGTTTTCCCCGGGTTTAGTTTGAGATGGTTTAGGGACATCCACCTCTGAATCTGGATCATAGTTGCCTGAAAGTCTTCAACAGCATTAGGTGAGTTTAATGTAAAAACTAGCTGTAAGTCATCTGCATAGTTGTATTAGAGACAATAAGAGGACCCATGAGGGGGTTACAGAGGGAGCAAGTTATTCTACTGTCAGTTTCAATACCTATTGTTCCCTAAGATGTATTGCCAGCTCTTCGTCTTGGTTGAGGCCTCCAGGATGCTTGGTCTGAAACTCTACAATAGTTCTTGATTCTTTCTGCCTCAATTTCAATACCCGATTTCCACCCCTGGGACTTTGCCACACGTGTTCCAAAACAAAAAAGTTCAATAATGCCGCATTGGAATAATGTTTGTCCCTAAAATGGCGGGCCACAGGATATTTCTAGTATTTATGTGTGATTGCCCTGCAATGCTCTAGTACCCGCTTCTTGGCCATATGGGTGGTACTGCCAATGTACCAGGGTTTGCACGGGCATTTAATCACATAAATGACGAAGGTCGAACTACACGTAAGGAATTGACTGATTTCCCTATCAACAGCATTGTATGTGATTTTGCTGCGAAACACACTACTTTTGCATGCTTTGCAATGGCCACAGGGGAAAAATCCCCTGAGGCCATGATCATGTTTTGTAGGGTATGTAGTAATGTCACTATGTACTAACATATCTGTAATACTCCTGTTTTATCTATATGTTATGCTTGGTCTTGTTGGAATCTTTTCCCTTATGCTGTTGTCACATTTTGAGATGTCCCAGTTCTTGGCGATGATTTTCTGGACATTTTTAGAGTCTGCAGTAAAGGTCATAATCAATCTAGTGTTATCTTTGCAGTCATCCAAAGATGTCACCGGTTTGTCAGTGATAATGAGTGCTCTGGATACTCCATCTGCTCTTTCCTTGGTTTTCCGAAGGATATATATATATATATATATATATATATATATATATATATATATATATATATATATATATATATATATATCTTGCACCAGTGCGCTTCACTGCTGTGACTTTTTAAACTGTGTGTGGCTTATAAATCGTGCTGTCACTCTTAAATTTAATTTTGCGCCGCGTTGCATCGCGCTACAGAGGCTATACTGTTCGCGCTATTCGCGCTGTCAGCTCTTACCGTTTAGGGCCGGACTTGTAGGCCGGGGAATTGAGATCAGGCTTACCCGCACTGTAATTGTATTTTCACCCGCATTTGCCGGGACACAGCTAGTTTAGCGGGTCCGACCGCCATCTTGGGTTGGGGCGAAGGCGAGGAGCACTCCGGGCGCCATCTTGCTGAAGGCAAGGGACGCTGGAGGCGGACTTCCGCATTTTTGGTAAGCTTATAAGAGCTGCCAGACTGCAGCACAGGTTAGATCTTGCACCAGCGCGCTTCACTGCTGTGGCTTTTTAAACTGTGTGTGGCTTTTAAATCGTGCTGTCACTCTTAAATTTAATTTTGCGCCGCGTTGCATCGCGCTACAGAGGCTATACTGTTCGCGCTATTCGCGCTGTTCGCGCTGTCAGCTCTCACCGTTTAGGGCCGGACTTGTAGGCCGGGGAATTGAGATCAGGCTTACCCGCACTGTAATTGTATTTTCACCCGCATTTGCCGGGACACAGCTAGTTTAGCGGGTCCGACCGCCATCTTGGGTTGGGGCGAAGGCGAGGAGCACTCTGGGCGCCATCTTGCTGAAGGCAAGGGACGCTGGAGGCGGACTTCCGCTCGGTTGAATATCCTATAAAAATGGCAGACCAGGCGCGCAGCGGTCACGCGCAGCGGGCGCGTCGTAGGCGCGCCGGAGGTGCGCCAGAGGTAAGCCCGTTTGCGCCCGTTCGCGCATCGGGCGCGCTTAGGGCCGCTACCTCTGGCCATCCGCCCTCCTCTCGCCTGACATACTCTCGGACGGATCTGTTGGACCTAAGACCGTCTCAGGCTCCCGCGACTCAGAGAGCCTCCGCACCCTCTCCATCTCAACCCTTGTCCTGCGGCCTGCTCAATGTTCGGTCGCTTTGTAAGCACCACACTGAGATTGCATTTCTGATCGACTCCTCTGAGTTGGATTTGCTGTTCCTAACCGAAACATGGACTCGGGAGGACTGTTCAGTTGAACTGGGTCTGGCCTGCCCCCCAGGTTTTAAAATCATCCACACCCCTCGGCCAAGGAACCGAGGTGGAGGGATCGGCATTATCTATTGTGAAGGGCTGGGCCTTTCCCAGCTAAAAATCACTGAGGTACCGGGCTTTGAGCTGATGGGGTTTTCCATCAAGGACTCGGAGAAAGCACTGATTTCTGGTGTGCTGTGTTACCGGCCACCTGGATCGGCCCCCTCTCTACCAGAGTTCCTCGACCTAGTGTATGATCTATCCAACACCCACTCCAAGTTGCTAGTTCTGGGCGACTTTAACTTATGGCAGGGGGGCCCTGTAGACGGAGCATTCACGTCCCTGTGCCAGGCTCTTGCTGACATCCAACTGCAGCAACTAGTCTGCTCGGCAACACACAGGGGCGGTCACGTTCTGGACTTGATCTTCGCTGACGGTGACTCGGCAGTGATTAATGACATCTTAGCCCAGTGCTGGACCGACCATTCGCTTGTGGCGTTTTCTCTATGCTTAGGGGACCATCCCTCTGTTGGCGCCGGGGTAGGACTGGCGAAATGGGGCAGAGCCTGGTCCCGACTGCTCAGCTCTTCCCCTAGGCCTTCTCTAGTACCCGCTAATTTTCGCTTGAGCAACTCAGCGGAGGAAAGCTACTCCTCGTTCTGCCGGTCGATTACTGACACGCTTGACAAGGTTGTACCCCTCCGCAAATCTAGAGGGAGAGTGAACAGGGCTTTTCCCTGGTACACGGAAGAACTACGACAACTGAAGCTGAGCTGTAAACGTGCTGAGAGAGAGTGGAGGAAGCAGTACTCTGCCCTGGCTAAACAATCGTACAGGCTCGCCTTGCGTGAATATAAGGCCCAGATCAAGAGGGCCAAAGCTACCTTCTTGGAAGCTTCCTTGACTCAGGCGTCTAATAAATCCCAAGCCCTGTTTAAAATTGTCAGGGATCTGTCCCACCCGGCTTGTGCGGCTAATACGGTGCCTGCGTCGCAGGTTCTCTGTGACTCCCTCGCTATTGCTTTTGAGGAAAAGACTGCTAAGATTTTAGCGGGCCTAACGTATCCCTCACCCACTACCCCCGGCTCGGGAGCTCCGGTTGGCTCGTTCAGTCGACCCCAGCCAGTTGCCGCCAGCACTGGTTTGGGAGCTCCGACCGCGCCTTCCAGTCGACCCCGGTCACCTGCCCCCTCTCCAAGTGTGTCGGAGCTGGGAGCTCCGGTTGATCTGCCCAGTCGACCCCGGACTGTCGCCTCGAGTCTGGGAGCTCCGGGTAGCTCATCCAGTCGACCCCAGCCGACCGGCCTTGCTGACACCTTGGTAGCCCCGGATGTGGGAGCTCCGGTGGGCCTGCTCAGTCGACCCCAGACGGGCGGCGATGACCTCCGTCTGGGAGCTCCGGTCAGCCCATCCAGTCGACCCCAGATCAAGGCCCCTGACCCCTGTTTGGGAGCTCCGGGTACCCCCCCCAGTCGACCCCAACTTAGGTCTTTTCCTTCCCCCTCTTTCGAGGAAATTTGTAAGGTGGCACAAACGGTGTCCTCGGGGTCTCCGCTTGACCCGCTGCCCCCCAAATTCTGGAAGGTCTTCCAGGCAGACCTTTTCCTGCCTTTGTTCTCGATCTGTCTTCAATCTTTGGAGTCGTCATCGGTGCCAGAATGTTGGAAATTAGCAGTAGTGTCACCTCTGCTCAAAAAACCCACTTTGGATCCCGCCTGTCTTTCCAACTATAGGCCCATATCCTTGCTCCCTTTTCCCATCAAGATTCTGGAAAAGTGGGTGACTCGTTCACTCTCAGGTTTCCTGGAAAACATCGGCTGGTTCGATGAGGACCAGTTTGGCTTCCGCCCCGGACACGGGACGGAGTCCGCATTGGTGACCGTGTTGGACAATCTTCGTTCGCGTGTCGACAGTGGTCGGGCAGCCTTTTTAGTGCTGCTCGACATGTCGGCCGCGTTCGACACGGTCTGCCACCGGACCCTTGTCAGGAGACTTGAGGAGTGTGGGGTCACTGAGGGGGCAAGAGACTGGCTGACATCTTATCTTGACGGCAGGCAACAGCTGGTCTCACTTCCACCATTCACCTCTGAACCAAGGAGTGTAGGACAGGGGGTTCCACAGGGCTCGGCCATCAGCCCTATACTCTTTAATTTGTACCTCCGCCCCTTAGTCCAGCTAATAAAATCCTTTGGTATCTCGGCATTTAACTATGCCGACGATACCCAGCTGGTCTTTTCACTGGAAGGGAACAACGCGGTCTCGCTGGACACTTTCCATCGCTGCATGGCAGCCACAGCAGACTGGCTACGAGCTAATTCTTTACAATTCAATAGCTCCAAGACGGAGGTACTCCACTGTTCCAGTGACAGAATTCCGCGGGCACTCCCAGACAACTTTTGGCCTCGTACCTTTCTTGAGCCAGTGCTGGCGGCGGAATCAGCCCGTAACCTGGGGGTGATTTTTGGCCCTAACCTACAGCTTGACATACACGTCAACAAAACCACCTCTACGTGTATGATGCTGCTGCGCATGTTGCGCAAGGTTTTGCCCCTTCTCCCCGCTGAGGCAAGGCCGGAAGTAGTTCGTGGGACCATATTAAGTCGCCTCGACTACTGTAATGGGCTCCTTTTGGAGGCCACAAAAAATCTGACCGGTAAGCTACAGCGGGTGCAAAACATGGCCGCCAAGCTGGCTCTTTCTCGCCCCAGGTCCAGTTCCTCCACTCTTGCTTTAAGAGATCTACACTGGCTCCCGGTTCATCTGCGGGTACAATACAAAGCTGCATGCCTTGTGTTTAAAGCGGTTCACCAACTAGGCCCCATCCCTCTGCAAAAGATGTTCGCTTGGTACTCTGCATCGCGACCCCTCCGCTCTTCTTCGGCGCATCTTCTGGTAGTCCCGAGGTTTCACAGAGTGAGGATGGGTGGCCGCTCCTTTAGTGTCGCAGCAGCCAAACTTTGGAACTCTCTGCCACTCTCTCTGAGAAGCCACAAGGACTACTTGCCTTTTAGGAAAGCGTTAAAAACCCACCTATTTCCTTAAAAAGGCTAGCTGTCAAGGTTATGGTTCCTGATCAAAGCGCCAGGATGCCCTTCGGGTGACAGGTTCGCGCTCAACAAATACACCAAATAAATAAATAATAAATATATATATATATATATATATATATATATATATTCCACCAAGTTTGCTGCTTCTGCGGTTCCCTTCCTGTTAGCATTGGCGCCACCTGTAGTAACAGCAACCACCAATTATCGTAGGGTTTCTCACTCCAAACCATAAAATGTAGCTCAGAATGAGAGGCGGCACACCAGGAGACAGCACAATAATTTATTGTACACTCAAAAAATTATTGTGCAGTCTCCTGGTGTGCCGCCTCTCATTCTGAGCTACATTTTATGGTTTGGAGTGAGAAACCCTACGATATATATATATATAGAAGACGTCCTGTCCACCAATTCCTTTACCACGGCGGAATCCCATATATATATATATATATATATATATATATATAATAAAGCACGAACAGAAAAACTGCACTCACGGGGGTCAAATCCAAGTCAGATTTATTGCACACAAATCACAGAGTCAGACGCGTTTCGGCGGTACGCCTTCGTCAGTTACAGGCGGCCGCCATTACGCTGCAAACATATACACATAATGCCTCGCTGATTCTATATATATATATATATACATATATAAAAAATCTTCACCAATTCTGGTTACAGGATACGCCTGGCCGATTCGCGGGCGGTCCAAGTTGGGGCTACCGGAAGCCCAATATAATGTGCAATTCTCTGCTTACTCCAACAGATGTACTCTGTCACCCATGTATGCTCGTAAAATATTTATTTGCAGAAAACAACGCGTTTCAGCTTGAACCTTGATCACATTTCAAAATGCATCAAACAGTGACTGAATTTATCCAATGCCTAATATAGACAGAGGACTAACCACCTCATATGTGTTACAGCCTCCCAAACTTTGGCATCCATTTTGAAAGTTCCTATTCCGCTATACTTGTGTACATGTAAAATACATGTCATCCCTTTCTTTGATAACCAGGAATGTAAATTTCTAATCATATTATTATTTCATATGCTGACAGTCAAAAAGGAATTATTTACATGTTCCCCCAAAACAATATTCTACACTATAACATAATAGTCGCTTGTGCATTTACTTTACATATCTACATTCGCATAATGGGATTTAACCTTTTTAGTAACACGTTGCAGTATGTGAATTTCTCAGTATTGTAACCTCAATTATGCCAACTAAGCATATTCAAAGCTAGCCTTACACTCGAAATACACACTACATTACAGTGCAAAGTTCTTCCTCCTGCCCCAGTGGGCAATTCAATGTAACATACTGCCATGTACAAACGCATCAATATGTTGTCCCAGCAATTATGCCCTAGTGGGCGTTTTCAAAGCTGACCTCATACTCGAAATGTACATTTCCTTTCTGTACAAAGTTCTTCTGTTCACCTCAGTGGGCAGTTCATCCAATATAAAACGTAGTTTTTGATGATGCATTTGTGCCACTCACTCCTTCTCCTTCACTTATGTCTGATTCACTTGTTGTTTCGCCTGTTGTGACTGGGACCTTGACAGAGTAATTCCTTTTTAGTGTTTCAAATCTTTTGGCAAATTGTAAAATTCTTCTATACTTGTAATCTTGTTCATCCCTTTTGAACTTTCTCTGTTTCCCTTCTGCCTCATATTTTTCCAACCGTATATCCATTTCTTTCCATAGTTTAGAGATTTCCTCCTTATTGGGTTGAGCATTGATTTTCTCTTCCATTTCCTCTATGTTTTTTGTTAATGCATCCAGGTCGACCTTGGCATATTTGATGAGTATTCTCATCATATTTAGAGACAGATGCATCAACGTTTAAATTTGCGATTCCTTATTTGCGAAAAATAAGGAATCGCAAATAAGGAATCGCAAATGGCAATGCATCATTTTTTTCGCAAATTTAATGCGATTCGGTAAAAATCGCAATTTTAAGCGAATCGCATTAAATTTGCGAATTCTTAATTGCGAATTCGCAATTTGCGATATCGCAATTTGCGAATTAACACACATGATGCATCTCATTGACTCAACTGCCTGAAAGCCAGTACAGCAATCAGGCGCAGCTGCTCCCTCGTTTGAAGGTGTGGTTTGGCAGTTTGCTGTGTGAGCTTTCCCTGGAGGTTGCTGCTGCAGTCTGTGCCTCACGTTTGTATTTGAAAATGGAAAATGAGAATCCAGTTGAAGAGGGGCCAGCCAGAAAAAGGAAAATTAAGTTTTCTGATCAAGAATTGGAAATACTCATTGAGGAGGTGACTGCAAGACAGGAGCAGCTTTTTGGTAAGCTGTCTCTTAAGGTCCCTGAGGCTGTTAAAAGGAACCTATGGATTGTCATACAATCAAAAGTCAATGCAGTAGGAGTGGCACATCGCGATATTAATAATCTCCAAAAAAGTTGGTATGACCCGCGCAGCCGTGCAAAAGAGAAGCTTGCAAAGAGAATGAAATCTGCTACGCTTACTGGAGGCGGAACACCCAGGGATAGACCCAACACTCCCCTGGAAGAAATGGTGGAAGCCACACTGTTGACTGAGGCTGTAGTTGGAGTAACAAACATTGATACATCTGAGATTCCAACTCCTACTGAAGGTAAGTGAATTGTATGTGGTTTTAAAAGTCTGAATGTAGACCATCAATTTTTGACTGCTGATGTGTGTTCAACATTGTAATTAAGTTGGGTAAGAAATGATCTGACTGTGTCACCACCAACCTCCAAGTAATAGTAGTGAACTGAAAGCAGTGCATTATGGGAGTTGTAGTTAATAAGATTTTGTTTTGTGCACAAAGAAAACATTTTCATGATCCCAAAACATTGTTACCAACAAATATCAGGAAATGAGACAAGATTCATTTAAGTGATAACATTTTTAGACTTTATTACATATTGTAAGCGAAGTGCAAACTAAAATTAACAACATGTTTGCATTTTTTTAAATCATAGAGGCACTGCAAGACCTAATTGAGCAGGATTTAAGGGATTTCCACAACCAAGATGTTCAAGAAAAACAGATGGAAAATGCTCCCAGTACTTCATCAGCCATTTCACAACCATGTGAAAGACAGAGAGTGCGACAACTGCTCCAGACAGATTCAGAAACTGAGCAGAATGTCAATGTTACAGAAAGCCAGCCTCAAAGCACTCCTACAGTCACAAATTCAAGGATGAGTAGGCGAAGTAGACTTCAGCAGTTTACTATGCGTCGAGGTACTGTGCGTGAAAGTGGTCAGGTTGGAGAGGGTCCCTTCACTGGCAATCTTGTTGAGGACAAAATATTAAAGGTACAGCGTATGCAAGGCAAAGTCATTAGGATTATTAAAGGAAAAATGGGACATATCAGCAAACAAATGGGTACATTGGCAAGCAGTATGAATAAAATGATCAATGTAATGAAAACAGGCCATGAAACATCTGCAATGAAGCTTGACCGTATTGCAAACTCTTTGGAGACCATGTGCACAATGATGCAGAAACATCAAAAGATCAGTGGTAAAAGGCAGGTGCAACTCCTGACCAACATGCAGGCCCATAACAGGGAAATTACTTGCCTTTCAAATTATACACGTGCCCTCTGCAAGCAGACCCTTTCAACCCAGGTACTCCTGATGAAAACTTTTAAACATATTCAAAAAGGAGTGGGGCTACCTTTGAGCCATCAGCAAATTCACAGTCCAAGGCATCCCCAGAAAAGCAAATACCAATGGGGGAGAGTTGTACCGGCAGTGCTGTGAGTGGCACATCTGAGCATTGCTTGAGTGGCATACGGCGAAGTAATAGGAACAGGAATGATGCCACTAATGTCAACATGCACACTGGGAAAAGTCCAGGGAAGGCATTAGGAGTGCGTGGCCATAAGAAATGACATTGCAATGCCTCATGAGTGGTATTCATGAGATGTAATATGTTTGAGATTCACTGCTTTTCATTTGTACATGCCTGATTTAGAAGGCCACAGTTAGTTTTGAATACAGTAAGTTTTGAATACAGTTTAAGTCCAAAAACTAAAGCTTTTCAATTTCATTTACAATTAAATTTCAAATTGCTTTCAACACAATTACGTTATCTGAGTTTTTCTTACCTCATTTAGAAGTAATGCTGTGTGATGTCTGCCCTTCTCCTTCTCCCCTCTGCTGCCTCTGGTCCATGTGCTCTTGGTTGTGGTTGTGGAGGCTGATTTACATTTGGAGGTAAAACATCGTCCTCATCAAGTTCTATGCCTCTCTCAGTTGCAAGATTATGTAGCATTGCACATGCTGCTACAATTTTACAGCAAATGTCTGGTTGGTACTGCAATGCTCCTCCAGTTTTGTGAAGTATTCTGAAGCGTGATTTCATCACTCCAAAGGTCCGCTCTATGACATTCCTGGTTGATATGTGCGCCTGGTTGTAGTGCTGCTCTTTCCTTGTACTTGGGTTTAGGTATGGAGTTAAGATATAAGACCTCACTGCATAGGCACTATCTCCTGCAATGGAAAGCAATGTAAATGTAATGTAATCAAACATGTGTGCAGTTCAATTTTAAGTTAGTTGAGTGGAATTAAAGATTTACCTAGCAGGTATCCATCTCCAAATTCACCAGCAAGCAGTCTAGCATGAATGGCACTATGTCTAAAAATAAAGGAGTCATGGGCACTTCCTGGGTAACTAGCAACTAGGTCTGTAATTATGGTTTTAGAATTACAGACAGCTTGAATATTAAGTGAATGGAAACATTTCCTGTTGCGATAAATATATTCATTTTCTGAGGGAGGGCAGATGGGGACATGTGTGCCATCTACACAGCCAAGTACATGAGGAAATTGAGCCATGTTGTAGAAATCCAGTTTGGTCTTCATTAAATCCTGTTGTGTGCTAGGGAATTTAATATGAAACCTTATTCTTTGTAACATGGCATTAAAAAAGGCATTAAAAAATCTGGAGAGGGAACTCTGGGACACACCACCAGCAATGGCCACTACCCCCTGAAATGACCCAGATGCAAGGAGGTGCAATGAACACAATACCTGCACATGGGTAGGTATGGCTTGTGTCCTGCGTGTTTGCCTCTGCAGAATTGGGTCCAATTCATGGATTAAATCTAATATTAAAGTGCCATTCATCCTATATTTCTTAAATATCTCTGCCTCAGTCTGCCCCAATAAGGTTATACGCACTCTGAAGATTCTCTCCTCTATGAGCCTTCTCCTCCAACCTGCAGCTGCTCTCAGCCTCTGCCTGCGTGCCAAAAAGTAAAGTGCAGCCACCGTGAAAGGCTGGGTCAAGGTCTATGAGGTCCTTATATGCTGCACAGATGATTGACAGATGCAGTTGAACCAGTTAGTCAAATTAGCACCAGGTTCAAGTTCTTCTAATTTTAAGAATTCCTAAATGCGATTTTTTGAAAAATCGCAAATTGCGATTTTTGATGCAATGCATTTGTTCGCAATTTCACAAAGATTCACAATTTTAGCGATTTTTTAATGGAATCGCAAATTAAATTGCGATTCCTAAATATGCAAAAAAAATAAAAAATTGATGCATTCCAAAAACATGAATTGCATTCGCAAAAGGCCGATTTTTGCGATTCGCACCGTTTGCGAATGCAATTTTCTTTGATGCATCTGGGCAATTGTGTGTTGTCTTCAGCCCACTCTTCCAACAATTCCATTTTTGTGGCCAGTTGTGTAGGCATTGTGAAGATACATAATCCTCTTGGTATTCGTTTTACTTCAATATATTTCTCCAAGGCTATTTCTTCCCAGCTTTTCTCGATTTCTTTCTTGTGCATTCTTTCCATTTGGTTAAATAGTTGTTTTAGGGTCATTTCCACATCCCCTTGTCTGTTCGATTCTGTTACCCTGGTTTCCACTGTTTCAGATCCTGACTGAAACATTTTTGCTGCCTTTGATGCTCTTTTCGCTTTGCGTGCTTTAATGACACTGTTCGCCTGACAGATTTCGTTACTCACTGGATGCTGCGTGTGGGGCTTTCCTAAACTTCCCGATTTTTTTTTTAAACAAGTGCCACACCCTCTCATGAGACTCCCGTGTGGACGGCGCACTCCGACTCAGTCCTTTGGCGCTCTACCTTCGAGGTGTTACCTTTTCATCAATGCTGTGTTCTGTGTTCACACGGGTGCCATCAATTCAATTCAAATGTCCACAATGTGACCCTGGTCGTCGGTGTGCACAGCAGCAGGTGCAAGCGGGGGGCCGGATCCAAGCTCTGATTTAATTTCGAAACAAAGGACGCTGCACTCCGGAGTTTAAATTTCAAGATTGAATTTAGCAACAATTCACCAATACGTTTCAGCCTACCCAAGGCTTTGTTCACAGTTAGTGAGTCCCTTTTATATTGCGCTATTTATACCTCACCTAGCCTTAATACGGCATTGTGTGTAATGTAGTGCATTTTTCAATTTAACTTTATTTAAAATATTTACAAGAAAAGACTTTGTTACTCTTGTCACATGTGTGGCTCATTTCAATGGTATTTACACATGTTAATAGATTAGTGCTATAGTGTCCTTCGTGCATCTTTATTTAGATTATTTTTCAGCATTTTTCTAATGTTACTCGGCTATAGTATCCACATTTGTACGAAGATATTGTCATTTTTGGTTACATTATTTTTCAACATTTTTGATGTTACTTGGATATAGTATCCATATTTTCTCAATAACACTAACATGTGTAAATAACACCTCCGGGTGTTTCAATTATCAGTATAAAGTTTTGGGGGGCTTCTGCCCCCTCCCCACACCATCCCGGGGACCACCACCTCACCTGGGCACACTTTACTTAAATAAGCCACCTCCCCGGGGCTTTAAATGAGTTGGAAGGGGGTCCACACGGCCCCCCGCCAGGAGCCTTAGATGGCCCTGGGGACCGCCACCCCCCAGGGCTGGCTCCAGCAATGTCCCGGGGTACCTACCCACGGGACATTGCAGTTTGCACTGCTCCCGCTCTGTCATTCCAAACACTGCTTCGCTTCATGGAAACAAGAGCAGGAAACCTGCTCTTGCTTCCATGAAGCAAAGCAGAATTGCTTTTGGACAAGGGGAGCTGCATGTTTGTAGCTCCCCTTGTCCAAAAGTAATGCCGGCTCCCGTAGGAGGCGGGGAGCCGGCAGGGACTGCAAGGGCATTGGGGCTCCCCCGCGGTCCCCAACGTGAGGCCAGGCCCCTGGGGATGGGTCCCCGGGGCCAAAAGTGGCCAAGGAAAGGGGGCCCCCTCCTGTAATATTAATAAAAAAAATTAAAAAACGAGGCAATGCCCCGGGGGATGGGATCCCCGGGGCCAAAAATGGCCTCAGTGGGGGGTATCCCTCCTTTAAATGTTGTTTATTTGTTTTTATTTTTTGAATTGGCCATGTCCTTTTCCTGTTTTTTGCTTTTTGAAAGTAAAAAAAAATGGCTTAGGCCCAGGGGGATGGGGTCCTCACGGCCCAAAAAATCAGAGAGAATGGGGGGGTCACACAGCCCCCCTTCTAAAACTATTTAAAAAAAACAAAAGCCGGCATCTCATCGGAGGCCCCGCCTCCTCTCTGCACCACTCTGCAAACGCACCTCCTGGCACGTTCTGGGATGATGGATTAAGTCCCCTTGAATGCTAAGGGTCCTTAGGGGCCAACTAGCCCACCAGGCACCTCCAGTAAGCCCTACACAGTGGGATTGCTGAGAGGTGATCCGAGGCCACGCCCCCTTTTACAACCATCTGCAAACGCTCCAGACTAAAGTGGACTTCATCCCCTGAGCAGCAGTGCACTAGGAGGTGTGATTTCAGGATGGTGTAAATCCAGCTGTGTGGTGCTTACTGGAGGTACCTGGTGGGCTAGTTGGCCCCCAGGGACCCTCAGCATTCAAGGGGACTTAATCCCCCAACCAAGAACGCGCCTGGAGGCGCATTTGTAGAGTGGTGGAGAAAGGGGGCATGGCCTGTGTCCACCTGTCAGCAATCCCACTATCAGGGGCATACTGGAGTTATCAGGTTGGCTAGTTGGCCCCTACAGACTGTCAGCAGTGGAAGGGATTTTAATCCCCATCCAAGAGTGTGCCAGGGAGTGTTTGCAGAGTGATGGGGGTAGGGGGCGTGGCCTGCTATGAGAACTTAGCAACCCTGCTGTGTGGAACTTGCTGGAGGTAATAGGAGAGGGAGTTGTGGGAGAGGGAAAGTTGCCCCCAAGGCTGACCTTGGGGGCCAACTCTCCCTCCTGTTACCTCCAGTAAATCCCACATAGTGGGATTGCTAAGAGGTCTTGAGAGGCCACGCTCACCTTTCTCCACCACTCTGCAAACGCGCCTCCTGAGACAGTCCTAGTTGGAGGATGAAGTCCACTTTTCTCCTGAGAGACTTTGGCGGCCAAGAAGCCCTCCTGGTACCTCCTGTAAGACCTATGCTGTTGAATTCCTGAGCACTGGTCGGAGGCCCAGGCCCCTTTCTGCACCACTCTGCAAACGTGACTACTACGTTATACGTTATAATTAGAAATTAGCATTTAAAAAACCTTAGAAATTAGGTTTCAGGGTCAGTCTAGTTAGAAATTAGCATTAAAAAACCTTAGAAATTCACTGAAAAACCTTAGGTTTCAGGGACGTTATAGTTAGAAATTAGCATTTAAAAAACCTTCGAAATTCACTGAAAAAAACTGTAGGTTTCAGGGAAGTTATAGTAAGAAATTAGCATTTAAAAAACCTTGGAAATTTACTGAAAAAAACACAGGCTTCAGGGACGTTATACTTAGTTGGACATTTCACTAATGCAAAACCAGCGAAATTCAGTCGTTATAGTTAGTTGAGCTAAGTATAACTCGCGCCCCCGCAGTGCACTGCTCATGACATCACGTATTTCATCACTCATGTCATGGTCAGTGATATCAATGATGACATCATCCAGTGAAAATCTAAGTATGTTTTATATATATACATATGCCAAGGTGTATTGAAGAATGAGTGGGTGTATGAGTGACTGAATGGCTGATTTAGTAGGTGTGTGACTGACTATGTAAGTTTGTGATTAAATGTGCCTTACTAAATGCTTGGGTGAGTGACTAATCGGTATGAATGTATCAGTCTGTTAGTTGGTGTGTAAGTGGCAGCATGGCAGTGGCAGCTACATGTGTGTCTATATGGGTTAATAATGGGCGATGTTTGTGTAATTGTATAATGAGTAAATGGCAGTGTGATTGATTCTTACGGTGACTGACTAGGTGTGTTAGTAACTCTATGGTGAATGGCAGTGTATGAGATTCTGTATAGGCTTATGAGTGCATAAATCAGTGGCTATATTGATGAATGACTGTATGGGTGAGTGGATGTGTGTGTAGACCTATGAATCATTGACTGGGTATGTACTAACTGGAATTGGTGTGTCTATGGTTTCAAGAATGGTAGTTTGTATTTTAGGGTAAGTAAATGAAAGTTTATCCCCTTCGATGCTGGTGACGTAACCATTCCGTCATCAGACACGGTTGAGCTGTGCTGATGATGGAATGGTTCCGTCACGACCACACCCATTATCATTGGGGCCCAGCACAGGGGGGGAAATATCAACAGCAGCGATGAGGTTATATTAGGGTGTGAGGAGGTGCATCAGATATTAAGTGGATGATGTCATTTGAGATATCATCAGTGATGTCACTGACCATGTCATGAGTGATGTAATATGGGACATCATGAGTAGTGCATTGCGAGGGAGCGAGTTATAGTAAGCTCAACTAACTATACTGGCCGAATTTCTCTGTTTTGTCCGAGTAAAATGTCCAACTAACTATAAAATCCCTGAAACCTGTGGGTTTTTTCAGTGAATATATATATATATATATATATATTATATATTCTTCTCTCCCCAACATCACACAGCACTCCAAAATCAGCTCCAATCTTTTAATCTGCAAAATAGTGCAGAAGTACAGGTTCACAGTGCCAAAGCGTTTCAGCTAGAATTGCATTGCTTGCCTTTATAATGACATGCAGCCCCCTCCCCTTTTTTATTATATTTGGCCCTGAAGAATGTAGTTCCTGGGGCTAGTTGCTGCCTTTTACACTGTATTTGGCCCTGGGGCCTATTAAACCTCAGGGAGAGGGCCGCACGCCTCCCTTACTTTAGAATTTGTCCCTGGAGAATGGGGTCATTGGGGCCCAAAAAGGTTCTTGGGTGGGCGCACGCACACTCCTCCCCTATTTAATTATTTTTGGCCCCAGGGAATGGGGTCCCTAGGGCCTTTTAAGGCTTGGGGAGGGGGCGGCATGCTCCCACCCCGTAATATATATATAAGTTTTGACCCCGAGGGGGCGCCCGGTGGCCTGATGGCCAACCCCTGCTGTGCAAGGCCAAAGGCTGTGTGCTGCGGCATGTTAGCTGCTTTCAGGGAGTTGGTCACAAGGCATGGCTACAAGTCAGGCACTGAGACCAACTCAATTCACACCCAAAGTCTCTGCAGAGTGTGGGATGGCTGCCTCTGGTTGACTGTTTGCGGGGAGTTTGACGCTGGGCTGGTTGCAAGCCAGGCCTTGCGGCCAACCCCACGCCACATGCAACAAAAGGTCGTGCTCAGTGTTTGTTTGGCCAACCCCACCCTGTGTTGTGCACAGCCATAGGCAGGATGGGGTTTTCGTAACACTGGCTCACTACAGGCCTCGGGACATGGGGACCCGGGCCATAGCCATCCTATGGCACGGGAGGGCAGGGGGCATGCCCCTTCATCTCCATATTAAACTGTAGAAATTGTCAGACCCCAGTGGCCCTATCCACCATCAGGTAGCATTTACTAGCTCAGGGATGGGGACCACAGGCCCCTCCCCTTAAAATGTATGCAGACTACGAGGGCTGCTTTAGGTTGATTGCTGGAAACACTGCATATCCCTCTACGGGGACAACATTTTACTGTATCTGGCCCCTCCATATCCCTCCTTGCGCCGGGTTTTGAACAGTTTCACTAACTTTGGGACCTTCGCGAGGTATAGGATCAATTGGACAAAATCACTTCTTTTTGCTCAGGGGCAACCCTCCTGCTTTGCCCCGCGAATATCGGCTCCGGATTGCCACAGGGGGTTCAAATATCTGGGAATCTTCATTACCACGGTTCCCCAGCTTTTTTCTGAACCAAACCTTCTGCCGCCTGGAGTGTGATGTGGAACATTGGCAGTCTCTCTAACTTTCTCTCTTGGGGGGAGCCCCCTTTTTTAAAATGATGTCTCTACCCCATTTTTTGTATGTCCTTCAGAATTCGCCTGCCTTAGTTCAGCTGCATATTTTAGACAGGCAGAGAGTGTACAAAAGAGGTTGCTCTGAGGTACTGCTCCGCCGCGTATTTCTTTTCCAAAGTTGGTGAGGGGGTGGTATGATGGGGCATAGGTTTGCCAAATATTAAGAAATATTACTAGGCAGCACAACTGGCGGCATTCTATCATTACATTTACTGACCTCCTACTGATCTGGGCTATACCATGGACAGATGGCTTCTCTCTGGGGGTAATTATACACGGGCACTATATTTGAGACCAGCAAAATTCCCTCTGACGGCCCCCACGAAACAGTCGATACAGGTATGGCACTCGGTTCAGAAAAATATGTGATGGGCTAAGACCATAACTCGAAGCACCCCACTGTGGTACTCTGAACAGCTCGGCGATCTCTGGATTACTAAAGGGTTTGACAAATGGGAATTGACAGAGATCTCGCGGGTGGCTGATCTTTGGAAAAGGGGGAAGGTCTTGCCCTTCAGAGCCCTCCAACAAAAATACTTGCTAGCTGAATCAGATACGACAAACGTTACATACAGTAATCTCGAGGGGAGAGACCCCTCCGGAAGCCTCTCATCTCGCAGATAGGCTTTTGGACGGTTATATGCCTAAGAAGGTAATTTCCCTGACGTACCTGAAATTAATTCACCACTCCCCTGACCCCCTCCTGCAGCTTTGATCTAAATGGGAGGGTGAACTGCAAGAACTCGATGAGGATGAATCGATGGAAGCGTTGTTATCCCCACATGAGGGGCAATCTCCTCAAAATTGAAACTAGTACAGCTGAAAATACTTCATAGAGTCTATGTATCGGGGACCACATTAGTTAGGATAGGATTTGACACTGACTCCAGCTGCAGACGGTTCTGCAGCCAAGAAGATACATTTTACCACATACTGTGGGAGTGCCCATACATAACTCGATATTGGAGAGAGGTTCACACATGTATGGGGTGGTCATGGGCCAGACAATCACTTTGGAGGCTGAACGAGGTCTCTTAAATATATGGGAGCCGACATACTGGGCAAGTAAAGAAAAAATTTGGGTGACGCTGGGATTGTAGATAGCCAATAGAAACGTAGCGAGAAAGTGGGGGGTACGAGCAACCCCGGATCTCAAAGAATGGAAGGGCGCGAGGCTGCCCCAAAAAAATGGTTGCAAATATGGGGCAAATGGAATGAATAAAGAGGTAATATTTATCTACCACCAACTATGCTGATGCAACCCTCCTTGGTAGAGTCAACACCCTAATAATTCAGGTTTGCTGGTAACATTGTAAAAGTAGGTACAAATACTGTATGCTAAGTATTATTGATATTGTATTGTTGCTCTGAATTATACTAAGTCTGTGACCTGGTCTTTATTCTTAATAAAAAGAAATTTAAAAAAAAAGTGTATGAACACTGACCCCTAGGGACCGGGCCCACCCCAGAAGGCTTCCAAAGAGGCATTTATTTACAATTATTTTACTGCAGTACCCCCAGCACCCCACAAGGTCTAATGGGTTAAGGCATTCTTATCCTGTCCCTTATATGTTTTTTTTCAAGACATTGGGACTCTGAGTCCTAACATGGCTGCCAAACATCTTTCTTGATGTGAGGCAACCAGTCAGATCTAATATTTGATGTACTGGACTTGCAGTACTAACGTCGTCAAATTTATACATACATTTTAAACCTTAATTTCTCAAACACTGCTGAACCAAAAGCAAACTTTCTGGGTAAAGATCTAACTTTCTGCAAAATTTGGTGTAATTCTATTCAGCCATGTTGGCTGTAGTGCAGTTCAAATTTCCAATAGGAAATTGCATGGGGGAAAAAGCATTTGAGATTGCCCCTTTTCTCTGGCTTCCACTTGACAGATCACCCTGAGACTTTGCAGGAAGGAGCTGAAGTGGATAAACAATTTTTTTAGAAAGTTTTGCAAAGATTTGTCAAACTGAACCAAAGTTATTAGTAAATAAAAATAGACATTTCATATGGAAACCTGGTTCTATCTATAACTACACAATGGTGACCGTATTTGTGTGTGTGTGTGTGTATATATCTATATATATATATTCCTTGAAAAAAACAAAGTTAAAGTGAATTTAAGATAGCTTTGGATCACATGCTTTTCAAAAAACACAGTTAAAGTGGAGTTATGGTTTTGAATTAAAACCAAAGAAATACCACCATTTACAAGTTAAGTTTATGACAGCAATCTACAATTCACACAATAGAAATAAAAGCCGTAACTTTCCCAACAGATGCGCTTCCCTTGACCTCACCTTTGATACAAGAGATGTAAGACAAATGTAAACATTTTTACAGATGTGATGATGTATCCTATTACCATTAATACTATTAAAGAAACAACTAGGAATGTAGTATTATTTATTGGGTGTATGTATTGTTATCTAATCTTGTGGTGCTTTCAGGTGTTGTTACTTATTTTAATACATAGTATGAGGTTATAAGCATGGCTTTTGATGTGTGAGTTATGGTTTGCATGTCAGTTGTTCATGTTATGATACAATCAAAATGCCACTTTAACTTTGCATTTTGTTTGTTTAATTTCTAATGTGTTTCTGAATGTTTCATAGCCAAAGCTAATCCTAGCTTCACTTTAATCATTGTTTTTTCCATTGATCTTTTTTCTTTATCATATGCCACATGCAATATTTCCCCATGCCCAACGAAGTATGGGCAACCATCCTTCACTGCACACATCCTTGAGCTGGGTACAATAGGGACTAGCCACAGAGACAAGACTGTGGCCAGTCCCTGTACTCAACCCTCTGTGGGCAGGCAAACCCTGCTGTGCCCAGTGCAGGAGAGGGTTGTAACGCTATGCCTTTGGCCAAACCTGGATCACAAACCTTCCGCGGAAGGCCAACACCCTTTGCACACTGACTTTGACTAGGCACAATGGGGGGTGGCTGCAGGCAACCAGGCCCTGAACCCAACCTGCAGCATTCGGCCAACCCCTGCTGTGCAAGGACTTCGGCTGTGTGCCGCAATGGTTGACGGCAGAGCTCCATCCGTCTGTGAGCGGCCAAGCCTGACTGCACTCAACCTTCAGCCATAGGTATTAGGTGTTGGCAGCAGTGACAGGACTATATCCAGGCCCTGCCCCAACCTACTGCACAGGGACAACCCCAAATAACAGCTGCGTTGTAATAAATAGGTCCGGTCACTCCTTTTTTCAAGATCTGTGTACCCTGAGCTGTATTTGCAAATCCCCAGAGAGGATCCAGGATTCACAAATCTGACATAGGATTTCTGGTTCCATGGTAAGAATAATTTATTTTTATAAATTGTATTGCTGGCGTCCATTTGGTGCTTTTCCTCCCACATGGGTCTGGGTTTAGAGATAAGCAAAGGGTAGATCCTTCTGATGGAAGCAGGATGCACACAAGATGGATGAGGAACCTTCGGCTGACCTCTCCAGGCAAAGGTTTGAATCTTGAAATAACCCTCACAGTTTTCCATCCTTCTGTCGTTGGCAAATAGAGTACCATAAAATTAGCTACACGTATAAACTATTTGTTACAGCACTTGGATGAACTGTGATAAGGAGGGTTATATAAAGAACAAACTACTATTATTGTCATGTAATAGTAAGTGTTTGGCCTGAGGAGGAAAGAGCAAATCCAACACACCAGCAGGCAGATCCCACAATGAAAATTAAAAGTTGTCACCCATGTTGGCAAGCATGCCTTTCCTTCAAGATAGAAACTCTAACCTCATCACAAGCAATTGAGGTAGTTCCTTTCATAGTGGCCCAAAATCTTTATTACATGTCTATTACTTGATACGCATATAGATGCCATGCAACCATGTGCCAGGTATGACCGCTCATTACTTAACTACCATGGTTCTCCTGTCAGAGATTTTCTGTTCTATAACACAATGTGATATAAACACATGGCAAGTCAAATTCACCAAAACTTTCACAAGATTCCACCAGAAGCTTTCAGCTGCATCACAATACCCAAAATAACACTGTCACAATATTATGGAAATATAGGAGTTCTTTAACAGCTCGAACCTGATCAGACGTTTAGGTAGAATCATTTAAAATTAAAGTAGAAGCCAAATAGTACCTTGACACAGCATCATTCAATGATGATCTCTATACAACCACAAGGAAGTACTATAACCTGTACAGAGTTTGCTTGTAAAGCGGTCAACATATAGAAAAATGACCTCATAAAACTCACTTTAGGATCTACCACAATTCCATAAAAAATTCAAAAACTCCACTTTGCAAACAATACTATTTGCAGAAAACCTCTCCATGGAACCGTTCAGTGTTCAGAGAGCTTCACCATCTAGTATTCATAACGAGCGCCATTAACTACTCAATGAGCCGCTGCAATAACGTTTCAGCATTCCCAGAAAATGTCTCTGCCATACCAGTAGACATCTGACCTCTTACAGGAAAACCCACCACAGACAACACTAAAATAATTGACCCCTTCCGCTTTTTCAGTCTGTATCTGAAACCACAACCATCAAAATGATCATATATCTGAAGAGGCCACCTTTACACCCTACTGGCATCTTCTCTGTTTGCAATGCTGGATTGTACAATCACACCCTAGTGGGCTCTGCAGCAGGAGGCTGCTCTCAGGGATGGAAGGCAGATGATCTACTGCCCACCTAGATCAATTTGGGAAAAAGTGCATACATAATTTGTTGCTGCAGAAAAACAATACTCCTGGGCACTATGACCCTTACGTATTGGAAAGATCAGGAATTTCTATTCAGAACTACCTATAAAAACAATGGTACTTTAGTAAATATATTTGCAAACTTTTGCTGTAACATGCATCACTGCACCAGAACTAAAAATTGCTTTAGAAGTTCCACGCCCTCCCTAAATGTATTAAGTAATCTTCAAATGCTTCTATAGATTCCAACCTAGACTTGCCCATCATGAAAGATGAAAATAAGGCATTATGAACTGAAACTGAAGAGTTTGATAGAAGTACTAGTTAATGGATTTCTCAATGATGTCTCAAGGTCCATAAGTTGGACATCTTTAAGCCAGCGCCCAAGTGGTCATTTTCAATCAAAATATTGCAAATTTCACTCAAGATCCTGCGTGATATGAAAGTACTGTAGATAAGGTCCCATCCGCGCCAACAACCATATCCTTTTATCCTAGTGAATATGAACACGACAAAACAGATGCTGTCAAGGAGGCTACAGAAGAACTACTCTCATGGCTAAATTGCGGCCCTTGGAGCCAGTGGCAGCTGGCATCTAGGGGGAGGGCAGGAAGACCGCACTTGCAAATAAAATTAAAAATGTACCGAACATGTCCTCTGCTCCGGACCTTTTCATCCGTCGACTGCAGTGCGGGTACCAGCAAACTCCCTTGACCAAACCGGGTGCTGCTCACATGCTGTTAACTAGCATGAGAGCAGCGTCTTAATTTGAGGGAGCGGCCTCTCTGGGCACTCCCCGCTCACTATAGGCATGCACTTGCTTCCAATTAAGGTGTTTTAGGACAGCTGGGTTGAAGGTTTAAAGTGTGCATGTCTGGCTGGCTGTCGCTGGCTGGCTCTGACATCCACTCCTCCATGCTGCCACTCAGCAGGCCCCGCCCCTTCCTGACACTTGGTTCAGGACAGCATGATAAAAAAGGAAATGGTAATTACCATTTTATTTTTCATCTCTGGGGCTTTGAGGGGTATTTAAGTGGGGCAACGCTCCGATGAAGAAGGAGCCACTCCTGCTTGGCAACATGGGCTCTAATCTTGATTTTGACACTTAAAAACAAATTAACTTGGGATTCCTGGCAAATCTCCTTAACTCTCTGTGCCTCAAATTGTAAATTGGATTCATTTAAATGTGTGAAATAAGACGGAATAAAGACAAACGTCCTGCTCCTGGACTTTTCTTTCCCACTCAATTTTTTTCCTACAGTTGCCTCCGATCTGTAAGACCACTTGTACGCACTTAAAGGTTTTTGGAATATGCACTGTTGTAAACATTGAACTCATTGTGGGCCATAATGTGATAGGGTTTTTTTTACATATTTATACTTTTGCAAATGAATATTAGTATTTTGAACATCAATAAAGAACTGATATAAAAAAGACCACTTGTAAGTAACTGGATTGTTATTTGGGATGGATGACAACCCACCTCAATGAATAATAACAAATAGTAGTTCACCCATACCAGGCTGAACCCTCAAAGTCACTAATTTAATCTGAGCTAAACCTCCTGGTACCTATGGCACAGAGCAGAAAGGCTTAATGTAGGGCACTGCTCAAAGTATTTATGAAGTATCAAAACGGTAGTAAGGTCTAAATGCAAAATTATAAAAATCGTGAATTAAAAAAATAGTACAAAATGTAATAAACACAATTACAACAAAATGACCATATTTCAATAAGGAGAACCTGAGATATGATTTTTAAACATTTTAAGTAGAAACAGCTCAGAAAAGCACATAGCGCCAATGATCAGCATTGGTCATGGTAAGTCAGGATCTAGGTGCAATTTGAGGCTGACTGTGATAGAGCGCAGGTCAGATATATCAACCATGTTTGTCCTGCTCAAAGATTTTACCTTTTTTTTTTTTTAAAAACTTTATTGGTAGGAAGGAATAATGGTCAATCAATTGCATACAATCATTTTGTAATCTTGTAGTTCGTACATCATTTCTGTGCAATAAATCGCGGGCTACAATTACGTAATCAAGACATATTGCCTGCCGTGACATGGGTCTCGTCTAAGCTTTCGCCTTGCCCCAACTGTTCATAATGTGCATTACTTCGACGATCCCTCTTCCCTGTTCCAGTGATGGCTATGTCTCCCTCCTCTAACTACTAAAAACAAATTCCCCAACATATCCCCCCAACCCTGTGTCATCACATCCCCGTAACTCCCCCCACAGCTCGTAGTCACCTGTGCCGCTGATCGTATCACAAGAAATGTTCAGGCCAGGGCCACCTGCATACTCATGTTACATGCCTGAGGCCT
Source organism: Lissotriton vulgaris (assembly GCF_964263255.1). Taxonomy (NCBI): domain Eukaryota; kingdom Metazoa; phylum Chordata; class Amphibia; order Caudata; family Salamandridae; genus Lissotriton; species Lissotriton vulgaris. The sequence continues at coordinate 246,581,902 of NC_141689.1, read as the reverse complement.
CCCCCTACCCGTTGGTCATTCACTCCTCCTCTCCCTCGGAGTCCGATTCCTCTCCCTCCGGCAAGGGCTCACAAAGTTCCCCTCTGTACAAGTTCCATGCCGCCCAAACTTTGTTCCATTTCCTGGGCGCCGCTCGAATCACATAAACCGCTCTCTCTGTTACCATTAGGACGTCCATGTTTTTGGCCCACCTATTGGCGGTGGGTGCTTCTTGTGCCCCCCATTTCTGTGCTATATCCCGCTTAGCCACGGTCAATGCCAGTGTCGCCCAAATCAGTTCATATCTACCCAGGTCGTTCGGGTCCCAAATGTTTAGAAGGCATTTACGCGGTTCAGGCAGGACTGAAAGTTTTAGGGCCTGGGAGATGGATCGGAGCACCTGTCTCCAGAATTCACGTATCTGGGGGCATTCCCATAGTGTGTGGAACAATGTCCCTTCCTCCCCGCAACCTCGCAAACAGTAGGGGTGTGTTGCTCTTTGTATTTTGTGCATCAGTGTTCTGGTGTAATAGATGCGGTGTAAGATTTTAAGTTGGACCAGTCTGAGCCTACTAGAGATTCCCACCTCCTTTGGGGAGGCCAGGGCCTCATTCCACTCAAACTCGTCTGTATCGCCTAGCTCCCCCTCCCACTTCTCCTTAAGTTTTAGCGTCGGGTCTTTGAGGTTGTTGATTAGCTTCTTGTATGTGAGGGAGGTGGCGCTCTGGAGCATGAAGTCAGTTAGCAATCTATCCTCCAAAGGAGAGGAGTCTGGTAGTGCGGTGCCGGCCGGGATGGCCTGTATTAATGCATGCCTAATCTGGACATACCTAAACGTTTCTGTGGGTCCGAGGTTGTATTGCTGTTGCAACTGTGGAAATGATAATACTGAGTCGTTTTCCCAGATGTCTCCTATTGTGGAGATACCTATCGAGTCCCACCGGTCAAACCCTTTACAGCTTCTCAGATTCCCCAGCGCTTTCGTGTCCCACAAGGGTGTCATTTTAGTGAGTCGGCCTGCCCACCCCAGACGGGTCTGCGCCACGTGCCATAGTGCCGCCGTGTGTTTGGTCGGACCGATCAGGGCCTTTAGTTGTGACTTGTTGTAAAGTACGGACAGCATACAGTCCGTCCCCAGTTGTGACCAGTCCGCCCGATAGGCCGGGTCGTTCTTCGGGGCGTGGATCCAGTAATTTATAATCTTGAGTTGGGCCGCCCAGTAATAGAGCTGAATGTTGGGGAGTGCTATGCCACCCTCGTACCAGCTCTTTACCAGTTTGTCATAGGCTATGCGCGCCGGGCCCGTGTTCCAGAGCAGGACTGTGACTAGTGCCACTATCTGCTGAAAATAACGCTGCGGCACCAGGTGCGGAGTGCTTTCCAGTACGTAAAGGAGTCGTGGGAGGGCCATCATCTTGTACAGTGCCGCCCTGCCCAGTAGGGTCAGGGGGAGGGCTGCCCAGTGCTTAACATCCGCTCGCAGGCGGTCAATAGGCGGTTTTAGGTTGTTTACGAAAAAGTCTGTTTCCTCGCTTGCGATGATGATACCCAGATACTTGAAAGAGGCCGACGTCTTAAGCATAGGACAGTTCCCTTGTAATCTCGGCTCTGGGCCTTTCAGTGTGTATATGGTGGATTTCGACCAATTGAGAGTGTAACCCGATGTGTGCCCATGTGTGTCGCAAAGATCTAATAGTGCTGGGATGCCGGTCTCGGGTGTGGTCATGTATATAAGCATATCGTCCGCATATAGTGAGACTTTGTCCTCCCACCCCTCCTCCCATTTGATACCCGCGAATAGTGGCGTTGATCTGATTTGGATGGCCAAGGGTTCAAGTACCAGCGCAAAGAGCAGAGGGGATAGGGGGCAGCCCTGTCTGGTCCCCCTGCCCAGTGGGAATCTAGGCGATGTGTGGCCGTTGGCCACCACTTGTGCCACGGGTTTCGTGTAGAGCAGCCGTATCCACCGAATGTATTTCGGGCCAAAACCCATGCGTTCCAGCACCACAAAGAGGTATTCCCATTCTACTAGGTCGAACGCCATTTTGGCGTCGAGGGAGAGGATTACCGCTTGTTCCGTGAGGAGGTGCGCCCGGGCCAACACTCCGTGGACTCGCCGGAGATTTAGCGCCGTACTCCGGTGGGGCATGAAGCCCGATTGGTCTGGGTGGATTAGGGTGCTAAGATGGGGCATCAACCGGGTAGCCAGAAGTTTAGCTAGTATTTTGGCCTCGATGTTCAGTAGAGATATCGGGCGGTATGAGGTGCATTCTGTCGGTGGTTTTCCGGGCTTGGGTATTGCTACAATCGTCGCTGTGCGTTGGTCCAGCGGTAGCTCTAGTCTGTCTCTACTCTCTAAATACATAGCTAGCAGCGGGGCACTGAGGTCCTCCGCCATGGACTTGTACCATTCTACCGGTATTCCATTCGGGCCCAGTGCTTTACCTGACTGTAACGCCTGGATTGCCAGCTGGATTTCATCCCCCGTTGGGTCTAGTTCTAGTGCGTCGCTATCCTCCTGAGTTATGCTAGGTATGGTAATGCCAGCAAGTGTTGCCCTCGCCATTTGTTGTGTGACCCTCCGTCCCGGTGTATAGATGTCCTGATAATGATGAGCCAGTTCGCCCACTATTGCTTCCGGGTGTACCAGTGTTCGCCCATTCTCCGTATTGATTCTATGGATACCTCTCACTCCACTCCCTCTCTTGTCCAGCCACGCCAGCATTCGCCCCGCTTTGTCTCCCACATCATAGATTCTGTGTCTAGTGTTCGCTATGTATCCCTTCTCTGTCGTTTTGAGGTGGGCTAGGTATTGTTGCTGCCGGAGCGTGAGCGTGTGTGTCGTGGTCGGGGAGGGGTCTGCCCTATGAGCGTTATTGGCCGCCTCCAGAGCAAGTTCTAGGTCTGTAAGTTCCTTCCGTGCGTCCCGTTTGTGTCCCGTAATCGCAGCGATGGCCGCCCCCCTGAGAACCGTTTTGTACGCCTCCCATAGTACGGAGGGTGACTCCACTGTGCCCGTGTTTTCATTAAAATACAGAGACGTTACCAGTTTGAGTTTTTTCCGGATCTTGGGGATTTTCAGGAAGTTGGGGTAAATTGGGTACGGTCGTGCATTTCGTTTCCCTCCGGTGGTCAGTGATAGGACAATCGGAGAGTGGTCTGAAACCCCCCTGGGGAGTGTGTTTAATTTCTCTACCATATCCAGCCCCAAGCCCAACGTCATGAAGTAGTCTATACGAGATAAGCTGTTGTGTACCGCTGAGTAGTAGGTGTAGTGAGTGGTTTCTGTGTGTAGTTGCCGCCCGAGATCCACAAGGCCCATTGCTTCCACAAAGCCTGACAGTGGTGCAGTGCCTCGCGGCCGGGTTCTAGAGGGAAAGGTGTCCTTGAGTGGATCCATGACTGCGTTGAAGTCTCCCCCAACAATCATGTCGCCATCAGGGAGATCAAGAAGGAATTTGCCCAGAGCTGGTAAGGCCACCGAATGTAGGGCTGGTGGAATGTATACTGAAATCACATTTAGGGTCCTGCCCTCCCACTGTCCGTGGATTGCCGCAAAGCGACCCTGATCGTCCGCCACACAATTGGATACCATAAGGGGGGAAGACCGTCTCACCAGTATGCCCGTTCCCCTGGAGCCAGTAGTGAAGTCGGCGTGGATCGCCATTGTGTACCCACGTCTGTCTAAGGCTTTGCAGGCGGATCCCGTGAGATGGGTTTCCTGTAGGAGGACCACATCCGGGTTCTGCCGTTTTATGGCCTGGAGGACCAAGCCTCTCTTGATTTTGTCACCCAGGCCCCGGACATTCCATGTCAGTATGCGCAGTGGGGGAATCGTGCCGGTTGTGGAGGGGCCCTCAGCGGGCGTGCGATTAGGTGGCCTGGCCATTGGGTTGATGAGGAAGTCTGGCGCACAACGCGTGCTGCGGCTTAGCCCACGCTGTGACTATTGTCGTGTCGTGTAGGGGGCCTGCTGATACTAGGGTGATACTACTGTGTAGGTGGTGAGTGATGACTATAAACAAGAATAAACATTTCAACAAATAAACTTCAATCCCTTCCCCCCTCCCTGCTACCCTGCTCCACGGACAAACTCCCGCCCGCATCCCCAACTTTGCAGAGTGCTTCAGCCCTCCCCTAAACCTCTTACTTGCTCGTAGGGTTGGTGAGTCCCCTCCGGGCACTGCCTGTGCCCACCCTACTCAGCTACGTCCGAGCCACGGTTCCGCGGCCCGCACAGTCTCAAGAAACAATACAGGTACATGTTACACCGGAGCCGATTGTCCTGAGTCCAATGGATCCCTCTCGAGGTCAGAGTCAAGTTCTGTCTCGCCTCCCAGGTGTTGTCGGTGGGAGGACTGACTGGGCGAGGTCCGTTCATTTTGGTGTCGCGGCTGGTCTCGCTGTGAGCGGTGTCGTCTCCCTGCCGGCCGCCATCCCTCTAGCCATTCTTGAGCCACCTCCGGCGTGTCGAAAAACCAGGTCTTCCCCTCAGCCACTATCCGAAGTTTAGCCGGGAACATCATGGAGTATGGTAGCTCTCTTTCGCGCAGTGCCTTCTTGACCTCTGTGAAGGATTTACGTCTCCTGGCCACCTCTGCCGTGTAGTCCGGGAAGAACGCTAAGGTTGCATTTTGAATCCGTACTGGTGGCGAGTTCCTCGCCGCCTGTAATATTGCGTCTCTGTCTCTGAAGTTAAAGAGCCGTGCTAGCACCGGTCTGGGACTCGCCCCCGTCTTGGGTGGGCCTCCTGGGACCCTGTGCGCTCTCTCCACTGAAAAAAAGTTCGACAGGCCCTTGGGCTGGAGCTTGTTCTTGATGAGGTCTTCTACATAGAGGTCCATGGCCCCCTTCCCCTCCGTCTCTGGAAGCCCAAGGATGCGTACGTTGTTACGGCGTGAACGCCCTTCCTGGTCGTCCAGCTTGTCGTGTAGGAGTTTAGTGACTTTTTGCATCTTTTCCATTGCCAATTGGAGCTCTGAGGTGTCTTCTACGAGTGACTTCGTGACCACTTCCACCTGCGACACCCTCTCCGCCATTTTGTGGAAGTCCGCTCGCAGCAGGGATACTTCTGAAGAGATGGCACCCACCGTGGTTTTTACTTCTGTGAGCGTTTTCATGATGTCTTCCAGCGTTATCGTCGACGTCTTCTCCCCTACCTGGGCCTGGCCCGTGGAGGGTCGCCCTGTAGGTTGTTGCTGCCCCTGGTGACCATAGGCGAATTTATCCAGTTTGGTTTGTGCTGATCCGCTCCTGAGGCCTTTTCCCGCCATAGTGCTGGGGCCTGTGGGTGCTCGAGTTATGTTCCAGGCGACCGCGGCTTGTGGGCCGACGGAGGTCACCGAAAGGCGTTATCAGTCAGCCAGGAGTAAGTCCCACTGGTCGGTAGCGCAGAGGTCTAGGAGCCACCGCTGCGTACCGTGTCGTTGTCCCCGGTTGCCCTCTCCGAGACGGAGCTATCTCTGCGGTCCCCCCCCGTTGTTCCGCACTGCCCCGTGATCTGTGCGCTGGACTGGCCGCCGTGCGATGGGCACCGCTGGTGCGTTGACGCTGCTGACGGCGGGCCCGGGGGTTCCCTCGCGTTCTTCGCTACTGCCCGGTGTTGCGCCTTCCCCCCGGGGCACCTGCCGATTGTCGTTTGTTCTGGCTCTTTGTGCGGGCCCTCCGTCTCCCCGCCTGCATGTGGTGTCCGAGAGTGCCCCCAGTAGCGACGCGGCGCCAGGTATGTCTGTTTTTCGGGGGGGGGGGGGGGGGCAATTTGCTGCAAGGCGAAGTCTCCGTTACTCGTGGCCCAGGCTTGGGTTACACTGACCTCTGCTTCGGTCTGGTCCTGCGTGGCATAGGCGGCCGCCTATTAGTTACCGGGGGATTCCGCTAGTGTTGGCAGGCTTGGTCCGGAGGTAGCGCTGTGCTCCGGGGTGCACCGGGGTGTGAACACTTTTCCCGGCCGGGTCCGTCTCACTTCCGCCGGGGCCGAGACCTTACGCAAGGCCGGTGCCTCGCCTCCCGCTACAGGCCACAGCTCGCCTTTCGATGCTGCTCGGGCTCCGGTGCTCCGATTTTTACGAGATTTGGACCGGCGACACCGCTTGGGTCCCGGACTCGGACGCCGCCGCTTCAGGCGCGCTTGATGGCGGATAAATATGTCGGATTTCTGAAAAGGCTGCAGTGCCCTCGGGAGCTCTCACGCTAAGCGGCCGCCATGCTTGGCTGCTAGCCACGCCCCCCCAAAAGATTTTACCTTTTAACTTAGTCCTTTAAGACCCAATCCACCACAGCAGTATACGTCTAAAGCTTCTCACGACTTCAGGAATGGGAGCTTAAACTCACAGTGTGCCAGGTAGAGGCCAACAGCAGGGTCGAGTCTAGGTCCAGCTGGTACTGGTTGGTTGGTAGTTGCATAAAAAAGGCCTCTTGTTGCGTCCCTGTAGCTTGAACAGGTGCAAGGGCAGACTGGCCATACCGGACATCAGGCATTTCCCCGAGAGGCTGGAAGGGAGGTAAGCCGGTTGTGTTACTGGGGCCCGGTTTTGTCGCAGTGCAGCAGTTTGTAAAGCACCCACTGCAGAGTTCCTTGTAAATCCAGTCGTTTTCAAGCAAAAATAAAAGTGTCTAGGTAACTCTGTTGATTAATGTACCTGCTGGGGAGAGATCGAAGTTTTGTATAGTGGCCGTTTTAACTCATCTAGGGTAGTTTAGATGTTTAATATGCCTGCTGCAAAGGACGTGTACCTTGCAGATCACAGAACAGTATTTTATGTGACTAGCTTAATGGGTTACTGCTTTTGTCACAGAGACCCTTTTGTTACTGTGCAGTTCATAAGTTACAGACATAGGGCCAGATGTAGGTAAGTACATTTTACCGATTCATAAATACCGAATTTTACCGATTCGGTATTTATGAATCGGTAAAATAGAAGGGGGGAGATGTAGGGAAAATCGGTAATTGAATTACCGATTCTGTAGGAATCGGTATTTACCGAATCGGTAAATACAGATTCGGTAATGCCCATTGATTCCTATGGGCATTGAAGCCCATAGGAATCAATGGGCATTACCGAATTGGTATTTACCGATTCGGTAAATACCGAATTTTGCAAGGGTGCAGGGGGTGTCACTTTGACACCCTCTAGCACCCCGATTAAGGCATGTGTGACATGTGGCACACAGACATGCCCTAAGGGCATGTCCGTCTGTCACATGCCATAGGTGTGCATGCACACATGTGCATGCACACCGGGAATCGGTATTTTACCACCCAATTGGATTGGGTGGTAAAATACCGATTTGGTAAGGCCTGTGGGACTCAAAAGAGTCCCACCTACATTTCAAAATTACCGAATCGGTAAAAATACTGATTCGGTATTTTTACCGAATCGGTAAATGAGGCCACCTACATCTGAAATAGCCATTTACCGGTCGGTAACGGCCGAATCGGCCGTTACCGGTTGGTAAATGTCTACCTACATCTGGCCCATAATCATGCCAATGAGCTATGAAGTGTCATCAAAGAGCTGCATGCAAACTACTTGGTACAGGTTAGAAAGTTGTGTTCTGTTTTTAGTCTTTCATTATCCTAATGTTGCTAAAAGGGTTTGTTTAGGTAAAGCCAACCCTAACTACTGTGTTATATTTTTAATCCTGGGTTTGCGCTTCTTCAGACCAAGCACTCTTAAAAAATGCTTACCAGTATGGATGACATGAATCCTACACCTTAAAAGTCCCCTTTGACTTATGTGTATAAGTTTCAATATTCTAATTTACACATGTATGATTCACTGTCTCTGTATTTGTGTGTGATGTAAAGTGCTCCAACACCCTACACTGGTGTGAGAGACGCTATAAAACAAACAAAATACATGTGAGAGAGGGGCTATAGAGAGATGAGGGGCACTGTTGGAAGGTGATAGAGAGGGACTCATTGAAGGGCCCCAACAATGATTGTCCTGTTGTACAGTTAGGCCATTATTTACTATGCTTTAAACCCTAATACAATAGAATAATAATGGAAAATTAGTTGTAGAATGTCCCATTTTTGGCAAAATTGTCTTTGGGGAGAACCCCAACCCTCCTTGTAGATTGTAGTCAGGCTCCCTTGCTGCACTCACTAGGCACCATATGGGGGCTGGTCTGACAAACTTTGCCAGGGCTGCTTTGGGTTCCCAGTCTGGCCCAGAACAGGTGTTCACCCTTATGACCCTTGGAGTCCACTTCTTTGTCCTGGGAACAAAGAGAACAGGTTCAGTCCTTCGGGGTTCCTCTCAGGTCACAGACAGACGGTTTGGTCCTCTTCTGATCTCTCTCAGGTCCAGAAGTGTTCTGAATTGGGTGCCTGGAGATGCCACATTTAAGTCTGGCACGAGCTACTGGGTGGGAATGACTCCTGGGCCCGCCCTGACAAATGTCGTAGAAGTTCCCAAGGCCACCTCTACCCACTTTGGGCATTTTATTTTTCTTTAACAACTTTATCTAGGTTTTGAAATATGTAAAAAGAAAAAAAGCACAGACATGAGTGACACATGGCCCGAAGTAATTCCATAAGGCAGCTATAGAACAGAATGAGTAAATCGGTGTACAACAACACCGAAGGAAGAAATAGCATATATGGGCCCCAGCTTTCGCCACCACTGGTTTACTGAGGGAGCTGCCGGTTGTTTCTACTTTGGGCCAATTCTAACCATGTGGCTAGGAGAAAAATGTGTAATCAGCTTTCTAATGTGGACAGTAAGGGGTACACAGTGCTGTTCCTGAGGTCCCTAATAGAATCAAGTGGCAATGACATTCCTGTTATCAATCTGACGTAGAATAAGATACTGAGCCAGTAAGTTTGAAGTTGGATACATGACCACCACATGTGTAGCAGAGTTGCCGTTTCTCCACACTTCTTCTAACACTGGTCCGAGCTTCCAAACATAGCTTTCAATCTGGTAGAGGTCAAGAGCCATCTTGTCAGGAGCTTGTAAGCATTTTCTTTGTGTTATGTACAAATGGAAGAGCTCTCTTCCATACTGCAGACCATATATCATCTGATATTTCCCTGTCAAGGTCTCTCCTCCAGTGTAGTTCAAGTTTATGTTTATTTGTGCCTGTAATTCCTGGATATATCTATACATCCAGCTGATACCCCTATACCGCACACTGCCCGTGACGAGGGTTTTAATATGTACGCACTCCCTCCCAGATGAGGCTTGTATGCTCCTGTTGTCCACCCAGCTGCCGGGTGTGTCAGAACTCATCTTTTGCATCTAAACCTAAATGTTCATTGACCTGTTCTCTAGACAGGAAGAGTTCATTCTCAAAACCAATTCCTAAAAGTGGAGACTTGGATTGTTTCCAGGTTTGATAGCCTGGGATGGTCAAGCCTGGGGAGAGGGGGAAGTCTGAGCAGTAGAACAGAGCTGTCAGTTGAGATGGTATGATGTGGAGCCCTTTTTTCCTAGTTATCAGTTGCCAAGAATCCAGTAAGGTGGCTGTACGTTGGAGCATAGAGGGATTTGTATGGGATTTTGGAGAACGATTGTTCCTGCTGGATCCACGTCTAGAGTCGGGTGAATTTGGGCGGCATGGATGTAACATTTAATGTCAGGGAGACCAAGGCCTCACTCTGCTGCAACCCGGTATATTGTTGCCTTTGAGACTCTTGGAGATGTATCATGCCATACAAAGTTTAATATCTGCTTTTGTATTTGTATTAATGTAGATTTCAGGAATGGTAATGGGAGTTTTTGGGCTACATATAGCAGCCTAGGTAGAAGATTAGTTTTTAGACTTTGTGCCATACCCAGCAATGCTCCCTCTAATTTTCTCTGTGTGCGCAAATTGGAACTTTATGTGCACACTTTTCTCAGTCACTTTCTTGTGCAACCAAGTGATGGAGTTAGGTATGTTGTGATGCAAAGAGAGGCAGCTACCACCTTCAAGGAACCCCTACCCAGACAGTCACCTCCCATATGATCCAAACAACCACCACTGTGTATGCTAGAATGTAACCACCATAGGTGGTAACACTCTAACTACAGCTTCCGTGTAACTAACAAAAAAGGAAACAGTTTAAAGAGAACTAACTCAAGAGTCAACAAGGTAAACCATACCTTACGCAACAGCCAACGCAGCACAATGTGGGACTGAGGGCGCCAAAGTCATCTCTTGTAGGTGGAGTCTTATCCGAGCAGCAGGGCCGTTTCTACCATTAGGCAGGACTAGGCAGCTGCCTAGGGCGGCAAAAGGAGGGGGGGCGGCAAAATAACCTAGAAACGGCCCTGCTTGAGGTGCAGAAGAGGGCAGGGGTCACTGTCATTAAGCCCCTCTCTCAAGGTGCAGGGATTCTGAGCACTGCCAAGGGAGTGTATATGTGCGGCGCAGTAAGTGCTCACCAATTACACCACTATCAGAGCGCAGGGACCCTCAGACAGGCCAGGGCGGCAAAGTGCTTGGTAGAGGTCTTCTTCCAGTTGTGCTCCTCGCGCAGGCGCTCAGCCCGGGGTCCCTCTTTTGTCTCAGTTATTTGCATTCATTATTAAAAGGCGCCGGAAACAAATGTGTCAGAAATACGGCGGCAAAAGTGGGTCGGTGGCCGGGAGAGGTACCATACATCAGGCTCGGCACGGACAGAGATGAAAGAGCTCTGCGCCACCCTCGAGCTGCGCGGCAGCAGTAATTCAGTGCACGAAGAAGATTATACCAGTGGATCAGGAGTGAGGAGCCAGGCGCTTGCTACTGGTGTTTTCTGGTTTCGTGGCGCTGTTAATGATGTTAATAACATGCTACTAATTCCCAAAGGGTTTTAGCAAGTAAGTGCTTATCCACACTTTGGCCAAGTATTGTAGTTTATGCATTAGGTCACGGTGGAGATTGTTTGTGCTATGATTAAAGTAAAGTAACTTTTATAGCGTTGTTCTAGATAGCACCCAAAATTACCAACTGTGTAATTTCCATGTATAATGTGATGGAGCAATAGTGTTTTAAGGTACCCACAGAATGATGAGAAGCAATAGATACACGGAAAAACATGGTAATTGCTATAAAAATTATTAAATAACGTGTTATGATACTTTTTTCATAATATTAATTACAAAGGAATGCAAAAAGTGTAAAAACACGTTTTGTTAATTCATTTAAAAAACAGTGTAATAACACTTTATCAAAATATATTTATCACATCCCCAGTACTAAGTAAACTATTCCTTTTATTGTAAAAATAGTGTATAAAAGGGAAATTAAATATTTTTTTATTGTAAATTATTTTCTAACAAAAATATTGAGGTATTTTATTATGGCGAGAGTTATAAAAATAACAATGTGAAAGTACGTTCTATTGTAGTAACTTTAACACAAAACCAATGACAAAGGTGGGTGATACTTTTATTGGCATACTACTAAACAGAAACAGGTGAAAAGAAAATGGGACGGCAGGATTTTTGTAAGAGCCACAACAAAGTGAAATTCCAGTTTCATTTAAAGGAGAAGAAGATATTCACTGTTGGATGCTTGATAGTAGGCATAGTGTGTAAATAAATATAATATTCACTGATTCATATACAGCCTGAATTATTAGTAATAATATTAATTAATTATTCATGCTCGCCTTGAATACATTTCTCCTTCGCAAGTTGAATATTGAAATTAAATTTTCCTGCATCAATTTATTTACCAATTGCATCTTACAGTCAGTGAATTCATAGCTCAAACAGATAGACCGTAAGAAAGCACCTCATGAAACCCAAGTTCAGGCTCTGCAAACTAGCTTCCCATGCACTAGCGCACTGACTGACGCTCTTCTTTCTGGTCACTTGATCGAGTGAAGACTATATCATGTGATGTCAAAGAACGCTGCTACCCCCACCCACCCAAATCCCGTCCTTTTGCCACCCGCAAACAAAAATAATACAGTTATTTTCATATAGCGCTTTACACGATGCGTACACAGTTTCCAAAGGCTGCAAATTACAGGTTTCACGATTGCTCTATTTACCTACCTCGGCAGGATGGAAGACCGAGTGTGAGGATTACGTAATTGTAGCTGATGAGTGAAAGGGAGGGGGCAGCATTTTTCAATTCTCGCCTAGGGCGACAAAACACCTAGAAACGGCCCTGCCGAGCAGGTGAATGAAAAAGTTAGGGGGCTGGCTATGTCAGAAAATGAGAACCCCCTTCCGTCGTACCTTATCTATGATGATGGTCTTGCGCCCATGTATCATTAAAAAAACTGTGGGGCCTCCAGGGAGTTGTGGTCTCTCAAAGAGTGTAAGTTGTAGAATCTCATCAGAGGAGTGCTGTCAGACTTCTTTTTCTCTCATTGTGGTCTGTGCATGTTCTTTGGGTGATCTTAGAGGCTGAATGTGCCTCGTGGACCTCCCTGACAACATACCTGCGGTCTTTTATCGTAAAATAAAGGTGAAATGGATAACTCCAGTTATACAGGATCCCCTCTTTCTGCAGGTGTGCTGTGATGTCTTTAAATTCCTTACAGCGTGGAGGAGGAGCCACGCGCAAGACCTAGATGGCCGTGTGAGCTCTTAGCTCCCGAGACCCCCTCCGCCTCCAGAACGATCCTGCAACTTATCCTGTGCCCCTTGTTGAGTATTCAGCAGTGGAGGGGAAGCGACGCCGTACGCTGTGTTCCGAGTCTTGCTCCGGCGCAGAATTCCCGGGGAACGCCGCCTTAAAGTTTGGGTACTGCAATCTCCTCAACAGGGCCGTTTCTACCATTAGGCAGGACTAGGCAGCTGCCTAGGGCGGCAAAAGGAGGGGGGGCGGCAAAATAACCTAGAAACGGCCCTGCTTGAGGTGCAGAAGAGGGCAGGGGTCACTGTCATTAAGCCCCTCTCTCAAGGTGCAGGGATTCTGAGCACTGCCAAGGGAGTGTATATGTGCGGCGCAGTAAGTGCTCACCAATTACACCACTATCAGAGCGCAGGGACCCTCAGACAGGCCAGGGCGGCAAAGTGCTTGGTAGAGGTCTTCTTCCAGTTGTGCTCCTCGCGCAGGCGCTCAGCCCGGGGTCCCTCTTTTGTCTCAGTTATTTGCATTCATTATTAAAAGGCGCCGGAAACAAATGTGTCAGAAATACGGCGGCAAAAGTGGGTCGGTGGCCGGGAGAGGTACCATACATCAGGCTCGGCACGGACAGAGATGAAAGAGCTCTGCGCCACCCTCGAGCTGCGCGGCAGCAGTAATTCAGTGCACGAAGAAGATTATACCAGTGGATCAGGAGTGAGGAGCCAGGCGCTTGCTACTGGTGTTTTCTGGTTTCGTGGCGCTGTTAATGATGTTAATAACATGCTACTAATTCCCAAAGGGTTTTAGCAAGTAAGTGCTTATCCACACTTTGGCCAAGTATTGTAGTTTATGCATTAGGTCACGGTGGAGATTGTTTGTGCTATGATTAAAGTAAAGTAACTTTTATAGCGTTGTTCTAGATAGCACCCAAAATTACCAACTGTGTAATTTCCATGTATAATGTGATGGAGCAATAGTGTTTTAAGGTACCCACAGAATGATGAGAAGCAATAGATACACGGAAAAACATGGTAATTGCTATAAAAATTATTAAATAACGTGTTATGATACTTTTTTCATAATATTAATTACAAAGGAATGCAAAAAGTGTAAAAACACGTTTTGTTAATTCATTTAAAAAACAGTGTAATAACACTTTATCAAAATATATTTATCACATCCCCAGTACTAAGTAAACTATTCCTTTTATTGTAAAAATAGTGTATAAAAGGGAAATTAAATATTTTTTTATTGTAAATTATTTTCTAACAAAAATATTGAGGTATTTTATTATGGCGAGAGTTATAAAAATAACAATGTGAAAGTACGTTCTATTGTAGTAACTTTAACACAAAACCAATGACAAAGGTGGGTGATACTTTTATTGGCATACTACTAAACAGAAACAGGTGAAAAGAAAATGGGACGGCAGGATTTTTGTAAGAGCCACAACAAAGTGAAATTCCAGTTTCATTTAAAGGAGAAGAAGATATTCACTGTTGGATGCTTGATAGTAGGCATAGTGTGTAAATAAATATAATATTCACTGATTCATATACAGCCTGAATTATTAGTAATAATATTAATTAATTATTCATGCTCGCCTTGAATACATTTCTCCTTCGCAAGTTGAATATTGAAATTAAATTTTCCTGCATCAATTTATTTACCAATTGCATCTTACAGTCAGTGAATTCATAGCTCAAACAGATAGACCGTAAGAAAGCACCTCATGAAACCCAAGTTCAGGCTCTGCAAACTAGCTTCCCATGCACTAGCGCACTGACTGACGCTCTTCTTTCTGGTCACTTGATCGAGTGAAGACTATATCATGTGATGTCAAAGAACGCTGCTACCCCCACCCACCCAAATCCCGTCCTTTTGCCACCCGCAAACAAAAATAATACAGTTATTTTCATATAGCGCTTTACACGATGCGTACACAGTTTCCAAAGGCTGCAAATTACAGGTTTCACGATTGCTCTATTTACCTACCTCGGCAGGATGGAAGACCGAGTGTGAGGATTACGTAATTGTAGCTGATGAGTGAAAGGGAGGGGGCAGCATTTTTCAATTCTCGCCTAGGGCGACAAAACACCTAGAAACGGCCCTGCTCCTCAAGTAAATCTCGACCCGGCCGAAGTTGAACAACAATGGGGCCGGCAACCAGAAGTTGCCGGGCCATCCCCGCGAGTGGTCCACACCTCCATTGTCCCAGCGGCGGCCCTGATTTCGGCGGGACCCACCTGTTGAGAAATAGGTTGCAACGGACAATGCCGCCTGACGGGGACTGGAATCGGATGCGCAGCTCAGGGGCATTCAGAGAGGGGAAAGAATCGCGGTGGTCTGTCGTGACCCAGACTCAGCGGGCGGCGGACTGCGGCTGAGTCTCCGGGGGCCGGAGGATAAGTTGTGTGGTACTGGGACCCTTGGAGCCGCAAATTGCAGTGGGTGCCAAGGATTGCGTTCTTTGCTCGCCGGGGCCTCGCCATGAATATTAAATGAGGCGCATATGCGGGACATGATGGTGTGACACTCGGCAAGAAATAAGGCCTGGCTGGGATGTCTGAGAGCACCGGAATGAGAGGGCATGAGAGGGCAGAGCTGGGGGCCTGCGCGACCACTGTGGGAGTGAAGCCTGATTGGTGTGCGGACTGAGGTATTGGCAGTGATAGCTGAAGTGAGACATGTGGACAAGCACATAGCTATAGCACCGGAAGTAAGGAACATCATCGGCGGCGGTATTGGACTCAGCCCAGGGGGTACGATCTGCCAGGGGTCGCGGTCCGCGTTGCCTGCTGCATTGACCGGGGCTGTTTATGGTGGAGTGAGGTGTAGCTGCTACTACAACAGACTCCTGTTGATGTGCCCGGAGAGAGACTTGATGCGCGGTTCTGCGCATGGGGGAAAGGCCACTGACTGAGGCAACTACGGGGACCGAGTACTTCAGTGTAGGTCCTGCGATAGTGGACCATTACTAGTTGGAGCCAGCAGATCTCCGTGCGAGAGTGGAGATTGAGGCGATGGCGACGAAGCCCGACTCAGACAAGCCAATGCCCAGGTCCTCGAAGGGGGCGAAACATGTGCAATCTAACAAACTGGATCGCTACGCGATGCCCAAGGGATCTCCGGTGGAGCCCAGGAAGACCCAGTCGATAGGGGGAGACACTCAAGGCGCTCTAAATGAGCCAACACTGACAGACATCATGGCGGCAATAAATGGAGTTCAGTCTTTGCTTGTCGGTAAAATGGAGTCCTTGGACAATAAGCTGGATGCAGTCACTATAGAGGTTGCAGATCTCACTAAGGTCAACGATAAGGTAAAGTCGCTAGACATCAAGACGGCGAGCCTGATAGATGATGTAGCGGAACTGCAGCAGGAGGTGCGCGCCCTCAAAACATCTCGAGAAGCCATGGCTTGGAATCTGGATGATTATGAAGGGAGAGCCAGGCGCAACAATGTGCGCATTCTCGGAGTGCCCGAGAGGTCAGAAGGTCAGATGCCAGATTTATTTGTAGGAGACATTGTCCTAAAATTTCTCAAGCCGAAGCGTTTTAGCAACTTTTTTACTATAGAGAGGACCCAGAGAGTGCTGGAGGTTAGACCCAGACCCGGGGCGGCCCATGATCGCCAGAGTGCCTAATTTTCGTGATCGAGATGCCATCCTGCAGGCGGCGAGGGTGTGGACCCCACTACGATACGAGAACGCAACGCTTTCCTTCTTCCCAGACTTCACCCAGACAGTACAGAAACTAAGACAAAGTTTCCTTCCACTGAAAAAGAAGCTAAGGGATAAAAGGCTGCGGTATGCGATGATGTATCCGGCTCGTCTGCAAGTCGAAATGGAAGGAAAGACCTGGTTCTTCAGTAATCCGGAAGTGGCAGCAGACTGGATCAATAGTAGGCCCGTGGTTGGGGCTGTGGAACACGAATCCAGAACTGAAGAAGAGAGACTTGAACAGTAAGACTAGTGGCCAAGGGTCCATTGACGCTGGCGGAGAGGCTCGAATGTTGGGACAAATATGCAGCCATCTCTGTTGATCTGGATAGACATAATTGAGGCAGTGTATAAATATAGGGCACAAGATGCTACCTTGGAGGCGAGGGGGGAGGGGCGGGGATATGGTTACCTCCCTGTTACTACTTTTAGTTAATTGATCAGGGGAGATATTGGGCAACAGGTACACTGCGAGTTGGGGATGAGCCTTTGCCATATGCAGGGGTGCAGGGAGGGGGGACGGACATTGGGATGGGTCCTGAGGTTTGGTTCAGTGATTCTATCCCATGTAGTAATAACGGCATTGTTTAGTTTTTCTTTGCACTTTACCTTTTCTTTTTCTGCATCAGGTGACAATGTCGCAGCTGTACGTTATTTGTATGGGTTAAATGTCGCATTTTAGTTAGGGATCGTGGATAAAGGTGCTGAGCTGGAATGTGAATGGCCTGGGTGACAGGATTAAGAGAGGGATGGTGAATCAGCTTGTTAGAAGGCACTCCACAGTTGTCGTATTATTGCAGGAGACGCATCTTATTGGCAACCGCTGCATGGCCCTCCATAAAGGGGGATATAAATTGGTGGCACATGCGGGGTTTACAACGGGGTCCAGAGGAGTCGGCATTTTGACGAAGAACTCCTTTACCTTGGCAATCCAGGCCACATGGTCGGATCAGAAGTGCAGATATGTCGGTGTCTCGGGGCAGTTGGGGGGAGGACGGTTACCTTTTCGTCAATATATGTACCGCCTGGCCTTCAACCCGACACTTTCCGGGACCTGAGTGCCGTTTTTCTTACCCTGCCTCTGGGCCTCTTGGTATTGGGGGGTGATTTTAATGGGATGCTTGAAGGTGAGATTGACAGATATCGGCGCAGATACTTAGGCCATCGCAGGGGTGGCTCCCAGACTTCCTTGAAACGTTAGGGCTGGTAGATAGTTGGCGGGTTCGTAATCCGACACAGATGAACTTCACTCGCATATCCGCAGCGCATAATAGCATGTCCAGATTAGATTACATATTGATACTGGCGGTCATGGCAGCTACAGTTAATGAGGCACGGTACCTTGGTAGGGGCATTTCTGACCATTCTCCAATGTGGTTGCAGGGTGAGTTTGGACAGCCAGCGGTAGGCAGAATATCCCCTATTAGTGCGTGGCATTTGAAAGACCCTGCCACCAAAAAAGAGTCAGTGCGGGTTTTGGAACGTTATTTTCAGGAAAATGTGGGCACTGTTGCTTCAGCGCAGTCTTTGTGGGAAGCATATAAAGTAGTGACCCTTGACCCTGTCACCAGGCAGGTCACTCCCCTCACCGCCACGCAGCTCCCCTGTGTGTCCTGAGCCTGCTGCTGCAGACTTCAGTCTTGGTTGTAGCCACTTCGCCACAGTACCTTGTGCCCCCTCTGTTGGATTGTCATCTCTATTACTTTCTGCCCCACTGTTCACCCTTGTGCCCCCTTCTTTCTGTGTCCCTTTTGCCTTCTGTGCCCCCTCTGTGGATTTTGCTCTGTTTTCTGTCGGAAACCCTGTGCCTCCTTCTGTGCCCTTCTGCCTGCTGTGACCCCCACCTTCTCCCCCCTCCAGGTTTCCCACCACTGCATCCCCTGCGGCCCGCCCCCTGCTAACCCATTGGCCACCCCGCTCCCGCCTCCCAGCTGCTCCTCCCACCCACATCCCCTCATATGGAGCCGCGCAGCGGTAGAGAGAGCGACCCTTGACCCTGTCACCAGGAAGGTCGCTTCCCTCACCGCCACGCAGCTCCCCTGTGTGTCCTGAGCCCGCTGCTGCAGACTCCCGTCTTGGTTGTAGCCGCTTCGCCACTGTACCTTGTGCCCCCTCTGTTGGATTGTCATCTCTGTTACTTTCTGCCCCACTGTTCACCCTTGTGCCCCCTTCTCTCTATGTCCCTTTTGCCTTCTGTGCCCCCTCTGTTGATTTTGCTCTGTTTCCTTTTGGAAACCCTGTGCCTCCTTCTGTGCCCTTCTACCTGCTGTGACCCCCACCTGCTCCCCCCTCCAGGTTTCTCGCTGCTGCGTCCCCTGCGGCCCCCCGCTAACCGATTTGCCACCCGCTCCTGCCTCCCAGCTGCTTCTCCCACCCACATCCCCTCATATGGAGGCCGCGCAGCGGTAGAGAGAGCGACCCTTGACCCTGTCACAAGGCAGGTCGCTCCCCTTACCGCCACGCAGCTCCCCTGTGTGTCCTGAGCCCGCTGCTGCAGACTCCCGTCTTGGTTGAAGCCGCTTCGCCACTGTACCTTGTGCCCCCTCTGTTGGATTGTCATCTCTGTTACTTTCTGCCCCACTGTTCACCCTTGTGCCCCCTTTTCTCTGTGTCCCTTTTGCCTTCTGTGCCCCCTCGGCTGATTTTGCTCCGTTTCCTTTCAGAAACCCTGTGCCCCCTTCTGTGCCCTTCTGCCTACTGTGACCCTCACCCGCTCCACCCTCCATGTTTCCCACCGCTGAGTCCCCTGCAGCCCCGCACCCTGCTAACCCATTGGCCACTGCGCTCCCACCTCCTCGCTGCTCCTCCCACCCACATCCCCTCATATGGAGGCCGCGCAGTGGACACGCGCAGCGTGCGCGCCTAAGGCAAGCCCGTCTGTGCCCATCCGCGCCTGGACCGTGCCCAGGGCCAGGACCCCTGGCCCATGCAAATACCACGACACCCGCCTCCGCTACGACTTCAGCACCCTCCACGCACTCAACATTGGAAGGTCACGGAACTGCTGCCAGGCCGTCCCGAAACACACCCAAGGACCTTTCTCCTGCTGGAACTGCAGCTTCAACAGCATCCGGCCTGCTCGCCCGCCCCCCCCCCCCCGAAGAACCCAACTTCCTCAGATGCATCCTGCACAACACCCGCTTCACCCGCAAACACACCGTTGAACTCTGGGACCTACTCGACACCAACACCCCAGACGTCGCCTTCCTGACTGAGACCTGACTGACCCCCTCCTCGGCACCTGACATCGCCATAGCCATCCCGGAAGGCTACAAGATCACCCGCAAGGACCGTAGCAACGGAACAGGAGGAGGAATCGCCATCATCTACAGAAACACCCTAAAAGTCTCGAAAGTCGCCATCGACACCCTCAGCACCGCCAAACACCTGCACTTCCAGATCCACACGCCCTCGCTTCCACAGACATCCTCCTCGGGGACCTGAACTTCCACCTCGAGAACAACAACAACACCAACTCCTCCACCCTGATCGACAACCTCGGCAACCTCGGACTCAGACAACTCGTCACAACACCCACACACTCCCCCGGCCACACGCTTGACCCAATCTTCTCAGCTAGCACCCACGTCTCCTTCGACCACACCACCGAACTCCACTGGACCAACCACCGCTGCATCCACTTCACCTTCCGGAAACTCACCACGCACCACCACACCCAGCAAATGCCCCGCCGCAGCTGGGGCAAGATCACCGAGGCCAGCTAACCTCCCCCTCACTCAAAACCCACCCGCAGACCCGACCAACCCCGACGCCGCAGCCCGCAGACTCAGACAATGGATCAACAACTGCGCCAACACCCTTGCCCCACTCAAGAAACCCCCCAGCACCCACAACAGCAGGAGAGCCAGCTGGTTCACGGAAGACCTCCAGGCCTCCAAGCGAACATGCCGAAATCTGGAAAAAAACTGGAACCGCAAAAGAACACCGGAAAGCTACACAGCCCACAGGAACGTCACCCGCCGACACCACCAACTCATCAGATCCGCCAAAAGGACCACCTTCAGAGACCGCATAGACAACAACGCACACAACAGCAAAGAACTCTTCAGCATCGTGAAGGAACTCTCCAACCCCAGCTCCAACACCAATGACATCCCACCGCCACAAGACCTGTGCGACTCGCTGGCCACCTTCTTCTATCACAAGATCGCAGACATCCACGACAGCTTCGAGGCCGCCACCACCCCGGCAACCACCGATACCCCCGCTCACACGGACACCACCCGCACCAACCGCCTTCTCGCTTGGACCAACATCAACGACGACGACACCATCAGGATCATGAACACCATCCACTCCGGATCCCAGGAAGACCCATGCTCACACCACATCTTCAACAAAGCCAGGAGCACCATTGCACCCCACCTCCGGAAAACCATCAACATCTCCTTTGAAACAGCGACTTTCCAGGAGAGCTGGAAGCACGCAGAGATCAACGCCTTACTAAAGAAACCCACGGCGGACCCCAAGGACCTCAAGAACTTCTGACCCATCTCCCTGCTCCCGTTCCCGGCGAAGGTCATCTCCTGGACCTGTCAGCCGCCTTCGACACAGTCTGCCACCGCACACTAAGATCACGACTCCACGACACCGGAATCCAAGAGAAGGCCCTGGACTGGACCACCTCCTTCTTGTCCGGGAGAACCCAGAGCGTCCACCTCCTCCCTTCTGCTCCGAACCCACCGAGATCATCTGCGGCATACCCCAAGGCTCATCCCTCAGCCCAACTCTGTTCAACGTCTGCATGGCACCACTCGCCCACGTCGCCCGACGGCACAACCTTAACATCATCTCCTACACCGACGACACCCAGCTGATCCTCTAGCTCACTAAGGACCCCCACACTGCCAAAACCAACCTGCAGGAAGGAATGAAGGCAGTCGCCGACTGGATGAGGAACAACCGACTGAAGCTGAACTCGGACAAGACTGAGGTCCTTATCCTCGGTTCCACCCCTCGGCCTGGGACGACTCCTGGTGGCCAACAACACCAGAAGCACCCCTCACACCCACCGACCATGCACGAAACCTAGGAGTCATCCTCGACTCCACACTCTCCATGACTAAGCAGGTCAACGTCGTCGCCTCCTCATGCTTCAACATCCTCGGCATGCTTCACAGGATCTTCAAGTGGATCCCCGCCAAAACTAGAAGGACGGTCACCCAGGCCCTTGTCAGCAGTAGACTGGACAACGGCAACGCACTCTATGCAGGAGCCCCAGCCAAACTCCTGAAACGGCTCCAGCGCATTCAGAATGCCTCTGCACACCTGATCCTTGACATCCCCCACCGCAGCCACATCACACCCCACCTGAGAGACCTGCACTGGCTCCCCATCAACAAGAGGATAACCTTCAAGCTCCTCACCAACGCACACAAGGCACTCCACGACACCGGACCAGCGTACCTCAACAGTGGACTCAGCCTCTACACTCCCGCCCGCCAGCTCCACTCCACAGACTGCGCCCTCACCACCGTCCCCCGCATCCAAAGAGTGACCGCCGGCGGCAGATCATTATCCCACCTCGTCACGAAGACGTGGAACACCCTCCCCATCCGCCTACGGCAGACCGATGACCTCCTTACCTTCAGGAGACTCCTCAAGACCTGGCTCTTCGAACAGTAGCTGCACCCCCCTCCCCCAGCGCCTTGAGACCCTCACGGGTATGTAGTGCGCTTTACAAATGCTATGATTGATTGATTGATTGATTAGTGGTGAAGTCTTGTCTTTGGTGGCGGGGAGGAAAAGGAAACGCCAGGCGGAGGTGGTCAGGGTGGAGGCCGATGTGATAAAGTTGGAGGAAAGGGTGGCTAGATCTGCCACTCTGGAGGACCTCCACCTTTTGAAGTTAAGACAAGATGAATATAAATACCTTGCCAGGGAGAGAGCGATTGTCCAGAATAATTCCATACAGAGTTGAATATATGAACATGGAGACAAGGCTGGTAAATTGATTGCGCGGCTTGAGCGTGAGGAATGGGCATCGAGGCTGGTGCCTGAGTTAGAGGGAATAGAATCTGGCATAGTTACAGACCCACAGGCAGTGGCTGATGAATTTTCTGATTATTACAAAGGGGTATACACCACGGTTGGTGGGTTTACGGAGGCATAAAATAGTGAAATGATTAAGGATATTTGTATGCCTGGATTGTCTGAAGATGATAGGAGATATCTGGACTCCCCTTTCACCAACAAAGAAGTCACACAGGCAATTAGAGGTATAAAATCTGGTAAGGCGACTGGCCCCAATGGGATAACAATAGAATTGTAAAAATTGAATGCCCATAAACTTGCCCTGTATATCCAGGTTATGTTCCTGGAGAGTAAAGAGAAGGGTCAGCTTCCATACGACCAGCGGGTGGCAAATATTGTGGTTATCCATAAGGCAGGCAAGCCTAAGACACTATGCTCCTTGTACAGGCCCATTTCGCTGCTTAGTGCCAAGCCTAAAGTCTTGGCGAAATTACTCGCTACCAGGTTGGTCAGGTAGTCACAACTTTGATACACCCCGATCAGTCTGGCTTCATGCCGCGCCGGAACACGTCTCTAAACCTGCAGAGGCTACACGGAATCCTGGGTGGTTCCCCGAAGATACAGGAGCCGGCGGTCCTGGTGTCCTTGAATGCCGCTATGGCATTTGATAGGGTCGAGTGGACCTATTTGTTTGCGGTGTTGGCGAAACTGGGTTTTGGAGCAGCTTATTGGATGGGTATGATTATTGTACGCTAATCCCTTGGCCAGGGTAGTTGTGAACAATTGTAAATCGGTCGATTTTTCTCTTGGGAGAGGCACGAGGCAGGGATGCCCTCTGTCTCCGCTTCTCTTTGCTCGTGCACTGGAGCCTCTGGCGGCGTGGGTCAGATGAGATTGTTCGAGACGTGGCTTGCGGTGAACGCCGGAGTGGGAGGATAAAATTTCACTATATGCTGATGATATCCTGCTTTATCTCACCTACCCCAGGGTGTCTTTGACTAGTTTCCTGGATGTGCTAGCCATATTTGGTAGGTACTCCGGATTTGCTATAAACTGGTCGAAATCAGTGCTTTTCGTCCTAGCGGGCGAGCCACCGGTAATTCCGCAGACATGCCCTATACAGATTGAGCCAGTAGGATTTAAATATCTAGGTATTTACATAACACTTGACCCAAAGCTGAGATACGCCAACAATTTAGGTCCCCCTTTCAGCCGGTTTAAAAAAGGCGTGGAGCCCTGGAGAGCTCTTCCGTTATCATTGCTTGGGAGGGCGTTGCTGTTTTAGTTGATGGCCTTACCCCAATTTTTGCATGTACTCCAGAATACAATGGACCCGGTATCCTATTTTAAAGAAAAAGAGACACTTCAGAGGCAGCTTCTCTGGGACGGTAGACCCCGAATAGCATTTATTAAACTAACTCTCCCATGGTATGATGGGGGTATCGGGCTCCCAGATTTAAGGAAATATTATTGGGCTTCACAACTAGCAGAGGTGAATCATGTTGTGTATGGTCCCCCAGGGGACCCAGGCACCGGGTGGAGATATCATCAGGGCTTTATATGCCAGGTCTAGGTGGTTCTCGCTGTCGGGCCCAACTGCGCATGCAGTGCACGTGTGGCACGCTGTTAATAGATATTTGGGCTGGGACGGAAGGTTAACGTTGGCCAGCCCCCTGTTCAATTCTGAGAGACTCAGGAGCTTGTGGAAATCTAAGGGATTTGACAAGTGGGATCTCATAGGGATCACCCTGATCAGGGATGTGTGGGGAGGATACAAAATACATACATTCGACTTTCTCAAACAACAGTACAGTTTGCATGATAATGAGCACTACCGATATCGTCAGGTTAGACCTTTCCTCCTCACTCACATACCTAGGGAGACCATTCTTCCAGAGGCTTCTCCTCTTGAGGATCAAGTGTTAGAGGGATACCTTCCTGAGAAAACTATCTCCTTAATATATAAAGAGCTTGTTAATAATGTGGAGGACCCGCTGGGACGTATCAGAACACAGTGGAGTGCAGATGGGTTAGAGTTGGATGACGAAGACAAGGTGGAGGCAGTTTCCTCCCCGAAGGTGCTGGCGATTCAGATGAGGCTTAGACTGGTGCAGCTAAAGATCTCACACGGATCGTATATTACAGGGCCTCGACTGGTGCTTATGGGGTGAATGGTGAGTGGAGAGTGCAGAAGGGGATGTGCAGAACTTGGCACTTTTATACATATTTTGTGGCACTGTGTGGAAATACAGGAATTCTGGACAAAGGTTCATGACGAGATGAAAGAAGCAATGGGGGAGGAAATACGACCAGAAGCCCGGAGATGCATACTGAATGTGAGGGAACCCACGGATTTGAATGTGTATCGGAGGCAATGGGTGACACTGGCGTGCATGGTGGTGAAACGAAATATAGCTCAGCTGTGGGGAGCAAGCCAGCCACCCAGAGTTTCCAAGTGGGCGGAGGATTTGGCCTGGTGTATGTTTGGGGAGAAATCTGTATACGTGGCCAGGGGTTGTCTGGAGAAATGGGAGAAGACCTGGGGGGCATGGAATAGCCATTGTGGTGAGATCTGTGCACCACCGGCAAGGCGAGTGGAAGCAGAAGCGCAGGAATCCCCGTGATCCTATCAAGCATATACTGTTTCATGTGATTCTGTACACGCGGTATTTTGACCTTTACAATGAGAAGACTGTTATTTCACCTGATGTTTCTTTTCCTTTTTGTTAATTTGTTAATAAAAAGAATTGAAAAAAAAAATTCCTTACAGCGTACTAGTTTATGTGGGGAGACATCTTGAAATTGGGTATTAGTGTCCCCTCTAAAAAGCACAGGGTCTCGCTTTCAGGCCTCCAGAAGGACATATTCATTTCCTGATAGAAATGGATGCCAATAGGGAAGTCTGGTATGAGGTTGCATTCCTGTTGATAGGTTTAGTATAATCTGGGCGTCCAGTCTAGACACTTGGCTTCATCTTGAGGTGAGTGAAGCAAAGGGGCAAACAATGCCTCTGGTGTGAATATTATTTCGCCAGGATCGACTATCAGGTCATCGATCTTGTTTTGCATCATGTGGTTTTGCTACTCAATCAACCAATGGTTGGTAAAGTGATTCTACTCACCCGGGAGGCTCTCAAGGTGCTGTGGGGAGGGGGGAAACAGATCATTCAAGGAGCCAGGTCTTGAGGTCATCCTGAATTGAGGTAGCATGGGATATCTCCATGTTGGCTATTCAGAGGTCCTACTCGTCTATTTCATGGGCATAGTCTATGGTGTTTTTCATGTGGTCTAGGCAAAGCTCCATTTTCTGCACAGTGGTTCAGATCCGAAAGTGATTTATTGAAATCTTGCTGGACCGAGGTAATATCTTTGCAAGACTCCATAAGCAGAGTTGAATGTCCTCCTTAGTGCTTGGGGCTTTAAGGTGTGTGGTTTCAGAATGCTTAGTTAGGTGCAATGCAGAGTCGGTTTTTAATGAGGCTTGGCCAGCATCCAGCTTCTGGGCACCCAGCATGTGTTTTATATTGAATGCTTTTATCACTTTGTCTTTGCTTGCTGCCATGTTTGCTTCCTTTGTTTTACAGGGGTCACTATTACGTCCCCGTATCCAACTGAACTGCTATTTGCGGTAAGGGAAACAAGATTTGTTTTTCGGAAACGCCACTGCGTTACTCTGTTACTCTCTAGAATACACTCACTATATCATTTACTTAACAGGTCTTCGTTTGGCATTTCGAAACTCGTTCAATCCTTCGGAAATTAACACCTCATACCTTGAGGTACGCCGAATTATCGGCTGTTTACGTTATTACTACACCAATTAGCGTGCGATCACGGCTTCTCAAAAAGCTTCGTCGGTAACCTCACCCGGCACCCACTTACTTTTACTCCATGGGTTTGTAAATAAGTCACCCCCTTGCTTGAGCCCACTTCACAATCGTAGTGTTAAATATCACCGTTTCTCTGCACCTTGTTTCTAAACTCCTTATCTATTTCACACTACCTACGCCTAACCGCTACTCACTCCTCATGTATTCACTGGCACTGGCACCATTAAAGTTAATTGACTCACTGCTTCTGTGTATGTGAGCAGACATGTCACTATATGTATTGTCTTCATTTGATAATGTGTTGTGTATAATTGTATATACATTGTAATGTTTCTTAACCCTTTTTCCCATTTCCCATCCCATTTTTTCCCTCAAATCTATTGTTATGGAATTATGTTTGTATGGTTTAATTATATGTTTGGGCTTGATTATGGCTTTTTATATAAAGGCATGGATTTTAAGTGTCCTGACGATGATCCCGCAATGCTTTAAAGGGGATCGAAACGCCGTCGACGATTTACAATTGATGATTTGATTGTATTATGAGTTAAAATCACAAAAGTGTTCTTGCAATTGTCTGCCAAACCTGGATTTTATGCAGACCGTCCGTTCTTGCCTTACTTGTTTGTATATGTCACTATTGTCTCTATACAGTAGCAGGACACAGGCTGTGTCCCACTTTGATATTGTACAAGATTGACTGACTATACTCCTAATTATGTTATTAACCCCTTTCCGGCTGGACAGATCATATGGAATTCAATTTTGATCTGTATGTATTTTTTTCATTCTTTATTTACTGTTAGGGACCATTGTTCCTTGAAATAAGATATACACCCAAGGTCCCTTACCTATCGCTCCTTTGGTTACCCTTGTTTTTTATAACGCCATGTTTGTAGCAAATAATACCTTCAACACCATGAAAGTAGCTGTTAGATCAGGACCACTTTGTTCCTGGCGATCTCCTCTGGGGTGAGACTCACTGATGTTTGTTAATTATGGACCTGTGATTCTGGTCACTAATGGCCCAGCTCAAAGAAACCCAGAGGTTAGCTCCACTATTGCCACCCCAAGGACAGATATGCAGCCCCCAGGTCAAACAAAAAATGCCCATTTATCTTGGGCATGGCAACATCAAGCTGCAGGGAGAGGGAGGGGAACCAGGACCATTCAGGGAGTCACCCTCCGTTGCTCCTCCATATTCAGATTTGACCTGTGTAACGTCTTCCTCTATAGCCCAAAGGGGCAGAGTTCTTGTTGCAGATTGGAAGGCCCCAATGCTGTCTCTAATGTCCCCCTATGCAAGCGTGGCAGCAACAACTTACCACCAAGTAATCCTCAATGAGGTTGCAGGCAGATCGCGGTATGGAGTTGCTCTTCCAAAACACAACAGTGCTGTTTTATACAACCTTATTCAGTCACCGCCACCAGCTCTATTTGGTGCAGTCCACCATGTCTTTCAACCCAAAAGTAACACTTCATTTCTACTATGTGGCGGCTGTCATCGTCGGTGTGCCAGTGGTGACAAAACCTCCCATTTTTAAACTTCGTACTGCTGATTGCTCAAAGCTCTAGGCTCGCCACCACTTTAGTGACAGCAGGGGATTTTTTCTGGATGCATCGCACTGGTTTGCAGGGGATGGAGCTAGCCATGGAACCCAGAGAGGACACATCCTTGTCCTGGCCATGGAGCATAGAGAGGACACATCCTTGTCCTGGCTACGCCCCTTCACTTTGGCATTTTCAAGATGGCAAAAGTCTTTGGCCACACTAAACTTAGACTCTGAGGTCTGGCTGTGGGGAATGTACTTCTGTTAATACTATTGTCCTAGCACATCTAACAATAAAATCCAGTTTGAAATAGTCACTTTACCTACAATAAACCCAGAGATAGAAATCTGGGATGACAAAGGCAGGGTTTGTCAGTAACCAAACAGTGAATAAACAAGAATTGCTTGGTAGCCTGTTCCCTTCAAGTTCACTCCAAGTGTTATATGTAAACCTCAAAGACAGCGGTCTGATGGTACAAAGCATTGTCCTTCAGCAATTAAACAGTTAATACACAAGAACTGTCATGGCATCCTATTCCTTCCTTTCAAGTGCTACATGACTGTTATGTGGGCAACAGAGCAGACTTGTCAAGCAGGATTTTACACCCAAGCAGAATTTGATATTGTGGTGTCAAAAGGATGCCCACAGACCCACCCTGCATATTATGTGAGGTTCAGAGGAGTCATCTCTGCCCATTTGCTTCTTAGAGGCATTTCACACCTACTGAAATGTTAATTTCTGTCTGGGAGAAGACAGAATCAATGCAAATTAGCCTCCAGGAACTACAAGCAGAAAAAAGGTCACTTTAACAATGTTTTTTTTTCCTTGACATTTATTAAAATCCAGAAAACTGCACCAGACCATTAAGTGTCATGACAAGACTATTCAAATAAGTATACTTTATTTCACACAATGCAAATAAGACCGGCTTTGAATTGCAATGTTTTTTAAAATACATTACAAATTGGTTAAAAATCTAGTAAGAACATACATCGAGCAAACCATTAAACATCAGAGTAGTATAATGGATGGCTCAAAACTGACTGGAAATTTTCCATGTAGTTCTTGTACCAACTGTAAATCTATAATCAAAGAACATAAAGTTGAACTCAATGGGATACGACATTGGATGAATGAGATGGTGAATTGCCGGACAAAAAATGTTGTATAACTCATTATATGCCCTTGCCAAAAAGGATATGTAGGGGCAACAGGTACCGAAATGCGAGCTAGATTAAATGAACACATATCAGCCCTGAGGACAAAGAAAAGTAATGTTCCACTAGTAGAACAGTAGATTGAAAAAAACACAATGAACAAGATCTGAAAGGGTTTATTCTCAAAAAAGTGAAAGGTTCCATAAGAGGTGGCGATATAGACAGAAAAAGGAAAGAAAGAGAGCAATTTTTTATGTCAAAATTTAAAACAGCCAGAGTCTAAATAATAGAGAGGAATGGGAGAGATTGATTGGATGATGAGTTACATGCAGTTTTTTGAATGAGGAATATGCATGGTAAATACTTTTATAACACCATACATGCAGAATCCCTTTGGGGAGAGAAATCAATAAAGTTAGGGTACTTTGATTATCTCCGTGCTTAAATCTAGTGAACGATTTCACTAAGAATACCATCTGGGAAAGAAATCAATAAAGTTAGTGAAGTTTGAATATTCACATATTTAACTTGGAATGTACAATTACGTTAGAAATATTTCGAATATATAAGAAATATACACCTTAGGCAAAACATGCAATAGTATATATTGTGTCCTTTAATTTATTGGTTCTTTATGTCCCTATTGCGAAAAGACTAATTTGCCATAGAAGTGACAGTAACTTTCAACAACACGAACAGTCCAATTAAATATGGCGATCATAGTTGTTGATATTAACCGATCTAAAGAAATGACGCAAAATTTACAGAATCTTAATATCCCCACATACTGGCATTATAGAATGAAAATAACGGTAATTTCATAAGATATGGACATCTATCGTTGTATGGATAAAATGAGGAACTAATATAATTTTTGTTGAATTGTTAGAAGCGTAACTTTACAAAAACATACTTTCAAAATGGCCGCCATGAACACAACCGTATGGAACGCAAACGTGGACTTGTATTAAAGGGAAGGTTGTGTCAAACCTATCCGCCGCATTTGACACGGTGGACCACTCTATCCTCCTCACCCGTGTCAAGGCGGCGGGCATAGAGGGCCTGGCCCTCGCTTGGCTCAAGTCCTTCCTGAGTGACAGGGCTCAGGCAGTCCACCTTGCTGGTTTTACCACGGCCTCTCGTAGGTTGCATGTGGAGTTCCCCAAGGCTCCTCCCTCTCCCCTCTTTTGTTTAATTTGTACATCTATCCCCTCATTTTTATGTTACAGCAGCTCGAGGTCACGGTGTTCAATTACGCCGATGACCTCCAGCTAATTTTTAACCTTTCCCACCCCTCCTCCTCCGCCTCAAATGTCCAATCCGTCATGTTGTTCATCCAGGATTGGATGAACTGCAACCACCTCAAACTCAATCCGGACAAGACGGAGTTAGTCTTGACCAGAGGTGGTTGCAGTCCCTGGTCCCCCTCTCACTGGCCCTCCTCACTTGGTGTTCCCCCGATCCCAGTTCCCAAGGTCAAGACCCTCGGCATCTTCCTGGATCCCTCACTTTCCGTTCATTCTCAGGTCAACTCAGTTGTTTCCTCCTGTTTCTTTTCCCTTCGAATCATTAGGAAGATTTCCCGTTTTTTTTCTTTACCCGCCCTAAAAATTATAGTGATGGCCATGGTGCTTTCGCGCCTCGATTATGGGAACATCATTTACAATGGCGCTCCAGCTTACGCCATTCGCCGTCTGCAGCTAGTGCAGAACCAGGCTGCCCGCCTGATTCATGGCCTGCCTAAATACCATCGAGCCACCCCCCTATTGCAGGCCTTGCACTGGCTGCCGGTGAAAGAGCGTGCCCTGTTTAAGTTTTGGCTGCACCACTTTCCAAGCTAAAACAGGCACCGCCCCAGAATTTATCTGTTCTGCCATCACTCCCTACATACCTGGACGAGAGCTCAGGTCCACTCATCAGGCTCTGTTAACCATCCCCCGCTTTAGCAAGAAAAAGACTGGTGGTACGAAATTCGCAGTGCTTGCTCCTGTGTTTTGGAACTCCCTCCCCTCGGAACTCCGTGCATCATCTTCCTATATTGAGTTCCGGAAGGGTCTCAAAACTTACCTTTTTTCTCGAGCCTACAATGCTTAAATCCCCCTCTGCTCCTGCCTGCTTCTCACAATCCAACAGCGCCAAGAAACCGCATGGTAAAAGTGCGCTATACAAATGTTTTTAAATTCAAATTCAAATTCAAACAAAATGTACGAACAGAACCAGAATCCCAACAGGCGGTTACAAAGAATAAGGAAAAAGTTAAGCGGTAGGGTCTCTGGGTTGAAAGAATGAAGCCTCTAGTATAGATAAGGCATTTGGGAATATAAATACCACCCGTGCCTATCTCTTTATAATTCAGAAAGGTCTATTACCCATACTTGTTTAACTGGTTTTAGTTAGGACATTTTACAATCTCTGTCGTGGACAGTGATTCGGTAATGGAACCGGGGAGGGGAGGATAGAGATTTATGACATTGGCCGCCCTGAGACCTTTTTGGTGAATTGTTGCGCTATATAAAAGCTTTTGACATTTGACATTTGACATAGTGGTTCAAACACCACATGGTCTGATTCGTAAAGAAACGGATAACGTTTTATTCATTACACATAAATATTCTCCATGGTAGCGGGGTGTAATATACCCCAACGGATATTTTTAGGACTTAATTAAGTCTGTAATGGATTAGACAGCATAGAGAGTCCGTAAGAATAAATTAGCCACTAATACGGCTAAAATAAATGAAAAAGGGCCTTATATAGAAAGAGGTTAAATATAAAAATCTTACACTATGAGATAGTTGGATATAAAAGGAATGAAAAAAAGAAGGATATTATCTTTTGCATTAACCCCTTCGCTGCGGGGGTAATTCACCCACAGTACGGCTGGGGCGGAAGGGGGGGTGAGCCGGCGCTGTGTTGCTCGTGATGAGCCCAGCTCGTCATGAGTCACAGTGTAGCTGTGCGCATGACAAGCTGGGCTCGTCATGACCCCGCCAACTGATTAATTCGCCCGCACAAGCGGGGAATCAATCGTGCGTGGGCGGTGCACAGCCGTTATAACGAGCCCAGATGGTCATGAGCACAGCTCCACTGTGACTCATGACGAGCTGGGCTCGTCAAGAGCACCGAAGGAGTTAAATATAGGAATTTGGACCTGAACTAATTGATAAAGACTGGGCGAATTAATCCTTTGGTCTAAAGAAGAAAATAAATAATTATTTACGGTGTAATTGAGCCAGCACGTGGAAAATTAATAGGAGATATAAAAAAAGATTAAATCTCAAGGGTAAGTATGTGCAATAAACATATGAGGACTCTTAGTAGAGTTTATGAGATACCAAGTGATAAGCTGTAATAGTAATATCAAGAATGTTATCCAATAGTTATAGAATTTTTGAAGAAGATAATTGAATTGATCCAACCAAGTCTACCACCCCCGCTTTCTCCTAAGTAAGTGATGGGAAGTAGGGTGTGGTATTGTCATTTAAATAAATATAAGGGACATTTGATTAATATGTTTGTCATTCATAAAAACGGCTGCAGTAATAACATCTCTATGTGAAGATAAATTTGGGTGAGATTGGCGATAGTCTTCCTTGCATAATGGTTTTAAAAGAATATCAAAACATATGCTTAGATCATGGGTTGTAATAATTAATATACAATCAGGATGTGAAAGTTCTCCTTATACCGTGGAGCTAAAAGTAAATAGTAGTATTAAGACTTGGATATAATTGATTAATTAAGTCAGAAAGAACTATACAATTATAATCGGAAAAGATCACGGTTCAATATAGGATGCACTGAACCAAAATAATAGGCTACGTTCACACAAGGAAAGTATTGAATTTAATTGCATTTTAATGTTTTTTAGATATATGATTTTATGGAAATGATGAGAATGTTTTGAATATTATGTAAGTCCTGAAGTAGGTTTTAAGAAAATAAAGATACATCGAAATGCATCGACACACTAATGGATTAAAATATTATTTATTGGTTATTTTGTATATTATGTATATGTGAATGGTTCATACTAGGAAATGAGCTCATAAGACATTTGATCATCATACCTATTGTTTCTCAGACAACAATTTCACCGTATAAAAGTGTTTATTGAATATTTGTAAAAGCTTTAGAAAAATTGTAATTACACATACTGTCAATTATCATTAGGATGATTTTTTAAACAATTATTTATGTATTTTAAAAACATAGCAATTCAAAGCAGGTTTTTTTGCATTGTGTGAAATAAAGTATACTTATTTTAATAGTCTTGTCATGACATTTAATGGCCCAGTCAGTTTTTCTGGTTCAGTGCAAACTATTGAAAGACAGGGAATTTGACACAAAAGGGAAATTTGCTATTGTTAAATGTTAACTACCTGGTCCCTTTTGGTTTAACTGGGGTAAACTCTCTCATTTTTTGGGATTTCTTCAAATCCAACTTTACGTAAGCTCTATCATGAAGCCATTTGGAAGTCCCAAGCAGATTATTTTTTAGACCAAATTGCTTGAGCATCTACCAGCTCTAAAGAAATGTTAAAAACGATTCAATCTTTCATGCTGCCCAAAGCTTGCAGTAGGGGTATTTCACTCTCTATGGAGCTATGTCAATGTCTTTCTACTTTCTTCTCTGAGAAGACTGAAAATATTTATGCAGATTTTTCTGAAGGCCAATATTGCTGACACTGTTTTCCCCTCTAGGAGTAGTGAAGCTCCAGGTCCCATGGTTTCTTCTTTTGAAAAAATATCTTTAGAAACATTGGCTAAAGCCATTTCTGACTGCCATCCTGGCTTCCCTCTTGACATTTGTCCCCTGAAACGTTTTTCTAAGGCAAGCCAGATTTTAAATCCTGACGTTAATGAATTTTTTAATCAGCCTCATCAACAAGCCATAACACCTAGAATCTGGAAACATGCACAATTGGTTTCGATTTTAAAGAAGCCCTCAGCTGACTCTAAGGTCCTGGCCAACTTTCACCCTCTTTCCCTCTATCAGTCTTTTCCAAAATGTTGGTGAAACTGGTAAACCAACAGATTTCCCATTATTAAGAATCTAATAACCTCTTACATAGTTCACAGTCCGGTTTTATACCGAGTCATTGTATGGTGTCTACTCTGTTAGAAGTTACAGAATTTATCAAATTGAATTTGGATCAGGACAAATCAACCATTTTTGTTTTATTAGACCTCTCTGCTGCATTTGACACTGTATCTCATCAAACACTGATATGACTGGCGAATTGTGGCATATGCGGGTCGGCGTTGGCATGGCTGAAGGCTTTTCTTTTAGAGTGGTTCCAATCCGATCTACTGCTGCCTTTCACATCTTCGCTCTAGGCCTTGAAACAAGGAGATAAACATTGTTTAATGTATACAGGTCTCCTCTAGCGGAGCTTGTCAAGCCGTTTGGTCTAAAAGTAGTGTCATACACTAATGACATGCAACTAATGGTTTCGTTCTTGAAGGTAAATGGTGAACGTCAAAATGCATTTCAATCTTGCCTGATCCTTTTTTATTTATTTTTCTTAAGGAGTTTTATAAAGCGCTGGCAAAACCCAAGGGTATCAGAGCGCTTTACATCAGTGCATTTTTTTTAACAAATAACGAGTATAATCAGAACAGCTAAATCGAATCAAAATAAATCAATGAAAAATAACAGAGATGGGGTACAGGGAGAACTCAGGGTTGAGGTCTTGCTTAATGGGCGATTGATGTCCTGCTAGTTGAGATGTTAGTTGAAGAGGAGATCCTTTTGCTATCTCTTGAAGCTCAAGAACGAGGCGGTTCGTCCTGATATATATACAGGAATGAAGTTCTACATTTTAGGGGCATTGCTCGAGAGGGAGCGGGCCATTAGGCGGAATGAGAAGTAGGATATTTGAGCTTTTTAGGTTTTTTGGTCTGGCCTGCCTTTTTGAGTTTTGAGGGTATACCCCAGTGTGAGTGAGACAAACAGTTCTAAGGCTGCAGTGAGCTTCAATTGGGAGACAGTTCAGTTCTATCAGGGCAATGGAGATGTATCATATTTTTTTCCATTCCTGTGACCATTCAGGCTGGTGCATTGAGGGTGGTTTGAAGGGGGTTGAGGTGGGATTTCGCAGTTCCTGAGAGGGTGTCATTTCTGTAGTCTAATCTAGACAACACCAGCACTTGTGTGGCAGGTTTGAGATCATTTGATTGTAGGTAGGTTTTGATTTTGTTCAGAAGTTTCTGGTTGTAGAAGGCCCTCTTCGCACTATTCTTCATATGATCTTTCATGATCAGTTTGGGGTGCAGTGTGATTTGGCGGGGTCTGCTAGGGTAAGATTGCAGTTGAGAGCGTCTATGGAGTTTAGCTATTTTTGCACCTGGGAGGACTGCTCTGTCTTTGATATGAGAAGGATTTATGTCTTATTTTGGTTGAGTTTTAGGTGGTTGCGAGATAACCAGTGTTGGACTTCTTTGAGGGAGGCATTTAGTCAGTGTACGTTGTCTAGTAAGGATATTTCCAGGTGGAGCTGGGTGTCAACTGTGTATAGATGGAAGGGGATGTTTGCTTGGTTGAGAATGGTGGTGAGGGGCTCCATGTATATACTGAACAGTGTAGGCGAGAGGACAGAGGCTAGGGGGACACCCCGGGTAATTGTCATTGTGTCAAAAATCAGATTGCTTATTTTATTTTGTTGAGATCGGTTTTGTAGAACAGATGTAAACCAGTGTGGGACCACCCAGTCTGTGCTGATCCTCTTTTGGAGGGAGTCCAAGACAAGCTTTTGGTCGACCGTGTTGAAGGCCGCCGATAGATATTGGAGTATACGAAGGCAGCATCGGTTTGTATCAAGGGATTTGTGTAGGTCATCTACTATGTTCAAAATAGCTGTTGCTGTGCTGCAGCCTTTTCTGAAGCCCGATTGTTTGAGGGTCCAGGAGACTGTAGTTGTTGATGTGTTGGTTTAGGTGTGAGAGAACACATCTCTCTAGGTTTGGCTAGGAATGGGAGATTGTAGAGAGGTCTGAAGTTGTTGAGGGCGTTCGGGTCTGCACCTGGTTTTTTAAGTAGTGGCGTGACTTGACCAAGTTTGAGACAATCTGGCATCAGTCCAGTCATCAGGGAGCTGTTTATAATCTTAGTACAGATAGCGGGGGTTAGGACAGGGTTGAGTTGTTTTACCAGGTATGCAGGTAGAGGGTCTGTAAGGTGGTAGGAGAGTTTAAACGTATCCAACAGAACATATATGTCCTCCTCAGATAGTGGGTTGAATACCTTTCAGCATCTAGGAGTTTTGTGGGGCCCCTGGAATGGATTTCAGACATTGTTGATCTGTGGAGTGATCGCAGAGAGGGTTGCCGTGGAGTAAGAAGGGGGATTGTGATCTACCTTTCTCGGAAGAGGGTTACCATCGAATGACTGGTTGGGATCTTCAAGGGAGAGCTCAACTTTTGTGATTATATCATTGAGGAAACTGGCGAAGTTGTTACATGGTTCTTTGGAGATCTGAGGTTTTTGTAAGGGTGGTTTAGAGGTTTGTTGTTTGATGATATTGAAAATCTCTTTATGGTAGTTTTTGACCTTATGTAGAGCGTTGCTGAAGAAGGCGGCTTTTTGCAAAGTGGATGAACAGGACCTGCCTGAAACTTAAGTCAGCCAAATCTGATGTTCCACTGTTTTGCTGCTCCCCTTCTGTTTGGTCCATGGCTTGGTGACCATTAGAGTTTGGCCCTCCTCCGCGTCTGCCTAATGAGAGCTGGAATCTGGGGATCAAATTTGATTTTGAATAATCTTTTGCACCTCAAGGGAAAGCAGTGACAGGTATCTGCTGTGCCCTTTTTTAAATTATTTTTTAATTTTCTGAAACTAATACCTGAATTTAAAAGGAAAACTGTGGTTCATTCTATTATTACCAACATACTCTACTTGGATTTAGCAGAATATCTCCTGCATCGGCTACAGATAGTACAAAATGCTGCAGTCAGGCTCCAGTTAGAAATTCCTAGTCTGGAATCCTTCTCTGAGCAGTTTAAAAATCTTCATTGGCTCCCAGTTCATCTGCACATTCATTTTAAATGTCTGCTTCTCACTTTCATGGTGGTTCACATCAGCCGGCATGGTTATCCAAGTGCACCATCCTATTATAACACTCTGATCCCAAACAAGCTCCAACTGACAGTCCCAAGAACTTGCCAGCTTCACCTAGGCAGAAGATCTTTTTCTTTTTTAGCTCCCCAGCTGTGGAATACTTTATCTTTAAGTCTTTGGGAAAAATCTAACGAAATAACTTTCAAGAAACAATTGAAAACGTAGCTGTTTCATTCAGTTTAGTTAGCCATGGTTAACAGATCTCCTTTAGTCTATAAGTTCTGGGACATCTGCCTGACAGCTGTTCACTTTATTTAATGTATTCATTCATTCAATAAGCTTCATGACGTGGTTGCCTTTGGAGCTCGAATTTGAAAGTGTTGTATGATCTCATTCACCCAAACTTCTCACCTGGGCTCCCAGGATTTCATGCGTGCAGACCCTATGAAACAAGTATATTGCCCTTATTGGGGTTTTTCAAGGAAAGCTCCGTATTATCAGCTGAGAAAAATCATGAGAGTAAGAACACACATTGCTGCTTTTTTTCTTGATGCTAGGACCAACATTTGGAACAGATGGCTAATTTGCAGAGAATGGCCCCATTCTTTGGTAGACAAGCTCAATCTGAAGAAGACCAGCTTGACGGATTGACTCAATTGTGAAGCAGCCCTGAAACCACCAGGATCTGAAGCCCTCTTGGTATTGGCCAATAACTGGACCAACAGCATCACAAGAGGGTTGAGGATGTGCCGGAGATCCTGCCCTGTTGCCTCAAACGGCTCATGTACACCTTCCACATTGCATGCTAGAGTGTATCTGTGCCTGTGCCCCAGTAGCATGATGCCATCCTTTCCCATACTTGCGGCAAGACAATCACCATGGTGTTCTTGGTGCCAGTAAGATATGGATGCGCTAATCTCAGGGTCATTAGAACTACGATACTTTGATCTTCCTGCTTTATTGTGTTTGCAAGATTTGGAGTCCTTTGTCCTTCAATCAATCAATCAAGTAATTTGTAAAGCGCACTACATACCCATGAGGGTCTCAAGGCGCTGTGGGGGGGGGGGGGTGGAGCCGCTACTGATCGAAGAGCTGCCACCTCATCTAAAAGATGCTCCCAAGCAGCTGTTACAGAGACACAGGTCACATTTTTTTTTTAACTTGGATTCCAACTACAAGGTGCTGCCCAGTTACCCACATTTCACGATACGCCGAATTGTGACACGGATCAGTACTGCTTAATCCCCCATTCTTTGCCTCAAACCCCATAGGCTCCAGCACAATGAACGTCAGTGGCTTCAGACTTTGTCCAGCTCCTTGCACCAGTCATAAACCACCTTTCAACGATTTTAGATGACAAAGGTTTCTGGGGTGGCACAAACAACGCAGTTTTGGCCTGGACCCACTGAGCTATGTTCCCATGTGCGCCGGACAGCAGAAAAGAAAGTAGGACAAAGAGCAAACAGAGATGTGCGCATTCTTTCCTCCTCTCAAGCACCCAAACTCCATTGACTCAAGTGTAGGAACTGAAAGTCATCCAGAGATTGCTAAAGTCTCTGCAACCCCCTCTCTGGAATGTTACATTACCCACAGATTCTAAATTTAAAGCAATTAGAGTGCCTTAATTATTTGACGTGATATCTCAGACTCGTAACAACGCTGCTGACGATTCTTAATCGAAAATGTAACTAAGGCACAAATGAGATTAGTAGTGTTATATTTCCATACCTTACACTGACTTAGTCCGAATTCTACATCAGGACAAAAGGCAAGTATTACACATTTCCTTCTTTGCTTTGTTCTCTTCAGCCAATATGAATTCAACCCAGACACAGTTCCCAGAAACAGAAAGCCAGAGTCCCAAAAGCGAACATACGAAACGTGTGATAGTGAACAAGCCAATCTAGGCATCAGGTCAGCCTCTGCTGATCACCAGCTGAAGAAAAGTGTTTTAGTGTTTGCTGTCAAGACTGAATGGTGTGTGCTATGTCTTGCTGGGATATGGGTTTTTTTTCAAGATTTGACGAGCTGCATTACGCTATTCTTTGTCTCCTCCTGGCAAACTATTATTGCCGATTTTCTTTAGCAGGATTGTACTGAACTTTATCTTTTGTTCTTTGGTGTACTTTTGTTCTTTTTTTCTCTTCTTCATCCTCTACTTCATTCTCTTTTGTATTTTATTCATGTTACCACGTTTTTCTATTTTTGGACTGATGTGTGACAGTTATTCGATGTTTTGGTGCTTTTGGATAAGGATTTTTTTTAAATAAAAATATTGCAAAACAGAAGACTGTTATGTTCGCTTATGCATTTTTGACAGTCAATCACATGACACTTGCGCGAAACTTTTAACCTAATTTATTAAGCTCAATCGCATTAATAGGTCTCGCATTATACATTTATATTCAATATTTTGCTCACCCACAAAAGTAATGGAGTGCACAAAAGTGCAGCTAATTTGGGTGGAGAGACTCGTAACCCTGTCTTTGCAAGTAATAAAGGACCCCCTGGTAAATTCTAATTTCTAGGACAGAGTAAAACAATATGTGAAGAAAATTCCTAGACAATCAGTAACACATGAAATCAATCTCACAGTCGTGTCCAAATAGTCAATGTAAGGCTAATTATACATACAGAAATAGCTAAGGAAGGTCAAGAACAAATAATATTAAAAAGATATTAAGGTAGTTTTATTCATCAAAATGTTCATTACATTAAAAAAAACATAATACAAATATATAATACACAATTAATTTTACATACATATATTAAAAACAACAGTACTTTGTTTTAACTAAAATGCTATTAACGGTAAATAGTGCTGTGGCAAAATCGTATTTCAGCTTTTCACTGAGACTCGTAACCCTGAACAATTCATTTATACTTTCAACTACCCATAACCCCTCACCCTGCTCAGAGTTGGTTTAGTGTCTCTTCTGCTTTTAAAGTGCCTGGAAGTGATATCTTGCGCTGCTTTACTTCCAAGGGGCCAATGGCTTATTTCTGCCCTTCCAGGCACTCTTATGCCAGTTGACTACTTCAGCAGCCTCGTGGTTAATTTGTAAAAGAATAAGTGTTATGCCCCAATGTTTTGCTCAAAAATCCGCAACCGAGCTCTAGAATTTCCATGTTAAAGTCTGCGTAGTCTTTATTTCACCTCATGCCTCTTTCATCCACCACCAGGCACTCTCCGTCCCTTTATTCTACTCTTGCAGCTTCGTTTTCACCCCTGCCCTCTCCCTTTGTCTCTCTTTTTCCATCCTTCTCGTCCTCCTTCTTTCCCTGTTTTGTGTTTTTTTCTGTCTTGCTCTGGATTGAAGTCTGTCGAGGAAACATAAGTGCCGGTCCCCAAGAATAGCTGCAGGTGCCCCATACCTGCAACCACCGGCTCAAATGAAGCCATGCCTAGTGTGATAAAGGGTGGTTAGTGTATCTGCTGTACTATTTCCTCTTCTTTCCCTGCTACTAAAGGGGCCTAGTTTATAGGTAGCTAGTGGTAACAATGTCTGCGGTTGCACCATTTGTGGGTTGGTTTGACACCCCTGATTCAATAAGTTAACTGGTAGTTAAATTATAGTTTTATATGCCAGTATGCGTTTGGATTTTGCTTGCTTCAATAACTGTTTGTCTGCACGAGTTATCATCTAGTGTTTAGTAGCACACTACAGCCCCATGTTCTCAATTCAATTCAATAAAATTTTTATTTCAGTCAGTTTGACCTTAAAAGTGCAAATAACAGTACATACAGAAAAAAAACATTGAAATATAAACAGTTGGGTAAACAGGAACATTCATAGCATGGCACACATATTTGTCACTAGCGATTGCCTAGCACAATTTTAAGATGTCCTGTAGTCAGTTTACTACGCCAGAAAAAAAGGTCGCTTCGGGTATAACAGTGGATTCATCAGGCAGCACTCACATATGAAAGTGCATAGTGCAAAATGAATAAATAATTTAAAAAGATCAATTTACCCTAAAACATAGTCTCAGATACTACATAACAAGGATTTAATTAAAACAGTTATGGGCATTATATGTGGCAGATATTTGTAAAAAAAAGTATTGCCTGCCACAATTATAAGGTGCCCTAATTTCGGGTTATATCACCAAGAAATAATCACATCTAATATGACAATAAATTAATCAGAGCAAAAAACAGTACTGGCATTTAAAAGTGCATAGTGCATGATAA
Organism: Lissotriton vulgaris; assembly: GCF_964263255.1. Lineage (NCBI taxonomy): Eukaryota > Metazoa > Chordata > Amphibia > Caudata > Salamandridae > Lissotriton > Lissotriton vulgaris. The sequence goes on along the minus strand of NC_141689.1, from coordinate 246,540,921 downwards.
ATAAATAGTTAAAACAGATGATTGATTAAAAAGTCGGTTTCTCCAGAGGCATGATATCAAACACTGTATACATAACTCAGATACAGCTAGTCATTGTACAATAAAGCCTATGTACAGAATGGGTCCATTAATGCGTTCTTTTTACAAATAGCCAGTAATATAGGGTGGACCTAAGAAAAAATCCCCATTTCCTTTGTGCAGAGCTATAGTCTGTGCTATTTAAGATCATTTTAAAATTGCTCTGTGGGTACACCACATGGAAACAAGCATTTTCAATGCAATGGTTTCGCCTTTGGAAAAGTTTGAGCTATTGGCATTGTTAATGACCAAATGTTTATTTATGTGTTGGTTTTGAAAACAGATAAATAAATGGCATTGTCACTTACATTGTTATTAGCATATTCTTTGCTGTCTCTAGAACTCTATAGCACTCCCTAGTTACTCTACACTCCCTTGCACTGTGCACTCCCTAGCACTCCCTAGCTTCCCTAGTCACTCCGCACCTCTTAGCATTGTGCACTCCCTAGCACTCTCTAGTCATTTCCTAGGACTCCTTAGTCACTCCCTAGCACTCTGCACTCCCTAGTACTCTGAACTCTCTAGCACTCTGCACTCTCTAGTCACTCTGCACTCTCTAGTCACTCTGCACTCTCTAGTCACACATGCACTTAGAGCTACACACACTCCCCCAGAGCCACACACCCCTCCCAGAGCTACACACACCTCCCCTAGAGCCACATACACATACACACTTTGAGCTACACATATATCTCTAGCACTCCCTAGCACTCCATAGCACTCCATAGCACTCCCTAGCACTCTGCAGTCACTCTGCACTCCCTAGCACTCTGCACTCCCTAGCACTCTATAGCACTCTGCAGTCACGCTGCAGTCCCTAGCACTCTGCAGTCACTCTGCACTCCCTAGCACTATGCACTCCCTAGCACTATGCACTCCCTAGTACATACTCCCAGACATACTCATCAAACAAATTCCAGGGTGCAGCCACCTTCGGGTCGTGGCGTCAGTCCCAGGTGTATGTGTGCACACTCCTTGCCTCCCACTGTCCCACACTACAATCACACACAGATCCGACTAGCGTTGTGCTCTAGTACGCTGAGAAAAGCTTCTGAAAAATGAATGTGACAGGAAACAAAGGTTGCACTATTTCGTGTAGAATCCATTTTCAGATGCTTGTGTCAGAATTCGCTCCCTAGTGCTTTTATGCCACCACCAACTGATTATAGAATGGTGGCCATCTTGGAATGTCTATTAATTATTTTTTACTGTACCAGAATGGCCATCACATGTATTATTAACTGCTAAGTGGCCAGGTAGCACTAAGTGCCAAGTGACAAAAGCTTCTGAAAAAAAAGGTGCTACAGAATACAGAGTTACTTTATTTACAGAAGCATACTTTTGTTTGTGCTCGCTGCCATGTGTTGCTCGGCAAACAAGCAGCGGCAAAGCCAACAGGCTTGACGGTTTCCTGACCTGCGCATTTTAAACTGAGTTTCATTTTTGAAAAATAAAACACTAGTGCTGGACTACAGTAACTTGTAAGTGCCATGTTTTCTTTTCCTGTTAACTCTGCTCACCAAAGGTGCCAGCCACAGAGCTGATACGACAGGCGCAGAACTCAGTCCAGGTTTCCTTTGGCTGCCTTTGAAGTCCATTCCATGGACACAAGAGTCCAGTTCGTGTCTTCATCACTCCAGCTGCGCTTTGGCTGCAACTCAAGTGCACCCCAGGGGACCCAGAAGTACAAGTGGGGTCTTTACTATTTACCACTCTAGGCCCAGAATCCAGCCCAGATCTCTTTGGCTGAGGTCAAGTCCATTCCATGGGACAAACATATGCAGTTCGTGTCATCTTTACCTTTCCAGGGGGGGTTGACCTAAAGCATTTTATATAGCTCTTAGAACACCATCCCTTGAACCAACCTGTCTTCCTGTATTAATTTCCTCTGTATATTGTATAAAGATGTCTCCATCTGTTAAGCGCCCTGACGCCCATCAGGCTATGCTCGCGCTACAGAAAACCCAAAATAAAAATAATTGAATAGGACTTGGAGTGCACACAACTGAGGGCTCAGAGGCGGGCCAGGAGCGCGCCAACCCACAAAAACATCGTTCTGGCCAGAATGCGATTCGTCTTCGTCTGGACACTTCCAAGGCTTGATGACGGGATGCGCCTGGCGGAGACGGGAGCGAACAGATGTCGGCAGAGCAGGCAAAGCCCCGGATCGGTGAAAGAAGGCGTGAGACAGCAGCCAACTTCCAAGGCACTTTCAACAAAGGGAAAAACCAGTCACGTAGCAGGCCCATAAACCGCGGAGCTGCTGTCCTGTTTGCCACTGGTACATTAGACCTTCGACTCCTGTAAGAACCGGTTCCACGTGAGCACGCACTTGGAGTGTGATGTATTAGCCCTGGTGGTAAGACAAGGAGCTCAGCCTGCCCTCCAGCGTTCATTCCCAGGATGCCAAACCCTCTTTACACATTGTATCTAGATGTCAGAGCGCTTTACACGGACAGCGGGAGGGGGGGCGGGCACACGGACAGCGGGAGGGGGGGCGGGCGGCTACACGGACAGCGGGAGGGGGGGCGGGCAGCTACACGGACAGCGGGAGGGGGGGCGGGCAGGTACACGGACAGCGGGAGGGGGGAGGGAACGGAAAAGCACTCACCTGGACTTCCTCGGGCGGCGGGCGGCCACTGAATGACCAAATTAAACCTCGACGTCGGAAAAAACAAACCCCGCCCACGGCCGCGATGACGATGCGAAAAGGGTGGAGAGGGAAAAAATTGCAGGAACGCCCACGAATCTGGTCCGGCCATGACGGACAGATCACTGTTCCAATGGCTAGCCTCCATTTATGGAGCTAGCCAATGGAAGCAGAGGCGGGACTAAGCCCCACACTGTAGGGACATAAGATTTCTCCTGGGCGGAGCTAGGAGCTCCAACCCCAGGCGAAGCCTAAAAAGGAATTCTGCTATGGAGTATACTATCGGGATGCTGCATTCATATTTCAGAATCCTAAATGCCTCAGAACAGCTCCTGGTTCCCAAGTTTCTGCAGATCTGTACCAACCAACGCTTTCTTGCCTTATTATATCCGGGGCAACTAAAAAACACATGATGGACTGTCTCCGCGGGGCAATCGCATGCCGGTCATTTCAGACCTTGAAGACCCCACCAATTTGTGTGTAAAAGAACGAAGAGGCACTGACCCATATCTAAATTGTAGAAAAAGCTATCTTGCAGCTGCCGGCTTGATATCATCCAAAGCTGGCTCAAAGCTATATCTATCTTTAATTTCTACAAAAGCTGAGGTCAACTTGCCTATTAGGGGGTAACGGTGGAGCTGTGCTAGATTGAACTCTCCATAGTGGACCTTTAATGATTTCCTTGAAAATGAGGAGCATGCAAGCTCCGGGTCACCCTAGAGTTCATCCCGCCCCAGACTAGCTGCCATGTGCTGTATATATGCAAGCCACGGGAGTTTACCCGCCCCCCGTAGATTCATTACCTCTTTTAGTTCCTCTCTGTATGCTGCGAGTTCTGCAGTGACCCACAGACGCCGCCATTATAAGAGAGGTCGGAGATTAGATTCTTTGGCGATTGCTCTTACTGTCTAATCTAATCGGAGCGGAGTGAGAGGGGTGCTCTGTGGGAGGTTGAACAACTGTCTAAGAAAGTTGTTTTCTATCCGGTGAGGCTCTCAGAGCTACAGTGGCCCCATATTTCAGCACCGTATAACACCCCTCCCCTTGCTTGAACTTTATATATTTCTATAGCAGGGCTCACAGGTTTGTGGCTGGACTTGCGGAAAATCTTCATTAGGCCACCTGACGATTGTGCCAATTTCAGAGTTGATTTTTTAAATTTGGGCCCCCCCAATCCATGGTCTCCGTAATGGTGATGCCGAGATAATCAAAAGAGGAAACTCTCTTGAGGGGTATACCATTTAGAGTAGGATTTGCTTGGGTACTTTTAGTGGTGTTAAATGCCATACATTTGTTTTTCTGTAGATTAATTTCTAATCCTCTCTCACGACAGAATGCTTCAAATCTATTAAGTACCCTCTGGATCCCCATGGGTGATTTGGAGACTTATAAAGTTTCGTCGGCAAATATCATTGCAGAGATTTTGCGTGATGCCAATTTAGGGGCATCAGGATCTTTCTCTGCAAGCAGAAAGTCTACTAGACCAATAATATAGAGGCTGAAAAGCGTGGGGGAAAGCACACAACCCTGTCGAACACCACGGTTTATCAGGATGGGAGCGGTTAGCTTTCCCTCCTTGCCAAACCTGATTTGGGCGTAATTGTCCTCGTGGAGCCGCTTTATTACTTGGGATAGGTATAATGGAGCCCTCATCTCATGAAGAACTGTCCACAGCTTTTCTCTAGGGACCAAAACAAAAGCTGACCTCAGGTCTACAAATATTAAGTAGAGGGTGCCACCCTCCAGACACACGGTCTTCCAATGTAATATTTGTAGCCTGAGGATTTGGTCCAATGTGGACATTTTTTTTCGAAACCCTGCCTGCAGGGGGGTGAGTATCTTCTGTTCCTCCATCCAGCTATGCAGCCTAAGCAACAACACCCGCACAAAATGTTTTTGCGTAATGTTGATGAGGCTAATTGGCCTATAATTAGTTGAGGGCAACGGTGAACCTTTTTTATGGATGGGGATTATTTCGGCTCCAGTCCAATTGGCAGGGATCTATTGGAGTATGGCGTTAAATAACACCCAAAGGTACGGAGCCCAAATAGTTGGTTCGCTACAAATTAAATCCCCAGGGATCTTACCTAGCCCAGGGGCTTTGCCTGGGGCTATTTTAGAAAGAGTGCCACTAATCTCATTTAGAGTTATACTGGGGATTTCATCATCGTTATCATTGGGGAGCTCTGTTCGAGTCAAATGATCAGACCCCACAGAGCATCCCTTGGTTGCCCCTTCTTCCAGAGTCTCTCCCCTTGAATAGAGGGCCTCAAAGTGATTCCGCCAGACCTCTGGATCCAGATTGGGCTCTATGGGTGATTCAGGACCAGAGCTACCTATATTAACAGCTTTCCAGAAGGTCCTCATGTCCCTAGAACTCAGGGAACTTCTCAGGGTGTCCCACTTTTCAGATTCCCACCCTTTTTTGGCCTCGGTATCTGCGGCCTTCTAGGTCGTTCTTGATGATTTGATTAAAGGACGATCCTTGGCCTTAATAGACAGTACCAGGGTTCTTTTGGCTTTACGGCAATGCTCGTTATACCATAGATGAGGGGTCTTCCGGTTTGGCCTGTTAATTTTTGAGGGAAAAAAAGTCTAATGTGACTTCTCCTAGTTTGGCATGGTACCTGGAAGCCATCTGGGGATCAATTATATCCCCATTGAGGGAAATTGAGTTAGATGCAGTCAGAAGCACCGGAATCATAGCTTCATAGAGGGCACTAAGTTTGGCTTGGGTCTGGCTAATATCCGACCAACGTACTCTTCTCCTACAGTTTGAGAGTGTCAGCTTATCATCGATGGGGTTATGAGTACTTGTGACACTTCCAGGGTTAAGCTCATTAAGTTCAAGTACTAGGGCATTATGGTCACTATCAAACCGTGATATAACTTTAAAATCAATTAGCCTGTGCCATGATTTAGAGTCAATTAAAATGTAATCTAATAAAGAACCTCAATCGTTTCTATGGAAGGTATTATTGCAGGAAGTATCAGACGGTGTTCTACCATTGCAAGCTCTTAAAGAGTGATTCAGGACAAGACAGTTCATCTGCATCACCAGAGGGTACCATTTTTTAACCGGCGGATACCTAGTCTCCGGGATAGCCCAATATTTGTCCTCATCATAAAGACTATCATAGAACATTCCCTCAAGTGGCTCGAACTGACAATTAAAATCCCCTCCTAGAATCAGCAATGTTCATCTGCAATGGTGGCTAAAAAAATAGTTAGGTCTTCCAACGTTTTTGACTCCTTACCCTGGCTAACTGGTCTAGAGTACACATTTAGAAGAACTATAGAGATCTTTGAAGGGAAATACAAAATGACACACAAGATATCATTAGAAGCTGTGTTAATCTGTTTGGCCGTACAGTCGATTTACTCCCACCCATATACTAAGCCCTCCCGGTGGTCTCCCTTTTCCCCCTGTTGTTGCAGGGATGCTAAAAGTGGCAAAAGCCAGTTTTGAGACATCCCCTTTGGCCCACGTCTCCTGAAACAGGCAGATCTCATGTTGATCAATGAAAAGGCCCCAATTGGGGTCATCTATCTTACTATTCAGACCCCCTATGTTCCAAGAAAGGACCCTTGTCTTTGGGCGATTAGGGCAGTAGCCACTGTGGGGGTTAATTGTAGTAAGGCCTTGTTTGGTCCGATGTTTTCATTCAAATCAAACCCTCAGGTAAATGTAGATTTTTGGTTGCCAGTCGACACCATAACACACCCGTCGGGGTTTAAGCCTGGGGAGCCGCTCATGTTCCCACAGGGATCTCTTTCCTCACACGGCATGCAGGGTCCTGTTGAAAAAGCCCTTGCCCTATTATTATTTATGAAGCTTGTAGAGCGCACGGCTACCCCCAACGGGGGTGTCCCGGCGCTGAGACTGTAAGCTGGAAAAAGGGAGTCTAACTATGCAGATGAGAATAACCACGTCTTGAGACGGTTACGAAAGAGTGCTTCAGAGGGGGTGAATCTGAGATCTAACGGTAGGCTGTTCCACAGTTTGGACGTGATGACTGCAAAGGCTCTGCCACCCATTCTAGAGCGGCGGAACCGTGGGACAACAATGAGGCGAAGATTGTTAGATCGTAAGGTTCTGGCAGAGTGGGATAGAACTAATCTCTTTCTTAAATATTCTGGTCCTGCTCCATTAAGGGCTCGAAAAGCAAGAGTAAGCAACTTGAACTTGATGCGACTGGCTATTGGGAGCCAGTGAAGCTTCTTGCGATACGTTGAGACCAAATGCCTGTGGGGGATATTGCCAATCAGCCTCACAGCCGCATTCTGAATGATTTGTAAGCGTTCAATTTGATATTGGGGGGCCCCTGCGTAGAGACTGTTGGCATAATCCAAGTGTGAGGTGATCAAGGCCTGAGTGACAGTTCTACGAGCATCCAGAGGCAGAAAGGGGAAGATCTTTCTCATCATCCGCAGTTTCCAAAAGCAGGCTGCAGTGACCTTATTGATTTGGGGGCCGCAGGAGAGGGTATCGTCAAACTGGAAGCCCAAGTTGCGAGCGGTATGAACGGGGGTAGGGGGGGGATCAAGTACCGTAGGCCACCACAAAGTGGATGGTATACTCTGTTTTTGATTGAAAAACAAAACCTCCGTCTTGTCGGTATTGAGACGGAGATGGTTAGAAGCCATCCAGGAGCATATTTCACCCAGGCAGTGTCGGAAGCTGGTGAGGCTGGAGTCAGAGTGATCTCTAAAAGAAAATATAAGCTGTGTATCATCAGCATAAGAGATCACTCTGACCCCAAATGATTCAACCACCTTGGCCAACGGGGCCAGATAGACATTAAAAAACAAAGGGCTCAAGGCTGAGCCCTGTGGGACTCCGCATACAAGTGGTTTGCCTTCAGATTGAAACGGTCTGAGAAGAACCCTCTGAGTTCGTCCTTGAAGAAAGGAGCTGATCCACGACAGGGCAGAACCGCCCAGTCCAATCTGCTCCAATCGGTCTAGAAGTGGCGGGGGCCAGGGTTGGGCTTTGATATTTGGGGCTTGAACTTCAAGTCAATCTACACCTATTTGCTAAGGGAATGTTAAAAACAGGTTGCCTAGGCCAGTACTGAACCGGGAGGGTTTGCTCACAAATATTAGCATCACCTCTCCAGTCCCGCTCTTAGTACCTTGTATCTTGGTGAACCCTATTAGGGGGATAAAAATAACCCATTGCCTCTAGCTAAGACTTCACGGGCCATCAAGGGGTTTCTAAAATTGATCACTATACAGTCTCCATTTAAATCCTTTGGTCGCCTACCTATCCAACCTACTCTGCGTGTGGTTAAGATCTCTTCCACCTGATCATGCCTAAAGTGCCTGTAATTGGCAAGCAAGTGTACACATTTGTTCTTGAGTTCCTCATGAGTTTCATGTTGATCCCTTCTAAGTTCTGGTATACTTGCATAGATTAAAACATAAGGGGTTGATGCAGGGGGAAGGTTGATGACTGATGGAGGGAGGTTATCCTTTGTGGCTTCTATGCTTCTATAAGCATCCAACCCCGCCTGTTGTCTATTTGGTTGCCACTGTCTTCTAGGTTGTTGAAATAACGATGGACAGTTGGCTTGGTTATGTGTGGTAGCAGGTGGCCTTGCGTTGCTATCTCTAATAGAAACCGCAGGTTGCTGTCTCTCACTTGATACTTGTAACGGAGAGTGTTCACGGGTTATGGGATCTGGGATAGCCACTGAAATAGTTGCGGTAGTCTGGTTACCGGTTCTAGGTTCAGGATCTATGTTACTAAATGGCACCCCCCTAGTGTTTAACCAGTCATTAAAAAGTGAAGTCAACTTTTTCTAGGAGTGGTTTAAGTTCATCCTTAACTATGTCCCTCATTTGAATCTGCAAGTCCACCACTAACTTTGTAACCCAAACAGGCTGTTCGCTTATTCTTTCTGTGCAGTCAACTAAATCTCCTGACCCGACTTCCCGCTTTCTAATGTCTCTCCTGTGGACTTCTTTCTTCTTGCTGCCAGTTTAGCTTAGGTTTCCCTTTTTTACCTAGTAGGGTAGGTTGAATAAGTATATATGGCCTGGTTTGGTTAGCGTTGGTTGCAACAACTATTGGTGTCCGATCCCTTGGAGAGTCAGTTATCGACACCCCTGAGATTTGTGAGATATTGGGGTCGATCAATGAGGTTTCTAGAATTGGGGTCAGGGACAGACGTCTCTCTGTCCTTTCGATTTCAGTAGCCACAGTTCAATAAACAGAATAAATCAAATCAAATGCGGGAAATGGTTGATGAAGTATTAAAATCCATACATATCTCAATAGGAGCACACTGAAGCAAATGCTGTCCAAAGAGGAAAGGAAAAGCAATAATAATTAAACTCCAAAAGGAATCAAACATGCTCATGCACAAGGTAGATGCAACGTACCAAGTCCAGATTTGTTAACAAATGGTCATTTGAGGTGTAGGTACAACTGTGTTACAAACTTCAGAGTAAGGCAAAGATCAAGGGATGCCTGCAAGTTAACAGCGCTCACAAAGCACAGACACAGTACCTTGCTCGTTGTTCCCAAATATATCCCGCGACCCGCCGCGGCCGGTAGTGGGGAGGGGGAGGGGCAGGGTGTGGGGGGTAGTAATGTATGGATTACGGTCTTTAAAAGGTAAGTAAACATAAAAATAAATAAAACGAATTTCGTTGCACACACTTCAATGCAAAATGCGATGCAGTGTGTGCAACGAAATTTGTTTTATTTATTTTTATGTTTACTTACCTTTTAAAGTCCGTAATCCATACATTACTACCCCCCACCTTGCCCCTCCCCCTTCCCACGTTACCACCCGGCCGGTACTCCCACTACGGGCCGGGGCTGCCCGGGACTTGGGAGTAAAGGGAGTGGCCCAGCCCAGCCTCCTCTGGGCTCTGACGGGCAAGGACGGGCCCGCCCTTGGCCCGGGCACCGCCCGCGCACGTCCTGCGTTGCGGGTGGCGTTATGCGCTTTTAAGCGCGGGCGTCGTGGGCAGCACCTCCGCCATGCAGCTGCAGTGTCTTCTGGGGTCTCAAGTCCCCTGGTGCAGAGGCGGCAGCAATAGTGTCGGTTTCCCGCGTCGCAGGAGGCGATACGCGCTTTTAAGCGCGGGCGTCGGGGGTAGCACCTCCCCCAGGCAGCAGAAGTGTCTTCTGGGGCCTGAAGTCCCCTGGTGCAGCGGCGGCATCAACAGTGTCGGTTTCCCGCATCGCAGGAGGCGTTACGCGCTTTTAAGTGCGGGCATCGTGGGCAGCACCTCCCCCAGGCAGCAGCAGTGTCTTCTGAGGCCTGAAGCCCCCTGGTGCAGAGGCGGCAGCATCAGTGTTGGTTCTAATAAAGACCTTTAAAAACCCAATGCCCCTTCATCACTCCAAAGTTTGAGTGAGGTCACTTCCGGGGATATCATCAAATGGCGCGAGGTCACTTCTGCCACCATAGCTAGGATTTCCCCTCCCCTTGTGTTCTTTACTTTGGAATGGGGCACACTCTCCATGCCTTTCTCGAACTGTTGAATACTATAGACACTAAATACGGCGTAGTACCCACTATTGTTTACAGCCCTTAGAAAGGACAAAAACAATATGTGCTATATTAAAAGTTATTAATCCTGGTCACAAGTTGAACTGCTTTGGATCGACTCATTCTTGAGACTTTGATGCAGCCAGTGCCATTCCGTTTGGTGAGAAGCAGCGGCTACAGGTCTGCATCAACAGCCCATTAACTTTGTGATATGCACTGTATTAATAGTCTACATTGTTATTGCTCTCACTTAAACAAGCAAGAATCAGAAAGCAAATATGGAGCCCCGTATATATCACTAAAGACGAATGAAATGTAACTGCTAGTGGGGCTGATGACTTTCCTCTCCGCACACCTGACCTTAGAGGGATGTCATATCAAACTGCTATGGATAATACATGGAATAATTCTATCTGCATGACGTCACAAGTAGTATGAGAGATGCAAACAATTCCTCAAGCCTGACACGTACATATACAAATAGATTTATCAAAGATACCACACACCTAAGGGACCCACACTGATGTCTACCTAAGATGGCGCCACACCGGCTCCTCTGATTGGCCACAGAAAGGTTAGCTGCTCTATCTTTCAGGTCAGCCAGCATTTAAGCATGCTTCCTTTGCCCTCTCACATTCCTTTGGAAGGCTGAAGCCCACTGGCAGTTTGCATGCTAACATAGCTACACTCTAGCTGTAAGACCGACTAACAAACGTGTTTTGCAATTGAGGCATGGTTACAGTGTACTTTTTCAGTAGGGTAATGGAGATATGGGCCATTCATGCACGTAGTGCACGCTAAGCGCATTGAACTATATTTTAGCGCTAATACAGAACACATAATTGGAGAGAGGCATATTGCATAAAAGCAAAACTAACAAAATATTTGCATCTTCTTCATGATACTAAATCCAAAAACTGCGCAAGGTTTTGCAGCCCCGATACCTAACCGCAGACCTTGGGTACTTTGCAAAACATAACTCAATTTCTTAATTCGTTCCAGTTTTTAATAAGTCGTATTCCATTTTTTTTTTTTGCACTAGCAAAATGGATCCGGCCAATGCTCGCATAGTAGCTCAGTGGCACGGCCTATCGATTTCCCTCGTTGCCTGGGATATCATTTTAACATGTCCCGGGGATTAGCGCTCCTTAACCTTTCACCCCGGTCTAGACAGGCCGCGAGACCCACTGTCCCTTTGTGCTGAGAACGCGGAGCCCCCGCGGTCTCTCCGGCTGGACGCTGGAGCCGGACACATTTCCAGGAACAGATGGGGATTTGTTCTGACGGCACCAACACCACCGACCCGGCTCCTCCAAATTGTCCGAGTAAATTATTAAAGATGCAATTTCCTTTCATCTTTCCAGTAAAGTCTATCTGTGCTCTGTAATCACATGCATTACTGCCATTGCGGAGCGCAGTGGCACACAGCGGCTGCAGGCTCGGCGCGGCGGGTGCGGGGTGGTGGGAAAAGCAGGCTTCAGCGCGGATTTGGGGGAACATTCAGATAATAAATCAGTGTAAAAAGCAATGATTTGAAATATCAGATGAAAAGGACGAAGACACGGATGGAGCATTAGATGCAGCTAATGGGAGGTGCCTCAACTCCTCCAATCATATATATATTGATCAGCGCCCTGCAAGATTGCACTAGTGCTACGCAAAATGTTGCACTTTTGGGAAATGTTGTACTATTGTTCTTCATTTAGGAGCCTGCATACTTACTGCCTGGTAAAATATGCTGCCTTTGCACGAGTCATTTGGTGAAACTGATACAGTCACTGAGCGTGGGCCCAAATGACACTGCAAATTGCCCAGCACTGGGACAGTTTCTTATCTGTCAACATGTCTTTGATACAGAGAATAAGTAGGGAATCTCCTATAGTTCGGCCGTATAAAACGGCACTAACCAGTCTGGCTGATAATGTATTATGTGTATTACTAGTAAAACTGTTTATTGTAAGACCTTTTCAACAGAAATAAAAGTAACAATACATGTGGACAAATATGAACAGCAAAGAGAATGGTCGCTGCTATATGTAAGGAGTGCATGGATGTTATAGATGAGATACAGGCAGGGTCGGTTAAGATCAACCACAGTGTGTATGTAAATACTATTAGACCATTGGAATGATGAGAGCTCCTTTGAAGACAAGGCAGAGGCTCGGCCAATAGAAGCTGGGATCCAGCAGTCCAAAGTTTGACTTTTCGTTCCACCCTTTTTAATGTGGATTATTCTACCCCTGGTCAGTGGAATGTTCTAAATGCATTATAGGCCTTCTGATTCAGGCTAAGCCATTTGTTTAAGGCCTTATCCTCCTTATAGGCCCTTTCTTGTGACTGGGCCTATAATTCAGGTTAACACCCGATATAGCCCATAGGAGCCGCCATAGTGTAGGAATGTATGGAATATAAAAACCATTGAAAACAATGACTTGATGGTCCAGAAAGTAAGCGTGCATTCAGTGTGTGTAGCTCCTCGCGCCACATCCTCAGTAGACTCTAAGATAGAAGGATGAAGGCTAAGTCAGTCTTGCTAGAATTTCAGCCCTAGAACTATTGGCGCCTAGACGTTTGTTCCGATTTCTGGGTTTTAGACAGAAATAGGAGGTTCATTCTGATAAGAATCCTGGAGTAAAAGGTTTTAGTTTTGTTGTTTACGGCAGCGTTGTGTTTGGCTCTCACTGAGAGCCTCTAGAGCATGGGTACTCGCAAACATTTTCCCAGAGGCTGAAAAGTTTGGTCTTTGGTGTGACCGAGGGCCGCACTAGTGCCAGCATGGTGGTGGGTAAAGTGGGTGTAGGGGAAGCAAAGCTTGTGCATCTAGTGGCTGAACTGAATTGCACAATGTGGAACTGTACAACCTGGGGTGCCGTATACCCTAGTTACTTCCTTTCTTTAATTGGAATGAACATTTACATAAAAATGCTTGCTGTTTATTTAAAAAAAAAAATTCATATTATTGCTGAGTCCAGGAAACAGCAGCCCAGTGCTGCTGTTGCCCAGGGGGCGCATGTAAAGGTCAGGAGGGCCACATGTGGCCCCCGGGCCGTACTTTGAGCATCACTGCTCTAGCGTGAACACAAGATTATAAATCTGGTTATTCACTTCTGTGATATAGCAACAGTGCTGTTCTGTTGTACCATACTCATATGGTTAGCGTTCTAGTCGTTGTGCTGGCTTTACATATTAAGAATTCTAATGGCCTAGGGCTCTTGAATGTTACGTTTGGAAAGGGCAGATACTGGCTGGTCCTTCATAGAACAACACATATTACTTGAAGAAAGATCGTGTTCATACCATCCTGAAGATATGCTGCAGCATTCCTACAGTCGAGAACGTCACAAGAGTTTAACAAAAAGTTTTATCCACGTTTTCTATGTCTGAAAGGAATTCCAGGCCGCTCTGATAGGGCTTCTCTGAGAACCTGTCATCACAGCTTTGGGAGGACCGGGAGCGGGTGGGATGCCACAGAGGGTGGTAGGGATGGGTGGCAGGAGGTCGGAAATTTTTTAATAACTTTTGGAATGGGGGTGGTTGAGGCCAAGTCATGTATGCCTCGTCCATTACTACTTTGCCCCTGCATAGTACTTGAAAGCAGGGGTGGATTATTTGGATGGGTCGCATAAAAACTAAGGGGCAGATTTACAAGCCCTTTGCGCCACTTTTACGTCACTTTTAACATGGGAAAAGTGACGTAAAAGTGGCGCAAGGGGCTTGTAAATCATCTCCAAATATTATAGCTGGGTAAAATGTGAAGAAAGGGGATATAATAAGGGACTTCACAGACAACTCGAGCTTTGCTGTCATTGTCTATTTGACGTCACTCAGAACCCCTCAGTGGAAAACATCCCTGTTAATCAGTTAGCCAACTATATTTATGTATATTAATTAGGAACATAGATAATTTATTTAGCATATAATCCGATTAGTTTTACAGCGTTCAAAAATAGGTTTTGTTCTACACCACCAAGGGGATAATTACAAGTTGGCCCTGCGTGGTGGAACTGTCCCCAGCTTCCCCCCACGATTCTGAGATTTACGGTTGTGGACTTGCACTCGATGTCTCCCCTACTGCTTCAGCTCTGATGTTTCTCCATCAGAAAGTAGGATGCATTTTTGTTTGTAAATGGGCCCAGAAAGGTGGCAACACATGCAGTAAAGGTTCAGCATGGTATTCCCCATTCCAAGCCATAATGTTGGACTAGCTTAGTGAATGGGTGACATTTCCTGCCAGAATTGAGGATTCAAAGCCCCAGTAATTTAGGGACCCCTGTACTATGCAACTTGTAATCAGGGCTAAAGTGATGGTAATTTCATGGACATTGGAATGCGAAAAGGCTGAAGTACCCACACTAGGATTATACATTGTGAAATGCTGGTTAGGCAAATGTCTATTCTTTTGTCAGGTTAGTATTGTGTACACTTCAAAATAAGGCATGTATAATTCCATTACTGTTGCCCCAAAGTACTTAAACCAGCCCAGGTAAGTAGCCAGGTGTAAATGAAACTCAGAACATCAACAAAACGTTCAGAAAAGGAACAAATAGGTGACACCTAAGTAAGACAAAGAGGCGATGCCATATCTCGGCTCACAAATTCCCTGATGAAGAAGTTGGAAATACACCTTCTTGGGGCTACTCCAACTCATGAGAACGGATGTATGACGTTTTTTGTGGTTAAAAAGAAAGTCCTAGAACTGTGTTCCTATAAGCAAAACTTACACATGCACATTTTCCATCAGGTGACGAATGTCGTATACATAAATTAAGCACACATATTCATTAGCACAGTTAGCTTTTAGTTTTCCCTCAAAATTGGAAATTTGTTTCCTTCTTTAGAAATCCCTTTCCCTCACCAACAACGTGTTTTTTCCCTACCCACCTTGAACAATTGTAAGCTACATAAAAAAAAGTATGTAAATACCTAGAAAATTAAGACTGTGTTTGCCTACTTCTGCAGGGTAACCAACCTATAACTCACACAATCTCTCCATTAGACTTGCAAAAATGCCAGTTAGCCAAAATTGTGGATTTTCAACATTCGTGAGTGCACTTTCTGAACTTGACATTCAACTACTGTTCCATATCTTCAGGACAGAAAGAACACGCCAGTATAGCACAAGGCGTTAAAGCAAGTGCCCCAAGTCTCGCACAGCCTGGGCACACTTTGGACAGAATGCTTGACAGGGAGTTGTTTACAGTTTGGCAAATAAAGGTGAGGTGTGGAGGAAGCACAAGGCCCATAACGTTGCTGCATGAGCCTGGGGTGCAGCACAGCTTGTAAGAATAGATGCCATAACCCATGCAGGTACTTGCCGACTTTGGGTGGACCGTGTCAAATGCAGAGAATGCATGTACGTTAACTAGCGGACAAACCTTTTCAGGGTATTGTGTGCAGGGTCTGCCTCAGGGCCACTTGCTGCTAATTTCTATAGTACTGTTGGACTTGTTTTGTGCTCCCGAATCCCAGGCGGCTATATATGCGCCACCTCCTACAGAGCATGCGCACGATCCCTAGACCCGCATCCACCTGAGGCCATGCAAATTGTCTCATCACAGCTGCTCCTTCTTCCTGCCCTGTGTCTTCCTCTCTCTCCACTTCCCTTGCCAGGCCTTCTGGTTCACCCCTTCTCCAGGGCATCCAGCCCTGGTGTGTGGGTGAAGGACGGAAGGTTAAGGGCACCTTTTTATCATGTCCTTCCTGTCTGAGCCTGGTAGAGCCAGAATCCCTAACTCCTACCCTTGACCCTAGGTGCCTCAGACTAATCCTCTGTCACCTCTGGTTGTATCACATCGAGCACTCCGTTGGTTGTTTAATAGTTCTCCAGTGGCTGGCCATCTGTTGCTACTGTAGAGTCAATGTGGTAGCTGCTGAGATGGCTGCCCATGCCATTGTGCCTGCTTCAAAGATGCATGTAACCTGCAGCTCAGGGGAAAATTTGAGAAACATGATTCCCTAATGGACATTCCAGTTCACCAGTATCAGATCTGACATCCTTGGTGTGGTTTTCCCCCTAACGTTTTTTGCCTTCACCCCTCCTGATTGCTGAATGACTACGTTTTTGCTGGTTTAGGTCTCTGCACACTTAACCACTGCTAATCAGTGCTAAAATGCTTGTGTTCTCCCCTTAAAATATGGCAAAATTGCCTTATACCCAATTGGAACATTTAATTTATGTTGAAGCCCCTAGTAGAGTGGCACTACTGGTGCAGAGAGTCTGCAAATTAGATGTTATTAGTGGCCCTGCAGCCCTAATCGTGCCACCCACATAAGTAGCTCTTTAAATATGTCTCAGGCCTGCCATTACAACCTGGGTGTGCAGTTTTAAACTGGAATTTCGACCTAGCAATATAAACCTTTTGCCAGGCCCAAAACTTCCATTTTAATACACAAAAGTCTCTCCCAGGGTAGGCCCTGGACAGCCCAGGGGTCAGGGTGCAGTGTATGCATTTTTTGTTTTGCATGTCCTAATAGGGAAAAAGCTCTTACATTCCTTTTTCACTATTGCAAGGCCTACCTCTCCCACAGGATAGCACTGGGATTACCTTTCTTTAAAAAGCTATAATTTCCCAATGGGAGCAGGTCACCAGTACATGTTTGGTGTCTTTGGAATTGTAATGAAAAATCCTAAATTATGGTGAAGATGGATTTTAAATATAATTTTGAAAATGCCACTTTTAGAAAGTTGGTATTTTCCTGCTTTAGCCATTTGGCATGTCTCTAGGTCACATGCCTGGGTGTAGTTCCTCCTAGACAGCCACATACAAAAGGGAGTTCAGGTGTGCCTGGATAGGTAATCACTGGCAGGATGAGAGAGAGAAGTTGGGCACATCTCCACTTACACCTGAATAGGCTGTGTCCTGCCTTCACACAAAGGGCTGCATATCCCCCTTAGTTAGTCTGGAGTCAGGAAGGCAGGCACCTCTGTACTTCAAAAGTCTGCCTCTAGAAGCTTCTCCCCACTTCAAATACACAAGATAATGGGTCTCGGACACAAACGCTTCAGTACACTTTTAGATCAGTAAATATTCTACCAGGAAGAAGGACTGTTTTGCTGCTGAGAGGCCTGCCACTTTGCTGGACTGCTGCCCTCTTGCATGAGTACAAAGGACTGGGCCTGCATCTGTTTGAACCCAGAACCCCAGAGTGACTTCAAGGGCTAGTTGGCTGGCCTCCCGATCTGAAGCCTCATGGGCACAGCAGGCTTCCAACACCCTTGCACCTGAACTCTGTCATCTGTGAGTCTACCCATCCAAGTGGTGGCACTCTAGTCCTTGACCCTCGCAAGTGGGCTTAGAATGCTTCGCCAGCCTCTCTGGACCCGTTGGAACCGACATCTCCTCGGCTGCGCAGCACAAACCAGAGCAGAACCGACACATCACCAGTCCTGCTTGGATTGGACCCATTGGTAAGACGGCCCGCATTATCTCTGAAGCATCTTCGTGACTGCCGCTGAGCGACACATCCTCGACACAAGCCCTTGTATTTCTTGTAGACAGCAACCTCAACAACAGATTCCTCAATGCAGCCCCACAGCTCTTTGGAACCGACGCATTTCCCCGACTGCACAACACATCCTCAATGCTGGACTTTACATCGCAAACACCCATCAAAGGGATCCTCACTTCGCACCACCTCGAAATCGATGCATCACTTTGACTGTGTAATGCATCTTCGACGCGCATTCTCACAATGCTCTACAAACCAGGATGTAAGTTACTATTTAGGGGGCTTAGCTCCATCATGGTCGGCCTGAACTTATGACTTTGTACCAGTCCGGCGTGGCCAGATATCCACAGTTGGCGCTTTGCTCTTTTTGGAGCTATTTTTACTAAACTCGTTAAAACTGCATATCTCTGGCCCTACTGATTACATTTTTGTTGTTTTGGCTTTGTTTTATTTATTAACAATTACTATTTTCCTAACGTGGTGCAGGATCCTTTTTGATTGGTGTTCTTCACTTTATTACTGTTTGAAGTGTTGCACAAATACTTTACACATTACCTCTAAGTTAAGCCTGACTGCTCTGTGCCAAGTTACCAGAGGATTGAGCACAGGTTAATTTAGGGTAGGCTTGTGTCTCACCCTGACAAGGAGTGTGATTGCTGCTTGACTAGAGCTCACGCCCCAGTTAAACCAACAACCCAATTTCCTACAACCAGTTAGTAGTAATGTCAACTGGATTAAATTCTAGGATGCAGGATTTTGGATATAGGACTATATACATCCAGGAGCTAAACACATGAAATTGTAATGTTAATCTGTAATACTGATTGTAACCCTCACACAATAAACACCAGTTCCAAGATGCACCTGGAATCAATTGGGATTTTTTGCACAATTATTTATTAGATGTACCTAGCCGCATACAGCAGACACAGATTCAGTACAATCCACTTATACATGTTGAAATGGAACTTTTCTCACAGTGGTCACAGTTCGAAGCGCAGCAGCCTTTCATTCTCTGAAGAGTCAATAAAATACAAACCACTTCCGATAGGTGATATTTCCACCTTTTATTTGCAACTCTATGAAGCGGGAAATCTGTAGGAGCAAATGCTACATAAAATAAGCATTGACAAAGCCAAAAAATCTGCAGTCAGCCACCCCCCTTTTGGCTTTGGTTGTTTTATGTCATGTTGATGGTAACATTGGGAAAGAATGTGATCTTACGGCTAGACTGCCGCCTTTGGAGCTGGGAAACCAAGGTTCGAGCCTCGGGGTCTACTCCACATCCTGTGATTCTGGGCAAATCTCTTAATCTCCCCGTGCCTACCCAAAAAATATAAATGTGTCCTTGTGTAACGTAACTGGTGCTCATGTAAAGCACTCCAATACCTTTGGGTCGAGTTCGCACTATATAAATCTGCACACAAAAAAAGTCGTATTGCTTGGTGAGCTGCTGGGCACACACCTAAGTAAAATAAAAAATGTCTGAAAGACAAAACACTTTTTTGGTCTCAAAAAGGACATATTGCCTTAGTAGTGCATGGCACTGAAGGGAAATACTTTGTGTGATGAGGAACTCCTTGTGAATTCACAGATTTCCGTCACTAACTGTGAAGTGAGCCAATAGCTAAAGTGGGCTGACTCACTACCCAGCTCTGTAGTGGGTGGAAGGAAATTTGAAAATGACACAGTAATAGACCAATGGATGAAGAGGGATGGCTGAAAGTATTATATATAAATATATATATATATAAATATATATATATATAAATATAAATATATATATATATGTAAACATATATATATATATACCCATATATTTATATATACACATATATATCTATATATATATATATACATACCTATATATATGTATATATATGTATATATGTATATATATATTTATACATACATACCTATATGTATGTGAACAAGAGTACTTGATACTCGAAACGCGTCGCTTGGAAGGTTAACAATAAAAAAAACATCTTGCCTGAAGCCGTGGGGTCCGTCTCTTCTTTCGCCACGCTCTGTGGAGGAATTGCTTCATATATATATATATACCTATATATATACTTATACCTATATTGGTACTACTCATTGTACCCCCTCGGGTGGGATACAACTTAAATATTTTCTCGGGAAGAAATTGTTCTAATTTTTCCTGTTTCTTTGGGCTGCATGTTACTTCTTTATTTATGTGTCCCCAATGCGGCGGATTTATTTCATTGTCTCATCACCTTGTGTGTTAACCGTGATATGAAAAAGTATTGGGAGTCTTTTTTCACTCTCTTTCAAAGTTCGCGGGGTCACGTGATTGGAACTCCGACATAGGAACTTTGGAATTGCGGCCCCATTTACAACACGGTTTTGACCAACTCGGATCAAACATACCAGACCCCCGTCAAAGTCCTGCAACGCCCTGTTTCCAGGTATGCATATCGCGACTTTGGCATAACTACTATGAAGATTATCCAGCTGTACTTATGTGACAATTTGTGCATCTGTCACTTTAATGTTTTCAGAAATCAGACCGAAGTAATCTATGCGGCCGTTTCTTGTCTACAGACACTGATTCTACATCCCCCTGGGCTAGCGGCTCAACAACCCACTGCAGGAAGGCTTATTTTCAAATCACTGCCTGCTTTGACCAGCACCTTCTTTATGGTTAGGTAATTGTCGGCAATTCACCATTTATAGGATCCTGACCTACGCGGCGGATTCCTTATCCACCACGCAACCACGCATCATTATCGAGGTAATCCACCTGATGTACACCATGTCCCCACTTTTACTGTCAATTTTAAACTGCTCGATATAGGTTTCTTACCAACTAATCTAGTCGTCTGCTTGACAGATAAATTGAATTGTGGACATCATACCCGGGTGCTGATCACTCTGCAAATTACCTATCTAATGAGTCAAAAAACATTTTCTTTGATCTGATGTTATGAGAATTTTTTCTCACGTTTCAGATAAGTTGTAAGGGGCCACTATTTTGTCACCTTTTAGGACCCGTATATCTCTTCATACTTGAAAATCACTGTCTTATACTACATTCAATAATGTAAGTGACCATTGTATTTTATCTGTCGGTTGTCTTGGATAACTTGGGAGATGGCTTTGTTCGAACGTAATGTCCTTTGTTTACTCTGCAGTCCTTCTAATTTGGTGATTTTTATCATATGAGTATCCTCACATTACCTTGGTCTCAACTCTTGTGTCTCCCTGGTAATGTTTTCCCTCTTCGACCAGCAATAGTGTACATTTTATGAGTGAAAAGGATCATTCTGACCGCAATTAAAATTATTAATTGTTCGTGCAGATCCATTGCCCCTCCTGCATCCCTGTCCTGATGAAGACCCTCTACCAAGGCCCTATCCTACGCCTGCATCAAATTGGGTCAAAACGTCAACACTTTCTCCATCCTCAGCCTTCCTTCCCATATACC
Organism: Lissotriton vulgaris; assembly: GCF_964263255.1. Taxonomy (NCBI): domain Eukaryota; kingdom Metazoa; phylum Chordata; class Amphibia; order Caudata; family Salamandridae; genus Lissotriton; species Lissotriton vulgaris. The sequence goes on along the minus strand of NC_141689.1, from coordinate 246,519,785 downwards.
ATTTGTGGATTTGTTTTTTTAGGCATGAGTTTGTTATATTAATTTATTAATTTTGATCATTAGCCTTTGTTAACCCATTGTTAGTAATTTTACATTGAGGTCAAATCGACCACTGTCTTGTCACTTGTTTAGTTTCCCCACACCTTCCACATCACTACCCCTCCCTTTCCCTTCTGTTAGGGGCACCATTTATGATCAACTATTGATGTAATTTATGAACAGCGTTTTTATTGAATATTTGTACACGTTGTGATTAAAAACAATGTTGTGATACTTTCCTTGTATTTGGTTGAGATATTATTCAATCTTAGCTTATTTGTTTCTGTATCTGGGACCACTTTGTTTGCATCATTAACTCACCCAGGTCTCATCGACTTATTGGGTTAACCCGTGTTTCTATAGCACATTGTCTTTGCTTAAAACATAGTTTTTATTTTGTCAGTTGCAGCGAAATGCCGGACGCATTTCATCTGCAAATCAGGCTTGTTCACCAGCAATTACACAAAGTTTTCGCCATTTTTAACTTGTTACACCCATATCAAGTGCAGGGTTCTTTTCACAAACAGTAAAAACAGACTTTTACTTTCCCAAATGTTGTAAACATTGGTCACACATTTAAATATCTTACACATATTTTGTGCACTCAATTTTTTATTTACATTTTTTAGGTTTTTTTAACAAACATATAATACAGTACAATACAGAAACGCATGGCTCGCTGGCTGTACAGGGTATGTTATTGATAGCCTGGGTTACAGAGGCTTGGCTTCCCTGTGTTTGACATTGTAAACCATTTAACATGTAACATAGAACTGCGACTTTAAACGTTGGTGGGTGCCTGCCAAACGCGGCTGGTTGAGTTGGTTTGTGCGTTGTGGTCGGCCCCTGTCCTCTAGGCTAATCTGTGGTGCATATTGGTTGACTGAGAGGTATAGCAGGGGGGAGGGTAAGGGGGGGATTGGGTGTGGGGCTGCCTGCTTGGTTAGGGGAGTCATGTACATAAAACCCGTGGTTTGTTGCTATCTATCACAGTGGGGCGAATGGGTTCAAGAATCTGTCTAGTGCGGACCATAGTCCCCTGTTGGGTTTTCTCCATGATGTGTAACGAAGTGTTGTGGTGTCTGCCCTCCTTAAGAACGTCAATCAGTTCAGCCAACCTTTAAATGTGGCCTTGGAGGTATCCTTCCAGTTGGTGAGATCTATTTTTGTTGCCAATGTTAGTAAGAGATCTAGCAGATCTCTGTCTTGTTGCGAATGTAGATGTGCTGTTATGAATGTGGTGGTGAGGGTGGAGGGCTCCTTTTTAAGGGTGCACCCCAGGATGTTGTGTATGAAGGAGAAGACTTTGTTCCAATATCTCTTGACTTTTGTGCAGTGGAGTATGAGGTGTGCCAAGTCGCCTTTTTCTAAGTCGCAGTTCCAGCAGCAGTCGTGTTCTTTCAGGCCCATGGCCACCAGGCAGGCCGGGGTCCAGTAGAGTTTGTGTAGCAGCCAGAATTTAGTCTGGGCAAAGATCGGTGTTACCATATGCTTTGAGGAAGCTGACCATAGGTCTTTGGCTTGTTGTTCAGTTAGTGCTTCGTCTACACTTGTCTCCCAGAATTTAGTTGTTTTGTTGTTAAGTGTGGACTTATTGGGTCGGAGAAGTTTGCATATGTGGGAGATTTGGTGGCCTACAATGTTCAGATTTAGCAGGTATTGGAATATTGATGGGGTTTGCTTTGTTAGGTTTGCTTTGGTTATGGCCGTTCTAAGTTTGAGGTAGTTGTACAGTTCTATGTTTGGGAGGTTATGTCTTGATTGTAGAGTGCTGAAAGTAATGGGTGAGCCCCCCTCTTCCAGCTGGGCGGGAAAAGAGAGACCCAATATTTCCCATGTTTCTTTTTTTAGGTGTTTCCCTCTGTATTTTATCCTGGGGTTTTCCCATAAATATTCCCACTTCGAGATGTTGATACTGTGTTTTATTTAGTAGCCTGTCCACCTTAAGGAGGGCTAGTTTGGTGTTCCTGAGTATGAGGCTCGCCTTTTGTGCTTGTTTGTTTGTGGTGAGAAGTGATAGTGGGTCATGATTGTTAAGTATGGCGTTCTCTATTTTGAGCCACGTTGGCGTGTACATTGGGTTGGTTGTGACCCAGTATAGGCCTTGTCTTGCTATGTTCCGCGGTCTGGAACGTTATGTAATCTGACAGATTTAGACCTCCTAGGTTCTTGTTTAACCATAGTTTTTTAGACTTATTCTAGGTTTTTTATCTTGCCAGAGGAATTTGTTTATTAGTTTGTCGGTTTTGCGGTGGAAGTCGTCTGTTAATGTGAGTGGGATCATCCCTGTGAGGTAGTTGATCAATGGGGTGATCATCATCTTGATTGTGTCTATCCTCCCCCACCATGTTAGGAACTTTGGAGACCAAGCCTCTAGAAGCTTTTTTATCTTTTCGAGGATGATTTTCTCATTTTGTTCAAGTGTGGACTGGAGGTTTTTCCCAAATTGTATCCCTAGATATTTGATGTATCCTGGTTGCCATGTGAGGCCTGGTCGACCACCTCTCTGGTGGTGTGGATGTTAAGTGGCATGCAGTCAGATTTGTCTTTGTTTCAGAGTCAAAAATACTTTATTCGATTAATTTAAAATCATAAAAGTATACTACACATACAATATGCACATATCATCAATTCAATTCATTATAGAGCAATTGCTGGGAAGTAATTATTTAAAAACAAGTAAGAAACAATTAAATAAGAAACAATTAAAAAACATTAAAAAACTTCATTTTCTCATAACATCTCATATTAACAGAAGTTATCTATAATTTCATTTTACACGGTTACTTAATTCCTTATAATCCAAAATCGGCTACTCTTGAAGAATAAAATTATGCTAAACTTGTGTACATTCCATCATTGGGGTTCTCATCAGTCTATTTCGTCTAGCACGTATAGATGTTACCAAAAAATTTGCGACCCCAAACATCACTATAGGGGACACCATAAGTTGTAAGAACATCAAAGCAGGTTTCACCTGCTTAAATCCCTTGTCCCTCAAAAGTGGTATAATATATTTCTTTCTGCCCTCAGCAAAAAAAGGGCAAAAAAATACTAAATGTATCAAGTCTTGATCCGAGAAGCTGTCACATTTACATGGATCATTTTCCCTTGGTTTACACCATTTCGTGTATTCACCCAGTAAAAAATGCACCTGATTAAAACGAAATGTTGTTAAAAGCCATCGGTGGTAAGGTCTATTCACGATTGTCAGGTAGGGTTGTATTGTCATAGTGGATACCAATGAATAATGTGCCCTTACTGTTGATTTCTCAATTTCCCGGGCTTCCCGGTAAAGGTTTCTGCTATCCGTGAAGTGTACTTTTACCCAGGAGATGTCATCTTTACTCAGGCTTTCAGGATTATAATAAAATTCAGGCCGGCCTTATTGTGTGGCAGTAGCTTTAATGTGTGTCAGACATTGTATATCTTTTACTCTGTCTCGCCCCATACAATCGCTAATAATTTTATGGTTTAATGTTAAGCTTGGGTTCAGCCATATTTTCATCCAGAGGAGTAATGGGCCCATTTTAAGTGTGTCCTCAATATAGCCTATCCCAAGTTCCGTATGTACTGCGAAGGATGGGGTAGAGTGTGGTAAGCCCAATAGTAGACGCTGAAATTTGTTCTCCTCTTTCTGTATTAGGTTAGAATCTTTAAAACCCCATATCGCAGCACCATACCTTGCTAGAGCCAATGTTTTAGCTCTATGCAAGGTCAGTATGGCTTCTATGGGTTTCCCTACCAACCTTTTCGCAAAACCCAGTATGGCAGCCGACGATCTTCGCACTGCCATCGCTTTGTTTGCAATCTGGGGGGTCCAGGAGCCCATGTCATCGAATATTACTCCCAGATAGGTGAATATTTTGACTTTTGACAACACTATGCCATTACAGCGTAGGGTTTTCGTATTTTTCTTCCCTTTCCCCAGTGACATGACATGTGATTTTTCCATGTTCACTACCAGATCTAACTTCTGCATAAAGGCCCAAAAAGAATCAAGGAGCTGCTGTAAGCCGTTTGGGGTTCTAGAGATTAGGACCGTATCATCGGCATATAACAGGACAGGTAGTGGAATCCCTCCCATGCTGGGTATATCTGGAGTGACTGAAGATAGAGTTTTGTTCAGTGAGTTGATATACAAGGAGAACAGCATGGGGGCCAGAATGCACCCCTGGCGCACACCTCTGACTGATCCAAACCCAGCAGTACATTTCCCGTCCAGTGTCATACGCACTGATGCTCTCAGGTCTCTATGTAGGTATGCTAAAAAGTTTACAAGTGCCCGGTCCATACCCAACTCCAAAAGCATTGTCTACAGCTTCGACCTATTTACTAGGTCGAAGGCTGTGGACAGGTCCATAAAAGCCAAATGGATCGACCCCCTGGAGGCAACAGTATATTTACTGACGGTCAGGTACAAATTAAGGCACTGATCTTCCGTGCCTCTCCCAGTTCTAAATCCGTATTGGGCGTTACACAAGATTTCATGATCTTTTTCCCACTTGCTGATTTTTTCTAGGATGACCTTACCTAATATCTTGAAAGACGAGTCAATCAATGATATCGGTCTGTAACACCTTGGGTCTCCCCTTTGGCCTTTTTTAAAAATGGGGATTATAATGGAGTGGGACCAGGAGGATGGTATACTAAAGTTGTCCATACATGCTAAAGTAAAAATATTTGCAAGGACTACAGACCATATGTGGGAATGCGCCTTATACATGTCTGCAGGGACCCCGTCCGGGCCAGGGGCCTTACCACCCGCAGTGTCTTCTATGGCTTTTTGCACTTCCTTCACCGAAAATCTCAGCGGGATCTCTGTGATCATAGGTTCTGTAGGGGTGAATGTATGTATAGCGATGTTACTGCCATAGATAGTCTCGAAATGGTCCAGCCATTGCTTCTCTGTAATGTTGACCTCCAGCACCTCATTTTCCCTACCATTAAACAGAGGCGTGTTCACTATGGACCAGAACTTTGCACTATCTCTCAGTGTTGATCTATCATAGAGTGACTCCCAGGCCTTTGCCTTAATTTCTTTCTTACGTGCCTCAACCGTTATTTTATACATCTTCCTCAATCTAGTCACTTCTAAGGTGTCTCGCGGTGTACTTTTCAGAGCGTCTAGCAGGGTTTTATGGGCCTTTGAGCACTCCGCATTAAACCACCCGTGCACTTTGCGAGGCTTATGGTTTGGTTTACACGTAAGTGACTGTGCTACATTTTTACATATTATTTCAAAGGCATTTTTAATATTCCCTCCAACAGTCAGTGGGTCTCTACAAATACTTATTTCTGTTCCCACTTTTCCACATAGTTCGTTAAAAAAGTCATCAGGAATAATCTTAGACCATTTAACCCGTCTACCCTGGTCATGGGCCCAAACTTTTATAGGATAATTAGGTTGGGTTTCATTATTTATTATGGTTGGGTTGCTGTTAATTAATTCCATAATTACCGGGTTATGGTCGCTGAATGTCGACTGTAGTGCATTATAAAAGATAACATTCTTAAGCATGCTTGGTGACACAAAAATAAAATCTATTATTGTATTACTGCCCCTCGCACTATATGTTGCCACTCTATCTTTGGGGTTTACAAATTCTGGTTCTGAAAGATCTATATCTATCAGAAGTTCTTCTAGGGCACCCCCTTTAGCCGAGTGTTCAAAGTGGTGTGGATGTTAAGTGGCATGCAGTCAGATTTGTCTTTGTTGAGCTTGTACCCTGAGAGGGCCGAGCATGTACCTATGGTGTCCATGAGGGCTGGTATGGATGTTATGGGGTCTTCTGTGATGATGAGTATGTCGTCTGCATATGCGGCTAGTTTTGCAACAGTTCCATTTATGTTGATCCCCTTAACGGCTTTGTTGGCTAAGATGTCTCTGATTAGAAGTTCGAGAGCTAGTAAGAAGAGCGCTGGGGACAGGGGGCACCCCTGTCTTGTCCCTCTCTGTAAGTTAAACTGTTCTGAAACACTCCTGTTGATTGCTATTTTCGCCTTTGGGGCTGCATATAGTGCCATAACTTTCCGTGTAAAGTCTGCTCCTATCTTGTATGACCCTAGGCACTTTTCTAGGAAGTGCCAGGAACCTCTGTCGAAGGTCGTCTCAGCGTCTAGGGCAGCGGTCTTCAAACTGTGGGGCGCGCCCCGTCAGGGGGGCGCAGCGTCCCGTCAGGGGGGGCGCGCACTTCACCCAACCTTCATCTTTTTTTGTTGATTCCAGGTGCGAGTCGAGCCGTGTGTCTCAGCCAGGCTGCTGCAGCTCCAGCTGCCTGGGGCCCGGCTGAGAGTGTCAGGGGTCACAGGTCTTAAAGGCCAGAGGTGCAACAATTTCGGGTGGGGAGCCTAATTCTTCCAGCAAATTAGGAGTGGAAATGCAGGGGCTCTAAGAAGGGGTGACAAAACAACAAAGCCTCTCTTTAATGTGTAAATGGTCTTTTAAAGACCTGTGAAGTACTCAGGTGCGGCTGGCAGCTCAAAAATCAGTCTGGGCTGACACAATATGCGGGGGAGGCTGTGCATATTTACATACCTTTGTAATCTGATTACAGGGGCTGTTTGTTTTCTGGTTCAAGTACCCCCTGTGCCCCCTCTCTGCCTATCTTTACATTTTACTGCCTTAATGTGAGAATGCATTTCATTAACAGGGAATATGAAGTAGGGTTAGCAAAATTAAAATGCCAGCCAAGTGTTTTTTAAAGAGCCTGCAAAGGTCTTGTCATGACACTAAATAGGGTTATGCATAAAATAGTATGTATTCATTTGTAATGTGATGTTTTAAACTTTGTTCCTTTTATTTCTAAGTCATAGATCATTCAGGCAGCCTTAGAACACAATTAAAAATGTTTTCTATTTATTTTTGCTGTTCCAAGTATGCACAGATAAGTGCTGAAAATCAGCTTTAGTGGACTGCTTACTTTTGTACCGTCTGGGACATCACTATAATGAGCTGGCAAGCCTAATCGCAAGACTGGAAGTTTGTTGCAGGATGAGCACAATATTTATTTCCTCCACCCTCGATCCCTGGACCCTGAATAATTCCATAAAAACAATAGTTTAACTAATATCTGAAACCCAATGCCAGGCCTCAATGACATGCTGAGTTACTCCAACTGTGTCTGGAAATGCACCCTGCATTCAGACAACTCACTCCTCATACCCGCCCTTCACTTTCACACTCACCCTGCACACACAGGAATCACAATGTACTCACACTGATCACTATGCACTCAACCCACCCACTCACCCTGGGCTTTGCAGGAGGGAATGGCCATCAATGATGCAGAGTACCAGCTTCCAGAACTTTTTTGTCAGGTGGTGGTGGCGGTGGGGGGGGGGGGTGCTCGACGTGTAAAAAGGTTTAGATGGGGGGGGGGGGGGGGGGGCTCGGCCGACAAAAGTTTGAAGACCCCTGGTCTGGTGTTTGAGACTGACTGTTCTAGGACGTGGTATAGGAGTCTTGTGCTGTCGTGCGACATGCGTGCTTTGAGGTAGCCTACTTGTGTGTGCCCTATAAGTCTTGGTAGTACCGCGTTGAGTCGCATGGCTATGACATTCGCGTATATCTTACAGTCTAAGTTGATAAGGGAGATTGGTCTATAGCTTTGCGGGCGTAGTGGGTCTTTACCCTCCTTGGGAATAACTATGATATTTGCTTCGGCCATAGTGTTTGTAACTCTACCCGCCCCGTCGCAGTGGTTGAAGACCTTTTTCATGGTTGGTAGAAGTTGAGGTCTAAATGTTTTGTAGAAGGAGGCTGTATAGCTGTCTGGTCCTGGGGCTTTGTTATCTTTAAGCGATTTAACGCCATCTCGATTTATGGCTCACTCATAGCTCTCCCTAGCGCGTCTGCTTCTTCATAGACCTTCACAGTCACATAGCAAACCCCCGTCTTCTCACACTGCTCTGAAAAATATGTGCAATAGGTTCAACCGCAGTGACCCTTGGAGGCTCCAGGACCCAGACACCAGGGACTACACATTTTATTCCACCCCACACAATTCCTAATGTAGGATTGACTACATACTAATCTCAGGTTCCCACACCCACCTAATTGACCACACAGAGATAGTGGCTAGAACAATCTCTGACCACTCCTGCATCAGCTTGCAACTAACAGGCCGAAATACCAACAAATCACACGCAAATGGAGGTTTAACAACACGTCTATAGCCAAACAAGAGGACAAAGACAGAATAGAGCAAGCCATCAACGAATACGTTCAACACAATGATACACCTGATATAGACCCAGTAACGCTGTGGGACACCCTAAAAGCCACAGTCAGGGGCCCCCTAATCGGCATCATGGCTAAGCTTAACAAACTGGCGAAAGAGCAGCTAGACCACCTAGAAACAGACATCAAAGGACTAGAGGAAACACACAGTAAGGACACAAGTAATGTAACCGCCCTAGTAGAACTGACAAATAAAAAGTATGAGTACAATAGAATCCTGAGCGAAAGAGCGGGCCTATGGATCAATAAATACAAACAGATCAACCTATGTGAGGCCAAAAAGGCAGGGAAATCCCTCGCAGCATACCTGAAATACAAACAGAGACAGCACTGCATACCTTCCATTACAGACGGAAACAACATCTCACACACAAAATATAAAGAGATCCTGCACAAGTTCCGCAATATATTGTGCGCTCAATTTCTAAAGATCAATAAAACCAATTAGAAAAATATGTTGTAAGAAATACCAAACAGATAAATTCATCCAAAAACTTAAATACTAATATTCATAAAATTTATACAAGTTAAAAGTACTCAGGACTCAAACCCTGGTCTGCTGTAAATGCTATAGTACAACGTCTTAACCCACTCGGTTAAAAGATATAATGGCTTCGAGTCGGGACAAGTGTTTAGATTCATACCGCTACTGTTTCCTATTACTGCAATAGTGTTAATATTTTCATACTATACCACCTATGATCCTCTAAATACACAGAGTGTGGAAACAGCAGTCTTTTAAGCGGTCCAATACCCCTTACTTTGATTCACAATATGCCCCAGTGGGCAACCTCAATAATTAAAACAACATTGATGCTGTATCCATATTTACTGTGAATTTAATTTCATCACTCCTTTATTGTACCTATCACAGTTCAAATAACAGCTACCTGTGTTGTGCCCAAGTCGGCATGTTTGGGATCTTCTGTTGTCATTTTAAAATGTTATTAGATCTAGTCTGTTTTTAAGTGCCAGTGCCTATAAACCCATAAAAAACATGAAAAATGGGGGCATGGTTTGGCCGGCGAGCATGGCGGTCGTCTAGAGCCTGAGCTCCGACCAGCCTGAAAGCATCCTTAACAGTTATCCTGGCCCTGGGCATCGGAAGGGGCTCCCTGCTACAGCAACCGGCAGCGGATACGCTGGGCTGCGTCCAGTAGCGGTTTCACCTTGGAGGCGGCCCAGGAGATGAGGTTGCAGCCCGGCGACGTGGCGGGTCCCGAAAGGTTCAGCGAGGCCTAGGCAGCAGGGACCTTGACTTTGGGGACCGCCCGGTCCGGACTTTGCTTTCTTTGCCGACGCTGGGGAAGCGCAGATCGCGGTGCTCATACTTGCAGCGGGTGAGAATCGCCGGCGGATAGAATCGAGTGGCGGCCCAGACACAGGTGATCTGACTGGGCGGCGCAGCTGATCCTGAGAGGTCTGGCGAGGCCTACCGCGCCGGGACCTCGATTTTGGCGTTGCCCGGTCTGGGTGAGTCTGCTGGAGCCGAGGTGGGAGTGCCCCGTCGCTCATTATTTCTGGAAGGCCTGAGTGACTGGTGGAACCCCCCTATTCCTCATTGCCCACTAGCCCTCTGCAGCGGACGCGGCGCTCTGCAGGGAACTCTGTGAGAGTGTGCCAGGAGCGGCCACGGTGAGAGGGCCGCCATTTTGGGTCCCCAGACGCCAGTGGATGTGGCACTTGGGCCGGACGACGGCTGCGGACGGCAGAGTACACTTGGCTGGTGTGGTGTAGGCTGCTGTCCCGCCTTCCACGTCCCAGACAGGTGGATCCGGCCTGCGCAGTGCGGAGGAGACCCCTGCTGTGGATCTGACGGGTCCCCGGAGGACCGAGAGGTGAGCTGTACAGGCTGCTGGGGCGTGGGGTGCATGCTCGGGGGCTACATTGGGCCCCGGTGGGGAAGACTTGTGGGACCTGGAGGATACTACGGCGGCAGGCGGAGAGATCCTTAAGGAGCTACTGCTTGAAGTGCCCCCAGTGGGTGTGTCAGGGCCCGGCTTTCCACAGCCTGGACAAGACGAGGAGAGAGTGCTGGCGGCTGGGTGTGGGGCCCCTGCTCTGGGAGACCCACTGTGCTCCCTTGCTTGATATATCTCGAGGCCTATCTACTTAGCCCGCATAGGGAGTGGGCCGCATACCTGCCTACTGGGATCCTAACTCTCGAAGAACCCCAGAGGGCCATGACGCGAGGTGGAGCCGGAGGGGGCCAGGGCAAACAGGGGCCCATGGACAAGTATACAGAATCGGCGGGCCCAGGGGGCTCTCAGTCGTCGGTGCCCGACAACGCAGCACTACTGAATGCAATCACGCAGTTGAGGGACATGCTGGACGCTAAAATAGGCGCTGTTGGGGCCGATGTTACCCTGCTGAGACAAGACTTGCGCAACGCTGTTGAACGGATTACCGGAGCAGAGACCCGCATCTCGGAGGTAGAAGAGGATGTCACGGTCTTAAAGAAAAAGGTGGCGGCCATGGAACATATTCGAAAGGGCCTGGCAATGAGAGTGGAAGATGCGGAAGGGCGCGCTCGAAGGAATAACCTCCGCTTTGTTGGATTTCCGGAGGGCTGCGAAGGGGACAAAGTGGAAACTTTCCTAACCCGGTGGCTGGAGGACTGGATCCCGGCAGATGCACTATCTCGATGCTTTGTAGTTGAAAGGGCACACCGGGCGCAAGTGCAGAAACCTCCGGTGGGAGCGCGCCCGAGGCCGATCATAGCAAAATTCTTGAATTACTCAGATCGGGACACCATCCTGAGGCAAGCACGACTTAAGGGCGCACTCTTATATGAGAACTCCAGAATCCTCATATTCCCGGACTACACATTTCAGGCGGCCAAGGCCCGGCTCCGGGACCTCAAGCTCCACTATGCCCTTCTCTACCCTGCGCGGCTGCGGGTCATCTTTCAGTCCCGTACCATGTTCTTCGACACTCCGGAGGAAGTCTTCCAGTGGACGGACGAAACAGTGAAGATTCGTGTCAACGTTGCGAGAGATGGGGAATCGGACTCCTCCACCAGCGGTGCTGCAAGGGGGGGCCTCAGAAACCAGCGCCCAGCGTCGCAGAGGATCGCGCTCGAACAGGGGCTTGCGCGCCAGCTCGGCTGCCCGGCATGAGGGTTCCACGCAGGAACAGCAGAGTGATGCCCCCTGACTGTGATGGGGCCCAGGTCATGACTATTTGCAGGGGCCATATGTAGATGCTCAGGTGCTCTGTTATGATGGGCTGGGACCTTGCCCCAGTTGGTAAGGGAGGGAGGGGGTGACAGCCTAGTTCTTATGGGTTGTCACGAGGGGATTCATTGAAGGACACGGCTCTGGTTCTCCCGTTGGGTCCGGCCGCGACAGGTGCTTCCGTGTTTGGGAGGTACGGGGAGGGGGGAGGATGGGTAAAGTTGGAGGTTGGGGTTGGGGGGTGGAGTTGAGCAAGATTGGACACAGGATCCTGGGATTGGGGGGGGAGGAGGCTGGGTGGAGGGGGGGGTTCAAGACCCATACACAGTGTCGATGCGCTTGTCTATCCCGGTGTGTGCTTGCATACTAGGTCCATCACATGGCCAATTTGTATGTTTGCGACTGGATGGCGGTTGAGAGTCGGGACTCTGGGGCATCTGGGGCCTGCATGTGGGTGGTGAGTTGGAATGTGTGGGGCATGCTGGACGGGATCAAGAGAGGAGCAGTGCTGAGGCTTGGGAAAAGAGAGGGAGCGGATATTTTATTGCTGCAAGAGACGCACTTATTGGGCACCAAAGTGCTTAGTTTGAGAAGATATGGGTATGACCAGGTCTACCACGCAGGGTTTACGCGGGCCTCCCGGGGAGTAGCTATATTAGTGCATCAAAGGCTGCCCTTTGTTTATGATTCACAGTGGACTGACCCGCAGGGTAGATACTTATTTGTTAAAGGCATGATAGGTGCTGAAGCGTGGGTGATTGGAAGCGTGTATGCCCCCCCTCCGCTACAATGGGCGTTAATTGAAAGGCTCTACATGATGTGGTCTGAAATCCCTGAGAGCTTAGCGGTCATAGGGGGTGACTGGAATGATGTCATGCAGTGCCGGATGGACAGGTACAGGCCAGGGGGTGGACCATGGGCCGACGCACCTACTAAGATGAATGATGTGGCCCGAGGACTGGGTTGGGTGGACGCCTGGCGCTGTTTACACATGCATAGTCGGGAATATACGTATGTTTCGGCTGTGCATAAATCCTTTTCCAGACTAGATTATGTGTTCGTTCCTAATGCCTTGATAGGGAGGGTGGAATCAGCTTCCATTTTAGCCCGGGGGTTGTCGGATCATTCTCCTGTAGCGGTGACCCTCACATCGGGGATGGGGAGACGGCCATTCCGATGGCGCCTCTCAGCTTGGAATCTGCAGCAGGCAGACTACCAGGAGCATATGGGGGAGGCCATTGCCCACTATTGGGACGAGAACCTGGGCTCGGTGGCAGACGCCCAGATAGTTTGGGAGGCCATCAAACCCACACTGCGTGGTGTGGACATCGCCTGGTGTTCTACGGCCAGTAAGAAACGAAGGGAGGGATTGACTCAGGCTGCAGCAAAAGTAGAGGATCTAGAGTCCCGCTGCTGTGCGGCTAGCGATGATGGAGGAGTGCAACAGCTGCTCCTCGCTCAACAGTCCTATGCATCTCTATTACTTGATGAGGCGCGCCAAGTATGGCTGGCGACGAGGAGCAGGATCTATCAATGGGGAGATAAATCGGGAACGATGCGGCACAGACTCTGCCAGAACACATTTCACCCGCAGGTGCTGCCGAGCCTCACGGAAAACACTGGGGCGCAGATTTCAGCCCCGATGTCTCTGGCTGACAGCTTCGCCAGGTACTACGCGACTCAATATGCCCCACGAGACTGTCTGCCCTCACGAGAGATCGACAAATTCCTTGCGGATCTCCCGCTGCGAGCGCTGCCTGAGGCAGTGAGGCACCGCCTGGAATTGCCACTATCGGCCGAAGAACTTGGTGCGGCTCTAGGGGAACTTAACGCAGACAAGGCCCCGGGACCCAACGGGTTCCCGAGCGAGTTCTTTAAGAAGTACTATCTTCAATTCAGACCGCACTACAAGAGAGCCTTGGAGGCAGCAAGAGAGAGTGGGCTTCTGCCCGTGGATTGGAGACATGCAGAAATTGTGGTATTTTGCAAGCCGGGTAGACCGCCTGACAAACATGAGTCGTATCGCCCGATCTCTCTGTTAAATATCGAGGCCAAGATACTGGCTAAGGCCCTTGCGATTCGACCTCTTCCGCATATAACTGAACTGATACACCTAGACCAGGCTGGGTATATGCCCCATAGATCAATACGACACAACATCAGGCGCGCGCATGTGGCGGTAGCAGCGATTTGTGGTGCCAAGATCCCAGCAGCGTTGCTCTTGGCGGATATCGATAGAGCTTTTGATTCCCTTAGCTGGACCTACCTCTTTGCTCTACTCACACGGCTTAATTTAGGGCCGCATTTCCTGTCATATGTTAAGCTCCTATATACGGGCCTGACGGCCTCGGTGAGAGTGGCGGGTGCAACGTCAGTGGCCTTCCCAATCGGGCGGGGCACTCGACAGGGGTGCCCCCTCTCGCCGTACCTCTTTGCGCTTGCCATGGAGCCGCTGGCAGCTTGGGTCAGAATAGATGCTCAAATACGAGGTGTGGAGTGGGAGTCAGGACCGTCAGATAGAATTGCCCTATACGCGGACGATGTCCTACTATCCTCACGGATGTGAATAAATCGGGACCCAGAGCCCTGGAGATTATGAGGATCTTTGGGAAGGTGTCAGGTCTGTTCTTAAACCAGCGGAAATCCACTATCTGGACGCTGGGAGATCGACTAGACTTGGGACAGTGGGCATCACCCCTGCAAATAGCAGTTGGAGGTCTTAAATACCTGGGGGTGTTTCTGACGGTCTCCTGGGAACGCAACGTGGTGCCAGTATGGGACCGAGTTCAGTCAGAGATGAAATCCTGGGCCCGAATGCCGCTCAATATCTATGGCCGGTTGGCAATTTTCAAAACGGTCGCTCTTCCGAGACTTCTGTACCAACTACAGAATCACCCGTTCTCCATCTCGCCGCGTTGGTTTCAGCAAGTGAACTCATCTTTGGGTCAGTTTCTGTGGGCAGGAGGTGCGGTGTGCGTGACCCTTCGTACATGCTTTTTATCCTCGTACTGCGGAGGGTTGGCCACATTGGATATCTTATCATACTACCAGGCGTCTCACCTTCTTATCCTGAATGAGTGGTGGTACGGAGACAGGGGGGACCCGGCATACGCCCTTGAGCGTTACTGGATGGAGCCGTACTCACTTCACACTATACTATACTCAGCGCCATTGAGGAAGGGATTGCCAGGTGTTACGCAGGTGGTCTTTCAGATTTGGCGACAGGCACTGTGCCGCATGGGGTGGTGGGGTAAACTTACTGAAGAGACCCCGCTCTGGCGGAATGGCCGATGTTGGCGTCCCTGCAGGGCTTCCGGGGGTGGGATTCTATTGGAATCTCGAACCTGGGACACGTGATGCGGGGCACGACCCTTAAATACTTTCATGAACTCAGTCAGGAATATTGCATGCCCAGGACACAGTTTTTTAAATACCTGCAGTTTCGTCATGCTATTACACCCGCATTGGAGGGCCTAGACTCTCTGCCCGAATTTAGCCCATTAGAAGCTAAGGTGTTCATGGGAGAGCTAGAAGACAAAAAGATTTCCCGTATCTATCGGACCCTAGTTGTCCACTGTTCGTCGTCCTTACAACATTTGCGGGAGGTTTGGGCAGTGGAGGTGGGGGAACTAGAGGAAGAAGATTGGCGGGAAGCTCTTGAGGCCCCGAGGGAAGCGGCTATTGCGGTACGCCTACGCTTTATCCAATTCAAATACCTGCATAGGGCCTATTACACCAGGGAGCGATTGTGGAAGGCAGGGTTGATTGCGTCCCCCGAATGCCTGCGATGTGGTCAAGCAGTTGGCACTTTCCGGCACACAGTGTGGAGCTGTGACAGATTGAAGCAATGGTGGACTGGTGTTTGGGACTGCCTGTCGGAGGTGCTGGGATGGGAACTTCCATGTACCCCCAAAGTGGGTCTTCTTCATGTCCTTGAAGGGGTGGGGTGCAATATATATAAGAGACATTTGTTGTTGCTGGGCCTTACGGTTGCGAAGAGGGACATAGGAAGGATCCTGGGGCTCCCAGAGTGTCAGTATGGAAGCAGGGCCTTGACTTTTGTATGGGACTCGAGCAGCCCGTCTATGAAGCCAGAGGATGCCCCAAGAAACACTACAAAATATGGAAACGGTGGGCAGACTACCGGGGGATTTGGCTGGAACCACTGGCAATCCTTGGAGATAATGAGAGGCCAGTGTGATGGTGCCGAGGATGTTATGGCACACTGAGTTTTAAATATGCATTTTCTGTTTTTACATGCTACGGAGACAAGGTGACACTGTGTGGGGGGGGCTTAGGGGAAGGGTGGGATTTACGGTAGAGGGAGAGGGGGGGGTGGAGGGTGGTGTAGGGGCTTGGGGCTATGTCAATGCTTTACGGATCGTAATTGATGACGAACTGATTTGATTGCAGTGCCTCCAGGGCTTGGAGTGCTGCGTTTGTATGTTGATCCATCAATAAAAAGAGTTGTTAAAAAAAACCCATGAAAAACAGTTAAAAATTAGGGAGAGAAGGATGCAGCAACAGTAAATTTGATTACAAGTGGGGATGAACATCTTCTTACACATTAAGACCTGCAGGGATCTTGGTATTAAGTAAGATTATGTAGTTGGACTCTAATATTCTCAGTTTTCTCATTCTATTCCTTCCCCGCTCGCTTTCTGGGCCTGCATCTATCACATAGTACTGCAGTCCTTTTTCACCTTTACCATGGTGTAGGCCAAAGTGTCTTGCTACTGGGTACGTTTTGTCTCAGTTTTTGATTACCCTCAGTTGTTGGAGGATTCGTTTGTGGACTGGCAAGAAAGTGCTGCCTACGTACCTCAGGCCACGAGGGCACGGAGGACGTAGACAGCATACTCAGTTTTGCACATATACTGGTCTTTTATTTTCTTTTCATGAGGAGAAAATCCTATTGTATAGAGGCAGTGTTCTTACCATGGGTGCATGCTTTACATTTTGCACACTTAATAAACCCAGCTTTCCTTCCTAGACAAGTCTTTTTCGTTTTGTTCTGGATTGGTGGCAGCATGTTACTCACTAAACTTTGCCTTAATAATTTCGCTTTCCTGAATGTACTTAAGGGCCTCAGTTTAGTGAATTTTTTCAGAATGGGATCATTATAGATAATGTGCCATTGATTTTTCTAGGCTTGTCTTGTTGGTTATGAAAGCTGGTAATCATCCTGCACTGGTTCTCACCACCCTTACCCGCTTTGCTTGTTTTTCTGGATTTAAAAGGATCTCTCTTCTAGTTTTTTTCTTAGCTTTCCAGATTGCTGTATTCACCCAAGTTTGGGGATAGCCTCTGTCTGCAAAGCAGTTTTTCAAACATGTCAACTCTGCCTCTAGGTCTTGATCATTGCTACAGTTTCTCATAGCTCTAAGGCATTCCCCATAAGGGATGCTCCTGACTAAGTTGTTGGGATGGAAACTCGTAGCGTGCAGTAGGGTGTTACCATCAATTAGTTTACGGTATAGCTTTGTTTCCAACTTGCCCTCATGTACATGGACTGTCACATCTAGGAAATTCACATTTGTCTTGCTTATGTCACAAGTTAATTTTAAATTAAGTTGATTATCCTTTAGATTATCAACAAATTCTTGTGCGCTGTCATGCGAACACTTCCACACAACAAAAAGGTCATCGATGTATCAACCCCAATATTTCACATTGTTGTGCCATTCCCGGCATTTCGCTGCAACTGACAAAATAAAAACTACGTTTTAACCAAAGACATGGCGTCGGCAATCCTTTTGTTATGGAGGAGCTGTGCTATATTTTTGGACCGTGCCTGGTGGGTCCGTTGCGCCGACGCGCCCTCTGGTCTGAAGGCGATGTGGGCAACCCATAAAACGAAGAAGCTATATATATATATATATATTTATATATACACACACACACACATATATATATATATATGTATATATATATATATATATATATATATATTAATGCACAAACTCCCAACTTGACCGCCACCCGGACGACCAGGAATCGGACCACACGGCAGGTAGAAATAAAGTGCTTTTTATTCTCTCAGTGGAGAAGTAGCATTCAAAAAACCTATGAAATTCACTGAAAAAACCATAGGTTTTACACACGTTATAGTTAGGAAGTAGCATTTACAAAACCTATGAAATTCACTGAAAAAAACATAGGTTTGACACATGTTATAGTTAACTGGAGATTTTACTCATATAAAACCAATGAAATTCCCCCGTTATAGTTACTTCAGCTAACTATAACTTGCGCGCCCGCAATGCACTGCTGATGACTTCACATATTACATCACTCATGACATCATCTATTAAATGGGTTAGTTTAGAAAATTACATATATTTTATATATGTAGATCTGAAAGTTGGTTGAATAAAAATTTAGTATATAAGTGTATAAACGGTTGCTTTTTTGGTGAAAAATAGATTCTATAACTGACTGATTAAATATATCTTAATGAGTACATGTGTTACTGAGTAATATTTAAATATATACATATTTGTGTCAGTCTATCAGTTTCTATTTTAGTAGCTGAATGTGTTGATGAGTAGCTATATCACTGATACATTATATCTATATAGGTTATTGTTTCTTTATTATTACCAAGAGTGTCTCAGTGTCTAAGTGTTATTATGCTACATTAGGAGATTTTACATATTGCATACATGCAAGAACAGTGACATACTATTCCTATATGTTGTAGGCAGCATATGTGAGATGTTATCAGTGATGTCAAGAGTGATGTCACTAACCATGTGATGAGTGATGTAATATGTAACATCATCAGCAGTGCATTGCGGGCGCGCGAGTTATAGTTAGCTGAAGTAACTATAACGGGGGAATTTCATTGGTTTTATATGAGTAAAATGTCCAGTTAACTATAACATGTGTCAAACCTATGGTTTTTTCAGTGAATTTCATAGGTTTTGTAAATGCTACTTCCTAACTATAACGTGTGTAAAACCTATGGTTTTTTCAGTGAATTTCATAGGTTTTTTGAATGCTACTTCCTAACTATAACAGAAGAGACCCCGCTCTGGCGGAATGGCCGATGTTGGCGTCCCTGCAGGGCTTCCGGAGGTGGGTTTCTATTGGAATCTCGAACCTGGGACACGTGATGCGGGGCACGACCCTTAAATCCTTTCAGGAACTCAGTCAGGAATATTGCATGCCCAGGACACAGTTTTTTAAATACCTGCAGTTTTGTCATGCTATTACACCCGCATTGGAGGGCCTAGACTCTCTGCCCGAATTTAGCCCATTAGAAGCTAAGGTGTTCATGGGAGAGCTAAAAGACAAAAAGATTTCCCGTATCTATCGGACCCTAGTTGTCCACTGTTCGTCGTCCTTACAACATTTGCGGGAGGTTTGGGCAGGGGAGGTGGGGGAACTAGAGGAAGAAGATTGGCGGGAAGCTCTTGAGGCCCCGAGGGAAGCGGCTATTGCGGTACGCCTACGCTTTATCCAATTCAAATACCTGCATAGGGCCTATTACACCAGGGAGCGATTGTGGAAGGCAGGGTTGATTGCGTCCCCCGAATGCCTGCGATGTGGTCAAGCAGTTGGCACTTTCCTGCACACAGTGACAGATTGAAGCAAAGGTGGACTGGTGTTTGGGACTGCCTGTCGCAGGTGCAGGGATGGGAACTTCCATGTACCCCCAAATTGGGTCTTCTTCATGTCCTTGAAGGGGTGGGGTGCAATATATATGAGACATTTGTTGTTGCTGGGCCTTACGGTTGCGAAGAGGGACATAGGAAGGATCCTGGGGCTCCCAGAGTGTCAGTATGGAAGCAGGGCCTTGACTTTTGTATGGGAATCGAGCGGCCAGTCTATGAAGCCAGAGGATGCCCCAAGAAACACTAAAAAATATGGAAACGGTGGGCAGACTACCAGGGGATTTGGCTGGAACCACTGGCAATCCTTGGAGATAATGAGAGGCCAGTGTGATGGTGCCGAGGATGTTATGGCACACTGAGTTTTAAATATGCATTTTCTGTTTTTACATGCTACGGAGACAAGGTGACACTGTGTGGGGGGGGGCTTGGGGGAAGGGTGGGATTTACGGTAGAGGGAGAGGGGGGGTGGAGGGTGGTGTAGGGGCTTGGGGCTATGTCAATGCTTTACGGATCGTAATTGATGACGAACTGATTTGATTGCAGTGCCTCCAGGGCTTGGAGTGCTGCGTTTGTATGTTGATCCATCAATAAAAAGAGTTGTTAAAAAAAACCATGAAAAACAGTTAAAAATTAGGGCGAGAAGGATGCAGCAACAGTAAATTTGATTATAAGTGGGGATGAACATCTTCTTTCACATTAAGACCTGCAGGGATCTTGGTATTAAGTAAGATTATGTAGTTGGACTCTAATATTCTCAGTTTTCTCATTCTATTCCCTCCCCGCTCGCTTTCTGGGCCTGCATCTATCACATAGTACTGCAGTCCTTTTTCATCTTTACCATGGTGTAGGCCAAAGTGTCTTGCTACTGGGTACGTTTTGTCTCAGTTTTTGATTGCCCTCAGTTGTTGGAGGATTCGTTTGTGGACTGGCAAGATAGTGCTGCCTACGTACCTCAGGTCACAAGGGCACGGAGGACGTAGACAGCATACTCAGTTTTGCACATATACTGGTCTTTTATTTTATTTTCATGAGGAGAAAATACTATTGTATAGAGGCAGTGTTCTTACCATGGGTGCATGCTTTACATTTTGCACACTTAATAAACCCAGCTTTCCTTCCTAGACAAGTCTTTTTCGTTTTGTTCTGGATTGGTGGCAGCATGTTACTCACTAAACTTTGCCTTAATAATTTCGCTTTTCTGAATGTACTTAAGAGCCTCAGTTTAGTGATTTTTTTCAGAATGGGATCATTATAGATAATGTGCCATTGATTTTTCTAGGCTTGTCTTGTTGGTTATGAAAGCTGGTAATCATCCTGCACTGGTTCTCACCACCCTTACCCGCTTTGCTTCTTTTTCTGGATTTAAAAGGATCTCTCTTCTAGTTTTTTTCTTAGCTTTCCAGATTGCTGTATTCACCCAAGTTTGGGGATAGCCTCTGTCTGCAAAGCGGTTTTTCAAACATGTCAACTCTGCCTCTAGGTCTTGATCATTGCTACAGTTTCTCATAGCTCTAAGGCATTCCCCATAAGGGATGCTCCTGACTAAGTTGTTGGGATGGAAACTGGTAGCGTGCAGTAGGGTGTTACCATCAATTAGTTTATGGTATAGCTTTGTTTCCAACTTGCCCTCATGTACATGGACTGTCACATCTAGGAAATTCACATTTGTCTTGCTTATGTCACAAGTTAATTTTAAATTAAGTTGATTATCCTTTAGATTATCAACAAATTCTTGTGCGCTGTCATGCGAACACTTCCACACAACAAAGAGGTCATCGATGTATCAACCCCAATATTTCACATTGTTGTGCCATTCCCGGCCTTTCGCTGCAACTGACAAAATAAAAACTACGTTTTAACCAAAGACATGGCGTCGGCAATCCTTTTGTTACGGAGGAGCTGTGCTATATTTTTGGACCGTGCCTGGTGGGTCCGTTGCACTGACGCGCCCTCTGGTCTGAAGGCGATGTGGGCAACCCAGCAAACGAAGAAGCTATATATATATATATATATATATACACACACACACACACACACACACATATATATATATATATATATATATATATATATATATATATATATATATATATATATATATATATATATATATATATTAATGCACAAACTCCCAACTTGACCGCCACCCGGACGACCAGGAATCGGACCACACGGCAGGTAGAAATAAAGTGCTTTTTATTCTCTCAGTGCAGATATATATATATATATATATATATATATATATATATATATATATATATATATATATATATATATATATATATATATTCACTGAAAAAACCCTAGGTTTTAAACCTGTTATAGTTAGGAAGTAACATTCACAAAACCTATGAAATTCACTGAAAAAACCATAGGTTTTACACACGTTATAGTTAGGAAGTAGCATTTACAAAACCTATGAAATTCACTGAAAAAAACATAGGTTTGACACATGTTATAGTTAACTGGAGATTTTACTCATATAAAACCAATGAAATTCCCCCGTTATAGTTACTTCAGCTAACTATAACTGGCGCTCCCGCAATTTTTCACTTATCCTAAGGATCAAAAAGAAGTGAATGCGCCAAAAGTAACTTGCACAATATGTGACGCAGTTCTTTCAAGAGGAAATCCGTCGAAAAAGTATTCCTTTTCCATACATACCATGATGAGGCATGTGAGACAAGTGCATCCTGAGAAATTTGCACAGGCATCAACAAGAGCCCTGGCCACGCAACTACCATCAGAGGCGGCCAGCACATCTTCTGGTCGACGACCTGTATCTCCATCCAGTGCAGAGATGGACTTGAGACCATATTTGGCAAAGGTGCATATGAAATGCAACGAGTGTGGAGAAATTCTTCTGTACGGAGAGCAGAGCCTCACTCTTATTAAAATAAAAATTGAGACTCGTCAATGCTCCGACAAAAGATAATTTTTTTCATTTCATTTTGATCCTGTGTCACAGTTTTACACTTCAAAATATCGGTGCAAGTTTTAAAAATCAAAAACAATATAACACTTCTTTTCAGAACTAACTCATTGTACCAAAAAGAGCTCTATTCACAAGCTGAAGTATTGACGCTTTTTTTCAGGACAATTATGCAAAAAAGCGACGATACTTGGGACATATTATGAAGGAGACGTAATACATTATCGTCGGTTTCATCGACAGGACACTGCCGATAAAACGACGATAATAGCCTTCATAATATGATCTATGAATTGCAACCGAAACCTACGTTAGTTGTCTTTACATCTAACATTAGATTCGATTGCAATTCATAGAGCATATTATCAACGCCGTTATCGCCGCTATATCTGCAGTTTTCTGCCGATAAAAGCGGCGTTAATGTTTTACCTATCCTTGAAAATATTCTGCTGCACCTTCTTGAAAACGGCATTACATCGCCTGCCGTAAGACCACTTTGCATATGTTGCGTATAGTAAGTTACTGACATGCAAAGTGGGCGTAGGTCAAAGCACATGCAAAATGTGGTTGGAGGGCAAAACACCCTATCACAAAACGAGGCGTTGCGAGAAAAAGAGGTGGAATAAACTAGTTTATCGCAGAACTGTTAAAGGCTGCTCTAATCAAACATTCGACATCCTTAACATAAGAGTGTAGAAAATAAAACTAAATCCACCCCGTCCCCTAATTACAAGGCACACATTACTGTGTGAAAACGTTTGTTTTCACGCGATAATGTTAAGTACCACGGCTGTTACAGCACTTACTATCACATATGTGTTCCCATTGATATTAAAGCACTAACACCGTAGAAAATTCCGCCCATACCGTCTATATTTACAACGCCGAGCAGCGGCGATTTTTATCGCTTAGGAGCCTTGCTATTATGAAGGTTTATCTCCTAAGTCTCTGATTCTCAAACTATGCACCGCGGCTCCCCTGTGCGCTGCAATAAGATGCCAGGGGCGCCGCGCACACTGTAGACTGACTAACCGTCCATAAATTCCACGGACGTCCATACCCTGTTATCTGCAATTGTGGCCATCAAAAGGAGCTGCGCTGCTCCCCTCTGAGAGACCTCACTCCCACTGCTGCAGCGGCCTCGCAGTCCTCCAGGAGCACAGGAGCAGCCCCTCACGCCCATTGAAGTTCTGTGTCGGTCTCATTACCACTTAGTAAATGAAAATAAGCACTGAAGGATATTCAAGTATGTAGTACTCCTCCTGCTACAGCATACAGAATAGATTGTGTTAGGTATAAAAAAGTGAAACACCAACGCTTCAATCATATAGAACACTTACTTTAAAGAAGCCTGTGAATAAGTTTAAAAGATCAGGTTAACCTTCTTTTACTCTCTCATCATTCTTGAACATAAGTATTTACAATACTATATTGAACAATGCCATGGTTGCTGCTTTTTTATGTAAAGAATCTTGCAATCATTCGCAAAGCCAATAGTCATGGCTTCTTTTTCCTGACAAAAAACTTGCAATATTACATATCTACATAGAATGACAGAAAAAACATAACACTACAGAGGCCCAACACTCTGCTAAGCGCAGATTTTTAACCTATGGGGCAGATTTATGTTAACTGGCGCATCCCCAGGGATGCACCAGTTAATGTGCGCCACAGAACGCCACTGCTCCGCCACCCATGGTGCTCCACATTTATAATGTGGCGCACCATGGTGCAAAAACAGCACAGATGCGTAACGCATCTGTGCCGGAAAGGTGGTACATTGCTAGAGTTGCGTCGCAAGTGTGACGCAGCTCCAGCAAGGCTCGGGGTGCCCCATATTCACAATGCTGCGTCAAGACCTACGCCTGCTTGAAGCACATGCAGGGTTTTGAAGCAGCATTGGCCTGAAAGTGACTGAGTGAAATCTTATAGATTTCACTCAGCCACTTTCAGAAGGCGTTCCTGCACAGGAACGAACCCCCCTGCACAGGAACACTTCCTTATGGTGCAGGGCTTTACAACGTGACGTATCTCCTAGATGCATCACGTTGTAAATATGGCACATTGTTTGTGCCGTCATTGCATCAAATAACGTGACGGAATTGTGGCGCAAAGAGACGCAAGGGCATCATAAATCTGCCCCTATGTGTTTTAAAGTGCCCTCTAAATTACAAACAACATTCTCTTTGAAGAGACCCCCCAGTTTTTTTAACACCTCTTAACTCCTACCATGCTCATGACAGAGCCGCTCCGTCATAAGCATCGCCTGAGCTGTCCTCATGACGGAGCGGTTCTGTCATGGCCCTGCCGCTGCGCTTGCGCAGCACTGATTTTGCGCCTGCGCGGCGCGTTCTATTGACTGAGCGGGGCCATGACGGAACCGCTCTGTCATGAGCACACCTCAACCGCGGCTCGTGAAGGAGTGCCTCCATCATGACCATGCGAGCGCCACTCAGCCCCCCGCCCCCCTAACGCTGAGGCGGAATTGCCACCGCAGCAAAGGAGTTAAAGTCCTGGAAAGAACACCATTTAACATTTAATATCATTTACCACCAATGTTTTCATATATCAGTGTTGCTAAACTCACTCAGTGAAATGTCGCTGATTTCATTAAATCACTTTTAAGGCACTCCTTATGACAATGCACCCAATCCTGTGTGGAAGTGCTTATATTAAACATGACACTGGTATAACCAGGATAGACAAAGAAATGACACAGTGATGGAAAAGTTTCTTTATTTTTTATACTTACCTAAGAAATAGTAACAAAGTAAAAGTAACTTTCTTTTAAAAACATAGTAGCTGTGGAAGAAAAGTAAAAATAAGATTATAATGTACATTTCATAAAACAAAAAAAAGTAGGAGTGAATGAAACAGAAAGTAAAAGAAAAAAAGACCAAGGGAGAGAGAAAGAGACAGAGACAGAATGTCTAGTATATAAATCAATAAGTAACATAATTAATTGAAAGAGATAATAGCACTTAGGAATGAGTGTTTAAACGAAAGTTAAGTAAGAGAGAAAATAAAAGTATGATCAGTAATAGTACACGAAGTAAACAGTCTCTTAAAGAAACACAGTAAGAGTACAGGAATATCTTAAGGAGATAAATAAAATAAAGGAAAAACAGTGAGAGAAACAGAGTGAAAAAGGGTGAGTAACAGAAAGTAAACGGAGTACAAATAGACAAGCACTGCAAGACACATATAAATAGAAATAAAGTAGGGTAAGAGAAGTAAAGTATGGGCCTTATTTATGAAGGCCATGCGCCGCCCATGCGTCACTTTTAACATGGCAAAAATTGGTGCATCGGTGGCGCAAGGCTTTCATAAATGAGGCCCTTTACATTTAAGTGTAAGAATTGAGCATAATTAATGAAAGCAAAGTAAGGGAACAAATATTAGATACAGTAACACAAACAAATTAAGATTCTAGAAACAAAGGTGATGCAAGGTCAATAAAGGTGAGTCACCATGAGACAACAGTAGAAACAAACTGAAGAGATAGATAGACTGAATAAGATAGTGACAGAAAAGATGTTACAGAAACAGGAAAAAAATTAAACAACACAAAATGTGAATGAGTTAAACGGAATAAGTGCGACTAAGCAGTACTGAGAAAGAAGGAGATCAAAACAATAAGGATAAGAGAGAGGCACACAAAACTCTCGGATGTTATTAGTTGTACTTACCTTATAAATGTAATATCTGTGGAAGACAGTAAAAAAATCTGTTATAATACATATTTCTAAATCCAATGTAACAACATAACTTAAACAACATATTACATGGTTTATTTTTGCTGTCCTCAGAATACATTGATTTTCACTATAAACAGTGATTTCAATATTAATCATCATGTAACAGCGGGGAAAAAAAACCACAATCAAAATGATTGTGTTTAAAAAACCCATACAAGATCTCCATACATAATATAAATACCTGAAAAATACATGTCTTAAATGTTTTTCTCTAATTCGCAATTTCTTGAGTAAGCACTGTACATCTTCCACAGTTACAAACTAATTAAACGATACCACCTATTTTTAAATATATCTCAACAAAGCCCCGCGCAAGTATCTTCTTTAAAAATCTATCTTAAGTACACATTTTCTTCTCTCATACATTTCCGCGTGGCCAAATAGTATAAGTTAACTCGTTATCTTTTAAATACCTCTCAAAAAACTTGTGTCCATATATGTTCTAAAATAATTATCTGAAGTACTCATTTTCTTGTCTCATATTTTTCCGCGTGGCCAAATACTATGAGTTAAGTAGTTATTTTATGAAATTTCTTAATCTTAGTCTTATCTATTCTTTTCTGAATCTTTCCAGTCAAAAATTGTAACGTGTTCTGTACCATCAAATATTAAGTAAACTTGTACCTGATGCTATCACTATGCCAAATACAAATTTCATTTCTAGATTTGCACACCCTCAGTCACATGATATTTCTAAACAACAGAGTTTCATATCTTTACAGTATTAATCTTCCTACACCAAGTCATTTTACTGAAATTTGGGTTGCAAAAATAGCAGATAAGAGTTAGTTAAGTCAAAAGGCAAACATTTCTTAAAAGTCAATTCACTATCATTGCAAAGCGTCCAGCTTGTTGCACACTTCAAATAAGCTGTGTAATGTCCTGATGATGTTGAAGGCCCTTCATGAAAAATAATGGCTACAGTTACAAATGTTCTTCTAGAAATAGATACTTGAGAAGCCACAACATTTTTAATTAAAGTTGACAATTTACTCCCATCAGCTCTGCATCGTTGAAACATTAAAATTACATATTGTCCATTTCTGTAGATAAATAAAGTTGATAACATTTCAGTCTTACATTGAGAACAGACCATGTTCTGATGCGCATCTTTAACTAGTTTATTAAAAGACACTTCTTTACAGTCTGGTAATGTTAAATATATAAATCTTTCACTGTGTATATCAGTAATACTTGAAAATTAGCAATTATCACACTTATGTTCCCATTTATAAGAAAGGCCAAAAAGACTATCAATATCTACACCTTCATCTTCCAAAACTGTAAACATATACATAATAAATTCCTGACAATCTTGCTGAATATTCTGAGAAAATTGGTTTAGTCCTGCACATATGTCTAAAACATTCCTTAGTTCTGAAACACTTGCTACTTCACTATCACCACTGCTACATTTTTCAAATACAGAATTTAATGAACAACAAAATGTTTGCTCCCGATTTTGTACAATCTGTTGCTTAACATTTTTTAGAAAAAAAACAACATTAACTACTACATTTGCATAGCAGTTGACACCAGACCTGTTTTCAAACTTAAATCCAACAATCTCTTCAATACTAACCTTTCTCTTACGCCTACCAACGACAGCTACATCTTTTTTTCTTTGTTTCTCGACTACTTCGGTACATTTTTCCTCATTTCTCATTTTCTGACCAACCATACGCCTTTCAATTAAAGGATATTGAGGTAAACTTGGAGCATATTCTCTTCTTAACCTATTATACTCCTTCCCACAATTTAAATCTGCACTAATCTTTGTCTCATCAAAATCAATTAGATAAAGTCCACATAAAGTTCTAACTCGAGATAAAGCAACATACGCCATACCCTCTTTGAATACAGTGCTTCCAATATTTACCAAAGCACAATCTACACTTAAACCTTGAGATTTGTGAATAGTCACTGCATATGGTAATCAATTTTCCGGGTGGACGGAGGCAGAGACAGCACATGCTGCGAGCGAGGACGCGACTGCACAAGCGCTACCGTCCTGTTCACAACCTCCACTTCCTGATGAAGCAAGTAGCTTAAAACAAAGAGGTACAATGAGACCTCTCTTCACTTCAAGAATCAGGTTATAATTTACCTATTCTAACACTTAACTCACTATTTTTCACCCCCTGGTCCTGAAGAAAGCTATTAGACCAATAGTCTTCCACAGCTGAAACATGTCGACCATTTTATATGACCTTGAGTGCGCTTGAATCCATAAACAAATTCGGAAGCAGCACGAATTTTCTTTTAACCAAAGCTGGTATCCAGACTTAATAAATTCCTTGTTCTGAGAGTCTAGCTTTTTTATCTAATCACTCATCACCACTTTGATCACCCCATTTCCACGATCACTACTGCCTTAAAACTAAGGTAAAACCTCCTGGTGGAGGGTGCACACGAATGACTTGACCCTATGATTACGCACGCACGTGTGTCATAAGCGGGGACACCTCATATACCGCTACCGCAAATGATCTAAAACCACACGTGTATGAGGGTCATTTTATTGGGAGACACCTAGTCACTGCATATGCCAAACAAATTGGAAATTGCTTCCGACGGACATATAAGTCTTTCACAAGCAAAAAACGAGTTGAACAGCGACTAATTTGTTGAACTTCCTCAATTCAATCAAATTTTATTCTTAAAAATTCAATCTCATCTCTATTTGAGTAATTGACAAAACCAACAACATTACCCATTGCTCCATTTACCAATCCTCTTTCTACATGTAAATTTCTCCGTAAAATTATCCGACAATTTAAACATACATACAGATTTTTCTCTAAGCCAGCAGTTTTAGATATAGATTTCTGAAGAGAATCCAATTTTAACTTCAACTTTTCAGACAAAACAATAGTACTACCTCCATGCTCTATTCTATCTTTAGCTTCCAGTTTCTTAATTTCTTGATTTTCTAAATTCAACATTTTCTCATTAAAAACTGAACATTCTTTGAGAGTTGGCATCAAGCATATGACTGACTTATCTGCTACCTCTTTACTGTATATTTTCTCAGGTACATTATCTTCATTAGGAAACAGCTTGGAAAGTAATCGTGTTCGTAGAGTGTCTTTCGCATCTTCAGTTAGTTTTCCAATCCTTATATCTTGAAGAATATTTCCATATTTAGTATCATTTGCCTGTCGCATATTTTGAATCAGTTCAGTATATTTGAAATGTGACCATATATTAACATTTCCAATACTGCCCAGGCACTTTCTGGTCTCCTCATGCGTAACAGTTTCAAATACAGGTTGTCCTTTCACAGGAGTTAGCTGCAGTAGATCTCCAAAAACTATGATGTGTTTTCCTCCAAATAACACATCATACTCTGTCTTAAGTATCTGTTGCATTCTTAAATGCACAAAAGCAAGCATTAAATTGGATACCATGCTTACCTCGTCAATAATAAGAAGTTTCATTTTTTTAAGGACTCTAGAAACTTCAAAACAAGCTTCTCCAGATAGCTTGTGATATTGTAATTTATTTTCATGTTCAACTGGCAGCATCAGTAAACGATGTAAAGTAATACCTTTAATATTATGTGCTGCCAATCCAGTTGGAGCAGTAACAACACACGACAGTGTTGACTGAGTTCTTTGCTGTAGATATGTAGTAATTCCTTTAATTAGGAAAATTTTACCAGTTCCAGCTTCTCCACTTACATATAGTCGAATAGGTTCAAATTACATACATGAGCAATCTTTTTTCTCAAGATGAAAGCCATACTCAATGTGCTCTGTCACTTCATCATATATCTGTCTTTGCTCAAGATTAAATTGCTTCTTTAATTCTTCTAAGTTTATTACTTCCTCTTGACCTTGCTGCATTGCTCTTTCCACCTCATCCATGGCAGTGGCTGCTTCATTTTGGAAAATTGGTTGTCCCAGTGGATCTTGACTTAATGAAGCCGAACTTTGACTACCTTGTGAACTATCTCTAGCAATCTCAGCTGCAATTGTTGCTTCTTGCTCTATTTCATCATTCAACATTTGGAGATAATTACTAAAAACAGGACATTCGATACTACTTTTAGATGTGTTGAATGAATCTTCATAACTATCAAAGTCACCAAGTAGTTCCTCTTCTGTACGCCATGGTTTAAAGAGTTGCAAAAGAGCAAAATAGTAAAATTCTCTTTTGTCAGGTGTATTGCAACTCAGTTCTCGATGATTAATCAAGTGTCCTTTTCTTTGTTTCACCAGACATCCTTCATGTCCAATTACAGCGTGTACACCTTTATCAATATTCTCTGCAATATTCCTTTTAAAAGTGTAGTTTTGAAGTATTTCATACAGACAAATGTTTTCAAGCAGAGTACTTCTATTTGGATAGTATGTATCCAACATATTTGTTTTCAGAATGTCTGTACTGTTTGGTTCTTTCTGGGCTAAATATTCAATTTCTTGCACAGGTTTCAGAACACGGTTTCGTGTTTCTGCAAGACCCAAACTCACCCAGAGAATAGTCCTTGATTTTGCAAAAAGACTTGCTGATGATAACCGATCACAACATTCATATGCTCCAATTTCTCGATGAGACAACATCTTCAAACTGTACGTATACAATTTCTTGCTTAGGCTCTTTTCATGAGAAATGTCTTCCCACATCTCCTTCAGTTCCGTCTTTTCAGATTTCGTGATGTAAGACGTTACATATTGAGCCACAGCAATAGAGTTGTCTGCACCATATTGTATGTCCATGTTAGCATTCCACATGGACAAAATGACTGGGTTATAGTCATTTATATATATGGATTCTTCACCTTTTCTTAAATTGTACATATTTTTAGGTGACCTTCTTCTGATGTTATGTCGCAAAGATGACATCAAATTGTTGACTCTTCCTTTGAAAGTACCGGTCGTGCAAATCTAAAACGACATTTGGTGTAGAATTTACTCTTTGATTTGAATTTTCGCAGACAATATTTTCCACAACGATGACTTTGAAAGCGTAACACTTTTCCTCTTAAGTCCTTATCAGTTGTACTATTAGGTATGTCACAAGTGGCATACTGTTCAATAAAAGACAGTACAGTCTCATCCGAGTCTGTTCCAAATTTAGGAGCATCCTTGATGCATAACAGCATATGAATATGAGGAGCACCTCTTGCTTGATATTCTTTTCTCCAAAAGAAATCCAGTACTTCACCAAGAGGCGGATTTTTCTTGTTTGTAATAAAAGACATCATAGCTTCAAATCTATGATTAAAATATCTGCAAACATTAACCGGATCTAACGAACACAGTTCTCCAGGTGTCTTGTAGTTTATATTTTCTATGTTTGCATTCACCTCCCGAAGAAATTCAAGTAAATCTTCCCAAGCATACTCTGCACAGCTTAGAGTTAAAAACCATGTAGGTGCTCCTAAGTTTCTAAGCATGCACTTCAAATCTCCATGGCGACGGTACAAATACTCATTAGTACCACGCTGACAAGCCATTAAATTAATTAGGTGTGAATCCAAAACACTATCTTTCTGTTGCACTTTATCCATAAATTCCTTTGCTGAAATATTTTGCAGATGAACTCCACTTTTTAAGATATGGTTTACTGCATAAGACAGACCAGATAAGTCACTCTCAAACAGAAGATGAAACAAATATGGAATGCATTGGCGAAACCTCGGATCTTCTGCATATAATCTTGTTGTCCGGTACTCAGATGCAGGAATCTGCATAGGTCGATCATCATATCGTTTATCCTTCACCTGTATGGAATAACTGTGGAAAACAATGACCTTCCAAACTTTCTTCCCATATACTAATAGGATTTCCTTTTGCTTTTTTCATCTGAAATAATTCAATAGCATTCCCTATTGCTTCTTTGGAATGCAGTGGATGAACACTGTAATGCTCATAAATTTCTTCACTTCTAGATAAGTCAACTTTTTCAATTTGTCCAATGATTGATTGATTGATAAAAATTTATAACGCGCTAAAGAATAACCCGCAGGTAACAAGGCGCCTAACAATACGATCAAAAATTGAAGCAGACAAATCATTGCTCTCTTCTTCACTTACTTCTTCTTCTTCTACGTATACATCTTTAACTCCTTCAGTGCTCATGACGAGCCCAGCTCGTCATGAGTTACAGTGGAGCTGTGCTCATGATGAGCTGGCTCGTCATAACGGCTGAGCACCGCCCACACGAGATTGATTGCCCGCCTGTGCGGGCAAATTAATCAGTGGGCGGGGTTGTGACGAGCACAGCTCGTCATGAGCACAGCTCCACTGTGACTCATGATGAGCTGGGCTTGTCACAAGCACCGCAGTGCTGCCATCCCCCCCACCCCGCACCGTGGGAGAATTACCCCCGCAGCGAAGTGGTTATAGTACTTATACATCTTTATAGTACTTATTATTTTGGACTAAATACAACGTTGCCTTTTTGACTTTTCTAACATCCACTAAATCTTGCCAG
Source organism: Lissotriton vulgaris (assembly GCF_964263255.1). NCBI lineage: Eukaryota > Metazoa > Chordata > Amphibia > Caudata > Salamandridae > Lissotriton > Lissotriton vulgaris. The sequence goes on along the minus strand of NC_141689.1, from coordinate 246,487,578 downwards.
ATTTTCTTACTCTTTGTAGGTACACCATTAACTAGAATAACTAGAGGTTCCTCTCCTACATTTTCAACACCAATTGTTTCCATATTTTTTTTAAATCAAGTGGCAACTATACAACTCTATCCTTTAATCCTCTTTGTAAATCTGAAGGATTTAATTTGCCAGTCTTAGGCTCCATACGAACAATAGCCTGAAAAGGATGTACACATTGAATCAGAATAGTCTCATAAGTATTTAAATCCATCAGTTCCGATGGAATATTTATCAACTCAAGATTATTATGGACAGCTCTAGCAGTCATTCTATTTTCATTTAATTTATTATAACAATATTTACAAATACGTTGCTCAAAACCCAAATCAAAATAGTTTTCCACCAACAAATAAGTTGCAAAATCTTTCTATTGACTATTACTTTCATCTTCACTTTTTAAATATAAAACAACTAACTTAGTTTGAGTTTTGTAATGAATGCGTCGACAACACACACAAGGAACATTTGGTTTCTCACCTGCAATGACCTTAAACTTTGTTATTTCCTGTTCAAAATGTTCAATATTAAAATTTCCAACATTTTCTAACAGATTTCCTTCTATAATTATATCAGTTTCTGCATTATCTTCCTCTGGACCAACATAACTTACCTCAATTTCTGCACAAATCTTCTTAACATCTAATTCACATCCATGCAAAAGAGCACTATTTAACTGTTTACGTTTAAGTGCTGGACTTTTTGCATAATACAACTTTCTCACTAATTTTCTCATTTTCGTTTGATGTACTGCTAACATCCTGAAGTGATGAAACACACTCTGGCATATTTTTTTAGAAAGACAAGCCAGAGAATGGCCTTGCAGACCTATTTCTCACTCTGCAATGATCTAATTCTTGCAACATTACAATTTTGTTTTAAAGACTTTCCTTAGTGTACTTACGTAAGAAATTGCGAAAGAAATCAATTGAATCCTGTCGTACACTACAAATGCTACTACAATTCCAACTGTAAACAGGAACATTAGGACGTCCCTCTAAAACTTCTCCAGCCATCACCTCTTCTGCATTTCTAACCACAATTTTCTCTTTCTCAATTGCACAACCATCCTTCACCTCATATGCTCGACCACTGGTGTCAACTGCATGCAACAAATCGTTACTTTGAAAGTAACTCTCTTCATTAAAAAATGGCTCAGAAGTTGAAGTATGCATCCACTTCCCAGAAAACACTTTACAAAAATTACTTCTATTTATGTGTCTCTTCCATTTACTTTTAGCTTTTAAAACTCGGATTGCCTTATTTAGTGTATTTATTCTATTAAGTACTAAAATAAATAATTTTCTTTTTGTCTCAAACGCACGCTGAACAACACCCTCTATATGTTCTTTCTTCTTATAAAAAGCAGATCTTCTTTTACAAACTTTCTCCTTTTTTAATAAATTCGAAACTACTCTGTTATAAAACATACGCTTCCTGATTTCCGTAAACTGATTCGTCCGAGTTTTACTATAAAGATTTTCCTCTCTACTGATTCCAGAAACATTTTTATGTTTTGATCCATTTCTCCTTTTCAATACTGATAACTCTTTTTCCTTTTGAACATTATCGATAACACTTTTCCTTTGACATAATCTTCTTAAAAAAGCTTTGGTTTTCTTACCAGGAGCACTCTTCTTTTTATCCGTCCTTTGTTGTTTTGATAATTCTTGAATTTCTTTCTTCTTCAAACTGTATGTCCGTTTATAGAGCTTTCTTTTTTCACTTCTGGTCGGCATACTAATTTACGTTTCTGATGAAAATGACAATCTGTAAAACACAAACATAACAAATATTATAGCTGGCTACTAGCATATAACATACAAATTTAAACCACAGATTCATTTTCTAAGTAGAATTAAGACAAAGAAACAGTCTCTGAACAGAGTAGGAAATCCTGTAGTGAATGTTGGTTCTAAATTTATGACAGCCCATAGCTGTGTTAACATTATAGACGTATTTTCTAATTCTATTTTTTAAAGCATATAAACAGTACACTTTTTTCAAGAACTATCGGTCATCCTAGTGCTTTAATCTTTTTTATTATAATCTCTTCTATACTTCATGAGAACATGTCTTGTCACTCTCATAAAGCAGATGAACGACGAATAGGACAAGAAAACTGTCTTAAAGAATGCTTTACTATTAAAAATAATTTTATTCATTTAAAAGTTCATAATTTAAAAGAACTTCAAGCATAACGTCATCAGGTACTTCTTGTAATTCATAGTCCTCATCTCCAAAACACTCCTCATCCCTTTCCACCATCTCTAAGTAAGCAGAGTCCAATGAAATGTCCATAAAGTCATCATTTTCATTTGTTATTTCCTCCTGAAACACTGCTTCTAATAACTCGTCCATCAGTTAATTAATAATTTCAAAATGAATTTCTTTTTGTTGAGAACAATTCTCCATCTCTATTTACTGTTCAATCTTTTGTATCATTTTAAAAAAAATATAAAGACTAAATTATATCTTTTTCATAAATATATAACTTAAAAGTACCTTTACTAATTTTTTAACTACATATATTTTTTATAATTTCTAACTTATTAACTATATATATTAAGATAGCACCTTCCTCTTGTTTTGAAAACAAATTGGCAGTATAACCCTAAACATTAACACTGTTCCTTTTTTTTGCATTAAATAATTACTGCTGTAAAAAGACATTTTACTGTAAAATTTGTTTTTAGATTTTCTAGATATCAGAAATATTGATAAACTTTATAATTAATTTTTAGAGATCCATTTTCTGAGTTCACCACTACAAAGTGCTATTCAAACTATATACACTCTGAAGGGAAAGCTCACATTGTACAAACCATAACATTCACTTAACAGATTACTACTTCCCACAGAGACAGTTGCTTTTACGTTTGAACAGCATACTCAGCATGTGAATTTCATAGCATATACAAAACTTCATGCTAACCATGAAGAACCACATCATAATAAAGCTCTGCAAATATATGTAAAACAGTGCCTATAGATAGTACAGTCAGAGATATACAGGAAAGATACCCATCACACCTAGAGCCATATCATAATACCCCTCTGTAAATGAAGAAAAAAGACTGCCAAAGATAATGCAGCATGATTTCAAAAATAATGAACACTTCGCAAGAATTATTCCATGGAAACCGGATAGAATTATACTCAAATGATACGTAAACCAGAACTCCATCAAAAAGAACACATGCACCAGGCCCATAAAAAGTTAATTTCAACTGTCAGTGGAAAAATATCTCAAAATACATATCTAGTACAAGCAGATACAGGCATGGCAAAAATAGAAGATAAAATCATGGTCCAAACCGAAACTTTACAAATATTTAAAAAAATCTTCTTTATTATTTTAATGTGCACCCAAAAAAATTGCCTTTCAAAAATACCAACTCACCTGAAAAAAATAATATAATTTCTGAAATTCAGCAAAGTGGAAGGCAGGTTATGCTGTTCAACACCAAACACTATAAAAAAGAGAATAATGAAATTTAATTAACATATTACAGACATATTTATTACACAACATAGAGCCATTGTAGCAAAGAACAAGCATAACAGATAAATTCCCTAAGATTCTCTACCATTAGATATCCTAATGCCTAACTAAGTTCAATAATTGTTTATTCAACACATGACATAACTAAATATAAAATAAAATATCAAATATAGAGTAAAAAATAGATACAGGACAGGAGAGATACAGACTACAGGAAAGAGAGAGACAGTAGCAGGAAGAGGAACATAAAGAGACAAACTAGCATTCAAAGCACAAACAGATAGGCAGAAAAATAATACCACCACTGAAAAGTCAAGAAACAAAGGGAAGGCACAATAAAGAAAAAGATGACCATACAGACGGAGTCACAAAGTAGAAATAACAGACAAAGAACAAAGAAGACAAAAGACAGGAGGTCCAGAGACAGAGAGAACAGCAGGCAAACACTACAATAGGGTGAGAGAGAGCAGAAGGAACACAGAGATGGACAAACAAAGCAGAAGAGAGAGAAAGATGGAGAGAAGAAGAGTGAATAAGAGGAAAAGAGATATACACCACCATACAGACAATCTAGGAGGAAGACTGAGAACAGGACACAGAGAAGCATACAAAAAGAGCACGAGAAGGAGAGAGATATCACAAGGGACAGTGAAGGTAAGAGTGCTTTCAGGCCAAAAATAAAACAATCACAGAAATGAATAAATATAGTGAAAACCACAACCAACACAAAGAGACCAAGAGAAACAAAAAGAATAGGACACAAAACGTCTCATTTATGAAAGCCTTGCGCCACAGATACGTCACTTTTTCCCATGTTAAAAGTTATGCACCGGCGGCGCAAGGCCTTCATAATTAAAGGCCCATGTGAGGGAGAACAACAACTGCATAGAGAGAAAATATATGAGAGACAGCAACGCTAAAAATCAAAGAATAGGCAACATGCAGAAAAACTGCACAGTAGACAGAGATACAGAGGGCGAGCCAGACACACTAAAATATATAAAGTAAACAGCACAAAAACAGTATGTTGAGAAAACGAAAACAGCAACACAGATATATGTATACTGACTCCACTAACTTAGTGCAAGAACGTATCTGTTACAAGAACATCTGCATAATCTTAACTCACAACTCTTTTTTTCCCTTTACCCCCACCACTTTCCCCTCTGAACTGTCACCCACCATTGCAGCTCTCGGCCACAAACCACACTGTAAATTTTGCCCTCTAATTTTTTACATATAGGTATGGTACAACACGTAACATCATACCTACAGCAACTAAGTACTAATACCTTTGACACAGATTAATAGCTGCACAACTTAACTAAAAAGTCTGCCTACGCCAGGCCTCAAAAGTGCAGCCCAATACACAGCAAGCCTACCTTTAAGAAACTGCCTGTGCTGAAACTCGAACAGACCCGGCCAACTTAAAGCCCTGAAACTATCTTAATTTTCTCCTCTCTCTTTAAACCAGGAGTCTCCAAACCGGTCCTGAAGGGCCGGATCCATGCCATATTTTTTGGATATCCCCATTGAAATACATGTAGTAATTTTTAAAATCTGGCATGCATCTGGCCCTCCAGGCCCGCTTTGGACACCTCTGCTTTAAAACTTTACATTTTATTTTCAAACCACGTTTACTTTCCATAACACACGTTTTTTTTCAATGTTCCACATTCAACACCTAAACACTTTTCCCTTTTTAGTATCAGAAGCCACAACTGCAATATGGCTAATGCACAAATTAATTAGTCTACCTTTCCCGTTTTTTCACTCTTTAAATTCTATAAATTTCTTCACATAAATAGATACCAGCGGCTCAGTACCTCCTACAGTCATAAAACTAAGTCGCTCCCTTTCACTTACAAATGCCTTTGAGACGGCAAAAAAATGTCGGGCAGATTTACAATCCCCTTACGCCACTTTAGCATCACTTTTAACATGTGACAAGTGAAGCAAAACTGCTGCACGGAGCATGTTAATCTGCCCCTAAATCTTTATAGAAATGACTGTACTCAAACATGTAATTAGTCGTTCACATGCAGGCACTTTCAATCACATGACTTATTTAACTAGAAGCGCTGTAATGTTGCATGTCTTTTCAAAGATACATCAGTGCCTGCTATAATGCCGACTTTTTTTTTATTCTTCAACAGTGGTTATTTGTTTTTTCATGTAATGAAAATTACTATGACTTTTTAAACGGCAAAGCTTACGCGGTAATAATCACTCTGCATATGCTTCCCTGTAAGAATTTAGTTTATCTACCCCCGCATGGGAACCTTGATGTTTCCATCTGGCCGCGAATTCCGGCCTTGAATCACAAGACATGAACAACAGGCTTATTGTCACAAAAACAAGTTACCCTACCATCTGTTCGCAAACATATCTTTCACTTAGCTAATATTCACAGAGAAGTGCATTCCTTGTAAAATAGTGACCTTCCTTTACAATTTGCTGAGGTGACTCCCTTAATTTTTAACGCATCCTCCACTTCAAGACAGCCCTATTTTTTTTATAACTACTAAGCAATGGTTTAGTGACTTGTCTGCCAGAAATTATTTGAAGTCATTCTGCTACTCTTCACTCCATAGTCGGCGACCTATTTTTCAGGACTTCCTGTTCTACTACCAGTGACTGCGACTTTTGTGTTCCTATTTTGTTTATTACAAAATGGATGTCCCTCCTGTCTTCGCAAACGAGCCGGAGCACTTAGAACTATTTCGCCAGAGGATGCTTGAGTACTACGGCATCTTACCACTATCGACTTTGAGTGCATCATATTGATTATCATTTCGATTTTCCTATTTCACCTGTGTGCAGCCTGTATTTCATTGCCTGAGCTGTGATTTCATGTGGGCCCTGGACTTATGTCTCTGCAACTTGGTATCTCCGGAAGTGAATTACAATCATCTCATGAATCCGTTAATTGATCATGAACAGCTTTGTTCCAACGGAGGGATTATTGCCTTTGCAGCGATACAAGGAGTTCTGGGTCATTGGAATATATTCGCAGGGGTGCAAGATTTCCTGGCACACAGCTACATAGAAAAGACACCGAGTTGCCCTCTGATGGTACTAGAGGCTCCGGTAATTAAAGACCATGTATGTTCTTTTCCTCTTTTCAATTGGATGGCTGACATGTTTTCGGATCATAACAGTGACTTCCTTTTAGAAGCGGTAGCTGCTTATTTCGCCTACACAATTGAAGGGTGACTCTTATGCAAGCCATTGACGTCCACATTTTGTTTTGCCTCCCTATCTTTTTCACATTTTCTTGGATTTTTTTTTACATCAACAGACCTATTGGCTTTACTAACAGTGGACATTATAATTTCCTGCTGGTCAGATTTTTGTGTTTTATGTGGACTAAATTTCTTTTCCTCAGCTACTCGATTTCGAACTTAACTTTTTATTAAACTCTAATGTCAACAATTCAGTTGCATATCTTATCTTATCTTATTTCAAACGTACTCGGAGCAAAACTGGGTAATATATGCTACATGTGTTAATGTTAATGTTAAGGGGGTGCTTCTATAGCGCACAGCTACTCCGAGGAGTGTCCCGGCGCTGTAAGAGCCTCGGCAGGTCAGAGAATAAAGAAAGCGGACGGGTGACAGAAGCATAGAAGCACAGGCGGTGTTTATTGCAGGAAGAGGAATGTCTTCAGGTCTTTTCTAAAGGCGAGAAGATTGGAGCTGGATCTCAAAGAGAGAGGGAGATTGTTCCATAACTGCGGGGCAAGGAATTTGAAAGAGCGCCCAACACAGCGGGCACGCCGGATCCTGGGAGTGGCTGCCTTGGCTTGAGAGGAAGAGCGCAGGGATCTGGCTGGAGAATAGAAACTGACCCATTTCTGAAGATAGCGGGCACCTATACCATGCAAAGCTTTAAATGCAATGGTCAAGGTCTTAAAGATGGTACGCTTCTTCATGGGGAGCCAGTGGAGAGTCTTGAGAAGCTCACTGGCCTTTGCTCTCCTGGGGAGGCCGAAGATGGCACGGGCCGCCGAGTTCTGAACCACCTGAAGACGCAATAGGAGGTATCCAGGCAGGCCGAGGTAGAGAACGTTGGAATAGTCCAGCCTGGAGCCAATCAGGGCCTGGACAGTGATTTTCCTGTGTTCCATGGACAAGAGCGGCAGGAACTTCCTCAACATCTTTAAAATGGCAAAGCACTTGCCGACTAAACCTGAGACTTGGGCCCTAAAGGAGAGACAGTTATCAATCTGAATACCCAGGTTTTTAGCAGCTCCTGAATCGCCTGTAGGGGGAAACATGTCTGCCGGCCACCAATCTTTCCATTTAGGGTCGGCGGGGCAGCCAAAGAAAAGAACCTCGGAATTGTCGGAGTTGCACTTGAGACTGTGCTGACTAAACCAGTCAAACACAGCCCCAAGGCAGCCCCGGATGGAAGCCCCGTGGAAGTCCTGTCCCTTGTCACAGGTGAACAGGAGTTGAGTGTCGTGAGCGTACGATACGATCTGAGCCCCTAAACTCTCCGCAAGCGCCGCCAAAGGGGTCATGTCGATGTTAAAGAGTGAGGGGCTCAATATTGAGCCCTGCGGCACTCCGACCTCCAGAGGCGGCATCGCGGCAGAGAAAGGTGGAGCCCAGATCGTTTGCTGCCGGCCAGTGAGGAAGGACCTGAACCAACTGAACACCGTCCCCCTTAGACCTATATCCCAGAGTCTAAATAGGAGGCGGTCATGGGGGATGGTGTCAAAGGCCGCCGATAGGTCTAGCATCACCAGCATGGCTTTTCCACCCCTGTCCAGGGTCCATGTGCCCTGATTAATGTGTAAAGATAGCATGAGTTTTTTATAAGTGTAAACGCCATTTCTCCTTTGAACTGCTTATTTCCGCCTCACACACCTCTGCTGCTTTAGTTTTCCATGAACTGAAATATTTTTAATGCATACAAGAAAAATATGTTCTTTCACTAATATTTCCATTACTTTTCGTGCTGTATTTCAGATGGAGTACTGAAACCTTCAAAAGATATGTCAATACAGTAGTTCTTCTCAACACTAATTTGCGAACGTTCCAACAGATTACATACATGCACCTCCAGCCAACTTCTCGCTTTTGGCGCCTTTTTTTTTCTTACACAACAGCATAACACAAACTTGATAGTGCTTCGCATGCAGAGAGCTGATTGTTAATGAGCTGATGTCTAACCACTAGCATTTTTATGTATCGTTCCTAAACTGAAAGGCAAGACACCTTCTTAGATTTAATAAAATATAATGTACTTCCTCATAACAGTGTACAATTAATTTTGCTAAACCATCAACTATACAGTTCGTATTCTATGTACTAGTGACTATACCGATTACTTTGTTTCTTACAATGTCTGTACTCGTATTAGATAAGAGACTTGCCTTGAAAACAGTGCATTTCTGAATAAACATTTCAAATATACACGTTCTCTCTTTTAATCCATAATCTCAACTGAAATAATTGTATACTAAAAGAATATTCATGTGTTCCACGTAACCTCAGCTGTACTAACTACATGTTTTCTTTTATCGACCTGACTTACTCATACTAGAACCTGCAGGCCTATGACGGCCCGTCAACCCTTTCTTAGTGGGTCGCGCACCATGCAAACAGTTGTACCTCTGTAAAAAAATAATTTATTACTGTTACCAAGCACCGCCACAGTTCCGCTTCACTCAGTGTTAATCACTGCTCCCCCGCTTCTACAGACCAGATGCTATGTCGTATTTCACTCCTTATCACCCTTTCATCTCCACTATAACAAACACTTCTCCGCCAGCCACCAGAGAACAGAGTGCAGATGCAGAGACACTAAGTAGTCAAATACGACATACCCTCTGCTCTGTGGAGCCAACCGAGCAGTAATTGTGAAAGTAGACATTCACTAGCGCTTCAAAAAGCATCTCAATTATATAAATAGTTTTTTGAAAACCTTCCAAGTACTTTGATGCGACTATCTGTGTGTGCCTGCAGAGCAAACTTCCTCAGCCCGGACTGAAGGCAGACACAGACAGACACACACACAGTAAGATAACACAGGGCAACGGAGATGGAAAGCAGAAGGGAGATTAAGATGGAGTCAACGGCAGGAGGGAGAGAGATATTTGTATACTCGGTCTGCTACCTCAATGTATGAAGGCATGTACTGCACGAACCTGTGTACAACCTCATGGTTACAACTTTTCATTTTATTTTACTCGACCACCTCCCCCTCTCACCCCACCCCCACCAGTGCAGGCCGCGGCCACAAACCACACTGTAATTTTGTAGTCTGACAGAAAGTTTAGGAATACCTTATTCATTACCACTTTTTGACGACGGTTTCACATTTGTACTACACGAACCTGTATACAACCTCATGGTCACAACTTTTCATTTTATTTTACTCGACCACCTCCCCCTCTCACCCCACCCACACCAGTGCAGGCCGCGGCCACAAACCACACTGTAATTTTGTCGTCTGACAGAAAGTTTATGAATACCTTAATCATTACCACTTTTTGAAGACGGTTTCACATTTGTACTACATGAACCTGTGTACAACCTCATGGTCACAATTTTTCATTTTAGTTTACTCGACCACCTCCCCCTCTCACCCCACCCCCACCAGTGCAGGCCGTGGCCACAAACCACACTGTTATTTTGTCGTCTGACAGAAAGTTTAGGAATACATTAAGCATTAGCACTTTTTGACGACGGTATCACATGCAATGTACCATTTCTCTCTCTATCTGCATTATCTGTGTCTCTGCTAATACCATTTTTTCATTTCAAAATCAACTTGTCTCATTATATGTAAACGCTTCAAAATCACACAAATAATTACTGTCTATATTAAACATATTTTATATTCCATTTTTTGCTGTTCACCAAAATTATATACAAAACTATAATTTACATTGGAAAGAATATGAAAAAAAGGCTCGCAACTCCCATTAAATTCACAGGACTTCAGGCCCACACCCCCCTCCCGTCTGGTGTAGCAGCCTAAGGTAACATATATATTCTAAGTACACACACCGCCACACCTGAATGTTTCACATCTCTATAAACATCCATTTGAATGTTAAGTAGGCCTTGCAGTTATTTTACCCCTCCTAAAAGCCCCTGCACCTTTACTATGCCAACTAATTAAACATTCAAGTTCGCCTAACAATTTTTTTTTTATTTGCCCCCCCCCCCCAAATTTCGTTCCAGTTTCGTCTCTGACTCACAGTGAATTAAAAAAACTAACAGTAAAAGATTACATAAGAACATGACTAAACACCATTTAGCTTATTGAAATTTATTATGCAAAATGTAAAACTAATAATTGCAAACAAATAATGTCGATAAAGAGTGATAAAACAAAATGGAAAAATAGTTTTAAAAATACAAGACATTATGACAGCCAAAAATGAGGTTACTCAGAGACTGTGAGGAAAATGAATCAATTTTAGTGACTTAACCACATTTTACAGTACATGACAAAGCAAACAGTTACAGACTTACCTTTACCAATGCTTTGTACGATGTAGAACAGTGACAGTCACAAAACAGATATTCGTTTGCGGAACTCTGAATAATGCTTCTATCACTGCAACCAAAATTCAATGGCACAGATATCCTGTCAATACAGACTCATATATGTCTCTTCAACCAATCATATTTCTTCCCGCAAAATTTTGAAATCAAATTAACATTTCAGTTGGTTGTCCCTCACAATATTTTCAATGTCACATAAAAGTCACCCATCACCCACTGCCTTCTCTGGCTGTTTCCATGGTAACACCTCATTCTGCACCTGGCTGAAGGCACAGGTCAAAAGTTCATATCTCAACGTTCTACATCAAACTAAGAAGACTGTTTTCCCTCCAGAAACACCTGCCTATCCACAGCTCTGTTACATGTCATTTTTTTGACACCCAATAGTACTTTTCGTTTTACATAAACATTAACATGCAACGTAGTCTTCAATCTTGAGGTATTACAATCAACCAATCATTTTTATTTTTTCAACCACACCAAGCCTCATCCATTTTTTTATCCTGACTTTCAGCTTCTAACTACCATTCCACTTCCAGAACCCATTGGAGTACGAGTGCATCTGCTTTGAAAATGAAGGTTTGGCTTTTAGGACACAGCTATATTCACTGGAGTGGAAAATATGCAGCAAACAGACGAATTTCCAACCTTGATTTACCAAATGTGAAGATAACGTGGATTGGCCAGAGAGGATTGAGATGTCACCAATTGATACCTTTGGTGAAAACTTTTATGCGTCTCCCAGAACCAGACCTTATAATTGTGCACTGTGGTGGGAACGATCTAGGCACATTGACTGGGGTAGGTCTGGAAATGCTTCTAAAAGACACCTTTCGACAATTGATGACACTTTTTCCTCGAACTGCCTTGGTATATTCCAATATATGCCAAAGACAGAAATGGAATTGGTCCAATCAACATTGTGCACAAATTGAGAAAGCAAGGAAACATGTAAATAAATCTGTTTCTGCTTTCCTCAGAGATTATAGCATGGGTTCTATTTACCACAACAACTTGCGTTACAACATGCAAGGCATCTATAGGAGAGATGGTGTTCATTTCACGGATGAGGGAAACAGAATCTTCCTCTGTAACATGAGACTCTGCATCGGTACTTACTTATAAATGCAGAAAAAAACTCAATTAACACAAGGGCTCTTTTCAGAGCCACCTTATATCCAAGCACTCAAACTTCTGATTTATCTCCATTTTCACACTCTTGTAAATAGGTGTGCGCACCCCGCAACTTTTTAAAAAAAAAAAAATAAATTCTTTTCGCGTTCAAGAACCTTACTGCACCCCACGAGAAAACCTACGCGGCCAGACAATCTCTACCTTGTCCCCTTTCCATGTTCCAATGCTTTGAAATGTACAATATATTCACTCGCACTAACAAAATGGCGGTCAACACTTCCTGATTTCCTCCGAAACGAACGTTCACAGATGTAGACGTCACACAGCAAAAAAAAAATTCCGCTCGCGCGCAGCCGCACGAGCGCGCGCACCCGTGCGCGCTTATAGATATATAATTGATTTGAACTTTAATTTTCTCAGCAACTACAGATCGGATTTACACCATTAAAAAAAAGCGTAATCTGCGAGCCGCACTCTACCGTTTTGCCAAATTTCTTATAAATCCATTCACCCGTTCGAGCTGTAGCCGTGTATAAACGTCCTATGGAAAATAACATGGAGAAAACACGTTTTGGGACCCCCCTTTTATCTCAGCCCCCACTTGACGAATCCCCCCCAAACTTTCAGGGGAGGACCGCAGCGGACCGAGCCATCTTCTTTGAGAGATTCGCGAAGATTCATCCACCGGGGCCAAAGTTAATCCAAATAGAATGTTGAGGATTTCCTATGGAAACTAGGTCCTAACTATAACTACCTACTGGCGACCGCCAGTAGGTAATATAAAATACCTATATATTTATATATACATATGTATAAAAACCTATATTTATATATGCACATATATAAATACCTATATATATTTATATATACACAAATATATACCTATATATATATATATACCTATATATATATATATATATATATATATATATATATATATATATATATATATATATATATTCACTGAAAAAACCATTGGTTATAGACCATATATAGTTAGGAATTAGCATTTACAAAACCTTATTTTACTCACACAAAACCATTGAAATTCGCATATATAGTTAGTTGCACTAACTATATATCGCGCACCCGCAATCCACTGCTGATCATGTCACATATTACATCATTCATGACATGGTCAGTGACATCACTAATGACATCACTGATGACTATATATGCGAATTTCAATGGTTTTGTGTGAGTAAAATAAGGTTTTGTAAATGCTAATTTCTAACTATATATGGTCTATAACCTATGGTTTTTTCAGTGCATTTTCAAGGTTTTGTAAATGCTAATTCCTAACTATATATGGTCTATAACCTATGGTTTTTTCAGTGAATTTTCAAGGTTTTGTAAATGCTAATTCCTAACTATATATGGTCTATAACCTATGGTTTTTTCAGTGAATTTCAATGGTTTTTTTAATAGCAAATATCAAAAGCTGTAAAATGTATTCTTCTTTTAAAGGAAAAATATATTTTATATGTACTTAATATAATTTTTTTATGTATATACATTTTTTGAGGGAATGAGTTTATCAACTATCATGCTGAAGAAGAGTGTGGGGAAAAAAAACAAAGAGGAGGACTAAGAGGAAAGAACAATCAGTTCAAAAATACAATTGCTTTAAAGCATGAAGTGCTTTTCCACACATTTACATTTAAATAACCCATATTAGAACATACAAAATATCTACAGAGGAGACGGTGTACATTGAATTTTAGACTCTTCATTGGTACCTACATGTTGGTACTTACATCACCCACACAACACAACAGCTCTATTCAGAGCTACCCTACCTCAAAGCACTCTAAAATATTATTTTACTATTTCCCTTGGTTTTCCCCTTGTTACGCTTTTACATATATGGGCCTCCTCAGCCACCCTCAGAAAACCTAGGGGGTCAGGATATGTCTCCCGTGCCCCCTTATACCCATTCCCAACATTGTTTATCCTCCATCTTGTGACTAAATTCGTCCGAAACACAAGATGGCGGACTCCCGTTACACTACCGGTGAGCTACCCGGTTCGCGTACCGGGTAGCGCTTCCACCGCGAAAAGTCGGGAAAAAAATTATTTAATTTTTCTGCCCCGCGGGGCCCTTTAATAGCCCCCACATCAATCCTAGGGGGTCAGGAGGGGTCTACCTTGCCCCTTTCATTCATTTCCCCCTTCGTTTATTTCCACCTCTTGTCTCTCGATCCTACCGAGAGACAAGATGGCGACCGCTCCAGACTGTTTAGAATGTTGAGAGTCACCGGAGAGCCAATCCGCTTCTCCTCGCGAAGTTCCGTTACGCGTCTGGTACGCGAACTGGGGCGCTAACCGGGACGCTGTCACAGATATATATATTTTTTTGAACGTTAATTTCTCAAAATCCACTGGAGTACATATCTTGAGACCTAGCAAAGGCACATCGGGCAAACAGTCTCTACAATTTTGCCAATTTTCATAGAAATCCATTCAGCTGTTCGAGCTAAAAGTGAGTCCAACCGCCCTATGGAAAACTCAATGTTAAAAACACGTTTTGGGACCCCCCTTTTTTCTCGGCCCCTGCTTGACGAAACCCCCCCCCCCCCAAACTTTCAGGGGACGCTCAGAAGCAAAATGTGCCATTTTCCTGAAAATTTCAGCCAATTCCATCCATCAACGCCAAAGTTATTCAACATAGAATTTTCAGAAATCCCTCTTCAAAAAAATCCTAACTATATATACCTACTGGTGACCGCCAGTAGGTAATATATAACAGTTCTAAGGCAAAATGAAACCCCTCATTTTGTTCCTTTGCAAATTAAATGTTTTAAGTGTTAACACTTTATTCCAATCAAGATGACTTCAGGTGTGCCATACTTTTGTCATAAGTAAGACTGTTAGCGCTCTAGCTGTTCTTTAGAACACTCTGGGACATTCTGTCACTGGGCTATAGTTGGGCTACATCTGGCTGATATTTGGGCTACATTTGTTTTTTTTGTCTCTGGTGGCCATCTTTGGGCTACATTGGGCTACATTTGGGCTCTAACATATATATAGCCCAATGTAGCCCAATATATATTTTTCAAAGTTAATTTTTGCAAAAACCACTGGAGCATATATCTTGAGACATAGCAAAGGCACATCGGGCTACCAGTCCCTACAATTTTGCCAAGTTTTGTGGAAATCCATTCAGCCGTTCGAGCTAAAAGTGAGTCCAACCGCCCTATGGAAAACTCAATGTTAAAAACACGTTTTGGGACCCCCCTTTTTTCTCGGCCCCCGCTTGACGAACCCCCCCTGACTTTCAGGGGACGCTCAGAAACAAAATGTGCCATTTTCCTGAAAATTTCAGCCAATTCCGTCCATCAACGCCAAAGTTATTCAACATAGAATTTTCAGAAATCCCTATTCAAAAAAATCCTAACTATATATACCTTTACCTATACCTATATATATATATATTTCAGTCCAAAATGCCCCAAAGCACGGAAGCGCACACGACATCAAAAGAAACCAATTGGTTTATTCACAAAGGAAAACGTGTTGCAGCTTATCTGAAAAGTTCATCTCCGACGCGTTTCAAGGCTCCTGCCTCTTAATCATGGATCATTTCATGGTGCTTGGCAAAATGCTCTGACAGCTTGCTCCTTTAAATACCTTTAGTGGGCCTCATTAATTGAGTAACTTATTACGTTGCAGGCTGGGATTTGTAGTCACAATCAGAGTAAAAGTTTGTCACCCTTCAGTGGGTTCTGCCAAGTTCCTGATATTTAAATGTATTGTTACCCTCCGGTGGGCCAGCATGCTGCACACGTTTAATTTCTCCACTTTTGAAGTGCTGACACGAGTGCAGGCAATGTTCCCACTCGCAGCCTCTCTGACATTGTAGGATGGTGCAGCTTCCCACGGCAGGGCTGCCGTGCAATTATTTCAGTCCAAAATGCCCCAAAGCACGGAAGCGCACACGACATCAAAAGAAACCAATTGGTTTATTCACAAATGTTAACGTGTTGCAGCTTATCTGAAAAGTTCATCTCCGACGCGTTTCAAGGCTCCTGCCTCTTAATCATGGATCATTTCATGGTGCTTGGCAAAATGCTCTGACAGCCTGCTCCTTTAAATACCTTTAGTGGGCCTCATTAATTGAGTAACTTATTACGTTGCAGGCTGGGATTTGTAGTCACAATCAGAGTAAAAGTTTGTCACCCTTCAGTGGGTTCTGCCAAGTTCCTGATATTTAAATGTATTGTTACCCTCCGGTGGGCCAGCATGCTGCACACGTTTAATTTCTCCGCTTTTGAAGTGCTGACACGAGTGCAGGCAATGTTCCCACTCGCAGCCTCTCTGACATTGTAGGATGGTGCAGCTTCCCACGGCAGGGCTGCCGTGCAATTATTTCAGTCCAAAATGCCCCAAAGCACGGAAGGGCACACAACATCAAAAGAAACCAATTGGTTTATTCACAAAGGAAAACGTGTTGCAGCTTATCTGAAAAGTTCATCTCCGACGCGTTTCAAGGCTCCTGCCTCTTAATCATGGATCATTTCATGGTGCTTGGCAAAATGCTCTGACAGCCTGCTCCGTTAAATACCTTTAGTGGGCCTCATTAATTGAGTAACTTATTACGTTGCAGGCTGGGATTTGTAGTCACAATCAGAGTAAAAGTTTGTCACCCTTCAGTGGGTTCTGCCAAGTTCCTGATATTTAAATGTATTGTTACCCTCCGGTGGGCCAGCATGCTGCACACGTTTAATTTCTCCGCTTTTGAAGTGCTGACACGAGTGCAGGCAATGTTCCCACTCGCAGCCTCTCTGACATTGTAGGATGGTGCAGCTTCCCACGGCAGGGCTGCCGTGCAATTATTTCAGTCCAAAATGCCCCAAAGGACGGAAGCGCACACAACATCAAAAGAAACCAATTGGTTTATTCACAAAGGAAAACGTGTTGCAGCTTATCTGAAAAGTTCATCTCCGACGCGTTTCAAGGCTCCTGCCTCTTAATCATGGATCATTTCATGGTGCTTGGCAAAATGCTCTGACAGCCTGCTCCTTTAAATACCTTTAGTGGGCCTCATTAATTGAGTAACTTATTACGTTGCAGGCTGGGATTTGTAGTCACAATCAGAGTAAAAGTTTGTCACCCTTCAGTGGGTTCTGCCAAGTTCCTGATATTTAAATGTATTGTTACCCTCCGGTGGGCCAGCATGCTGCACACGTTTAATTTCTCCGCTTTTGAAGTGCTGACACGAGTGCAGGCAATGTTCCCACTCGCAGCCTCTCTGACATTGTAGGATGGTGCAGCTTCCCACGGCAGGGCTGCCGTGCAATTATTTCAGTCCAAAATGCCCCAAAGCACGGAAGCGCACACGACATCAAAAGAAACCAATTGGTTTATTCACAAAGGAAAACGTGTTTCAGCTTATCTGAAAAGTTCATCTCCGACGCGTTTCAAGGCTCCTGCCTCTTAATCATGGATCATTTCATGGTGCTTGGCAAAATGCTCTGACAGCCTGCTCCTTTAAATACCTTTAGTGGGCCTCATTAATTGAGTAACTTATTACGTTGCAGGCTGGGATTTGTAGTCACAATCAGAGTAAAAGTTCGTCACCCTTCAGTGGGTTCTGCCAAGTTCCTGATATTTAAATGTATTGTTACCCTCCGGTGGGCCAGCATGCTGCACACAAGGCTGTCAATGTGAGAATGCCGTTGAGTGCCCTCCCAATGCTTTAGGGCACCTTGTAAGAAATAAATGTACGCAGCAGCCCTTGCCGCGGGGATCGAGCACCACTTTCACTGGATGTAAAGGCTGTGATTGGGAACCCTTCCTAAGTCATGAAGCACGGCGTTTTCAAGCAAAAGGAAGACTCATCTGAAACAAACCCCATCCTACTAAAGGAATCAATTGGTTTTAAAACATGACATTGGACACTGCACCTACAATGGGAATAATGAACTGTTCACCATTACCTGGACTACCTGTCCCAGCATTCAACCAGGCCTAAGGAGGCCACGCCCACGAATGGCAATTCACTAAATAAAGGACTTAAAATGGTGAAGCTCGCAGTGAATCCTTGTTAGCCCAAGAAGAAGGGGCGGAATGCCTCGAAACGTGTCGGCTTCAGTCAAACTGTTGGGGAATGACAGGCGAGTTGCAGCGAGGCTGTCAATGTGAGAATGCCCTTGAGTGCCCTCCCAATGCTTTAGGGCACCTTGTAAGAAATAAATGTACGCGGCAGCCCTTGCCGCGGGGATCGAGCACCACTTTCACTGGATGTAAAGGCTGTGATTGGGAACCCTTCCTAAGTCACGAAGCACGGCGTTTTCAAGCAAAAGGAAGACTCATCTGAAACAAACCCTATCCTACTAAAGGAATCAATTGGTTTTAAAACATGACATTGGACACTGCACCTACAAAGGGAATAATGAACTGTTCACCATTACCTGGACTACCTGTCCCAGCATTCAATCAGGCCTAAGGAGGCCACGCCCACGAATGGCAATTCACTAAATAAAGGACTTAAAATGGTGAAGCTCGCAGTGAATCCTTGTTAGCCCAAGAAGAAGGGGCGGAATGCCTCGAAACGCGTCGGCTTCAGTCAAACTGTTGGGGAATGACAGGCGAGTTGCAGCGAGGCTGTCAATGTGAGAATGCCGTTGAGTGCCCTCCCAATGCTTTAGGGCACCTTGTAAGAAATAAATGTACGCGGCAGCCCTTGCCGCGGGGATCGAGCACCACTTTCACTGGATGTAAAGGCTGTGATTGGGAACCCTTCCTAAGTCACGAAGCACGGCGTTTTCAAGCAAAAGGAAGACTCATCTGAAACAAACCCCATCCTAATAAAGGAATCAATTGGTTTTAAAACATGACATTGGACACTGCACCTACAAAGGGAATAATGAACTGTTCACCATTACCTGGACTACCTGTCCCAGCATTCAATCAGGCCTAAGGAGGCCACGCCCACGAATGGCAATTCACTAAATAAAGGACTTAAAATGGTGAAGCTCGCAGTGAATCCTTGTTAGCCCAAGAAGAAGGGGCGGAATGCCTCGAAACGCGTCGGCTTCAGTCAAACTGTTGGGGAATGACAGGCGAGTTGCAGCGAGGCAGTCAATGTGGGAATGCCGTTGAGTGCCCTCCCAATGCTTTAGGGCACCTTGTAAGAAATAAATGTACGCGGCAGCCCTTGCCGCGGGGATCGAGCACCACTTTCACTGGATGTAAAGGCTGTGATTGGGAACCCTTCCTAAGTCACGAAGCATGGCGTTTTCAAGCAAAAAGAAGACTTATCTGAAACAAACCCCATCCTACTAAAGGAATCAATTGGTTTTAAAACATGACATTGGACACTGCACCTACAAAGGGAATAATGAACTGTTCACCATTAACTGGACTACCTGTCCCAGCATTCAATCAGGCCTAAGGAGGCCACGCCCACGAATGGCAATTCACTAAATAAAGGACTTAAAATGGTGAAGCTCGCAGTGAATCCTTGTTAGCCCAAGAAGAAGGGGCGGAATGCCTCGGCTTCAGTCAAACTGTTGGGGAATGACAGGCGAGTTGCAGCGAGGCTGTCAATGTGAGAATGCCGTTGAGTGCCCTCCCAATGCTTTAGGGCACCTTGTAAGAAATAAATGTACGCGGCAGCCCTTGCCGCGGGTATCGAGCACCACTTTCACTGGATGTAAAGGCTGTGATTGGGAACCCTTCCTAAGTCACGAAGCACGGCGTTTTCAAGCAAAAGGAAGACTCATCTGAAACAAACCCCATCCTACTAAAGGAATCAATTGGTTTTAAAACATGACATTGGACACTGCACCTACAAAGGGAATAATGAACTGTTCACCATTAACTGGACTACCTGTCCCAGCATTCAATCAGGCCTAAGGAGGCCACGCCCACGAATGGCAATTCACTAAATAAAGGACTTAAAATGGTGAAGCTCGCAGTGAATCCTTGTTAGCCCAAGAAGAAGGGGCGGAATGCCTCGGCTTCAGTCAAACTGTTGGGGAATGACAGGCGAGTTGCAGCGAGGCTGTCAATGTGAGAATGCCGTTGAGTGCCCTCCCAATGCTTTAGGGCACCTTGTAAGAAATAAATGTACGCGGCAGCCCTTGCCGCGGGTATCGAGCACCACTTTCACTGGATGTAAAGGCTGTGATTGGGAACCCTTCCTAAGTCACGAAGCACGGCGTTTTCAAGCAAAAGGAAGACTCATCTGAAACAAACCCCATCCTACTAAAGGAATCAATTGGTTTTAAAACATGACATTGGACACTGCACCTACAAAGGGAATAATGAACTGTTCACCATTACCTGGACTACCTGTCCCAGCATTCAATCAGGCCTAAGGAGGCCACGCCCACGAATGGCAATTCACTAAATAAAGGACTTAAAATGGTGAAGCTCGCAGTGAATCCCTGTTAGCCCAAGAAGAAGGGGCGGAATGCCTCGAAACGCGTCGGCTTCAGTCAAACTGTTGGGGAATGACAGGCGAGTTGCTGCGAGGCTGTCAATGTGAGAATGCCGTTGAGTGCCCTCCAAATGCTTTAGGGCACCTTGTAAGAAATAAATGTACGCGGCAGCCCTTGCCGTGGGGATCGAGCACCACTTTCACTGGATGTAAAGGCTGTGATTGGGAACCCTTCCTAAGTCACGAAGCACGGCGTTTTCAAGCAAAAAGAAGACTTATCTGAAACAAACCCCATCCTACTAAAGGAATCAATTGGTTTTAAAACATGAAATTGGACACTGCACCTACAAAGGGAATAATGAACTGTTCACCATTAACTGGACTACCTGTCCCAGCATTCAATCAGGCCTAAGGAGGCCACGCCCACGAATGGCAATTCACTAAATAAAGGACTTAAAATGGTGAAGCTCGCAGTGAATCCTTGTTAGCCCAAGAAGAAGGGGCGGAATGCCTCGAAACGCGTCAGCTTCAGTCATACTGTTGGGGAATGACAGGCGAGTTGCAGCGAGGCAGTCAATGTGAGAATGCCGTTGAGTGCCCTCCCAATGCTTTAGGGCACCTTGTAAGAAATAAATGTACGCGGCAGCCCTTGCCGCGGGGATCGAGCACCACTTTCACTGGATGTAAAGGCTGTGATTGGGAACCCTTCCTAAGTCACGAAGCACGGCGTTTTCAAGCAAAAGGAAGACTCATCTGAAACAAACCCCATCCTACTAAAGGAATCAGTTGGTTTTAAAACATGACATTGGACACTGCACCTACAAAGGGAATAATGAACTGTTCACCATTACCTGGACTACCTGTCCCAGCATTCAATCAGGCCTAAGGAGGCCACGCCCACGAATGGCAATTCACTAAATAAAGGACTTAAAATGGTGAAGCTCGCAGTGAATCCTTGTTAGCCCAAGAAGAAGGGGCGGAATGCCTCGAAACGCGTCGGCTTCAGTCAAACTGTTGGGGAATGACAGGCGAGTTGCAGCGAGGCTGTCAATGTGAGAATGCTGTTGAGTGCCCTCCCAATGCTTTAGGGCACCTTGTAAGAAATAAATGTACGCGGCAGCCCTTGCCGCGGGGATCGAGCACCACTTTCACTGGATGTAAAGGCTGTGATTGGGAACCCTTCCTAAGTCACGAAGCACAGCGTTTTCAAGCAAAAGGAAGACTCATCTGAAACAAACCCCATCCTACTAAAGGAATCAATTGGTTTTAAAACATGACATTGGACACTGCACCTACAAAGGGAATAATGAACTGTTCACCATTACCTGGACTACCTGTCCCAGCATTCAATCAGGCCTAAGGAGGCCACGCCCACGAATGGCAATTCACTAAATAAAGGACTTAAAATGGTGAAGTTCGCAGTGAATCCTTGTTAGCCCAAGAAGAAGGGGCGGAATGCCTCGAAACGCGTCGGCTTCAGTCAAACTGTTGGGGAATGACAGGCGAGTTGCAGCGAGGCTGTCAATGTGAGAATGCCGTTGAGTGCCCTCCCAATGCTTTAGGGCACCTTGTAAGAAATAAATGTACGCGGCAGCCCTTGCCGCGGGGACCGAGCACCACTTTCACTGGATGTAAAGGCTGTGATTGGGAACCCTTCCTAAGTCACGAAGCACGGCGTTTTCAAGCAAAAGGAAGACTCATCTGAAACAAACCCCATCCTAATAAAGGAATCAATTGGTTTTAAAACATGACATTGGACACTGCACCTACAAAGGGAATAATGAACTGTTCACCATTACCTGGACTACCTGTCCCAGCATTCAATCAGGCCTAAGGAGGCCACGCCCACGAATGGCAATTCACTAAATAAAGGACTTAAAATGGTGAAGCTCGCAGTGAATCCTTGTTAGCCCAAGAAGAAGGGGCGGAATGCCTCGAAACACGTCGGCTTCAGTCAAACTGTTGGGGAATGACAGGCGAGTTGCAGCGAGGCAGTCAATGTGGGAATGCCGTTGAGTGCCCTCCCAATGCTTTAGGGCACCTTGTAAGAAATAAATGTACGCGGCAGCCCTTGCCGCGGGGATCGAGCACCACTTTCACTGGATGTAAAGGCTGTGATTGGGAACCCTTCCTAAGTCACGAAGCACGGCGTTTTCAAGCAAAAAGAAGACTTATCTGAAACAAACCCCATCCTACTAAAGGAATCAATTGGTTTTAAAACATGACATTGGACACTGCACCTACAAAGGGAATAATGAACTGTTCACCATTAACTGGACTACCTGTCCCAGCATTCAATCAGGCCTAAGGAGGCCACGCCCACGAATGGCAATTCACTAAATAAAGGACTTAAAATGGTGAAGCTCGCAGTGAATCCTTGTTAGCCCAAGAAGAAGGGGCGGAATGCCTCGGCTTCAGTCAAACTGTTGGGGAATGACAGGCGAGTTGCAGCGAGGCTGTCAATGTGAGAATGCCGTTGAGTGCCCTCCCAATGCTTTAGGGCACCTTGTAAGAAATAAATGTACGCGGCAGCCCTTGCCGCGGGTATCGAGCACCACTTTCACTGGATGTAAAGGCTGTGATTGGGAACCCTTCCTAAGTCACGAAGCACGGCGTTTTCAAGCAAAAGGAAGACTCATCTGAAACAAACCCCATCCTACTAAAGGAATCAATTGGTTTTAAAACATGACATTGGACACTGCACCTACAAAGGGAATAATGAACTGTTCACCATTACCTGGACTACCTGTCCCAGCATTCAATCAGGCCTAAGGAGGCCACGCCCACGAATGGCAATTCACTAAATAAAGGACTTAAAATGGTGAAGCTCGCAGTGAATCCCTGTTAGCCCAAGAAGAAGGGGCGGAATGCCTCGAAACGCGTCGGCTTCAGTCAAACTGTTGGGGAATGACAGGCGAGTTGCTGCGAGGCTGTCAATGTGAGAATGCCGTTGAGTGCCCTCCAAATGCTTTAGGGCACCTTGTAAGAAATAAATGTACGCGGCAGCCCTTGCCGTGGGGATCGAGCACCACTTTCACTGGATGTAAAGGCTGTGATTGGGAACCCTTCCTAAGTCACGAAGCACGGCGTTTTCAAGCAAAAAGAAGACTTATCTGAAACAAACCCCATCCTACTAAAGGAATCAATTGGTTTTAAAACATGAAATTGGACACTGCACCTACAAAGGGAATAATGAACTGTTCACCATTAACTGGACTACCTGTCCCAGCATTCAATCAGGCCTAAGGAGGCCACGCCCACGAATGGCAATTCACTAAATAAAGGACTTAAAATGGTGAAGCTCGCAGTGAATCCTTGTTAGCCCAAGAAGAAGGGGCGGAATGCCTCGAAACGCGTCAGCTTCAGTCATACTGTTGGGGAATGACAGGCGAGTTGCAGCGAGGCAGTCAATGTGAGAATGCCGTTGAGTGCCCTCCCAATGCTTTAGGGCACCTTGTAAGAAATAAATGTACGCGGCAGCCCTTGCCGCGGGGATCGAGCACCACTTTCACTGGATGTAAAGGCTGTGATTGGGAACCCTTCCTAAGTCACGAAGCACGGCGTTTTCAAGCAAAAGGAAGACTCATCTGAAACAAACCCCATCCTACTAAAGGAATCAGTTGGTTTTAAAACATGACATTGGACACTGCACCTACAAAGGGAATAATGAACTGTTCACCATTACCTGGACTACCTGTCCCAGCATTCAATCAGGCCTAAGGAGGCCACGCCCACGAATGGCAATTCACTAAATAAAGGACTTAAAATGGTGAAGCTCGCAGTGAATCCTTGTTAGCCCAAGAAGAAGGGGCGGAATGCCTCGAAACGCGTCGGCTTCAGTCAAACTGTTGGGGAATGACAGGCGAGTTGCAGCGAGGCTGTCAATGTGAGAATGCTGTTGAGTGCCCTCCCAATGCTTTAGGGCACCTTGTAAGAAATAAATGTACGCGGCAGCCCTTGCCGCGGGGATCGAGCACCACTTTCACTGGATGTAAAGGCTGTGATTGGGAACCCTTCCTAAGTCACGAAGCACAGCGTTTTCAAGCAAAAGGAAGACTCATCTGAAACAAACCCCATCCTACTAAAGGAATCAATTGGTTTTAAAACATGACATTGGACACTGCACCTACAAAGGGAATAATGAACTGTTCACCATTACCTGGACTACCTGTCCCAGCATTCAATCAGGCCTAAGGAGGCCACGCCCACGAATGGCAATTCACTAAATAAAGGACTTAAAATGGTGAAGTTCGCAGTGAATCCTTGTTAGCCCAAGAAGAAGGGGCGGAATGCCTCGAAACGCGTCGGCTTCAGTCAAACTGTTGGGGAATGACAGGCGAGTTGCAGCGAGGCTGTCAATGTGAGAATGCCGTTGAGTGCCCTCCCAATGCTTTAGGGCACCTTGTAAGAAATAAATGTACGCGGCAGCCCTTGTCGCGGGGATCGAGCACCACTTTCACTGGATGTAAAGGCTGTGATTGGGAACCCTTCCTAAGTCACGAAGCACGGCGTTTTCAAGCAAAAGGAAGACTCATCTGAAACAAACCCCATCCTAATAAAGGAATCAATTGGTTTTAAAACATGACATTGGACACTGCACCTACAAAGGGAATAATGAACTGTTCACCATTACCTGGACTACCTGTCCCAGCATTCAATCAGGCCTAAGGAGGCCACGCCCACGAATGGCAATTCACTAAATAAAGGACTTAAAATGGTGAAGCTCGCAGTGAATCCTTGTTAGCCCAAGAAGAAGGGGCGGAATGCCTCGAAACACGTCGGCTTCAGTCAAACTGTTGGGGAATGACAGGCGAGTTGCAGCGAGGCTGTCAATGTGAGAATGCCGTTGAGTGCCCTCCCAATGCTTTAGGGCACCTTGTAAGAAATATATATATATATATATATATATATATATATATATATATATATATATATATATATATATATATATATATATATATATATATATACATATATATATATATATATACATATATATATATATATATTACCTACTGGCGGTCGCCAGTAGGTATATATAGTTAGGATTTTTTCTCTATGGAACTTTTGAAAATTCTATGTCTAATAACTTTGGCGTTTGTGGACGGAATCGGCTGAAATGTTCAGGAAAATGGCACATTTTGTTTCTGGGTAGCCCCTGAAAATTTGGGGGGTTTTCGTGAAGGGGGGGCCGAGAAAAAAGGGGGGTCCCAAAACGCGTTTTTCCCATTCAGTTTTCCATAGGGCGTTTGGCCTCACTTTTAGCTCGAACGGCTGAATGGATTTACACGAAACTTGGCAAAATTGTAGGGACTGTTAGCCCGATGTGCATTTGCTGGGTCTCAATATATGTGCTCCAGTGGATTTTGAGAAATTAACGTTTTAAAAAACAGATATATCTGTGACAGCGTCTCGGATAGCGCTCCAGATCGCGTACTTTTCGCGTAACGGAGCTTTGCGAAGCGAAGCTGATTGGCTCTCCGGTGTCTGTCAACATTCTAAACAGTCCGGTGCGGCCGCCATCTTGTCTCTCGGTAGGATCGAGAGACAAGAGGAGGAGAAAACCGAAGGGGGAATTTAATGAAAGGGGGCAAGGTAGACCCCTCTTGACCCCCTAGGAATGATGTTGGGGTTATTAAAGGGTCCCGTGGGGCAAATAAAAAAAATTTAATTTTTCGCGGTAGAAGCGCTTCCCGGTTCGCGAACCGGGTCGCAAACTGGTAGCGAAACGGGAATTCGCCATTTTGTGTTTCGATTTAATTAAATTACAAGATGGAGGAAAAACAATGTGAGAAATGGGTATAACGGGGTACGGGAGACGTATCCTGACCCCCTATGTTTTCTGAGGGTGGTTGAGGAGGTTCATATATGTTGATACTTGTCTTCCACCGGCTGCGCGTGAGCGTTTTTTTATTTTTTTTGCTGCGTGACGTCTGTTGACGTTCAATTCGAAGGAAATCAGGAAGTGTTGACCGCCATTTTGACACTGCGAGTAAATATATTGTTAAAAATAATTGTTATAAATTAATCCGTATTGATAAACATTGTCTGCGCCATCTTGCTTTTTTTCCAATGCCACACTTTTGTCGTGCACGGCAGCCATTTTAGATGCCTTGACCAGACCCACTCTCTGCAGGCCGCCGATCCTCAGCATGGCTCCCCACCCTCGCAAGCATCTCCCCCATGCACTGGTCACCCACGCTCTCTCTCTCATGTATGGGTCATAAACCTCCTCCCATATGCGCTGCTCTTCCCTGAGAATCACACCCCGTGCTGAGGAAAATTCAGCCCAGATTACAACCGATGCCCAGGCTGCTGGCACA
This sequence comes from Lissotriton vulgaris, assembly GCF_964263255.1. Classification (NCBI taxonomy): domain Eukaryota; kingdom Metazoa; phylum Chordata; class Amphibia; order Caudata; family Salamandridae; genus Lissotriton; species Lissotriton vulgaris. The sequence continues at coordinate 246,460,677 of NC_141689.1, read as the reverse complement.
AGAGGCCACTTAGTTCCCATCTTGAACGGTTACCAAATAAAGAGACGGGCGCTGGAAGCAGGAACACAAGAACAGAGTTTTATTTCTCATGAGGAGAGCTTGTCATTTCACTCTACATATCATACAAGTACCACTCAGCCCCCCGGCCCCCTAATCCTGAGGCAGAATTGCCACTGCAACAAAGGACTTAAACTCCTGCAAAGAACACCATGTAACATTTAATATCATTTACCACCAATGTTTTCATATATCAGTGTTGCTGAACTCACTCAGTGAAATGTCGCTCATTTCATTATATCACTTTTAAAGCATGCCTTATAACAATGCACCCAATCCTATGTGGAAGTGCTTATATTAAACATGACATTGCTTTAACCAGGATAGACAAAGAAATGACACAGTGATGTAAAAGTTTCTGAAAGAAATGCCAAGAACGTCCCATGTGAAAGTGAATTTTATCTGGCAATTTTTTTCTTTTCCTTCTCATGAAATGAAAGTTAATGCCATGTTCGTTACCTGCCTCATCTGCAAAAAAAAAACACTCTTGAGAGGGACCGAAAAAAAATATAGCTATGGTAATCATACCATGCATCGGCACACGGAGAGGTGGCACCCTCTTAATTATTCTAAAGCACAACTTCGAGATTTGGTGGATAACCCCCGACCGGCAAAAACATCCACCAATGACTTAGCAATAAGTGAGTCAGAGGCAAGGGAAATGGTCCCAAATCTGCAAAAGAACTTTGGGCAGATGAGATTGACTTGTGTAGCATGTGGAAAATTAATTTCATGCGGAGAGATGAGTATTACTTTAATAAATAGATCATATGAAAATCATCAATGTCCAAAACGTCCTAGAAAGTAATTTTTGTCATTTTTGAGGAAGAGAGATAACCTACAGTGGTACGGGGTCGTTTTCGTTCGTACTAGGGGGGCCAGGTGACATTCCTTCGGGGTGGCTTAGGGGCATTTAAAACAACTTCCCTGATACAGGTAGCATATAAAGTAGAGGCTAAATACCAGGATCTTTATCGATTGCTTTATGCTGTACAAAAATGAAAAACACATACAACAAACCTGGACCATTCATATTTTCAATGTTTCTGCATACTATACTTTTTAACCCTTAACTAATTGAGCTGCTTCATTTCACCTGCTTTTTTATTTTTTATTTTTTTTTAAAATCGGAAACAGTGGCCATTTATTCGAAACTTACCAATCTACGCGTTACAACTACGTTTGCTTTTTCAAAAACCTTTAATAAAAATGTTAGTGCCCAAATACGGGCCTACAACCCCGTGGGCCGGCCACGGAGCAGGCTGGAACTGTAAATGGGGGGGGGGGGGTATTTATTTGTGGAAAACATAACAGAGTCAGTGGTCGTTGATTTCATAGTAAAAAGTGCGACAAGTGCAACAAAATCATATCGATAATTCATTGTGAGCAAGTACCAAAAGTGTCGACAATTCGAACCTTCAATAATAAATACAGTAATCAATGATGCATTAGAACTTAATATCAATTCATTGTTCGAACGTGTAATCAGTACCCGTCGCATGTCAATTCATTGTTCGAACGTATAATCAATACCCATCCCGGATCAATTCATTGTCCGAACATATAATCAGTCTTATCCCATATCAATTCATGTGCTAAAAACTGCATACATATCTCATGATATCAAGGCTGAGCAATCGGGGCACAACAAGGAGTTGAGAGTTTCATTTGTACCAGCGCCATTTTGGGTGAGGTCAGGAAGGTCCAAGTATAGTCAAAATGTCTCCACCAACTCGTGGTTGGACCGGGACCTTTTTCGGCAGTCCAAAAGTTTTCGTTGAAGGGTAGCAGAGGGGACTGCTGACATGAACCATCAGTCAAAGTGGGGTGGAAGGCAACAATCTCTCCTACCGGGTCATACTGGTGTCCCACCGGAACTGATCAAGTTGGTAGTCTTGCAGGATTTTGGTCATTTCAAGACTGAGGCCGGCGCCGGCATGAGCGCGCCGACGTCCCGCGGCTACGTCGTGGTCGTTCCGTGGGTGATCATGGCAGTCATTCCCCATCGGGGGTGTGTGCAGGGGTCGGGGGCCCCCGTGGCTCTTATAGAATCTTCAAAGTTGAAGAGAACGTTTCTGGACGCAGGACTCATTTTCTAGTTGAACTCAGAAGCGCCGTTGCACCGCAACAGTGGACGAGACCCCCGCTGGGTGAGCGGAGCATCATTGCCTCGCAATAGTGGACGAGACCTTTTGTTGGGTGAGTGGAGCGTTGGGGGTGCAGCTGAGGGTCCCCCACCTGGGGGGGTGGGAGAGGCTCGTTCGCGCCGCCTCTCCGTCCCAGCGCACCCCACGCCGACACCTGGCGTTGATATCCGTGATGTCCGGACCAGGCGATAAGAGGGGGGGGGTCGAAGGCAGAGGCAAGACATCCCCCCCGTGGCCTGCAGGGCACCGCTTCAGGACCGAACGGGGAGCTCATACTAAGCCGGGGCCAGACCAGGAGATACGACGGGAGGGGGGGTGTCGGTGGCATGTGCAAGACATTCCTCTCCAGTGTTGTCGCAGCCAAAGAAGATCCCGTCGGCCTCGGCTCCTCTCCTGGTGCACCTTACGCGACGACCCTTTTGATGGGTGAGTGGAGCGTTGGGGGTGCAGCTGATGGGCCCCCACCTATGGGGGTGGGAGAGGCTCGTTCACGCCGCCTCTCCCTCCCAGCGCACCCCACGCCGACACCTGGCGTTGATATCCGTGATGTCCGGACCAGGCGATAAGAGGGGGGGGGGTCGGAGGCAGAGGCAAGACATCCCCCCCCGTGGCCTGCAAGGTGGCAGAAGAAGGGAATCGGTAGACCAGTACATTTCGGGCCATCCACCCCACGGCTGATGGCGGTTAGCCGGGCCCCGCCCTGCACATGTCGAGGCCTCATCTTCCGGATGGGCGTAACCGTGGCCCTGTTGCATTTCGGGAGTTTCCGGAATGGGGGTAGGTATCTGCTGATTTGTATCTATTTCATGTTACCGTTAATGGGCGTGGCGGGCGGTGGGACAGACATGCTTGGAGCAGTGGGGGGGTGGCGGAGCCTAGCTACCTCGTGGCTGCCGTAACGTCAAGCTTGGCTTCTCTCACCACTTTCATGTTTCTTATTTCTAGCGAAGTCAAAAACTCATCAGTGGCCTACTGATTTTGTTTGATTTCTTTCCCTTCCTTTTCAAGTGTGTTTCATGCTAAAGTTTCTGTTTAACAGGATACAGTGATTACTTTGTATTTTACATATGTATTCTTTATTAGGGGTACTCTCCGGTTGAGCCAGATGATGTACCTCTAATAAATGGTCCGGGTGGAACTAGTTTCTCAATCAGTGGGGAGTAGATGGGCATGACAGATTACAACGGGGGACAAAGGTCCGCATTACCCACCCTTCACTACTTGCAAAGACTAGAAAGAATATTTCTATTCCACGTTATTTGCAAACAGAGAATACCTCGAAAGAACTATTCCTTGAACAATAAATGTCCAGCCAATCAATCAATCAGTGGGGAGAAAAACAGGCATGACGGATTACAACGGGGGACAAAAGTCCGCATTACCTATCCTTCACTATCTGCAAAGGGAGACAGAATATTCCTATTCTTCTCTGTTTGTAGACAGGGAATATCTCAAAGAGCAATAATCGCTAAAAAATTAGTAGGATTATAACACTTTAATAACTTATAAATATATACATTGCAACAAAAACAGTAAACACCTTAAAACATTTTTTATTAAAACAGAAGCAACAATGACAACTAACAGTAGTGATATCCTGGACGGGTGATGGAACTGGGATTGTTAATGGAAAAAGATCTACAGAGAAAGCTATTGGTGAATTATACTTCTCCGGAAATTTGAAACTCACAAATGTTTTATTTGTGTAATCGTTTCAGGTCAAACGGATTGTGGAAAAATGTTCGGAATGGAAGAGTCACCAAAAGGCAAAAAGTACACTCATGTATGAAAATCTTACTATTAATGCTTGACTGAGGCCAAGGAGATCAGAGTGCATGAGTCTCATGCTCGATCGATTGAGCTAGCCGGATCGGGCAACAAAAAGTATAAAATAGTTATGTAAATAGTTATTTAATAAAATGTTTTACCCTGTTACTTTGCTGGTGTGTTGTATATATTTATAATATTTGCATAGGGTTTGTCGTTATTTTGGGTGGGGTGGGTGGCGGAGCCGAGCTGTCTTGCAGTCATCATGGTGTGGAGCTCAGTTCATCTCACTAGTTTCGTATTTCTCATGAGGGGTTGTTCTTAATGTTTCTATTTTAGCGAGGTCAAAAAGAGATCCCATTAGTGGCCTACTGATTTTGCTCAATTCCTTTTGTTTTTAAAACGATTTTTCACTATCTGCAAAGACTAAACAGAGTATTGCGACTCTGTGCTTGTTTGTAAATAGAGAATGAACCAAAGAGAACCAATTCTAAAACAGTAAATGCTTGGATAACAATCAATCAAATAGAGAGAGAAGCAGGCACGACGGATAACAACGGGGGCAAAGGCCTGCGTTAACTACCCTTCACTATCTGCAAAGAGAGAGTACTCCTAAGAGAAAAGAGGGGGGGGGAGTGGGGGGCAGCGTTCAAAGCACATCAGCGTGCATAAACACGAAAATGTTTTTACCTATCACGTACTTGACATTTGACAGCTTTTGATATTTGCTATTACAAAAACATTGAAATTCACTGAAAAAACCATAGGTTATAGACCATATATAGTTAGGAATTAGCATTTACAAAACCTTGAAAATTCACTGAAAAAACTATTGGTTATAGACCATATATAGTTAGGAATTAGCATTTACAAAACCTTAATTTACTCGCACAAAACCATAGAAATTCGCATATATAGTTAGTTGCAATAACTATATATCGCGCACCCGCAATCCACTGCTGATGATGTCACATATTACATCATTCATGACATGGTCAGTGACATCACTGATGACATCACTGACATCTCAAATGTCATCAGTGATATCTCAAATGACATCACAGACAACATCACTGATGACATCAATCATGTGATAATACGATTAACCTCTTCAGACTCTAATATAACCTTAGATACACTCATAGTAAACAGACATTCACTGTTTGTCACTCATCCATGGAGTTACTCATACACCTAGTCAGTCATGCAAAGAATCAATCACACCTCCATTTCCACAACTATACAGTTATACACACCTTACTTATTCAAACATATTCTAACACATATTTACTCTCTTATACAATCACTGATACAAGTTTTCAATGATCCATGCAGCCACTGACACATTCACTAGCTCTTATACAGTTATTTATATATGTCAACTCACACATGTACTGTGTTTTACATATGTACTTACTTTGACATGTAGCACTGAGATATCCATTCACTCACCAATACACTCATGCACACAGTCAACCACCCAGACAGCTGTTTCCACATGCAGTTTTGAACCCATACATCTAGTGAATCAACTGCTCACACATCTATGCACAGTCACACACCTCCCAGACACCTACACACACACACTCGTTCTCCCATACAAATACTTGGGCAACCAATCAATAACCCATATAGTTACTCATATAGGTACTGATTAACACATGCAGCATCTTACACAACAACAGACATACTGATGCACACATTCAGACAGTTTAGTCACTAACCAATGCACTCAGTGAGACACATATAATCACTCTCTCATACAGTCAGTCATGCTCCTACTAAATCCTTCATCCAGACACTTTTACATCCACTCATTCTTCAATATGTAAGACATATTTTAACTTTACAGAAACATACAGTCACTGGATGATGTCATCAGTGATGTCACCGACCATGTCATGAATGATGTAATATGTGACATCATCAGCAGTGGATTGCGGGTGCGCGATATATAGTTATTGCAACTAACTATATATGCGAATTTCTATGGTTTTGTGCGAGTAAATTAAGGTTTTGTAAATGCTAATTCCTAACTATATATGGTCTATAACCAATGGTTTTTTCAGTGAATTTTCAAGGTTTTGTAAATGCTAATTCCTAACTATATATGGTCTATAACCTATGGTTTTGTCAGTGAATATATATATATATATATATATATATATATGCCTGAAAGGGTATTTTTTTAACTTATACTTGGTGCTCCCTTGTGTCTGGACAAAGCTATACCTCTCTGAAGAGCTCTAATTAGAGCGAACCACTGTGTCAGGGTTTGTTTTTATTCATTTCAGGTTGGCTTGGTTGGTATTTCACCAATTCAAAGCTGTACTATTGTGCCTGGTGTGATAAACTTTGCCATAGAAATGGCAAAAGACTTTATCCATTCCTATCTCAGTGTGGATAGCACTGTGCTAATCCTGCGCTTAAAGACTTTGATAGAAAAGCAGACATTTGAGGTGAGCAGATCTAGAGTGTCGCTGGTGTTGAGAGGCTCCATACAGAAGCTGCTTTCCTCCTAAACTTGAGAACTACCCAGAGTTCTCTGCTTCTTTTTTGCATAATTTATTTGTCTCTCTATGCCTGAAAGGGTATTTTATATATATAAGTATATCACAACCAGAACTCTTATTAATTTTGTATTTTGAACAGTTTTAATACTTGTGGATTTTATCGTAGTTCATGTCATTGTGTACGTTCTTTAATGTGTATATTTATGATTTTAACATTCATATACAACAAACGTATTTAATGGGGAACCCAGTCTAAACAGCTGCTGCAAGAAGTATTTTGTTTATCTCTATTTTGGAACGTAACGCAACCGTTTTAGCAAGGAAGTCACTATAAATGCACTGCAATGTATCCGGGGGGTCATGTGATCAAGGCTGCTGTTACGCAGCCGAAACGCGTCATGCTGACATTGGAGAAAAGAAAATAAAGCACTGAATACTTTCAACAACGCACGTTTGTGGTCTGTACCAGATTGCCTACCAAGAAATGATGGTGATATATATATATATATATATATATATATATATATATATATATATATATATATATATATATATATATATATATATATATATATATTCCTTCAAAACATCTCCTCCAGGCTGGATTAGATATGACAGGACACAGCGGGTTTAGATTTCCAATTTTAATAACAGGCTTGCATGACCGGTTTCGGCGTGGTGCCTTTGTCGAATGCTTCAAGTCCCACTTTCATGTTTCTCACTTTTTATCAAAGTTGTTAGCTCCTCCTTACCCAGTGGCGGTTGGCTCATCTGCACCTCGTGCTTCCTCGTGCGAATAACAGTGGACTACCAGTCCCATAATGCCGCAGAGCGAAGCCTCAGTGCAGTGAAGTGGAGAAACATGATGCAAAATTAAAAATGTTTGTGCCCCTTACTTTCATCCATCGACCTCTGTAATTTCAGCAGTTCTTATGGGCGCAGTTCAAGTGATGTCGTCTCTGGCCATATATATATATATATATACTCATATATTTATATATATATATACATATATAGATATATATATAAATACACATACATACACACATGGGATCCTGCAATCCCTGTCTAAATGCAATTCTCTAATTTCTTTATAATCAACGGCTAGTGATGCATTTTTGGTGAACTGGGATCTTGTTACAGTTACCCCCCCCACATACTTTTTGCCACTAGATGCTGATTTTTGACCATGACAGTGCACTGGGACTGAGGCTGCTAACCAGACCTCAGTGCCAGTGCTGCTTCCCTAAAACGAGGTAAAGTCTAATTGTCCTACAATTGGCTAAGGACTATAGCACCCCTGTAAGTCCCTAGTAAAAGGTATTCCAGGTACCTAGGGCAGGGGTGATAAAGAGCGTCCGTAAGGGCTGCTGCATATCTTATGGCACCCTAAGAGACCCACATACAAATTCCACACAGCCTGCCAGTGCAGGCTGCGTGACATGGTGCATGGTGCAAACCATTAGTGAAAACATAACATGACACATGACATGACTCCTGTGTGTCATGACAAATTCACTGCATCTAATATATGAAAGTCACCCCTACAGCAGACCTTTGAGCCCTGAGGCAGAGTGCATTATATTTTATGTGAGGACATATATGCATGAGTGAGCAGATATGTACCCCTGTGATGTCTGGTTTTATTACTACATATTGCAGGTTATCAGGAAGTCATTTTAAAAGCATATGCTGGACACTGGTGAAAACGAGTTCCCCAGTTGCATGAGGGCTTCACTGAAAGTTGGGATGCTTGGCACCACACATCTCGTATTAATGAACAAACATCGATGCCCGTGTTGGATTTAATAATACATGCACACAGAGGGCACCTCACAGCTGCCACCTGAAAACCTACCAGCCCCATGTGTGTTGGTTTTCACGAGCCTGTCACATGAGACGAGTGTCTGACCCCCAAGGGTGAGAGTCTTTGCTCTCTGGAGGTCAGAAACAAAGCCTGCTTGGGAAGAGGGTTATCTCTCCCCTTCCCACAGGATGACCTGCTGATTAGCATTCCAAGGCATGGGAGCTTCAAAGAAGCTACTGCCTTTCAAATACAAGTCTGGCTTCCCTCACAGGAGAGGAAGCTGGTCCCCTTTGTTCAGAGCTCATTGGCACCTGGACAGGTGGGACAAATAGCTAGTCAGGTAGGTGTGCCCAGCCCCAGGTAAGTGCCACCCCGAAGGTGGCCAAATCTGAGGTGGGCAGAACTTTTCAAATTGTGTATTAAGGGGACTCCCTGATACCAGATCTTCAGATTTTGACGGATACAAAAGAAGAAGTGGACTGAGAAGATTGCTGACCCGAGAAAGGAGGAGAACGACTGACTTGGCCCCCACCCTGCCTGCTGCACCAAACCCTCATAGAGCTTGCGTCTTGTACTGCTGCTATAGATTCCAAGAAACCAATTGCCAGAGAAACTCTCTTGGAGTAGAGGAGCTACTCCCCTGAAGCCACAGGCACTAAAGATGGAAGGTGCAGTCCAATGAGCTGTCACTCCATAGCCAGCCCGATGCAGCAGCTCCCCAGGAAGAGGACTTTGTGCTCCTGGATGTCAAATCTGTCTCCCCACAGTGTGGGAGGACACCAGGACCAATCGGAGCCATGCAGGACCAATACCCGGGTACCGGACCCCTTGCAGGAGCCATGGCTTATTGCGCCCAATCTGGACACCAACGATGAGCAAGTCCGACCTGCACATCGAGGGGCATTTCTTTTCCCCCCAGTTCAGGGTCATTTTGTCTTGAGTTCACACTGTCTATTCAACAGTGCCATTTGACTAAATTAGCTGCCGATTCTTTCTAGTCAATATGTCAGTTACGTGTATGTACTCTCTTTTCATTGCCTATACCTGTCTTAATTAGTGGAGTGTGTCTAGTCTTCTGCAGGAGCTCTGCTAAAAACCTTTACCGTACTGACTTTTTAACCTCTTTATTTTAACTTTTTATTATGAATACTTACAACTACTTACAACTCCTTGTCTTGTAAATGAATTTGAATCTGTTGTTGCAGGACTTTATTGCTTAGCACTTTAATGATTTAATCTAAGCTTGTTGCTCACCTCTGTTGCTCACCTGTTACTATTCTTTGGTCAGCACTCCGGTTTCCTGCCCCCCACCACCCCCTCCTTCTCTGACAAGGTAGCTGCTCGAGGTGTCTTCCGGAAGTGCAGCCTTTTTTCCTTCCGTACTACGGTCTAGTTGCTGGTGAGGCATAATGTATTTGCTGTGCTCACCACCGCCAACGCACCAAAGGCACGCTAAAGGCAAGCCCATATGTGCCTGTCCGGATCGCGGCCAGTGCCAGGAACACTGGCCAAATTGGCCCAGGTCAGTTTTATATAAGAGAAACTCTTCTTGAGCTTAATACCCACCAACATAAATGTAATAATCACTTTGAGCCAAACACACGGAAGGGCCCAGTCACCTGTATGGGATGTAAACATGAATTTAGATCTTCCCTCGACGAACCTAACAAAATTGACTATACAGGAAACCAACTACTAGGAGGTTTAATTAACACAAGATCTGTATGTAAAAATGCACAACATATATTTGATATGATTACCGACCGGAATCTGGACTGCCTCTTTGTCACTGAAACAAGGCTTAAAAAATGGTGCAATCCAGACATTGTCCAATCCCCCCCCCCCCCGTATCTCATATATAGAAAAGACGGACTCGATCAAAGAGGTGGAATTCTGGCTATAATATACCGTAAAATATTCACATTTTCCACTTCGAATTTATAGGGATCAAAGGAGCAGAAAGTCTTGAATTCTGCTATCAAGTTTATAGCTCCGTTTCCTTCTGTGGAGCTATGATTTACCACCCCCCAAGTACAAGTCTCAACTTTCTAGACACCTTTTGTGACACACTAAGGGCTAGATGTATGAAGCCCAAATGGGGTCACAAACGCCGAAATTCGCGTTTGCGAACTCATTTGAGCAAAATGGTATGTATGTAGCAAATTTTAGTGAAAAATAAGGAATCACAAATTTGCAATTCCTTATTTTGCGATTGCATGTAATGAATCGCTAAATTTGCGATTCCTTAAATGCAATGTATGATGCAAAAAAAAATTGCTAATTGTCCCTAAGGAATCGCAAACTACCACCAACTTCAAGTTGGTGGTAATTTGCGAATTTCTTGAAAAATACCCATTTTTGCATTTTTCAAAGTGCCATGTGATGCACATACATGCCCTTAGGGCATGTATGTGCACCACATGTGCACCCATGCTTATTTCAGGGGTGCAACAGGGTGTCCTTTGGACACCCCTGCCCCCTTGAAATTATTCTCAATATGCGATTAGCAAATTGCGAGTCGCAAATTGAGAATAATTTCACATTCATTCCTATGGGCCTCCTGGCCCATAGAAATGAATGGGAAATTATTCCTTAATTGCGATTAGCAATTTGCTAATCGCAATTAAGGAATTTTAAGAAATCGCTCAAAAATAGCGAACAGCTCCTGATCCATGGGGTCCGGAGCTGGAGAAGCTAGGTGCCAGGAGGGTGCTAGGCGTTGCGGGCGGTGTGCCATTTTCGCCTCCACCCCCCTCCCGAGACCCATGGGGCGTGGATCTTTTACTACACAAACTATACAGGTTCCTCTGAGTGGAGGTAAATCCCACAACTTGTGGTTTGTGTTTTGTTATGCACTTTTTTACACATAGAACAGTTTTTAACTTTCACGTCCTTTGGTTAGGGTGGGCCTTAGCGCGCCCATACCGCCAAGGTACACACTACACGGTCCTGACGAATGCCCACGTAATTCTTACACTTATAAAGGGCAGAAACATGTTGACCCCACTTCAAGTGGAAACTCCCATCACAATCTGTGGTAGTTCTTCCACACATACCTTTTTTAACTATGTCTAAACTGACCGGTAAATAATTCATTTTGGTTGGTACAGCATTAGACATTTTTAACATCACTTTTCACATCACTGTCACGAAATCCAGCTCCGCAGTAATCTGGCGTTGTAGCACACCAGGGAGGCACTCGGCTTCTTCTGGTGGGCTCGATGATGAAGCATGTCACCAACCAGGTTGGTGAGTGAGGGCTTCCCAGAAAACCCTTGAAGGTTTCCAATGTGTCAACAAGAGGGTATCTTTCTATAGTCCTTTTCACAGTCTTTGCCTCTGTGTTTTTACACAGACACCTTTGCATATGACACTCTTCTTTTGTTTTGCATACGTAACCCGGGGGACTAAGAGTGCCTCAGACCCTCTCTCTCTCCAATTGTTTCATAACATTACATAATGGACAATAACATAATGGCAATTTGGCTGATGCCCGGTGGAGCTACCAAATAGCTAAAGAGGAACTGGGTTGTTGACTTCCCCCCTGCGTCACCTACCCAGCCGGACCTTGGGCAGATTTTCCCCTCGTCTCTACGTCCTATCTTCCTCCTTCCCTTTACCCTATTCCCTTACCCTTCCTTGCTCCATTCACCTTGTCCCATATGTTCTTTAAATGCTTTTCTTGATACTTATGTAACTTTTAACTGATGTAAATTGCAACATTATTGTCCCTTATGTAAGGCGCTCTGATTCCCACGGGTCTAGCCAGTGCTATATAATAACTCATTAATTAAATTTGTTCCCATTTAGTACTCTTTTTCTTTTTGTCTACCTCCCTTGCTCCTATCCCCTCTCCCCTGAATCTCTCATCTTGCTTGCTAGTCTGCCTAGCCCCCTGTCCTTTGTGCCCTTTGACTAAGCACTCCTTCTCCCCTAGTTGGGGAAAGATCCAATATTTTTACTCTGGAGTCTCAGCGAACCCGCTGAGAGAGTCCATTGCGCCAAGGGAGCCACTCACAGCTGAGGTATGGTATGGCACCCCTAGCCAAAGCACTCCCTCTCCCCTTTTTGGGGAAGGATCCAGAATGTAGGCCTTGGACCCCTCTGAGAGAGTCCACTGCGTAAAGGGAGCCTCCCGCAACTGAGATAGGGAAGTGATACCACTTCCCCTGAGATCACAGCTTACTGGACTTTGGACGTTGCTTTGACACGTCTACCGGTTTGTATTCCCCGTCGCCCTTCCCCTCCTCTTCCCATGCGGTGTCCTTCACCCTCTCCTCCTCTTTTCCGCCTACATTACCTGTCTACTTTCCCAGCTCCATCCCCCTCCCCTGAATCTTTCCCCCTGCCTGCTTTTCCCCTTACGCATTTGAGCTTATTGTTTATCTCAACCATACAAGTAACTATGTTGCAATGCTCTAAGAACTGTGTAACCTTTGTAATGATGTAACCTGTAACTATGATCTGATGCTCATGTAAAGCGCTCTGATACCTTCGGGCCTAGCCAGCGCTATATAAAACCTTTAAAATAAATAAATAAAAATAAACATATCATTGGGATTACATCATGCCTGTACAGCTCCACCTAGGAGAAAGAAAAGGCATGTATCCAATCAAGGCACCTTCATAATTCAACATACCATGTGGAAATTAAAGTGTGCACTCACAGGGCTGGGAGGCGAGGAAGGTGTGGGAGGCTCAAGAGTAATGCTATTGTTAGCGATTGCTGGGTCTCCAATAGGAGAATCGGGTGAGGAGCTATCAGTGGCCTGCATACGATGAAGATAGGCGACAAGGGGGGCCCAAATGTCCGGATGACGGCTAGCAGCAGGCATTAAGTCCCAGAATTCACCCAGAAGTGTTTGACAATGAGCAGCATCGTCCAGCCAACCTATGACTGTGGGTGCCGGTCTGCGTCCCCAGTGGAAAGACACTCTGCGTCTGGCAAGAACCAGAAGCCTTGCACTAAGTTTACGGTTGGCATTAGACACTTGCTTGACACTAGAGTGTAATATTGCCAATAGTCTCACACACAGCTAGCCAGTAGGCAGAGACCTTAGGACATAGCCAAGCCAGATGTGAGAAATCGTTCTGCAGGGGCGGAGTAGCGCATGCATCTACCACTGTCAAGGAGCCCAATTCTATGGAGTGAAACAGGAGTACAGTATAACCTATGCATATATTTGAAATGTATAAGCCGCAGGCGATAGTTAGGAGATAATCACTTAATTTGAGTGCAGCAATACAACCAAACATCCTGGGATATGTTGCTGCCAAGGTCTGCACTCCACTCAGTGCGAGCCCTGACAGTACTGGCTGGGGAGGCAGCGAGCGATAGATTATAGAGGCGGGTAACCATTTTGTGAAATGAGCTAGAGGTATGGACTACCTCAAGGGCCGATAGCGCCGGGGGAGCCTTAAGGAATGTGGGGTGAATATCCTTGCAAGTAGCACGTATCTGATAATTAAGGTACAGATCCAGCGGCCCGCATCCTTAGGAATAGGAAGGAGTCGCCAGGGTAGATATCGGCAAAGGTGATAAGGCCTAAGAGTGCCGCACGCCTGGCCATGCCAGCCATCTGTAGGGGAGGGAACACCGGATTGCAAGCCAGGTGCATGGATGGAGCATAGAGTATGGAGTTGCCTGCTCGCTTTAGGAGCCCATCCCAGGCCTAATGCAGGTATTCCACCATGTCCACCTCGCAGCGCTGGGGCTGAGGTGCCATGAAAAGCGCAGTCTGGAGAGGCCAAGGCGAGGCAAGGTCCGGATCAACCTCGACATGCGGTTGGAAAGGGGTGGGAAGAAGCCAGAAGTGGAGAAAACTGGCTTGGGTGCAGAGCACATACAATCTGAAGTCAGGGGCACCCATGCCACTCAGGGACAGGGGAAGCGTAAGAATATTGTATGCGATTCTGGGTTGATGGCTGGCCCAAACCAGCGCAATGATGTGTGACTGCAGTTTGCGGAATAAGAGCGAGGTGAGTGGGAGAGTAACATTTAAAAAAAGATATTATATTTTCGGAAGAACTACCATTTTTGTAATGGCAATTAGTCCCACCAGCGACAGGGGAAGTTTCTGCCACGCAGGTAATTTGGACTCTAGCCAGTCGACTGCACGGCCGAAATTCGATCACCAGAGTTCGTCCACATGCTGACTCAGCCAGATACCAAGGTACGGGATGGGGCCAGACACCCAGACGAATGGGAAGTCGGAAGTGAAGGGCTAAGTAGCATCAGTGAGGGAAAAAAGAACGGACTTACTCCAGTTAACTTGGACGCCGGATAGGCCGCTAAACTGCATGATCTCCCTCGTCATAGGGCCGAGTTTGTCCTGTGGATTACGGATATAGAGCGTGATATCGTACGCATAGAGAGAGACAACTAGAGCGCGGGCTGCGAAGCCTATGCCACTTTGGGTATGATGTAGTCTAAGCCGAGTGGCAAGGGGCTCCATCGTGATGGCAAAAAGTAAGGGGGAGAGGGGACACCCCTGCCTGGTGCCTCTCGAAGTGGGAAAAGGCTCCATCACCTGCCGATTGATTCTGATGCGGGCTGAGAGAAGAGTGTATGAAAAGCTGGACTTCACGCACAAAGTCGGGACTAAATCCCAGCTGAGGGAGAAGATAGAAAAGAAAAGGCCACTCTAAGGTGTCAAAGACCTTAGTGGCATCAAGAAGTGCCGTGACGGCAGGAAGAGAGGGGTTGATCTGATGGAGTCCGGCAAAAATGGTGTGGAGATTATGTGACGTGGCGCGAAAATAAAACCAGATTTATCCGGGTGCGCAAACAGTCGTTTAGGAACACTTCTCTAATTTCAAATGTATATGTTAACAGTGCTATGTTGAATTAGCAAATAAAATTTATTATTTCTAGTAAAACTAATCTGTTAGTGGTTATTCACTAGGTTGCAGTGGAAGTTGAGGTCACACTTCCTCCTTCAGGGACCATTGTTTTCTATATTACTGTACTACCCTGGTCCCAGGGCTACTGGTTGCCCCTTGTTATACGAATATAGTGATTCATTCAGTCACCGATTATAAAGAAAAAACGCTAGAACCCAACTGCAATAAGTTATTTCAGATGAGTTCTGACATCACAATGCCTGTTGCCAGAGTCAGCAGCCCAAGTGAATGGCAGGACAGGTCACGGAGCAGGTGTTTAAATGCAATGAAAATGAAATGTAGCTTTTCTTTCTTCTTCATTTTTCTAGCTTACAGTGACTAGCAGAAACATATGATTATTTTTTGTATTCCTTAGATCATTGTAGAAAAGCAAGAATCATTCTACAGGTTTCAACACATTCTAATGTACTGTAGCCTATTAAAAAAAAAGAACTGCCTTGTATTGAACTGTTTCTAATATCTTTTTGCAATAAATATCTAACGAGTTTTTGATTTGTTTAATTTTGCACTATCGGTTTTATTTTTATCCTTCATGTTTGCTGTTTCTTAAGAGCTACGCACCAAGGCTTTAGGTGGATTGTGGGAAAGGTGATGGTGTGACCATGTGTTAAATGAGATAAAGTATCTGCTGCCGTACATGATAAGGCATGATAAGGATATTGCAAGTCACCTCAGAGTTCCATAACCATATAGAGGAACTTGGCCTCCAGCCTCATTCCTCTATATGGTTATGAAACTTCTCAGTGGCCTACAATATCCTTAACATGTATGGCAGGAGTACTTTAATATATATATATATATGTAAATGGTAATATATATATATATATTCACTGAAAAAACCATAGGTTATAGACCATATATAGTTAGGAATTAGCATTTACAAAACCTTATTTTACTCACACAAAACCATTGAAATTCGCATATATAGTTAGTTGCACTAACTATATATCCCGCACCCGCAATCCACTGCTGATCATGTCACATATTACATCATTCATGACATGGTCAGTGACATCACTGATGACATCTCAAATGACATCACTGATGACATCTCAAATGACATCACTGATGACATCACTGATGACATCTCAAATGACATCACTGATGACATCTCAAATGACATCACTGATGACATCTCAAATGACATCACTGATGACATCACTGATGACATCTCATTTGACATTACTGATCACATCACTGATGACATCATTCATGTGATAATACGATGAACCTCTTCAGACTCTAATATAACCTTAGATACACTCAGTGTAAACAGACACTCACACACTGTCACTCATCCATGGAGTTACTCACACACCTAGTCAGTCATGCAAAGAATCAATCACACCTCCATTTCCTCAACTATAGAGTTATACACACCTTACTTATTCAAACATATTCTAACACATATTTACTCTCTTATACAATCACTGATACAAGTTCACAATGATCCATACAGCCATTCACACATTCACTGGTTCTTATGCACAGTTATTTATATATGTCAACTCTCACATGTACTGTGTTTTACATATGTACTTACTTTGACATGTAGCACTGAGATATCCATTCACTCACCAATACACTCATGCACACAGTCAACCACACATACAGCTGTTTCCACATGCAGTTTTGAACCCATACATCTAGTGAATCAACTGTTCACACATCTATGCACAGAGTCACACACCTCCCAGCCACCCACACACACACACTCAGTCTCCCATACAAATACTTGGGCAACCAATCAATAACCCATATAGTTACTCATATAGCTACTGGTCAACACATGCAGCAGTTTACAGAACAACAGATATAATGATGCACAAATTAAGACAGTTTAGTCACTAACCCATGCACTCAGCGAGACACATTTAATCACTCTCTCATACAGTCAGTCATGCACCTACTAAATCCTTCATCCAGACACTTATACATCCACTCATTCTTCAATATGTAAGACATATTTTAACTTTACAGAAACATACAGTCACTGGATGATGTCATCAGTGATGTCATTTGAGTTGTCATCAGTGATGTCATCAGTGATGCAACTAACTATATATGCGAATTTCAATGGTTTTGTGTGAGTAAAATAACGGTTTGTAAATGCTAATCCCTAACTATATATGGTCTATAACCTATGGTTTTTTTCAGTGAATATATATATATATATATATATATATATATATATATATATATATATATATATATATATATATATATACTAATATAATAAAGAGAGAGCCCAAACATTTGAGGCGGGTAATCTCAAGAACCACAGCACCAATCACAACACCCAATACAGCGTTGGAAAGGGCAGTTGCAGCAGAAGGACATAGACTATGCAGACGCCCACCAAAAGGTAAAAGAACCGGGCCATCAAAGTAGTCCCTTGTGGGCGTGTCTGCGTTGTGCTGTGGGCGTGTGCTGGGGGCGTGACAAACGCTGGGGGCGTGTGGTACATTCCGCCCTTCATGCCATGTCTCATATTGTGTGCTAATCCCACCCTGCTCCCTTTAAATACCACTGTACCCCATAATCATAGCCCACCCTTACTCCTTAAAATACCCCAACACCCTTAAACACAAACCCATCTTAACCATATAAATATATCCTGTACCACAAAACCCAAAGCTATCCGTAAACCCTAAAAATACCCGTTCCCCAAAACCCAAACCTAGCCCTGAACCCTAAAAATACCACTGTACCCCAAAGCCCAAACCTACCCCAGAACCCTAAAATACCCCGGTACCCCAAAACCGAACTCTAGCCCTGAACCCTTAAAATACCCCTGTACCCCAAAACCCAAACCTACCCCTGAACCCTAAAAATACCCCTGCACCCCAAAACCCAAACCTAGTCCTGAACCCTAAAAATAACCCTGTACCCCAAAACTCAAACCTAGCCCTGAACCCTAAAAATAACCCTGTACCCCAAAACCCAAACCTACACCTGAACCCTAAAATACCCCTGTACCCCAAAACCTAGCCCTGAACCCTAAAAATACCCCTGTACCCCAAAACCCAAATCTATCCCTGAACCCTTAAAATACCTCTGTACCCCAAAACCCAAACCTACCCCTGAACCCTAAAAATACCCCTGCACCCCAAAACCCAAACCTAGTCCTGAACCCTAAAAATAACCCTGTACCCAAAACTCAAACCTAGCCCTGAACCCTAAAAATAACCCTGTACCCCAAAACCCAAACCTACACCTGAACCCTAAAATACCCCTGTACCCCAAAACCTAGCCCTGAACCCTAAAAATACCCCTGTACCCCAAAACCCAAATCTATCCCTGAACCCTTAAAATACCTCTGTAACCCAAAACCCAAACCTACCCCTGAACCCTAAAATAACCCTATACCCCAAAACCCAAACCTAGCCCTGAACCCTAAAAATACCCCTATACCTCAAAACCCATACCTATCCCTAAACCCTAAAACTATCCCTGTACCCCATAACCCAAAACTATATCTGAACCCTTAAAATACCGAAACACCCCAAAACATATACCTCATTACCCCAAAACATATACCCCTATACCCATACTTACCTTATCCAAACATTTAAAAAAACCATGCTTTTACCATTCATGCATTTACAACGAATTTCGGTGTAAATGTATGCTTGGTAAAAGCATATAAAATGTAATGCCATGCGTTATAATGGCATTGGCATTGCGGAGTCATGGTACTTAGGTAATGTATGCGGAGTGATGGTATGCGGAAAGAAAGTTGCGGAATAATGGGTGTTTACCCTCCCCCGGTAAGTACATTGGTGGCACGGCGATCCACATCGCAAGCAACATAATCCTATTTTTTCACCACCCATTTGAAAAATGCACATGTCTCTCTCATTGATGGCCAGCACCGACATACACTTTTAGACACACCTCTAGAATTTTCTAGTTCTAGAATTGCGAACTTTAGAGCTGGGGAGCTACGTTCGAATCTCGGCATCAGCTCAACATCCTGTGATTCCAGGCAAATTGCTTTGTCTCCCCGTGCCTAACACAAATGAATGTGTTCTTCTATAATGTAAATTGTGCTCATGCCATGTAGTCGAGTTCGCGCTATATAATATTGAAAAGGAAAAAAAAGTAGGGAAACTCGAGTTCACACACTACTGAACCTGCACTCTTAAGTCCATCAGCAGTGCACTGTGAATCGGAGCGTTTCACAGGCCTGTCGGAGATAAGAAATGCTATCAAAACGAAATCCTACAAAACAATATACTACTGGCCGGCAGCAATTCATACCCGGACAACGTCGGGACGGGCTGCTAATATATATATATATATATATATATATATATATATACAGTTTTCACCCAGCACAACGGCAGTTGCGCCAATGCACTCCAGTCCAAACATAAAACACCACTCCAATCCAATTCTGTGTTCCAAGGATTATTTATTCAATTCAATTCCAGCATGTTAAATCAGGTATGGAACAACAGCCCCAACGCGTTTCAGCGATAACTCGCCTTGATCACGGGTGGGTTGTATGGCGAATTGACAATAATAAATAAAGTTTCAGTAACAGCAAATCTTGTGTGGTTACCCATATGTGAAAATAAATGAAGGACTAAGACCAGATATATGGGGGCCATCTTGTAGTGGTGTTGTAGGTGCGAGCTTGCTATAAACTACCAAATACTGAAAAATTCTAGCTGGCAAATCATAAATTGCCCTAAAAAATGACAGAGTGCCACATATAGCCATAAATAACAACTGTGTCAAGGTAAATACCCATGAGCTTGTCCCAATCATGACGTATTCTAAGCAAAAACAAGCATTGGAAATGCATTAGGTCTCGCATTGGAAAAGTTGGAGCTATTGGTCGTGTAAATGTAATAATTTTTTACGTTATGTTTATGTTTTATAATAGCAAATGTATTAATTTTGTTATTGTAAATGCCAATATTTATAGAATTTGCAAATGTGACACCTATAGCATTATTTAACATATTTTTGTGACATTTGTAATAAAGCTTGAAACATTGAGAGAACATATTTGAACAAGTGGTGCTGTGGTGGTGCTGAGTGATGCTGTGGTGGTGCTGAGTGGTGCTGTGGTGGTGCTGAGTGGGGCTGTGGTGGTGCTGAGTGGTGATGAGTGGTGCTGTGGTGGTGGTGAGTGGTGCTGTGGTGGTACTGAGTGATGCTGTGGTGGTGCTGAGTGGTGCTGTGGTGGTGCTGAGTGATAATGTGGTGGTGCTGAGTGATAATGTGGTGGTGCTGAGTGATAATGTGGTGGTGCTGAGTGATAATGTGGTGGTGCTGAGTGATGCTGTGGTGGTGCTGAGTGGTGCTGTGGTGGTGCTGAGTGGGGCTGTGGTGGTGCTGAGTGGTGCTGTGGTGGTGCTGAGTGATGCTGTGGTGGTGCTGAGTGGTGCTGTGGTGGTGGTGCGTGGTGCTGTGGTGGTACTGAGTGATGCTGTGGTGATGCTGAGTGATGCTGTGGTGGTGCTGAGTGATAATGTGGTGGTGCTGAGTGATAATGTGGTGGCGCTGAGTGGTGCTGTGGTGGAGATGAGTGATGCTGGGGTTGCGCTGAGTGATGCTGTAGTGCTGCTGAGTGGTGCTGTGGTGGTGCTGAGTGGTGCTGTGGTTGCACTGAGTGATGCTGTGGTGGTGCTGAGTGGTGCTGTGGTGGTGCTGAGTGATGCTGTGGTTGTGCTGAGTGATGCTGTGGTTGTGCTGAGTGATGCTGTGGTTGCACTTAGTGATGCTGTGGTGGTGCTGAGGGATGCTGTGCTGGTGCTGAGTGATGCTGTGCTGGTGCTGAGTGTTGCTGTGGTGGTGCTGAGGGATGCTGTGGTGATGCTGAGTGGTGCTGTGATGGTGCTGAGTGATAATGTGGTGGTGCTGAGTGATAATGTGGTGGTGCTGAGTGGTGCTGGGGTGGCGCTGAGTGATGCTGTGGTAGTGCTGAGTGGTGCTGTGGTGGTGCTGAGTGAAGCTGTGGTGGTGCTGAGTGATGCTGTGGTGGTGCTGAGTGATGCTGTGGTTGCGCTGAGTGATGATGTGGTGATGCAGAGGGCAGAAAGGCACAAAAAACGAGTCTAACAGAGGGCAGAAGGGCAGAAAAACAAGGGAAAAACAAGTCTAACAGAGGGCAGAAGGGCACAAAAAAACGAGTCTAACAGGGGGCAGAAAGGCACAAAAAACTAGTCTAACAGAGGGCATGGAAATTCAATGAGGATTTTCCAGGTGGCATATGGACTCATAAGTACAGCACACAGAAAGTTAATAACACAAAAGAGATCCAGGGACCAGAGCTCACAATATGGCACGAATGAGATACAAAAGTAGAGAAAAAGCACCCAACCACTTTGATGAAAGCAAATAGAGTATATGAATTAAATACACACAGGACATACAAATGGGAGGAATAGAAGTAAGAAAGCAAGCCCAAGTGAAGTATGTTTGTCTTGAAAGGTTAAGGGAATGGACAGAATTGTGATCCTTGTCCGCTGCCAAATTGTATGTTTCGTGGATGGGCTTGACTATGAGCACACAAGCGAATCGACAAGCAAACCGGATCACCCCCATGTCAACAGCCAGGTTAATAGGAAAAATGAATACTCTACTCAGAAGCCAGCATTGTAGGGCTAAAATAGAATCCCTGGCAAGGTGCACAGTGATGTAAGCAAATGGTAAAAAGACAAGCAAGTGTAAGTACAGGCTGATATCAGCTGGTAAATCCCTAGATGTTAATTACTCTTGCGTGCTGCTACTAGAGAACATGCTCGTTGCTGTGAATGTCTGTTAACACGTCATCTGATGTTTGCAAGGCAAGCGTGGAGGAATAGAGAGAGGCTTTACACAAGGAGAGCCCTTGCCCCCATTAAACGGTGCGGGATTCACAGGAATCCAACCATGGCAAGGTGCCTGAACAATATGACGGGGGCATAATACCACGTGCTCTGAGTTGCATTAAACAAATCAATGAATTCTTGGACTTGCAGTTTTTGTTGGCTTAAATTGAACCAACTTAACTAAGAAGCATTATAACAATGATTTATACAAAAGGCGAGCGCTACAACCGATGTCTTCAGAACAACGAGTGATTTGATAATGCAGAACAAGGAATTATTTTAGTATCCAGTCAGAAGGGGGGTCATTTCAAACAAGCAAAGCCGAGAGGTTTGGCTTTTGTTGAAGAGATTAGTACACTGCAAACGTGTAGAACGGATACAATTTGGGAACATTTTTACTTTATATCCTTGATGCAGTACATTGCAGAATACGAGAAGCAGTGTACGTAAAACGTTGTAAATATTTTAAAGAAACGTTAAGGCCAAAGATGCATGGCATGGATTTCGGGGATGAACTTCTCTATGTTCATCCTTCATTACTGACATGGACATATTATTGGACAACCAAGAAACAGCTTTGAGAACAAGCGTTCATGTGAAGCAGGGGAAGGGGGGGGGGGGGGGAGAAATGCGAGACAGAAAGTACCGCTGGCCAGCCGTAGGCAGTGAATAATTAGGGGAGGAGAAATGCCCGAGGCTGGGCGAACGCATGCTGGGGGAAGCTTCAGACGCCAGTGGGAGGGAGGCTGATTGCTTTGATGTGGACGCAGATGGTGCCGGTGGGGGGAAAAGCGCATGCGTACAGCACACAGAAAGTTAACAACACAAAAGGGTTCCAAGGACCAGAACTCACAATATGGCACGAATGAGATACAAAAGTAGAGAAAAAGCACCCAACCACTTTGATGAAAGCAAATAGAGTATATTAATTAAATATACACAGGACATACAAATGGGAGGAATAGAAGTAAGAAAGCAAGCCCAAGTGAAGTATGTTTGTCCTGAAAGGTTAACGGAATGGACTGAATTGTGATCCTTGTCCGCTGCCAAATTGCATGTTTCATGAATGGGCTTGACTATGAGCACACAAGCGAATCGACAAGCAAACCGGATCACCCCCATGCCAACAGCCAGGTTAATAGGAACAAGTTTAAAAAAATAAACGGAGAAACGCAAGACACGGCCTGGCGGCCGTGAAAGTTGGGAGGGGGGAGGAGAAACGCGAAGTGAAGTGAATAATTTGGGGAGGAGAAATGCCTGCCTGAGGCAGAGCGCATGCTGGGGGAGGCGCGCGCTGGACAGGGAGAGGGTGGGAGGACTTAAAGTGAAGAGCCAATGAAAGAACTTTAAAAAAGTGCATGTGGCGAGAATGCATGTTCTTGTGTTCACGTGAACTGCATGTAATCGCCCGATGGTTAAGCTCTGGTTAAGCCCCAATATCTCTCGCAAGCTCAATGCGCACACGCATTGACAGGCGAGACCTAAAAAGGGGGATTGCATAGTAAAATGTCTTATAATATACATTAACGTAAATAAGTAACGTGTATACTATAACCAACTGAAGTCAAAATGAATCGTACAAATACATTGTAATTGTGAATAACCCACATGGGAAGATAATATGTGTCATACAGTGGTCATGAATTACAAGACAATGCAAAACCATTGAAAACTTTTTGAAAGCTTTTTGCTAGTACATCCCAAGTGAGAGAGAAAAATCTTTCTGGCACAGAACAAATTGTTCTCCATGTTCGATGCTCAGATGGGGACTCAACATTTTCTGGTATGTGGCTCCTTCACAAATACCTGGGCAAAAAAGGAAAAAATGGGCCAGACAGACTCATCACCAATACACCTGGTCCACCAACTATAGGCCTCTGGTTCTTAGTGCATAAACAGTGCATCACTATACCAAACAAACTCGAAAAATCAAAGTGCTTGAAATAAACTGATTGAAGTTAAAATTTTAAATTTAAAAACAACAGGAGTATAATGGAGGAGACTCAGTTGTACACATCCCACTTGAAATTGGATGTATGGGCTAGGATAATTAACATAGGCAGTAAAAAACCAATGCCAAGATTACATCAAGTTATTATTCCCCCAGATGCCAGATCATTTCCTCCTCAGAATTGAGGCCTCCAGGAATAAAAGTATCTAGATCTATAATATACCTGTTTTCAAGTTGCCGCAACTTGCGAATTTTGTCCCCACCTCTTTTCATGGGAGCTAGTTTATCAATCACAAAAGATTTTAGAAGGTTGCGATTGCTATTGTGGCATTCTTCAAAATGACGGGCAACGGGTGAGGTTTGATCTTTGTTTTGGATAATCCCTTTTGATCTCCATTCATTAAGCAAATCATAGTAAGTACTGTTCATTTTTTCTATGACCTGTAAAGAAGTAACTTCATAACAATCTGAACAATTCAATTGTCGCATACCCTCCAATATGCAATCCTGCACATCTAATATAACAACATTACCCCCCTTGTCAGATTGTCTGATGACTATCGAGAGGTCACCCTCCAACGTTTTAATAGCAAGCCGTTTAGATTTACTCAAATTGTCATTAGACCAGCAGTTCTTTTTGGCCAAATTCTTGAAACCATTGATAACCAAGGATTCAAAGGTGTCAATACTACAGGCAGGCAAAGAGGGGTTAAAGGTAGATTTGGGCTTAAAGGAGTTGGGACAGTTCAGATTAGTGTTAAAACCCAAAGAGATTGCATTGATGGATTCATCAGCAGGAGTCCCAAGTTCCAAGCATTTCAGGGCAATATAACAACATATATATATATATATATATATATGTTTAAGCAAACATGCCCTGTATAACCATTATAAAATCAAATATTGTTATAGAATATTGCAATAATTTTAACTTTACTGAAATTATGTTGTTAAATTGTTTTTTATATAAACTCAAACAACTCTTCAGCAAACTGATACATATTGACAACATGAAGTATGTTTTCACTGTTTATGAAAGTCAATAGGTGGAGTTACGTGTGCTTTATAGACTATTTAAACCACCTGTGTCTCTGGGTAGATTATGTGATCAAGTCCGGTTTGCCGGACGAAACGCGTCATGCTGCTGCCCATTCTGGAATAAACTCTCACATTTTGCACTCTTCACTTGTGGTCTATATCATTATGACCCCATTGGCGGCGCTGGTGGAGTCGCTGGGCGCCCAGATCGTATCCTACGCGGATGACACCCAGCTCCTCTTCTCTTGTAAGAGAGGAGGTGACTTTGATGGGGAGAGTATTCGGGATTGCCTTGGGGCTGTTTTTCACTGGTTCCATCTGAACAGCCTCAAGTGCAATTCCGACAAGTCCGAGGTACTTTTCTTTGGGTGTGACACAGAGCCAGATTGGCAGGCCTGGTGGCCATTGAATATGTTCCCCCCGTCTTGTTCCTCTCAGGTTGCCAAGAATCTGGGGGTCAAGATGGATAATAGGCTAACCTTGAAATCCCAGATCTTGGGGGTGTCGGGCACTTGCTTCGGCATCCTTAGGATGCTGCGGAGGTTTCTGCCCCTGCTTTCCGAGGAACACAGGAGATTGACAGTCCAGGCTCTGATTGGGTCCAGGTTGGATTATTCCAACATTCTTTACCTGGGCCTACCAGAGTACTTGCTGCAGCGGCTTCAAGTGGTGCAGAATGCCGCTGCAAGGGCAATTTATGGTCTGAATAGGCGTTCCAGTGCCTCGGGCCTGTTAAAAACTTTGCACTGGCTTCCCATCCGCAAGCGGATTGCCTTTAAGGCTCTAACTCTGGCCTATAAAGCTCTTCACAAGGGGGGAGCTAAGTACCTCCAAAAGAGACTAGTCTTTTATCAACCGACCAGGTCTCTGAGGTCGGAATCCCTGTACTTGGCAGTTGTGCCACGTGTAAAGAAAGCGCGCCTCGGTGGCCGCTCTTTTGGATTGCTGGCGTCACAGCTGTGGAATTATTTGCCGCTTGCTCTGCGGGGAACCACTAGCCTGCTGGCCTTTAGAAAAGGCCTTAAAACTTGGCTGTTTACTCAGTAGTCTGTTTATTGTGAGTTTTAGTCTGGCACTCTGGTTTTTTTCTTTTATCTGGTGTTATGTTATTATGTCGCAGTTTTCCCTTCTCCAATAAAGCGCCGGGACACTCTTTTTGAGTAGCCGAGCGCTATATAAATAAATAAATAACATAACATAACATAACATAACATACCTGTTTTTGCGCTGGAGTTCGTGTGAGCCCTCGTGCCTGCAGGATTGTGGATATATATATATATATATATATATATATATATATATATATATATATATATATATATATATATATATATATATTACCTACTGGCTATCGCCAGTAGGTATATATAGTTAGGATTTTATCCCTATGGGATTTTTGAAAATTCTATGTCTAATAACTTTGGCGTTTGTGGACGGAATCGGCTGAAATTTTCAGGAAAATGGCACATTTTGTTTCTGAGCAGCCCTTGAAAATTTGGGGGGGTTTTGTCGAGGGGGGGCCGAGAAAAAAGGGGGGTCCCAAAACACGTTTTTCCCATGTTAATTTCCATAGGGCGGTTGGACTCACTTTTAGCTCGAACGGCTAAATGGATTTGCACGAAACTTGGCAAAATTGTAGGGACTGTTAGCCCGATGTGCCTTTGCTAGGTCTCAATATATGTGCTCCAGTAGTTTTTGAGAAATTAACGTTTAAAACAAGATATATATCTGTAACAGCGCTCCAGGCTGCGCTCCGGTTCGCTTACTTTTCGCGAAACGGAACTTTGAGCGCAGAAAGCTGATTGGCTCTCCGGTGTCTGTCAACATTCTAAACAGTCCGGAGCGGCCGCCATCTTATCTCTCGGTAGGATCGAGAGAGAAGAAGAGGTGAAAAACGAAGGGGGAATTTAATGAAAGGGGGCAAGGTATACCCCTCTTGACCCCCTAGGAATGTTGTTGGGGTTATTAAAGGGTCCCGTGAGGAAAAAAAAAAAAAAAGATTTTTCACGGTAGAAGCGCTTCACGGGCCGCGAACTGGGCCGCAAACTGGTAGCGAAACGGGAATTCGCCATTTTGTGCTTCGTTTTAATTAAATTACTAGGTATAAGGGGGTGCGGGAGACGTATCCTAATCCCCTATGTTTCATGAGGGTGGCTGAGGAGGCTCATATATGTTGATACATCTCTTCCAGCGGCTGTGCGTGAGCTTTTTATTTTTTTTGCTGCCTGACGTCTGTTAACGTTCGATTCGATGGAAATCAGGAAGTGTTGACCGCCAATTTGTCACTGCGATAAAATATTTTGTTATAAATGAATCCTTATTGATAAACATTGTCTGCGCCATCTTGCCTTTTTTCCAATGCCACAATTTTGTCGTGCACGGCAGCCATTTTAGATGCCAGGCTGGTCCCAGGCTATCACCTACCCCTGCGGATGTAGTTTATGGCCCCAGCTGTAGAGAATCCAGACATGCCAACCCTCCCGATTCAGGCGTGAGACTACTGATTTCAGTGCTAGTCTCCTGTCTCCCGATTTCTGCAAGCAAAAACCCGGGGGCATATTACCAACAACTAGCGATAATTTTTGTCTCTAACTTGTTTAGAGACAAAAATTATCGCCGCACATCGGCGATTTTTATCGCAGATAAACCTTGCTATTAGCAAGGTTTATCGCAAATGCGATAAAAAACGGCCGCAATGCATGAATATCGCTGAAAAGTCAGCGATATTCATGTATTATCGAGCAAATGCTCTTAGCCATGTTATCCACCTCCCATTGGATAACATGGCTAAGAACTGCTCAGGGCACTATCACTGACATGCAAAGCGGGGCCCACGATGGTCGCTATCTCCTTTTAGCTGTCACTAACTGGTGTTAGCGACAGCTTGGTAATAGGGAGATAATTTTATCTCCGCTTTCTTGGCTTTTAAAGCCAAAAAAGCGGAGATAAACCCCCTTGATAATATGCCCCATGATTCCTCAGGGGTTTCAGCTGACAGGGCTTGGTATTGTGTTACGTGGTAATTCTTCCAGGAAACGTCAGAGGGTCGATGCAGGGGTTCTAGAAGGGGTGATAAACCATTTAAGCCTCATAAACAAGCGCATGGTCTTTTAAAGATCTTGTGAAGTACTCGGGGCGGCGGTGTGTGTGTGTCCTCTTTCAGGAGCGGGCGGGGGAGGGGGGTGGGGGGGGGGGGGAATGCCAGCAACTTCCAGGCTAGGCAGTGTTCAACACTTGCATCACCCTTTCTCTGCCTGCTATTGCGCTCCATGCTTCGGAAAGGTAAGAAAAAGAACGTGCATTTGAGTTTGAAATGTCCGATCCTGTAGCAGTACACTTGCAAAGCCCACACATGACAATAACCCGATTCAAGGCCCCATTCACCCGTTTTAAAAAAAATATATAACACTCCAACAAAGTAACATTATAAAACTTTATTAACTTTTAAATATAATGAACGGAACAAAAACTGTAAAAACATTTAAACATTTTTCACCAAAAAAAGCAACAATTGTCAGAAGCTGTCTTTTGTGCGAATAGTCCCAAGGCAGCACAACGTGCTGAGTTCTGGACGGCACCCAGGTGATGTCGCCTGGGTGCCGCACTGGTTTTGGTATCCAACAATGCTGCTCCGAAAATTGGCGTGGGGCGTCCCGGGTGGTGCGGGGGGAGGCCTCGTCAGTAGCGGTCTGTTGTGCGAATAGTCCCAAGGCAGCAGAACGCGCTGAGATGTTGATGGCACCCAGGTGATGTCCAGTAAACTGCCGCACTGGTTTTGGTATCCTACAATGCTGCTCCGAAAATTGGCGTGGGGCGGCCCGGGGGGGGGGGCGTGGGGAAGGCGTGAACGGGCCTCCCCAGGTGGCGGCCATCCAACTGAGTTGCGCCCGCTCTTGCGGCTACAGCGTCTCGCTCACCATGTTGTTGAGTTGCTCCCACTCTTGCAGTGCAGCGATAGGCGGCTGCCACATGACTCTTAAAATGGCGGACGGCTCTTCGGTTTTGGGCCTGGTCCACTAAAATGGCCCTGGGACACCTTGGAACTCGGACGCTTGCCTGCTAGGGCTTGGGCTCCATTCTCGAAAAGCTTCCCCTCAGCCGTGAAGATTCTACAAAAGTCTTGGGGGCCCTCGACTCCCGCAGGCTTCCGGTGGGGAGCGGCTGCCATGATTGCTCGCGGAATGACCACGACGGAGCCACGAGATGGTGGTGCTCTCATGCTGACGCCAGCTTCAGTCTGAAACATCCAGAAACAAGGTGGGGCTTTCATCGTTTGGGAAAAAAAAATGTTCTAAACCAATGAAAAGTGTTATTTTTAGGTCATATGACCAAGCCTTCCATCTTTAGGAAACCAAAAGTAAAATGAACCAATGAAAAGTTTTATAAACAAGTCACATGACCTGTTATGCGGCATAGGGCTACAAAAAGCGTAGAAAATCCGTTGGCACGTGAGGCGGCGTCAGTAGCGGACCGATGTGCGAATAGGCCGAAGGCAGCACAACGCGCTGAGATCCGGATGGCAACGAGGTGGTGTCCAGCAAATTGCCGCACTGGTGTGGCCATCCTACAATGCTGCACCGAAAGTCGGCGTGGGGCGCCCCGTTGGCCTGTGAGGTCGCGTCAGTCAGTGGGGGCTGTGCGTCTCCCCCAAGATGGAGGCTCCTCAGCTGCAGTGCGGCGCCCCTTAGCGTTTCACTCGCCGTCCAACTGAGTTGCGTCCGCACTTGCGGCTACAGTAGGCCGAAGGCAGCACAACGCACCGAGATCCGGATGGCACCGAGGTGGTGTCCAGCAAATTGCCGCACTGGTGTGGCCATCCTACAATGCTGCGCCGAAAGACGGCGTGTCCAGCTGAGTTGCGGTCACTCTTGCGGTACAGTGACTCGAACGCGCCGAGATCCGGATGGCACCGAGGTGGTGTCCAGCAAGTTGCCGCACTGGTGTGGCCATCCTACAATGCTGCGCCGAAAGTCGGCGTGGGGTGCCCCGTTGGCTTATGAGGTGATGTCAGTAGTGGACCGATGTGTAAATAGGTCGGAACCAGCACAAGGCGCCAAGATCCGAATGGCAAGTCCTGGATGTTGAGTGCCATAGTTGAGAGTTCTGAGCAGTGCTTGTAAGACTATCTGAAGTTTATTATAAGAATCAGACTAAGTTGAAGACTGTCTGAAGCTTATTTGCACCTTTTGCAGCTTCACTATTGCCCAAGGTGGTGTCCAGCAAATTGCTGCACTGGTGTGGCCATCCTACAATGCTGCGCCGAAAGACGGCGTGTTCAGCTGAGTTCCGGTCACTCTTGCGGTACAGTGACTCGAACGCGCCGAGATCCGGATGGCACCGAGGTGGTGTCCAGCAAGTTGCCGCACTGGTATGGCCATCCTACAATGCTGCGCCGAAAGACGGCGTGACCAGCTGAGTTCCGGTCACTCTTGCGGTACAGTGACTCGAACGCGCCGAGATCCGGATGGCACCGAGGTGGTGTCCAGCAAGTTGCCGCACTGGTGTGGCCATCCTACAATGCTGCGCCGAAAGTCAGTGTGGGGTGCCCCGTTGGCTTATGAGGTGATGTCAGTAGTGGACCGATGTGTGAATAGGTCGGAACCAGCACAAGGCGCCCTGCACTGTTGAGCTTTTTTCAATGCCTGTTTTTTGTTGTTTCCCCTCCATCAAAAACAAAAAAATATATAAAACTGTGCAAAAATACAAAAAAATGTTTAGAAAAGCAGTGCTTGTAAGACTGTCTGAAGCTCTTTTGCACCTGCTGCAGCTTCACTATTGCCCTGGTGTGGCCAAAGATCGCCCATGACATAGGCGGCCGGCTCCCGAGGTCCGGCGGAACTTTTTTCCTTTTCCTTTCTGCTTGTCCCACAATCCGTTTCACCTGAAGACACGACCAGGTTCCTGAATGTGTGCAGGGGGACGCTATTGATTGAATGAAAATGGCGACTTGACACAAAGCTGACTCAAGCGTTGCTGTTGATGCTATACAGACAAAAATTGGTTTTCAGTTTGTACATTCTTCAGGATTTTTTTTTCCATCCAAGGCTGATTGAGAGTTTGTAGAAAAATGGCTTCAGATTTTCCACATATTACTCTTCAACATTCTTCCTAAATGTAACAATGTGAGACTCACTAGGAGAACGGCTGTTTAACTTTCCTTTCAAAATGCTGCCAACAATATTTTCTGAATGGAAGACACCATCTTGTAGCATAAAGGGCCGAAAGGGGTTCTGGTCTGGCCGATTGTTGGTGGAGACATTTTGACTATATCTTGGACCTGCCCGGCCTCGCTCAAAATGGCGCCGGTATAAATGGGACTCGTAACTCCTTGCCCGCAAATGTATATCTAGAAAATTTTATTGTAAGTGGCCCTGTCTTATTTTAATTACAAAATGTACGTCCACCGATTCCGCAACTGTTAGACACCTTAGTTCTTGCAACCTAATGGCCCGCTCGTTACGTTCCTCTACAGTGTAAATGTCTCCTCATCATATACGATTTCAGTTTGCTCCGTGGCCGGCCCACGTGGTTATAGGCCCGTATTTGTATACTGACATTTTCACAATAAAGGTTTTTAAAACAAAACACGGTAGTAGTATTTAGATTGGTAAAGTTTTTACTTTTAGTCACTGTTTTCGAATCAGTAAAAGGCAAGTGAAATAAAGCAGTCCAATTACATGACGGATAAAAGGTATAATATGTAGGAACGCAGTAAAGATAAATGGTCAAGGGCATTTGTGTTTTCCACTCCTGCAACATAAAGTGATCGATAAGAATCTGATAATCAGGCGTATCGGCGACTAAGACAGCAGGCCGAGTCTCTTTTACTCAACGGCTCCGTCATGGAACGAAGAAACGCCCTTTTTCTCGAAAAAGGAATATATTTTACTTGCAGGACAGTTGTAAATTTTCCGGGAAAGTACATTAGCCTGGAATATTATAACATATATGTTTAAAAAAAAATAATGTTCGAAAACAATAAAAAGCGTAATTTTTAGGTCATATGACCAAGCTTTTCATCATTAAAATAACAAAAGTAAAATGAACCAATGAAAAGTTTTATTAACAAGTCACATGACCTGTTATGCTTACGTTACGCGCTGCGCGCCGCGCCCCGGATCACTTCCGGGTGCGCTAACGCGGCGTGTCATAAAACGCATTACGCGACAACGTAGGTCAAGAATATAGTCAAAATGTCTCCACCAACCAGCGTTCGGAACACAACCCCTTTCAGCAGTCCAAAAAGTTCTGTTAAATGACAACAGAGGGGACAGGCAACAAGAACCATCAGTCAAAGAGGGGAGGGCAAGTTCTTCTCTTCCGGGTCATGTTGGGGCGCTACCGGAACTGATCGAATTGGTAGACTACAGTGTTTCTGGATGTTTCAGACTAAAGCTGGCGTCAGCATGAGAGCACTACCATCTCGTAGCTCCGTCGTGGCCATTTCACGAGCAGACATGGCAGCCGCTCCCCACCAGAAGCCTGCGGGAGTCGGGGGCCCCCAAGACTTTTGTAGAATCTTCAAGGCTGAGGGGACGCTTTCGAGAATGGGACCCAAGCCCTATCAGGGAAGCGTCCGAGTTCCAAGGTGTCCCAGGGCCATTTTAGTGGACCAGGCCTAAAACCAAAGAGCCGGCCGCCATTTTGAGAGTCCTGTGGCAGCCGCCTATCGCTGCACCGCAAGAGCGGGAGCAACTTAACTACATGGTGAGCGAGACGCTGTAGTCGCAAGAGCGGGCGGTAAACAGCTGAATGGCGGAAGAGGCACAGTGTAGCAAAAGCGGGCGGAATGGCAACTAAAACGGTAAAGGGGCGCCCCACTACAGCGTGTCTTCAGGTCAAACGGATTGTGGGACAAAGTCCAGAATAGAAGAGTCATCAAAAGGCAAAAAGTTCCGCCGGACCCCGGGAGCCGGCCGCCTATGTCGGAGGCGAACTCAGGCTACACCAGTGCTATAAGACTTGGGGAGGGGGTCGGAGCCAAGCGTCTTCTCCGAGTCCGTGCCATCACACCGCCCCTCGGGGGCCTCCGTCAAGCGGTTTAGGGAGGTACCATATAACATTGTTTTCAAATGCAGTCAGGTCCACAAACGACCCTCACTTACTTTGAGAATAGTGAAGCTGCAGTAGGTGGAAATAAGCTTCAGACAGTCTTACAAGCACTGCTTTTGTAAACATTTTTTGATTTTTTTGTATTTTTGCACAGTTTTATATTTTTTTTTGTTTTTGATGGAGGGGAAACAACAAAGCACAGGCATTGAAAAAGGCTCAAACTCAGAACTCTGAACTATGGCACCCAACATCCAGGACTTTCCATCCGGATCTTGGCGCCTTGTGCTACTTCCGACCTATTCACACATCGGTCCACTACTGACATCATCTTATAAACCAACGTTATGTAAATAGTTATTTAATAAAATGTTTTACCCTGTTTCTTTGCTGGTGTGTTGTCTATATTTTTAATATTTGCATAGGGTTTGTCGTTATTTTGGGCGGGATGGGTGACGGAGCCAAGCTGTCTTGCAGCCCTCATGGTGTGGAGCTCAGTTCATCTCACTAGTTTCGTATTTCTCATGAGGGGTTGTGGTTAATGTTTCTATTTTAGCGAGGTCAAAAAGAGATCCCATTAGTGGCCTACTGATTTTGCTCGATTCCATTTGTTTTTTTAAACGATTTTTCACTATCTGCAAAGACTAAACAGAGTATTGCGACTCTGTGCTTGTTTGTAAATAGAGAATGAACCAAAGAGAACCAATTCTAAAACAGTAAATGCTTGGATAACAATCAATCAAATGGAGAGAGAAGCAGGCACGACGGATTACAACGGGGCAAAGGCCTGCGTTAACTACCCTTCACTATCTACAAAGAGAGAGTATTCCTAAGAGAAAAGAGAGGGGAAGGGGGGTGCAGCGTTCAAAGCACATCAGCGTGCATAAATACGAAAATGTTTTTATCTATCACGTACTTGACATTTTAAAGCTTTTCATATTTGCTATTAAAAAACCATTGAAATTCACTGAAAAAACCATAGGTTATAGTCTATATATAGTTAGGAATTTGCATTTACAAAACCTTGAAAATTCAATGAAAAAACCATTGGTTTTAGGCCATATATAGTTAGGGATTTGCATTTACAAAACCTTATTTTACTCGCATACAACCATTGAAATTCCATATATAGTTAGATGCGCTAACTATATATCGCGCACCCGCAATCCACTGCTGATGATGTCACATATTACATAATTCATGACATGGTTAGTGACATCACTGATGACATCACTGATGACATCTCAAATGACATCACTGATGAAATCACTGATAACATCTCATTTGACATTACTGATCACATCACTGATGATATCATTCATGTGATAATACGATGAACCTCTTCAGACTCTAATATAACCTTAGATACAATCAGTGTAAACAGACACTCACAGACTGTCACTCATCCATGGAGTTACTCACACACCTAGTCAGTCATGCAAAGAATCAATCACACCTCCATTTCCTCAACTATACAGTTATACACACCTTACTTATTCAAACATATACTAACACATATTTTCTCTCTTATACAATCCCTGATACAAGTTCACAATGATCCATACAGCCACTCACACATTCACTGGCTCTTATGCACAGTTATTTATATATGTCAACTCTCACATGTACTATGTTTTACATATGTACTTACTTTGACATGTAGCACTGAGATATCCATTCACTCACCAATACACTCATGCACACAGTCAACCGCCCATACAGCTGTTTCCACATGCACTTTTGAAACCAATCATCTAGTGAATCAACTGCTCACACATCCATGCACAGAGTCCTACACCTCCCAACCACCCACACACACACTCAATCTCCCATACAAATACTTGGGCAACCAATCAATAACCCATATAGTTACTCATATAGCTACTTATCAACACATGCAACAGTTTACAGAACAACAGACATAATGATGCACAAATTAAGACAATTTAGTCACTAACCCATGCACTCAGTGAGACACATTTAATCACTCACTCATACAGTCAGTCATGCACCTACTAAATCCTTCATCCAGACACTTATACATCCACTCATTCTTCAATATGTAAGACATATTTTAACTTTACAGAAACATACAGTCACTGGATGTTGTCATCAGTGATGTCATCAGTGATGTCATTTGAGATGTCATCAGTGATGTCATCAGTGATGTCACTAACCATGTCATGAATGATGTAATATGTGACATCATCAGCAGTGGATTGCGGGTGCACGATATATAGTTAGCGCATCTAACTATATATGGAATTTCAATGGTTTTATGCGAGTAAAATAAGGTTTTGTAAATGCAAATCCCTAACTATATATGGCCTAAAACCAATGGTTTTTTCATTGAATTTTCAAGGTTTTGTAAATGCAAATTCCTAACTATATATAGACTATAACCTATGGTTTTTTCAGTGAATATATATATATATATGTTTAAGCAAATAGCCCTTGAGCTTCAAGAAGTCACCCCACACTGTTTCGCCATCCGGCCTACTTGTCCTCGATGCAGCTCTCATGGCCTTTCTTGTTTGTAATTAATCAAGTTCATCCGACGCGTTTCGAGGCCATCAACGCCTCTTCTTCTTGGGATTACACACAAAGAATGCCGTTTTCACCTTCTAATTCGAATTTCTTTTTGTTCGAATTTCTCCTCCCTCAGTGGGCGGGGCTGTAGATATCACCCATCAGCATGCTGGTAGGTGTAGTTCCTGAAGGTGAAAGAAGTTTGTTTTAGTCCTTAAGTAGGTGCATAACTTCGTGTTCTATTTAATCAACATTAAAACCTTAAGTAGGCAGGAGAATAAGGATATAGAGCTGTCGTTCAAATGAACAGTGTCCTGAAAAGCCAAGAATCTGTGCCTTGGCGCAGCTTCCCCGCATGCTCTGCTTCCGTCTGCATGCGGAGAATGGTGCCATTTCCCATGGCCAAGGTCAGCCGTGTATGTAATGTGTTTAAGCAAATAGCCCTTGAGCTTCAAGAAGTCACCCCACACTCTTTCGCCATCCGGCCTGCTTGGCCTCGATGCTGCTCTCATGGCCTTTCTCCTTTGTAATTAATCAAGTTCATACGACGCGTTTCGAGGCCATTAACTCCTCTTCTTCTTGGGTTTACACACAAAGAAAGCCGTTTTCACCTTCTAATTCGAATTTCTTTTTGTTCGAATTTCTCCTCACTCATTGGGCGTGGCTGTATATATCACCCATCAGCATGCTGGTAGGTGTAGTTCCTGAAGGTGAAAGAAGTGGGGTGACTTCTTGAAGCTCACGGGCTATTTGCTTTAACAGTCGCTGATGTCACTGACCATGTCATGAGTGATGTAATATGTGACGTCATCAGCAATGCATTACACGCGCAAGTTATAGTGAGTCTAACTAACTATAACGTGGAATTTCAATGTTTTTATGTCAGTAAAATTTACAGCTAACTATAACTGGTGTGAAACCTATGCTTTTTCAGTGAATTTAATAGGTTTTTTAAATGCTAATTCCTAACTATAACTGGTCTGAAACCTATGTTTTTTTCAGTGAATTTCATACGTTTTTTAAATGCTAATTCCTAACTATAACTGGTGTGAAACTATGGTTTCACACCATTATAGTTAGGAATTAGCATTTAAAAAACGTATGAAATTCACTGAAAAAAACATAGGTTTCAGACCAGTTATAGTTAGGAATTAGCATTTAAAAAACCTATTAAATTCACTGAAAAAGCATAGGTTTCACACCAGTTATAGTTAGCTGGACATTTTACTGACATAAAACCATTGAAATTCCCACGTTATAGTTAGTTGGACTCACTATAACTTGCGCGCCTGCAATGCACTGCTGATGACGTCACATATTACATCACTCATGACATGGTCAGTGACATCACTGATGACACCATCCTTGTGACAGACTGACAGACCCCCTTTCAGTGTAATGTAACCCTTGAAACACATATTCAAAAATAGAAACTAACATTTTCAAAAAAATGGAGATACCCATACCAGTTACAACAACCAATTCAGTAATTCCACCATCTATATACACATCCACTCAAGAAGCAAGTCAGATGGTTCCAAATACACAAACTTACGTTGGTGATTACAAAATCGTTTGCATATATTGTGGCAAAACAATCACTTATGGTGAGAAAAGTATTACCCTCATCAACATTGCTGGTGATAACCACAAGTGCCCGAAGAAACCCTAATTTTTTTCCTGTTTTTTTTTTGCTCCAGTTGAGCCGGTTATAATTCCATGTTTTTTGTTTCTCCCCATAAAAAATACAAAAAAATATATAAAACTGTTCAGAAAAGCCAAAAAAAGTAAAAAATGTTCAAAAAAACAGTAAATAAAATATAAAACAACAAAAAGAATTAAAAAAAACAGTTCTTTTTAGAACTACCTCCAATTTATTAAAAAAAAATACATTTTTAAAAAACTCTGTCATTCTTTTTTCTCCAGGGTACGTTCCCCGGTACGCTTCGCGTTGCGCATACCGGGCGCTCCCCCCGCGCAAATCGGATTTTCTTTTTTTTTTTTTTTACCCCGCAGGCCCTTTTATGGCCCCCACATCAAACCTAGGGGGTCAGGGGGGGTCTACCCTGCTCCCTTTTGATCATTCCCCTCTTTGTTTTTGCCACCTCTTGTGTCTCGATCCTACCGAGACACAAGATGGCGGCCGCTCCGGACTGTTTGGAATGTTTACAGACACCCGAGAGCCAATCAGGTTTCCGCGCCCGAACTCGCGTAGCGCGCTGGTACGCGCCCCGGTGCGCGTACCAGGGTGCGCTTATAGATATATATAATTATTTGAACCTAAATTACTCAAAATCCACTGGAGCACATATCTTGAGACATAGCAAAGGCACATCGGGCTACCAGTCCCTACAATTTTCCCAAGTTTGGTGGAAATCCATTCAGCCGTTCGGGCTAAAAGTGAGGTCGACCGCCCTATGGAAATTAACAGGGGGGAAACACGTTTTGGGACCCCCTTTTATCTCGGCCCCGCTTGACGAATCTCCCCCACACTTTCAGGGAAGGACCGGAGCGCCGCGAGGCAAATTTGAGGAAATTTTCAGGCAGATTCCTCAACCGGCGCCAAAGTTATTCCCAATAGAATGCTGCGATTTTCCTATTGAAAATAATCCTAACTATAACTACCTACTGGCAACCGCCAGTAGGTAATACATATATATATATGTATATATATTCAAACACAAACACAGCCTCCGAGCAAAGGAGCCCTTGACCCTTCAGGGTGGCCCCAGAACAACGGGCATGGAGCAGCCCGTCCTTTGACATCCATAAAAACAACACATGAGGCACAATACCGGAATAAGGCATTTATTCACAGGTTTCAGCAGCACAAAAGGCATCTCAATTTCCTTACGCGTTTCGGCGTCTTACTACCTTGCTCACAGGTGGAGACATTAATTAGCCCATATATATATCTATACTACTATTATAAAGAGAGAACACAAACCTTTGAGCCAGGTAAACTCGGGAACCACAGCGCCAATCCACACACCCGATACATCGTTGAAAATGTCAGGGTGTGCAGATGGACATAGGCTATATAAAATAAAAATGTAACTTAAAAAAAAAGTAGTCCCCTGGAAGTAGCGCCGGCCGCGACGTAGCGCTGGCTGCGACGTAGCACTGGCCGCGACGTGCGTGATGACGAGGAGGACCGGCGGGAGGACCGGCGGACAGGCGGGGAGGAGCGGAGAGGAGCGGCAGACAGGCTGTGAGGAGCGGTGACGAACGGCGGTGAAGTCAGGAGCGCGGGGAGGAGCGACGGCTCAGGTAAGGCAAAGGGACACATAAAATGTCGGGGCGGGAGGGGGCCTGGCCGGGCGGGAGCCTAGGCGGGTAGTTGGCCCTGAAGCCTCATTGCCCCCGGACAACGTCGGGGCGGGCTGCTAGTATATATATATATATAAAAACCCAACGCGTTTCATCTTTACAAAAGGCTTGGTCCCGAGATCAAGCCTTTTGTAATGGTGAAACGCGTTGGGTTTTGGCCGAAATAAAGCCGCTGTAATTATTGTAAAAAGAAACACGAGCAAGTGCGTTTTTATTTTCCTCATTGGATCTTGAAGCATTTCACCGACTGGACCCTGTCGGAAAAAACGCACCGTGCTGCCAGGAGTGCGCCGGCGTCCACGAGGCTCAAAACCTGTTGGATGTATATATATATTATATACTAGCAGCCCGCCCGGCGTTGTCCGGGGGCAATGAGGCTTCAGGGCCAAACGCCCGCCAAGGCCCCGCACGCCCCGGCCCCCGCCCGCCCCAACATTGTCCGTGTTTTGGAGCCTGAGTTGGACAGTAGTATATCAGGGGTATTAGCGTTCTTTTCTGTGACTCTATGTAGCTCATTCGTTTCCAAACTTCCTGATGCGCAGTACAGAAAGGACGACTGACATGACCAATCAAATGGAGGTGGAGAAGCAAAGATCATTTCTTGAAAGGAATGCGACTTAGTATTTGTGGCCCCAAAATTCCACAACCCCAGCAATTCCAACATTCCCTGAGAGGGTCTCTGAGACAATGATAAATTATGTTTTCATCTCTCAGAGTTTGTCTCCCCTGATTAGGGGAACCGAGGTCCTCACATTGGCATTTGTGATCACAGTCCCATTGCTGTGCAAAACACAGCATTCTCAAAACGTAAGCATGTGAAGTAAAGGAATAGCCAGGCATTAACTACCAAGAACGCAGGGTGCAGGGTGATAAGGTGCCCTGTTAGTATGAAGCTTGCTATGATCCAGGTTGGCGAGTGATAGCTTTTCCTCTGGCAGAGGGACTCTGTTGTTCTTTGTCCCGGAGACTGAACCTAACCTTAGCCGCCGTTCTTCAGGGCCAACCTCCCGCCCCTCCCCCTCCTGCTCCCGCCCCCGGGCCCCTCCTGCCCCGACCCCCTCCCGCCCCGGCCCCTCCCGCCCGACATTTGCCTTACCTGAGCTGCCGCTCCTCCCCGCATTCCTCACTTCACCGCTGCTCCATGTACGCCGCTCCTCCTCGTCATCACGCACGTCGCGGCCAGAGGTACGCCGCGGCCAGCGCAACATCGCGGCCGGCGCTTCTTTCAGGGGACTACTTTTTTTTAAGTTATATTTTAAAATTTACGTTTAATTTTTATTTTTTATAGCCTATGTCCATCTGCACACCCTGACAATTTCTACGATTTATCGGGTGTGTGGATTGGCGCTGTGGTTCCCGAGTTTACCTGGCTCAAAGGTTTGTGTTCTCTCTTTATAATAGTAGTATAGATATATATGTGTATATGTTCATGGCGGAGTGGTGATGAGGATTATATTTGAATAAAACTTACCACATCCACAGAAATCGGGTTTGCCTCGTCTTTCTTGCTGCTGCATACTGTGGCCACGGACGTTCTATGCCGAATATATATATATATATATATATATATATATATATATATATATATATATATATATATATATATATATATATATATATATATATATCCAAAGAAAGGTAGCCCCCAAGTAGGAAGAAGCCGCAGGTTAGATGAATAACTCCTTTATTTGTTTGAAAGGCAGCTGCATACAGGGAAACAGCCGGGCAGCAATCATCAAAATTAAATCAGCCAGACCGGTTTCGGGAATCCTTTCCCTTCGTCAATGGCTCTCCGCTCATCACAGGCAGTTTTTTCCATGTGTACTCTTGCTTCATTCACAACTCCCGCCCCATTGGGTGTGGCCGTGCACACGGCCTGATGGTAGTTGTAGTGCCACATTATCCATCTCACGTGAGTCTGTCTGTTGAAACGGCAGAGAAATAAATATATATTAAACCCCTGTGGGTTGATGTTCAGTCCTGCTGAATACACCCAATGTCATCATCAGCTGCCTTTAAAGAATTACCTCCCGTTTTGCAAAGTGGCCTCAACGTGGCGTCATCACGGGTCTGCACTTCTGCAGTGGGCTTCTTCCGCGGCTAGGCTCTGCCGCTTTGACATCCAGAAAAGGTAGCCCCCAAGTAGGGAGAAGCCGCATCACCTCCCGTTATTGCAAAATGGCCAATTCATGGCTTCATCACGGGTCTGCACTGTCGCAGTGGGCCTCTTCCGCGGCTAGGCTCAGCCGCTTAAACATCCAAAGAAAGGTAGCCTTGGGGGCTACCTTTTCTGGATGTCAAAGCGGCAAAGCAGGACTGAACATCAACCCACAGGGGTTTAATATATATTTATTTCTCTGCCGTTTCAACAGACAGACTCACGTGAGATGGATAATGTGGCACTACAACTACCATCAGGCCGTGTGCACGGCCACACCCAATGGGGCGGGAGTTGTGAATGAAGCAAGAGTACACATGGAAAAAACTGCCTGTGATGAGCGGAGAGCCATTGACGAAGGGAAAGGATTCCCGAAACCGGTCTGGCTGATTTAATTTTGATGATTGCTGCCCGGCTGTTTCCCTGTATGCAGCTGCCTTTCAAACAAATAAAGGAGTTATTCATCTAACCTGCGGCTTCTTCCTACTTGGGGGCTACCTTTCTTTGGATGTTTAAGCGGCTGAGCCTAGCCGCGGAAGAGGCCCACTGCGACAGTGCAGACCCGTGATGAAGCCATGAATTGGCCATTTTGCAATAACGGGAGGTGATGCGGCTTCTCCCTACTTGGGGGCTACCTTTTCTGGATATATATATATATATATATTTTTTTTTTTAAACAAAAGCGCTCACCACTGCGTAGTTAAAGTAAGACTGGAATTCCATAGAAAACTGATTTTTTTATTTGCTTATAACATGGATGCCATTTGCAGAATCTTCATGATACCTTAAAAAAAAAAAAAAAAGGTTTACCAACCTCAGCCCCCCCCTGAAAAGTTTTGCAGTCATATGTCAACTGGAAGTTGAGAAAAAAAAGAGGTCCCAAAACGTGTTATTCCCCATAGGAATTTTGAAAAGTGCTACAGAAAGATGGCTGTTTGGAATTACACCAAATCTGCCGGAAAGCTAAAGCTTGATCCAGATAGTGTATAAATCTTTTCAGTAGTTTTTGAGAAATTAAGGTAAAAAATATATAGCTATTTCACTCTGTGAAGCACTCGCGGCAGTACAGTGAGCTCAGAATCTACGACTGGCTGGCCACTACATGAAGTTAAGCGACAAACATTTTATGACTCAGAGACTCTGTTCCCTGTGTTATACAAAACAAACAAACAAAAAGGATAAGGATATATTGGTAAGGGCACCCTCACGTTTTGGTACATGTATGGTAGTGGGGTCCCAGAGAGACCCACTAAGGGTCAAGTTAACCCGTTGACCGCGGGGCTAATTCCCCCGCTGTGCTGGGGGGCAGGTGGGGCCTGCACAGCGCCCCGGTGCTC
This sequence comes from Lissotriton vulgaris, assembly GCF_964263255.1. NCBI lineage: Eukaryota > Metazoa > Chordata > Amphibia > Caudata > Salamandridae > Lissotriton > Lissotriton vulgaris. The sequence continues at coordinate 246,418,264 of NC_141689.1, read as the reverse complement.
GTGATGACCTCAGCCGTGTGCTCATGACGAGCTGAACTCTTCAGGGCCACACCCGTTTTCATAGAACGTTCAGCACAGCTGGGGAATTTGCCACGCACGCGAGCGTTCGGACCGTTATGACGAGCTCAGCTCGTCATGAGCACACGAGCACCGTGGCTCATGACGAGCTGAACTCGTCATGAGCGTCCAACGGGTTAAAAAGATTTTTTTTTTGTGACTGCGCACTACCACTGTAATTTTGCATAAGTCCAGAGAAAACAAGAGGGGGGTATGGGACATTGGAAGACCAAGGGGTCTTTCATCCAACTGAAGTACCTTCAATGCTTATGGCTTCATATTTTACATCACTCATGATATTGTATGACATCATCGATACCTTCAACATGGCACCTGAAATGACATTATTGATGACAACACTGTGCATGTGGAGGGCGTGAGTTATGTCAAGTCAAGTCAAGTCAAGAAATTTATATAGCGCGCTACATACCCATAGGGTCTCAAGGCGCTAGAGGGAGGGTGGGGAATTATTTGTCGAATATCCAAGTTTTAAGTTGCTTTCTGAATGCCAGGTGGTTCTGAGTGAGGCGAAGGTGAGTGGGAAGTGAGTTCCAGGTTTTAGCTGCCAGGTAGGAGAAGGATCTACCTCCCATGGTGGTTTTGTTGATGCGAGGTACCGTGGCAAGGGCTTGGTTGGAGGATCGCAGCTGACGGGAGGGGGTGTAGAAGGACAATCGTGTGTTGAGGCATTCGGGCCCAAGTTCGTAAAGTGCTTTGTGTGCGTGGGTTAGGAGGCGGAAAGTAATCCTCTTATTTACGGGGAGCCAGTGGAGGTTTTTCAGGTGACCAGAGATGTGTTCTTTACGCGGGATGTCTAGTATGAGCCTGGCTGAAGCGTTCTGGATGCGTTGGAGTTTATTCTGGAGTTTTGCGGTGGTACCGGCGTATAGTGTGTTTCCGTAGTCCAGGCGGCTCGTGACCAGTGCATGGGTGACCGTTCTTCTAGTTTCGGTGGGGATCCAGTGAAATGTTTTTTTGAGCATGCGAAGAATGTTGAAGCAAGATGATGAAACGGCGTTGACTTGTTTGGTCATCGAGAGTGAGGAGTCCAGGATGACGCCCAGGTTCCGTGCGTGGTCCGTCGGGATGGGGGCTTTTCCAAGGGCTTCTGGCCACCAAGAGTCATCCCAGGCGGAGGGGGAGGTGCCTAAGATGAGGACTTCTGTTTTGTCTGAGTTCAGTTTCAGACGGCTGTGCTTCATCCACTTGGCTACTTCTTTCATTCCTTCGTGTAAGTTGGTTTTGGCGGTGTTAGGGTCTTTGGTGAGTGATAGGATCAGTTGAGTGTCATCCGCGTAGGAGATAATGTTGAGATTGTGTTGGCGAGCGATGGCCGCAAGGGGGCTCATGTATACGTTGAAGAGGGTGGGACTGAGTGACGATCCTTGTGGCACGCCGCAGATGACTTCAGAGGCCTTTGACTTGAATGGTGGGAGGCGGACTCTCTGTGTTCTTCCGGTGAGGAACGAGGTGATCCATTCCAGTGCTTTTCCTTGGATTCCTACGTCTCTGAGGCGCTGTAGAAGGGTGCTGTGACAGACTGTGTCGAAGGCAGCGGAGAGGTCGAGGAGGATGAGGGCGACCGTGTCTCCATTGTCCAGTAGAGTTCGGATGTCGTCTGTTGCTGCGATGAGGGCGGTCTCAGTGCTGTGTTTGGCTCGGAAGCCGGACTGTGAGGAGTCAAGGGATTTGTTGGTTTCGAGGAAGGCGGCGAGCTGGTTGTTGACAGCTTTCTCAATGACTTTGGCCGGGAACGGAAGAAGCGAGATGGGGCGGTAGTTTTTGAGTTCGGTGGGGTCAGCTGTGGGTTTTTTCAGAAGGGCGCTCAGTTCTGCGTGTTTCCAGCTTTCCGGGAAGGTGGCGGAGCTGAGGGAGCAGTTGATGACATCTCGGAGGTGTGGTGCTATGTTGGAGTCTGCTTTGTTGAAGATGTGGTGAGGGCATGGGTCAGTTGGGGATCCTGAGTGGATGGAGTTCATCAGGCGGATGGTGTCCTCAGTGGAGATTGGGTTCCAGTCATTAAGGATGTTCAGGGAGGGTGAGGGTCTTGCAGAAGATTGGGTGGGTTGGTCTTCGGGTCGGTTGTCGAAGCTGTTGTGGATGTCTGCGATTTTGTTGTGGAAGAAGGAAGCTAGGGAGTCGCAGAGGGCTTGGGAGGGGGTGATGTCGTTGGAGTTGGCTGATGGGTTGGTAAATTCTTTGACGATGTTGAATAATTCCTTGCTGTTGTGGGCGTTGTTATCTAGACGGTCTTTGAATGCGGCTTTCTTGGCAGACCGGATTAGTTGGTGGTGTATGCGGGTGGCGTTTTTGAAGGCGTCCCTGGTGTTGGTGTTAGGATCTTTTTTCCAGGCCTTTTCGAGGGAGCGACAGTGTTTCTTCGATTTCTTAAGATCATCGTTGAACCAGGATGCGTTTTTGCTGCCTAGCTTGATTAGGCGTTTTTTCAACGGTGCTAGGATGTCGGCGCTGTTGGATAGCCATTGGGTGAGGTTGATGGCTGCTTGGTCGGGGTTTGAGGTGTGGGTGGGGGGGTTTAGTAGAAGCGATGAGGAGATCTGGTCGCTGGTGATTTTGTTCCAGTTTCTTCGCAGGGTGGGTTGAGGATGATTGAGGATTGTGGTCTTATTGTAGGTAAAGTGAACGCAGCTGTGGTCCGTCCAGTGAAGAGCTGAGGTGTGACTGAATGAGACATGTTTGCTGGAGGTGAAGATAGGGTCAAGAGTGTGGCCTGCAATGTGGGTGGGGGTAGTGACGAGTTGTTTGAGTCCGAGGTTGGCGAGATTGTCCAGAAGGGTGGTGGCGTTGGTGGCGTTGCTCTTTTCCAGGTGAAAGTTGAGGTCTCCCAATAGAATGTATTCCTTGGAGGGGAGGGCGTGTGGGGTGATAAAGTCAGTGATGTCGTCATTGAATTGTGTACGGGGACCTGGAGGCCGGTAGAGGAGGGTGCCTCTAAGTGTGGTCTTGGGGTCGGTGTGGATCTGAAAGTGAAGGTGTTCGGCGCTAGCGAAGTTGACGTCTGAGCTGGTTGAGATGCGGATGGAGTTCTTATGGACGATAGCGATGCCTCCTCCTGTATGCTTGATGCGGTCCTTTCGGATGATCTTGTATCCTTCCGGGATGGCTATGGTGATGTCTGGAGCTGATGAGGCGTTCATCCATGTTTCTGTTAGGAAGGCGACGTCCGGTGAGAAGGTGTCTAGTAGATTCCAGAGGTCGATGGCGTGCCTGTGGACCGAGCGGGTGTTGAGCAGGATGCATTTAAGGTGGTTGGTGTAAGATATCTGATTGGTGTTGGTGGAGGAGGAGTTGGGTTTGGTGCCGTCGAACTTGCAGGAGTTGCAAGAGAAGGGTCCATGGGTGTGTCCAGGAGCGGCTAGGACGCAGTTGGGGGAGCGGCCGGGGTTAAGGGCTAGGAGGGTGGTGGCATCGTAAGTGATGTGAGAGGGCTGGGCATTACGGGAACCAGGGGTTCTGGCGCTGGGCGCGGTCCAGGCGCGGACGGGCGTAGACGGGCTTACCTTTGGCGCACCTTCGGCGCAAATGGGGCGCGAACGCTGCGCGTGGACGCTGCGCGTTAGGTCATTGGTCATAAATGGATGGTGGAGGGGGCGGAGCGTGGGAGGGGCAGCAGCTGGGAGGCGGTAGCGGGGAGGAGGGGCGGCCCAGGGAGCACCAACACAGACAAGATGGAGGGTGAAAGTGAAACTGAGGCAGGGGCAGCAAATGGGATCAGAGCGCCTACAGCAATGCGGAGCGGAGCGAGCAGCGCTAAATGCCAATACAGGTCAGTTACAGTGTCTTCAAAAAGAGCCACGATGTGATGCAAAACACTGCGCCACCACAGATAACACACAGCGCTACACAGAGCGAGTTAGGATGAATGCCCACACAGCGCTATCACACTGATACACAGCGCTATACAGAGAGAGCTAGCCGTAAATGCACACACAGCGCTAACACAGTAATCCACAGCGCTAGCAACGATACCCAAATGCGGTCAGTAGCAGTCTTAAAGCGTGGGCCCAGGGAGTGGGAGAGGGAGCGACCGTTCTGGAGCAAGTCCGGGCGGTCACAGTTGGTCAGGAGAGTTGAGGAGCCCTCTATTCGTGTGTGGGAGGGGCAGCAGCTGGGAGGCGGTAGCGGGGAGGAGGGGCGGCCCAGGGAGCACCAACTTAACTACAACAGTTTATTTTTTTAATGCTATGTTTTAACTAACATTTTACCTAACTATAAGTTCACTTTAACCTTTGGTTTTCATATATTACCCAGTGGCAATCGCCATTAGGTAGTTATAGTTAGGACCACGTTTCACTAGAAAAGCATTATTGGGTTTGGCTAATACCTTTGGCACCTTTTGATGAATCTTCACGAAGCTTTCCAAAAAAAGTTTCATTCACCTCTGCTCCTTCCTGGAAAGGGGTTGAGAAAAAGGAGGGGGTTTCCAAAATGTATTTTCCCAATTCAGCTACAGCCAAAATGACTGAATGGAATTACATCAAGTTTGGGGGAAAGCTAGAATTTGGTCCAGAAAGCCTGCTTTTTATGATTTGGTGTAAATGAAATTCATTCAGTAGTTTTGGAGAAATTAAGTGTTAAAAATATTTGTATACACCTCAACACGGAGGATCCGCGCATCTGACAGATCCAAAGATTTGATTTGATTGGCTGCCACCACATCTACAAAGATCTTAGAACTTGATGACCAAGTACCTATTAATGGTAAAAAAAAGGTAAAAAAAGGTAATGAAATGGGCAGGGTAGGGATAACCTTTCCCCCACAGGTAGTAATAACATTTTGTTCTTAGACCTGATGAGGGGCCTTGAGTGACCGTCCCTGAATCCAAAAACAATAAAATATATAGGACAATTGTCCAAAGAATATAAATTTTCTTGTGTATATCAATTTTAAAAGGAAACTAACACTGTTTTTAGACCTTTTTACACAATGCGCATTTATTTATAACATACATATATATATATTTTTGTGAGATAGTCTGTTTTCCATTGTGATAGGGGTCACGTGACCCACTGGGAAACAGGGTGGTAGGCGGAGCACTTTAAACACTTTATAAGCACTGTTATTTGCACTTATGCCTTGCATGTGAACAAGGGCTGTACAGCCCGAAACGCGTCATGTTTGGTTGCTAGCGGAAAAAATCTGGAAAAATAAATTTATTCACCTGAATGCTGTGGTCTGTCTCCTGCTTCGCCGACCCTGTTGGTTCGGAGGTGGTTTCCTGGAGTGACTGTCAATTTAATACAGAAGTCTGGTTTTGCTTCTGTTCACAGACCCCCCTCTCCGAGTGCGGCACCCGACTCTCAGAACCAGTGGCAAATCTTTCTGGGATCGGAATTCGATACGGGTGCTCCCTATCTGCGGTACGGTGTAAAGAAGTCGGTGTTCCAGTGCGGTACAGTCCCGGGCAGGGTCGGCTGACTCTGCTTTCCGGATTGGTGCACGGAAACTGACCCCAACCACACGGCATCTGATAGGTGGAGAGGTGCTTCGGTAATTCAACTGCACTTTTCGAACGTGAACTGAAAGCCGCGTCTGTAGGAATCTCTGCAAGCGGCGTGTTTCAGTGCTGTCCAGATTATCAATCAATTCCGCAAAGCTAACCAAGATGTCAGCGGAGGCTTTCCGTGCCAGAGAAGTAGAAGCGGCACAATTATTTGATAATATAACCACCACGAGTGAAACCACAAGTAAGGTCTCAGTTGGGGCGGAGAAAAGCGGCGAAGGTAACATCAAGACGCTGTATAAAAATTTGGAAAAAGAAAAACGCCTGGAAATCACCAAGTGGTGGGAACACTATTCACTGACCAAATATGCGGATGCAGGTCGAGTTCCGAGAGGACTCCGCATTATGCTGGCTCCGAGTTTCGATCGCCCAAACCCAATGATACTCAAGGAGTGGGGGCAAAGTAATTTGGCAGCCTCAATGAACTTAGTGCACATTTTAATAAAATATGCTGCCATCGACAGAGATCAAATACTGTTGAATATCGAAAAAATTAATGAGGAGATCAGCAAATGTAAGGAGTCCGTGGAAGTTGTAAAAAGTTTGGAAACAACCATGAATGACCGGCTTAAAAAACACGAAGACAAGATCAAAGCTAGAAAGGTCAGCAAATTTGCCCGTGATCAAGCAGACTATGCGCATGGACAAATTTTTACTTTTGCTCGGAAGTACAGCGCCGCAAAACGCCAACAATACAGTGGCAATGCTAAACAACAACCTGCTCCCACTGCTGCATGTAACCATCCTGAACGGGATGAGGTGCTGCTTAATGATGATACCGGCAGCAATATTTCATCAAGTGTTTCCAGCGAGGATTTAAGTAGGGAACAGCAACAAGCGCCTATTCTAGATTTGGGTGAGGAACTTGATTTTTTAGTGGCAGAAAGACTGAGAACATTGCGCCCTCGCTTGGACAGTCAAGGGCAAGTTATAAAACAAAAAACCAAAAAAGACGAGAACGAAGGAAACAAGCAAGAAAACAAAGGACAACAACAAAAAAAGAAAACCAAGGGGCCATGGCAACAAAAGAAGTGAGGAGTAGTAATGCAGTTATTAATCTATCCAATGTGGTTCTGGAGAAAGCGGAAGAACAACTTTTATCTCTAGGACTCAACTTCTGCCCGGCCCAGCCGTTTGACTATGCAGCAACACGTATTGATGTTTATCGCTTCATACGTAAAATGAAATTGCGCAAACATTTTGCCACACAAACCTTGAAGTCAAGTACTGCAATCCCGGTCTCAACTGACATTAACACCCCGGATGGGGTGTTGGAGGTAAGAGCTGCTGATGTACCTACATATTTAGATCTTAATGACCTCTGCCAAGCCACTGATTCCCAACCATTTATCTCTGAGTCTGAGAGCAACACCCAAACTAGATTGGCTATGATTAACATCAACCAGAAAGGTGCAGGCATTACGCCCTTTAAAAACAAATCAAAATTTGTACCTTTAATGGCTAAAGATGGTATCGACACGTTCCACGAATGTATTACCAACGACATTAAGTTGTTATATACAAAGTCTTGCAAAAGGAACAAATGCAAATATTACCAACAACAAGCCAATTACATAGCGCTTATGAAAAAATTATCCAGTAACCCAAATATTGTTGTTAAAACAGCGGACAAGGGCGGCAATTTGGTAATCTGGGATAAAAATGACTATGTGGTTGAAGCGTTGCGACAACTGAATACCACCACTTGTTATAGTAAAACAAACAAGAAAGAATATTTGAACGCTAAGACTGTGTTGGAAAAAATGCTTAATAGATTTCGGCGAGAGGGATTGATTTCAGGTGAGGAGTATAAATTCATGCACAAAGAGTTCCCCGTCCTCCCTGTCTTTTATCTAATCCCGAAAATACATAAGAATGTCTCGCCCATCCCTGGAAGACCTATTATCTCAGCGATCAACAGTGCAGGAGAAAATGTTAGTCGTTATGTTGATTACTTTTTGCAAGACTTAGTCAAGAAATTACCCAGCTATGTGTGTGACACAGGCGATTTCTTGATGAAAATCAAAGACTTGGAATGGCAGGAGGACATGTTGCTCATCACTTTGGATGTGGAATCCCTCTACACGAGTATTGGTCATGTAGAGGGACTAAGGGCTACTAAACATTTTTTAGACACTCGGTCTGCGGACTTTTATGAACAAAACAAAGTCATTTTAGAACTTATGCACTGGTGTCTTAATAATAATTTTTTCGCCTTTGGGAAAGATATATGGAGACAATTACGAGGCATGGCAATGGGTTCCTGTTTCTCCCCCAGCTACGCGTGCTTACTGGTGGGAGGAACAGGTCCTGGGTACAACACACGCAATTTGGGTGAGAGAGAAGATCATCAAATATTTGAGATATATTGATGATATCTTTATTTTATGGCAAGGGAGTGAAGAGGAAGCTCAGTTGTTCATTAATGAGATCAATGACAATGTGTTAAACCTCCATTTTACCTCACATATCAGTGCCCGCCAAATAGAATTCCTTGATGTTCAGGTTTATGTGGAACAAAACAAACTCATTTCCACATTACATCGTAAACCTACATCAGGTAACACCCTGTTACATGCCTCTAGCCTCCATCCGAAGCATACTATTTACAGCATCCCTCTTGGTGAAATCTTGAGAGTCAAACGAATCTGTAGCTCCACATCAGAATTTGAAAAGTGTATCACTGATCTCAGAGGTAGATTTTTGGAACGTGGCTATTCCAACCACATTTTCAACCAAGCTTTGGCTAAAGCAAGGTTGAGAAGTAGAGAGAGTTTATTCTTGACATCTGATTCCGACAATGTTGACATTTCCGTGAGGTCTGACACCACTACCCACACATGTCCCAGGTTCATCACTGCCTATAGCAGTGATCAACAGGCCATTAAAAGAATAATCCAAAAAAACTGGCCTGTCATCCTCACTGACAATATTTTGAGCCCTACCTTACCAGTTAGACCAGTGGTGACTTTCCGTAGAGCAAGGAACATGGGTAGCTCTCTAGATATCTCCAGTCCTGAATTAAAACAGAAGGACATTTGGTTGAAGGCCAAACCAGGATTTCGGAAATGCTCGCACTGTAGAGCTTGTAAATTTGGGGAGAATAAAACACACTATCGCACCCCATTTTGCTCCAGTGACATCCCTATCAAAGGCAGTTATGACTGCAAAACGGAATTTGCAGTCTATGTTCTGACGTGCACCTGTGGACTACATTACATCGGTAGTACTACAGCCCAGGTGCACGTCAGGATTCTACAGCATTTAAGGGCCATACTGCATACGGATACAGCGTATCCTGTAGCACGCCATTTTGCGGCTAAACACAACAAAGATCTCAATTGTTTGAGATACTTTGTAATAGGATCAGTATTGCCCTTACGCAGAGGAGGTAACAGAGAGCTGTTATTACGACAGCTCGAAACACGCTTTATACTTGAGTTCGACAGTAGGTGGCCTAATGGCCTCAATAATACTGAGGATTTTTACAACTTTCTGTAGAACAGTGCGAACTCTATTTAATTGTATAGTTAGACCTGTTCCTCCTCGTGATATCTGCCGTTTGGTATTGAGTTGGTATTCTCGCTATGTCGGATAATCTGCCCAGTGTTCACGAGTAGTCAGGTTCCCTGTTGCTCAGTAGAATATAATACACTACACTGGGCGGATACTTTGAGTATGACTCTCTCTTTGATTTGGCTACTGTAAATTGACAGTCAGGTTCCCTGTTGTCTTCCATGGTTTAAATGACACTCATTTTTCACAGCACTTTATATGTATAATACGATGAATTATTTGCATATTTATGTGTTTTGTATTAAGATTTTTCTTATATTGTGCCATACCCATTTTTACATCTAGGGTTTATATTTCTTCTCTTCACTTTTATCACATTTTTATCACTATTTAATGTTTATAATACAGTCTGACATGTTCTTTTAGACATGGTTTTGATGAAATTCATGGTTTTAGAAATGCACTTTTTAGATAAAAAACATAGAATAGTTCCTGATTTTATCATGGGTAATAATAATGTTTTTTTGGGTCTTAGTGCTTTTTGTATTAAATTCCATGAACTTGATATTTATAATCTTGATGAACATACAGTATGCACTTTATCTTTAGCCTCCTTTGCACACTAGGCATGGTTTGTCCTAGCATGTTTGTGGTTGTTAGCTTTAACGGCTCAGCCATGCCAATGACTTCATGGTCAAAGGTTGATTCCTTTGTAATAACTATGTATATATTGGTTACCTCATTAATGGTTACTATCTCATTACAATTTGTTTCATTGGTCTTAACTTCAGGTATGAATATATGTTATCTGGATTTATCCAGTTATAATTTCCTCAGTAGGACAATTGTCCAAAGAATATAAATTTTCTTGTGCATATCAATTTTAAAAGGAAACTAACACTGTTTTTAGACCTTTTTACACAATGCGCATTTATGCAGGAATTTTTAATATTCAAAGCGAAAGTATAACATACATATATATATATTTTTGTGAGATAGTCTGTTTTCCATTGTGATAGGGGTCACGTGACCCACTGGGAAACAGGGTGGTAGGCGGAGCACTTTAAACACTTTATAAGCACTGTTATTTGCACTTATGCCTTGCATGTGAACAAGGGCTGTATAGCCCGAAACGCGTCATGATTGGTTGCTAGCGGAAAAAATCTGGAAAAATAAATGTATTCACCTGAATGCTGTGGTCTGTCTCCTGCTTCGCCGACCCTGTTGGTTCGGAGGTGGTTTCCTGGAGTGACTGTCAATATATATATATATATATATATATATATATATATATATATATATATATATATATATATATATATATATATATATATATATATATATATATATATATATATATATATGTACATATAATACTGCAAATTTGTGGTGGATCCATGAATCAATCGTAAGCTAATAAGAAAAATGTGGGCTCCCGTGCTTTCGAAAAATAAACCCACAAGGGCCTGGCGGCGCGTGACCATCTTCTTGATATGGGAGGAGGGCCCTCCCCAAGCCTCTATGAGGTCCCCGGGACAATACTTATTTAAAGTGGACGGGTTGCATCCAGCACTCCTCCCTGAACCTCATTGAGGCCCTGGTGATCCTACCCCTTGAGCAGGTGTTTATAATCAGGGGAGGGGGATCATAGCCTTCACCAGGGGTGACCAGACGTCGAACATTTCCCTGGACAGTACTGGTTTTCAGTGGGTTGGCACTTTTCTTAATTTAAAATACATCTCTGGACTTTTGAGATGAAGGTCAGGTCATTCTGCAAAGCAGAATTGAGAGGTATGCTCTCCTTTCACAGCCAGCTATGAAGACTGAAAAAATGAAAGTAGTTTATCCCATCCATTTCTGTCAGGTAAGAAAGGGTCGGCTGCGTCCTCCCAGCATATGGGAGAGAGGGTGGGGAGGAGGAGATGGCTCAGGGTGGAGGTCTTGCCGTAGTTAATGTTAAGTAAATGTAGCCTTGTAAATGTGTGCCTAAATATATACACACACACATATATATATTACGTACTGGTGGTCACCAGTAGGTAGTTATAGTTAGGACCTAGTTACCATTGGAAAATAATTTTTTAACTTGGGATAACGTTGGCGTCGTTTGACCAATCTACATGAAGTTTTCCCCCAAAAAATGTAAAGTTAGGTTCTGTGTGTCATAGAAAGTTTAGAGGTGATCCATGCAGTGGGGAGTGAACTCGTGAATATTGGTGGAAATATAAAAACCTATATCATTGAATCATTAATACACATTGTATTATATTGAGATTCAGATAAATGTTTTTATAATGTTATTTAGACAGTGATTTATCTAGTGTGATGGTTAGAATTAATTATATAGGTATATTTTTTTATGTTTTGCGTGTCTACTGAATTCTTGCTTTTGCTCTCCGCTTTCATGATGTATCCGCAATGTCATTGTGATCTCCGGCCTCACCGCGAAAACGGGAAATAGGTTTTGGAGATGGTTGGTCTTGAAATGCACCTGAAAAATATGAGTTTGAAATGTATAGTAATAAACCCCTGGTGTGTAAAATACTTTAATATGTGTGCATATATGTGTTTTTTACTTTATGGAAAATGTGCGTTCTTAGCAGGTAAGAGCGTCTTTGCAGCTCCCCTAATAACCTCAAAAACTGAAAATAGGTCTTAAAGATGGGTTTTAAAGGAACGTAGTACAAAAACATGAGTTTAATTTTTTTTTTAAAGGAGCATGTATTTAATAATATGTGTAGCGCAATGCTTACAATGGCTTTTGTTGTTAATATTTTTAGATGTGCTGGTGGCTGTTAAATGTCTGCTTTTGTTTTGTCATTTTGCTACGTCATTGCGAATTTTAAAAATTCTAAGAAAAAAATATTTAACAATAAAATGAACAAAATTTGGAGCTCTTGTGTGGCTCTAAGTGTATTTTTCACTATATGAAACACATTTGCTGATCCCAGATTCTCCACAGTAAATGCCACAATGTTGTGCCGACTCAAATTAAAAATACATAAAAATAAAACCAGTTATTAATGTACTTTCTGATAAACACATAGAAAATCAAAAAATAAGGGGTATATAATATAAATATAATATACAATATCCAATTATAGACAGAAAATACGAAAATCATAGATGCTCACTTAAAAAAAAGGACGTTACAATTAAGAAATAGAGTTTTTTTTTAAACCTTAGAAATTCACTGAAAAAAACAAAGGTTACAGGGATGTTACAGTTGGACTCACATTTCAGTCGTACAAAAGCAGAGAAATCCAGTAGTTATAGTTAGCTGAGCTAACTATAACTTGTGTCCCCACAATGCACTGCTAATGACCTCACACATTACCTCACTCATGACATGGCCAGTGACATCACTAATGACGTCATCCAGTAACGATGACAGTTTTTAAACTGTTTATGAATGTCAAATATATATACCAAGGTGTATTGATGAATCAGTGACTGTATGAGGGCCTGAATGGATTATTTAGTAGGTGCATGGCTGACTGTATAAGTGAGTAATTAGGTGTCCCAGGGAATGTATAGGTGAGTGACTGGTTATGGGAATGTCTGTATCAGTATGTTAGTTGGTGTGTAAGTTGCTGAATGGGTGTGTGAGTGGGAAGATGTGAGTTGTTGTATGGGTGACTGGTTGTCTGAGTACTTGTATGGCTGTATGAGTGTCTGTGGGTGGGTGAGGTTGTGTATGACTGACTGCCTGCATGTATGAGTGAGTGGGTGAGTCAGTGCCTGTATGGGTTAGTGAGTGTGTCTGTGAGAGGCTGTATAGTTAACTGAGTGTGTATATTGCTGTGTCAGTGAGTGAATGGATGAGTCAGTGGTATATGGATGAGTAAATTCATATGTGAAAGGCATTAAATGTGAGTGTTGGAGTATATGAGTGATGGTATTTGTGAGTGAGTGAGTGATTGTAAGAGTGGCTATATGGGTGAGTGTGTGCTTGTGTCAGTGATAGCTTGAGTGAAAGAGCATGAGATATAATCTGTATGAATAAGTGAGTGGGTGTGTGTATAACTGTATAGGTGAGTAAGTAGCTGTGTAATTGACTCTAAGTTAGTGGGTATGTAAGTAGCTCTGTGGGTGGCTGACAGTATGTGAGTGGCTAAATGGGTGTATGAGTGGATATATCAGTGGCTGTATTAGTGAGTGAGTTGTATGAGTGGCTGCATGGGTAACTTAGAGGATGTGTGTTTAGACCTATGAATCAGTGAGTGGGTGTGTAAGTACTGGTATGGGAGTCTCAAAGGTTTTGAGAAGGGTAGTGTGGAAGTTGGAGTGGGTGTATGAAAAGTTATATTGGGGTGTGAGTGGGTGCGTCAGAGATTCTGTGGATGATGTCATGAGTGATGTTATTAGTGATATCATCAATGATGTCACTGACCATGTCATGAGTGATGTAATGTGTGAGGTCATTAGCAGTGCATTGCGGAGAAATGACATTTCAGTCATACAAAAGCAGAGAAATCCAGCAGTTATAGTTAGTTGAGCTAACTATAACTTGCGTCCCCGCAATGCACTGCTAATTTTGATTTGAAACAAAAACAATTATTACTAAAGAACTTTTGTACAGGGAATGTAATTATTGTACTATCACTTTAATTCACTGTTTTTGCACTAGCACTTTAAGGTATGAGTCACATGGTATAAGCATTAGAAAAAAACAAAGGGGTCCATTACGATGTCGGGCAGATTGCCCCCGCCAGGCTGGCGGCAGCCACCGCCAGCCTGGCGGTGCAATCTGCCTGACATCCACACTCATTTCCCCCCCCCGCCATATTAGTATGGCAGGGGGACCTAGGTGGACAGAAAGACCGTCCGTCGCTTTTCCACCCCGGTCGCCTTGCGGCCGGGGTGGAAAAGGTTTAACATGGTGGAGGTGTCTAATAGACACCGCTGTAGTGTAGTTCCTATATTCCCAATAGGCTCTGCGCATTGGAATAACATAAACGGCAGTTTAGACGTAGGACTGAGGTCGACTAGGTCGCTACTGAATATGTTAGACTTAATTAGGTATGCCAGCTAGCTCAGAGGTCACTAGAAACTTTCTCGAATGAACAGGGAGGAGTTAGATTAGACAAGAAGGTATTAGCTTCTGACAACCACATAAACATGACAACTTTGCTCCCTCCAGAATAAGTAGTATATCTCCAGAGTCGTGTGAAAACAATAGATAGCTATTTCACTCAGTCAATCATGCATACTTAGTTTCACCAGAGTGCAGAGAAATAGAGAGACGGGCGTTTTCAATAAAAGGTGTTATTTATTGAGCAGTCTTCTTTCTCATGCAAGAGAAGTGAATTGCCACAATTGCAATACTTATCATAAAGTAAAGTGCGTACAGTAAAAGGAGTATTATGAAATAATACTGTAAAAGCATTGATATGGTTTCTGAGCCATATGATACTTAAAACGGATAAAATATATACAATTACATACAATGATAAAAGTTGACTAAACTTATTCAACTGGTGCTTCTAAAATACGCCTACCCCAGTGTACCTAACCTAAGCCTAGTACATGTGAAGGAGTAAGTGAGCTGCAGTTTAAGTTAAGTTAGTTTTGCCAAGAATCTGAATCAAGAATTCTCTAAGGATCTAATCAGCTCCGTACCTTGGATTTAGAATAAAGGAGGTCTTGTATCTCGCTCTCAGGACTCGATCTCCCAGTAACCCGCAAGGGTGACTGGAAACACTGGAGCTGGATTTTCTCGGCAGGAGAAAAGACAGCGTCTTTCTCAGTGCGTCAAATGGGAGGGACAGCTTCCTTCGGCACTCGCATCAGCTGGGCTTTGGGTAAGGAGATAGCCGCTCTGCTCCAAACCACCTTGTGTTGCTTAAGGCAAATGCTGCTATATTTACACCTGGAAGGTGCCGTGTTTGACGTAAGGTTGGACATAAGACGTCAATAAGAACCGTCACTAAGAACTGGCAGTTCTTTCAGGACTCGCAGGAGTTCTAGGACAAATCAAAACAAAAGCAGGGGGAATTCCCGGTTACTGGAGGTTTGTTTTGTTTAAAGAACGCGTTGTACTTTCTAGGAGTCTAAGGAAGTAGCCTTGCCGTATTTGGAATGCATTGGCTATTACTAAATATGGATATGATTCTTATGCCTTTATAAGGATATGATTTGTTATAACCACATAAGGGCATAAATCGGGGATATTTAATTAGGGTCCTAGATACGTTTACAACACCCACTCCACGTATAATGTCCATCATTACTAAATACTAAGCAATATATAAACATTTAAGTATGCATGTGTTTTCCAACCCACCCAAAATACATCAAATGCATTTGAAATGGTATAGATAAACGAAAATGAAAATTATACTGTACGCTTTCAAGCAGTGGTATCATTCAGATAAAATTTTGTTCATTTAGAATGTTGACTGAATGAATCACGAAATTTACATTCATGAAATGGCTCTTAATGCAGAAAAAAGGTCGAGACCATTTCATCACATATTCATGCAAGATTGTACATGTACTAGAGGCTGATTTCAAAATATTGTCTCTAGAGTCCCTAAAAAATAGAAGTTCTGTTCTCTAAGAATAGTTCTACTTTAAGCAGAATATCATGTGCCAAAAAAAGTAAATATTTTGGAAATTGGGGAAAAAAATAATTTTGCTTTCACAGGAAAAATAGTTCCACATGTTTTCAGCAGTGTTGTTTATAAAAACTGAAGGCCGAATTCAGGGTTCAGGGAACGCTGTGTGCTCGCTTTTTCAAATATTATTCTTGTTGTTAGGAGAGAACATTACCTCAACTAGACCAGCAAAAAATTTGTCTACAACAGTAGGTGAAAGTTGGGCCAACACTGAAAAATCAGAAATAGTGCATATATGCGATGCATTGCCATCATTGGTGTCTAGATCAGCAATGTTCACATAAGGTTGTACCTGTGTGCTGCCGCTTTCATCTCGTACTTCACCGCCACCTAATCGTAATGGTGAAGTCTCAACGAATGCCGTCATCAGAATCGGTAGCCGCTGGGGACAACACGTTGCATGAGTCGTTACCGGACAAAGCAAAGCACTGATATCCATTGGTACTGCTGATGGTAGTGTAAGACAGACGTCCAACACGCATTCTTCTCCGCATAGCAGACATCGAAGCACAGGTAAGATGCAATTTTGCCAAATTGGTCTGAATGAAAGAAACCAGGTAGTATTCAGATCTCTTAGCCAGGCCAATCCGAGGACCTTAGTGATAGGGTCTCGGGATAGTATTGCTAGGATTGTTTCTTCCATCGTAGCCTGAGTTTTGTCTGT
The DNA here is from genome assembly GCF_964263255.1 of Lissotriton vulgaris. Classification (NCBI taxonomy): domain Eukaryota; kingdom Metazoa; phylum Chordata; class Amphibia; order Caudata; family Salamandridae; genus Lissotriton; species Lissotriton vulgaris. The sequence continues at coordinate 246,401,882 of NC_141689.1, read as the reverse complement.
GACTTGGCTTGCCATATCGGAGCAGAAGGAACAAAAATAAAATTCCTGCTACGAGTCCCAAAATAAGAGGCAGGCCACCGAAAAGAGAATGCACAAAATTCGGGAAGATGCCCAGAACTGTTTCAAAGGGTGCTAACAGTCCTAAAAAAATTGTCTTAAATACATGTGCGATGCCACTGGTATCTGACATGTTTAAGATTTGGCTTAACATTTCTATGAAATGCACGGGGCAATTTGTCCATAATAGGGTATGTATCTCTGCCGCTGTCCTTGCAACTTGCAGTTCATACGTCTCTTTGGATGAGGTTAAAGGCACAGTTGTTTGTAAAAAAATAGACTTCATTATGCTCAAAGTATCAATTTGAATAGAAGAGATATTCACAGAAGGCCATATTGCTGCCTCCGTGTCTGGATTGCTGTTTGGATACAATACTTGTATACAACAAATGTCCCTGGAAGTAACGCTCACGAGATAGGCTTTTCCTGGCATCATGCCACAACAGCTGTGGTCACTTAATATAACGTAGCTACCGTTGGAAAGTTGTCTGAAAAAGGGCTCTATCTGTAAAGCAGGGGTGCCGTGCAGATGACATGAAAAGTTGTTTGATGAACCTTTGCAGGCTCCATGCAAGTTAATACCTTGACACAGAAGTTTTACCGCTTAGTGATTTTTTACAATTGTTACCACTAAGAAATACCTATTTTTTCCCTTCACTATAACATCTATGTGTATTAGGTAAATTCCAGGTTGATTTGATGTATCCTTTACCCAACCTTTCATACAGGCCTGCTGGTATATACTTTTGGCAGTATTGAAACTGAAAAGTTGTTATCAGGATTGTAATGGTGCCATGTATTATCCATTCAATGACAGGTCTTTCTGACATTGTCAATGGTAATCTTTCTAGTTTTTCAGTGCTCAGCACTGTATAGTCTGCTTCTTTTTGTGCCAACGAGATTTGTCTATCAGTAAGGTTAAAGATAGAAAATAATGACGTTATGTTGATTAGACGCCATGGCACGTCCAACCTAGCTGTACAATAGAACGCAATTGGGACTGACCATGTTGTAACATTAGCATATCCTGTTCTATTATATCAATAGCAGATGATACAATGCTGTCCACTGAATACATTCTGGAGGACAGAGTCGTTAACCCATTGTCCACTACAGAAAGTGATCTTTCCAAATGAATACGATCAATTTCTCGTATTTTTTCTGCCGTTTTTATTTGTGTTACTTTCCAAGCTTCATTGTAAGCTGCGTATATACCGGCGTATATGAAATGTTTTTGACACTGTTTTGTGAGGTCCCATTATGAAATCTCGCAAGTCAGCACCTTCTTTAAGAAAAGTTAAGTGTTGCTTAATTTCAGGAAGTGTGAATCTCTGTAGCCAATCAAGGCATAGTTTTCCTACATTGTATGTTGTAACTATCCTTGGATGTTGTCTCTGGGAATATCTTGGGTCTGGCCTATTCTGTTTGAACCCCTGTATTTTGTTCAGGAATCTATCTTGACAGTTATTAGTGTCTGTGGGTCAGATCAACCATTTGTTCCAATCAGGAAGTGTTCTGTTTTGTTTTAAAATATAGGACATGTCTAACCCCTCATCTGTAGTGGTGTTTCTATCAGGCATAGGCTTTGGTATAGACGGGTTGTTTAAATCTTTTATCTTGGCTAAACCAAGACAGGTTGTTTGTTGAATGTTCTGGGATCATGCAGAATCTAAGCAATGATTCTAGACCTTGTACCTGCTACTCTTTATGGTTTTTGTCTCAATTTTGTTTTTCCAAAATTCAAAACCAAATGTAGACATTTTTTCATAACATTTTTCTGAATAAATCAGTTTAGTATTTGTCAACATGTTTTTCACTCCTGTCTTATTTAACATTTTGAAATAAAATGTTTCTGGATTAGTGTAATTAAACCCTGAGAAGTATGGAAATTTCTCATAAAATGTTTTCGAACTGCCTTTTGGCGGAGTTGGACAATGTTCCCACTGATTATAACTAAAAACATTTCTAGCATTTGCAGATTTATGCAGATAGTGATGCCCAAAGTGATTGTAACAATACATTTCCTCATAATTCGACGAACCCTGTAAATATTCATGTTCTGTAAATTTTGCTGACATTTCTAAATCTGACATCATATTATAAATATTTTCAAAGTCCCAATCATCAGAGAAAGTACTAGTTGATACAAAGTCACTTAAGGAGATCTTAAATTGGTGTGGATATTTCAAGAGCTCAACCGGGCCATAGATTTCATAGTCCGTTTTGTCCCGTGCTGTACCACCAGGTATAAGGATGGCTGTGATGCTCACTGATGATAGTTCTCTTTTTTCGATGTGAGAGGATCTGTGTGGTTTCAGGACCAAGTTGATGTTCTGACTTGCTGTGTCCATTGTTCTATATTTTCCATCAATAAATCTACCCAAACTTAAAACCAAGATGAGCCACAGAAAGAGGAAAAGTACACCTAACACAATCCATAATTTAATCCATGGTGAAGTTAGATATGTTTCTCTGAGTTGATGAATGAGCTGTGTAATTTTCTTTTTGAATGTTTTGTTTGCTGGCTTGTCTTCATGTTCACTTGGATCATCAGAAAAGTCATCAAAGTTGATAAAGTAGCCAGATGCAGTTCTGTCAATTGGTGGAATTGCTTCCGGATTTCCATTGATCTTTGGATTTTCTTTTGTTACATTTGTATAGTCCGAAGCTACATCGTTGTAGACAGGTGTTTCTTGACGAACTGTTGCGATTTGGGTTCAAGAGGCACAAGTTCCATGGCTTTGTTGCATAGTCCTTTATTATTCACTGAAGGTTGATCAAATGTGATTAGTCTCTCAGTTTGAACCTCTTGGATTGTAGCAAGATTTGGTCTTCTGCTATTTCTTGGGAGTCCACTGGGCCTACTACTTATTATCGGCCACATGGTTGTGGTTTCACCAGGTCGATTGATACAACTCGGTTCTTCTTTTTTCCAGCAAGTGGCGGTAGTACTACTGATCTTGTTCCGCTGACAGCTAAGACCGGTACTGCTTTTCTGTAAGAAGGCCCAAATTCCTTCTTTACCACGATCTTTTCTCTGACCAGATCCCCAATCTTTGGAATCCAGACAGGTCTTGCTGGGACAGGTGGTTTTTCTTCAGTGGTCGTTGGCTTTCGTTTTTCGTTACTTAGACTTTTTCTTGTTTTATTTGAGTCCTGTAAAACAGCCAACCGATCTTTGATATCAAAGGTTTTTTGTTTCACCACTGAAGTTTGACAATCCAAATCCTAAATGATCATTCTAGTACCAAATAAAAGTTCGAACGGACTGATACCTCCTAGAGAATTTCTTGGCATGTTATTAAGACTACGTTGGACACTTATTAGATGTTTGACCCACCCGTCACCCAAACCTAATACTCTCGCTGTTATAGATTGCTTTATGTCACTTTTTTTCTCTCCAAAACCGCATTTCCCTCCGGATGGAATGGACTAGAGTCTTGCAATGCAATGCCCATGCTGGCCATGGCCTCCTTGTAAGCCCGAGAGCTAAACGCAGGACCCTGGTCAGAATGTAGCACGTCAATTGCGTATGTGCCGATAAAGACTCGCAAATCTTTTATAACAGTTCTGGCGTCAGCCGAGCGCTGGGGCCACATCCAAATGAATCTCGTCTTAATAATTATGGGATCGCAATTTTTCGTCTGAATGTCTGCGTATAGATAGCCTGATGCTGTCTAATAGTGGTGTCTGCTACTAGGAAAAAAAAGGGGTAGTGCCCAAATTACCCTCATGTACATGAGCACATGACATCAAAAAGATGTATACAAATACAAAGGATTCAGAAAAGGGGGTGGTGATGAACAGAGTGTCTGAATAAAGCAGACCACTCTTACCCAGTCCAAAGATCAGGGCTTGATCCATCACCGTTATTTATCTCACTGCACCATCCCAGCTCAGAACCTGGCTATCTGCAAATCAGTCTGTCCCTGGCCAAGTGCATCATGGGAACAGGGCAGACTAAACTACCAAGCCAATTCTTCACCAGAAAGGAGACAAGCTACCGGGGACCGGTTTCTGGCATTTCAGCCGTCTTCGGCCCGGCTTGCTTGAATCCTGATGGTGCAGACAGAAAGGGACTCATGTCTGAGTATACCCTGCCACACCTATAGTGGCCAAAAACGATTCAGAAAAGGGGGTGGTGATGAACAGAGTGTCTGAATAAAGCAGACCACTCTTACCCAGTTCAAAGATCAGGGCTTGATCCATCACCGGTACTTATGTCACTGCACCATCCCAGCTCAGAACCTGGCTATATGCAAATCAGTCTGTCCCTGGCCCAGTGCATCATGGGAACAGGGCAGACTAAACTACCAAGCCAATTCTTCACCAGAAAGGAGACAAGCTACCGGGGACCGGTTTCTGGCCTTTCAGCCGTCTTCGGCCCGGCTTGCTTGAATCCTGATGGTGCAGTGAGAAAGGGATTCATGTCTGAGTATACCCTGCCACACCTTTAGTGGCCAAAAACGATTCAGAAAAGGGGGTGGTGATGAACAGAGTGTCTGAATAAAGCAGACCACTCTTACCCAGTCCAAAGATCAGGGCTTGATCCATCACCGTTATTTATCTCACTGCACCATCCCAGCTCAGAACCTGGCTATATGCAAATCAGTCTGTCCCTGGCCCAGTGCATCATGGGAACAGGGCAGACTAAACTACCAAGCCAATTCTTCACCAGAAAGGAGACAAGCTACCGGGGACCGGTTTCTGGCATTTCAGCCGTCTTCGGTCCGGCTTGCTTGAATCCTGATGGTGCAGTGAGAAAGGGACTCATGTCTGAGTATACCCTGCCACACCTATAGTGGCCAAAAACGATTCAGAAAAGGGGGTGGTGATGAACAGAGTGTCTGAATAAAGCAGACCACTCTTACCCAGTCCAAAGATCAGGGCTTGATCCATCACCGTTATTTATCTCACTGCACCATCCCAGCTCAGAACCTGGCTATATGCAAATCAGTCTGTCCCTGGCCCAGTGCATCATGGGAACAGGGCAGACTAAACTACCAAGCCAATTCTTCACCAGAAAGGAGACAAGCTACCGGGGACCGGTTTCTGGCATTTCAGCCGTCTTCGGCCCGGCTTGCTTGAATCCTGATGGTGCAGTGAGAAAGGGACTCATGTCTGAGTATACCCTGCCACACCTATAGTGGCCAAAAACGATTCAGAAAAGGGGGTGGTGATGAACAGAGTGTCTGAATAAAGCAGACCACTCTTACCCAGTCCAAAGATCAGGGCTTGATCCATCACCGGTATTTATCTCACTGCACCATCCCAGCTCAGAACCTGGCTATATGCAAATCAGTCTGTCCCTGGCCCAGTGCATCATGGGAACAGGGCAGACTAAACTACCAAGCCAATTCTTCACCAGAAAGGAGACAAGTTACCGGGGACCGGTTTCTGGCATTTCAGCCGTCTTCGGCCCGGCTTGCTTGAATCCTGATGGTGCAGTGAGAAAGGGACTCATGTCTGAGTATACCCTGCCACACCTATAGTGGCCAAAACAATTCAGAAAAGGGGGTGGTGATGAACTGAGTGTCTGAATAAAGCAGACCACTCTTACCCAGTCCAAAGATCAGGGCTTGATCCATCACCGTTATTTATCTCACTGCACCATCCCAGCACAGAACCTGGCTATATGCAAATCAGTCTGTCCCTGGCCCAGTGCATCATGAGAACAGGGCAGACTAAACTACCAAGCCAATTCTTCACCAGAAAGGAGACAAGCTACCGGGGACCGGTTTCTGGCATTTCAGCCGTCTTCGGCCCGGCTTGCTTGAAGCCTGATGGTGCAGTGAGAAAAGGACTCATGTCTGAGTATACCCTGCCACACCTATAGTGGCCAAAAACGATTCAGAAAAGGGGGTGGTGACGAACAGAGTGTCTGAATAAAGCAGACCACTCTTACCCAGTCCAAATATCAGGGCTTGATCCATCACCGTTATTTATCTCACTGCACCATCCCAGCTCAGAACCTGGCTATATGCAAATCAGTCTGTCCCTGGCCCAGTGCATCATGGGAACAGGGCAGACTAAACTACCAAGCCAATTCTTCACCAGAAAGGAGACAAGCTACCGGGGACCGGTTTCTGGCATTTCAGCCGTCTTCGGCCCGGCTTGCTTGAATCCTGATGGTGCAGTGAGAAAGGGACTCATGTCTGAGTATACCCTGCCACACCTATAGTGGCCAAAAACTATTCAGAAAAGGGGGTGGTGATGAACAGAGTGTCTGAATAAAGCAGACCACTCTTACCCAGTCCAAAGATCAGGGCTTGATCCATCACCGTTATTTATCTCACTGCACATCACAGCTCAGAACCTGGCTATATGCAAATCAGTCTGTCCCTGGCCCAGTGCATCATGGGAACAGGGCAGACTAAACTACCAAGCCAATTCTTCACCAGAAAGGAGACAAGCTACCGGGGACCGGTTTCTGGCATTTCAGCCGTCTTATACGAATACAAAGGAGCACAGAGGCATTGATTCAGTATTAATTTGTAATCCAGGTTAAATTAAAAACCCAGATATATCCAAAAATAAATTTTTCAAGGAATGAATACACAAATTACAATCACATATATATATATATATCAAACAACTAGGTGGAGCACACAAAAATCAACAAATGATTATATACAACGAGAGTACCTTCACTTGCACTCAATCTTTCCATATAATACAATATACAGCATATAATTACAAATACATATTTACACACAAATATCACAACAACACAGCCCTACAAAAATAAAAAACAAAAAATTACACAAAAACACTTGAATATCTATGTGTGCATTCCTGAATTTCAATGCTACACTCCCAGGTAGTCCTATGTAACAGCACCAGGGGAAACCAATTACCCCAAATTAATTATTTCAATCGGCGCTTATACCACAATCTAGCACAAATTCACATTTGAAACCGTCTCCTCCACAGAATGTCGACGCAGTCGCGGTCGCGTTTCAGCCACACGTATCTATGGGCTTCCTCAGGACAGAAGGGCCAAAGTACAGGGTTCCACTGTAAAAATACGGACCCTGTGCACCGTGGCTGGGGAATCCAAGGTGGGGTACTCCCAACGAGGGGTACCTCTGGGGGTTGGCGCCCACTTCTAGTGCCCACTCGGTAGCAAAATTCACAGCAAAGGAAAAGTTCAATTCTTCTCTCTCTACCGGCTCAAGTCCACACGGCTAATTATGCCTCAAGACGCGTTGGGAACAAGGTTTACCAGCATCATAATAGTGGTGTCTGGGCAGGTGTCTGGTCCGGTTCACAACTGTGATCTCTGTTGCAGTCCTGACAATTCATTGCAAAGTTATAAATTTGCACGCTCATCCCCGGCCACCAGTATTTTGATTGTAATTTTATTAGAGATTTCAGGATCTCTTGGTGCCTCAGACCCAATCCCATGCGTGCTTCTTGAATCAAGAAGACTCTCTGGTTCGTGTTTGGAATTACTCTATCCCCCACTCCAGGGAGTTCGCATCAATCATGTATGTATTGCCGAGTGGATAGTTTAGAGATAACGCCGCATAATTGCCTTCCATTGAGGCTTTTACTGCAAGCAGCGTTTCGCCATCTATTTGTTTTTTCATACGCTTTTTTGTAGCTACGGAAGTCGAGTGATCAGCTGCCGCTGTGGCTCTGTCAGCCAATGAATTCCCTGCAACGTGAACGCCATCACATTGAAGACTCTGCGTATGTATCACGTGAGTCTTTTGTAGTTGTTTCTGCAAAAGAACTACTTGTTCCCATAGTTTTTTATGCTTTATTTTGGCACCTGTCTCATCTTTGTAACCGTTTTTTATCCAGGTCTGCATGGAATTATTGTAAGACCGGACGCAGTAATGCGAATCGCTCACTATTAGTATGGGGAATTCGCGATCGGCATTTGCAAGCGCCATCTTTAGAGATCTTATTTCAGGTCGCTGAGCTGTACAGTTTCTGAGTGATTCAGTTTTATTAACCATCGGTCTGAATTTACCTAAGCGGCAGCGACCTTTAACAATCGCGCACGCAGCATTGTAAATTTGTTTTTCCACAACGTAGTGTTATGCAAATCTGTCCGTGTAGATTACACAGGTGTACTGTTCGAGAGGTAGAATTTCTACTGACAGAGGGCATTCATATTCGTATTCCAGATTTTCTAGTTTTTTCATTTTCGGATCAAAAGCGTGTTTCACGCCTTCTGTAGCCAGAGAATTTTACCATTGTATCCATTTTGGATGTAGAGCTATTGCATTTGGAATGCCTGGTCTTGTTACTGCCTCAAGGGCTGATACTGCTGTTAAAACAGATATCCTCTTCCTGTGGGCTAGGTCTCTTTCTTTTGCTACAGCAGTTTGAACCGCAGTTAGAATTTTTTCAGTAGAACTGAATTTCATTTCAGCTTGTGTGTACAAGTGTGATTTGTAAGCTATTGGTAGCGTTTCTCCCTCATTAGAGGTCAGGTATGTGAATCCGCATCTTCCTGGGATGACTCGGATTACAAGGTTGCATTCGTTTGCGCGTGTTTGCAGTTTTGTTTTAGTTAACATGTCTGTCTGTAATGATCTTAAAATGTTTTTTTTTTAAAAATCTTAAAATTTCTGTGTGTTTTTTAGTCTAATTAATTGGTGTAAAATCAGGTTTTATTAGTTCGTAGAGAGGTTTAACCCTCTCAGCATAATTTAGAATGTATGTTCTTCCGAAATTCAGGAAACCTAGTATTGATTGTAAGTTTTTCAGCGTTTTTGGAGCTTGGAGTACTGCACACTTCTCTAGGAAGTTGTCTGCTAGGCTTTTGCCTTCACTTGATAATTCATATCCTAAAAATAGGACAGTTAGATGGGTAATTCGTGATTTTTTAAAGTTGAATTTGTACCCTTCAGCTGCGAACCCACGTATTATGGTGTTCACTCTTTTCAAGTGAGTCTCCAGGTCATCGTCTGTAAGATAGATGTCATCGACATAGGATAATGCCTCATCATCATATATTTGTAGTAACTCTGTTACCCTGGCTGAAAATAATCCTGGGCTATTCTTGAATCCCTGTGGGAGACAACAACATTGTTTTTGGGTCCACATGCTAGAGAAAGCGGTCAAATATCTGCTTTCAGCTGCTATGTTTTGACAGAAGAAACCATTTGAAATATCTAATGTCGTTTTATATTTCTTGCGCACAATGTTATTCATTAGTGCTGCACTGTGTGAGTTTTGTACTGCAAAAGTTTTACAGCAGGAGTTTAGGTGTCTGTAGTCCAAAACTAGACGACACAAATCGTCTGGCTTGGAGACAGGAAACAAATGATTGTTCATTTGTGAGGTGCATGTTTCAATCACCCCCTGATATTCAAGTTGATCTAAAATTTCTCTTACTTGTTTTTCAGCTTATTGTTTAACAGGATAGTGCCTCTGTGCAGTAGGTTGATTTTTTAACTGGATTTTATGGTGAGGAGAATCCTCATCCCATCCTACATGCTTTTTATATAATGCAGGGGCTTCGACCACTGCCCATTTTCTTGCAAATTTGTATTTTTTATGGAATGTGATTTCAGAAGGCAGGCATAATCATTTCTTCGCCATGTGGGCACTCCCTGACAAACACTGCTGGCCAGTCCCTTTCTGCTAGAAGAATATCATAGCCTTTAGATAGATTCTCCCAAAAGAGACCTTTTATTTTCCTAGTTTTATCTCCCTCTATACGTAATGTTATTTCATATAGTTTATGGGGCATGCTAACTCGGGTGTCTGCAGTTTCCACTTGAATGTATTTATTCGTGTCCACTGTCTCCAGAAGAAGAATCCAGTCACTTCTGCTGTGCTGTCTAGCATTGTCTGGGCCCACTCTCCGTTTTTCAGTTGTGTCCTCAGGATTCTCGGCATGTTTTATTTTAATACTGGCTACCTTCTTTCTGGGAAATTGTAATTTTTTACTTTGATGAGCAGGTTCCTTGTCTTTGGACTTGACGTGCTCTTCTTTATGTTCTGACCGCCCTCTTCTTTCCGATTTCTGTGAGGAAGTCTGAAAAGATCGAGAGGGACGTGTATCAATATCTTGATATCTGTCAGGTTTTTTCAAATTGTCCCTATTTCTAAAGTTGTATCTTTTTTCAGAGGGCTCCTGTTGTGGAGACTTCCCCCCCCCCCCCCCCCCTCTTCTAGAGATCTATTTCTTCGTTGGGGAGACCTTCCTATGGACTGAAAATGTTTTTCTCTGGGAGTGGTTTGTTTATTAGCCTCCCACTTCTTCTTTTGAGAATTGAGATTATTTTTAATGAAAGTCTTTTCAGGATTTTCAATTAGTTGGGGTTTTACTGGTTTAAACAACAAAAAAACTTGAAGGTCACAAAGGAGCTGAGTAAATCAAGGCTACCACAGGTGCTCTACAAAAGATCAACTACCACATTGTGGTGAGACACAGTCAGGTGCTTGTATAAGTCCTATCAGCCCACCCATGTGGCGGAACTTCGTCATTTAGGACATCTTGAACCAGGTCTGTGTATCCAAGCCCTGATGTATTGGCTTGGTTTCACTAGGCCGTAGTTCAGAAATTGGATGTGTCCTCACCACAAGTGGTGCCGATGTAGTGCAGTGCAAAAAACAAAAAGTGTAGTGGTGATTTAAGATGACCGTCAAGGTGAAGAAAAAGTGTAATGGTATTCACCTAGGCGTCGGATTAAAAATAGTGTGATAACAGTATGCTTGGAAAGTATTAAGGCCAACATGTTTCTGCCGTTAGGTGGCAATTCACCGGCATTCTTCAGGGCCAAGCTGACGAAATTAGCTACTGCAAAATACACGTAGGAGGTGTTGAGAGATAAAGAGTGATATCAACAAATAAATTCTAACTCAGAAAAATTGGTGTGGTCATATAAGACCACCCTACCGTGTCCTCGTTATTGATGTGTGTGTCGAGGAATCCTTTCCTGTGAAAATCAAAGAAAAAAAGAAAGGACTAATTCATGATGCTAGTGACAACTTATGTTCTTGTAATCACATAAGATGTGTGTTCATTGTGGTAGACAACATAACTCAGCATGCCAGTCATGTTACTGACGGCAACAATGTTATATAAGCGCACTAATGGTCGCATACAGTTGATCTGTCAGTAATAAGTAGATGACTTTTAAAACACTTACCCAGCTCTGTGTGGGAAGGAAGCCTCACCTCACCCGGCAACAGCTCGGATTATGAGGCCCCGCTCTAAACATGTGAATAAAGATAATTTCAGGGGAGCAATAATTATCATATTCAATCATATGGTATATGTTATTTAAAAGAAACTCGGTTGTTAGATTCACCCCAATAACGTCTACCGCAAGGGTGACCCAAGTGGGGGGCACACTCGACGCCCCGGCCTCTAAAACTCATCCTCTGATTGTTGTAAAGGTGTTCGTATACCACTATGCGGCATAAGTCATGTCTACCACCCATGTGGCTGATGTATGCAGCCACCGCTGGTGGAGAGTGAACTAGGTGATCCCTCATATATTTATAGTTGTTAGTAGTTCCTAGAGGGAGATCTCTAACGCCACCTCGTTATAACGCTTTATACTTGGGGCACTTAAATAGCGTTTCGAAGCAGAAATTAATCCTGCCGCATATACGCATCCCTCAAAACAAAGCAATGGCGGTGATTGCAGCAGAGCTCTTACCTATCCGTCGGTACCTCGCGGCGTGATCCTGAGCCGAAAGGGAGGCACCGACGGAAGGTAGGGCGGGTGTTTTTATAACACCCCTGATTGGTTGTTGAAGTAGTAATTACCCACACCTGTCTGGAAGGTACGTCTACGTAGCGGCGTGACCCGTTATTGTGGTAGTCATGCGCTTGCGCGCTGTTACGTACACTTCCTCATCCGCGGGGATAGTATTTCACCCTCGCAAATGTGCCCTGGGTATTACCGGCGTAGATTCACTCCTGTCCCGGGCTGACACCGTGTCGAAGATGTAATTAGTGTGTGTACGTTCAGTTCAGTTCAGGCGGCCTCAAACCGAACTGCTGATCGTTCGTATTGGTCAATCGCTCATAGCTATTGGATATACTTCATTATGCGCCGTCTGCGCCCGATGCATGCGCAGAATGTATGCACCCGTCGAGAGGCACTATAAGTCTGTTGTTGACCTGGCGGAATAAGGGAGTGCGCGCCAAATACATATTATTTTCTCCTAAGAAACCCCTTACTGTTATTCGTAAACTCGCTATGTGTGGCACTCGTACAATATATAGTGAAGTCAGAAATGGAAACCTACGTGATCCCAATGCTCCTTCCTCTGGAGTTTTCTTGAATTGGGGTCTGGTTATATCAGGAGGTTATGTGATAGACATGTGAATCCTCACTGTGCATACTGTGTGTGTCATTAATATTACGTCAAAAATTGATACAGTAATGATTAAGAACCCACGTGATCCCAGTGCTGCTTCTTCTAAAGTTTTCTTATATAGGGGTCTAAATGCGTAAAGAGGTTGTGTGCCAGATGTGTTAATCTTCACTGTGTATCTAGTAGGATTGTCAAGACTGTACAACTGGTGTTGAGATGTCTCATCAAGTATAAGTTACAATGGATAGAGACTAGTTAACAGTAGTCATCCCAAAAAGTGTTACATGGCAAGTATGCACATCAGATCGAAACCCAGGGAATGTTATCATTCAGCCCCTTGACATCAGTCTTAAGTTTAAAAATCCAACGTTGTTCTTTGATGAACAGAAAGCGTGAGACGTCAGTTATGTGCGCTGGAATAAATGGCTGTTCCAGTACTACCCATTTTAAGTCATCCGCCTTATGTTTCAGTTCCAAAAAGTGGTTCGTTAGGCAGGTTGACTGTTTGTTGCAACGAATGGTGCTCTTGTGCTCGCTGATGCGTAGCTTTACCTTCCTGGTGGTATGGCCAACGTATCTCAACATGCAAGGGCATGTGATCATGTAAATCAGTTTATCTTAGTTGCAGTTGGTATGGGTGTCTAAACGCCATGGTCTAGTCGTTCCAATGTCTATTGTCATAGTTTTCTGTGTTTGTGGACAGGCTGTACAGCCTACGCACGGATAGTGCCCTCGTACTGGACTCGTATTCCAAAGAGTGTTGATGGTTTCTCTTCGTCGAATTTTTGGTCTTGTATGCACCAGGTTGTCTCTAATGCTAGGGGCTCTTTTGTAGGCAAAGAGAGGTCGAGGGACATCTCCTGATACCGTATTCAGTATCTTCCAATGTTTCAGCACCGTTTTCTTGATCCCATTGGACAGGGTACTGAAGGTGTGTACCATCGTCATGCGATCATTAGGTGTGATTGTTCGGTTGTGTTCTATGAGCGCCTCACGGTTGTTATTCGACGCTCTTTTGTACGCCCGCCGCACCAGATGGTTGGGATAGTGGCGTTCCTTGAGGTGCGCTATTAGGTCCTTTGCATGCCGTTGAAACAGGGTACTGGAAGAGCAGTTTCTTCTCACCCTCAAAAACTGGCCAAATGGTAGGTTGTCACGAAGTGACTGAGGATGGAAACTGTGATAGGATATTAAAGAGTTTCGTGCCATAGGCTTCTTGTACAATTCACATTGTAAGCCTCCCGCTCCTGGAAATATTGAGATGTCCAGGAATGGGAGCTTATCTTTACTGTATTCCATCGTTAATTTCAGGTATTGGTTCTGTGAATTGAGCCAACTGTGGAACTCCTGTGCTTCAATAGAAGAGCCTCTCCAGATCACTAAAACATCGTTGATATACCTCTTCCACAGCAACACCTGGTTGTGATAGGGGTTGCTGTGGTTGAGGACATGGTCTTGTTCGAACTGATGCATGTATAAATTCGCAAGACTGGGGGCAAGACAAGGTTCTGGACCGTATTCATTTTGAATCTGTCTTAGTACATCTGGTATAACCGCCATAGATGGAACACCATGTGTTTTTGTGTAGATAGAAGCAAAAACTGTGCCCCAAGTGTCACAGTCCTCCACATGTGGTGCGATCCCCATTGGGAGACAGATAGTCAGGATTCTGTGTTTTTCGTGAGGGGTAGTATCAGGAAATACTGCCTCTATTTGAGTGATTTTTTGAGCTAACCAGAATGGAATTTGTTCCTGTTTTGCGGGTGTTTTACCAAGACATGATTGTATATTCTGTGGTGTAATTTTATTTGTGTTCCCCTGTTGAGGGGTATTTTCTGGAATTTAAATTGCAGGTTGGACTGTTGAAGTCCGCATGACATATTGGACCAATTGTCTATGTATTTTAATTAGTTGTTTTAACTGAACTAAAAGTTCTCTGTCTGATATTGTTTCAATGTCGGATGTGGTGTGTAGCTGGCTAGAACCGGCCATGTGGCTCCTGGTCTACCTAGTGGACCGAGCCTGGTAATGTGATTTTGATGTTTTAGGGCACCATTAAACCAGAGCAGGTGCTCTTGGTATGTTAGTGGAATTTCAACTTCCTCAAAAGGAGAGTATTCTTCTGGAGTTTCCGCTATTTTGTAGTAGTGGAACTCATGTGTTACAGCATGTGCTGCTGGAAAATGTATCCAGGAATAGAATACCTCTGTCTGCCGAAATTCATGTGCCTCTGCCACAAATACGACTGTACCACCTCTTGATGTTACTCCATTTTCTATAAGTTTTATAGTTATGGTTTTTCTTATATTGACCGGGATGATTATTGCATCCGGGTCGTTATCTTCATTAAACCCTGTAACGTCTGCACCCGGTTGATTCGCATTTACTGCGGCTCCACCGGTTTTGTTGTTGTCGCCGTGATTTGACATTGTTTAATGAAAGTTTTGCAGAGCAAGTTTTGAGGAATCAAAGATTAGGTGCACAATATTTTGGAAGGGGAACATCCTTTACAACGTGGATGTTACACCGCAGTTCCCTTACGAAGCAACTTTTACAACGCAAGTTGTAACAACGAATTGCGCTGGGGGCGCTCCAGGATAGTAAATAGTTTAATTTACTATCCAACTCCTTCCCTACTATCCACAGGGACTGGAGTTGGAATAGTAAATTAAACTTTTCACTATCCAGCCCCCAACAACGCAAGTCGTGGTAACGACTTGCGTTGTAAAACATGCGCCGTAAAGTACTGCGATGTAAAACATCGCGTTGCAACGACATACATCCATTTTGGAACACTGTATCCTTCAACGTTGACTAAACTAAAAACTAATACATAGGATTCTCTTCCTACTAAGTTCTGGCGGATATTAACCTTTCACTCACTCCAGACGTCTATTGGAGTTTTTACGGGAAAAGGGGTCTGTGTAAAAAAGCACGACTGAGTTACTCTAGTATCTTGCGTTAGATTATCGCCTTACCAAACGTTGGGGGCCATGTAGTGTAGTTCCTATATTCCCAATAGGGAAAGCAGAGAAATCCAGCAGTTATAGTTAGCTGAGCTAACTATAACTTGCGTCCCCACAATGCACTGCTAATGACCTCACACATTACATCACTCACGACATTGTCAGTGACATCACTAATGACATCATCCAGTAACGATGACAGTTTTTAAACTGTTTATGAATGTCAAATATATATACCAAGGTGTATTGATGAATCAGTGACTGTATGAGGGCCTGAATGGATTATTTAGCAGGTGCATGGCTGACTGTATAAGTGAGTAATTAGGTGTCTCAGTGAATGTATAGGTGAGTGACTGGTTATGTGAATGTCTGTATCAGTATGTTAGTTGGTGTGTAAGTTGCTGAATGGGTGTGTGAGTGAGAAGATGTGAGTTGCTGTATGGGTGACTGGTTGTCTGAGTACTTGTATGGCTGTATGAGTGTCTGTGGGTGGGTGAGGTTGTGTGTGACTGACTGCCTGCATGGATGAGTGAGTGGGTTAGTCAGTGCCTGTATGGGTTCGTAAGTGTGTCTGTGAGGGGCTGTAAAGTTCACTGAGTGTGTATATTGCTGTGTCAGTGAGTGAATGGATGAGTCAGTGGTATATGGGTGAGTAAATTCATATGTGAAAGGCATTATATGTGAGTGTTGGAGTATATGAGTGATGGTATGTGTGAGTGAGTGAGTGATTGTAAGAGTGGCTATATGGGTGAGTGTGTGCTTGTGTCAGTGATAGCTTGAGTGAAAGAGCATGAGATATAATCTGTATGAATAAGTGAGTGGGTGTGTGTATAACTGTATAGGTGAGTAAGTGGCTGTGTAATTAAGTAGCTCTGTAGGTGGCTGACAGTGTGTGAGTGGCTAAATGGGTGTATGAGTGGATATATCAGTGGCTGTATTAGTGAGTGAGTTGTATGAGTGGCTGCATGGGTAACTTAGAGGATGTGTGTTTAGACCTATGAATCAGAGAGTGGGTGTGTAAGTACTGGTATGGGAGTCTCAAAGGTTTTGAGAAGGGTAGTGTGGAAGTTGGAGTGGGTGTATGAAAAGTTATATTGGGGTGTGAGTGGGTGCGTCAGAGATTCTGTGGATGATGTCATGAGTGATATCATCAATGATGTCATGAGTGATGTCACTGACCATGTCATGAGTGATGTAATGTGTGAGGTCATTAGCAGTGCATTGCGGAGACGCGCAGCGGAAGCGCCTGACTCTCGCCTGAGTCAAGCCAGAGTCTGCCCGTCTGCGCCCGTCAGCGCTAAGGAGGCGTGAGAGGCGGGAGACGCTGAGCATTTCTTTGACTGTTTCACGGTACCTCCTGACTTAATTATGTCACGTGATTTTTTATTATCCTTTCGCGGTCCTCAAGCTCCTTGTCATCGCTCCTTAGTCCCGCATAACTGGTATTGCCCGGTCTGTTGTGCCCACTGTCACCAGACTCTAAGTCCCGAACTGCCAATGGATACACCCACTGACGCCACCCTACTTCGGGGCGGGCTAATTAATGCACGCTCCTTAGTAAAAAATGCTCAGAATGTTTATGATCTTATCACTGAATCTCAGCTGGATTGTCTTTTTATCACAGAAACGTGGCTGAAGCCGTGGTGTAATCCTGCCCTAGCCATAGCCCTACCACATGACTTTCTCATCCAATGTTTGGATAGACATGAACAACGGGGAGGGGGTCTTGCAATCATATATCGAAACACCCTCAAATGCTCCATAGAAGAACTGATGGAAATAAAAGAGTCAGAAGCACTGGCTTTCTCCCTAGCAATCCATGACTCCCTTGTATTTTCTGGAGCCCTTATCTATCGTCCCCCGGGCCCTTCCTCCATATTTTTGGATTCTGTAGGCGACGTGCTGAGTGATCTAACTCTCAGGTTTTCTAATTTCACGGTGTTAGGTGATCTCAACCTGCATCTCGAGGCCCCAAATGATCCTGGAGTTAGCTGTTTCCTGGACACAACTGAAGTGTTGGGCCTTACTCTGGTGAATCGGGAACCCACCCACCAGGCAGGACATCTACTAGATTGTATCTGTTCCAACCTCTCTAGTCTGACAGCCAAATCCCCCTGTCCTCAGGTATGGACAGACCACTTTTTAATTCCTTTTTTCATAGCTGGGACCCGGAAACCCACAATAAACCCCTCGAAATATAAGGAGAAACCCTACACGAAATCCACTCCGGACTGGAAGTCATTAGCCAGGAGACCTGACATTGTCGAAAAACTTAAAGATAGGTTACCAGCCCTTGCTGACTGTACCTTTTCAGACTATCAGATCTTCTGTGATTGGATTGCTGGAGCGGGCACGCTGCTCAAACCACCTAGCAATGAGAATTCTAATCCTAGGAACAAGAAAAAAAAATGCCCCTTGGTTTACACCAGATCTTAAGTCTGAATTAGGCGAAGTGAAAACACTAGAACGGAGGTGGCGTCGTAATTACGACACCGCTGCACGTAACACCTATATAGCAGCGAGGCGGAAGTATCATGCAGGAATAAAATTAGCAAAAAAATCTCACTATCTACAGGCCATTTCTTTAGCAGGCCAAGAACAAAAAGCAATCTTTAGGATGGTTAAGGATTTCATGAACCCTTCGTCTCTATCGCAAGAGATTCCTCCATCACAAGATCTCTGTAATGCGATATCTGATTATTTCGATAACAAAATCCGGACCATCACTAAGACCTTTCCGTCGGAAATTACTGCATCAATGGACGATGAAGAGATAGTGAAGACGACTTCCCCCCTCCGTCTTGATGAGTTTGCCCCAGTACCCTTGGAGGAAACTGCTAAAGCCATTTTAGCCAGCAAATCGGGTTCCCCTTTTGATCCCTGCCCCCCTCCGGTGTTGCATCATTTAATAGAGATGGTTAATCCTATGATTAACAGTATCATCAATTCCTCTCTAGCAACAGCAAGTATCCCTAACGATTGGAAATTGGCAGCGGTTAAGCCACTCCAAAAAAAGGCCCTAGCCGATCCTACTACCCTTTCCAACCTACGCCCGATTTCCTTGTTACCCATTCTATTCAAGCTGACTGAAAAGTTTGTCAATAGTCAACTGACTAACTTTTTGGAGAAGAATAACGTTCTCCACCCCAATCAGTCAGGATTTCGGTCAGAACATTCTACCGAATCAGCCTTGTTATACACCGCTGAAACCTTAAGAGCAGCAATGGATCAAGGAAAACAGGCCGTCCTTATCCTACTTGACCTGTCGGCAGCCTTTGATACCGTGTCCCACAACATCTTACTGGACCGGTTGGCTGCCGCAGGGGTAGGAGGGCAGGTGTTGGCCTGGTGTAGGAATTTCCTTACCGACCGACAGAGGCCAAATAACAGTACTAGGCCCATATCGATCAGAGGCTAAAAACGACAGCTCAGGGGTGCCACAGGGCTCTAGTTTGAGCCCTGTTCTTTTCAATCTATATATGACACCTCTGATGAATCTGATCGCGTCATTCAGGATCAGTTCTATTTCATACGCTGACAACACCCAACTGATTTTGGTGTTGGACAAGGAACGGCCAGGTGCCAAGGAAGATCTTAGGGACTGTCTTGCAGCAACATTTAAATGGATAAATAATAACCATTTAAAGTGCAACGCCGGAAAACGGAAATACTACCTATAGGGACCAATAATCCATTCTCCCCTATAGCATGCTGGCCATTAGATGCTGAAGTGCCACCCAACACAATTGCTTCCGCCCGTAATCTGGGCATAAAATTCGACAACCACTTATCCTTCAAACCCCAGGCTGTAGCAGTAGCAGGCATGTGCTTCCAAATCATTAAAGCACTTAGGAAGTTCTTTGATCTTCTCCCTCTTTCGGCGAGGAAAACAGTCGCAGTAGCCTTAATAAACTCTAGGCTGGACTATTGCAATGGACTCTATGTTGGAGCAAACAAAATCGTTCTCCACAAATTGCAGATGGTCCAAAATGCGGCAGCCCGCCTCGTGCTGCGTTTGTCCAGTAGATCGTCAGCCTCAGCAGCCTTAAACACTCTACATTGGTTGCCAATAGGGAAGAGAATTCTATTCAAACTTCTCTTAATCACCTTCAGAGCATTCAACCAACGTGGCCCAACCTATCTACGAAAGGGGTTCAAAAGATACTATCCAGCGCGTTGTCTGAGATCCGCAAGCCAGAACTTACTCACTACACCTCATTTCAAACTGGCCACAAAGGGTGGCAAATCCATCTTTGTATTGGGAACGAAGGCTTGGAATAAACTTCCCCTCTCCCTGCGGTCTTTCTCCCAAGAGGCTCCCTTCAGGAAGGCATTGAAAACCTGGATCTTCTCTCTGCCTGACGCCTTGTGCAGGACCCTAGTGTAATGTGTGTGCAGAAACTAGGACATTCTTTTCCCTCTCCAACTCCTCCATCTGAGTTGTGTAAGCGCCAAGATACTCCTTGGAGTGGAAGTAGCGCGGTAGAAATTCCCATTACATACATTTCAGTCATACAAAAGCAGAGAAATCCAGCAGTTATAGTAAGCAGAGCTAACTATAACTTGCGTCCCCGCAATGCACTGCTAATTTTGATTTGAATCAAAAACAATTATTACTAAAGAACTTTTGTACAGGAATGTAATTATTGTACTATCACTTTAATTCACTGTTTTTGCACTAGCACTTTAAGGTATAAGTCACATGGTATAAGCATTAGAAAAAAACGAAGGGGTCCATTACGATGTCGGGCAGATTGCCCCCGCCAGGCTGGCTCTAGCCACCGCCAGCCTGGCGGGGACAATCTGCCCGACATCCACACTAATCCCCCCCCGCCATATTAGTATGGCAGGGGGACCTAGGCGGACGGAAAGACCGTCCGCCGCTTTTCCACCCCTGTCGCATTGCGGCCGGGGCGGAAAAAGTTTACTATGGTGGCGGTGTCTAATAGACAGCGCTGTAGTGTAGTTCCTATATTCCCAATAGGCTCTGCGCATTGGAATAACATAAACGGCAGTTTAGACGTAGGACTGAGGTCGACTAGGTCTCTACTGAATATGTTAGACTTAATTAGGTATGCCAGCTAGCTCAGAGGTCACTAGAAACTTTCTCGAATGAACAGGGAGGACTTAACTTCCCTGATTAGACAAGAAGGTATTAGCTTCTGACAACCGCATAAACATGACAACTTTGCTCCCTCCAGAATAAGGAGTAAATCTCCAGAGTCGTGTGAAAACAATAGATAGCTACTTCACTCAGTCAATCGTGCATACTTAGTTTCACCAGAGTGCAGAGAAATAGAGAGATGGGCGTTTTCAATAAAAGGTGTTATTTATTGAGCAGTCTTCTTTCTCATGCAAGAGAAGTGAATTGCCACAAAACTTATCATAAAGTAAAGTGCGTACAGTAAAAGGTGTATTATGAAATAATACTGTAAAAGCATTGATATATTTTCTGAGCCATATGATACTTAAAACGGATAAAATATATACAATTACATACAATGATGAAAGTTGACTAAACGTACTCAACTGGTGCTTCTAAAATACGCCTACCCGGGTGTACCTAACCTAAGGCTAGTACGTGGAAAGGAGTAAATGAGCTGCAGTTTAAGTTAAGTTAGTTTTGCCAAGAATCTGAATCAAGAATACTCTAAGGATCTAATCAGCTCCGTACCTTGGTTTTAGAATGAAGGAGGTCTTGTATCTCGCTCTCAGGACTCGATCTCCCAGTAACCCGCAAGGGTGACTTGAAACACTGGAGCTGGATTTTTTCGGCAGGAGAAAAGACAGCGTCTTTCTCAGTGCGTCAAATGGGAGGGACGGCTTCCTTCGGCACTCGCATCAGCTGGGCTTTGGGTAAGTAGATAGCCGCTCTGCTCCAAACCACCGTGTGTTGCTTAAGGCAAATGCTGGTATATTTATACCTGGAAGGTGCCGTGTTTGACGTAAGGTTGGACATAAGACGTCAATAAGAACCGTCACTAAAAACTGGCAGTTCTTTCAGGACTCGCAGGAGTTCTAGGACAAATCAAAACAAAAGCAGGGGGAATTCCCAGGTTGCTGGAGGCTTGGTTTGTTTAACACCTTGGATGCTGAACTATTAGAATTTCCATTATATGTGACGAGCTCAGCTCGTCATGAGCATGGAAGGTGTTAAAGAACGCGTTGTACTTTCTGGGAGTCTAAGGAAGTAGCCTTGCCGTATTTGGACTGCATTGGCTATTACTAAATATGGATATGATTCCTATGCCTTTATAAGGATATGATTTGTTATAACCACATAAGGGCATAAATCGGGGATATTTAATTAGGGTCCTAGATACGTTTACAACACCGCCAGCCATATTAAGATGGGCATTTTGGAATGCCTTTCCGCGGCGGCGATTCTGCCACGGAAAGGCATGCGTCTTTACTCTGGGGGCCCACTGCGGGCCCCCAGAGTGAAGGTGAAGTGGGGGGTGCACACAGGGGGGTACCTGTGGTACCCCCCTGCATTTGCATATACAAGGCAGCAGGCACCGCGCGGTGCCTGCCGCTTTGTATATGCAAATGCTGCATAAACACTTACCCAGCTCTGTGTGGGAAGGTAGCCTCACCTCACCCGGCAACAGCTCGGATTATGAGGCCCCGCTCTAAACATGTGAATAAAGATAATTTCAGGGGAGCAATAATTATCATATTCAATCATATGGTATATGTTATTTAAAAGAAACTCGGTTGTTAAATTCACCCCAATAACGTCTACCGCAAGGGTGACCCAAGAGGGGGGCGCACTCGGCGCCCCGGCCTCTAAAACTCATCCTCTGATTGTTGTAAAGGTGTTCGTATACCACTATGCGGCATAAGTCATGTCTACCACCCATGTGGCTGATGTAGGCAGCCACCGCTGGTGGAGAGTGAGCTAGGTGATCCCTCATATATTTATAGTTGTTAGTAGTTCCTAGAGGGAGATCTCTAACGCCACCTCGTTATAACGCTTTATACTTGGGGCACTTAGATAGCGTTTCGAAGCAGAAATTAATCCTGCCGCATATACGCATCCCTCAAAACAAAGCAATGGCGGTGATTGCAGCAGAGCTCTTACCTATCCGTCGGTACCTCGCGGCGTGATCCTGAGCCGAAAGGGAGGCACCGACGGAAGGTAGGGCGGGTGTTTTTATAACACCCCTGATTGGTTGTTGAAGTAGTAATTACCCACACCTGTCTGGAAGGTATGTCTACGTAGCGACGTGACCCGTTGTTGTGGTAGTCATGCGCATGCGCGCTGTTACGTACACTTCCTCATCCGCGGGGATAGTATTTCACCCTTGCAGATGTGCGCTGGGTATTACCGGCGTAGATTCACTCCTGTCCCAGGCTGACACTGTGTCGAAGATGTAATTAGTGTGTGTACGTTCAGTTCAGTTCAGTTCAGGCGGCCTCAAACCGAACTGCTGATCGTTCGTATTGGTCAATCGCTCATAGCTACTGGATATACTTCATTATGCGCCGTCTGCGCCCGACGCATGCGCAGAATGTATGCACCCTTCGAGAGACACTATAAGTCTGTTGTTGACCTGGCGGAATAAAGGAGTGCGCGCCAAATACATATTATTTTCTCCTAAGAAACCCCTTATTGTTATTCGTAAACTCGCTATGTGTGGCACTCGTACAATATATAGTGAAGTCAGAAATGGGAACCTACGTGATCCCAATGCTCCTTCCTCTGGAGTTTTCTTGAATTGGGGTCTGGTTATATCAGGAGGTTATGTGATAGACATGTGAATCCTCACTGTGCATACTGTGTGTGTCATTAATATTACGTCAAAAATTGATACAGTAATGATTAAGAACCCACGTGATCCCAGTGCTGCTTCTTCTAAAGTTTTCTTATTAAAGGGTCTAAATGCGTAAAGAGGTTGTGTGCCAGATGTGTGAATCTTCACTGTGTATCTAGTAGGATTGTCAAGACTGTACAACTAGTGTTGAGATGTCTCATCAAGTATAAGTTACAATGGATAGAGACTAGTTAACATTAGTCATCCCAAAAAGTGTTACATGGCAAGTATGCACATCAGATCGAAACCCAGGGAATGTTATCATTCAGCCCCTTGACATCAGTCTTAAGTTTAAAAATCCAACGTTGTTCTTTGATGAACAGAAAGCATGAGACGTCAGTTATGTGCGCTGGAATAAATGGCTGTTCCAGTACTACCCATTTTAAGTCATCCGCCTTATGTTTCAGTTCCAAAAAGTGGTTAGTTAGGCAGGTTGACTGTTTGTTGCAACGAATGGTGCTCTTGTGCTCGCTGATGCGTAGCTTTACCTTCCTGGTGGTATGGCCAACGTATCTCAACATGCAAGGGCATGTGATCATGTAAATCAGTTTATCTGAGTTGCAGTTGGTATGGGTGTCTAAACGCCACGGTCTAGTCGTTCCAATGTCTATTGTCATAGTTTTCTGTGTTTGTGGACAGGCTGTACAGCCTCCGCACGGATAGTGCCCTCGTACTGGACTCGTATTCCAAAGAGTGTTGATGGTTTCTCTTCGTCGAATTTTTGGTCTTTTATGCACCAGGTTGTCTCTAATGCTAGGGCCTCTTTTGCAGGCAAAGAGAGGTCGAGGGACATCTCCTGATACCATATTCAGTATCTTCCAATGTTTCAGCACCGTTTTCTTGATCCCATTGGACAGGGTACTGAAGGTGTGTACCATCGTCATGCGATCATTAGGTGTGATTGTTCGGTTGTGTTCTATGAGCGCCTCACGGTTGTTATTCGACGCTCTTTTGTACACCCGCCGCACCAGATGGTTGGGATAGTGGCGCTCCTTGAGGTGCCCTGTTAGGTCCTTTGCATGCCGTTGAAAGAGGGTACTGGAAGAGCAGTTTCTTCTCACCCTCAAAAACTGGCCAACTGGTAGGTTGTCACGAAGTGACTGAGGATGGAAACTGTGATAGGATAGTAAAGAGTTTTGTGCCATAGGCTTCTTGTACAATTCACACTGTAAGCCTCCCGCTCCTGGAAATATTGAGATGTCCAGGAATGGGAGCTTATCTTTACTGTATTCCATCGTGAATTTCAGGTATTGGTTCTGTGAATTGAGACAACTGTGGAACTCCTGTGCTTCAATAGAAGAGCCTCACCGGATCACTAAAACATCCTCGATATACCTCTTCCACAGCAACACCTGGTTGTGATAGGGGTTGCTGTGGTTGAGGACATGGTCTTGTTCGAACTGATGCATCTATAAATTCGCAAGACTGGGGGCAAGACAAGGTTCTGGACCGTCTTCATTTTGAATCTGTCTTAGTACATCTGGTATAACCGCCATAGATGGAACACCATGTGTTTTTGTGTAGATAGAAGCAAAAACTGTGCCCCAAGTGTCACAGTCCTCCACATGTGGTGCGATCCCCATTGGGAGACAGATAGTCAGGATTCTACGTTTTTCGTGAGGGGTAGTATCAGAAAATACTGCCTCTATTTGAGTGATTTTTTGAGCTAACCAGAATGGAATTTGTTCCTGTTTTGCGGGTGTTTTACCAAGACATGATTGTATATTCTGTGGTGTAATTTTATTTGTGTTCCCCTGTTGAGGGGTATTTTGTGGAATTCAAATTGCAGGTTGGACTGTTGAAGTCCGCATGACATATTGGACCAATTGTCTATGTATTTTAATTAGTTGTTTTAACTGAACTAAAAGTTCTCTGTCTGATATTGTTTCAATGTCGGATGTGGTGTGTAGCTAGCTAGAACCGGCCATGTGGCTCCTGGTCTACCTAGTGGACCGAGCCTGGTAACGTGATTTTGATGTTTTAGGGCGCCATTAAACCAGAGCAGGTGCTCTTGGTATGTTAGTGGAATTTCAACTTCCTCGAAACGAGAGTATTCCTCTGGAGTTTCCGCTATTTTGTAGTAGTGGAACTCATGTGTTACAGCATGTGCTGCTGGAAAATGTATCCAGGAATAGAATACCTTTGTCTGCCGAAATTCATGTGCCTCTACCACAAATACGACTGTACCACCTCTTGATGTTACTCCATTTTCCATAAGTTTTATAATTATGGTTTTTCTTATATTGACCGGGATGATTATTGCATCAGGGTCGTTATCTTCATTAAGCCCTGTAACGTCTGCACCCGTTTGATTCGCATTTACTGCGGCTCCACTTGTGGGACACCCCCGCGCCGCACGGCCACCAGCTGCTGCGTGTGCCACTCCGCTTTGCCCTCTGCCTCGCTACCTGCCTCGTGGCCGGCTGACGCCGCTGCCGTCTGTTTTGTTTGTTTTTGCGAACAATTGTGCTTGTTTCCTTCTGCCTCGTGGCCGGCTAACGCCGCTGCCGTCTGTTTTGTTTTTGTTTCTGTGAACATTTGTGCTTGTCTCCTCCCAGTATTAGCGTCCTGTTTAGCATTTGTGCCTCTTGTTTTTGGTCACGTTTGCCCGTTTTTCGCGCTCTCCTTCCTGTCTGCCCGCCTTCCCTCCCCGCTCCCCGCTTCCCGCCACCACCGCTGACCACGCCCCTTTCCCTCTGCTCCCGCCTCCCAGCTGCCCCGCCCACCCGCGCACTTGGCCTTAAATGGCGACCGTGCGACGCAGGTGAGTGTGACCCACTTGTGGGACACCCCCGCGCCGCACGGCCACCAGCTGCTGCGTGTGCCACTCCGCTTTGCCCTCTGCCTCGCTACCTGCCTCGTGGCCGGCTGACGCCGCTGCCGTCTGTTTTGTTTGTTTTTGCGAACAATTGTGCTTGTTTCCTTCTGCCTCGTGGCCGGCTAACGCCGCTGCCGTCTGTTTTGTTTTTGTTTCTGTGAACATTTGTGCTTGTCTCCTCCCAGTATTAGCGTCCTGTTTAGCATTTGTGCCTCTTGTTTTTGGTCACGTTTGCCCGTTTTTCGCGCTCTCCTTCCTGTCTGCCCGCCTTCCCTCCCCGCTCCCCGCTTCCCGCCACCACCGCTGACCACGCCCCTTTCCCTCTGCTCCCGCCTCCCAGCTGCCCCGCCCACCCGCGCACTTGGCCTTAAATGGCGACCGTGCGACGCAGGTGAGTGTGACCCACTTGTGGGACACCCCCGCGCCGCACGGCCACCAGCTGCTGCGTGTGCCACTCCGCTTTGCCCTCTGCCTCGCTACCTGCCTCGTGGCCGGCTGACGCCGCTGCCGTCTGTTTTGTTTGTTTTTGCGAACAATTGTGCTTGTTTCCTTCTGCCTCGTGGCCGGCTAACGCCGCTGCCGTCTGTTTTGTTTTTGTTTCTGTGAACATTTGTGCTTGTCTCCTCCCAGTATTAGCGTCCTGTTTAGCATTTGTGCCTCTTGTTTTTGGTCACGTTTGCCCGTTTTTCGCGCTCTCCTTCCTGTCTGCCCGCCTTCCCTCCCCGCTCCCCGCTTCCCGCCACCACCGCTGACCACGCCCCTTTCCCTCTGCTCCCGCCTCCCAGCTGCCCCGCCCACCCGCGCACTTCGCCTCAAATGGCGACCGTGCGAACGCGCAGCGGTCACGCGCAGCGGGCGCGCCGTTTGTGCGCCGAAGGCGCGCCAAAGGTAAGCCCGTCTGCGCCCGTCCGCGACCGGATCGCGTCCAGCGCCAGGACCCCTGGCCCATGAAGACCCCGACCGACCCACCTGACGTACTCCGCCGCCACCCTCATCGCGCTCAACTCCGGCCGACTCCCTGAATGCCATCAAGCCACACCACGACACACCCACGGACCTTTCAGCTGCCACGCCTGCAAGTTCTCCTGCATCCGGACCTGCCTCGCACCAGCACCCGCCAAGTCGAACTCCAGCAGCACCCACCTCAAGTGCATCCTGCTCAACACCCGCTCCGTCCACAGACACGCCATCGAACTCTGGAACCTCCTAGACGCCACAGCCCCTGACGTTGCCTTCCTCACGGAGACCTGGATGAACGCCTCTTCAGCTCCCGACATCGCCATCGCTATCCCGGAGGGCTACAAGATCGTCCGGAGGGACCGAAACGCCAACCAGATGGGAGGAGGCATCGCCATCATCCACAAGAACACCATCCGTCTCACGACCAGCACCGACA
This sequence comes from Lissotriton vulgaris, assembly GCF_964263255.1. NCBI lineage: Eukaryota > Metazoa > Chordata > Amphibia > Caudata > Salamandridae > Lissotriton > Lissotriton vulgaris. Next base: position 246,374,531 of record NC_141689.1, on the reverse strand, counting down.
ACACCCTGACCAGCGCCGAACACCTGCATTTCCAGATCCACACCAACCCGAAGACCACCCTCAGAGGCACCCTGATCTACCGACCCCCCGGACCACGCACGCAATTCAGCGAGGACATCGCCGACTTCGTCAGCCCGCATGCCCTCCCCTCCGCTGACTACATCCTCCTAGGGGACCTGAACTTCCACCTGGAGAACAACAACGACCACAACACCAGCACCCTGCTCGACAACCTCGCCAACCTGGGACTCAAGCAACTGGTGTCCACCCCCACCCACCTCGCCGGGCACACACTCGACGCCGTCTTCTCATCCAGCACAGACATCAACTTCAGCCACGCCACAGAGCTTCAATGGACGGACCACAGCTGCGTCCACTTCACCTTCAAGAGAACGACGACCCACCAACGCCAGCAACAGGCCGCCCGCAGAAGCTGGAACAAGATCACAGCAGACCAGCTCGTCACCTCCCTGAGCCAACACCCTCCTGCCAGCTCAGCGAACCCCAGCCAGGCCGCCGATAACATCACGAAGTGGATCAGCAACTGCGCGGACGAACTCGCCCCGCTGAGGACCCCGCCCAGCAGACCCGGCAGCAAGAAGGCCCCATGGTTCACCGACGAACTCAAGAGCTCCAAGAAGAACTGCCGAGCCCTCGAGAAAGTCTGGAAAAGGGACCCGACACCGGACAACAGAACCTCCTACAAACTGGCCACCCGGAAACACCACCAGCTGATCCGCGCCGCCAAGAGAACAGCATTCAAGGACCGGTTGGACAACAACGCACACAACAGCAAGGAACTCTTCAACATCGTGAAAGAGCTTTCCAACCCCAGCGCAGGAAACAACGACATCACCCCATCGCAAGACCTCTGCAACTCCCTCGCCTCATACTTCCACAACAAGATCACGGACATACACAGCAGTTTCAACAACCAACCAACGCACACCACGACCGACCAGCCGCCCCCCCCCACCACCACCCTCCACGCCTGGACCCCGATCAGCACAGAAGACACCATCCGCACGATGAACTCCATCCACTCCGGATCACCAACCGACCCCTGCCCTCACCACGTCTTCAACAAGGCCGACGCTGTCATCGCACCCCACCTGCGAGACATCATCAACACATCCTTCGACACCGCCATCTTCCCCGAAAGCTGGAAACACGCCGAACTCAGCGCTCTACTCAAGAAACCAACAGCGGACCCCACCGACCTCAAGAACTACCGCCCCATCTCGCTTCTCCCGTTTCCAGCCAAAGTCATCGAGAAGACCGTCAACAAGCAGATGGCCGCCTTCCTCGAGACGAACGGATCCCTCGACCCCACACAGTCCGGCTTCCGAGCCAAACACAGCACCGAGACCGCCCTCATCGCCGCCACCGATGACATCCGAACCCTGATGGACAATGGAGAAACAGCGGCCCTCATCCTCCTAGACCTCTCCGCGGCATTCGACACGGTCTGCCACCGCACCCTAATACGGCGCCTCAGCAACATCGGAATCCAGGACAAGGCGCTGGAATGGATCATCTCCTTCCTCGACGGAAGAACACAGCGAGTCCGCCTACCACCGTACAAGTCAGAGGCCTCCGAAGTCATCTGCGGCGTCCCCCAAGGATCATCACTGAGCCCCACCCTCTTCAACGTCTACATGAGCCCCCTCGCGGCCATCGTACGCAAACACCACCTCAGCATCATCTCCTACGCCGACGACACCCAGCTGATCCTCTCCCTGACCAACAACCCCGCCGCCGCCAGAACCAACCTGCACGAAGGGATGAAAGAGGTAGCCGAGTGGATGACGACCAGCCGCCTGAAACTGAACTCGGACAAGACGGAGGTCCTCATCCTGGGCTCTTCACCCTCCGCCTGGGACGACTCCTGGTGGCCTCCCGCCCTGGGCACCGCACCCAAACCGACAGACCATGCACGAAACCTGGGCTTCATCCTGGACTCCTCCCTCTCCATGACCAGGCAAGTCAACAGCGTCTCCTCGGCGTGCTTCAACATCCTACGCATGCTACGGAAGATCTTCTGGTGGATCCCCACAGAGACCAGGAAGACCGTCACCCAGGCCCTCGTCACCAGCCGACTGGACTACGGCAACGCCCTCTACGCCGGGACCACCGCCAAGCTCCAGAAGAGACTCCAGCGGATCCAAAACGCCTCAGCCAGACTCATCCTCGACATCCCACGATCCAGCCACATCTCCGGACATCTGAGAGACCTTCACTGGCTCCCCATCAACAAGAGAATCACCTTCCGCCTCCTCGCCCACGCACACAAAGCCCTACACGACCAAGGCCCGAGCTACCTCAACAGCCGAGTCAACTTCTACGCTCCCAAACGCCACCTCCGTTCAGCCACCCACGCCCTCGCCGCCGTCCCCCGCATCCGAAGAGCGACTACAGGAGGAAGGTCCTTCTCCTACCTGGCCGCCAAGACCTGGAACTCCCTCCCGTCCGACCTGCGCCTGACCCAAGACCACCTCTCCTTCAGGAAGAAGCTGAAGACCTGGCTGTTCGAGCAGTAGCGGCACCCCCCCTCCCCAGCGCCTTGAGACCCTACGGGTATGTAGCGCGCTCTATAAGTGTCACTGATTGATTGATTGATTGATTGATTGATCCACCGGTTTTGTTGTTGTCGCCGTGATTTGACATTGTTTAATGAAAGTTTTGCAGAGCAAGTTTTGAGGAAACAAAGATTAGGTGCACAATATTTTGGAAGGGGAACATCCTTTACAACCTGGATGTTACACCGCAGTTCCCTTACGAAGCAACTTTTACAACGCAAGTTGTAACAACGAATTGCGCTGGGGGCGCTCCAGGATAGTAAATAGTTTAATTTACTATCCAACTCCTTCCCTACTATCCACAGGGACTGGAGTTGGAATAGTAAATTAAACTTTTCACTATCCAGCCCCCAACAACGCAAGTCGTGGTAACGACTTGCGTTGTAAAACATGCGCCGTAAAGTACTGCGATGTAAAACATCGCGTTGCAACGACATACATCCATTTTGGAACACTGTATCCTTCAACGTTGACTAAACCAAAAACTAATACATAGGATTCTCTTCCTACTAAGTTCTGGCGGATATTAACCTTTCACTCACTCCAGACGTCTATTGGAGTTTTTACGGGAAAAGGGGTCTGTGTGAAAAAGCACGACTGAGTTACTCTAGTATCTTGCGTTAGATTATCGCCTTACCAAACGTGGGGGCCATGTAGTGTAGTTCCTATATTCCCAATAGGGAAAGCAGAGAAATCCAGCAGTTATAGTTAGCTGAGCTAACTATAACTTGCGTCCCCACAATGCACTGCTAATGACCTCACACAATACATCACTCATGACATTGTCAGTGACATCACTAATGACATCATCCAGTAACGATTACAGTTTTTAAACTGTTTATGAATGTCAAATATATATACCAAGGTGTATTGATGAATCAGTGACTGTATGAGGGCCTGAATGGATTATTTAGCAGGTGCATGGCTGACTGTATAAGTGAGTAATTAGGTGTCTCAGTGAATGTATAGGTGAGTGACTGGTTATGTGAATGTCTGTATCAGTATGTTAGTTGGTGTGTAAGTTGCTGAATGGGTGGGTGAGTGAGAAGATGTGAGTTGCTGTATGGGTGACTGGTTGTCTGAGTACTTGTATGGCTGTATGAGTGTCTGTGGGTGGGTGAGGTTGTGTGTGACTGACTGCCTGCATGGATGAGTGAGTGGGTGAGTCAGTGCCTGTATGGGTTCGTAAGTGTGTCTGTGAGGGGCTGTATAGTTCACTGAGTGTGTATATTGCTGTGTCAGTGAGTGAATGGATGAGTCAGTGGTATATGGGTGAATAAATTCATATGTGAAAGGCATTATATGTGAGTGTTGGAGTATATGAGTGATGGTATGTGTGAGTGATTGTAAGAGTGGCTATATGGGTGAGTGTGTGCTTGTGTCAGTGATAGCTTGAGTGAAAGAGCATGAGATATAATCTGTATGAATAAGTGAGTGGGTGTGTGTATAACTGTATAGGTGAGTAAGTGGCTGTGTAATTGACTCTAAGCGAGTGGGTATGTAAGTAGCTCTGTAGGTGGCTGACAGTGTGTGAGTGGCTAAATGGGTGTATGAGTGGATATATCAGTGGCTGTATTAGTGAGTGAGTTGTATGAGTGGCTGCATGGGTAACTTAGAAGATGTGTGTTTAGACCTATGAATCAGAGAGTGGGTGTGTAAGTACTGGTATGGGAGTCTCAAAGGTTTTGAGAAGGGTAGTGTGGAAGTTGGAGTGGGTGTATGAAAAGTTATATTGGGGTGTGAGTGGGTGCGTCAGAGATTCTGTGGATGATGTCATGAGTGATATCATCAATGATGTCATGAGTGATGTCACTGACCATGTCATGAGTGATGTAATGTGTGAGGTCATTAGCAGTGCATTGCGGAGAAATGACATTTCAGTCATACAAAAGCAGAGAAATCCAGCAGTTATAGTAAGCTGAGCTAACTATAACTTGCGTCCCCGCAATGCACTGCTAATTTTGATTTGAATCAAAAACAATTATTACTAAAGAACTTTTATACAGGAATGTAATTATTGTACTATCACTTTAATTCACTGTTTTTGCACTAGCACTTTAAGGTATAAGTCACATGGTATAAGCATTAGAAAAAAACGAAGGGGTCCATTACGATGTCGGGCAGATTGCCCCCGCCAGGCTGGCTGTAGCCACCGCCAGCCTGGCGGGGACAATCTGCCCGACATCCACACTCATTCCCCCCCCCGCCATATTAGTATGGCAGGGGGACCTAGGCGGACGGAAAGACCGTCCACCGCTTTTCCACCCCTGCCGCATTGCGGCCAGGGCAGAAAAGGTTTAATATGGTGGCGGTGTCTAATAGACAGCGCTGTAGTGTAGTTCCTATATTCCCAATAGGCTCTGCGCATTGGAATAACATAAACGGCAGTTTAGACGTAGGACTGAGGTCGACTAGGTCTCTACTGAATATGTTAGACTTAATTAGGTATGCCAGCTAGCTCAGAGGTCACTAGAAACTTTCTCGAATGAACAGGGAGGACTTAACTTCCCTGATTATACAAGAAGGTATTAGCTTCTGACAACCGCATAAACATGACAACTTTGCTCCCTCCAGAATAAGGAGTATATCTCCAAAGTCGTGTGAAAACAATAGATAGCTATTTCACTCAGTCAATCGTGCATACTTAGTTTCACCAGAGTGCAGAGAAATAGAGACACAGGCGTTTTCAATAAAAGGTGTTATTTATTGAGCAGTCTTCTTTCTCATGCAAGAGAAGTGAATTGCCACAAAACTTATCATAAAGTAAAGTGCGTACAGTAAAAGGTGTATTATGAAATAATACTGTAAAAGCATTGATATATTTTCTGAGCCATATGATACTTAAAACGGATAAAATATATACAATTACATACAATGATGAAAGTTGACTAAACGTACACAACTGGTGCTTCTAAAATACGCCTACCCGGGTGTACCTAACCTAAGCCTAGTACGTGGGAAGGAGTAAATGAGCTGCAGTTTAAGTTAAGTTAGTTTTGCCAAGAATCTGAATCAAGAATACTCTAAGGATCTAATCAGCTCCGTACCTTGGTTTTAGAATGAAGGATGTCTTGTATCTCGCTCTCAGGACTCGATCTCCCAGTAACCCGCAAGGGTGACTGGAAACACTGGAGCTGGATTTTCTCGGCAGGAGAAAAGACAGCGTCTTTCTCAGTGCGTCAAATGGGAGGAACGGCTTCCTTCGGCACTCGCATCAGCTGGGCTTTGGGTAAGTAGATAGCCGCTCTGCTCCAAACCACCGCGTGTTGCTTAAGGCAAATGCTGGTATATTTATACCTGGAAGGTGCCGTGTTTGACGTAAGGTTGGACGTAAGACGTCAATAAGAACCGTCACTAAAAACTGGCAGTTCTTTCAGGACTCGCAGGAGTTCTAGGACAAATCAAAACAAAAGCAGGGGGAATTCCCAGGTTGCTGGAGGCTTGGTTTGTTTAACACCTTGGATGCTGAACTTTTAGAATTTCCATTATATGTGACGAGCTCAGCTCGTCATGAGCATGGAAGGTGTTAAAGAACGCGTTGTACTTTCTGGGAGTCTAAGGAAGTAGCCTTGCCGTATTTGGACTGCATTGGCTATTACTAAATATGGATATGATTCCTATGCCTTTATAAGGATATGATTTGTTATAACCACATAAGGGCATAAATCGGGGATATTTAATTAGGGTCCTAGATACGTTTACAACACCGCCAACCATATTAAGATGGGCATTTTGGAATGCCTTTCCGCTGCGGCGATGCCGCCACGGAAAGGCATGCGTCTTTACTCTGGGGGCCCACTGCGGGCCCCCAGAGTGAAGGTGAAGTGGGGGGTGCAAACAGGGGGGTACCTGTGGTACCCCCCTGCATTTGCATATACAAGGCGGCAGGCACCGCGCGGTGCCTGTCGCTTTCTATATGCAAATGCTGCATAAACACTTACCCAGCTCTGTGTGGAAAGGTAGCCTCACCTCACCCGGCAACAGCTCGGATTATGAGGCCCCGCTCTAAACATGTGAATAAAGATAATTTCAGGGGAGCAATAATTATCATATTCAATCATATGGTATATGTTATTTAAAAGAAACTCGGTTGTTAAATTCACCCCAATAACGTCTACCGCAAGGGTGACCCAAGAGGGGGGCGCACTCGGCGCACCGGCCTCTAAAACTCATCCTCTGATTGTTGTGAAGGTGTTCGTATACCACTATGCGGCATAAGTCATGTCTACCACCCATGTGGCTGATGTAGGCAGCCACCGCTGGTGGAGAGTGAGCTAGGTGATCCCTCATATATTTATAGTTGTTAGTAGTTCCTAGAGGGAGATCTCTAACGCCACCTCGTTATAACGCTTTATACTTGGGGCACTTAGATAGCGTTTCGAAGCAGAAATTAATCCTGCCGCATATACGCATCCCTCAAAACAAAGCAATGGCGGTGATTGCAGCAGAGCTCTTACCTATCCGTCGGTACCTCGCGGCGTGATCCTGAGCCGAAAGGGAGGCACCGACGGAAGGTAGGGCGGGTGTTTTTATAACACCCCTGATTGGTTGTTGAAGTAGTAATTACCCACACCTGTCTGGAAGGTATGTCTACGTAGCGACGTGACCCGTTGTTGTGGTAGTCATGCGCATGCGCGCTGTTACGTACACTTCCTCATCCGCGGGGATAGTATTTCACCCTTGCAGATGTGCGCTGGGTAGTACCGGCGTAGATTCACTCCTGTCCCAGGCTGACACCGTGTCGAAGATGTAATTAGTGTGTGTACGTTCAGTTCAGTTCAGGCGGCCTCAAACCGAACTGCTGATCGTTCGTATTGGTCAATCGCTCATAGCTATTGGATATACTTCATTATGCGCCGTCTGCGCCTGACGCATGCGCAGAATGTATGCACCCGTCGAGAGACACTATAAGTGTGTTGTTGACCTGGCGGAATAAAGGAGTGCGCGCCAAATACATATTATTTTCTCCTAAGAAACACCTTATTGTTATTCGTAAACTCGCTATGTGTGGCACTCGTACAATATATAGTGAAGTCAGAAATGGGAACCTACGTGATCCCAATGCTCCTTCCTCTGGAGTTTTCTTGAATTGGGGTCTGGTTATGTCAGGAGGTTATGTGATAGACATGTGAATCCTCACTGTGCATACTGTGTGTGTCATTAATATTACGTCAAAAATTGATACAGTAATGATTAAGAACCCACGTGATCCCAGTGCTGCTTCTTCTAAAGTTTTCTTATTAAAGGGTCTAAATGCGTAAAGAGGTTGTGTGCCAGATGTGTGAATCTTCACTGTGTATCTAGTAGGATTGTCAAGACTGTACAACTGGTGTTGAGATGTCTCATCAAGTATAAGTTACAATGGATAGAGACTAGTTAACATTAGTCATCCCAAAAAGTGTTACATGGCAAGTATGCACATCAGATCGAAACCCAGGGAATGTTATCATTCAGCCCCTTGACATCAGTCTCAAGTTTAAAAATCCAACGTTGTTCTTTGATGAACAGAAAGCGTGAGAAGTCAGTTATGTGAGCTGGAATAAATGGCTGTTCCAGTACTACCCATTTTAAGTCATCCGGCTTATGTTTCAGTTCCAAAAAGTGGTTAGTTAGGCAGGTTGACTGTTTGTTGCAACGAATGGTGCTCTTGTGCTCGCTGATGCGTAGCTTTACCTTCCTGGTGGTATGGCCAACGTATCTCAACATGCAAGGGCATGTGATCATGTAAATCAGTTTATCTGAGTTGCAGTTGGTATGGGTGTCTAAACGCCACGGTCTAGTCGTTCCAATGTCTATTGTCATAGTTTTCTGTGTTTGTGGACAGGCTGTACAGCCTCCGCACGGATAGTGCCCTCGTACTGGACTCGTATTCCAAAGAGTGTTGATGGTTTCTCTTCGTCAAATTTTTGGTCTTGTATGCACCAGGTTGTCTCTAATGCTAGGGCCTCTTTTGTAGGCAAAGAGAGGTCGAGGGACATCTCCTGATACCGTATTCAGTATCTTCCAATGTTTCAGCACCGTTTTCTTGATCCCATTGGACAGGGTACTGAAGGTGTGTACCATCGTCATGCGATCATTAGGTGTGATTGTTCGGTTGTGTTCTATGAGCACCTCACGGTTGTTATTCGACGCTCTTTTGTACGCCCGCCGCACCAGATGGTTGGGATAGTGGCGTTCCTTGAGGTGCGCTGTTAGGTCCTTTGCATGCCGATGAAACAGGGTACTGGAAGAGCAGTTTCTTCTCACCCTCAAAAACTGGCCAACTGGTAGGTTGTCACGAAGTGACTGAGGATGGAAACTGTGATAGGATAGTAAAGAGTTTTGTGCCATAGGCTTCTTGTACAATTCACATTGTAAGCCTCCCGCTCCTGGAAATATTGAGATGTCCAGGAATGGGAACTTATCTTTACTGTATTCCATCATGAATTTCAGGTATTGGTTCTGTGAATTGAGACAACTGTGGAACTCCTGTGCTTCAATAGAAGAGCCTCTCCAGATCACTAAAACATCCTCAATATACCTCTTCCACAGCAACACCTGGTTGTGATAGGGGTTGCTGTGGTTGAGGACATGGTCTTGTTCGAACTGATGCATGTATAAATTCGCAAGACTGGGGGCAAGACAAGGTTCTGGACCGTATTCATTTTGAATCTGTCTTAGTACATCTGGTATAACCGCCATAGATGGAACACCATGTGTTTTTGTGTAGATAGAAGCAAAAACTGTGCCCCAAGTGTCACAGTCCTCCACATGTGGTGCGATCCCCATTGGGAGACAGATAGTCAGGATTCTGTGTTTTTCGTGAGGGGTAGTATCAGGAAATACTGCCTCTATTTGAGTGATTTTTTGAGCTAACCAGAATGGAATTTGTTCCTGTTTTGCGGGTGTTTTACCAAGACATGATTGTATATTCTGTGGTGTAATTTTATTTGTGTTCCCCTGTTGAGGGGTATTTTGTGGAATTTAAATTGCAGGTTGGACTGTTGAAGCCCGCATGACATATTGGACCAATTGTCTATGTATTTTAATTAGTTGTTTTAACTGAACTAAAAGTTCTCTGTCTGATATTGTTTCAATGTCGGATGTGGTGTGTAGCTGGCTAGAACCGACCATGTGGCTCCTGGTCTACCTAGTGGACCGAGCCTGGTAACGTGATTTTGATGTTTTAGGGCGCCATTAAACCAGAGCAGGTGCTCTTGGTATGTTAGTGGAATTTCAACTTCCTCGAAAGGAGAGTATTCCTCTGGAGTTTCCGCTATTTTGTAGTAGTGGAACTCATGTGTTACAGCATGTGCTGCTGGAAAATGTATCCAGGAATAGAATACCTTTGTCTGCCGAAATTCATGTGCCTCTACCACAAATACGACTGTACCACCTCTTGATGGTACTCCATTTTCCATAAGTTTTATAGTTATGGTTTTTCTTATATTGACCGGGATGATTATTGCATCCGGGTCGTTATCTTCATTAAACCCTGTAACGTCTGCACCCGGTTGATTCGCATTTACTGCGGCTCCACCGGTTTTGTTGTTGTCGCCGTGATTTGACATTGTTAAATGAAAGTTTTGCAGAGCAAGTTTTGAGGAAACAAAGATTAGGTACACAATATTTTGGAAGGGGAACATCCTTTACAACGTGGATGTTACACCGCAGTTCCCTTACGAAGCAACTTTTACAACGCAAGTTGTAACAACGAATTGCGCTGGGGGCGCTCCAGGATAGTAAATAGTTTAATTTACTATCCAACTCCTTCCCTACTATCCACAGGGACTGGAGTTGGAATAGTAAATTAAACTTTTCACTATCCAGCCCCCAACAACGCAAGTCGTGTTAACGACTTGCGTTGTAAAACATGCGCCGTAAAGTACTGCGATGTAAAACATCGCGTTGCAACGACATACATCCATTTTGGAACACTGTATCCTTCAACGTTGACTAAACCAAAAACTAATACATAGGATTCTCTTCCTACTAAGTTCTGGCGGATATTAACCTTTCACTCACTCCAGACGTCTATTGGAGTTTTTAAGGGAAAAGGGGTCTGTGTGAAAAAGCACGACTGAGTTACTCTAGTATCTTGCGTTAGATTATCGCCTTACCAAACGTTGGGGGCCATGTAGTGTAGTTCCTATATTCCCAATAGGGAAAGCAGAGAAATCCAGCAGTTATAGTTAGCTGAGCTAACTATAACTTGCGTCCCCACAATGCACTGCTAATGACCTCACACAATACATCACTCATGACATTGTCAGTGACATCACTAATGACATCATCCAGTAACGATGACAGTTTTTAAACTGTTTATGAATGTCAAATATATATACCAAGGTGTATTGATGAATCAGTGACTGTATGAGGGCCTGAATGAATTATTTAGCAGGTGCATGGCTGACTGTATAAGTGAGTAATTAGGTGTCTCAGTGAATGTATAGGTGAGTGACTGGTTATGTGAATGTCTGTATCAGTATGTTAGTTGGTGTGTAAGTTGCTGAATGGGTGTGTGAGTGAGAAGATGTGAGTTGCTGTATGGGTGACTGGTTGTCTGAGTACTTGTATGGCTGTATGAGTGTCTGTGGGTGGATGAGGTTGCGTGTGATTGACTGCCTGCATGGATGAGTGAGTGGGTGATTCAGTGCCTGTATGGGTTCGTAAGTGTGTCTGTGAGGGGCTGTATAGTTCACTGAGTGTGTATATTGCTGTGTCAGTGAGTGAATGGATGAGTCAGTGGTATATGGGTGAGTAAATTCATATGTGAAAGGCATTATATGTGAGTGTTGGAGTATATGAGTGATGGTATGTGTGAGTGAGTGAGTGATTGTAAGAGTGGCTATATGGGCGAGTGTGTGCTTGTGTCAATGATAGCTTGAGTAAAAGAGCATGAGATATAATCTGTATGAATAAGTGAGTGGGTGTGTGTATAACTGTATAGGTGAGTAAGTGGCTGTGTAATTGACTCTAAGCGAGTGGGTAGCTCTGTAGGTGGCTGACAGTGTGTGAGTGGCTAAATGGGTGTATGAGTGGATATATCAGTGGCTGTATTAGTGAGTGAGTTGTAAGAGTGGCTGCATGGGTAACTTAGAGGATGTGTGTTTAGACCTATGAATCAGAGAGTGGGTGTGTAAGTACTGGTATGGGAGTCTCAAAGGTTTTGAGAAGGGTAGTGTGGAAGTTGGAGTGGGTGTATGAAAAGTTATATTGGGGTGTGAGTGGGTGCGTCAGAGATTCTGTGGATGATGTCATGAGTGATATCATCAATGATGTCATGAGTGATGTCACTGACCATGTCATGAGTGATGTAATGTGTGAGGTCATTAGCAGCGCATTGCGGAGAAATGACATTTCAGTCATACAAAAGCAGAGAAATCCAGCAGTTATAGTAAGCTGAGCTAACTATAACTTGCGTCCCGCAATGCACTGCTAATTTTGATTTGAATCAAAAACAATTATTACTAAAGAACTTTTGTACAGGAATGTAATTATTGTACTATCACTTTAATTCACTGTTTTTGCACTAGCACTTTAAGGTATAAGTCACATGGTATAAGCATTAGAAAAAAACGAAGGGGTCCATTACGATGTCGGGCAGATTGCCCCCGCCAGGCTGGCTGTAGCCACCGCCAGCCTGGCGGGGACAATCTGCCCGACATCCACACTCATTCCCCCCCCCCGCCATATTAGTATGGCAGGGGGACCTAGGCGGACGGAAAGACCGTCCGCCGCTTTTCCACCCCTGTCGCATTGCGGCCGGGGCGGAAAAGGTTTAATATGGTGTCGGTGTCTAATAGACAGCGCTGTAGTGTAGTTCCTATATTCCCAATAGGCTCTGCTCATTGGAATAACATAAACGGCAGTTTAGACGTAGGACTGAGGTCGACTAGGTCTCTACTGAATATGTTAGACTTAATTAGGTATGCCAGCTAGCTCAGAGGTCACTAGAAACTTTCTCGAATGAACAGGGAGGACTTAACTTCCCTGATTACAAAAGAAGGTATTAGCTTATGACAACCGCATAAACATGACAACTTTGCTCCCTCCAGAATAAGGAGTATATCTCCAGAGTCGTGTGAAAACAATAGATAGCTATTTCACTCAGTCAATCGTGCATACTTAGTTTCACCAGAGTGCAGAGAAAAAGAGACACGGGCGTTTTCAATAAAAGGTGTTATTTATTGAGCAGTCTTCTTTCTCATGCAAGAGAAGTGAATTGCCACAAAACTTATCATAAAGTAAAGTGTGTACAGTAAAAGGTGTATTATGAAATAATACTGTAAAAGCATTGATATATTTTCTGAGCCATATGATACTTAAAACGGATAAAATATATGCAATTACATACAATGATGAAAGTTGACTAAACGTACTCAACTGGTGCTTCTAAAATACGCCTACCCGGGTGTACCTAACCTAAGCCTAGTACGTGGGAAGGAATAAATGAGCTGCAGTTTAAGTTAAGTTAGTTTTGCCAAGAATCTGAATCAAGAATACTCTAAGGATCTAATCAGCTCCGTACCTTGGTTTTAGAATGAAGGATGTCTTGTATCTCGCTCTCAGGACTCGATCTCCCAGTAACCCGCAAGGGTGACTGGAAACACTGGAGCAGGATTTTCTCGGCAGGAGAAAAGACAGCGTCTTTCTCAGTGCGTCAAATGGGAGGGACGGCTTCCTTCGGCACTCGCATCAGCTGGGCTTTGGGTAAGTAGATAGCCGCTCTGCTCCAAACCACTGTGTGTTGCTTAAGGCAAATGCTGGTATATTTATACCTGGAAGGTGCCGTGTTTGACGTAAGGTTGGACATAAGACGTCAATAAGAACCGTCACTAAAAACTGGCAGTTTTTTCAGGACTCGCAGGAGTTCTAGGACAAATCAAAACAAAAGCAGGGGGAATTCCCAGGTTGCTGGAGGCTTGGTTTGTTTAAAGAACGCGTTGTACTTTCTGGGAGTCTAAGGAAGTAGCCTTGCCACATTTGGACTGCATTGGCTATTACTAAGTATGGATATGATTCCTATGCCTTTATAAGGATATGATTTGTTATAACCACATAAGGGCATAAATCGGGGATATTTAATTAGGGTCCTAGATACGTTTACAACACCGCCAGCCATATTAAGATGGGCATTTTGGAATGCCTTTCCGCGGCGGCGATGCCGCCACGGAAAGGCATGCGTCTTTACTCTGGGGGCCCACTGCGGGCCCCCAGAGTGAAGGTGAAGTGGGGGGTGCACACAGGGGGGTACCTGTGGTACCCCACTGCATTGGCATATACAAGGCGGCAGGCACCGCGCGGTGCCTGCCGCTTTGTATATGCAAATGCTGCATTCCATTGTTAGCATTGTGGCGGGCGGTTCTGAGTGCTCCGCCCGCCACAATACTAACAATGCAGGATGTGCCCGCCACTGTGGCGGGCATATCCTAATACCAGTCACTGGACCCCCGCCTTCATGGTGGGCGGTCCCCAGTTACAATAGGATGGTGGGCGGACTAAGTCCGCCCGCCATCCCAATTGGCCCCAAAGTATTTAAGCCAACTGTTGAACCATGAGCGCGTCATGTGATCAAGTCCCCTGTGAGAGATGAAACGCGTCATGGCTGCTGATGCGCTTCCTATGGAATACCAATGAAAACCGCAGCTGACTAACCACAGTGGTCCGCTCTCTTTCTTTTTCAAAAAATAATTTTGTGAAGAGTTTTTCGTTATATGATGAGATTGGTTATCTTCTCCAATCTCCAACGCGGACCCCTCGGTGATTGTGGCTGCTCATTTCAAAAGAAGGGACGGTCTGGTTTACCTTCACGCGCAAATTTGAAAACTTGAAATCAGGTAAAGGAGGAATAAAACATCCAAACAAAAACCAAACAGAAATTTCCATGTCAGGCATGCAAGCGGAATAAACATCAGCTTCCGATATAAGTTCAGTATTATACAATGTGGTTGCGGCAGTTAGAACATTTGTATATATATTTTCAAAAACACACAACACAATTTTTAGATGTGGGTCATTTGATCCACTTATGAATCCTTTGTATTTGTTTAAAAATAACAGATGCAGTACAAATCAAGGCATTATATATGCTCAATAGTTCAAAATTTCGAACTAACTTTTTTATACAGTGGTCATGGTGAAAGAGGATAGGGAGATGGGGATAAAGTGTTTAAGTGCAGGTAAGGGACCAGGAAAGGTAGTGGTGACATATATACATCAAAATTATTCACTGTATACGTTTCCATATACGATCATAATGTTCCCATTGTAATACATAGCTCTATAGGACCCTGAATTTCTCATATACGGTGTCTCTAGAGTTTGTACTTAGATTGTAGTCGACGTTTCGACCCCTTCTTGTACAGGATGATTAGTGGTCCTTGTGGTGGGGTCTTCTTCAGGACTGTGGGAGCACCTATGGAAGATAAACGATGTGTAAGGCACTATATTTACAGTGGTGTGTGTGTTTAAAATAAAATCTTTGTGGTATGATTACCTACATGTGGAAAAGACGGGAGACCAAGTCCGCCGTATTCAGTCTAGATGTAGGGCCAGGTCAGCATGCTCCTAAATGAAAGAGCGGGAAACCGTGTGAGCCTTGAGTCAGCAAGGCTCAGTAAAGAGTATGATCCGAACGTTATACATACTCACTTCAAAACATTGGAAGTATCTAATAGTCTGTCAACAGGGTATAAATCTCCTTGAAGCAGAATGAAAGTACAAAGGCGGTCAACCTGTGGCGGGGCGTGCTCTCAGGTCCTGGGAACAATCCCTGGTATGCTGTGAGGAAAGACAAGAGATCAAGTCTTAAAAGAACAACTGTGGAAAGGGATCATCCACATTGTTCAAGTATTCAACATCTACAAGTCTATGATAGGCAGATTCGAAATCTGCATTGTCCAATATGTTGGAACGGGCTCTATTATAGTAGACTGGAATGGCAACACATGTGGGTGTCTATGTAGGAAGTGCATTATTCTACGGAGAATGGACCCTCTCTCTATGGGATGTGGGATGTGTGAATACCGGACGTACTTGAACATGGACACCGTCCTAGTGGTCACTGAATGTAATGCCTTGCACAAGAAGAGGGTGGCATGTCAAACAGGGAACAAAATCGCTCAGCAGGCTGTCATAATTAAAAGGGTGACTAGATGCGGCAATCATCCAACGTTTCTTCACAACAGATAAAAGCCCTTTGTGTATAGACAAAAAAACCTCGCTTTGAAAATTGCCCTGTGCGGAGCGCTACCTCCAGAATACATCATGTTATTATTTTAGAAATGTGGGCGCCGAAGGCTGAAAAAAATAAAAAAAATTCTCTGACCTGTTAACATCATAGAAAGCAGGCGCCGTCCATGACCAAAGATGCTAATACGGCAAGATACAAACCAGCAGTCTAACTTACATGGACACTAGGCAGGGAAAAATTAGGCATCTAAATAACATTGAGTATGTCGCGCTTGGTCATCGAGAAGCACAACAGTGCTCTTACCTCATCCGACGGTGTCACTGCTTTGATGGTGAACCGGTGCAGGAGGGGGCTAGCCTCTGGCCCACATGCATCATTGTGTCATTTTGCATTTCTTAATTTGCGAAAAATAAGGAATCGCAAATTAAGAAGTGCAAAATGCTATGCATCATTTTTTTCGGTAAAATCGCAATTTTTACCGAATCCCAAAGAAATACCGAATTCTTAAGTTAATTTTCGCAATTCCCATTGATTCCTATGGGCCAAAAGGCCCATAGGAGTCAATGCAAATTGCGAGTGGCACTTAGAAAATTTCATGTGTGCAGGGGGGGGTCCAAAGGACCCCCCCATGCACCCCTGAAATGTATTTTTCGCATCATGTTGCACACACACATGTCCTAAGGACATGTGTGTCCGTAACATGAATGTTGAAAAAAAAGCATTTTCAACATTTTAAACACTTTTTCCAAATTTACCGAGTGGTTCAACCACTCGGTAAATTTGGCACCCTATTTGCGAATTTTCACTTTTTAAAATAATGATGCATTGCTTTTAAGAAATCGCACATCTGCGACTTCTTAAAAGCACCCGCAATTTTAGAATTCGCAAACATGTTACGAATTCTAAAATTGCTTCATGCATCCCAAAAAGCACTTTTGCATTCGCAAACGGCCGATTTTAAGGAATCGCACCGTTTGCGAATGAAAAAGTGCTTGATGCATGTGGGCCTCTGTAACTTAAATGGAACGAGAACTGCGAGGACGTTCATGCGTGATACGTCATGCACAGAGTCTGACGTCTCTGAAGGGGCTGTCGGGGCAGCCTAACGTGAATGGTAACAATGGTAGAGCTAGTACAAGTCGATACAAGTTCAGCTGCTGAAAGTGAGTATGAGCAGGAGACCCAAAGAGCAAACAGAAAAGAGGGAGCAAGAAAATTTTCGCTCACAGAGTACTTGATTTTTTATGTCAAGAGCGCCTGCAAACATTATGGCCATATTGGCTTGGTAGTTTAGTCTGCCCTGTTCCCATGATGCACTGGGCCAGGGACAGACTGATTTGCATATAGCCATGTTCTGAGCTGGGATGGTGCAGTGAGATAAATAACGGTGATGGATCAAGCCCTGATCTTTGGACTGGGTAAGAGTGGTCAGCTTAATTCAGACACTCTGTTCATCACCACCCCCTTTTCTGAATCTCTTTCTGGCCTGACAAGGCACAAAAAATGAGGCAGAAGAATTCATTGAGAATATCAATATAAATGACCTCAATTTCAATTTTAGTATCTGCATCAGCGAGAAAGAGGTTAATTTTCTTGATATGGACATCTTTATTGAACAGGACAAACTTGAGACCCGCCTGCATCGAAAACATACAGCAGGTAATTCTATTCTACATGCTACCAGTGCCCACCCTGGGCACCTAATTCACAGTATCCCCTATGGGGAGCTATTACGTTTAAAACGTATATGCAGCAACGAACAGGATTTACTATTAGCCCAAGGCCAGTGCATAAAGAGATTTCAAGAGAGAGGCTACAGTAAAAAGTGTTTAGACGAGGCCCTCACAAAAAGTAATTCAGTTACTAGAGATGAATTAATAACAACGAAACACAGTGATGTAACCAAGAGTAAATAAAATGAGAATTTTAGATTTATCATAAGGTTTAATAAGCAAGAAGGTGCTGTTCGAAAGATAATCAAGAAAAACTGGCACCTTATCAAATAGGACACCATTATAGGCAAAACAGTTCCCCAACACCCGGCAATAACATACCGCCGTGGTAAATCTATGAAGGACACTTTGATCAAAAATGATCCTTGTGGACCACCGATAAAAAATACATGGCTATCACAACGTACTGGCTTTTTTAAATGTAGGACATGTAAGGCGTGCCAGCATGGGGTGTCGATGACCAAATATAAAACGCCCTTCAGTGAAAGAGAGATTGTCATCGACAAGGTATTAAATTGCAAATCAGACCATGTAATTTATGTATTGAATGTCCTTGCAAACTAAAATATGTTGGCAGCACTGTATTACAAGGCCATAAAAGAGTGTTACAGCACATTAGAGCGATTAAGAATAACGACCCCTCCTATCCGGTGGCACGCCACTTCAATGAAAGACACAATGGGGATTCGAAGGAGCTACGTTATTATTTACTAGATTTGGTCCCTTTATCCAAGAGGGGTGGGGACAGAATAAAGGCCCTTCGTAAATTGGAGATGCTGTACATTCTCAATTTCGACACCAAGCATCCGGGAGGCTTGAATGCCACAGAGGAATTGTGGTCTAGCCTTGAAACATAAATCTGATCCGAATGGGATGATATACTTGGTTATGAGATCTAGCTATGAACATTGGTATAATAAGAAGGTGACTGTGGCATATGCATAGGTGTTGAATTTGAAATGTTTATTTAGGGGATATATACATCTATATTTATATTGATATTTATGGTTATGTATTCATTCAACTAATTTTGGTGAGATAAAAAGCATATATTTATTGTTGCACAATTTACATATGCTAGCAAGTCTACATACTTTTATACAATTTCCCCATTTTCATAATACACTAGTTCAATGAACCTATCCAGTACTTAACAAAATCAACAAAACGAATATTTACATGTATACAAAAAATGTAAAATATTTGATGATGAGCAGTAGGTATATATTTTATATGTGTTTCTTTCTCTCTGTTATGTTATGATATGTTATAAAAAGATTTATAGCGTGCTCAATTACTCTAGAGTATCCTGGCGCAAGCTCGTGCAGAGAGGCAGAATGGGTGGAAATGGAAATTAGAATGCTATGGTAAAGAGATGTGTTTTTAGTGCTTTTTGAAGAAAAAAATATCTTGGATGGCACGAAGTTGCAGTGGCCGACCTAAGGCAGCGGTTGGGAACATACATGGAAAAACGCTTTCTCAGGTAATGAGGACCTTGACCATGCGTGGCTCTGAAAGAAAGAACCAGAGATTCAAATAGAATCCATTGAGCCACAGGCAGCCAGTGAAGACTACACAAATATTGCCGTACGCTGGACCTCCTCAAGATGTTAAACAGAAGTCTAGCCACCGCATTCTGGATGATCTGAAGACGCTTGATCAGGTAAGCTGGAATGCCAATGAACAGAGCGTTCGCGTAGTCTAGCCGAGAAAGGATAAGGGCACGTGACACCGACTCTTTGGCTTCCCTCTGGAGCAAGAGAAAGAATCTGCGTAAGGCTTTGAAAGTGTCAAAGCAGACGCCTGTTAATTTTTTTATGTGGTCCTCAAATTTAAGGTTTTCACTAAACCACACTCCCAAATTTTTTGCCGGGCTACCCATGGAGTTAGGGCAAGGAGCGTCCGGTGGCCACAGTAGTTCTTTAAAGTTAGTAGGAAAATCACCATAGAGGAGGACTTAAGATTTTTCCTCATTGCATTTCAGTTGGGCAAATGCAAGCCAACGAAATACCGATGAGAGACAAAGCTGGACACCAGAGGTGTCCAGATTATCACCTGACCAAGTAAACAAAAGCTGGGTGTCATCGGCATAGGCAATTATTTTTGCACCTATTTGCTCTGCTTTTCTCTTCTTTCTCTTTTTAGATTTTCCAAACAGTATTTGAACAGTAATATCAACAGAGCAGCTGCTCCCTGCCTCAAATTTTTACATTTCAAACTGGGTTCTATAAAGTTGACATTTTTTTAAACCACTTTTTTAATATATATCACAAGTGATCTTTATAATTTCCTGGACATTCAATTGTAATATATAAAGGTATTACAAATGTTTAAATGTTGAGCGGATGAGGAGATGACCACAACAATAACTAACTGCTTATATACAGATTATGAGGAGTTCCATTTTGAAACAAAGATCAATCCCAAATGATAGAAATTTTGTATATTTTGGTGGGCAATGATAACTACTCACTGACACATGGTGATTGATATGCACAGACCTATATCTATGAAATTCTGTAGGAATCAACAAATTAGTAATTATGAAAGTAGGATAATTTTAGGGGAAAAAAATTGTATATTATAAAAAAAATATTTTTTAGGTGAATTATTCAAATGAATTGGTTGGTTTTAATATTTTTTTATATATGTATTTATATGTATATTGTATAGCAGTTTAGGTCGGAATCTCCATGCATTCAAGCATCAATTTTGATTTGAAACAAAAACAATTATTGTACAGGAATGTAATTATTGTACTATCATTTTAATTCACCGTTTTTGCACTAGCACTTTAAGGTATAAGTCACATGGTATAAGCATTAGAAAAAAACTAAGTATTTAAGCCAACTGTTGAACCATGAGCGCGTCATGTGATCAAGTCCCCTGTGAGGGACGAAACGCATCATGGCTGCTACTGCGCTTCCTATGGAATACCAATAAAACCGCAGCTGACTAGCCATAGTGGTTCGTGCTCTTTCTTTCTCAAAAAAGAATTTTGGGAAGAGTTTTTCGTTATACATATATATATATATATATATATGAAGGAAAACAATCCTACTTCCAGGAAGAAGAGGCACGTACACGAGGCATGAATGGATCAGGCTTCTTTACTGTTATCTGGGTCTCCCACGACCCCGCAGAAAAAGAGAGACGCGTTTCGCCTGCGCAGCAGGCTTTATCAATCTAAATGGCGCCATGACATTGTTGATATATATATAGCCCTCGTCCCTCCTTCAGGCATACATAGACATAAAGGATAGACTGCAAGGTAGACATTATTGATAGAAGACAAACTAGCCTTCGACATATGCGTGCCTTGCAAAGTGCAAGACAATTAGAGTCATAAATAACTGCATATTCCACTACAGACAAATAATGTCAACAATAGTACATGAACTAATTCATGAAATATAAGCAGAGACGATTATACATAACAGTCTGTTTAGCCTGAAAGTCATGATAACATGCCAAGGTACTATCATAATAAAACAACATGCTGGAGCCAAATGCTCTCCACGAGCGCTGCCTTCCTGATGATAAATCTACTGTGTATAAAGAGATTTAAAAACCTGCACAAATAGCAGGTTGTGCGGCCTGCATTACAATATATATATACACACACACACACACACATATATATATATTCACTGAAAAAACCATAGGTTATAGACCATATATAGTTAGGAATTAGCATTTACAAAACCTTATTTTACTCACACAAAACCATTCAATATGTAAGACATATTTTTTATCTTTACAGAAGCATACAGTCACTGGATGTTGTCATCAGTGATGTCATCAGTGATGTCATTTGAGAGTGGATTGCGGGTGCGCGATATATAGTTAGTGCAACTAACTATATATGCGAATTTCAATGGTTTTGTGTGAGTAAAATAAGGTTTTGTAAATGCTAATTCCTAACTATATATGGTCTATAACCTATGGTTTTTTCAGTGAATTTTCAAGGTTTTGTAAATGCTAATTCCTAACTTAGGGGCCGATTATGATGGCGGACGGACCTGAGTCCGTCCGCCACCATAGACTAGGAGGGACCGTCCGCAGGGGTTGCGGCGGTCCCTCCGTGCAAATTAGGATGTGACCGCCACCCTGGCGGTCACATCCTGTATTTTTATCATTGCGGAGGGTGCTGCTTGAAGCAGCACCCGCCGCAATCATAAAAATGTAAGTTGTGCATTTGCCTGCACAAAGCGGCAGGCACCTCGCGGTGCCTGCCGCTTTGTGCAGGCAAATGCAGGGGGGTACCATAGGTACCCCCCATGTGCACCCCCCAACCCCCCTTCACCCCTGGGGGCCCGCAACGGGCCCTCAAACACCAATCCGTATACCTTTACACCGCGGAAATGCCGCCGTGTAAAGGCATCTTTCCGCTGACATCCTAATATGGCTGGCGGTGTCTGATAGACACCGCCAGCCATGTTAAAGCTTTTCCGCCGCGGTCGGAAGGCGACCGCGGCGGAAAAGCTGCGGACTGAAAAACGATCCCCCAGCCATCCTAATCTGGCGGGGGGTCTTTTTCAGTCCGCAGCGGTTTTCCCGCATCCTCCGGGCCGGTGGAGGCTTCCGCCGGCCCAGAGGATGCGGGAAAACCGCAATCGTAATCAGGCCCTATATATGGTCTATAACCTATGGTTTTTTCAGTGAATATATATATATATATATATATATATATATATATATATATATATATATATAACATTTCTATGGCAAAATGAAACCCCTCATTTTGTTCCTTTGCAAATTAAATGTTTTAAGTGTTAACACTTTATTCCAATCAAGATGACTTCAGGTGTGCCATACTTTTGTCATAAGTAAGACTGTTAGCGCTCTAGTTGTTCTTTAGAACACTCTGGGACATTCTGTCACTGGGCTATAGTTGGGCTACATCTGGCTGATATTTGGGCTACATTTGTTTTTTTTTGTCTCTGGTGGCCATCTTTGGGCTACATTGGGCTACATTGGGCTACATTTGGGCTCTAACATATATATAGCCCAATGTAGCCCAATATATATTTTTCAAAGTTAATTTTCGTAAAAACCACTGGAGCATATATCTTGAGACATAGCAAAGGCACATCGGGCTACCAGTCCCTACAATTTTGCCAAGTTTTGTGGAAATCCATTAAGCCGTTCGAGCTAAAAGTGAGTCCAACCGCCCTATGGAAAACTCAATGTTAAAAACACGTTTTGGGACCCCCCTTTTTTCTCGGCCCCCGCTTGACGAACCCCCCCCCCCCAACTTTCAGGGGACGCTCAGAAACAAAATGTGCCATTTTCCTGAAAATTTCAGCCAATTCCGTCCATCAACGCCAAAGTTATTCAATATAGAATTTTCAGAAATCTCTATTCAAAAAAATCCTAACTATATATACCTACTGGCGACTGTCATGTGAACAAGGCTCCGTTGAGCCGAAACGTCTTTGACAGTACCTCTGCAATAAAAGGAAAAGCAAGAGCCCATTTGGTCCGTGTCCGAGTTTCTTTTGTTGGCTGGCGAGACTCGTTGCAGCGCAATTCGAAAGCGGCATTCCTGATATATATATATATATATATATATAACCTACTGGCGGTTGCCAGTAGGTAGTTATAGTTAGAACCTAGTTTCCATAGGAAAAGCATTTTTTGATATGTTAATAACTTTGTCGTCATTTGACGAATCTTCGCGAACTTCAAAAAAAAAAAGTCTATCCAGGTCAGCTCCTATCCTGAAAGTTTGGGGTTGATTCGTCAAGCGGGGGCTGAGAAGAAAGGGGGGTCATAAAACACGTTTTCCCCATGTTCATTTCCATAGGAAATTTTGAGACGGGCTCAGCCCGAACTGCTGAACGGAATTACCCTAAATTTAGCAAAAAGGTAGAGCTTGGTTCAGAAAGTGACCTTACTTTTAAATGGTGTAAATCCGTTCAGTAGTTGCTGAGGAATTCGAAAAATAAGAGTAAAAAAATCAATTTCCCATACGAAATTTTGGACAAGGCTACAGCCGAAACGACTGAATGGAATTACCCCAAATGTAGAAAAAAGGTAGGTCTTGGTTCAGAAAGCGACCTTTTGTAAAATGGTGCAAATCCGTTCAGTAGTTGCTGTGAAAATCAAAAAATAAAAATATCGATATCTATGGCCGTGGTGGGTTCGCAACCCCGCCCGTCCACGCGCTTTATTCCTGAAGACAAAAATATCTTGGATGGCACGAAGTTGCAGTGGCCGACCTAAGACAGCGGTTGGGAACATACATGGAAAAAAGCTTTCTCAGGTAATGAGGACCTTGACCATGCGTGGCTCTGAAAGAAAGAACCAGAGATTTAACCCTTTCGATGCTGATGACGAGCTCAGCTCGTCATCACCCACGGGTGTCGTGTGCTGATGACGAGCTGAGCTCGTCATGGTGCCAGCAAAATGGCAATTTGCAGCACAGCGCAAAAATCCCTGCAGCAGCCATGTGGTTAAATAGAATCCGTTGAGCCACAGGCAGCCAGTGAAGACTACACAAATATTGCCGTACGCTGGACCTCCTCAAGATGTTAAACAGAAGTCTAGCCACCGCATTCTGGATGATCTGAAGACGCTTGATCAGGTAAGCTGGAATGCCAATGAACAGAGCGTTCGCGTAGTCTAGCCGAGAAAGGATAAGGGCACGTGACACTGACTCTTTGGCTTCCCTCTGGAGCAAGGGAAAGAATCTGCGTAAGGCTTTGAAAGTGCCAAAGCAGACGCCTGTTAATTTTTTATGTGGTCCTCAAATTTAAGGTTTTCACTAAACCACACTCCCAAATTTTTTGCCGGGCTACCCATGGAGTTAGGGCAAGGAGCATCCGGTGGCCACAGCAGTTCTCTAAAGTTAGTAGGAAAATCACCATAGAGGAGGACTTAAGATTTTACCTCATTGCATTTCAGTTGGGCAAATGCAAGCCAACGAAATACCGATGAGAGACAAAGCTGGACACCAGAGGTGTCCAGATTATCACCTGACCAAGTAAACAAAAGCTGGGTGTCATCGGCATAGGCAATTATTTTTGCACCTATTTGCTCTGCTTTTCTCTTCTTTCTCTTTTTAGATTTTCCAAACAGTATTTGAACAGTAATATCTACAGAGCAGCTGCTCCCTGCCTCAAATTTTTACATTTCAAACTGGGTTCTATAAAGTTGACATTTAAACCACTTTTTTAATATATATCACAAGTGATCTTTATAATTTCCTGGACATTCAATTTTAATATATAAAGGTATTACAAATGTTTAAATTATGATAGGAATAAATGTTGAGCGGACGAGGAGATGACCACAACAATAACTAACTGCTTATATACAGATTATGAGGAGTTCCATTTTGAAACAAAGATCAATCCCAAATGATAGAAATTTTGTACGTTTTGGTGGACAATGATAACTACTCACTGACACATGGTGATTGATATGCACAGACCTATATCTATGAAATTCTGTAGGAATCAACAAATTAGTAATTATGAAAGTAGGATAATTTTAGGGGAAAAAATTGTATATTATAAAAACAAATATTTTTTAGGTGAATTATTCATATGAATTGGTTGGTTTTAATATTTTTATATATATTTTTATATATGTATTTACATGTATATTGTATAGCAGTTTAGGTCGGAATCTCCATGCATTCAAGCATCAATTTTTTTTTTTCACAACCAATTTTATTGAGCAAAAGAGTATCAAGAATGTGGTATCTTCACATACCAAGATCCCCACAACAGTATCAATGTAATAGTGACATACATAGTAGTCCATGAAGCAAGTGTCAATGAAGCTCAGCTTTAAAAATGCCCTAACAGCCCACCCCAACCCCAACTACGCCCCCACCCGTACCCAACACCCCCCCCCCGCCACACATGTACAGAAGCAACACAAAGACGATACACAGAGAAGAAGCAGGTATAGTGCAACCAGGGCTTTGCCATTTGGGCCAGAAGAGTCACTGCGATCAAATGTCCTCCTCCTGCTCCGCCGGGGGTTCCAAGGACAGGCCACGGTAGTCGGCCCACCGTTTCCAGATCTTGAAATGTTTGCGTGGGCAGCCCCGCGCCTCAAAGACCGGTTTTTCAAGACCCATAAAGTAGTCCAGCCCAGCCTTCCATGCAGACAGGGGGGGCCCTCACAGATTTCCAGGCCCGAGCCAGGTCACGCTTAGCAACCACCAGGCCCAGGAGCAACAGATGACGCTTATACACGTTGCCCCCAACCCCTTCCATAATGTGCAGCAGGCCTAGCCGGTGGGTTCGAGGAAGATCCCAGCCCAGGACCTCAGCCAGGCAACCCCATACGCCCCTCCAGAATCCAGCCAGACGACCACACGACCACACCGTATGCAGCAGGGAGCCAGGCACTTCCCCACAGCGCAGGCACTCCGATGACGCAATCAAACCAGCCTTTCACAGACGTTCACGTGTATAATAGGCACGATGCAGGTATTTGAATTGTATCAGGCGGAGCCGAACCGCAATAGCGGTGCCGCGCGGGGACTCCAGCGCCTCCCTCCAATCATCCTCGTCCAGGGCGCCCACGTCTACCTCCCACGCCTCCCGAAGGGAGCTGAGAGTGGATGAGCAGTGAGTAACAAGTGACTGATAGATCCTAGAGACCTTCTTGTCTCCCAATTCTCCCATAAACACTTCGCCTCAATCGGACTGAACTCCGGCAGGGAGTCGAGGCCGGCAATGCTCGGGCGAGGGCATGCCTCAGCTGTAGGTAACGGAAGAACTGGGACTGTGGCATCTGGAACTCCACACGGAGTTCCTCAAAGGACTTGAGGGTGGCGCCTGATACGACCTGGCCCAGTTGTGTAATTCCAACAGCCTCCCAACCCTCGAACCCGGCCAGGGCCGCCAGTTCTGGGAGCATGCCGTTGTGCCACAGCGGCGTTTCAGCCGTTAATTTGCCCCACCAACCCATGCGGCGCAGAGACTGCCGCCACACTGCAAAGACCACTTTAGTTACCGACGGCAACCCACGGCGTATACGGGCCGAATAAAGAATGGTGTGGAGCGTACGATCACCCATGAGATGTCTCTCCAGGGCATAGGCCGGGTCACTCCTATCCCCGTACCACCAGTCGTTGAGAACAAGTAGGTGTGACGCCTGGTAGTAGGAGAGGAGGTCGGATGTGGCCAAACCACCACAGTATGTGGACAGAAAGCACGTCCTCAGGGCCACCCTGGCTGCACCGCCATCCCACAGGAAGCGGCTCAGCACAGAGTTCACCTGGCGGAACCACTCCATGCCAATAGGGTGTGGGAAGTGTTGGAGTTGGTATAACAGCCTCGGTAGCGCCACCATCTTAAAGATGGCCGATCTCCCAAAGATTGTCAGGGGCATCCTGGACCATGTTTTGACATCAGTCTGGACCCGTTCCCACACTGGCAAGACACTGCGTGTCCAGGCCACGGCTCGCGAGGTCGAGAGGAAGACACCCAGATACTTCAGGCCGTCCGTCGCCACGCGCAGGTCGGCGGCCCAAGGGTCGGCAACCACTCCGCCATGTAGCATCCACAGGGTCGATTTAGACAGATTAAGGTGGAGCCCCGAGACTTCGCCAAACCCCCGCATGATCTCCAAGACTCGAGGGCCCAAGCGCCGCAGATCGGTAAGGAACAGGAGGACGTCGTCTGCATAAAGCGCGATCCTATCTGTTAGGGTATCGTTCCAAACAAAGCCACGCATATGGGCATCCATTCGTATCCGCGAAGCCAGGGGCTCCATGGCCAGGGCGAACAGATAGGGGGACAGCGGGCAACCCTGCCGAGTACCACGTCCGATTTGGAAGCGCCCTGAGACCGCACCGGCTACACGGACCGACGCCGTAACATTGGTGTATAGGAGACGGATATAGGACAAGAAGACAGGCCCTAGATTGAGACGGGCCAACAAGGTGAACAAATACGCCCAACACACCGAATCAAAGGCCCGGTCCATGTCCGCAAGGAGGAGTGCGGCCTGTTCATCCCTAGCACCCATGGCGTCGATCGCTGCCTGCGCCCGCCGGATATTATGCCGGGTGGCCCTGCGCGGCATGAACCCGGCCTGGTCAGGGTGGACCAGGTCGGCGATGTGGGGCAGAAGGCGGTTCGCCAGGGCTTTCGCCAAAATCTTGGCCTCGATGTTGAGGAGGGAGATCGGCCTGTAAGAGTCGTGCCGGTCCGGTGCCCTGCCTGGCTTCAAAAAGACTACAATCTCGGCATGGCGCCAGTCAGGTGGCAGCTCGCCTCTAGTCCGCGCTGCCTCCAGGGCGTTGCGAAAGTGGGGTCCCAGCTGAACATGGAACTTTTTATAAAATTCGGCAGGATAGCCGCTCGGGCCGGGCGCCTTCCCAGTATTCAACTGGCCAAGGGCCTCCCCAAGTTCCTCGGACGTAAGCGGGGCCTCCAAGGCCGTTCTAGTCTCCTCCGGGACTGCCTGCGGGAGTAGGTCGTCCAAGTATGATGCAATCTCGCCCTCCACCAAGGGGTCACGAGGAGCGTATTGTGCCTCGTAGTAGCGGGCAAAGCTAGCCGCCAACCGACCCGGGTCGGTCATGACCGAGCCGTCCTCCGCCGTAAGGCCGGGCAGCTCAAGGGGCTGGAAAGTCGCCTGGCAAAGCCTATGTAACATGGTGCAGGACTTATCGCCCCACTGATACACCCTGCTGCGCGTGGCGAGCCACGCCTGTCGGGCCTCCTCGTACAGGACCGAGGAATACGCCTGCTGGGCCTGCAGGAGCTGTCGCACGACGCCCTCATCACCCCCGAGTCGACCACGCTGCTCCAGCTCCTCCACGCGGGCCGCGGCAGTCACAATGGCCTCCCGACGCTCCCGCCGAGCGGCCGCACACCAAGCTATATCAATGCCCCGGATCGTAGGCTTCAGCGCCTCCCACACAACAATGGCATCGACACCCCCCACCAAGTTCTCACGCCAGAAGTGATCGATCTCTTCGCGTAAATGTGTCACGTACTCCGGCCGCTGCAGCTGCCAGGCGGACATACGCCAGCGAAAGGGTTGCCGTTTGGAGGGGAGGGTCACGGTGGCTAGGACAGGGGAATGATCCGAGAGGCCCCTGGGGAGTATCATGGCGTCCCTGACACGGCTCAGACAGGCACCCGGTACATACAGATAGTCGAGTCTCGAGAAGGACCCATGCACCGCCGATACATACGTGAAGGCCTGCACTGCGGGATGAAAATGCCGCCACACATCAATCCAGCCCAGACTACGCACAGTTGCACACAATCGGGTGGGAGCAGCCGCGGGGGGGGGGTCAGACACTACATGCGCTCGCCTCAGGCGGTCCAGGCCCACATCCATGACCTCATTCCAATCACCCCCCACCACAGTCAGGACCTCGGGGATTTCGTCCCATAACGCAAACAGCCGCTCAGACAATGCCCATTGCAGGGGGGGAGGGGCGTAGACACTTCCAAAGACCACCGGCTCGGAACCCAGTAGGCCTTTAACAAAGACAAACCTGCCCTGAGGATCAATCCATTGCTTCTCATGGACATAGGCCACCCTACGATGTATCAATATGGCCACCCCCCGTGATCCCCTCGTAAAGCCAGCATGATAGACCTGTTGATAACCGAACCTCTGAAGGCTAAGGGCCTTGGAGCCCAGCATGTGAGTTTCCTGGAGCAGGAGTACATCCACCATCTCCCTCTTCCCCCACCGCAGCACAGCCCCACGCTTGATCTTATCCAGGATACCCCGCACATTCCATGTCACCACCCGCAGGGTCTTTGAAGGAGACATAAGTGCAGTATCAGCCATTGTCGATATACAGTCCAGAATCCGGCCCTCCCTCCCACCCTGGTGCAACCCGCAAATCGACAAGAATCAAAGCCTCAGACATGTGTGGACCCACCCCCCCAGCCCGCAAACTCAGCGCCCCCTTCCCAACCCAGAACCCCCCCAACAAGTGCAACACCAGAACACCCCCCCACGCCCCACACCCACCACCCCAATACCTCAGAAAACATTGAAGTATCTGTCGCGGCATGGAGAGACCCGGGTCCAAAACAGAGGACCCAGGGCCCGCCATACCAATGAATCCCCACAACCCCACAATGACACACACACACCACCCCCCCAACAACACTCACATCCGTGAGGGTCTGAGGCCCACAAATGGTACCCTCCGAGCCCCACTGTGTCCCCATGGCAATAACTGAAGTCTTCACATGGGAACCGACTGGCACATCAAGGACAGAATGAAACAGTCTCACCAGCCAAAGCAGAGCAGTTCAGTATGCAGCATACAAAGTGCGTGTAGGCCCAGCAATGTTCAGCTGCCCGCATCGGAGTGTTCCGAGTCCCTGGCACCACCCGATTGCGATGCACAGGCGGAAGCCGATCTTTTCTTGGAGCGAGACCTCCGATGGCGGCCCTTCCTGTTCGGGCGATCCGTCCGCTCCGGCGACGATCCCTGGGACCTGCCCGGGTCCAGCCCCGGCTGGGCATGAGGCCGGAGGCGCACCGCCTCATCGGTCCAGCGGAACACCTCCTCCGGCGAATCGAAGAAATGGGTCCGGGACTGATATATTACTCGCAGGCGAGCGGGATACAGGAGCGAGTATTGGAGCTTGAGGCCCCTAAGCTTAGCCTTAGCGTCCATGAAGGATTGCCTCTGTTGCTGCACCATCTTCGTGTAGTCCGGGAAAATCATGATATTATGATTCTCGAAGGCGAGCGAGCCCTTGTTCCTCGCCTCCCGCAGGATAACATCCCGGTCATGATAGTTCAGCAGGTGAGCGATAACTGGCCGTGGGCGCTCACCCTCCGGTGGCCGCTGGGTCAGAGCCCTGTGGGCCCTCTCAATCACGAAGCACGTAGACAGTGCCCCTTCGGGGAGCCAGCTCTCCAGCCACCCGGTTAGGAACCGCTCCATGTTGTCCTTCTCGCACCTCTCCGGAAAGCCAATGAAGCGGAGGTTGTTGCGTCGCGCGCGCCCTTCTGCATCTTCGACGCGGGCCGCCAGTGTCTTTTGGACGCTCTCCACCTCCGCCAGTCGCTTCTTTAGGCCACTAATGTCCGCCTCAGTCTCCGTGATACGGGTCTCAGCCCCAGCGATCCGCTCCACCGCGTTGCGGAGGTCCTGGCGCAGGAGCGTGACATCCGCCCCAACCGCTCCAATCTTGGCATCGAGCATGTCTCGGGATTGGGTGATGGCCGCCAGTATAGCTGCATTGTCCGGCCCGGGGCCGCCGCTGCCACCGGCCGCCCCGGCGCCACCACTCGGCCCGGTGAATTTATCGATGGGGCCATGTTTAGGCGGGCCACCTCCTCTGTCCCTGGTCATGGCAAGCGCTGGGCAGGGCGGACACCACCCTCGAACCTTCGGGCACAGTCACAAGTCCTGAGCGGGACGGCCCAGATGAGGCCCCAGAGAGGAATGCGTGATCGGGTGTCGCGAAAATCGAGGTCCCGGCGTCACCCCGGCGGGACAGGCCGCACCCGCACTCGTCCCCACAAGCAGCCGTCTAAGGTACAAAAGGAGGAATCTGCGGGTCCGTGGTCTGTGGGCAGCCGTATCCAGCGGGCCGGGCCAGGAGAGGCAGATCGGATGCCACTACCGTCCACCAGTCCGTCACCGGCCGCCTCGGGGCACAAGGAACCCCGTCTCCAGACTGTCGCGGGGCCACGCCTCACCGCCACCGCTCGTTGGTCATTCAGGGGGTGAGCCGATGGGTAGGAGCTGTTGGCACCGTCCCGATCTCCAGACGATCGCGGCCGAAGAAATGAGCCAAGGGCGGCGTAGCGGATGCCACCCGCACCCGCCAGGTCGCAACTGCCACCAGGCGTCGCGAAACTCGAGGACCCCGGTCTCCGGCCGGCCACCAGGCCGCACTCCGCCGCCGCCTCCCTCCGATCGCAGGAAGGGAAGAAATGCAGGATCAACACACCAAGGTAGACAGGAGACTTCACTAGATCGAAAGCAATCACTGGGTACCAACAGTGGGCTCGGGGGTCAGGATAAATGATCGAATTAAGCGGGAGCTCTACAAGGCTGCGACCGCCATCTTCGCCCGCCAAGCCACGCCCCTCAAGCATCAATTTTGATTTGAAACAAAAACAATTATTGTACAGGAATGTAATTATTGTACTATCATTTTAATTCACCGTTTTTGCACTAGCACTTTAAGGTATAAGTCACATGGTATAAGCATTAGAAAAAAATTAAGTATTTAAGCCAACTGTTGAACCATGAGCGCGTCATGTGATCAAGTCCCCTGTGAGGGACGAAACGCGTCATGGCTGCTACTGCACTTCCTATGGAATACCAATAAAACCGCAGCTGACTAGCCATAGTGGTCCGTGCTCTTTCTTTCTCAAAAAAGAATTTTGGGAAGAGTTTTTCGTTATACATATATATATATATGAAAGAAAACAATCCTACTTCCAGGAAGAAGAGGCACGTACACGAGGCATGAATGGATCAGGCTTCTTTATTGTTATCCGGGTCTCCCACGACCCCGCAGAAAAAGAGAGACGCGTTTCGCCTGCGCAGCAGGCTTTATCAATCTAAATGGCGCCATGACATTGTTGATATATATATAGCCCTCCTCCCTACTTCAGGCATACATAGACATAAAGGATAGACTGCAAGGTAGACATTATTGATAGAAGACAAACTAGCCTTCGACATATGCGTGCCTTGCAAAGTGCAAGACAATTAGAGTTATAAATAACTGCATATTCCACTACAGACAAATAATGTCAACAATAGTACATGAACTAATTCATGAAATATAAGCAGAGACGATTATACATAACAGTCTGTTTAGCCTGAAAGTCATGATAACATGCCGAGGTACTATCATAATAAAACAACATGCTGGAGCCAAATGCTCTCCACGAGCGCTGCCTTCCTGATGGTAAATCTACTGTGTATAAAGAGATTTAAAAACCTGCACAAATAGCAGGTTGTGCGGCCTGTATTAAAATATATATATATACACACACACACACACACATATATATATATATATATATATATATATATATATATATATATATATATATATATATATATATATATATATATATATATATATATATATATATATATTACCTACTGGCGGTCGCCAGTAGGTATATATAGTTAGGATTATTTGTCTATGGAACTTTTGAAAATTCTATGTCTAATAACTTTGGCGTTTGTGGACGGAATCGGCTGAAAGTTTCAGGAAAATGGCACATTTTGTTTCTGAGCAGCCCTTGAAAATTTGGGGGGGTTTCCTCAAGGGGGGGCTGAGAAAAAAAGGGGGGTCCCAAAACGCGTTTTCCCCATGTTAATTTCCATAGGGCGGTTGGCCTCACTTTTAGCTCGAACGGCTGAATGGATTTGCACGAAACTTGGCAAAATTGTAGGGACTGTTAGCCCGATGTGCCTTTGCTAGGTCTGAATATATGTGCTCCAGTGGATTTTGAGAAATTAACGTTCAAAACAAGATATATATCTGTAACAGCGCTCCGGGCTGCGCTCCGGTCCGCTTACTTTTCGCGAAACGGAACTTTGCGATGCGAAGCTGATTGGCTACCCGGTGTCTGTCAACATTCTAAACAGTCCGGAGCGGCCGCCATCTTATCTCTCGGTAGGATCGAGAGAGAAGAAGAGGTGAAAAACGAAGGGGGAATTTAATGAAAGGGGGCAAGGTATACCCCTCTTGACCCCCTAGGAATGTTGTTGGGGTTATTAAAGGGTCCCGTGGGGAAAATAAAAAAAAAATTATTTTTCACGGTAGAAGCGCTTCCCGGGCCGCGAACTGGGCCGCAAACTGGTAGCGAAACGGGAATTCGCCATTTTGTGCTTCGTTTTAATTAAATTACTAGGTATAAGGGGGTGCGGGAGACGTATCCTAATCCCTTATGTTTTCTGAGGGTGGCTGAGGAGGCTCATATATGTTGATATATGTCTTCCAGCGGCTGTGCGTGCGCCATCTTGTCTCTCGGTAGGATCGAGAGAGAGGAAGAGGTGAAAAACGAAGGGGGAATTTAATGAAAGGGGGCAAGGTATTCCCCTCTTGACCCCCTAGGAATGATGTTGGGGTTATTAAAGGGTCCCGTGGGGAAAAAAAATTTGATTTTTCACGGTAGAAGCGCTTCCCGGGCCGCAAACTGGTAGCGAAACGGGAATTCGCCATTTTGTGTTTTGTTTTAATTAAATTACTAGGTATAAGGAGGTGCGGGAGACGTATCCTGATCCCTTATGTTTTCTGAGGGTGGCTGAGGAGGCTCATATATGTTGATACATGTTTTCCAGCAGCTGTGCGTGAGCTTTTTTTTTTTTTTGCTGCGTGACGTCTGTTAACGTTCGATTCGATGGAAATCAGGAAGTGTTGACCGCCAATTTGTCAGTGCGATAAAATATTTTGTTATAAATGAATCCTTATTGATAAACATTTATTTATTTATTTATTTATTTGAAACATTTGTAAAGCGCGAACGAAGGCCCGAGGGCATCTCGGCGCTAATAAACATTGTCTGCGCCATCTTGCCTTTTTTCCAATGCCACAATTTTGTCGTGCACGGCAGCCATTTTAGATGCCAGGCCGGTCCCAGGCTATCACCTTGCCCTGCGGATGTAGTTTATGGCCCCAGCTGTAGAGAATCCAGACATGCCAACCCTCCCGATTCAGGCGTGAGACTACTGATTTCAGTGCTAGTCTCCCGCCTTCCGATTTCTGCAAGCAAAAACCCGGGGGCATATTACCAACAACTAGCGATAATTTTTGTCTCTAACTTGTTTAGAGACAAAAATTATCGCCGCACATCGGCGATTTTTATTAGCAAGGTTTATAGCAAATGCGATAAAAAACGGCCGCAATGCATGAATATCGCTGAAAAGTCAGCGATATTCATGCATTATCGAGCAAATGCTCTTAGCCATGTTATCCACCTCCCATTGGATAACATGGCTAAGAACTGCTCAGGGCAGGTGTTAGCTTTTGGAGATATTCGCGCTTAGCGCGAATATCTCCAAAAGTTGGTAATAGGAGATAGCGATGTTAGGGACTGTTTCCAGTCGCTAACATCTTGGCACGCCCACTTTACATGTCATTAGTGATAAATATCACTGACATGCAAAGCGGGGCCCAAGATGGTCGCTATCTCCTTTTAGCTGTCACTAACTGGTGTTAGCGACAGCTTGGTAATAGGGAGATAATTTTATCTCCGCTTTCTTGGCTTTTAAAGCCAAAAAAGCGGAGATAAACCCCCTTGATAATATGCCCCACGATTCCTCGGGGGTTTCAGGTGACAGGGCTTGGTATTGTGTTACGTGGTAATTCTTCCAGGAAACGTCAGAGGGTCGATGCAGGGGTTCTAGAAGGGGTGATAAACCATTTAAGCCTCATGAACAAGCGCATGGTCTTTTAAAGATCTGTGAAGTACTCGGGGCGGCGGTGTGTGTGTGTCCTCTTTCAGGAGCGGGCGGGGGGGGGGGCACTGCCAGCAACTTGCCAGGCCAGGCAGTGTTCAACACTTGCATCACCCATTCTCTGCCTGCTATTGCGCTCCATGCTTCGGAAAGGTAAGAAAAAGAACGTGCATTTGAGTTTGAAATGTCCGATCCTGTAGCAGTACACTTGCAAAGCCCACACATGACAATAACCCGATTCAAGGCCCCATTCACCCGATTTTTTAAAAATATATAGCACTCCAACAAAGTAGGATTATAAAACTTTATTTACTTTTAAATATAACGAACGCAACAAAAACTGTAAATACATTTAAACATTTTTTGACAAAAAAAAGTAACAATGGTCAGAAGCTGTCTTTTGTGCGAATAGTCCCAAGGCAGCACAACGTGCTGAGTTCTGGACGGCACCCAGGTGATGTCACCTGGGTGCCGCACTGGTTTTTGGTTTCCTACAATGCAGCTCAGAAAAACAGCGTGGGGCGTCCCGGGTGGTGCGGTGGGAGGCCTCGTCAGTAGCGGTCTGTTGTGCGAATAGTCCCAAGGCAGCAGAACGCGCTGAGATGTGGATGGCACCCAGGTGATGTCCAGTAAACTGCCGCACTGGTTTTGGTATCCTACAATGCTGCTCCGAAAATTGGCGTGGGGCAGCCCGGGGGGGGCGTGGGGGAGGCGGCGTGAACGGGCCTCCCCAGGTGGCGGCCATCCAGCTGAGTTGCGCCCGCTCTTGCGGCTACAGCGTCTCGCTCACCATGTAGTTGACTTCCGCCCACTCTTGCAGTGCAGCGATAGGCGGCTGCCACAGGACTCTTAAAATGGCGGACGGCTCTTCGGTTTTGGGCCTGGTCCACTAAAATGGCCCTGGGAAACCTTGGAACTCGGACGCTTGCCTGCTAGGGCTTGGGCTCCATTCTCGAAAGCGTCCCCTCAGCCGTGAAGATTCTACAAAAGTCTTGGGGGCCCTCGACTCCTGCAGGCTTCCGGTGGGGAGCGGCTGCCATGATTGCTCGCGGAATGACCACGACGGAGCCACGAGATGGTGGTGCTCTCATGCTGACGCCAGCTTCAGTCTGAATCATCCAGAAACAAGGTGGGGCTTTCATCGTTTGGGAAAAAAAAATGTTCTAAACCAATGAAAAGTGTTATTTTTAGGTCATATGACCAAGCCTTCCATCTTTAGGAAACCAAAAGTAAAATGAACCAATGAAAAGTTTCATAAACAAGTCACATGACCTGTTATGCGGCATAGGGCTACAAAAAGCGTAGAAAATCCGTTGGCACGTGAGGCGGCGTCAGTAGCGGACCGATGTGCGAATAGGCCGAAGGCAGCACAACGCGCCGAGATCCGGATGGCACCGAGTTAGTGTCCAGCAAGTTGCTGCACTGGTGTGGCTATCCTACAATGCTGCGCCGAAAGTCGGCGTGGGGCGCCCCATTGGCCTGTGAGGTCGCGTCAGTCAGTGGGGGCTGTGCGTCTCCCCCAAGATGGAGGCTCCTCGGCTGCAGTGGAGCGCCCCTTAGTGTTTCACTCGCCGTCCAACTGAGTTGCGTCCGCACTTGCGGCTACAGTAGGCCGAAGGCAGCACAACGCGCCGAGATCCGGATGGCACCGAGGTGGTGTCCAGCAAGTTGCCGCACTGGTGTGGCCATCCTACAATGCTGCGCCGAAAGACGGCGTGTCCAGCTGAGTTGCGGTCACTCTTGCGGTACAGTGACTCGAACGCGCAGAGATCCGGATGGCACCGAGGTGGTGTCCAGCAAATTGCCGCACTGGTGTGGCCATCCTACAATGCTGCGCCGAAAGACGGCGTGTCCAGCTGAGTTCCGGTCACTTTTGCGGTACAGTGACTCGAACGCGCCGAGATCCGGATGGCACCGAGGTGGTGTCCAGCAAGTTGCCGCACTGGTGTGGCCATCCTACAATGCTGCGCCGAAAGTCGGAGTGGGGTGCCCCGTTGGCTTATGAGGTGATGTCAGTAGTGGACCGATGTGTGAATAGGACGGAACCAGCACAAGGCGCCAAGATCCGAATGGCAAGTCCTGGATGTTGAGTGCCATAGTTGAGAGTTCTGAGCAGTGCTTGTAAGACTGTCTGAAGCTTATTTGCACCTGCTGCAGCTTCACTATTGCCCTGGTGTGGCCAAAGATCGCACATGACATAGGCGGCCGGCTCCCGAGGTCCGGCGGAACTTTTTTCCTTTTCCTTTTTGATTCTTGTCCCATAATCCGTTTCATCTGAAGACACGACCAGGTCCCTGAATGTGTGCAGGGGGACGTTATTGATTGAATCAAAATGGCGGCTTCACACAAAGCTGACTCAAGCG
The DNA here is from genome assembly GCF_964263255.1 of Lissotriton vulgaris. Taxonomy (NCBI): domain Eukaryota; kingdom Metazoa; phylum Chordata; class Amphibia; order Caudata; family Salamandridae; genus Lissotriton; species Lissotriton vulgaris. The sequence goes on along the minus strand of NC_141689.1, from coordinate 246,337,287 downwards.
TTGCTGTTGATGCTATACAGACAAAAATTGGTTTTCAGTTTGTACATTCTTCAGGATTTTTTTTCCATCCAAGGCTGATTGAGAGTTTGTAGAAAAATGGCTTCAGATTTTCCACATACTACTCTTCAACATTCTTCCTAAATGTAACAATGTGAGACTCACTAGGAGAACGGCTGTTTATCTTTCCTTTCAAAATGCTGCCAACAATATTTTCTGAATGGAAGACACCATCTTGTAGCATAAAGGGCCGAAATGGGTTCTGGTCTGGCCGATGGTTGGTGGAGACATTTTGACTATATCTTGGACCAGCCCGGCCTCGCCCAAAATGGCGCCGGTATAAATGGGACTCGTAACTCCTTGTTGTGTACTGGTTGAACAACCTTGATATCACGAGATATGAATGCAGTTTTGATGCTCATGGCGGGCGGGGACGAGAATTGATTGAATATTTTGACATCCCTATTGATATTAAGTTCTGATGTGTTATTGATTACTGTAGTATTGAAAGTTCGAATTAACGTCACCCATGGTACTTGCCCGCAAATGTATATCTAGATAATTTTTTTGTACCTGGCCCTGTCGTAATTTAATTACAAAATGTACGTCCACCGATTCCGCAACTGTTAGACACCTTAGTTCTTGCAACCTAATGGCCCGCTCGTTACGTTCCTCTATAATGTAAATGTCTCCTCATCATATACGATTTCAGTTTGCTCCGTGGCCGGCCCACGTGGTTATAGGCCCGTATTTGTATACTGACATTTTCACAATAAAGGTTTTTAAAACAAATCATGGTAGTAGTATTTACATTGGTAAAGTTTTTACTTTTAGTCACTGTTTTCGAATCAGTAAAAGGCAAGTGAAATAAAGCAGTCCAATTACATGACGGATAAAAGGTATAATACGTAGGAACGCAGTAAAGATAAATAGTCAAGGGCAGTTGTGTTTTCCACTCCTGCAACATAAAGTGATCGATAAGAATCTGATAATCAGGCGTATCGGCGACTAAGACAGCAGGCCGAGTCTCTTTTACTCAACGGCTCCGTCATGGAACGAAGAAACGCCCTTTTTCTCGAAAAAGGAATATATTTTACTTGCAGGACAGTTGTAAATTTTCCGGGAAAGTACATTAGCCTGGAATATTATAACATATATGTTTAAAAAAAAAAGTTTGAAATCAATAAAAAGCGTATTTTTTAGGTCATATGACCAAGCTTTTCATTATTAAAATAACAAAAGTAAAATGAACCAATAAAAAGTTTTATTAACAAGTCACATGACCTGTTATGCTTACGTTACGCACTGCGCCGCGCCCCGGATCACTTCCGGGTGCGCTAACGCAGCGTGTCATATAACTCATTACGCGACAACGTAGGTCAAGAATATAGTCAAAATGTCTCCACCAACCAGCGTTCGGAACACAACCCCTTTCAGCAGTCCAAAAAGTTCTGTTAAATGACAACAGAGGGGACAGGCAACAAGAACCATCAGTGAAAGAGGGGAGGGCAAGTTCTTCTCTACCGGGTCATGTTGGGGCGCTACCGGAACTGATCGAATTGGTAGTCTACAGTGTTTCTGGATGTTTCAGACTAAAGCTGGCGTCAGCATGAGAGCACTACCATCTCGTAGGTCCGTCGTGGCCATTCCACGAGCAAACATGGCAGCCGCTCCCCACCAGAAGCCTGCGGGAGTCGGGGGCCCCCAAGACTTTTGTAGAATCTTCACGGCTGAGGGGACGCTTTCGAGAATGGGACCCAAGCCCTATCAGGGAAGCGTCCGAGTTCCAAGGTGTCCCAGGGCCATTTTAGTGGACCACGTCCAAATCTGAAGAGCCGGCCGCCATTTTGAGAGTCCTGTGGCAGTCGCTTATCGTTGCATCGCAAGAGCGGGAGCAACTCAACTACATGGTGAGCGAGACGCTGTAGTCGCAAGAGCGGGCGGTAAACAGCTGAATGGCGGAAGAGGCACAGTGTAGCAAAAGCGGGCGGAATGGCAACTAAAACGGTAAAGGGGCGCCCCACTACAGCGTGTCTTCAGGTCAAACGGATTGTGGGACAAGGTCCAGAATAGAAGAGTCATCAAAAGGCAAAAAGTTCCGCCGGACCCGGGAGCCGGCCGCCTATGTCGGGGGCGATCTCAGGCTAAACCGGTGCTATAAGACTTGGGGAGGGGGTCGGAGCCAAGCGTCTTCTCCGAGTCCGTGCCATCACACCGCCCCTCGGGGGCCTCCGTCAAGCGGTTTAGGGAGGTACCATATCACATTGTTTTCAAATGCAGTCAGGTCCACAAACGACCCTCACTTACTTTGAGAATAGTGAAGCTGCAGTAGGTGGAAATAAGCTTCAGACAGTGTTACAAGCGCTGCTCAGAACTCTGAACTATGGCACCCAACATCCAGAACTTATGCCATTTGAGAATGGCAGTGACATCGAAGCAACTCAGGGACCAAAACCATTAACGTACTTTCACGTATGAAAATCTTACTTGGGGAGGGGGCAGGAGCGAACCGCCCCCTCCCAGTCCGCGCCACCACACCGTATGTTGAAAATCTGAAGCCATCGTTCTACAAACTCAACCAACCTTGGATGGAAAAATCTAGAAAAATGTACAAACTGAAAACCAGTTTTGGTCTGCATAGCATCAGTAGCAACGCTTGCTATCAGAGTGCATGAGTTTCATGCTCGATCGATTGAGCTAGCCGGATCGGGCAATAAAAAGTATAAAATAGTTATGTAAATAGTTATTTAATAAAATGTTTTACCCTGTTTCTTTGCTGGTGTGTTGTATATATTTTTAATATTTGCATAGGGTTTGTCGTTATTTTGGGCGGGGTGGGTGACGGAGCCGAGCTGTCTTGCAGGCCTCATGGTGTGGAGCTCAGTTCATCTCACTATTTTCGTATTTCTCATGAAGGGTTGTTCCTAATATTTCTATTTTAGCGAGGTCAAAAAGAGATCCAATTAGTGGCCTACTGATTTTGCTCGATTAATTTTATTTTTTTACACGATTTTTCACTATTTTTTACTATCTGCAAAGACTAAACAGAGTATTGCGACTTTGTGCTTGTTTGTAAATAGAGAATGAACCAAAGAGAATCAATTGTAAAACAGTAAATGCTTGGATAACAATCAATCAAATGGAGAGACAAGCAGGCACGACGGATTACAACGGGGGTAAAGGCCTGCGTTAACTACTCTTCACTATCTGCAAAGAGAGAGTACTACTAAGAGAAAAGAGGGGGGGGGCAGCGTTCAAAGCACATCAGCGTGCATAAACACGAAAAAGTTTTTACCTATCACGTACTTGACATTTGACAGCTTTTGATATTTGCTATTAAAAAACCATTGAAATTCACAGAAAAAAACCATAGGTTTTAGGCCATATATAGTTAGGAATTTGCATTTACAAAACCTTGAAAATTCACTGAAAAAGCCATTGGTTATAGACCATATATAGTTAGGGATTAGCCTTTTCAAAACCTTATTTTACTCACACAAAACCATTGAAATTTCATACATAGTTAGTTGCACTAACTATATATCGCGCACCCGCAATCCACTGCTGATGATGTCACATATTATATCATTCATGACATGGTTAGTGACATCACTGATGACATCACTGATGGCATCTCAAATGACATCACTGATGACATCTCAAATGACATCACTGATGACATCTCAAATGACATCACTGATAAAATCACTGAAAACATCTCATTTGACATGACTGATCACATCACTGATGATATCATTCATGTGATAATACCATGAACCTCTTCAGACTCTAATATAACCTTAGATACAATCAGTGTAAACAGACAGTCACAGACTGTCACTCATCCATGGAGTTACTCACACACCTAGTCAGTTATGCAAAAAATCAATCACACCTCCATTTTCTCAATTATACAGTTATACACACCTTATTTATTCAAACATATACTAACACATATTTACTCTCTTATACAATCCCTGATACATGTTCACAATGATCCATACAGCCACTCACACATTCACTGGCTCTTATGCACAGTTATTTATATATGTCAACTCTCACATGTACTGTGTTTTACATATGTACTTACTTTGACATGTAGCACTGAGATATCCATTCACTCACTAATACACTCATGCACAGTCAACCGCCCATACAGCTGTTTCCACATGCACTTTTGAACCCATACATATAGTGAATCAACTACTCACACATCTATGTACAGAGTCACACACCTCCCAGCCACCCATACACACACACTCAGTTTCCCATACAAATACTTGGACAACCAATGAATAACCCATACAGTTACTCATATAGCTACTGATCAACATATGCAGCAGTTTGTAGAACAACAGATATAATGATGCACAAATTAAAACAGTTTAGTCACTAACCCATGCACTCAGTGAGACACATTTAATCACTCACTCATACAGTCAGTCATGCACCTACTAAATCCTTCATCCAGACACTTATACATCCACTCATTCTTCAATATGTAAGACATATTTTAACTTTACAGAAACATACAGTCACTGGATGTTGTCATCAGTGATGTCATTTGAGATGTCATCAGTGATGTCATTTGAGATGTCATCAGTGATGTCATCAGTGATGTCACTAACCATGTCATGAATGATGTAATATGTGACATCATCAGCAGTGGATTGCGGGTGCGTGATATATAGTTAGTGCAACTAACTATATATGAAATTTCAATGGTTTTGTGTGAGTAAAATAAGGTTTTGAAAAGGCTAATCCCTAACTATATATGGTCTATAACCAATGGTTTTTTCAGTGAATTTTCAAGGTTTTGTAAATGCAAATTCCTAACTATATATGGCCTAAAACCTATGGTTTTTTCTGTGAATATATATATATATATATATATATATATATTACCTACTGGCGGTCGCCAGTAGGTAGTTATAGTTAGAACCTAGTTTCCATAGGAAAAGCATTTTTTGATATGTTAATAACTTTGTCGTCATTTGACGAATCTTCGCGAACTTCAAAAAAAAAAAGTCTATCCAGGTCAGCTCCTATCCTGGAAGTTTGGGGTTGAATCGTCAAGCGGGGGCTGAGAAGAAAGGGGGGTCATAAAACACGTTTTCCCCATGTTAATTTCCATAGGAAATTTTTAGACGGTTTCAGCCCGAACTGCTGAACGGAATTACCCTAAATTTAGCAAAAAGGTAGAGCTTGGTTCAGAAAGTGACCTTTCTTTTAAATGGTGTAAATCCGTTCAGTAGTTGCTGAGAAATTCCAAAAATAAGAGTAAAAAAATCAATTTCCCACACGAAATTTTGGACAAGGCTACAGCCGAAACGACTGAATGGAATTACCCCAAATGTGGAAAAAAGTAGGTCTTGGTTCAGAAAGCGACCTTTTGTAAAATGGTGCAAATCCGTTCAGTAGTTGCTGTGAAAATCAAAAAATAAAAATATCGATATCTATGGCCCTGGTGGGTTCGCAACCCCGCCCGTCCATGCGCTTTATTCTAATTGGCTGCCAACACTCCAAACCAGGAAATGTTAGCAGCCATCTTGTGACTCGGTAGAACCAAGTCACAAGAAAATAGAACAAAGGTAAAAAAAAGAAAAGGGGGCAGGGTAGAAACACCCTGACCCCCTAGGCCTGCTCAGGGGGTCCCACAAGGACACCCAGGGCCAAAAATTTGGCGAAATTTGAGCTGGGGTCTTGAATCCCTTCAAATTTTCTTTTTTTAAATGAAGCGCGTACTTCCGCGCTTTATCTAATTGAGGCCCTCGGGTGGGCCAGGTCCTGTGTGCATTTCTAAGAAAAATATATGCAGGGACCCAAGGGGGCCCCCGCAGCCCCGGGGACCTGCACCCCCCCAGGGCTTGCTTAATATTATGTGCAGGAGGGCACTCGTCCATCCCACAGCCCTGGGGACCGCCACCTCCGGGCCTTCCTTTTAAATGTGTGGGAGGCCTCCAAGGCCCCCCCAAGCCCTGGGGACCACCATCCTCGGGGCTTTTAGTAATTATTCGTGGGGGCACATGGGCACCCGCTGCCCTGGGGACCGCCACCCCCGGGGCTGTTCAAATTAAATAAATGAACCTGTGGGGGCTCGAGCTCCCTGCACACCCTTGGGACCGCCAGCTCCCCTGGGAACTAATATGCAAATGCGGGGGTCGGTTACGGACCTCTGAGCCCCGGGGACTACCACCTCCGTCCCCGGGCAGTGCACTAGGTGGGAGGGGGCCGCGCCTTCATGGCCCTGGGGATCGCAACCCCACAGGGCCGGCTCCTGCAGTGTCCAGTGGTGCCCACTCCCGGGACACTGCTGTTTGTTATGGCATGGCGGGAGCCGTGCGGCTCTCGCCCTGTCATAGGAAACACTGGTTTGGATTTTGCAAACGAGAGCAGGTTCGCTGCTCTCGCTTACAAAATAAAAACCAGATTGCTTTTCCACAAGGGGAGCTGCATGTTAGCAGCTCCTCCTGGGGAGAAGCAATGCTGGCTACCGCAGGAGGCGGGGAGCCGGCGGGCCTGTGGCGGAATTGGGGTCCCCCACGGTCCCCAACAGATAGGGCCGGCCCTGGGGGATGGGGTCCCTGGGGCCAGAAGTGGCCTGGGAGGGGAACCACGCGGAACCCCCTCCCCTAAAACAAAAAAAAAGGCAGACCGACCTGAGAGATGGGGCCCCTGGGAGCCAGAAGTGGCTCGGGAGAGGGGCCCCCTCCCCCCTCCATAAAAAAAAAATGTGGACATGCCCCGGGAATGGTGTCCACGTGGCCGACATTGGCCATGGGAGGGGGGCCTATGCGACCTCTTCCCAGTCAGATTTTTTTTATTTTTAAAAAAGGGGTCAGGCCCTGGGGGATGGGGTCCCCCAGGCCCAAAATAAGCATAAAGAAGGGGGACCACACAGATCCCCCTTCTAAAAAAAGTTATTAAAAAAAGACCGGCATTTTGCCGGAGGCCCCGCCCCCTCCCAGCAACGTTTTAAGTTGGGGAATTAATACCCCTTCAATACTATGGGTCCCTCGGGGCCAACTAGCCCACCAGGTACCTCCAGTGTGCGCCACAGGGCTGCCTTGCAGAGAGGTGGTCTGAGGCCACGTCTCTTATTACACCTCTCTACAACGCAGCTCTGTGGCGCTTACTGGAGGTACCTGGTGGGCTAGTTGGACCCCAGGGACCCTCAAGACTGAAGGGGATTTAAACTCTCAACTTACAACGCACAGTGGTGCTGGGAGGGAGCATGGCCTGATTTGACAAGTGTGCAAATGTGCCCTGTGGCTCGTTTTAAGTTGGAGAATTAAGTCCTCTTGAAACCTAAGGGTCCCTGGGGGCCAACTAGCCCACCAGGTACCTCCAGTAAGTGCCAGAGAGCTGCGTTAAAGGATTGTAGGTCCAAGGCCAAGCCCCCTTTTTACACCACTCTGCAACGCAGCTCTGTGGCGCTTACTGGAGGTAGCTGGTGCGCTAGTTGGCCCTCAGGGACCCTCAGGATTCATAAAGACGTAATCACCCAACTTAAAACGCGCCACAGGGCGCGTTTGCACATTAGTCACATTAGGCCCGCCTCCATACCTGTACCACAGTGCAAACAAGCCCTGTGGTGCACTTTAAGTTGGGGGATTAATTCCCCTTCAATCCCAAGGGTCCCTGGGGGACAACTAGTCCATCAGGTACCTCTTGTAAACGTCACAGGGGTGCGTTGCAGAAAGGTGCTCCAAGGCCACGCCCCTTTATACACCACTATGCAAACGCGGCTTCTGGTGTGCTGCTGGTGGTGCAATGAGGTTCTCTTGTGTCCTGAGGACCTCAAGACACAAGTGGACTTCATCATCTGTGCAGCAGTGTGCCAAAATCTGCGTTTGCAGCGTGGTGTAGAAAGGGCATGGCTTAAGAACACCTCACTGAAATGTAGGTCTGTGGCGCTTACTGAATGGCCACCAGGGACATTCAGGATTCAAGGGGACTTAATAGGGATGTCATAGTTAGAAATTAGCATGTAAAAAAACATTGAAATTCACTGAAAAAAACATAGGTTTCAGGGACGTTATACTTAGTTGGACATTTCACTCGTACAAAACCATAGAAATTACACCGTTATAGTTAGTTCAGATAACTATAAATCGCGCCCCGCAATGCACTGCTGATGATGTCACATATTACACCATTCATGACATGGTCAGTGACATCACTGATGACATCTCAAATGACATCACTGATGACCTCATTCACCTGATAATCTGATGCACCTCCTCGTCTATACTAATATAATAAAGAGAGAGCCCAAACCTTTGAGGTGGGTAATCTCAGGAACCACAGCACCAATCACAACACCCAATACAGCGTTGGAAAGGGCAGTTGCAGCAGAAGTACATAGGCTATGCAGACGCCCACCATATACATTTAAAAGGTAAAAGAACCGTGCCAGCAAAGTAGTCCCTTGTGGGCGTATCTGCGTTGTGCTGTAGGCGTGTGCTGGGGGCGTGACAAACGCTGGGGGCGTGTGGTACGTTCCGCCCTTCATGCCATGTCTCATATTGTGTGCTAATCCCACCCTGCTCCCTTTAAATACCCCTGCACCCAATAATCATAACCCACCCTTACTCCTTAAAATACCCCAACACCCTTAAACACTAACCCATCTTAACCCTATAAATATACCCTGTACCCCAAAACCCAAACCTATCCCTAAACCCTAAAAACACCCCTGTACCCCAAAACCCAAACCTAGCCATGAACCCTAAAATACCCCTGTACCCCAAAACCCAAACCTAGCCCTGAGCCCTTAAAATACCCCTGTACCCCAAAACCCAAACGTACCCCTGAACCCTAAAAATACCCCTGTATCCCAAAACCCAAACCTACCCCTGAACCCTAAAAATAACTCTGTACCCCAAAACCCAAACCTACCCCTGAACCCTAAAATACCCCTGTACCCCAAAACCCAAACCTAGCCCTGAACCCTAAAAATACCCCTGTACCCCAAAACCCAAACCTAGCCCTGAACCCTTAAAATACCCCTGTACCCCAAACCTACCCCTGAATCCTAAAAATACCCCTATACCCCAAAACCCAAACCTAGTCCTGAACCCTAAAAATACCCCTGTACCCCAAAACCCATACCTATCCCTAAACCCTAAAACTACCCCTGTACCCCATAACTTTATCCGAACCCTTAAAATACCCAAACACCCCAAAACATATACCTCAGTACCCCAAAATGTATACCCCTATACCCATACTTATCTTATCCAAACATTAAAAAAAACATGCTTTTACCATTCATGCATTTACACGCATTTTGTTGTAAATGTATGCGTGGTAAAAGCACATAAAATGTAATACCATGCGTTATAATGGCATAGCGGAGTCATGGTACTTTCGTAATGAAAGTATGCGGAGTGATGGTATGCGGACAGAAAGTTGCGGAATAATGGGTGTTTACCCTCCCCCGGTAAGTACATTGGTGGCACGGCGGCCCACATCTCCAGCAACATACTCATATTTTTTCACCACCCATTTGAAAAATGCACTGGTTTCTCTCACTGATGGCCAGCACCGACATACACTTTTAGACACACCTCCGCCACAAGTTCTAGAATTACGAACTTTAGAGCTGGGGAGCTACGTTCGAATCTCGGCATCAGCTCAACATCCTGTGATTCTAGGCAAATCGCTTTGTCTCCCCGTGCCTACCACATATGAATGTGTTCTTCTGTAATGTAAATTGTGCTCATGCCATGTTGTCGAGTTCGCGCTATATAATATTGCAAGGAAAAATAAAGTAGGGTAACTCGAGTTCACACACTACTGAGCGCGCACTCTTAAGTGCATCAGCAGTGCACTGTGAATCGGAGCGTTTCACAGGCCTGTCACGGATAAGAAATGCTATCAAAACTAAATCCTACAAAACAATATACTACTGGCCGGCAGCAATTCATACCCGGACAACGTCGGGACGGGCTGCTAGTACCCTAATATAGCTTTTCATACACCCACTCTAAAATACAGACTACCATTTTCGAAACCATAGACACGAATACCAGTTACTACATACGCACTTACTGATTCCTAGGTTTACACAGACATCCACTCATTCACCCATCCAGTCACTCATACATGCAGTCATTCTTCATTACAACACTATCATATGAACTCATACACCTATACAGACACTCTGAAACCGCCACTCATCCAGAATTACTCACACACCTGGTCAGTCATGCACAGATTTAATCGCATTTCCATGTACTCACCTATACAGTTATACACACACCACCTCACTTATTCATACAGATACTAATGCATACTTACTCTCTTATACAATCACTGATACAAGTACACACATCCATGTAGCCACTCTCACAATCACTCACTCTTACATATAGTTATTTATATACACCATCACTCACATACACTGCCTTTTACATATGTAGTTACTCGCACATGTACCACTGAGACATCCATTCACTCAACACACCCATGTACACACTCACCCACCCATACAGCTGTTTCCACATGTACCCTTGAACCCATACACCCAGTGAATCAACCACTCACACATCTATGCACAGTCACACACCTCCCACCCATCCACACACACACTCAGACACCCATGCAAATAATCAGGCAACCAATCAATAAACCATATAGACACTCATGTAGCAAGTCACTAACCCAAGCAGTCGCTTACACACCAACTGACAAACTGAAACAGACATTCACACAGTTTAGTCACTAACCCATGCATTCAGTAAGACACCTTTCATTACTCACTTATACAGTCAGTCACACACCTACTAAATCATCCATCCAGACACACTCATTCTTCAATACAATTTGGCATATATATAAAACATATTTAAACTTTATAGAAACACACAATCACTGGATGATGTCATCAGTGATGTCACTGACCATGTCATGAATGATGTAATATGTGACGTCATCAGCAGTGCATTGCGGGGGCGCAATTTATAGTTAGCTGAACTAACTAGAACAGTGGAATTTCTATGGTTTTGTACAAGTGAAATGTCCAACTAAGTATAAGTCCCTGAAACCTATGGGTTTTTTTCAGTGAATTTCAGTGGTTTTTTTAAATGCTAATTTCTAACTGTAACATACGTCAAATCTATGTTTTTTCTGTGAATATATATATAACAACATTATTGCTACTATTGGAACTATATTTCTGTCAAAAAAAATATCTCTCTGGCAACATCTCGTCTACACCTAGTGTTCTGAGCACTCATGCACAGAACACTATGACAACCCCTCACCCTCACGCTTGTATTCATTCAAGTTGCAAGAGTTTTCTACCGAAACCAATTGCAGCATATGGGTGTTTTTGGACACTTGAACGTATGTATCCAGTAAAAATTGGAAAGGAGACTATAGTGATTAAAACATGTTATACCTGAAGCAATAATGAGAAAATCTCTAACTCTGTAACCAAGAAACACCTAATCCCAAATTTACTAGCAAGTAAACCATAATACTAACTTCGGAGGAGTGCAGGAATGTACGTGACCTACGCAGGTATGGGAGGAGGACTGAGAACAAAGTTCAGACAGGTGGCCTATCCTCAAAATAAAATGGAAATGGTAAATGGTGTAAAACATTAACGGGCATTGGTAAGTTTAATATGCTAGCGTGCATAGAAAGAGATACCAAAGAGGATGATGGACGGAGCTTTTGAGCAAATCAAACACTCACTCCATCAACTCATCTGGGGTAAATCCATCATCATTCTTTAGCTCACTCCACCACCCCAGTTCAGACATGGCCATATGCAAATCAGTCTGACCCTGTGTCTCATGGAAACAGTTCATCCCGAACTGCAAAGCCATGTCTTCCCTGGACCGGAAACAAGCAGCCTGGGACCGGGTTCAGGTTTATAACCCTCATCAGCCAGGCTATCTTGAATCCAGTGGCAAAGTGAGCAAGAGTCCCACGTCTGGGCATACCCTGCCAACTTAGGGCGAACAAAGCGATACCAAAGGGGATAATGGACAGAGCGTTTGAGCAAATCAAACACTCACCCACAGTCAATTGATCTCGGTTTAATCCATCATCCTTCTTTAGCTCACTCCACCACCACTGTTGAGACATGGCCATATACAAATCACTCTTACCCTGAGTCTAATGGGAACAGTTCAGCCTGAACTGCCAAGCCATGTCTTCCCTGGACCGGAAACAAGCATCCTGAGACCGGTTTCAAGTTCATAACCCTCATCAGCCATGCTATCTTGAATCCAGGGGCAAAGTGAACAAGGGACCAAAGTCTGGGCATACCCTGCCAACTTAGGGCATACAAAGCGATACCAAAGTGGATGATGGACGGAGCATTTGAGCAAATCAAACACTCACCCCCAGTCAACTGATCTGGGTTTAATCCATCATCATTCTTTAGCTCACTCCACCACCCCAGTTCAGACATGGCCATATGTAAATCAGTCTGACCATGTGCCTCATGGGAACAGTTCAGCCCGAGCTGCCAAGCCATGTCTTCCCAGGGAGGACCTGGCCTGGCAGTTTGGGCTGTACTATTTCCACTGGGCGCAGGGTCAAGACTAATTTGCATATGGCTGGCTCCAAACTGGAATAGCATGGTGAGCAAAACAACAATTGATTTAGGCGCCAGGATACCCTTTGGGTGACAGTACGCGCGGTACAAATAGGCGATACATCAAGACATACATACATACATACATACATACATACATACATACATACATACATACATACATGCATACATGCATACATGCATACATGCCACTGGAGTCAAGTTATCCTGGCTTATGAGGGCTGAAAACCTGAAATCGGTCCTAGAATACTTGTTCCCAGTCCAGGAAGGACCTGGCCTGGCAGTTCCGTCAGGACTGTTCCCATTGGGCGCAGGGTCAAGACTGATATGCATATGGCTGGGTCCAAACTGGAATGGCACGGGGAACAAAAAAACTGTGGATTTAGGCCCAGATCTCTGTACTGGGGTGAATGTATGACATTGTTCTGCATTCTATCCATCAATAGTTCTTTTTGCATGTGTTACCCCGAGTGGGATGGGTTTGCTCAGACGTGAGTCCTGTGCTCTCCATGACACTGGAGACAAGCTATCCTGGCTGTTGGGGGCTGAAAGCCCGAAATCGGTCCTAGAATGCTTGTTCCCAGTCCAGGAACGACCTGGCCTGGCAGTTCCGTCTCGACTGTTCCCATTGGGCGCAGGGTCAAGATTGATTTGCATAAGGTTGTGTCCAAACTGGAATGGCATGGTGAGCAAAAAAACGATGGATTTAGGCCCAGATCTCTGTACAGGGGTGAATGTGTGACATTGTTCTGCATGCAGTCCATCAATTGTTCTTTTTGCGGCGTGTATAGAAAGGCATTCACAAGTGTTACTTCCATGTGTTGATGCACATGCTGTTTATCACCCGAAATTCTTCACTATTTGCTTTGTAAGTGCTGGGGGTAGCATAGGTACAGTACAGGCACAAATAGAGGGAAAGGGACTGCGTGATGACGGGGAGTACTTTTCTGATGTAAAATAGCGCTTCCAGTGTTCATTACAAAGTAATCACTTCTTGAAAGAGGAATGACACAAAAAACAGACAACAGCAAGAAGTGAGAGGGTTACACTCCTCTGGGCGGAGCTAGTTAAAGAATGGGTAACATAACATTACGTCGTGACTTCTCGGTAATAGGATTCAATTAACCTCTTTATTTTCAGTGTTCCAAAGCCACGAGACATCGATAACCGTGTCCGCCAGCCGTGCACCCGGTACCAGTGGAGACCGTAGAAGCCATGTGTGGCTGGTCAAGTGCCGCCCGTTCTTCTTTTTTTGTGTGAGTCGCGGCTGAGGTGAACCACCTGCGCCCCTGATCTCGGCCACACAATATCCCCGTCATCGGAGCGGGACAAGGCAGGATTAGGACTAATGCTGCAGGGGGCCCAGCGGGCATTCCAGTTATGATACGGATACACCGGCCATCTGAAGCGCTTTAGAGATGCATATAGAATGAAGCGGGCGGCCCTCGCTTGCCATCGATACATATCCCCAATGTCAAAAGCGCTGTATTGCTTTCTTCTTAATGAGGCGCTGGATCGCCTTGGATGTCTGCAATCCATCCGCGGCTCAGCCTCCATGATGGGCGCCATCCATCACAAGGGCTTGCGCGGGCCCAGGCCTGGCAGGGATAGTTTTCAACTCGGACGCGGTCTGTCGCTGGCCTTTCTGTAACAATGATATCACAAGTTCAGGTGACAAAAAACAAACGCAAATGGAAGCGATGCGTACTTCTTTGGGTCCGTGCAGGGAATGACAGGACAGAATAGAAAGAAGCCGGGGGCTCAGTTTGGGGCTGAGAGGCCAGGTCTCAGCAGAGAGGGCACAGATTGACTGAGCATTGAGTCTAACCTTCCTTCTCGCCTGCTTGAACCGAAATGTGCTGATTGACAAATGTTCAGAAAAAAATGAGCAGCAACTCCCTCTGCCAATTCCATTTCAGTCCTATGTGTACTTTTTACAGATTTACACAAATGTTCCTCAGTCACATATGTCAACTGCAAGGTCAGATATGTCAACTGCACCTAACTTGCTCACACCAAAGTAAGTAATGCACAGATGTAAATAGTATTTTGGCTACAGACCTTACCGCAAATCCTGATGGACCTTGCAGTATTAAAATGCAAAACCGAAAATAGTTATTTTTTTCCTACACTGACAAGAGTTAATTTAATTAATAGGGGTGTGGGGGGGCGAGAGGTGGCTATTGCTTACTTTTTTTTTTTTAATTTCCTGATTACAACTCAATCAAACATCAGTTCACAAAGAGGGGAAGCAGAAGCTAATTTTGGTCGAGATTCACATAACAGTTTCTCAATATGAAACAGAACATGTAATCTAAGGGGTTGAACAATGGTTCAATTCAGTAAATTCATTTTGTAGTTGCATAGGTTATAAAAGACACAAGGCCGTTTTTGCAAAGAATGTGCGCAATAGGTGGCCAAGAGTGGTCTATGCAGAGGCAGGAGCGACCTAGTCACAAACACGACATGGCATAGGGCATACCTGAGGATAAATTGGTCCCTCTGCGTAGCTCTGCACCGATGTCTATGCAAAGTATAAGGGTTAGATACTGTAAGAAATTGGGTTGCTGGTTCGACAATACAGGCATCCAAGGAAAGGTCTTAGACTGGATACATTCCTTCCTATCAGGCAGAACACAGAGAACAAGACTCCCACCCTTCCTCTCAGAACCAACAAAAATTAGATGCGGAGTACCCCAAGGATCCTACTTCAGTCCCACACTCTTCAACGTCAAAAAGGCCTCCCTCACAACCATGGTCAGAAACCACGGTCTCAACATTGTCTCCTAGGCTGATGACACTCAGCTCATCCTGTCCCTCACCAAGGAACCAAACATCACCAGGCAAAACTTCCAAGATGGGATAAAAGCTGTTGCGACCTGGATGAGTAACCGCTGCCTGAAGCTCACCTCAGAAAACACAGAAGTCCTCATCCTCGGCTCCACCCCCTCTGCATGGGACAACACCTGGTGGCCCCCCGCTCTCGGACATCCACCCACCCACCGCAACGGATCACGCCTATAACCTCAGCATCATACTCGACTCTTCACTCACCATGAACCACCAGATTAAAGCTGCATCCTTCAAATGCTTCAACACCCTCTGCATACTTCGCAACACATTCAAGTGGATCCCCCTGACTCCAGGACAACTGACGTACTCATCACCAGCAGACTGGACTATGGCAATGCCCTAAGTGCCGGAGTCAACAAAAATCTCCTCCGCAAACTCCAGGCCATCCAAAACGGCGCAGCCATACTTATTCCCGATATCCCACGACACAACCACAACACTGCTGCAAACTCCACAGGCTCACCGTTGAAAAAAGAATAACCTTCAAGCTGTCCTCCACTGCACCGGACCCCAATACCTAAACAACAGAATCTCCTTCCATGCCCCCATGAGAAACCTCCGCTCAGTCGACCTCACCGAGCCACTGTCCCTTCTTTTTACAGGACCAGGGCTGGTGGAAGTTCCTTCTCCTGCCTCGCATCCAAGACCTGGAACAAACTCCCACTTCACCTCCGACGGAGCCCTACACACCACCAATTCAGAAGGGACCTCAAGATCTGGCTCTTCGAATTACCCCAACGGAGCTGCTCCCCCATAAACCTCCCCCCCCCCCCCCCCCCCAGCACCTTGAGACCCTCGCGGGTGAGTATTGCTCTCTACAAATCCACTGATTGATTGATTGAGGGAGGTAAAACTCTACTCAACAACGGCCACAATACTGGTCAGGGTGAACCACAAAAAGGATCTAAACTAACCTCTGCTTAACTCTCTTGTAACTTGGCTCAAAAGCAGTGAGGCTTAACTTTAAGGCAATATGTAAACTATTGATGCAGTAAACAAACATTAATAAAGAGAAAGCTCAACACAAGAAAAATCCTACACCATTTAGAAATATTGAGCATAATGTAAAAAAAAAAATTGACACAAAACAACAAACATCCAATCACTAGAACTGAAGATATAGAATTTCAAATATTTTGTGCGAGACCAGGTAAAAGTCACAAGCGCAAGCTGACCACAATGGTGCGCTGGCCGGATACAGGGACCAGGTTAGTTCTGGTTCTGTTCGCTGTGAAGGGGACTGCAAAAAGCAGGCCTGGAGTCACAGATAGTTATCGCTATTGCGTCAAGATCCTGTTGGGCGTTCAGAACGGTTGCCACTGGAGATTCGCGTTGGTCGCCACGGGCTGTCAATGCTGTAGAGTGAAGTGCAGATCTCGCGTTACTGGACATTGCTGGCGGTTGATATAGCGCAAAGTCGGGTTCACCGGAGCTTCGCACTGGTGGTCGGTGCGGGCAGCAGATCTTGGCACGAATGGGCCAAAAATGCCAGCGTTTCTCCTTTTCCTTATGGAGGAGCTCACGTCACCAGAGGCCAGCAGGGCACAGACAGATTGGTTGCAGCAGGTCAGCTGGGCAGTTTCAGAGAGGCCTCTGGAGCTTGTGTTCTTGTGGTTCAGTACAGGAGTTCAGTCAGCTGACCCTTGGAATACCGTCAGCCTGGGATGAAGGGTGCAGGTCCAGTCTTCCTTCTGAGACAGCAGGACTGTCCTTCTTCCTTGGCATACACAGGTCCATAAGTGTACTCAATAGTGGGTCGGATAGTCCAATTTATATACCTTGTGTCCCTTCCACAGAGGTGTCTGGAATGTCCTGACTCCCTGCTCTGGTCCCAGTCTGTCTGGAGACACAATAGGCTGCAGGTGCCAAATGGTTAGGAAAAGAAACTGTCAACTTTCTAAAAGTGGCATTTTCAGAATTGCGTCTTACACTCCAACTTTATCATTAAGGAGGGTTTTACATTACAATTCTTTAGTCACCAAACTCCACAAGACATTCCTACTTGTTCCAATTGAAAATTAGCACATGATAAATGTTATAAGGTATCCCAATGTTATCTTATGGGAGAGGGAGACCTTGCAGTAGTGCAAAACTAATTTAGGAGATTCTCACTCACAGGACTTGTAACCCTTAAAAGTGCATGCCCAACTTTTGAAATAGACCACACCCTGCCCCAACGACGGTTTATGGTCACCCTAGGGGAAACCGATATGTATTAAAAACGAAGGTTTGCGCCAAGCAAAAGGTTTATTTTGCCAGGTCAAAACGGTAGTTTAAAACTGCACACACAGGGACCTTCTGCACAGGTGATTTGCACATGGCCTCCTTGAGTGTGTCAAAGGCTTTCTGGCAGACCACCGTCCATATCACCTTATTGGAGTGCTTCTTAGAAGTCAGTTAAGTGGGCAACAATGGTGCAAAAGCCCTTAATAAATCTCCTATGGTAACTGGCGAGGGTCAGGAAGGCCCTCACCTCAGTCTGAGGCTGGACCATGCCCCTACCCACTAGATGTCCCAGATACACCACCAAACCTTGCCTGATCTTGCACTTGCTGGCCTTGATTGTCATGCGGGTTGCAGAGCTTGAAGCACCTCCAGGAGGTGTAACACGTGGTGCTCCCAGCTGGAGCTGTAAACAGCTATGTCGTCTAGGTAAGCAGTGTGCAATCAATAAGTACAGAATGCTTCCTTCTCCACCAAGGCCATATTAACCAACCTCTGAACGATGGCAAGGGGCATTTTTCAATCCAAAGAACATCAACTGAAATTGAAAGTGGCCCTCTGGGATAAAAAAAGGCCAACCTATCTTGTTAGGACAATCAGCCAGTACCCGGACATCAAGTGAAAGGTACTGAAAAACTTGGCAGCACCCAGCCTGTCAATGTGCTCATCAGCTTGGGTGTTGCGGGGAAACTGTAATAAAAAAAAACAGGACTCCTCTTGGCAAGGTAAAAGCAGGTTTACTGTTGAGGCAGGGAGAGTAGCTATCTCCACACATGTAAACAGCTGGTCTCAAATGGCTTCTCACAGGCAGCCCCTAAAATTGCCACACAAACAATGTCTCTTACAAAAGGGAAAAAATAGTTTACTCAATAATTACATATTTGTTACAAAACATCAGATCAACTGTGTCTTTATATTCCTGACCTTTCCCTTTACACAATCTTTGTGATACTAACAATGCTTTACAGATAATTTATTTGCTTCTTTCATATGAATGTGTGTGTGTGTTTTATTGCTCTGCTCCCAAGACACATCAGATTCTGTGCACCCTTGGCTAACTATCCCCTGCTCCTATTCTTCAACCACGTTCTTAACTTGCTGAGAACATAGAGTACGTAATTGTTGTGCTGTGACCATAAATTCCTTTAGGCTTGCAAACACTGGTTTTCCTTTAACAAAGATTTGCTTATCATGCACTCTGTTTCCTAGTGAACTCTTCACCTTCACATGTCTTGCATCACTTTGGAGCTTAAGCGTGCACTTCCCTTTCACCACATATAATTCTGTGATACTCTCTACTGATGTCTGCGGTGGCTTAACTTCTTCTCTAACATTCCCCCCTCTAGTTGATATTTTAATTCTTGGCTCAAATCTTTTGTTTATGCTTGGCACTAGATGATATGTATTGTCCTTCAACAACATACTAAAATTAAATGAATACCACAGCATATCAACAATAGTGCTGCAAGAGCTGGAAATAAAACTTTTAACGGTCCCAACATCCAGGATGGTAGTAAAGCTAATCACCCAGTAAGGGTCTGTGGCACACCCTTCTGCTATCATTTTCTTCTGTAGGTTATGCAAAGTATATATAACATTTGACAAAATTCCATCATCTGCATAATTCGCAGGGGCATACGTACAACAAACAGTTCCTATCTTTTCACATACCCCTCCTTCCATGGCCATCATAAGGTCAAGTATATAACGATGCTGCATGATTATCATTCTTATGGAAGGCAGTTCTTCCTTTATGGCATTAAATCCATCTTTTGTGGTACTGATGAATTTCAACAAATCCTATTAAGTTATCTGAAGCCATCAAGCAGTTGCCTTTTCCTGAACAAATGACAAAATACTTCTAAAGAATACCTGAGAATCATGAAACAGCCGATACTCTTTGCAAACATCATTCCATGTAGTAGTGCCATAATATTCTGCAACTGTTCTCCTTCGGTGATGATGTAACAAAGTCGTTGGATGGTTTTCATGTAGAATTGACCTATTTACTCCTGAAATTACCAAGACAGGGGCATGCAAAGTTACTAGTGTGCAGCGGCCTTTCCAGTTCAGTGGTAACCGAGTGCACAGCAGCCCTCCACATTGCCAATAATAGTCCCTGAGTCAGGAGGTTCCCCCTACATGTAAGCCTTATCCATTGTGGCACTGCAGATGATATTCTGTCCTACATAAATGGTGCTGTTTTCTCTGAAACCTAAATAAACAAACGTTAACAACATGACTGTCTTAGGACTCATTGTACTATCCATCCAAGTGTATCACACAACATTATCATCCCATATATGTGGAAACTTTTTTTTACTGCATCCTGACTAAAATCAGTACCATTCCATAAAGACATGGCCCAACAAGAAATAAGAATACCATTGATCATTGGCATAAACTGATCCAATCACTTTAAATCCTGGCCTACGAACACAATCGGGTGGTAAAGGATTTACTAAATAACTATTACACTCGGTGGGCGGGTATGTTACTCCTAGAGACCCTAAACTAAGACCATTTGTATTCATTGGAAGTGTTAGGACGACCTGTTTTCTTCATTCGTGCTATCTCATCCTTAATGTCCTGCCTGTCTGTAAGGATATATAAAACTTCTGCTAAAGAGTCATATTTTATAGCATTAACTAGAAATTGTACAACCCTAACGTGTTGGCTGCATTTTGGCCTTAATCCTACACAGGTAGAGATGTAAAAGTCAAAGCTGTGCTTGAGGTACTTCTTTACTTGAGTGTAACCTATCTGTTCCAGTGGTATGAAGAATTAATGAGCTCACAAAACACAAATCATTGGTACTTGCTGATCCTAGGTCTGACATATGTTGGTACCACATGTTATCTAACAATCTAGAATGAATACTATGAGAACCACTGGTATGAGTAGACTGTTCTCTTTGCAGTTGTGTGATATTAGAAATAAAATATACATGACTACAGAGAAGCAATAGCAGAAATAATATTATCAAGCGACAAAAAAGGAAAAAGAAAACAAAAGGCATAACATTAGATTAGCTGGTTACAAAAATTGTCCAAAGGCAGAGGTGGAGGGGGTATTTTTTTTATTGTCACAATCTTCTTCCCCCGTCTTGTTCCATTTACATAGCTGGCGATACTTGGCGTGATGCAGGGTTTAGACGAACACCCGACAGATGGATCTATGGCTTCCTGTCACCTACCTTGAGGGCAGTGGGGGTGGCCATCGTCATGGTAAACGGCCTGCCAAACTTCAGGTCTCTCCATTTTCTGACAAAATTCCTCGTGAAAATTGTATCGCCTATATGCACAATTGGAAGGTCAGTCTCAGCGGTCACGCACTTTTCCTTTGCTTTAGTTACCTGTTTAGAAATGAACTTTGCAACTTTTGTTAGTTCAGAGAGATAAACATGCATTTCATCATTCACAATTTCAGTTCCCTGTATCTTACTCCTAGTGGCAGGTTTTGTGTATTCATGAGTCTCCCTGTGACTATCTGATGGGGTATCAGGTGATGATCAGAGCCAGGTGTGTTCCTAAGGGAGAATAGTGCTAATGGTAAGCAATACAAGCACTGTTTAAACTAAGCAGCGCACAGCTTGCTGATCTTATTCTTCAGTAAGACATTTACATTTAGGTGCTCAACAATGCTATTGTTCTGGGCATTTTCGTAAGATGTGTAAAAACTGCATTGGCAAAGTGTGAGCCATTACCAGAGCTTCTCCCTTGTGGAATTACCCAGCGGGGAATCACATCACAGACCTTGTAGCAGCTGACTTAGCATCACAGTGGACGCTAAGTCCTGTTTCAACCCACAGAGAAAAAGGGCAAAGCACAATTATGAAATACCAATAGTTGTGGCACCTATCATGTCCACAAAGTCAAGATGAAGAGCTATAAAAGGAGCCTGTGGTTGTGGGATGGTAAAATTCCTCTCCTTCAATGTGAGATTCGGAGAGAATTGTTGACAAACAGTACATTTATGAAGCTACATGGTAAGTATGCCCTGCAAATCGGAAACAAACAAATCTTGTATTTGAATAGACAAATGATCTCTCAAGACATGGGCTGGTAAATGCAACTGATCAAGAGCTATCATAAGTAAAGCCGGAGGCCTCACAGGTTTGCATGTAGATTTATGACTATAAATTAAATCATCCCCTGAATGGGAGAACCCTCTAGTCTTCCACAACCGTCTCTCATGCAATAGAGCAGCTACCTGTAACTTTTGAAGATGTAAGTGTGCTGTCTCAGCATAATTAGGTGTAACATTATATGTGGTGGCATTTGATTCAGATGGTGTGGCAGTGTGTGCCACTAAAACAAGGACATATTGTGAACTTGATGGCACAGAGAGGAGTGTGCTTCCAGCTGCATCTTTAGCTACCCAATTAGCGAATGCATTACCCTGTGAAACAAAATCTTGTCCATTTGTATGTGACGCACATTTCACAACCACCACTGCATTTAGGACTGACAGACCGTTGCTGTAGGGAATCCTGCGATGTTTTTCTGTTTTGTATGTGCTACACTACTGTTGCGGATGTATTTTTTTTCTTTTTTGAAAATAAAAAAATAAAACAAAAAAACTAAAAAAACTACCTCTGCTTGTGGTAAAGCAAGTGCCTCTATTAAAGCCTTTAAGAGAATCCTATGCATAACAGAACTCCAATCGGACTTAAGGAAGCCTCTCCTGCTCCATCTCATAATGCTAGAATGCACAGTGGTGGTTACATGGGCTGAATTTGAATACATTGTGTTGACTTTTCCTATCCCTTGTTTAACAGCTGCTATCAATTCTGCTGCGTGAGAAGAATAATGTGTTGGTAGTGTTGCATGCTCTACTATGTGGAATGTGTCTGAAGAATCATGTTGTTGTGCCTTGACAAGTGCCGTACCTGTGTGTTTTACTCCTGGGTCCTTTTCAATAGTAGAGAACAAATTAACAAAATAGACAAGGCTGCCGAGAATAGGATCCTCTGTTGCTTGACTAGTTCATTACTAATATACATTGCACAGTTATGTGCATCATCCTCAGAGTTTAATTAATATAGAATTAGCAGAAAATGCAGCAGAATTCACCGTATGACACTTCACAACCTTCAAAGATGGTAGTGACAGTATAATTCAGTATACTGACATTCTCTGTGTAGTTAAGGTAGTCTTAGCCTTCTGAATAATAGCAATCACTGCATGTTCTGGGTATAGTTTGAAAGGTGATCCCATAACAATGGGGGTGCTCTTCTGTACTGCAAAAGCTGCAGTGGCATCGGTTTGCTCAATAGGATAATGACTTCTCATCTCTGAATCCAACTGTCCACTAGGGTATGCAATGGGTTTGTGTCCTAAGGGAATTTCTTTGCATAAGGACAGCTGTCAACACGACCATTGCAATGACAAAAGAGATAAAACTCCTTGGTGTAATCAGGAGTCCCCAAAACTGGGGTATTCGTCATCTGTCATCAATTTTTTAAATGTTTCCTTAATTTCTGGGGTCCACGTTATCTTATAATTTCTGTCATTTGCCTATTTAATAAAAGCCAGCAAAGGCGCTATTAAAGTGCTGTAATTAAAGATCCATAATCTCACATGGTTACAGAGGCCAAGAAACTTCTGCATTCCCATAACAGTTTCAGGTTCAGTCATTTGACGTCTGGATGCTGCTTGCTCAGGAGTTACTCATCGACCAGAAGTGGAGAATAGCTGTTCTAGGTAATGGACCTCCTAACAATACTGTACTTTGTCTTTCTCCATCTTGTATCATCGCTGTGCGAGAATAACCGAAAGAGACATGGTATCTTTCCTACTCTGTTGTTCTGGAGGACTGCAAATTAATATGTAATCGACATACTGCAACAATGTACTGTCATGCTGAATGTTTGACGGGTCATTTTTCACCACTCTGTTGAAAATGCTAGAGGACTCACAATAACCTTGAGGCAAACAAGAATACAAATACTGAGTCTCAGGATAGGAGAACGCTGTCAAATAATGACTGACTGGATGAAGAGGGATGCGAAAGAAGGCATTTGTGAGATCTATGACAGAGAAACATTTAGCATGCTGGGGAATATTTGTCAAAATAATGGAAGGGTGAGGAACAATTGGGAATTATGGTACCACTAGATTGTTCTGAGGCGCAGGTCTAGAACCATATGCTAAGTATTTCCCTTGGACTTCTTAACCAGGTGAAAAGGTGTATTACAAGGAGACTCTCCAGGGTAAATTACTCCTTGCTCTAGCAATGCCTGAATATGCCCTCATCTGCTTCTTTGGAAAGGGGATACAGTCTCACCCTAGGCAGGATAGCACGTTCCTTTAAATTAATTCTGAATTGAGTAGCAGTACGAATAAGTTACCCTTAGTCCACAAAGAGTCTGGCACTTGGGAAAGATCTGCGTCCCGACAGAATTAAAAGCTCTACCTGATGTGGGTATCCTTAGTTCCAGTACTGTTCTCAATGGTATGTCATCCTGAAAGACTATAACTATTTTCTTAGATTCATCATCAAACAGTAGATTATCCAGTGCTCCCTTAATCATTTTATCTGGATCAATGAATATAACACATGGTTGTGATATTAAGCTATCAGAGTACCATAGGTTGGTGTTATCTCTAAGGCTTTTAGTTGCAATATAAGCTCCATGTCAGGTATGGATTAGTTACTTACCTGTAATCCTAGTTCTCTTCCAGGGGTATCCTCATCAAAGTCATAAGCATTAGAATATTCCCGCCCATGCGCGTGACCCCGGAAACACTATATTATATGTGCCCCACATATATATACTCATATATATATAAATACATATATATATAAAAACATGCAATAGCAGCCAAATAACATTAGAGCTGAAATATGCTGTGAAGAATTTCCACCATACATGAATAATAAGCATTAGAAACATGAGAAACAACACAAAAGATTGTTTAGAAACTGTTTTAATGCTCAGAAAGCAGTAGAAATTCTCATAACTCACTGAAAGCATAGAAAGCTCCCAGGCTGCATTGCAAACACACAGTCTAAAAAGACTGAAAAGCTAACCTGTAGCTGCATAGCAATAAACTGACACCGTGCCTTTAAAGCACCCCTGACCCCCTGTATCCCATCATGCCTCAGGGGTGACAGTTAGGTCAGTTGTTCTTTTCGGAGACTGAAAACAAACCCAATAACAAATAGGTTAACAATATCTCCTTATTAAAGAGTATCCTTTGCCCGGGGAGGTGGGAGGGTTGCTTATGACTTTGATGAGGATACCCCTGGAAGAGAACTAGGATTACAGGTAAGTAACTAATCCTTCTCTTCCAGGGGATCCTCATCAATAGTCATAAGCATTAGAATAGAATAGCGAGCCTCTCCTCTTCCCTGCGGGCAAAGGAATGATAAGGCAGTAATCTCATCAACAAGTCTGAGTAGACTATAGACTACCCAAACAGATTCCTCAAGGAGGCTTGCCCTACTTGAGTATCGGCCCTGGAATCAGATTCGAGACAGTAATGTCTCGTAAAGGTATGAACCGATTTCCAGGTTGCAGCCTTGCATATTTCTGACATTGGGTTGTCATGCAAGAAAGCTACTGTAGCGGCTTTTCCTCTAGTGGAATGCGCTTTGGGGGACCCCAACAAAGGCTTGCCTGCAAGCTGATAGGTCAATTTAATGCAAGAGACAATCCATCTGGAGATGGACCTCATGGCCGCTGGAAAACCTGTCCGCATTGAACCATAATCACAAACAGTTGATTCGTTTTCCTAATCCCTTTAGTCCTTTCCAAATAGAACTTGAGCACTCTCTTAAGATCTAAGGAGTGAAGTGACCGCTCCGCTCCGCTGGGGTCGTAGGATTTGGAAAAAACTAAGGGAGGGAAATGGACTGATTTATATGAAAATCAGAAATGACTTTAGGCAAGAAAGATGGATGAGCCCTTAGGACTACTCTATTGTGATGGAAAACAGTATATGGTTTCTTCGCACAGAGCGCTTGTATCTCGCTTACTCTGCGCGCAGAGGTAATCGCCACCAAAAAGGCCGCCTTCCAAGAGAGATGTTGCAAGGAGGCCTTGTGGATGGGCTTGAAAGGAGGTGACATTAACCTGCATAGAACCAGGTTCAATTCCCATTGAGGAGAAGGGTTTCGCACAGGGGGGTAAACTTTTTTCAACCCCTGGAGGAAGTCCTTAACCACTGGAACCTGAAAGAAAGAAATCTGATCAGGTGATTTTCTGTATGCTACTATGGCCGACAAATGCACCCTAATAGAAGTGTACTTTAAACCAGCAGTTGCCAGGGAAAGGAGGTATGGCAAGATGACGTCCTCCTGCCCTTTAGTCGGATCTAAGTGATGATCCCTACACCATAAATAAAACCTTTTCCACTTGAACGAATAGGACGCTCTTGTGGAAGGCCTCTTAGCCTCCTTTAAAATGTTCATGCATTCGGGAGGCAAGTTCAAATGTCCATATTGCAGGACCTCAGGAGCCATGCTGTTAGGTTCAGTGATGGGAGGTTGGGATGCATTATCCTCCCGTTCATCTTGCTCAACAGGTCCGGCCCGCAAGGGAGTCGTCTGTGTGGACACACAGACAGATGTAGAAGGTCCGGGCACCACCACTGCCGCGGCCAATCCGGAGCTATCAGGATCATTTCCATGTTCGACCTGAGGAGCTTGGAAACTACTATCGGAATCAGAGCCAGGGGAGGAAACGCGTAAGCGAATGTCCCTGACCAATCCATCAGTAGAGCATTCCCCTGCGTTCCTGGTCGGTGGAACCTGGATGCAAAGGCGTGGCATTTGGAGTTTTCGTCGTCTGCAAACAAGTCTATGGTTGGACGACCCCAGCAACGAAAAAGCTCTTCTACTACTTCGTCGTTTAGCACCCAGTCTGGCTGATCTTCGAAGTGCCTGCTGAGTACGTCTGCTTTTACGTTCAACTCGCCTGGAAGGTGCACTGCCACTACTGTGAGGCCTCGAGAGAGAAGCCAATGCCAGATTGACTGAGCCTCTCGAGAGAGTGGGCGAGATCTTGTGCCTCCTTGTTTGTTCAGATAGAACATGGTGGTCGTATTGTCTGTCTGAACTAGGACTGAGTTGGACTCTATCGCTGGAAAGAAAGCCTTGAGAGCCAGGAATACTGCTCTGAGTTCCAGCATATTGATGTGGTATGTCTGCTCCTGCGCAGACCACTGGCCTTGAATTTGAAGCGGACCCATGTGCGCTCCCCAGCCTTGCAGAGAGGCATCCGTCACTATAGACTGGGATGGAAGAGGTTGGTGAAACAGTACCCCCACCAGCACATTCTTTCTCCGAGTCCACCATTTGATGGCATCTTTCGTCGCTTGGGAAAGAGTGATACGATCTTCCCAACGTCCTGTCGCTTGGTCCCACTGGTCCTCTAGAGCCTGCTGCAGAGGACGCATTCTCAGCCTGGCGTTTGGGATGAGTAAAATGCAGGACGCCATGGAACCCAGCAGGGATGCTACTTGTCGGGCTGTTAGAAGCCGAGACTCTAGCAGAATCCCACATTTCTGACTCATGGAAAAAAGTCTCTCCTCCGAAGGAAACGTTTTTCCCACTCTTGTGTCCAGAACGGAGCCTAGGTAGTGGATGGACTGTGTAGGCCACTGGACTGACTTCTCCAGGTTCACATGGAGGCCGAGCCTGTGCAACTGGTGCAGGCACAGTTGTAGATCGTGCGTTACCTGTACCGGAGATGGGCCTTTTAGGAGCCAGTCGTCCAGGTATGGGTAGATGAAGAGTCCCTTTTTGTAAAGAAAAGCCGCCACCACTGCCATGCATTTGGTGAAGACTCGTGGTGCGGACTTGAGACCGAAGGGTAACACCTTGTACTGGTAGTGTTTGTTCCCTATGACAAACATCAAGTACTTGCGATGTTGTTGAGCAATTGGGATGTGAAAGTACGCATCCTGCAGATCCACCAAAAACATCCAATCTCCGGCTTGAAGATGTGGGCATATTTGGTGAAGCGCTAACATGCGGAACTTTTCTCTGACGATGACTTTGTTTAAAAGTCGCAGATCGAGTATTGGTCTGAACTTGTCCTCCTGATCTTTTTTGGGAAAGAAAGAAAGTATCTGGAGTAAACTCCCTTTCCTCTTTGAGCGGGAGGAACCTCTTCTATCGCTCTTTTTTGTAGTAGGACTTTCACCTCTCTTCGGAGCAAGCTTAGCTGGTGAGGGCAAGAGCTCTTTGGAGGGATGCTCTTCGGAGGCGCACGGAAACCTAGCCTGTATCTATTGCGCAGTATATTCAGTACCCACTGATCCTTTGTGATGCTGACCCACTCTGCCAGGTGTTGTGAAGCACTTCCTCCCACTGGAGTGGGTAACGGCGCCAGAGGAAGCCACTGCTCAGGCCTTTCCTCCTCTTGTGGTGTTAGAGGATTGTTGGTGACCTCCTCTACCTCTGCCGGGTTTGCCTCGAAACTGGGATTTCCCCTGGTTCTTATTTTGGGACCACTGAGGGGTTTGAACCCTCTGTTGAGCCCCTCTCCCCCTGTTGGTCTTGAAGCGGCGCTTGAATTCTTTTTTCTTCTCCAAACCCACCGCTTTCACTGTATCTAGTTCCGTCTTCATTCCGGTCATTTCTTTGTCAGCATGTTCCCCGAAGAGAGCGGAACCCAAAAAGGGGAGATTAAGGATGCGATGCTGAGCATCCGGCTTCAGACCTGTAAGGCGCAACCAGGCCGACCTCCTGGCGCAAACCCCATGTGAATAGGAATGCGCCGCAAGTACAGCACCATCCGCAGCCGTGCTTATCATCTGATTCGCCACCAGACATCCTTCTGTCACAGTCTCTTCAAAATCCTGCTGGTCTTCCTTTGGCAGTTTGGATTTGAACCTTTCCATGGAGTCCCATAAGGCTCTGTTGTATCGACCCAGAAGCGCAGCCGCACTAGAAACCTTAAGAGTGGATGCAGCTGAGTGGCAAACCTTGCGACCCTAGGAGTCTTGAGATTTGCTGTCCTTGTCAGGTGGGACTGAAGAGGAACCGGCAACTGCGTGCGTCTTCCTCGCCGCTGCCACAATTACAGAGTCTGCTGGAGGGTCAGATTTTACAAAAACCGGGTCAGAAGAGGCCGGTTTGTATTTCTTCTTAATGCGGGCTGGCACCGCTCTGATAGCCGCTGGAGTTAGGAAAACCTCCTTTACAGGGGCCATAATCCCTGGGACTAAAGGCAGCAGTGGACGGGAGATAGCTTTTTTGTGTAAAGTCTCAAAAATGACTGTCGTTGTAACCTGAGGGACAGACATTTCAATGTTCAGTTTCAGTGCTCCTCTTTGCAGGACATCCAGATACGTGCCAATGTCATACACTGGGGAGGATCTGGACGTAGGACTGTCCGTCAACGTAGGGGAGTAGTCCCTCTTGGAAGACCTGGTAGAAGAGGTAGATGAAGTAGGCGGAGTTCGTCGACGTCTACGGTGAGCACTGTGTCTCCTCTCCTGCGATCTTTTTGAACGCTCCTTCCGTCTAGATGAGCGAGATCTTATCCGATCTTCTGAACGAGGTCTTCTTCTGGGAGATCGGGACCTTCTGGGAGATCTGGTTGGTGTTCTCACAGGTGATTTGCGCCTGGGAGGACTACGCTTGTCCATCTCCTCTACCAGATTCTGAAGAGGAGACCTGTGTTGTGGGCTGTCATATTCTTGCATACGTTTGGTAGACCCAGAATCTCTCCAATGGTCCAAAGACTTGTACCATCTAGGCGATAGTCTGACTCGCTCAGCCGAAGGATCTGGCCGACGCTCAGGAGATCTGCGCACAGGACTTCTGGACTTAGAAGATGCAGTTGAGGAGCCAGAGGACCGTAAAGTGGAATGATGGGAAGCTGACTCCGTTACCATGATCACATCTGAATGCCTCGACGTCGAGCGTTCTTCCCTCGCCGCCGAACGCCTTCGGGGAGTCGGCGGGTCAAACAATCTCGACTTTGAATGTCTATGTGAGGATCTATGGTCTCTCGACGTCGAGCGGCGATGACCAGCCGTCGACGGAGTTCTCTGTCTCGACGTCGAACGACGATGTCCAGTCGTCGACGGAGGCTTCTCTCTCGACGTCGAACGACGATGTCCAGTCGTCGACAGAGCTCTCTGCCTCGATGTCGAACGGCGATGACCGGCCGTCGACGGAGTTCTCTGTCTCGACGTCGAACGGCGATGACCAGCCGTCGACGGAGCTTTCTGTCTCGACGTCGAGTGCCTGTGCGATGACGGCGGAGGGGTATTGGACACCCTAGACGCAGAGCGTCGACGAGACACTGACGGAGACTGCGTCCTCGATGCCGATCGACGAGTTACTGTCGACGGCGGAGGGGTCTTGGTCCTCGACGTCGAACGTCGCTTCTTGGACGACGGCGGAGGAGTCACACTTCTCGACGCCGGTCGTCGCCTGGTTGACGACGGCGGAGGCGCCTTTGATCTCGATGTCGACCGTCGCCCGGTTAACGGCGGCGGAGTCACATCTCTCGATGCCGATCGTCGCCCGGTTGACGACGGCGGAGGGGATCTCGACGACTGAATTGTATCCTTCGACGTCGTCGACGTACCTGTTCTTCTTTTCGACGGCGAGCCCGCCGTCGACGGCCTTTTTGATGCCAAACGATCCACCGGTGGTTCTTTCCTCAGCGCCAAGCCTGACGCTGAGGCTGAAGGGATGGAAGACTTGTGTTTGGAAGATGTTTTAGTCTTCTTAGAACCCTTCTTCCCCGGAGACCTTCCTCTGGATGACCTATGAGCCAGGCCATAGATGCAAATTCTCTCCCTGTCTTTGAGAGTTCTTCCTGACAGGTGCTCGCAGTGAGGACAGGTGCCTGGATCATGTTCTTCAGGCAGACACAGGATACAAACATCGTGGTTGTCTGATTTTGCTTTCTTGTTACCACATGAAGGACACTTATCAAAAAGTGAAGGCATTTTCCACTGAAAATACCCAGTAAACTGACTTAAAAAGGCAGTTCCTTACTTGACAAGATGAAAAATGTCAAAGTAAGTGAAAAAAGTTGTTCAAAGAGAGTAATTTTCTGTCAGAAAACAGAAATTAGTGGAGCTGTGTAACCAGGATCCTTCCTGAAGGAGCTGGAAAGAACAACAGGGGGTCAGGGGTGCCTTAAAGGCACGGTGTCAGTTTATTGCTATGCAGCTACAGGTTAGCTTTTCAGTCTTTTTAGACTGTGTTTGCAATGCTGCCTGGGAGCTTTCTATGCTTTCAGTGAGTTATGAGAATTTCTACTGCTTTCTGAGCATTAAAACAGTTTCTAAACAATCTTTGGTGTTGTTTCTCATGTTTCTAATGCTTATTATTCATGTATGGTGGAAATTCTTCACAGCATATTTCAGCTCTGATGTTATTTGGCTGCTATTGCATGTTTTTATGTATATATGTATTTATATATATATGAGTATATATATGTGGGGCACATATAGTGTTTCCGGGGTCCCGTGCATGGGCGGGAATATTCTAATGCTTATGACTATTGATGAGGATCCCCTGGAGGAGAACCAAGAATCTTGCCCTTTTCACCGGAAAAGGAGCTCTTTAGTTAACTGGACCTCCCTTCCCAGTAACTCCAGTGTTTCTGTTATTATTCTGTATACTGGTGTCATAAATGCTTCTATATCAGTGGGTCAAGCTCTGACTTGATCTCCAATTGAAGAATCTACTGATACAGCCATTATCTTGACAGGTGGAACTCCAGGGGTAGAACAAACCATAGTACTATTAAGCTCAAAATTGAATTGTCCTCTTTAACTTAGCCATAACATCTTTCCCCAATAGATTGCTGGGGCAGTCGGAGAGAATAGTGAACAGCCGTCAATGAACCTCCCTCCTATTTCCATCTCCACTGGTTTAGTAAATGGAATCCCTATCACCACCCCAGAGATTCCTTGTGTGTCCATTGATCCTTTAGAAATTGGAAGGTCTCCCTCTCTAATGCAAGATCGGGTTGCTTCCGTATCTATGAGGAATGCATATCTCTTGTAATTGATAGCTACCGTCATAGTGCGTTCCTCATCTACCCAGTGCGTCACTGACAATACTGGACACATAGGACTACTCTGTGACACCTTCATTGAATATTTCCACCCACAAAATTTGTCTAGAGGGAGTTTCCTCCTCTCACAATCACACCTCCCTGTCCGCTTTGAAATGGAGTGGCCATTGGGGGTGCTTGGTAACTTTTCTGTGGCAGCATTTGTTGTACTTGCATTACTGATTGCAGCACATTTTGTGGTGGTGTCATATATTATTTGCGGGTTTGACTGTGGATGCACTACTGTATTCCCTGGCTGATTGTAAACCTCTGCCGTACCAATTTGTGTATCCTATCACTTAGTCCTACACTATTCAATAAAATGCCATATCTGTGACAATAATGACATGTTTGATCAATCCTCTCGAGACCTAGCCAGCCCCTTCCTATACCTCATCGTCCTCCTCTGCTACTTCCTTGTGCCCTCACACTATCCTGCTGTTGTGAGTAACATTGTTGGGCGGTCCCTGGGATCGACCCCACAGACATTGTTGTTATTTGAGAGATAGCTGCTACTAATGCTCCTTCCACTGTTCCTTTCTTTGCCAACATTTCCTGCACTTACTTGGCTTCTGCTTTCTTTGTCCTCTCCTGCTTGTTTAGCTCTTTCTCCTGTTTCTTGCCTTTATTTCTGTCCAGGGTTTGACTTCAAATGCCAGTATATTGTCAAGATTATCATGCACATCAGAGGATAAACCATCTTCACTACATTATAAAACAACACAGCATTTCCCCCTGTTACTTCCCAACCCGGACTTACTTCTTTTTTTTAATAACTTTTTATTAAAACAAAACTATAAAGGTACAGTTATACAGACAGTCAGGGGACCACAAGTAAGCACAGTATGGGTACATTCAATCATTCAAATATATTCCGGTGTTTGCACATTTTCTTTCCACTTGCTTTCTTCACTTGATAGGTCTTGTATCCCATCCATCCGTTTACTAAGTTCTATTGTAGGGGACAGGCATATGGCACCCCTGTGTGTGTTCCATGCAGCCCATTTTCGATCCCATTTCTTGGGGCACCCTCTATTTTTAAAAACATTATTTTTTAATGGCCCTATCCATGTCTCCTACCCACCCTTTCAATAGCGGTGGTTCCCCGTCTCCCCATTTTTACACGATATTACGTTTCGCCAAAACCCACCCCAGTGAGACCCATGATTGTTCAGTTTGGGTTAAGTTTGTTGCTTCCCAGATGGTTAATAAGCAAAGTTTCGGGGTGGGATTTAGTTTTTTTACTCCTATGTTCTCCATCTTAGATGTTAGAGTCCCAGTATTTTGAATAGTTGGGCCTCCCCACATTGTGTGCAAAAAGGTCCCCTCCAGGGTACATCCAGGGGTGCATGGCGAATCAGATCACCTTCCCATCTCTGCCAGGATGTTTGCGGCTAAGTAGATCCGGTGTAAAGCCTTGAGTTGGATCAGTCTCAGCCTCATAGGGATAGCAACTTCCCTGGGTTAGGCCAAAGCCTCTTGCCAGTCGTCGCTGTCTAATACACCTACCTCTATTTCCCACTGTTGTCTAAATTTTGTCAGAGGATCTTGTTGGTTGTTAATGAGTTTTTGTATGTTAAAGAAATGCCTTTCTTGGCCATTTTATCTAATAGTAATCTATCTTTTAGCGGAGATGATTCAGGGAGTTGGCCTTTAGCGGGTATCACTGCCTTTAGAAAATGGCTGATCTGCAAATATCTAAAAGTTTCAAACTGTGCTGGTTGGTATTCTTTCTGCAGGTCTGCGAATGTGGCCAACCTTTTTTTTTCTTCACATGTCCCCAACAGTAGAGATACCAATCAGGTCCCATTTGTCAAATCCGGGGCAGGAGCTCAAACGGCCCAGCCATTCGGTCTCCCAGAGTGGGGTTGATAACGTAATTTCTTTATCCCAACCCAATTTTTTGTTGACTACATGCCAAATTTCTATTGTTCGGGCTGTGGGTCCCGTTAGTCCTAATTTGTTTGAGTTTGTGTATAGGGCTCTTTGATAACCCCCCTTTCCATCAGCCATAAATCAGTGCGGGTGCTTGGCTGATCTTGTGCGCCATATACCCATCGGTTGATCACTGTTAGTTGTGCCAGACGTACTTCTGGAGTCCACTTTACTTTCATCCTGCTGAAAAACTGAGCGGGTCCTTGTTAGGCTGCATTGATTGAGCCATGAGAGACCCAATGTCTGGCCTATCAGGATACATTTTCCTCAACTGATCCCAGACCACTGTCCGGACTAAGTTCAATGAAGACCCATCATACCTAGTCTCAGGGAGGGTAACATTTCTCACTCCAGCCTTATGGAAAACAGTATCTGTCTCATCTTCTATAAGAGGAACAAGTAAACTCTTTATGTCTCCTATTGCCAGGGTGATAACTCTTGTTTGTTGTTCAAAGGACTAATCCACTTTCCTGCTCATTCTGTAAGTGGCGATAACAACTTTTTAAGATTCTCCTTGTCTATTTGTGGCCAAGGAACATAATGAGGCACCCCAGGTCCCTTACTTGTCAGGGGCATATGATATACAGGAGTAATAGAATGTTGGGGGTTGCACGGTCTGGTATATTTTTGCCACATGCGCAAATATTTCTGCATGTGGGGATAATCCCAGTCTGGATCTCCCTCACCATCAAGAATGGAATCCTCAGCATTTGCTATGTCACATGGATCAAAATACCCTTCCTGTTGCTATGGACTCATCTGTGGGGCTAAACTTTCAGTCCATCCTGCTAAATTATCCACATATCGTACAACACTGTACCAACTATTTTCACATTCTGGGACTATCTCATTAGGGGTGAGATCAGTGCTGCACAAAACTGATTGAACACTCACCTACTGCACTGGTCTATCATGTAGTGTCAATACTCCTATAGCTTCACAAGATCTCATCCAGGGATCTAGCTGACCATGTGTTCCCTGAAACAGCAGCCCCTCCAGCTCTGTTGCTCGGGGTCTCCTAGTTCTAAAGAACATGTCCTGTTCACCTTCTGTGGTGCTGGTGCAATTAGGCAATCCCATTTCTCCTTTTGTGTGATCAAAATTGATAAGGGGTCTTTCTTGATTACTAGTGTCATAAGTAGGGTACCTAGCCTTTGGAGATCAAAGTAATTTGCCCCTGTTATCTATACAGCACACCTATGTATTGACTCTACTCTATTTGTCATCCTCCCAAGATTTCCCAGAATCTGTCCTGACGAATTATCACAATATCCTTCTCTCCTTGCTTCTCTTCTATCCTCACTTCGTGATAACCATTCCTGAACACTCTCTGGTGAAACTAGAACATTCCCGTCTCCTTCCGCCAAAGTGGTAAATAATCTTCAGTCCTCCTGAAATCCTGATCTCTTTCTTGAGGTACTGGCCATTGCACCATACTAACAGCCCTGTCCACACATTGCACCATACTAACAGATCTGTCCACACAGTCATTCCATCTAGCATTATCTACCCCTCTCCATTGTGGAGCAGACATTCGCTCTTTCCTCCATCATGTTATATCTCTACTCTGTAACAAGTGCAATGTTGCTGATGAAACAAGCGACTGAACGTCACTGTCTTCTGGACCCTGTTCATCACCTCTACTCTCCTGGGGAGAGGCTGGATCTAAATGCAGTGTAAACTGTGCTTCTAATTGTTCTGAAAATTAAGAGTCATCCACCCTTACTTGATGTCTGGAATTACTCATGCGTGTCTCAGCTTTGACATCTGTGGGGCAACATTAGGGGGCCCCTTTGGAGATTTTGATGGGGCTCAACCTCAGGATTCAAAAACCCCACTGTGGCTTCCTGTAGCTGCACCAACTGATAAATACCAGGTACCCTAGGGAAAGTATTCACAGAATCACATGGAGGTGGGAGAGCAGGCTAGATGTGTCAGCATTTAAGGAGTCCTTAGACTTCACAGAAGCCTCGTCATAAGGCTTAGGTGGCTTCTCGCTTCTGTAATTAATCTCATGCATATCTACTCTTAACATGTGTAACATTTGATTTTGTCATCAAATGTCTCTTCCTGTGGCCAGGGATATGTGTGCTTCTAAGTGGCTTTAAACCATACCCTACAGTGTTTCTGGAACCTTATTTGATCACCTGGAAATGTCTTTTGTATACGTTCTAAGGGAGTCTCCATGGTCCCCAGTATTCCTAACAGTTTTTTAATCTAATCTTTTATCTGTCTCCTCAATATTTCTTCTTTTAATTTCTTACACTAGTCCTCACGCATAAAAAATAAGTCAATTTGTCTTTTCAGTCATATATTAAATATTATATAACACAACATTATACAATAACATTATTCTGTGGCCACATTTCTATTTATATGCGCACACACGCATTCATCATCAACATATTTTAAAAATATAAACACTTCAACTACTTCTAAATGCTAATCACCATTGTTTGACTCTAAATTGTAAACTGGGTCGGTAACAACTGGTCACTTTCCTCTGCGCTCAAAAGAGGATAACCCTCAAATCATGCGCCTCCTAGACCATGGAATGACTTCTGGACCTTTGGCCCAGGACAGCAATTTGAGTTTGTAGATCGTACTTCGAGGTAAAGTTTAGGGACATCTGCCTTTCAACCGTTCCTTTATGTCAAAACACATATTGGACTCCCAACTTCAAATCACCTACATTGACCACTTCCAACTTTATACTGGGATAAACACTCTACTGACTACTCAGAGCCATAACTTAATATTGTGCAACACTACATTTATTTACATATATATACGTTTACCTTTGCCAAAGAGACAAGTCATACAATATAGAAAACATGGCATGAAGTCTGCGTTGTCCTCACCTCAAAGACGGCAATCTCTGGGTCCTACCTGCCCCCATAAATAGGCA
This sequence comes from Lissotriton vulgaris, assembly GCF_964263255.1. Classification (NCBI taxonomy): domain Eukaryota; kingdom Metazoa; phylum Chordata; class Amphibia; order Caudata; family Salamandridae; genus Lissotriton; species Lissotriton vulgaris. The sequence goes on along the minus strand of NC_141689.1, from coordinate 246,300,756 downwards.
GAACTTTAGGCAGCACAATGTCTGCTTATCTATTCAAAAATGCACAATGATCTACGCAGCGGTGGTAGGTAGTACACCAGTGGCAGGAGTCGGTTGAGGGAAAATGGGACTACTATCTGGCTCGCCAAATGTTGTGAGGAAACTGTAATATAAAAACAGGGCTCCTCTTGGCAGGAGAAAAGCAGGTTTACTGTAGCGGCAGGGAGACTAGCTCTCTCCACACAGGTACATCGCTGGGCTCAAATGGCTACTCACAGGCAGCTGCTTAAATAGTCATACAAACAATGTGTCTAACAGAAGGTCAAATAGGTTACTCAATAATTACATATTTGTTACAAACATTGCATCACCTGGCTCTCTAAACTCTTGACCTTTTCCTCTACACATTCTTTTCTGTAATTCTAATAACGCTTAACAAACAATTTATTTGCTATTTTTGTATGCATGTGCGTGTGTTTTTATTGCCGAACTCCCTAGACTTATCAGATTCTATGTACCCATGGCTAACCCCATCTCTTGCTCCTATTCTTCAATCACGTTATTAATTTTCTGAGAACACAGAGTATGTGCTTGGTGCGCTGTGATCATAAATTCCTTTAGGTTTGTAAAAAAAGGTTTTCCTTTAACTAAGAACTTGCTGATCGTGCACTCTATTTCCTAGTCTCACATCAGTTGGGAGCTTGGGCCTGCACTGCTGTTTCACTACTTATGATTCTGTGACCGTCTCTACTGATATCTGCAGTGGTGTTACTTCTTCACATGTAATGTCCTCTCTAACATTGGGGAACGGGGTGGGAATCAGTCTTGGTGACTGAGCTGAGCCGCCTGTAATCCGCGCCCCTTGGGACAGCTTTAGGTACCAGCACCACAGGATTGGACCAGGTACTACTGGAGTGCTCAATCACCCCCAGTTCAAACATTTTGGAGACTTCCTTCTTAATGCTAGTCACAGGCACACTGTCTCCAGTATCAGTGTCATGAGTTCACAGGTGTGTAAGCCAAGGGGTAAGGGAGAACAGAGAGGCAAACTAACCCAACAACTGGTGGCAGTCGCTCACTCTGCTGTGCTGGAGCCAGCGTAGAGGAGATGTTGGCACCTTCCACTGACCCATCTTGCTCTTTGGAGGATAGGAGGTCAGGGAGAGGTTCACTCTCCTGTTCCACACCATCATCTGTCACCAGAAGCATGGTGACCTCAGACTTCTCCTAGTCAGGTTTAAGGCAGTTGACATCGAGCACCTGTAATGGATTCCTAGGGTCTTAAGGTCCCACCAGGTAGGTGACCTTCCCATTTTCTCCTTCACCACATTGGGTCCAGCCAGCGGTTTTGGTAGGCCCTGGGCTCCTCTGGCTGAACAACCCACACTTTTTGGCCAGATTGTAACATGACAGGAGTTGCATTCTGGTAATACCTCATAACCTCTTGGCTGGCCTCTAGATTCTCTTCAGCGTTCCTCCAGAAGCGCTGTATCTGGTTTCGAGAGCAGGCACGTAGAGGATTGCATTCTTAGGGGTGCTTTTTAGGTAGGGTGACCAGGCGTCCCCGTTTTGCCAGGACGGTCCCTGTTTTTAACCAGCTGCCCCAGCAAATTTAAAAAAATGTAGCTCATGTCCCCGTTTTTAGAGAGAGTCGACTGAAAACGGTGGGAGGTGTTTTTTATGTTGTACAAAGCAGAGATAGTTAGCAGTTGTTTCAAGAAAGCAATTTAATTAACAGGCAAGCTACTGGGCTTAAAATGGCATTTTATGAATGTTCTTACTGCATGTTCTGTAATTCTCTGCTGAGGAGTGCTCTCATTGCTTGAAGTAAAATTGTAGTCCTTCTATTTTTGTCAAATGTCCCGGTTTTTGGCTTTAAAATTCTGGTCACCCTATTCTTAGGAGCTTTCTCCTACTGTTCCTTCGCCAGACTGAGAGGTCTCCTATCAGGCTGACCACAGAGGAGCTAAAATTTGCTAATCCAAACTCCCTTCTGTGGTACCTCCCTGTAGGCAAAGAGCAGACATGGCAAGAGGAGGTCCCAATACCACCTCATGGGCTCAGGCAGCCCCGTAATCATGCCTTTGAGGGCTTTGTTGAATCTCTGTACAAGCCCATTCGCTTGAGGGTGATAGGGTGTGGAGAACTTGCTGGTTACCCCACACTCATCCCACATGGACTTCATGTTCGCTGACATGAAAATCGGTACCCATCAGACACCACTTCTTTAAAAAACCCCACTTGGGTAAAAATCCCCATCGGGGCACTAGCCACTACAGGTGCAGTTACAGACCTCAGAGGGATGGCCTCCACCAAAACTATGATAAACCTGTTGTCCAAGGCAGTTTGGGATTCAGGGACCCAACAACGTTGACATGACCTTCAGAATGTACCAGAAACCGTCTTCATCCGGGGACAATACAAGTGGGTGACAAGGCTGGCAATGGCCTTGTCCTGCCCCAGATGTCCTGCCAGGAGTATATATTGTGAGCCAGACTAAATAGGAAGGTTGTGTAGCACTGGGGGGCCACCAACAAACAGGTTTCTCTAGAGGCAGGAGCCTTATGCTTGCTATTCAGGAGGTCACTCTCTCAATTGATGAGGTGATCTCCAGAAGTGTCACCAGATGTCTGGGCCTCAGCTTGCCGCCTCAAGCCCTATAGTTTGGTACTATTTTTGCACCTTGCAGAATTCCTTCCTGGTGAGCCCCCCTCAACTTGCCATCCAGCAAGCTCAGGCAAGTCTTCTGGCTAGCAATGTCCTCCCTGGTAGGCTCCAGGCCTGCCTCCTTAGCAACACTTCAACCCGATCCGTGGGAAGTTAGGGGCTGGTTTCCCACACCTCTTGCCCTTTCTCTTCTTGGCAGCGGCATAAGCCACTGTTCCAGGCTCCATGCTGGCTTGACTCCCCTTCTTGGGCAGCCAAGGCATGTGTGGTCCTGCAGACTCACTCAGGCAACCCTAACATCTCCAGGGGCTCCACAGGCTGTTCATGCAGTGGCGCGAAATGCAGATCTCGAGTTGTAGGACGCTGTATCGCGAAAAGTCAGATTCACCGGTCCTTTTGATTTGCGAGTCGACGCGGGCTACAAGATTTTGACGCAAACTGGCCTGTATGCGGTTGCATAGAGCTCAAAGCTTCAGGCTCTCAACAGATGCCACCCCAAGGGTGCAGGACCTGGGAGGCACCTCTTTGTGTTCCGGAACTCACACCATCAAAAGTCAGCAGGGCTCAGACAGGTCTAGTTGCAACAGGTCAGCTGGGCAGTTGCAGAGAGGCTCCTGGAGCTTGTTGTGTCCCTGTGGCTCAGAGTAGGAGGTCAGTCAGCTGACCCATAGAGTCACTTCAGCCTGGGATGAAGGGTGCAGGTTGATTTTCTTCTCAGACAACAGGGCAGACCTCAGGCAGCAGGGCAGTGCACTGGAATGAGGACAGCCCTCCTTCTGTAGTAGCCACAGGTCCAGGAGTGTACTCAAAACTGGGTTTGAGGGTCCAATTGTATTCCTTGTGTCCCCTTTGATGTGGAAGAAGTTTATATGCTCCGCCCCCACCCCTCAGAGGTTTGTGGAATTCCCTGCCTCCTCGCTCTGGTTCCACACCGTCTGGGGGCACAATAGGCTTGTGTGAAGTCTTTTCTGAGTCTGCTGGGCCAGTGCCTTTGACATTTGGCAGGTGACAGAGCCCCCACTCCCAATCAAGCAAGGGTGGCCTATCCTGCCAACACAGAGATCCTCTATTGTGATACTGTCTTTGAGGAATACAAAAGGCCAACTGCCAACTACACCTATTCAAGTTACCTAGGAATGGGCTGCAGACACCAAAAAGCTAAGATAAGAAAATGCCATCTTTCAAAAAATTGCATTTTCAGAATTATGACTTCAAATCCAACTGTACCATTAAAGTGGTGATTACATTACAATTAATAAGACATCAAACAACTTTCCTACATGCTTCCAATCAAAAGTTATAATTTATTAAATGTAATAAAGTACCCAAATGTTATCCTATTGGAGATGTAGGCCTTGCCGTAGTGAAAACCAAATGTACGAGTTTTTCACTACCAGGACATGTAAAACTTAAAATACATGCCCAATTTCTAAATAAAGGCTGTTTAGGGCCAACCCTGTGAGTGACCTGTGTGAATTAAAAGGGAAGGTTTAGTCCTTGGAAAATGTTTATTTTGGAAAAAAAGGTGTTATAATATGCTTAGTTGACAATACTGTATAGAATGAATCGAAATAACCACAAATCAGAAGAAGTAGTGTGCAGTTCTGGGACAAGCCCTGCCTGTGTTTATATGATAATTTAAAATTAGTTAGTTCACCAAAGGTGAACTTAAACCAAAATGCTGTACTATATACCCTAAGGCTTCAATGATAATAAGCCTTATTTGCTTGTTGTCAATATACAATAATATGCAAGACAAAATATTGATGATTCTCCTTCTGTTATGAACAATTCATTAAAAACATGTTGAGTTTAGACTTTTGGTACAAACACAAATGTTGCTCCACACTTGCAGTTGAATGTTGATGGTAACTCAATGCGAAAAACTGATGGTTAACATTTTTGACATGTAATCCAATGCATTTAGGGTGGAACGCCATTCATCAGGGGTAAGTGTGAGTAAACAAAACGGAATTTGCAAAGAATATCATAAAAGTCACGCAAAAGCAGGGTAAAGTGGAGAACAGCAGGAATACAAAATAGAAGTTGTTTAAAAGAAATAAATGAAAAAGAATCATGCTTCATGAAAACAATCTGCATCATTCGTGGTTTGAGAAATCCAAATGTGAAAAGGTGTGACCATGGGAATGGTTTACCCGTTTGGTTAATGTACAGCAGTAAACACCAGTGATTCAAGAAATGTGAACCAAGACTCAAGTGAATCATGCCGCAGGCTCAGTTTATAAATGTATCTGGATTCACATCAAAGTTAGATCTGTGAAACCAAACAACATGCATATGGGAATGAGCAAGTGGCTGGTGTACATTGGAATCCCTGGTGAACTGTTGAACTACAATACCCAGCACTCAACATGTTGGACGGAGTGTATACTTGTGAACTCACTCACAGTCATAAGTGTCAGTTAATCTTAAAGATACAAGGATGGATGCGAAATCCTTCCAATAGTACGTGAAACACGATCTCTGGTGTGAACCCATCGAACCTGCAATGAATAAATTATGCCTGTAAAAGAAGCCCATGACAAATGCGTATGATAGTACCGACTGGCAATGTAGGTCAACCACCCCAAAAAGCATAAGTATACGCGAACCACTCGTGTTAGAAACCCAGAACAGGCCCACATGATCTGACAGATAAACAAAATACACACTCGTTATTAGCCATTACAAACAGTACTTGCTCAGGCAAGAATCCTTGGTGTGGATGAAATGCGTTACCTGAGAAAGAAACCGCTTTTATTTCCTCTATCCTCAGTGTGTCGCTACAAAGTGCAAGAATCTTGTGTGCTACGCAATTGTGTTTTTAACAACTGTGAATGACGTGCCGGTGTGCCTGCTCAGTGAAAGAAAGTGAGGAAAGACTCAACTCGACACTGCGGAGGGGTAGAAGCAAACAAGTGTAATGAAAAGAGTTGAAAGTGAATGAGCAAAGCAGACATATGAACTCTTATATGCTTATATGTATGGACCAGTGCATGATGTTCAAAAACACAGTGATACTGCATTAACCATTATTACAAAGATAAAATGCACATGTTAACAAGTGATGTATTGTCAATCCTTATTCCTGGTGGCTATGTAACACTGATGCCACAGCACTTCACACCTCAATACCACATGCTGAGTTGTTAGACGATGTAGAATGGGCTCTGTTACAGCAGGAGGAAATTCGTGCGAAAAAGGTTTTCATTTTGGAACTACTCCACTTCTGCTTATTTTACAGTTATTTTCTTTGGAAGGACCCTTTTCATTTACAGAAGAATGGCACTTTGATTGGCTTTTCCGGAGCCCCAAGCTATCCTAACATTTTCATGGCAAGATTTGAGAAACAACACATCTATGCCTCCGACACCTGGCAGGACAACCTGGTTATTTACCTTATATATATTGATGACATTTTCCTGATATGGAAAGGATCCAAAAACGTTTTGGAGGGTCAAGTCATGGAACTAAACAAGAACAATTTATGCACACAATCAGTGATCACAGTATCACATACTAGATATTCAACTAGATCTAGCACCAACGGGTCTGTCTGCAAGAGTCTACGGGGAAATCTATGGACCGGAACACCACCTTACTTAACAATAGCTTCCATCCATCATCACTAAAACAATATCCCCCACTTTCACAGTACATACGTATCAAAAGAACCACCACCTATGGACCGGAACACCACCTTACTTAACAGTAGCTTCCATCCATCATCACTAAAACAATATCTCCCACTTTCACAGTACATACGTATCAAAAGAACCACCACGGACCAAAAAACTTGCATCCAAAATATGTTGCCATAAAAAACTCAGTTCAGTCAAAAAGGTTACACTGAACTCTGTGTTACAACGAGTACAAACTATGGATCGCACAATTCTGTTGCAACATAAAACTACAGAGAAAACATAGCGAGAAGTGTTCATATCTAAATTTTCCACAAAATCTTCATCCATAAAACGTATCCTCAGTCAACACTGGAAATTACTCTAGTGTGAACTGGATTTTAAAGGGCTCTTTCATAACAAACTTATTTTTGCATATTCATGAACCAAAAATCTGAAAGAGATTGTCTTCCACCAAACCAGTCCGCTTCACATCTAATAAAGGTATGACAAAATTAAAAAACTGCATTCCCTAGAGTAACGTAATTGTGAGCAACTGTATCTCATCTTGGAACAGGACATCTCAATAAACTCAGTCATACGTTTGATTGCAACACACAACACAATATACGCCATCAAGTGTCCATGTGACTAAATGCATGTGGGGAAAACAGAAAGGAAATAAAAGTGTGAATCGCAAAACACAAGAGTATCATTAGGAACAAAAATAAGAACGCTTCTATGGTTGTACATTGCCTGGAGCACAATAAAAATAATGCACAATTCATTTTTTTGATCTTGGGAGCTATTAGTACCAGCACTGAAATTAATGTATAGAAAGTCTTGGCTCAAAGGGAAACAATTTGGATGAAACATTTTGATAGTCTTTTACCTAATTGCCTCAATGACAAACTTGAGATGGCTTGTTTTTTATAACCTATACTGTTTCCCGTAGCCTCTACGGTTCGAGGTATGAATATTGTTTAGCATTAACTACTCTTTTTGGTATCAGTTTCACATTTCTATCCTTTTTATGACTGTCTTACATTGCTGTTTGTTTTACAATTGTGGATTAGGGCACACTCAGATGATTTAGCAGTAGCATGCAGTCGATTTTTGCATCCTGTGTGTAATAAGTCAAACATCTCAAGTATTTTCTGTATAAATGCTAATTCATGTTTTGATGGCAGACAGTCTTATTGTTTCTAGTTCTATAGTGTCTGTAATTATGTTAACATTCTCATAGCATCACGGGTATAGATGATACATCACTTGTTAACATGTGCATTTTATCTTGGTAATAATGGTCAATGCAGATTCACTGTATTTTTTCAACAGCATGCAATGGTCCATACTTATAAGCATATAAATTAATCAGGGTTCTTATAGAGCGCGGCTAATCACCCGTTAGGGTCTCCAGGCGCTTGGAGGTGGGTTCTGCAGTTCAGTCGAAGAGCCAGGTCTTGAAATCCTTTCTGAATTAGGCAGTGAGGGTGACTGCCTGAGATGTAGAGGAAGAAAGTTGCAGGTCTTTGCGGCGAGGTAGGAGAAGGATCTTCCTCCGGCTGTGGTCTTGCAGATCTTTCGGATAGTGGCCAGGGCCAGGTTGGCGGAGCAGTGGTGTTTGGTGGGAATGTAGAAGGAGAGGCGCTGGTTGATGTATGCAGGTCTGTGTTGTGGAGGGCCTTATAGATGTGCGTGAGGAGCTTGAAGGTGATTGTTTGGTGATCAGGAGCCAGTGGAGGTTTCTCAAGTGATCTTGATGTTGTTTTGGCAGGGGATGTCCAGATAAGTTTTGTGGCGGCGTTCTGGATTCTTTGCGATTTCTATTGGTGTAGGGTGCGCTGCCGTAGTCAAGTTCGCTGCGGACGAGTACCTCGGTGACTGTTCTTCTGGCTCGGTGGGTATCCACTTAAAAAGCAATTGAAGCAGGTGGAGGGTGTGGAAGCAGGAGGATGAGATGGTGTTGATTTAGCAGTTCACTGAGAGCGAGGAGTCAAGGATGATGATGAGGTTAGATGTGTGATCAGTGAATTTGGGGGTGAGGGGGAGTTCCAAGCTCTGCGGGACACCAGGAGTTGTTCCAGGCAGAGGGGGAGGTTCCCAGGATGAGGACGTCTGTTTTGTGGGTGTTGAGTTTGAGGCAGCTGTTCTTCATCCAGGTGGCGACTGCCTTCATCCTATTGTGGACGTTTTTCTTTGCAGCTGTAGATTTGTCGCTGAGGGAGAGAATCAGCCGGGTGTTATTGGCACAGGAAACTACATTTAGTCTGTGGTTTCTGACAATGACTGCCAGCGAGCCATGTAGATGTGGAAGAGAGTGGGGCTCAAGAAGGAGCCCTGAGGGACTCACACAGATGATCTCTGTAGATTCTGAGGAGAACAGTGGTAGCCTGACTCTCTGGGTTCGGCCAAGGATGAAAGAGAGAATCCACTCTACGGCTTTGCCGTGGATGCCAGCGTCATGAAGTCTTGCATAGATGGTGTGGTGGGAGACGGTGTTGATAGAGGCAGAGAGGTCCAGGAGGATGAGGGCTGAGGCGGTCCAGGAGATTGCGGATGACGTCTACTGTGGCGAAGAGTACAGTCTTGGTGGGGGTTGCTACTGAAGCCTGATTGGGAGGTGTCCAAGATGTGGTTTGTTTTGATGAATTTAATGAGTTGGGCATTGATGGCCTTCTCAATGACCATGGCTGGGAAGGGGAGCAGAGATGGTTCTGTGATTCTTGAGGTTCATTGGGTCAGCAGAGGGTTTTTTCAGCAGGGGCCTGATCTCTTTGTGCTTCCAGTCTTCAGGGAACGTGACAGATTAGATGGAGCAGCTGATGGTGCGGCAGAGTTCTGGGACGATGGTGGCGTGGGCTCGGATGAACATGTGGTGTGGGCAGAGGTCCAAGGGGGCTCCGAATGGATGTTCTTCATGATTCGTAAGGTGTTGTCGGTGGTGAGGGTCGTCCAGTTGAGCAGGGATGGCTGGTATCTGGAGCATTTGAGTGCAGTGGTTGCGGGTGTGTGGGTCAGAGATGGGGTCGAGTGTGTGTCCTGCTGAGTGCGTTGGGGAGGTGACCAGTTGTTTGAGCCGGATGGTGGCGAGGTTCTCCAGTAGGGCTGAGGTGTTGGGGGTGGCTGAAAATGTCCAGGTTGAAATTGAGGTTGCCGAGGAGGATGTAGTCTGTTGAGGCGAAGGTGTGGTAAGAGATTAGGTTGTTGTATGTACTTTATTCGATATATAAAAATATCCTAAAAGCATGTACAAACGTGATTTAGCAATCAAAGAAAACCATCATTACATACAACTAATGACAATAATAATTTATCTAAAAAGTCATTAAAAAAATTAATACAGTATATACAATAAAAACACATGTCATATAACGGGCACAATAATAAAGATTTGGGACCCTTGAATCACTACCTCTTGTTTTGTTTTAGCAGCTTAGTACGTATCAACCAGGCACTGCCCACGTATTTGGCTACCGCACAGGTCATACTGAGAGAAGAAGGATCTGTTTTAAATGTGCGTAATGCTACCCTGTAATCCATAAAACCCAAATTTTTTACAAGTGGGTTTAAGCCATTTCCTCCTGGCAGCCCTATATGCGGGACAAGCAAAGAGGAAATGGGGGATAGATTCTGAGGGCGCCTGACAACCGGGGCATCTCACAGAAAATAAACTAATGCTTCTCCAGCCCGCTACCAACTCATTAACGGAGAATTCCTAACCTGAGCTTCATGTATAGCGTTCTATCTCGTGAAGATTGTATATAATCGAGATAGTATTCAAATCTAGCATCGGGCTTATGCTCCAGAAACTGTTCTGTGAGAGTCCCCCAGTTGGATTTTCGCATCCCCTCCCCTTTTACCCATTCCCAGTATGCCTTCTTGATTATTTGCTTCGCTGGTGGGGTCTGACTTGCACATGAATCTCCATACCCTATCGCTGTTACCAACTGTTTTAATTTGCAGATCCATTTGATCTTGCTCCCTGTGTCTAAACTGATAATCTGGCTCAGTGCAGCAGCATAGTTGGCCAGTTCTGGTCCTTCTTAGGCGCACCCAGAAAAGTAGCGGGCGTAATCTTACAATCTCTGAAATGGAGTGCTTCCCAAAATCCTTTCAGAGTGGCGTTAGAGGGGTAGAAAGAGGAAGAGAAACCAGACCTCTGTAAAACTTGTTTTCTGATTTCTCTAAGTCGCTGACATTCTCGAATCCCCATAATTCCGAAAGGTAGAGTGCTGAGGGCAAAGCTTTACCATCGTAGACCACTAGAGCCGGGCCTATTGGTCTGGTAGATGAAAGCTGCTGTTCTCTCAAAATTGCCCCCGCCACCCGCTTGTTATTAAGGAGCATCTTGGCCAGATGGGCATTCCACTTCATCAAGTTGTTCATCCGAATGCCCAGATAGTCAAAAGACTCTACGGTTTCTATGGGAGTGCTATTCAAAGTGATGCCATTCTTAAAACGTTTAGACGGGAGAGTGTCATTAATTTCGTCTTACTAGTATTAATGGAAAGTCCCCGTAAATCGCAAAACTGACTGAACCTATGAATTCGCTGAAAAGGGGGCAGGGTCCGGGGGGTTGTTCTGTAGATGAAGGAGCTGAGGAGGGTAGAATTCGGTTAGTCTAGATCTGGAAGTGGAAGTGGATGTGCTCCATGTCACGTGAGTGCTCGTCTGAGCTAGTTGTGAGGCGGGGTATGTTTTTGTGTATGATCGCAATGCCTCCTCCTGGTCGGTTGGCGCGGTCTTTGTGAATGATTTTGTATCCATTGGTATATAGGGTGTAGGAAGGTGGAATCTGACTGCATGGTTGCCCCCACTTTTTTTCCTGGTGTTTTGCTGGTTTTCGACAGTGGAGATATCCATTGCAGAGGTGGGGTTCATCCACGTTTCCGTGAAGAAGGCAATGTCGGGGGACATGGAGGCGAGCAGTTCCCAGATTTCCACAGCGTGTTTGTTGGGGGAGCGTGTGTTGAGTAGAATGCAGCTAAGGTGGTCAAGTACGGTTCTTGTGGGCTGTGTGGTTGGTAGATCTGGTGAGGGAAGGCAGGAGAAGGTGCTGTTGCAGCAGGTGAACGGTCCTTGGGTGTCATTTGGCGATGCGGGTGGCAGGCGGTTGAGCATCTGGCATTGAGGGCGTGGAGGATGCTGGCGTTGTATCGGTAAAAGGCGCTGGAACCAGGGCCAATGGCACTGGGCGCGGTTAGACGCAGAAGGGCTTGTCTTTGGTGCAGCCGCCATTTGGTAGTGGTAGAGACATGGGAGGGGCTGTTCAGCTGGGAGGCGGCACTGGAAAGGAGAGCCGCAGGAGTCAAACAGTGGCTGGAGCAGGAAGTGAAGAGGCAAAGAATGACATGGAAAAAGGAAAAGATAAAGGCACAGAATAAAGAGAAATGCAGAAAAAAGAAAAGACAAGAAAGCAGAAAAAAGCAGAGTCAGCACTCCTCACTGACCAACAGGGATGAGGCCCAGGTGGAAGCATATGGGTGGAAGGGGGCCTCGAACTCTCGTACTGGAGCACATAGGGGGCAAAAGCTACCAGATGGAGCTGTGAGGCGGGAGAGCAACGGATGCTGAAGGTTTATATCTATGCTTGGTTCATTTACCGTCAACTCTTTCCATTACACTGTTGTCTTTTTCCTTCTAACCCTTCGCAATGTCAAGTCGGGTCTTTTTTCACTTTCTTCCATTGAGCATGTACACTGGCACATCATTCGTAATTTTTTAAAACATGATTGTGTAGCACACAGGGATGTTTCCACTTTGTAGCGACATGATGAGGCTAGAGGAAATACAAGCGTTTTGTTTCTCAGGTAAGCGTTTTATCCACATCAAGGACTCTTGACTAAGGAAGTACTGTTTGTAATGGCTATTAACAAGTATGTATTTTGTTTATCTGTCAAATCATTTTTGGGCGTTATGGGTTTCGAACACGAGTGGCTCTTGTATACAAATGCATATTGGAGTAGTTGACATACATAGACAGGCGGATTTAAGGTTCTCATTTTTATTTCTGTGCATGGACACGCACACCTATTATCATACAAATTAAAAATGGACTTCTTTTATAGGCATGATTTACCCACTGCAGGTTCAGCGGGTTAACACCAGATATCGTTTTTAGAGTACTATTGGAAAGATTTTATATCCATCATGGTATTTACAAGTATACGATCGGCCCAACGTGATGCATGTAGGAGATTGCAGTTCAACGGTTCACCAGTGATTCAATCGTAAACCAGCCACTCGCTCACTCCCATACGCATGTCGTGTGGTTTCAGGAATACTTTGATGAGAATCCAGATATATTTATGAATGGAGCTAGCGGCACAATTTATTTGAGTCTTGCGTTTTAGATCACCTTTATTAGTGTTCACTGCAGTAGCATAACCGAAAGGGTAAAGCATTCACACGGTCTCATCTTTTCAACATTTGGATTTCTCAAACTACTAATGATGCTGATTATTTTCATGGAGCATGATTCTTCTCAATTTATTTCTCTTGAACAACTTATTTTTTGTATTCCTGCTGTACTCCACTTGACACTGCTTTTGCCTGACTTCTATGATGTTCTTCTCAAATTCCATTTTGTTTACTTGCAGTTACCTCTGACGAAGGGTGCTTTACCCAAAAGGCTTAGGGTTACACATCAAAAATGTTAAGCATCAATTTTTCGCATTGAGTTACCTTCAACATTCAACTGAAAGTGTGGAGCAACATTTGTGTTTTTATCAAAAGTTTAAACTCAACATGATTTGAATTAATTGTTCACGGCAGAACAAGAGTCATCACTATTTCGTCTTGAAGATAATTGTAGAGTGACAAAAAGTAAATAAGACTGATTATCATTGAAGCCCAAGGGCATATAGTTGTGAGTTGAACTAACTTATTGTAAAAAGTTTATTTTGCCAGGTCTTTTTTTGCCGGTCAAAATGGCATTTTAAAACTGCATACACAGGTTGCAATGACAGACTTGAGACATGTTTAAGGGGCTACTTAAGTGGGAGACACAATCAGTGCTGCAGGGCCCCTATTAGCATTTGATTTACAGGCCCTGGGTATATGTAGTACCACTATACTAGGGGCTTACATGTAAATTAAATGTGCCAATTGGGTGGAAGCCACTTTTACCATGAACACAAGTACTTCAGCACTGGTTAGCAGTAGAAAAGTGTGCAGAGTTCTAAGGCCAACAAAAGTGAATTCAACAAAACAGGAGGGGTGAAGGCAAAACGTTTGGGAGAAGACCACCCTAAGGCAGACAGGTCTACAGATACAAATTCAAATCATTTTAATTTCCATGGTTAGATCTTTTAGCTGAACTTCGGAAATATGTTTTCCCACCCACGGATATTGTAGGGAGCCTGTGCACAAGAAAGTAGGTGTACAGACCTGAAACTTTTCATTCGGTATGTGCTGAACCTGCGCTACCTGTGCTACTCTCCCACAACACACAGCAGGTATTAGTGAATAGAGTACCTGTTTATTGTCTCCCACCTTTTGCCATCGATGATGTGGGAACTTAGTGTCTCACTTCTGCCATCATGGTTCTACAAACCGAGGCCCTTCTGCATTTGTTTTGTTAATTGCCTCATTTGTTTTGTGGGTTGCTCCTTTGCTGGTGTGGACCATTGTTTGTATTGCCTGCCCTGAGCCACTCATTGGATACAAATTTGACTTCAAGTGCAAGTTCCACTTTTCTAGCATACATTAATCATAGGTAGGTCAAATTCAGATATCTAAAGTATAATATTTTCATCTGCGCACCAGGTCAATACTCTGGGAGACCATGCACATATTCAGAGCAGCATTTCAAAAACAGTCATGCAAGTGTATGAATCAATGTATAAGAAAGTTTACTTAAGACAATTAGGACTAGAAAGTGTAGGAGTCACGTCATCCATACTGATCGGCATTATATGTTTGGAATGCTTGGACTGGAGAATCGACTGAGCAGATTAAGTATGAGTTTACAATGTTTAGTAACCAAAGTTGCTTGTCTGCCTTGCATGAGAAGTACAGCATAACAGAACCATATCTACAAATTTATGGTGCTATTGTTCTCTCTCCTCTAGTGCTGGTTTACCTTAGGCTGCTTTTTAGCAATGCACACAACCTTGCATAGTGCAAGGGTGTTTGTGTGATGTCAAGCTTAGTTTTTATACTGGAAGGGTACTCTTCCAGCACAAAATTATATGCTTTGCCAAAGTTAACACTTTTACCACTTCCTATGTGTGCTGTACACTACAGCGCACTTGCAAAATTGGAAAGATTTGGAGAAATGAAATAATCTCTCCAACTTTATGTCTGCCTTGGCAAATTGTTTTGATGCCAATCGTAAATTAGTATATAGGGTAAAGGAAGGTGGAATCTGACTGCATGGTTGCCCCCACTTTTTTTCCTGGTGTTTTGCTGGTTTTCGACTTAGTTTGACTGGGATCCTGCTATTCAGGACCCAAGCCTATCTGCTTTCCCCTTTTAAATTATTGCATGTACTTTAGGTACACCACAGATTGGATTCTGGCTACCCTTATAAGCCCCTAGTATATGGTATCCTATATACCCAGGGCATAAGTACCCCAGAGGCCACTCAGGGGCTGCAGCATGTATTATGCCACCCCTGAGAGCTCACTCAAAATGACACCACAGGTCTGCTACAGCAGCCTGTGTAAGGTGGTTTATGCAACCCTTACTTAGATATAGGTCTCCTATATCTACCTTATATCACTGCACATATAAACCTATCAGTCACTCCTATGGCAGGCCTTATCAATCCTGAAGGCAGGGTGCTGGGTTTTGTGTGAGAGGGTGCCCATGCATGAGCAGGGCCCCTCTGCAGCCTTTGTAATCTATTCTCCAGGGTTGTTCTGTGATGCAGCCAGACCATATACTCTTATGTGCATTATAACCTTGCGGTAAATGCTAACTTTGGAATGGCTGAAAGGAAACATATTGTGTTTGGAGTTAAACACCTTGGAATCATACCTCCCCGCCAGTTCTGGCGGCACAGGTATGATTCCACCCTCCTAGAGGGAGAAACGTGACTACACCGGTACACCCGGTACAAGCTTAACAGAACCCTGGCATAAAAAAATGGATGCTGCAGCCACAGACACGAGTCTGGCCTCCTGCTGCTGGACGAAACTCCAGCAGGGGAGGCTGGACTGTAGGTTTCCTGTCACAGCGAGGTGTAACCACGTCCCAGACAGGCTTTAGTGTATTGGGGCTGGGTGGGTGCACATTTGGTGTCCCTGTGCATAGTCCAGCTCAAACCTGTTGCAGGGGCTACCGCCCCCTGCTCTGGCGCGAAACTGGACAAAAGATATGGGTGGAACCACCCCTCTATCCTGACCCTCCCATAGGTGGGTCCCCAGAGTTTATCCCACCCCTTCCTTGGGTAGGAAGTAGGAACCCCTAACTACAGGACTTTAGATTTACGTGGACGAAACTCTGATACATAATCCTGGAACTTTGACAATTTACAAGGCGCTAGATAACTGAAGAATCTCCCTTGGAGTAAAGGAGTTACTCCCCTGCTTGGGAGGCACCTAAGATGCATCTGACCGGTTCACATCTCCAAAGCTCCCGCCGGACTCCGAAGAATTTGCAACACAGGATGTGGGTTCCCAGACTTCCCAGAGGCCGACCTGAGCTCCCAGCAAAGCTGAGACCCGTAGCTCTCATGGGGACTGTGGAACCGGAACCCCTAGACACTGTGTACATTTGCAAGTGCATATGCTTCTGGGCGATCCTTGCGACTGTGCTTTGGGCTACTTGTAGTCCAAGCCCCGAGCAGCGTTTTCAACAAAGATTACTGGCCTACACTCACCGAGTGTCCCGTGGGCTGGCTTTGTGTAATTCCTCTCGAGGTCCATTTGCGATCCCTGGTCCGTCAACTGGTGAGTCCCTGTGAAGGCAACTCTAACTTTCAATGGGCTTCCCTGGTTGCTCCAGACGTGCCCTGACTCTACACACACTTGGGGAGTGGCCCGGACCTTGCTGGGACGCACCGTCGCATCTTTTCTCTTCCTGCGTGGGTTGCTGTTGCCAAGGCTTGTTGTGTTCAATCCAAGCACTGACGCCGCAGCACTCGACATCCTTCGTTGGACAGCTCAAAACCAGCTCCTGGTCATCATCAACGCCTCATGGTCCTCATGGTTGCAGAGTCAAGCTTCACCTCTTTGCACCTGAAGCACCCAACATTGGTGGGCATTCGTCTATTGTGCCCCTGGTCACTCTGTCCCCTCTGCTTTAAGGTTCCTTACATCCTCGATCCAGGCTTGGATCTCTCCGGACACTTTCCTTCTTCCCGGCAGTAGCACTTTGCAGCAGGTCACCATTGAAAACAGCAAGTCAAAGGGAAATCCCTGGGGTGTACTCGTTAAACTTTCATACCACTATGTATACACACTTATTTATACAAGGAAGCCATAGCATACTTTACTAGCAGAAGTATATAAGAATTTCCACAGAAAAATAGAATCGTTCACAGTCTTATTTTTAATAAAAACCAAATACATAAATGCAAATTTATAGACAATACAGTTAAAATTTCAAAGAGATCTTCTTTGAAAAAAAGGCTAAAAAAGCAATTGATCACAATGTTACATACATAATTAAAAAATCAAAAATTTCAAATTTCAATTCAGAGGAAAATACATATATAACATTTCAACAAATTAGTAAGCATAAACCTATTATAAACAACCCCCTAATATCACTGTGGCTACTTAATATCTTTGCCACTATTTGTTTCTGGATCCAAAGGCCTGTATTAATTTCGTCCACGTAAACAGTAGTGACCGTATACATGTACATCAAAAATGTTTACTCGGCCCTGATTGGATTCTCTGTATTCACTAAATGCGTCGACGCGTTTCGGTGCAGTACATGTGATTCTGTGGCACCTTCCTCAGGACTTCTTTTATTAGGGTTTCTTGCTTCGATATGTAGTGACATGCACCTTCTCTGCAGATATATGGGGAGAAAGGTAGGGTGTCACTGGCTTTGTATAAGGAATGTATACCTTGCAGGGTCTAAGGCAATTCTATTTGCAGAGTTCTAAACCGTGTCAAGTTACAGTCTATCTTCAACACTTCTATTGCAGTTTACAAGCACGCCCCATTGCTCCTATTAGGCAGCTCTATCTAATACATGCTCTACACACCTATTGTATACAATTCGCTTCATGTTCTATAGCTCACATTACACACCCATAATGACAGGGATAGGACCTCACCTCACCTGGACCAGGCTCAGGATAGGGGAGGCCACGCGCTGTAAAAGCAAGGAAAAGGGGTGCTTGATAATAGAGCAGGATGATTCACTTCCTTACTCCTAGAACCTGTCACCTCTCTCTTTACTAAACTTACAACCCCCTTCTTATTGCTACTCTCTAAAAGAGTTCACCCACAAACCCACTGAGTGGGCAGTCACACAGCAACTTTCTGTCTATCAGAAACTATTCGTAGAATTCAGAGAAGCATATCTAAAAAAGTTCTTAATAGCATTGCTCCAGTGTGCTACATTCTGAAGGTCCGGTCTAGGAACTCCTTACCTCTCCGTCGTTGCCTCAGACTTTACCTAAGTCTGGGGGAGGCAACGTGAGGAGGAGGGCAGGATTCATTTGAAACTAAGAGCTCCGGGGCCTCGACCAATGGGATCGTTTCTAGCTCGAATAACCTATTAGTGAGCACATTTTTAGTATGAATCCGGGAAACGAATATATGGTCGGGACTTACTTGATATTAGTTTATAAATGCCAGGTTAACTCTGGTCTCGGCAAAGTTGAAATTCCTGCCGGTAAGGCGTAGTCTCGTGATAATAGTTCTCTCTCATGAGACCAATGGACTACAAGATGAAGTCATTGCGAGCCGAATGGCAGTGAGCACACACACTGAACCCAGCCTGGTAGTTAATCTTAGCAGTAAAGTTCTCTCCACCATAGAGGAGGTAGTTCTTAGCAAAGGCTTGGGGTATGTCATTACCAACAATGGCGACCCTTTTGAGTTACAGGTGGAACTCGCTCAGTTCTTTCGCAAACTATGTCTTCACTACTTTTTTAGAGACAAAGTTAGCGATGACATTGGTATGACTGATGCTAATACGGGCTGAGGACTAAATCTTCTTTTCTACCTCCAGTACATTCCGTACCACCACAAGTAGCGACCTTTGAGAAGGCTGTGAAGGATGATGTGGACAAACTTTGGAATACACGTAACAACACTTTTAAAAATCTGTCCAGACTTGAAGAACAGGCTTTACAATCACTAGCTAAAGACCCCCTGATTACCATCAAACCAGCTGACAAAGGGGGCTCTATAGTCATCCAGTCCCTTTCAGCTTTTGTGGACTTCTTCCTGAGACCACTAGTGCAGACAATGCCCACATACCTTAAGGATACTAAGGATGTGCTACGAGTAATTCCAGAGATCGACTTCAACGAAGCAACAGACCATCTTGTCTCGTTCGATGTCGAATCTCTCTATACCTCCATCCCCCAGGACGAAACTCTTGACACCATCACGTCTATCTTAGAGGGTACTGATTTAGAGTCAATCACGCCAGTCTCTTTTATCATGGCATTAGCAAGAATTGCCATGAAGGAGAACTTTTTTAAGTATGAAAACGCCATCTACTTACAGATATCAGGGACCAGCATGGGAAGCATTTTCGCGCCCAGTCCGGCGAACCTTTATGTTCATGCTTTTGAACAGGAACACGTTTTGACTACCACTAACCCTTTTTTTCCACATATTCGTTGGTGGAAACGATATATAGACGACATCCTCGTGGTATGGCGAGGTGACACTGCGTCTATTTTAGCGTTTCATCAATGGTTAAACTCCTGCAATCAGTTCCTAAGATTCACTGTGAAAAGCAGTAAAGAGAGAATTTCTTTCCTAGATCTATCTATCTATGTGACCCCCACGGGTCTACAGACCGAGCTATTTAGAAAATCCATGGCCAGGAACTCATTGTTACTGTACGAGAGCCAGCATCCCCTTCAATAAACATGCTGAGTGCTTATCTAGCCAACTACAAGCCAGACATTATCCGAAACGGTTGATTAAACGATCCTGGAAAAGAGCAGGTAATAATCACCGAGATGCACTGCTTGAGGTAGCCCCTCCTAAGGCGCCACTTGAACGTCTCACGTTAGTCAGTGCGTTCAATACGAAATCAAACCAAATCCAACGTAATCACTGGCGAGTTCTCAACTGTAGTAATGACAAAATTGCACCACCTCTTTTTGTTTTTAAACGATCCAGTAACCTGAGAGATCGGTTAATACATACCCGCCCAAAAGAGAACCCTAGGCGAGCTATACGTACATTATGGGATCTAGCGGCAGTAACCGGACATCATCCGTGTGGAAACTGCTCGGTTTGGCCTCAGACCTCTAAAGCCACTCAGATTGACATTGGGACTGATCGTCCATGGATTTTGAAAGACTTCTCGAACTGTAATAGTTTGCATGTCATTTACCAACTCACATGCCCTTGCTCAGAGAAATACATAGGCATGACAACCAGGAAGGTCCGTACCAGGATGCTGGAGCACAAAAGTGCTTTCAGATGCAAAAAAGTGTTTCCAAACTTACCAAACACTTTATTGAGCATAACCACCTCGAGACTGATTTCACATGGACGGTCTTAGAGAAACCCATTATACCTTCATACATTGGGGACACATCCAAATATCTTTTCGCCAAGGAGCAAAAAAGGATATATAGATTATCGACAGATACCCGAGGGTTAAATGATGAGATACCCTGGACCACACTTCGAGGGAATCAGTGATATGCGGTTACATGTTGGTTCAGCTTCATACGGTCAAAATCACACTCTTTACTGTGCTCTCTGGTATCTATAAAGATTCCTAGATATTATGGTGACACACAGAGTCTTTTACAATTGCCCCCTTTCCCTATAACTACTATCGACACAGCACTCTTTTTTGATAAGTACAAGACCGCTTAACTATACTGTTGCATTGGTCTTACCAATAGAAGCACTGCCCCATGATAAGAAACAACATTGTTATATTGGGCCCATCTATAACACACACAGGAGCTATCTCACCTGCTCTTAACCACAGACCACTTTGTTAGCCCCTGACAAGTTGATAATACACTTGGCATGTTTTTTTAACGGCAACATTTTTTGAACTACAATTTGTTTTTCGAACTACAATTTGATCCACATTGACGTCATTTTGCAGTTCTTTCAAATTCACGGCATTTATTTAATATCATGGATTTTTATGTGAGATTATGTTGCTATAATTTTCACATTGTATCTCTATATATTGAGATGGACTAATTTGCTGAATATAGACCTCTTTGAAAACTTTTCATACTCGAGAGCCTGGGAAACTACAGTTTCGTTTACCACGTAATCATCCTGTAGTTTTAACCTCCTTGCGTGATCTTCCAACTATCGCGAGAGCACGCGGTATGCTGCTCTTTGGATTCCCGGCTCCTACTCACTACAAGTGCTATGGTCCTCTAACCTTAGATTTAGAGATTGACCAAGAATTAAAGATGAGTTAGTTTGCCTGCCACGTCGGCTGTAGCTGGAGTCCACTTTGACTCGCGAGCGTCTAGAACTACTGTTCATCTCGCGATGACGTAATCTTGTAGTCCATTGGTCTCATGAGAGAGAACTATTATCGCGAGACTACGCCATACCGGCAGGAATTTCAACTTTGCCGAGACCAGAGTTAACCTGGCGTTTATAAACTAATATCAAGTAAGTCCCGACCATATATTCATTTCCGGGATTCATACTAAAAATTTGCTCACTAATACATTTTTCGAGCTAGAAACGATCCCATTGGTCGAGGACCCGGAGCTCTTAGTTTCAAATGAACCCTGCCCTTCTCCTCACCATGCCTCCCCAGACTTAGGTACAGTCTGAGGCAACGATGGAGAGGTAAGGAGTTCCTAGGCCGGACTTTCAGAATGTAGCACACTGGAGCAATACTATTAGGAACTTTTTTAGATATGCTACTCTGAATTCTACGAATGGTTTCTGATAGACAGAAAGTTGCTGAGTGACTGCCCACTCAGTGGGTTTGTGGGTGAGCTCTTCAAGAGAATAGCAAGAAGAAGGGGTTTGTAAGTTTAGTAAAGAGAGAGGTGACAGATTCTAGGAGTAAGGAAGTGAATCATCCTGCTCTATTATCAAGCACCCCTTTTCCTTGCTTTTACAGCGTGTTGCCTCCCCTATCCTGAGCCTGGTCCAGGTGAGGTGAGGTCCTATCCCCTGTCATTATGGGTGAGTAAGGTAATTTGAATGCCTTTTTGTATCCTTTCATATTGTCATATCCAATATACTGACATCACTGTTTGTTTATTGTAGGTGATTACCATACCAATTGACATGGAGGAATAGTTACACATATCCTTTATGGTTTGATGGTTTCACAATTTGATATTGGTTTATTGATTTATATGTAGTACGAACATGCAGTGACAAAAATTGTTTAGAACAGAAGCCCCGAAGAAAGCCCTGGGAGTTTGTTCCCTGTTTGGCAGAAACATGTTGGCCCTTATGCAGCTATTTGGTGAAACTGCTTTTTTGCGCTGTTCTTGGTTTTAATCAGAAAGAGACCAATAGCTATTAAAGTTTTCTCGCTATTTGTCCTCTATTCTATTTTTAATCTCACTTTCACTTAGGTTTTTTGCACTGCACTTTATACATATGGTCTACGAGTAATTGGGGGTTGTAACCCTGTCTCTCATGGAAGGTATGGACATTGTCTCAATGAACTAGAGACGCACCATCCCTACATTTGGATGACCAGATGATAATATTGATCATTAACAAGACTTTGATGGGAATCCATCTCTGGACATTGGGTCACACCTACTGTTACTGGTGGTTATGTATGTTGGACTATGAGCTTGGTTTTGAAGACTGTAAGGTATTTTACCTCGCACCTAATTATTGGGCATAAGTCTTATTATTTCAGAGTATAAAGTTTACTCACTAGTAGACCCCTAGGTTAATTCAGGTTGATCACGTTAGTTATTAGGGGATTCTAACCTAGGCAGGTCTTTAAACTTCCCTGAGACCCTCCTACCCTGTGTGTTTTATGCTCATCAGAGCAGCTGTTGGCTGCGGGTCTGTTTATGTAACTACACTTCAAAGGTAGTCTTTGCTAATTACTGTAATTCAGAATTAGTTTTCACACATTCCCCCCTTTTTGCAGCTCCCTTCTGAGTTCCCCTTTTTCTTGTCTGACGACAGTTGGTAAGACAACTTTTCAATATGGCAGAACGTCAAGGGTTATCGTACGACGAGTTCACCCTTCAGACTATACTTGAAAACATGCCGAGTGTATTAGAATCACTTCCTGGTCCCTCTACTAGCACTGTCGATGAATGGGCCAAAGTATTAACAACTTAAGAAATCTTACTCCCGGACTGCGGTGCATGGGATCGCTATGGCCGAGTACCTATCGGCTAGTTGTGCGCCACCTGGCATAATTGTTACCAATGCCCCTCGACTTTTTCTTACTGGTAAGACATTCCTAAAGGACTGGTCCTTGATTGCTTGGCGGTGTACCAGGGATTGGTTGATTTTGATAATAAGCACCGCTAAGAGGACAGCAGATGCTATCCTCATTGAAATTCAAGTCCTTGACGGGCAGATTAAAGCTACAATCACCCCTGCTTTGTACAAGAAACAACATGATGAGTCCAATAGAACCAACAAGGACTTTAATGATTCCATTTTACAGTCAAAAATAGACAAATTCAAGAAGGACCTGGCCAAGTTTCAACTAGAGAGGGTATATCCCTATACTAGTGGTAACTATACTCCACCAGAGTTTAGAAAAAATGGCAGGGCTTATGGTTCTAACTATTCGGGTTCTAGCACTGACTCTGGGAGCGATTCTGATACAGCCGGTCCTTCATCATATATGGGTAGAGGACAAGGGCGTCCCAACCGGTATCAGTATTACAGAGGACAACACAATCCCCAGGCACAACCTTGGTGGCCACCCGCACCTGGAGGTCCCCCGGGCAATTTCCAGTACCCTTTCCAACCACCGATGGGCGCTTTTTCAGGTTACTCAAATTACAACAATCAACCTTTTTTTAGGGTTTGGCCAACGAAGAGCCAGAGGCAAAAGAAGAAACACACAGACGCAGGTACACTGGGAAGATTCAACAGGACCTCATACAGGGACGCGCAGTCAGACGCGGGGGAACCCATGGCAGTGAGCACACACACTGAACCCAGCCTGGTAGTTAATCTTAGCAGTAAAGTTCTATCCACCATAGAGGTGGTAGTTCTTAACAAAGGCTTGGGGTATGTCATTACCAACAATGGCGACCCTTTTGAATTACAGGTGGAACTGGCTCAGTTCTTTCGCAAACAACGTCTTCACTACTTTTTTAGAGACAAAGTTAGCGATGACATTGGTATGACTGATGCTAATACGGGGCTGAGGACTAAATCTTCTTTTCTGCCTCCAGTACATTCCGTACCACCACAAGTAGCGACCTTTGAGAAGGCCGTGAAGGATAATGTGGAAAAACTTTGGAATACACGTAACAACACTTTTAAAAATCTGTCCAGACTTAAAGAACAGGCTTTACAATCACTAGCTAAAGACCCCCTGATTACCATCAAACCCGCTGACAAAGGGGGCTCTATAGTCATACTGGACACAGAGGTATACAGACATGAATGTCTTCGACAGCTAGGTGATAACAGCTCCTATATTCCTCTGACTGTTGATCCGACGGATATATTGACAAATGAAATCAGATACATGGTTGATGAAGCTCTGAGTGAAGGTTGGATCACCAACCATGAGGCCCAGTTCCTACAGGCACAGAACCCCATTGTGCCTTATTTCTATACTTTACCAAAAGTTCACAAAGCCCAGAGACCACCGCCTGGTAGACCCATAATATCGGGTCAAGTCTCTCTTTTGGAGCCCCTTTCGACTTTTGTGGACTTCTTCCTGAGACCACTAGTGCAGACAATGCCCACATACCTTAAGGATACTAAGGATGTACTACGAGTTATTCCAGAGATCGACTTCAACGAAGCAACAGACCATCTTGTCTCGTTCAATGTCGAATCTCTCTATACCTCCATCCCACAGGACGAAACTCTTGACACCATCACGTCTATCTTAGAGGGCACTGATTTAGAGTCAATCACTCCAGTCTCTTTTATCATGGCATTAGCAAGAATTGCCATGAAGGAGAACTTTTTTAAGTATGAAAACGCCATCTACTTACAGATATCAGAGACCAGCATGGGAAGCATTTTCGCGCCCAGTCTGGCGAACCTTTATGTTCATGCTTTTGAACAGGAACACGTTTTGACTACCACTAACCCTTTTTTTCCACATATCCGTTGGTGGAAACGATATATAGACGACATCCTCGTGGTATGGCGAGGTACCACTGCATCTATTTTAGCGTTTCATCAGTGGTTAAACTCCTGCAATCAGTTCCTAAGATTCACTGTGGAAAGCAGTAAAGAGAGAATTTCTTTCCTAGATCTATCTATCTATGTGACCCCCACGGGTCTACAGACCGAGCTATTTAGAAAATCCATGGCCAGGAACTCATTGTTACTGTATGAGAGCCAGCATCCCAAAGCTCTGAAGGATAAATTGCCCTATGGGCAGTTCCTACGTGTGCGGCGGAACTGTTGCCAACTGCAAGCCAGACATTATCCGAAACGGTTGATTAAACGATCCTGGAAAAGAGCAGTTAATAATCAGAGAGATGCACTGCTTGAGGTAGCCCCTCCTAAGGCGCCACTTGAACGTCTCACGTTTGTCAGTACGTTCAATACGAAATCAAACCAAATCCAACGTATCGTAAGACATCACTGGCGAGTTCTCAACTGTAGTAATGACAAAATTGCACCACCTCTTTTTGTTTTTAAACGATCCAGTAACCTGAGAGATCGGATAATACATACCCGCCTAAAAGAGAACCCTAGGCGAGCTATAGGTACATTATGGGATCTAGGGGCAATAACCGGACATCATCCGTGTGGAAACTGCTCGGTTTGTCCTCAGACCTCTAGAGCCACTCAGATTGACATTGGGACTGATCGTCCAAGGATTTTGAAAGACTTCTCGAACTGTAATAGTTTGCATGTCATTTACCAACTCACATGCCCTTGCTCAGAGAAATACATAGGCATGCCAACCAGGAAGGTCCGTACCATGATGCTGGAGCACATAAGTGCTTTCAGATGCTAAAAAAGTGTTTCCAAACTTACCAAACACTTTATTGAGCATAACCACCTCGAGACTGATTTCACATGGACGGTCTTCGAGAAGCCCTTTATACCTTCATACATTGGGGACACATCCAAATATCTTTTTGCCAAGGAGCAAAAATGGATATATAGATTATCGACAGATACCCGAGGGTTAAACGATGAGATACCCTGGACCACACTTTGAGGGAATCACTGATATGTGGTTACATGTTGGTTCAGCTTCATACGGTCAAAATCACACTCTTTACCGTGTTCCCTGGTATCTATAAAGATTCCTAGATATTATGGTGGCACACAGTCTTTTACAATTGCCCCCTTTCCCTATAACTACTATTGAGACGGCACTCTTTTATGATAAGTACAAGACCACTTAACTATACTGTTGCATTGGTCTTACCAATAGAAGCAATGCCCCATGATAAGAAACAACATTGTTATATTGGGCCCATCTATAACACACACAGGAGCTATCTCACCTGCTCTTAACCACAGACCACTTTGTTAGCCCCTGACAAGTTGATAATACACTTGGCATGTTTTTTTAACTACAGAATTTTTTTTTAACCACAAAATGTTTTTTGAACGACAATTTGTTTTTCGAACTACAATTTGATCCACATTGACGTCATTTCGCAGTTCTTTCAAATTCACAGCATTTATTTAATATCATGGATTGTTATGTGAGATTATGTTGCTATAATTTTTACATTGTATCTCTATACATTGAGATGGACTAATTTGCTGAATATAGACCTTTTTGAAAACTTTTCATACTCGAGAGCCTGGGAAACTACAGTTTCGTTTACCACGAAATCATCCTGTAGTTTTAACCTCCTCGCGTGATCTTCCAACTATTGCGAGAGCACGCGGTATGCTGCTCTTTGGATTCCCGGCTCCTACTCACTACAAGTGCTATGGTCCTCTAACCTTAGATTTAGAGATTGACCAAAAATTAAAGATGAGTTAGTTTGCCTGCCACGTCGGCTGTAGCTAAAGTCCACTTTGACTCGCGAGCGTCTAGAACTACTGTTCAGCTCGCAATGACGTCATCTTGTAGTCCATTGGTCTCATGCGAGAGAACTATTATCGCGAGACTACGCCATACCGGCAGGAATTTCAACTTTGCCGAGACCAGAGTTAACCTGGCGTTTATAAACTAATATCAAGTAAGTCCCGACCATATATTCGTTTCCCGGATTCATACTAAAAATGTGCTCACTAATACATTTTTCGAGCTAGAAACTATCCTATTGGTCGAGGCTCCGGAGCTCTTAGTTTCAAATGAACCCTGCCCTCCTCCTCACGTTGCCTCCCCCGGAGTTAGGTACAGTCTGAGGCAACGACGGAGAGGTAAGGAGTTCCTAGACCGGACTTTCAGAATGTAGCACACTGGAGCAATACTATTAAGAACTTTTTTAGATATGCTACTCTGAATTCTACGAATGGTTTCTGATAGACAGAAAGTTGCTGTGTGACTGCCCACTCAGTGGGTTTATGGGTGAGCTCTTTTAGAGAGTAGCAATAAGAAGGGGTTTGTAAGTTTAGTAAAGAGAGAGGTGACAGATTCTAGGAGTAAGGAAGTGAATCATCCTGCTCTATTATCAAGCACCCCTTTTCCTTGCTTTTACAGCGCGTGGCCTCCCTTATCCTGAGCCTGGTCCAGGTGAGGTGAGGTCCTATCCCCTGTCATTATGGGTGAGTAAGGTAATTTGAATGCCTTTTTGTATCCTTTCATATTGTCATATCCAATATACTGACATCACTGTTTGTTTATTGTAGGGGATTACCATACCAATTGACATGGAAGAATAGTTACACATATCCTTTATGGTTTGATGGTTTCACAATTTGATATTGGTTTATTGATTTATATGTAGTACGAACATGCAGTGACAAAAATTGTTTAGAACAGAGGCCCTGAAGAAAGCCCTGGTAGTTTGTTCCCTGTTTGGCAGAAACATGTCGGCCCTTATGCAGCTATTTGGTGAAACTGCTCTTTTGCGCTGTTCTCGGTTTTAATCAGAAAGAGACCAATAGCTATTAAAGTTTTCTCGCTATTTGTCCTCTATTCTATTTTTTTATTTTTTTTATTTATAAAAGTGTTTTATTGAAAAATATAAATGGAATATACATTTGTGTTGGCTATAATTCTTGGCTTGTCTGGAAGAGAGAGAAGAAGAGAGAGAAGAAAGAGAGAGAGGGGGGGGCTATTGCGTTGTCTCTAAATGTTCATCGAGTGGGCCCCACATGAGCCCCTTGGGGGTGTGTTCTTTCGAGAAGTTGCCTGTTATATTGTCCGCTCCTCTCAGGAAGGTGACCCAGTTGATCCATGCTTTGAAATTTGCTTTCGCTGTGTTTTTCCAGTTGGTTAGGATGATCTTTAGGGCAGCCGTTAGTAGCAGGTCCAGTAGGGCTCTCTCTTCCCTGTTTAGGTTCGCTGTTATGTGTCCTGTCGCCAGGCTCGCATAGCTGATTGTTAGGTCTGTTTTGAGCATATCGTTTATGAATGCGTTGATCTGTGCCCAGAACTTCTTGACTTTCACGCATCCGAAGATGAGGTGTTCGAGGGTGCCCTCCTCCTTCTGACAGTTCCAGCAGTCACCTGATTCTGCAATGCCGACTTTGTGGAGCCTGGACGGGGTCCAGTAGGCTTTGTGGAGGAGCCAGTATTTAGTTTGGGCCAGTTGTGGGGTTATTTTGTTCGATGTGGCTAAGCTCCACATTTGTGCCTGTTCCTTCCCATTTAGCTGTCTGCCTAGAAGTGTCTCCCATGAGTTTGTAGTTTTTTTGTTTAGCGACAGTGTTGAGGGGCTCAGTAGTTTGTAGATCTTTGCGGTTTGGTGGCCTGCCGAGTTTAGGGTTTCTACATATTTGACGATGCTTGGTGTTTCTCTGTGTAGCTTAGCTCTAGTTATGGCAGTTCTGATCTTTAGAAAGGTGTATAGTTCTTTGTTGGGGAGCTCGTTTAGCTGTTGTATGTTTGAAAAAGTCAGTTGTTTCCCCTTGGTTTCCATCTGTTTGGGGAGGCTGATTCCTCTGTTTATCCATGTGTCATTGTTCATTGTTGCCCCTTGGTATGTTATTTTAGTGTTGAACCAGATGGATTCCCATGTTGTACCTCTCAGCTTCTGTATCATTCGCCTGTCGATTTTCATCAGCGCTTCTCTAGTGTGTTTCAGTATTGAGTTTGACCTTAGGGGGTGTTTGTTTGCCGTTAGTATAGCTATTGGGTGCAGACCTCCCAGGAGATCTTTCTCCAGCTCTAGCCAGACTGGTTTGTACTGTTGCGTTTCGTCGATCCATGCCATCCCTTGTTTCGCCAGGCACGCTGTTTGGTAGGTTTTAAAGTTTGCCAGGTTGAGGCCCCCCGAGTTCTTTCGCTAGTCTCAGTTTGGGTAGGCCGATTCTTGGTTTTTTGTTTCTCCATATGAAGGTGTTTATCATGCTGTCCAATCTTTTGTGGAAGCTTTCTGTCATTGGGATCGGTAGCATGTTTAGCGTGTAGTTTATTGCAGGTGTTACCATCATTTTTATAGTTTCTATCCTTCCCCACCAGCTGATGTATTTTGGCGACCATAGTTCTAGTCTTTCTTTCACTTTTTTTTAGCAATGAGTCCTCGTTATGTTGTATTGTGGATTCTAGGTCTCTCCCAAACTGCAGCCCTAGGTACCTGAGTGGTTTTGTTTGCCAGGCTAGGCCCGAGTTCCCGAGCACTGATCTTGTGGTGTGGATGTTCATTGGTTTGCATTCCGATTTGTCTTTGTTGAGTTTGTACCCTGATGCCTCTGCGTATTCTCCTATTGTGTCCATGAGAGCTGTGATTGACGTTGATGGGTTTGTGGTTATGATGAGGATGTCATCCGCGTATGCTGCCAGTTTAACTGTTTTCTCTTTGATCTTAACACCCGTGATCCTCTCATTGTCTCTTATTTTTGCTAGTAGGGGTTCTAGTGCCAGTAGGAAGAGGCCCGGTGACAGTGGGCATCCTTGTCTAGTTCCTCTTCCTAGTAAGAGCGTTTCCGATGTGCTTCCATTCACCACTATTTTTGCTCTGGGTTTGTTGTATAGGGCCATTACCATTGCTATGTATTTCTCCCCTAAGCCGAACTTTGCCATGCAGTTCCTGAGGAAGGGCCACGAAACTCTGTCGAAAGCCTTCTCGGCATCCAGCGCTATCATGACCGCTTGCTTGTTACTCTGTGTTGTGTGGTTGATTAGGTGGCATAGCAGCCTTGTGTTGTCTTGCGATAGTCTGTGTTTGATATATCCCACTTGTGAGTTGTGGATGATGTCCGGTAGGACTCTGTTTAATCTATTTGCCAGCACTTTCGCATAGATTTTGCAGTCAACATTTATGAGCGAGATTGGTCTATAATTCTGCGGGTATTGAGGGTCTTTCCCTTCCTTGGGTATTATTGTGATGTTGGCCTCACTCATGGTGTTGGTCATCTTGCCCTTGTGTATGCAGGCGGAGTATGTTTCCGATAGTATTCTTTTGATATTTTGACAGAAAGTTTTGTAGAACACTGTGGTATATCCGTCCGGTCCTGGCGCTTTGTTCCGTTTTAGCTGGTCGATTGCCGCTTCGATTTCTTCTTCCGTTATGTTTGCTTCAAGGGTCGTTCTGTCCTCTTCTTTGAGTTTTGGCAGGTTAATGTCTTTTAGGAGTGCGCAGCCTCCGTCTCTGCTCAGGTTCTTATCTTCGGAGTATAGCTCTTGGTAGAATTGTCTGAAGACTTCAAGTATTCCTTTGTTTGTTGTTTGTGATTTATTTGTTTTGTCCGTTATTGCTGCTATTGTGTGTTGCCTTTGCTTCGCTTTGAGGTAGGACGCCAGTTGTTTTCCTGCTTTATTGGCCCTGCACAGGTTCACAGATTTGAATTTTGTTAGCCACGTTCCCGCTCGTTCGCTCAGGATTTTGGTAGAATGTGTACTCTCGCGCTGTTGGGTGTTGTAGCCTCCATGGGTCTGCTAGGTGGTGTTTGATGCATAGGTCTTTTAGGGTGTTACTGCTTTGGGAGTTGTGGCTCGGTCTGATCGGGTGTCTGTCCGTGGCCTGGTCCATCGTCTTGTTCATGTCACCTGCTGCGATCAGAAGGTCCTCCTGCGGAAGGTCGCTGAGCTTGCTGTCCACCATTCGCCAGAACTCTTTGTCTTCAGAATTTGGCCCATAGATGTTGGTCACGTGTATCCGATCAGTTCCTCTCTGGACTCTTGCTATCAGCAGGCGACCGTCTTCATCCGTGTTTGTCTTTTGGATGGTGAGGTTGGCTTTCTTACTTAGGATAGTTATTACACCCCGTTTCTTTCCCTTTGCTGGCGAGCATAGGACGTCTCCTATCCATCTTGCCTTGAGTAGCTTTGCTTCTTCCTCTGAGAGTTTGGTCTCTTGTAGTGTGTATATGTCCCCTTTAAGTTTCCCTAGGTGATCTAGTATTTTCCTGTGCTTGACTGGATGGTTCAGGCCTTTTACGTTCATGGATACCACCTTTAGGTTCGTGGCTAGACTGACTCTTGTTTGGTCTGTCATGGGGGTTCTGTGTTCTCGCTGGTGTTTCTGACTTCTTCCTGACCTGATACCGAGATGCCAGTTATTGTTCTCTTGTGGGCCCTGAGTGCCCCCCGAGGGTTCTAGTGAGTGGGAAGTGGTTATAGGTAAGGAAAGCATAAGAATGATATAGCAAAAGAAGAGAAAGAAATTATGCGTTACACAAATGCCTGTTTCCCCGTTAGCCTTCATGTCCACCTGTCCCGCCCGCCCTCCCTGATCTCCCCCCACCCCTCCCTCCCCCCTCCCCCCGCCTGTAGAAAAACGGGTGTGCGACAGCAAGGGTCCTCACCCCCCTCCCCCACCCCCAAGTCCTTACATAGTCTCTTCCACCAGTGCGGAGTGGTTGTTCCCGCGTCTGGAGTGTGAAGGGAGAATAAACATGTGCGACCCATTGCGGAAACAGAAAAAAGGATATGTCTGTAGTTGGACCTCCTTTGTCGCTTCCTGTCGTTCCCGACAGAGGTAGATGCGTTGGTTAGTATGTGCATGTTCGAGGTAGGCATGGTCGTTTGAGCTCAAGACTCAGGTTGTCTTAGGTGCTGGTTTCCTGTCCTTATCATATGTCCTCTTCTTCTGCTCCGTCTGTGGAAGCTCTCCTCTTGGCTCCTGGACTTTGGTGCTCCATTTCTTCTGGGGCCGGCCCCTGCAGGTACCTGTGGAGCTCGTTTGGGTCTTCGAATGTTTTGCTCCCATGTCTGTCTATGATTCTCAGTTTTGAGGGTCCGGCGAATGAGAAAGTGATGTTGTTTTTCCGCAGGGTCTCTCGCTGGGCTAGGAAGCCTTTCCTCACTTCCACCGTTAGTCTAGAGAAGTCCTGGGTGATCGTTACCTTCTTTCCGTTTATCACCATTGGCTTGCCCTTCCTGGCCACTGCGAATATTGCATCTGTGTGATTGTCTCGTAGAGGTTTGCATATGATTGGTCTCGGGGTGTTGCTGTTTACTTGTTTCTTTGCTGGTATGCGGTAAGCTTTGACTAGTTCGAGCGGTTTGTCAAAAGTGAGACCAGTCATTTTGGGGATTATGCTTTCCAGCATCAGGGCGCATGCTCCGGGGGTGTCCTCTTCATCTTCGGGTACCCCCAGTAATCTTATGTTCCCCTTGCGGCTTCTGTCTTCCTGCTCTGCCATGGATCTCTGTAATGTTGTTGTTCTCTTTATGACTAGGCCTAGGTCCTTGTGTGTTATGCTTGCGCGGTCTTCTAGCTGGCCTATCCTTTTCTCTGCCTCATCTATTCTGCCGTTGGCTTTGCTCGGCTCTTATTGCTATTAATTCCATTTGGATGTTGTCCACTATTTTTTTTGTGGCTTTTGCTAGGTCATTACCCTCTATTATCTTCCTTAGTAGTGTGTCCAAAGTGGTTGTCTCATTGCCCTGTTCTCCTCGTTCCTTCGCGGGTGAGGCAGTTAGATCGTTTTTGTTCTTCTTTTGGACATTTGTAATTTGGTTGCCTTCTCTCCCTGCCATTGCGTCGAAGCCCCTTCTGACCTGATGTGTTTGCGGTCTCACTTCTGTTGGTTGGTGTTTTGTGGGCCCTATTTTTAGTCTTCTGTCCTCTTTGGTGCTAGGGATGGGTGCTGTGATTAGGTTGCAATCCCTGAATCTGGGTGGCCACTTGACCACTCTGGTCCTGGTCTTTGACTCCGCCAGCCTTCTGCGATGTCTCCCTTTTTATCCCCTATGCTCTTGCCTAGTTGTTACCTCTCACTGCGCCTTATGGCGTTCTATCTCCAGTCTGGCTTGTCTGGCTTGTTTCCATCCGCACCTGCTCTGGCGTGTGCGGGCTTGCGGTGGATTGTTACTTTACGTTCTTGCGGCAACAGCGTGCGTCCGGGATCTTCCCTCAAGGGTTGTACTTGTCACCGGCTGCGTGGTGGAGGGAATGAAGGCAGGAAGGCCACCCCTATGTCTGTCTGTTTGTCGAAATGGCAACTTCGTTCTCTTTCCTCTCGCCACTTCAGACGCCTTTATTTGTGCTTGGTAAGATGGCCGTCCCTTACCCTCACCACTACTATCGCCTTTATTTGCTTGTGAGGTGGTAAGACGGGCGTCAGGTAGATCTTGCTCAGCGCCTCGCTATGTGAAAAGACGGCTGCCCCTTGTGCTTCTCTGCCTTGTCGAGATTGGCCGCTGCGATCGCTTTACTCCCGACGCTGCTTCCGCCTTTATTAAGATGGCCGCCCTTTCCTTCTTCGCCTTTGCCTAGATGGCTGCTTGCTTCTTGCCAAATGGCTTTGACTGCTCGCTCTACGGGTCGCGCTGGGTGGAACCGCTGCCTCGTTCCCCAGCTGTGTGGAGGACGGCGGCCTCTTGCGCTTCTCTGCCTTGTCGAGGTTGGCCCCTGCGATCGCCTTACTCTTGCCGCTCCTGTCGCCTTTATTAAGATGGCCGCCCCTTCCTTCGTTGCCTCCACCGAGATGGCTGCTCCCTTCTTGCCAAATGGCTTGACTGCTCGCTCTATGGGTCGCGCTGGGTGGAACCGCTGCCTCGTTCCCCAGCTGTGTGGAGGACGGCTGCCTCTTGCGCTTCTCTGCCTTGTCGAGGTTGGCCACTGCGATCGCCTTACTCTTGCCGCTCCTGTCGCCTTTATTAAGATGGCCGCCCCTTCCTTCTTCGCCTCCACCAAGATGGCTGCTCCCTTCTTGCCGAATGGCTTTGGCTGCTCGCTCTATGGGTCGCGCTGGGTGAAGCCGCTGCCTCGTTCCCCAGCTGTGTGGAAGGCGGCTGCCCCTTGCGCTTCTCTGCCTTGTCGAGGTTGGCCGCTGCGATCGCTTTGCTCTCGCTGCTCCTATCGCCTTTATTAAGATTAAGATGGCTGCCCCTTCCTTCTTCCCCTCTGCCAAGATGGCTCCCTTCTTGCCAAATGGCTTGACTGCTCGCTCTATGGGTCGCGCTGGGCGTTAGGGGTGCTTTTGGCCTGGAGCGATCTTACTTGAGTGTCGCTTCACGTCTGTAGCTGTGGTTGTGGTTGTCGTCGCTGGTTCTGCCCGTCGCCTCTCGTGTTCGCCTTCCTCCTCTGGGGTCAGGCCGCCATCTTGCGCTCGCTCCTTCCTCTCCTGCCCCGTTTCGTTTATTCCCCGCTGTTTTTCCGCTCTTCCCACTTTCGGTCTTTTGAGCCTCGCGCTGGGTGCCTCTTGTATTCCTACACGCCCTCTTAGCTTTGTTGCCGCTTTTGCTTGTGTTGAACTCCGTTGTGCGCCGCTCGTTCGACTTGGGGGTCGGGAGCTCCGGACTTAGGTGTGTTGCCTCCTCGCCATCCAAGCCACGCCCCCTCTATTCTATTTTTAATCTCACTTTCACTTAGGTTTTTTGCACTGCACTTTTTCCCATTTAATGGTCATACATATGGTCTACGAGTAATTGGGGGTCGTAACCCTGTCTCTCATGGAGGGTATGGGCATTGTCTCAATGAACTAGAAGACGCACCATCCCTACATTTGGATGACCAGATGATAATATTGATCATTAACAAGACTTTCATGGGACTCCATCTCTGGACATTGGGTCACACCTACTGTTACTGGTGGTTATGTATGTTGGACTATGAGCTGGGTTTTGAAGACTGTAAGGTATTTTACCTCGCACCTAATATTGGGCATAAGTCTTATTATTTCAGAGTATAAAGTTTACTCACTAGTAGACCCCTAGGTTAATTCAGGTTGATCACGTTTGGACATTTGTAATTTGGTTGCCTTCTCTCCCTGCCATTGCGTCGAAGCCCCTTCTGACCTGATGTGTTTGCGGTCTCACTTCTGTTGGTTGGTGTTTTGTGGGCCCTATTTTTAGTCTTCTGTCCTCTTTGGTGCTAGGGATGGGTGCTGTGATTAGGTTGCAATCCCTGAATCTGGGTGGCCACTTGACCACTCTGGTCCGGGTCTTTGACTCCGCCAGCCTTCTGCGATGTCTCCCTTTTTATCCCCTATGCTCTTGCCTAGTTGTTACCTCTCACTGCGCCTTGTGGCGTTCTATCTCCAGTCTGGCTTGTCTGGCTTGTTTCCATCCGCACCTGCTCTGGCGTGTGCGGGCTTGCGGTGGATTGTTACTTTACGTTCTTGCGGCAACAGCGTGCGTCCGGGATCTTCCCTCAAGGGTTGTACTTGTCACCGGCTGCGTGGTGGAGGGAATAAAGGCAGGAAGGCCACCCCTATGTCTGTCTGTTTGTCGAAATGGCAACTTCGTTCTCTTTCCTCTCGCCACTTCAGACGCCTTTATTTGTGCTTGGTAAGATGGCCGTCCCTTACCCTCACCACTACTATCGCCTTTATTTGCTTGTGAGGTGGTAAGACGGGCGTCAGGTAGATCTTGCTCAGCGCCTCGCTATGTGAAAAGACGGCTGCCCCTTGTGCTTCTCTGCCTTGTCGAGATTGGCCGCTGCGATCGCTTTACTCCCGACGCTGCTTCCGCCTTTATTAAGATGGCCGCCCTTTCCTTCTTCGCCTTTGCCTAGATGGCTGCTTGCTTCTTGCCAAATGGCTTTGACTGCTCGCTCTACGGGTCGCGCTGGGTGGAACCGCTGCCTCGTTCCCCAGCTGTGTGGAGGACGGCGGCCTCTTGCGCTTCTCTGCCTTGTCGAGGTTGGCCCCTGCGATCGCCTTACTCTTGCCGCTCCTGTCGCCTTTATTAAGATGGCCGCCCCTTCCTTCGTTGCCTCCACCGAGATGGCTGCTCCCTTCTTGCCAAATGGCTTGACTGCTCGCTCTATGGGTCGCGCTGGGTGGAACCGCTGCCTCGTTCCCCAGCTGTGTGGAGGACGGCTGCCTCTTGCGCTTCTCTGCCTTGTCGAGGTTGGCCACTGCGATCGCCTTACTCTTGCCGCTCCTGTCGCCTTTATTAAGATGGCCGCCCCTTCCTTCTTCGCCTCCACCAAGATGGCTGCTCCCTTCTTGCCGAATGGCTTTGGCTGCTCGCTCTATGGGTCGCGCTGGGTGAAGCCGCTGCCTCGTTCCCCAGCTGTGTGGAAGGCGGCTGCCCCTTGCGCTTCTCTGCCTTGTCGAGGTTGGCCGCTGCGATCGCTTTGCTCTCGCTGCTCCTATCGCCTTTATTAAGATTAAGATGGCTGCCCCTTCCTTCTTCCCCTCTGCCAAGATGGCTCCCTTCTTGCCAAATGGCTTGACTGCTCGCTCTATGGATCGCGCTGGGCGTTAGGGGTGCTTTTGGCCTGGAGCGATCTTACTTGAGTGTCGCTTCACGTCTGTAGCTGTGGTTGTGGTTGTCGTCGCTGGTTCTGCCCGTCGCCTCTCGTGTTCACCTTCCTCCTCTGGGGTCAGGCCGCCATCTTGCGCTCGCTCCTTCCTCTCCTGCCCCGTTTCGTTTATTCCCCGCTGTTTTTCCGCTCTTCCCACTTTCGGTCTTTTGAGCCTCGCGCTGGGTGCCTCTTGTATTCCTACACGCCCTCTTAGCTTTGTTGCCGCTTTTGCTTGTGTTGAACTCCGTTGCGCGCCGCTCGTTCGACTTGGGGGTCGGGAGCTCCGGACTTAGGTGTGTTGCCTCCTCGCCATCCAAGCCACGCTCCCTCTATTCTAGTTTTAATCTCACTTTCACTTAGGTTTTTTGCACTGCACTTTTTCCCATTTAATGGTCATACATATGGTCTACGAGTAATTGGTGGTCGTAACCCTGTCTCTCATGGAGGGTATGGGCATTGTCTCAATGAACTAGAAGACGCACCATCCCTACATTTGGATAACCAGATGATAATATTGATCATTAACAAGACTTTCATGGGACTCCATCTCTGGACATTGGGTCACACCTACTGTTACTGGTGGTTATGTATGTTGGACTATGAGCTGGGTTTTGAAGACTGTAAGGTATTTTACCTCGCACCTAATATTGGGCATAAGTCTTATTATTTCTGAGTATAAAGTTTACTCACTAGTAGACCCCTAGGTTAATTCAGGTTGATCACGTTAGTTATTAGGGGATTGTAACCTAGGCAGGTCTTTAAACTTCCCTGAGACCCTCCTACCCTGTGTGTTTTATGCCATTTCTGCTAATACCAGAGGTATGGGGCCGCCTATGTAATCCCAAGAGACCTTCTGTAGATATTAATTAACCTACTAGCAAGGGAGGGTGAAAGATAGGTATATTTTAAGCCTGTTTCCATTTAGCATTAAAATATGCTTTCTCCCTTTGTATTTCATGGAATAGTAACTATGCTGACAATCTAGTTTCTAATAATATGTCTGTTTGTATTAGCTAAGATGCTGCGCATGAGAACACGGAGTTAGAAATAAATATTTCAAACTTGCACGTGTCTTCTATTACTCCCTGTTTTGGACTGGTATGAGAGTATAACGAAAGAGTGTTCATGTTTTCCACATTGCCTGAGTTAACCTAAGTTGCATGTTCTGGGTTGTCTAATCATTGGTATTCTGAAAGAGCCAATGAGACACTGATGCTAGTCTGGTAGGGGATTTTGGGTACTAAGGGGAGTTTTGGCACACCCCAATTCACTGAGGTCCCAAGTCTCTATGCACAGTTCTGTATAGGAGCAGAATCCCTGCAATATGGCATCCTAACAATGGTGGTCTTATTTCATGACGCTTGAGTAGTACTTCTATCAGACCTTAGCCCCTTCACTATTGTTTCCTGTTAACAGTGGTGTTGGAGAAACCTACCTATAGTTATATAGGTCTTTTCAAGCTTGAGTCCTTTAAAACGGTTTCATTTTGAATTACTACCCAGTTGTGCTATATTGTTTTAGATTGTACCTCCTCTTCTCTGTGTCACTATGGCTAACGTTGACATACCGCAGCATAGTCGCATTGCGGTCTGCAATCATTAGCAGGCTTATAACGTTGGTTTGGGAGGCATGGCAGTTATTTTGGTAGTGAGTGCTGAGTTTGCTTAGCCGTTTAAGATTTCCTACGCATGGGTGACGTTTCCTCCAGTGGATGCGGCTACGCAGGTATTTCACACTTACACTCACAAGGCTGTGCCCTTGGAATATGTTCCATATAGGACACAAAAAATTCCGATGGCGCCCTTCCCCACAGTGTAACGGCGATTAGATTGGGTCCTTTGTCCATTCCAGACGCTTCTTGGCCTGTTTTGGCTGGATTCACCACGCATCCTCGTGCGGGGATAGCCCCCGTTGCTGAATTGAGGCCCCTATATAACTCTGCAATCAGTGTTATTCGGGCCATTGTTCAATATATTACCCGCAATTTCCAGGGTGGGCGCCCCTAGTGTTGCAGCGTTTCCAGCTGGACCAAGCAAAATGAAGCTTAGTCCTGTGATGGTTAATGCGGTTATGGGCAAGCTTCCCCAGATTAAGGATAATATGCCTTTTTGGCTGGCAGAGAAATTTGACCAGCTGGAGGCAGTTTTTCCTAATTCGACTCCCGTAGAAAAACACAGGATTCTAACAATTAGTTTACCCAAGGACTTGGTACCAGAAGCTGGTGACTGCGAATCATGGGGTACAATTTTTCCGGCAGTGTACACAAGGTGCTTTGGCACTCCGTCAATGGCTGTCCTTCCGACGGTCATTAGGCGTGTTCAAGATGAACACGTACCGGACGCAGCGGTTGAATTGGGAATGAGACTCGTAGGCTCATTTTTAATGTAGTTTCCGATCTAGTCCTTTCTAATAGAAAGGGAGATGCGGTGAACTTTCAAGTGGCTAATGCCTTGCGCGATGTCCCCGATGCCGACAAACCCCGACAGTTACCGAGAATTATTATGGCGGCTTATAAAACCATTGGCCGCAATAGTTTAGGTGTCAAGCCCTTTTCTGCTAAAGATAAAAAACAACCTCAGGGTTCGAAGTCTGAAACAGACGTTCAACCCAAAGCTCCAAAGCAAAATTGGAACAGTAATAAAAAGGGGAAACAACAACAGAAACAGGAGTCTCGTCCCGCATCACTTGTGCCTGCGTCTACTGAGCGCGTTTATGATTTACGCGACCGCTCTACGATCAAGTCACCTGATCGATTTCAGGTTCTGATCAACGCTCTCCTCGTTCTTTACAGGACACATCGTCCTCTTCGTCCGGTGGTGGAGGCGGCGGCAGAGGTGGGGTGGCCAGCAAAGTTGCGACCAGCCCCGCACTAAAGATGGAAAAGGCAAGCAGGAAGATTGTTCACAGAAAGGACGACAGTTTCAGAAAAAGAAAGTTGCCGCTTTGACAGCGAGATATGCCACAGATAATGAGAACGCAGCTTCGGAATCAGACATGGGCGCTGACATTGTAGGACAGCGCCGCGGAGATTACCATAGTATGAGAAGCCTTGCGTCCACTACCTAAGGTGACAGCGACTGACCAGTTTGTTGTTGTTGAGATAGCTGATACTAGAGTAGCTCCCCCTGACAGGCTTTTGAAATTGATCTTTTGATTGAAGGTGACATACAACGTACCATAAAAGGGGTATTTTGGGAAAATCTTACAACTACCTATGACATTTTGTTAGCGGAGGCAGAATGGCCCCCACCTTTTGTTCTCGCAGCTCCGAGAGGGGATGAGGTAATCCTCCCTAGTTTCGCGCACACCGTGTCTAAAGAGCATGTGCTGAATTTTGCAGACGAGTGGGCTAAAGCCCTTGCTCCGGCTTTGTACCATACTCACTGTGGATGGGATAAATTCTCCCCCACCACGAGATTCCCTTATGGTCTATGCCACAGCCTCAACCTCAATATCCCATGCAGCGTGAAGCAAAAGCTTCCGTTGCGGAGATCCTAGGAGTGCTTGAAACTTGTGTGTCACCGATAAATAACCCCCTTTTTACTGTGACCAAGCCTGATGGTTCGTACCGTTTGGTATTGGATTACCAGCATTTAAACTTGCTTTGCCGTACCTGTGCAGTACAGAAAACCCAAGGCTCTGCTTAGGTGGATGGTCTTGTGCGTAAACGGTTTAAAACCACACTTGACATATTCAAAGTTTTTTTTGCCCACAATTTGTCTGGTCTGAGTTCCCAATGGACCAGTTTTACCAGTGGTGGCAAACAACGTCAATTTAAACGCCTGGCCATGGGCTATAAGAATAGTCCGGGTGTGTTTGCTGCCCGTATTGTCTCTATTTTGGAGAGAGTTGACTCAGATGCGTGTTCGTATGTGAATGACATTTATCTCACAGACGAGGAAAACTGGGCGCATCTGTGTAGCGTTGACCGCATAATTGTAATTTTGCGGAATTCGGTTACAAAATTAACTTTGCAAAATCTCACATTGCAGAGTACACAGTGTTTTTCCTGGGCTATGAGCTCAATAATGAAGGTCGAGGATTGGCTCCTCACTTCTTGGAGAAATGCGCACAGCTGCGCGCTCCTACAACACTGAAAAAATTACAGACCTTGCTAGGATTTTTGAATTTCGGACGTACATATATTCTTCAATATGCCCAGCGTATCAAGCCATTGTATGCCTTGATACAACCTACTTTTACCAAATCGTGCTGGCTGCTGAACATTCAGCCATTTTGCAATCATTGCAGGCTGATCTTCTAGAATCTAAGTTCTTACTGACTCATGATAACCACACCAACCTGGTGATCAGAATCATCCCT
The DNA here is from genome assembly GCF_964263255.1 of Lissotriton vulgaris. Classification (NCBI taxonomy): domain Eukaryota; kingdom Metazoa; phylum Chordata; class Amphibia; order Caudata; family Salamandridae; genus Lissotriton; species Lissotriton vulgaris. The sequence continues at coordinate 246,260,160 of NC_141689.1, read as the reverse complement.
GGGGTGGTGAGTTTCACATACCTTACTTTTAACGAAGGTGACACAGTACCTTTCGCTTACAAGTCACACTTGTACACTGCGGCTGAAATGCAGTTTTCCACTGTGGAAAAAGTTTTGACACCAGTGCAAATGTCGATTCTGAAGGAATGCGCGCTGTCACAGGGAGAACGCATGTTGGTTGTTACCCCGTATCCTGCACTAGAGGCAGTAGCAAAAGCCAGTGTACTTCATTCTAAAGCTTTGCACTCACGGTGGATACAACGGCTTAGTCATTGACGTTTCCGGATGTCACGTTTATTTTTGACGCCTCCTTACAGTCACAGAGGTTTTTTCCAGTATGAATTTGTTCATCCTGCTACGTTGACTATGCGGCCTTTGGAGGATTTCCATTGTATCATTTACACTGATGGTTCGGCGCAAGTTGCGCATGGGTTTAAGCACCCATCTGTCTCGGCTTGCGCCATTGTGGTTGGTACCATGGTGAATGATGAGTTCAAGTTCGATGTCGTACATACGCAAAGATTAGGGGACTGTACTGCCCAATAAGCAGAGCTCCGTGCTCTGATGCTCGCATTAGAGTACGCAAATCCTGGTGTGACTACTCTTATTGTAAGTGACTCTTACAACTGTGTCCAGTCTTACAATGAAAAACTGTACTTTTGGACTCAATGATTTTAGAGATTTCAAGGGTAGCACAATAAAACATAAAATGATCTGGGTTCGAGTGGCTAAACTTAAAGAGCAGCTGCCACTCGTGTATATAATTCATTCTCTTGGTCATCAACGTGTGGGAGTTCACACTGTTAGCAATAGTTTGGCCGATGAGGCCGCGAAAACAGCAGTTTCGACATATTTGGTTGCAGCAGTTACACGTTCCAAAAGTAAGATTGATGATGACATCTTGGCAGCAATTGCCGCTACTGAGAAGGGAATTAAAGCCCTGCGGGATTTCCTTCAAAATATAATCTTATCACTTAATTCCTGATAAAGTTCCTTATGTGAAAATAACGGACGTTGGAGAAAGATTGATTCCCAACGCGGACCGCAGGTCCACACTGATGACAGCTGCCCACGCGGGTGTTGCGTCCGCACATGCGGGCGTGTCTGCTACTGTATCTCAGTTACAACAATGTTTCTGGTGGCAGGGACTGTACAAACACGCGTGATGATGACCTTCAATGTGACATTTGTCAGCAGATAAAGCCTTCGACTGCTACACGTCCGCCCCAGTCACAGTTGTACATTTCTAATAGGCCACTTGGTTGTGTTTATTTAGATCACTGCAGTCCTTTTTCCTCTGAAACTGCGTATAAGTACATCTTAGTTGCAGTTGATTCTTGCACATGCTTTGTTTGGGTCTGGCCACACCGCAGCGCTGATTCGTAAACTATCATAAGAGACTTGCATGGCCTTGTAGGAATTTTTGCCTGTGGCACCTTCCCTTCGGATCAGGGTCCGGCGTTCGTGTCTAAGGCGTACAAGGATGCCATGAGTTCATTGGGGGTCCAAGTCAAGATTTCGTCTCCATACAGGCCTGAGGGAAATAGTGTTGTGGAACGAATAAATCTAGATTTAAAGCAGTCATTGACAGCTAGGGCTATAGGTACTGGCAGGAACTGGCTAGCCCATCTCAATAGCGTATAACGTGCACATAATAATCTCCCTAGAAGGTCCCTGGGTGGGCGGACCCCATACGAAATGCTCTTTGGTATCAAAATGTTCGTCCCGGACCTTGAAGGTCTAGACCAGGCGGCGGCAGCTGCTCCCTTTGGCGGCAGCTGCTCCCTTTGACGTAGATGAACATTGTCATGTTTTACAGAATCTACAAGAGACGAGAAACAGACTTGCCCTCCACATCAGAAGCTGTGTTGCAGATTCTGGTAGTTGGCTGGCTACCCAAGGTTGGAGAAAAGGTTTGAGAGAAGATCAAAACAAGAAAGAATTTGGTCCCTCATATCGAACTCCGGTTCCTGTACTATGAGTGCAGGGCACAAGAACAGTCATTTTACCACCACTTCCAGGTTGTAAAGAAAAAAGGTACATCTCCATTGACAATGTCAAATTACACAGAGTGGCCGATTCTTCTTAGTATGACACCTGCGGTCTCCTGTCCATCTATACAGAGACATTCTGTTTTGGCTCCGGCTCCTAACACCAGGTCTGACGTTGCCATCGAGATGCATGCTGTGTCCAGTCCTTTACTGAGTTCCACACCTGCTGATCATCTTAATGATACTGAATATACTTACCCCACAGACTTATCAATGCCCGATCTGCAAACTTGTTTGGCAACTGACTCCAGATTTTCATTTGACACTAACTCTACCACATCAAAACCCCCTTCGAAAATTTCTGTTTTTGCTACATGGTTTAAAAAACATTTTTTGATTCCTCCTTGGACCTACATTTGGTTGGTGCTTTTTTCAATTTTTTTTGTTCATGTCAATTGGATTTGTGGTGTATTTTTTCGGTCTTGTAAACGGACACTATGTTGAAGAGGGAACATCTATTCGACACATTAATGAAACATTGGCACCCCATTCCTCATCACACAGATTGAAGAGAGACCTGGCTTTTGTAAACAGTACTGCTTGGCCCGTCTTAGATGGGATTGTATGGGATGCTGTTTGATTTCAAATCCATGGTCCCACAGAGGTTATACACGTCCCAAATGTCCTAAGGGTTTCTATGGGGGATGTGATTAAACAAAATATACACTCTGATATGGGATGTTCAAGCCGTAGAGGCTTTGTTTCCAGATTTAAAATACGCTGCTTTTGATGCTGAAGATTTAGATTTGGCGAATTATGGTGATTTGTTTTGTTATCAACAGTTTGGCAATCACTACTTGCATAAGGCAAATACCAGGAGGAATATGGTTAATTATACGCAATGGAACATTGCCCGGCTTCTGTTGAAGGCAGCTCAAGTTCTCTTTTAAAGATGTTTACCTACTTTACTGATTTTAATCAGTCAAATCCCAATGCATTTTATTTTAAAATGACTGAGAAGTCCACTACCAAAGTTAGACTTACCCACACTAAATTACTCTATTCAAATTCCTTTCTTGACCAATTGGCTATTGGGGGCTATCAACTGTGGAAGGATACTATTGATCTTAAATCTGTTTGGGGTTCTAAAATTTGGCAAGTGCAAGGCACTGAGGCTTTGCATTGTGCATGTCTGATTCCGAACCATATGTTGTTTTTGAATTCTACTATTTCTCAAACCACATGCTTTGGATTGGCTACTACTAAAAAATTAAATGTTCCTTCTTTTTCTGAATTTGAAGAATATCCCGGTTGGGATAATAATACTAAATTATCTATTAGAGAATTACAGACCCTGTTGCTTAATTTTACTTTTAACGTATCCAGTTTGGATCCTAATGGTTGGTTACTGTGGCATAAAAGTGCAGATTCTTGCCAACATAGTTTTCTGGGTTTAGCCCCTGGCAACACACAGGTTAGAGTGGACCTTCGTTTTGAGAATGGCCATTCTGTGACTACCTATTCAGTAGGCAAATTATGTCAGAGTTGGCTTAAACATTCCGCTTTAGACTCAGTTAAGCTACATTTATCTAAATTGACTGACGATGTTGATCTAAATGACTTTGTCAAGGGCCCTGCTTCCGGTCGATCCAAAAGGTGGATATATGCTATTTACAACGAAGTTTGGAAACTGTCCCAAATTGAGGCTGCTTCCCGCTTAAGAGTTCTAGATCAAGCGAATTTAGAAAAAGTGCTGGCAGTTGTAGGTAACAGCATTAACACGCTTTCTTCTCGCATTTACACTTTAGATAATATTGTTTCATCTGTTGTTGATATTGTGCAAGATGACGTCTCTGTTTTGTACCATGGCCAAAATCAATTGTGTCCCATTATGCAATTCACGTGGACTTTGCAAAAGTTTAAGGCAGGAAAAGTGCCTTGGCACTACATGAACACATCATCCTTGTTTGCCCCTTTTAATTTGACTGACAAGCAACGTTTTATGTCTATGAAGGATGCAACTTTTTCTATGTTACATATTGAAAAGTTAAAATCTTTACCATTTTCTGTGGCCGAAACAAATTCTGCTGTGTGGCTCGTCCATGGGTTAATAACATTACCTTTTCCTTCATTCATATGTGAGCCTTAAATGAAATACTACGCAATAGGCAGATATGAACCTCTGGGCACCGCTTATCTCCATGAAGCTTGGTCGCTTCCTTTTACATATAGGTGCCTGAGGGAAGGAAAAGAGGTTTATTTGAATGTTGAGGATTGCACAACAACACCATATCACTCAGTGTGTAGGAATATCCAATTGAATGACTCTTGCAACCAAAATGCGCCTAACCTTGCTTGTGTTTTGAAAGGCACACTGACGCCTGCAACCATACCGACATTCACATTTCTAGCAAACGGTAGTTAATTACTTTTGAATAATGAAGATTGTTGTGGGATGTTAGCTGGAATTCCTTATGTGGTTACGGTCTCTGAACGTGCAGTCTGTTGCAAACACGTAATGTTTCCTCCTTCACATGGGAAGCTGGATGTTTCCATCTGGCCGTCAATTCCGACCTTGAAAGCAGAGTTCAACAAGAGGAGTCGCATAAGAGCTCTTTTGTCTCAAAAAGAAGTCGCCCTCACATATGCTTGTGAAACATTTGTCCTTCACGTGGCAAACACCCGCACAGAAGTGCATGCTTTATTAAATAGAGATTTGCCCTTGCATTTCGGTGACTTAATTCCCACTATCTTTAATGCTTCCTCCACCACAGGGCTGGCTCACTTTTTTAAGGTTGTTAGTAGTGGCCTTGTGACTTCTTTTCAAACTATATTTGGTGTGTTCCCAGCATTTTTTTATTTGATTTTTTCCAGCCTATTTGGTGGGTTTTCCTTGATGCTAGCTCTGGTTGCGGACGTACTTCTGTTGCTGTGTTTATTTCAAAATGGATGCACGTCCTGTGTTATGAGACGAGCTCCCACGGCTGTTGCTGCTCTGCAACCAAATGCTTGATTATTATGGAGCGCTGCCTCTTTGAGTGCAGCTTATGGATTATCGTTTAGATTTTCCTTTTTCACATGCGTCCAGCCTGTTTCATTGCCTGAGTTGCGATTTCGACTGGGCCCTGGATTTGTGTCTCTGCAATACGGTGTCTCCCGAAGCAGATTATGATCAGCTGATGAGCCCCTTAGTTGCTCATGAATTGTTTTGATCTGGCGGAGGGATTATGGCCTTTGCAGCGATGCATGGATACCTGGGACGTTGGAATGTTTTTGCAGCGGCGCATGATTTCTTGGCACGTACTTACATTGAAGAAAAACTGAGTTGTCCTCTGATGGTGCTAGAGGCTCCGATTACTGAGGAACACGTATGTTCCTTCCCATTTCTGAATTGGATGGCTGAAATGTTTTCAGATGAGAATAATGACTTCCTGTTGGAGGCTGTTGCAAAGTACTTTGCATATACATTGTTGGAGTGAGATGTATCGTTGCTTCTCTCTTTACAAAGACCGAGGTCACATGTTGGACATCGGATTTTTCTTATTTTTTTTTCGTCTTCATTTCCCCCTCCCCAGGTCCTATTGACTTCCCTATGCCCGTGGAAAATTTTCTTGATTTGATGTGTTTTTAAAATTTGGAGTTTGCTCCCGTTTTTTCACTGTGGCAATTTGAACTTGGTTCTGATTCTTGTTCTTGAACTCAGCTTTCCAAATTTGCCCCCTCTTATCCGTGCTCAGATCAAGGGAGGGTGTCGTGGGGCTGAGCCTTGCATTCACACAGTGTTAAGTTGACATGAGCTTATTAGAAGTTTAAACGCCATTTTTCCTTTCTGCTGCCTTTTGCACACGGCACACACTTTGTTAAATGTTTAGAGTTTAGCAGAGTGTTTTGCTTCACACGAGAATACCATGTTTTTCTATATTAGCAGCCTTGCTTGGTAAGCTTAGTCTGAACAGTGAGTGCCGAGGCCCTCAAGGTTATTTCAACACAGTGGTTGTTGTTCGGACTGATCAGCGCACGTTCTAGACGGAACACATATGCAGCTGTGGCCACCTCTGAGATTGGCGCGTTTAATAATGCACTGCGTAGGCATGATCACACACACTTGGAGAACATTTGTGTGCTGAGAGCTTGTGCAGAATTTGATGTGATCCATTTACGCTAATACCAGAGGTATGGGGCCGCCTATGTGATCCCAAGAGACCTTGTGTAGATATAAAATAACCTACTAACAAGTTAGGGTGAAATATAGGTATATTTTAAACCTGTTTCCATTTAGCATTATAACATGCTTTCTCCCTTTGCATTTTATTGAATAGTAACTATGCTGACAATCTTGTTTCTAATAATATGTCTGCTTGTATTAGCTAAGATGCTGCGCATGAGAACACAGCATTAGAAATAAATATTTCAAACTTGCACGTGTCTTTTTACTCCCTGTTTTGGACTGGTATGAGAGTGTTCATGTTTTCCACATTGCCTGAGGTAACCTAAGTCGCATGTTCTGGGTTGTCTAATCATTGGTATTCTGAAAGAGCCAATGAGACAGTGATGCTAGTCTGGTAGGGGATTTTGGGTACGAAGGTGATTTTTGGCACACCCTAATTCACTGAGGTCCCACGTCTCTATGCCCAGTTCTGTATAGAAGCAAAATCTCTGCAACATTCCTAGACCAGGAAAACCTATGGCAGAATGTACCTCATATCGCCCGATATCGCTGATAAATGCAAAAGCTAAAATCCCCGCGGAATTACTAGCGATTAGGCTAACACAGCATCTTACGATCCTAATACATCCGGACCAGTCTGGGTTTATGCCGGGCAGGAATACGGCACTGAACCGGAGACGCTTACATGGGGCAATGGCCTGAATCCCACATCTTCAGCTGTCGTGCTATCCTTGCATGCAAAAATGGCTTTTGATATGGTTGAGTGGCCTTTCTTATTTGCAGTGCTCCGCCATTTGGACTTTGGCCCCAAGTTTTGCGCTTGGATTCGCCTCCTTTACCCTAAACCAATATCACATGTTACGGCCAATGGGCACATCTCCGAGGATTTTCTAACTGCAAAGGGGACGCGCCAGGGCTGTCCCTTGTCGCCGCTGCTCTTTGCCCTGGTGCTGGAGCCACTGGCTACGTGGATCAGATGGGAGCCAATGATAGGGGGCCTCGGTGGACAGATGGTTGGGAAGACCGCATCTCCCTATATGTGGATGATGTCTTGTTATACTTTGCCTCCCCCAGGCGCTCAATACTGGTTCTCCTAAATATCTGAGATTTTTGGAAGGGCATCGGGGTACACCATAAACTGGTCCAAATCAATTCTGTACGTTTTACATGGCCCCCCCACCACAACTCCCTGCTGACCGCCCACTCCAGGTCACTGACATGTTTAAATATCTAGGCATATACAATACAGCAAATCCAGATGACTTCTTCTCAAGAAATCTGATGCCCCCACTGGAGCGTCTAAAGAGAGATGTAACACACTAGGAATCGTTACGGCAGACATTGTTGGGAAAAGCAGCAATTTTCAAAATGATGGCGCTACCCGGTTTCTATATGCGCTTGAGAACACGCCGTACCCTGTATCTCTAGATTATTTTAAAAAGATAGCAGGCCAAGTATCCAACCTGTTATGGGGTAACAAACCGGCACGCATAGCGCAGACTAAGTTGGCCCGCGGATGGTACGACGGTGGGATAGCACTCCTAAACATACAACTGTATTACTGAGCGGCGCAGTTAAAGGTCATTAATCAGTGGATACATGTCCCGCAGGTAGACCCGGCATACAGAGCCGACAGGTTTCTATCGGGACCAGGAAATATGCTCTCTGCACTTTACAATAAGGGACTTACCTCTGCGCTAATAGGGCCCACAAAACTCACAGTCACCATATGGCACGCGGCGCAGGCATAATTGGGCTGGCAGGGGGTCTTTACCCAACTCACTCCTCTCTGGGACACTAAGCGGATGGGACGACTTCAGAATAGCAAGGCCTATGACCAATGATACACCATAGGCATATCCACGGAGGGTGACATGTGGTCTAGGGGGGACGTAGTCACGTTGGAACATCTCCAGCAACAATACGAACTTGCACCTTCTGAAATTTTTTCCCTACACGCAGATCATACACGCACTGATCACGGCCATACCGCGCGGCACCGATGTGCCTGAGGCCTCCACTTTGGAGGACAGGCTGCTGGCGGACTGCATACAAAATCGGGCTACATCATTCACTTATCTGAAGTTAGTTAATAACCTCCCGGATCTCACGGTACCACTCAGGGACAAATGGACCCGACTTGGGTGACCTTGATGAGACAGAATGGCAGGAGGCGCTGGTCTTGCCGCGAGAGGTGGGCATACCCTCGCGACTCAGACTAGTGCAGCTTAAAATCCTGCATCGCACCTACTACACTAGATACACCCTATGCAAGATGGGCAGAACATCACATCCATATTGCCGTAGAGGTTGCAGGAAGGAGGGTACCTTCTACCATACCATATGGTAATGCCCAAAAATTTCTGACTTTTGGAAGAAAATAATGAGAACAATATCACAGACTGAGGAGGTGTCGTTAGTACCGGAACCAAAGAGGCGTTTATTAAACATGTGGGAACCGAATGACCTTAATCATCAGGCGCAGTCCTGGGCCACGCTGGGGTTAATGGTTGCTAAACGCAATGTAGCGCAAAAGTGGGGGGCGGTGGAGGTGCCGTCTTTGGCCGCGTAGTGCAAGGACATGGACATGGCTATGGTGGCTGAAAGGGCCGTATTTATTAATCGGGGTTGCCCCCAGAAGTGGAACAAAGTGTGGGGAGCGGCGGCTCACATATGTCAAGGGAGACATATGTGAGCCGCCGCCGGTACGTACTGAGGACAGTTCAGAGGAGGAATATTAAAGATGGTAACAGGGTATATGTGGGGGGATTGATTGTAGAGTCGGAAGATCTAAATGAGAATGTAAACATGATGATTGTATTACTGATATGGGAATGTGTACTACTGTTATATTATGACTGTAATCAACCTGAGATTTTTGCCAATGCGGATAATGAAAATAATAAAGACTTAAAAATAAAAAATGCTGCTCGTTCCAGTAACGAGAGGGGCAGCGTCTTCCAATTTTCTACATCACGCTTCAGTCTTTGCAGCGGGGGAAGGAGGTTACGTTCATATCTGATCTTAGGATCCGTGGTGACAAAGATTCCCAAATACCTGAACCCCACCTTTGCTGCTTGTATAGGACAGCCCCTGGGTGGGGAGGGGGGTTCTCCATGTAGTACATAGAGCAGGGACTTGTACCAGTTGATGGTGTAACCTGCGTTTTTCCCAAAGTTTGTAAAGATGTCCAGAACCACGTGGAGCGATCGTTTGGGGGAGGCGAGGTATGGTAGAGAGATGCAGTCTTCCCATTCCTCCTTCCACTTTAGCCCCCTTTTCAGAGGATCTCTATGGATCATGCTGCCAGTGGCTCCAACAAGATGGCAAAGATCAGGGACAAAAGCGGGCACCCCTCCCGGGTCCTGCTGCCCAACTCAAATGTTTCAGATTTTTTATTGTTTACCACTACTTGCGCCAATGGGGCAGAGTAGATGTGTCTCATCCATCCAATGAAGCTAGGTCCAAAGCCCATCTTAGCCAAGACCTCGAAGAGGTAGGGCCACTCGATGTTGTCAAACGCCATAGAGGCGTCCAGTGACATCACTACTGCGTCTTCCTGTATCTTATCTAATCTACCTTGAACTCCATACAGCCTTCACAAGTTTCAGCAGTCTTACGATGGGGAATTAAAGCTGATTGGTCGGGGTGCACCAACTTGGTTGGTTATGACCTGTACCAAGTGGTTCACCAACAGTTTCGCCAATATTTTGAGTTCTGCATTTAATAGCGAGATAGGCCTGTAGGTTGAGCATTTATCCCGTGGCTTCCCTTCTTTGTGAATGGTGACAAATGTTGCTATACTTTGGTTTGGTCGGAGCACGCCTAATTCCCTACACTCCTCCTACATGGCTTGGAGCCAGGGGGCTATTGTGTCTGGTTTTAGTTTGAAAAGCTCTATGGGCTAGCCGTTAGGTCCCAGAGCTTTACCAGGTCGGAGGTGTCTTATCGCTTGTGCAATTTCCTTATTAGTGAGTGCACTGTCTAACGTGCGCCGCTCATCTTCAGACAGTGTGGGCAAGCTGATATCTGACAGGAAGGCCCGTGAATCTTCTTCTGGCAATTCTGAGCTGCTTCTTATAGTAATTTGCGAATTTGTTAGCTATGGCTTGGGGCTCTGATTTCCCCGCCCACCCCCGAGTCCCTTGTTAGTTCAGGCACTAGCCTACTCGCCCTTTCCTTCGTATTCAACCAGGTTATCAGTTTTCCTGCCTTGTCCCCTTGGTCGTACATTCTTCCCTCTTTTTCTCTTCCTAGAGTCTTGGACATCTCAGTGGAGATAGCTTTACATTCTTCCCTTTTTAGTTTTAGGAGGTGTATTTTCTTTTGGGTGTCATTCCCTTCCGTCTCTTCCTCCAGTTGGAGGATTTCGTCCTCTAGTCGGGCTAGGTACTTTGTTCATTGCTTACGTGTTCCAGCAGATGATGACAGGGCCTGCGCCCTAATGACCGCTTTAAAGGCTTCCCAAAGGGTTTGGGGTGAATCAACCGAACCCTCATTCACCTGGAAGTAGAGGTCTAGCGCCTGTAATAGTACTTTTTTAATAATGGGATTTCGGAGATACCAGGGGTTAACGGGCGCTTAATTTCCAACTTTTTCCTCTCCCAAGGCCAGTTGGGTCCACACGGGGAGTCGTCAGAGATCACTTTAGCCATGTACTTAATTTGGCGTACTATTTGGGTTGCGGGCACCAGCAGGTAATCTAGTCGGGAAAAGCTATTGTGCGCCCCAGAGTGGAATGTATACTGTTAACTCTCTGGATGATATGCCCTCCATTCAGCCACTAGCCCTTAGGCGTCTAGAAAGTTTGGTAGCCATCTATGTGTATTTCCAATATCTAGTGACTGATATCGATCCATGGAGCCCGATACCACCGAGTTAAAGTCTCCCCCCACTATTATTTGCCCTTCTGGGAACAAGAGCATGATTGTGCCGAGGTCTTTAAAAGGTACTGCCCTGCAGGTCCGGTGGAACATAGACTGTCATTAGTGTAAGTGTTTGGCCCTCCCACTGTCCTGAGATTGCGGCGTATCGTCCCAGCTCTTCGATCCAGGTGTGTTGTATGGAGAGCGGGAAGGAATCCCTGAGCAGGATACCAGCCCCTCTTGAGCCCGTGGTGAAGCCTGAGTGGGCTACTAGGTTGTAGCCCCATCTATTTAGTACCTTACAGATGTTCCCCACTGAACTGTGACTCCTGGAATAGTACAACATCCGGGGATTGTCGCCTAATGTATTGTAGGACCAAAGAGCTTTTAACCTTGTCCCCCATACGGTTGACGTTCCAACTCAGCACTGCCCCTGGTTTAAGCAACTTCCAGGAGTCCTTGTGTTAATGTGGCTGAAAATGCTTGACGGAATTCAGGCGGAAAGCCATCACTGCCTGGTGACGTGCCTCGCGGGAGCATACTCAGGATAGTTCAAAGTTCCTCTTCCCAGACTGTGCGTCCATTGCCTCCGACGCTTCCGATGTAAGTTTATGGATGCTTAGCCCCTCTGAAAAAGGGGAGTAGGTATGTGTGCTTATATTCGGGTCAGCAGAGTATACGTGTTGTAAATGTGTATAGAACAGATCTACAATGCTCGCTCTAGAATTGACCTTGGCGCAGTCCTGGATAGCCAAATATTTTGACATCAGAGCGGATTGCTCCCTACACAAGATCCAGGCTAAGAGTCATTCAGACTTGTCGGCTTTGCAGTGAAGCCGCTGCCGGTATTGCTTCAAAGTGTATCTGTCTAACCAGTCCTGAATATCTGTGATATGCTCATGTATGTTGTGTTCTTTCTTTAATCAGACTGTTAGGTGAGTGTGTCGTCTGAGCATTTGCAACAAAATTACTCCTCCCTACTCAATCCGGACAGGTGCCCCCTCAAAATCGTCTTAAGTGCCTCCCATTCCGTGGATCTACTCCCGGTGGAACCTCATTTTGACTCAAAGTAACCCGGCAAGATCTATTTTTTTCCCTAATATCTTTTCTGATACTTAAGGATGTTGATTTGGTGTAAATAGATCTCCAATCGAAGGCAGATCCATTCCTAGTGCATCAGCCATATCAGTCAATTTGACAGCATTAATGTAATGAATCTCATTGACAGGATTCAAAAGCAATGGCTGTATAGCAGCTGCCTCACATGTTTGTACTGACATTTTCGCCCTTGCCATGCCCATTAGAGTGCTCTTTCTGTCTGATTTCTATAATCTGGGCAACAGTTTTACTTCACTTCTTTTTTGCCTTGGTTTTCTTCACTGAATTGGGTTGTGGGTGGGGTTTCTGAAGGATAACTTCTTTGGGTCTAGAACATAGCTGAACTGGGAAACTGTGTCTTCTTTTCATTATTTATTTCTGCTGAGGTAGAGCTGAATCCTTCCGTGACCTCCCTATTTATTCGTTTTCTTGAAAGAAATACTTTCCTGTACCCCCTCAGTGCCTTTCTCACTGAAATGCTTATATTGTGGGCCAATAAAGGTTCTTGGTAGGGGGAAGACTAGTCTATTAGCACTTGTTCAGGAATCTGATGGATCAGCCAGACAGTTTTGTTGAGTCAGATATTGATTGGTTAGGATATTTGGAACAGAAATCAATTGCTTTGAAATGCAGGCCAAAAATCACTTACCCATCCAAAGGAATACATGCGAGAGTGGTCATGGCATTTCTCCTGAAGTAATTCGGTCTTTGCCGACCCAGCTAACAGTCATTTACGGTTATCCAGTGCCTTGTCTTCTTACATAGCATCAGGGAGCAAGGGACCCAATACGAAGTCACACAGAAGGATACAGCTGTTGATGCTTAAGTCACACGGCAATGTGTGTTTGGAAATACCTTTGGTGTGCGTGAGTGTGTTACAGGAAGATCAGACGTCACTCCTCCATGATGTCTAAAAGTCCACACATTTGTCTCAATAATAAGGCAGTCCGGTAAGAATTATGAGTTGGTCTCATGTGCTACTCCCACTGGAATCTATGTATGTATGTATGTATGTAGTATTTCTAAAGAGCAAACCTAGCCAAAAGCCTCTAGCCCCTTCTGTGAACTTTAGTACTAAATCAGTTGCAGCCCTGCAGTATTCATCATCACGTACTTGTGCTTCCATCTCTTCATTGTAGCTCAAATTCTCACTCCTGTCGCTATGCTGTGTGCCTACCATAACATTCTAGAAGTGCACAGTGTATGGAACTCTTCCACATGGGAATGCCAATATGTGATTCACCATGGGCTGCAACCAATGCAACAGTATGACTGAGACCTTACAGCCCTCAACCATTTGTTTGATGATAGATGCCACAATTGGGTGTCAAATGCCTAATGTATTCAATTAAAAATCACCTGTCCAACATGGCAGAAAGTACACAGGGTGATGTCTTTATAGAAGAAGGTGATTTGTTATACACGTGCTAGAGTCCTTTCCTCCTAACAAGTATTGCTGCCAAAAGTACTGAAGCCCTAAAGTGCAGAACGAGGAGCCGTTTCTTCCAGCCTTAGATTTTCAATGTTAAAATTCATTGGTTATCTACCTTAGAAGGATAGTAAATATCCCTTCTGTAACAATATAAGTGTATATCACAACAATTTTCTGTATTGTCAGCTTTACTATCTACAGTACCAACAGACCTTTTGGTGAAGGATTATTTAACATGTCAATCTAAACAAATAAGTTACTTACCTTTGGTAGCGCTCTTTCTAGTGGATACTGTAACTGCAGATTCCCCACCTTTAGAATTTGATCCTGAAGTGTTCAAAGCAGTACTCCTGTGTGTTGTTCGCCACTTGGCTCTGCGTTGACTTCGTTCTAACCAAGTAGCGGAGCTGCATTTAAATTGCCACCTCTGTGCACTGATGTCCGTTTCTTGCTTAAACTTTCTCTGCGGTCTCAGATACATAGCCCAAAACACCGGAGGTTGTAGATCTCTAATTTGAGACCTTTGTAGATGAGAGACTGTGGGCAGGCCATTGAGAACTCCATTTCTAGAATATCCACCAGAGGGAAAATGCTACTTACCAGTATCCATCGGTTCTTGGCATGTAGGGCTGCAGATTCATGCACTAGTGCATAGATCGCCATCTGGTGGTGGGCCCAGATGATTACACTTTGTTGTTGTCCTGGAGAGTCTTTGTATGGTAGATGACTCCTCCTCTGGAGTATAGTGCGCATGGGCATCGACTCCATCTTCAGATTGTTTTTCGCAATTACAGGAAATTATGGAGTTGTGTGAAAGAGAAAGAGATGTCCGTTATAGTGTATCTAATTAAGATATAACTGGAACAGATATAGGTAGCCAGGCAGGTGGGTGGGCATGTGTGAATCTGCAACCTTACATGCCAAGAACAGATGCATACTGGTTAAGTAGAATTTTCTGTTCGAGGCATGTGGGCTGCAGATCACACACTAGTGCATTGATTGCATAACAGTTCTGTCCCTTAGCGGTGAGTACCAGTATCTGTTGCAGTGGTTCGAAATAGTGTTTTGAGTACAGCCTGGCCCACACTAACTTGTCCCTAGTTTAAGGGTGGAATAAGCCCTAGGGGGAATGGATAGAGTGCATGTTGCTTTTTGGTAGCAAACTTGAATGCATTTAACAATCCACCTTGCAATCCCAGTTTTTCAAATGGGATAACCTTTGTGTGGAGCAGAAAAGGACACAAAAAGCTGCTTGGTTTTACGACATGCATTTGTCCTATCAATGTAGTAGGGGAGAGCTCTTTTAACATCTAATGTATGGAGAGCTCTCTCAGCAACTGTTTGAGGACGGGAGAAGAATACTGGCAACTCAACAGACTGATTGAGATGGAATGGTGGAATGACTTTTGGACGGAATTAGTCATTAGAATCACCTTGTTGTGTTGGAGTGGTTGTTGAATTGTTAGTGCATGGATCTCACTCACCCTTCTGAGTGATGTAATAGCCACTAGAAAAGCAACTTTCCATGAAAGAAATTGTAATTCACACTTATGCAAAGGTTTAAATAGAGGCATATCCAAGAGGGATGCTAGCACGACTCCAGAAAGCTCCTTGCTTGCCTTAGTTTCAGATGAGCAACAAGTCTGGCTCATCACCATCACTTGGATCTTCGGTAAAGACCCCAGAGATAACTTACCTGCATCAAGCGACTTCCTCTTCCACTCACCTAGTGATCTCCAGAGTCATCAGTTGGTCGCACTGACGTTACTTGCAAAGAAGAGAACAAAAAAAACTTTAGAAAAGCACATAACCAATGTATTCCCACAGCAAACCTGAGGAGAAAAGAGCAGGCCTCTAAAAATCTACTCGCCTACTCACTATGGCGAGTCGGATTTAATCAGATCAAGCTATTTTTAACACTTGCCCCTCCGATCTGGCAAGTGAACTCAAGCTGGAAAGCAACAGTTGTTCTGTTTATTCAGAAAGTGAATGAGTATTAAAGACGCCTTTAAATCTCATTTTTATCTTTTATATTGACACATTTGCTGAATACTTAAAGACAGATCAAATATCAGTTTGTCTTTTTACTAATTTTTGCTGATCTTATCCTGCAAAAAGGTGTGTTTTTTTCTTTCTCTTATTACAGTTAGAGGATTTGGGGAAGGGAGCTGTCTGACAATCTTAGTGAAACAAAAGGGTTTAAGATGTCAGCTTTTGTTTTCAACTCACAACACGTAAACAGCCAGTAAATGAATAGTTTTAAGTATTTCAAATCAGGAATTACGAAATCATTTTTTTTTGTAATTCAGAAGTGTGATGCTAACAAAGATTTAAACAGGAGCAAAACAAATCAGAACACTTTAATTGGGGATGCGCAAATTACAAATATGAGCAGAAACTCTATTTTCAAACATTGCAGACTATAAAGTTTTATCAGTAAAACCACGTCGGTAGGAAATGTTGTGGCCATTCCGATGGATAATCTGCTGATTGCAAATAAGGCTGCTACTGCTTCAGGATTCAGGTATGTATTTATTAAAATAGATCGTTTTTAAAAATGATTTGAGAAACATTCCTGCACCCATCCTAATGACAATGTGATTAATGAACTAATAGGCAGTCAGCAGTCATTTGTATCCTATATGTGGCTACATTTGTATTATATATGGAGTAAAATCTTAGTCTATTAAAACAAACAAAAGTGTTTTTGGTACAGCAGACATGCAGAACTTGCATATTTGTAGGTTCTCTCATATGGGATAAAGAAGAAAATGGCAGCTCAGTGAATTCAAATATTTGTCCAGGACCACATAATTTGAAACCAGTTTGAGGGTCAAGAGTGTTATAATTTGGTTGAATAGAATATTTAAGTCATTAGACCTGCAGGTCTAGTAACATTTTTATGATTTTTCAAGGCCTGAAGAGGTACAAGGTTAGGGCATTAACACTAGATGTGTATGTAATGATGAAAGACCGTTACTCTCAGTGAAGGAGTGTTTATAACACAAAGTCCAAACCCCGTTTGGGAAATCCTTTGAAAAATCTAGTAGACTTTGAAAAAGCAAATAGGCCAGGGTGGATTTGTCTCGGGGTCACACACTGAGTTGGCAAAGGGTTTACCTTCGGCGTTGGCGACGTAAGGACAGGCGTCAATGAAAAAGGAACTGGCACAGGAACTGGGAGCAATAGTCAAAGTCAGCACTGGAATCGGTGCAGACCCAGAGGGGCTCAAACAGCGCTGAGCTGCTGTCAACAATGCACCTGGAGGTCTCTTCGGATCCTAGGGGCTCAAAGGTGCTGAAACATTCTCACCAAAAACTTAACTCATATACTGCCAGTATGAGCTCTTTCCATCAAGACCCCTTCATATCACTTTTTCTCGTCATTACCTTTAGCAGCTATTAGCTCCTAAGTAGCTGCTGGGCAGACAACACAACAGCACTAGAAATCTACATGTTAACCGTCAAATCATGGATTCTTTCAAGTTTCTGCAAACCAAGCAACATCAAACTAAATGCATAACAAACCTCCCCACAAACTAAATCTCTGCACAAAGATTAAAGCTTCTGTCTCTAAGTGGTCGATCATGTCAGTTATACTGGGAAAAGAAAAATAGCACCTTTAGCATTAAGTGTCCTTCAGAGTTCTCTGCTTCACACATATCCACTGAAAAGTCCTTAAAATAGGACTGCAAGAAAATATTTAAGACCAGACAATCCCTCATTTTTCGGACCAAACCTGCATTGGAAGGGCTTAAAGGATGCTCTGAACTAAATGAATCAATGTTAAAACTTACCTCTTTTGGACTCCATGGACAGGCCGGCTTTTCCAGTTAAGAAAGTGCTTTGAAGCCATTCAGTCTGCAGCGTTTTCAATGAAAAGGCAGCTTATAAGGCATTTTCTTAATGCAGCCCTTTGGGGCCAAGTCCAAGTCGGTCAGAATATCCAAAATGCAGTATCATGAAATAAATGTGCATACAGTTACTTGAAATCTAAATTCATCTCAAAATGATTTTCTATACTAAAAAGCTGAATAGTTCGTTACCATCGAGGGCAGGTATTGGACACATGATTTCAAATGTAGTTTTCTTTACAGTATGGACCAATAGCATTTTCTCCATGGAATCCGCAGATAGACAACCTATCTCATCTCCACATGAACATATTTGTGAAATCGAGATTGCATTGATAAACTCTTTAATAAAATTGAATTTTCTGTGCAGAATGCACACGCTTCATGGCAAGGGATATCAAATAAAACAAAGACACAAGAAACATTTCTAAATACTGATTGCAATATTTATTCTGTGATTAATATCACAATTCACCATAATAGATGCATTATGTATCATCTGTTTTCGAATAAACCTTAAACAAAATAAAAATTATAGTATTTAGCATGTAAATGTTTGCATATATTAAAATGCATACTTCAACAATAGCAACAAAATGTGCAAAAACCCATATTTTATAATGAGGTATTTAGTCATGCTGTTATTTCAACAAAAGCGAAGAGAAAGAAACACATGATATTAGCTTTGGGTATTCCCCTCATGGTCTTTAGTGGTGGGGCTGTGGAGAGAGGAGATTTGGAAGCAGGGGTCTAGTAACAACCTCTATCCTATGGTGGCTGGAAGGGACCATGAGATGTAAGGAACTAAATTAGATTGTTACAGGAAACAAACTGAAAGGATCTTCCACCTCCTTTTTAGCAGACATTTACATGTCCCTTCCCTTCAGATGTCTTAAGCACACAGTGACATCTGAGGCAAGAGAAAGAGAATGCTGATGTGGGAGAAAACTGGCAGCCTTCAGAAATGAAGTAGGCCTTGAATGTCTTAGTCAATGTTTAGCATTGTACACTGGTTCCCAACACCCACAAACATGATTAAATAAGCATAAATAGTTACCAGCTCTTTTCTCCTTCAAAACAACAGCCACGTCTTACTTCTAGATCTACCTTACTCCTAGCAATCTCTATCCTCATCTTTTAATGACCTTTATAAAAATATGCTGTTCAACTTTGTACAAAACATTAGAATTTCAAGGTTTTGTTCCTCAATGCAATACATCGGTTAACTTCATGCTGTCAATATTGCAAAATGTGGTCCTACTGTGTCTAAATGTCAACCAAGTTGCACACACTCTTTCAGATCCATCTTCAATGAGGAAAAACATAGCAGATGTAGGGGAAGACTCATTCGAATAGTTAATCATACACTGAAAAATAGAGGCACATGAATGTGTAAGCTACTTCTGAGGTGCAACTGAAGATTTAAGTGCCTCAAAGAGAGCAGGAGCAATGACAGGTACAGTGAAGA
Organism: Lissotriton vulgaris; assembly: GCF_964263255.1. NCBI lineage: Eukaryota > Metazoa > Chordata > Amphibia > Caudata > Salamandridae > Lissotriton > Lissotriton vulgaris. The sequence continues at coordinate 246,241,285 of NC_141689.1, read as the reverse complement.
AACAAATTTCATACAGGATAGCCGAGAAACATGAGGAAAATATAAGACATAGAAAGTTGCTGTAAAGATAGAACCTATTTTATAACACCAAAACCGTTACCTGACAAGCTTCTCACAACAGGCACAAAATCATTTTTGTTTGTAGCAGAGCTTGTTTCCGGGGAGGGGTGGAAGGGGTGAATTGTTTTTTTTTAATACATTTTCTTTGCAAGTAAAAGGGAAGGACGGTTCATTACACTGTGACTATGTACGTCAGCCACAATGCCAGTACAAGACGAATGACTATAACAAAAATATAGGGCATAAGTACTGGGGTGTAGTTAAAGGACAGGAGTAGTATTTGGTATCCCTGCACTGCTGCATGCTGTGAGCAACACTGCAACCACTTGGTTTAGCCAGTCTGGTAGCTGATCTTGACTAGTTTTGACTAGTTACACTAGATTATGTCCTGCATCAATAACTGCTTGTTCACATCCTGCAGCCTACAATTTTCAACAAAGAAGATTTGAAAAAATAAATGCAATATCTCATTCTTCGGGGCCAAAGGTTGTGTGATATCACTTCCTGTATGGTCATCGGAGATCAAGGGTAGGGCGAAGAAACCACTACATAAGCAAATGCAAAAACTGCTATAGATGAATTGCAAATAGCACACTGGTTACGACAACTTCGATATTGTGCCAACTCACCATGTTTAATATAACAGGTGTAAAACTTTGAAGGGATGAAATATTTACCATCCTGTTGCTTTCATCGGCCATGTTTACTGCCTATATTGTGAACATTTAAAAAAATATATACAATTTCACAAAAAGGCAAAAGATTAAATTGGGACAACTTTTGCATTATTGGTGTAGACTGCTCGTTAACTTTGCCCTTGTCCAAGAGAAACTAAATCTCGAATGGAACGTAGGTGAGTCAGCTGTCATCACGTGCTACTATTAGCTATGCGCCAGGCCAATAAATCAGAGATGGGCCAAACCTAGAAAAAAACTCAATATAAATGAATGCACGGATCTCACTCATGAGGTAAACTGAACACCACCAAACCAGGGTTGGCCCCTCTGAAAGCATTTTCACCAAAGTCAACAGTACAGACACCAGACTACATTATCTCTTTAAAATGGACAGGTTTGAGGGTAAGATCACCCCAAAAACATATACCGTTCCCCAAAGGATTTCCAGTCACATTCAGTTTTCTGGGGGGGGGGAGAATGCAGCAATAGTTAAACAAAAGCTGTTAGTTATGATGTGGTATACTTAAGCATCAAGCTGCAAAGATCACCGATTCAGAAATCAGAGCAGAATGTTATGTTATGTTAGAAAGGTCTTTTATAGCCACGGCGACTCGAGGAGTGTCCCGGCGCTTTGTACTACATGACCTAAGAGGGGACGAGCAAAACATAACAGTAAAGAAATTAAGCAAAGGCACAAGAATCAGACAGAGCAGGAAGTCTCTAACGAGTAAAGAGCCAAGTCTTTAGGCCCTTCCTGAACGCAAGCAGATTAGATGTAGAGCGCAGGGTCAAAGGTAAGGAGTTCCACAGCTGCGGAGCTAACAGCCTGAACGAACGTCCACCAATGCGGGCTTTGTTTATTCGGGGCACCACAGCTAGAAAGAGGGACTCCGATCTCAAGGATCGTGCCGGGTGGTAAAAAGCCAGCCTCCTTTGCAAATATTGAGCTCCCGAGGCATGCAAAGCTTTGTGGGCCAATGTCATAGCCTTGAATACTATCCGTTTCCGTATAGGGAGCCAATGTAGAACTTGCAATAGGCTAGAGGCACTGGCCCGCCTGTGGAGGCCAAAGATGGCTCGCGCAGCAGCGTTCTGGGCCACCTACAGGCGTTGTAAACGGTACTCCGGCAGACCAAGATAAAGGATGTTAGAGTAATCCAATCTGGATCCAATTAAGGCCTGAACTGTCGTTCTCCTATGTTCCTCAGAGAGTAACGGGAAGAACTTCCGGAGCATCCGGAATTCATTAGTTAATTAGCTCTACTTTCACTGAGGGAGGAGCAACACATTTTTGTAAGTATTTATGACATTGCAAACAAAACCTTTGCTTCCAAAAACGATTAAATTGATGTATATTGGCTCACTAACAGTCTTCATTAGTGGTTTTATCAAACGCATTTACATCAGCACTAAAAAAAATCAAATATGTGTAACTTCCGTGTGAATTTCAACATGTCGTGTATTTGTGAAGTGCATGTTCACTCCAAGGGATGTCTTGGAGCTATATGACAGATGTTTAGATTTACCCAACTCAAGGGTACTTATCTCACCACTCATGAGAGGAAGAAAGGCTAAGTAGATCCGCTGGGATTTAAATATTTGGCGATGGGGTCCAATGCAGATCACTGCAGAGGAACAATTAATCTACTGAGCAACCAAACCTAGCTAGCTCAGTACACAAATGCGCACTTTACACACTTGCTTCTTTCAAACTAACAAATTTCTTCTACATCTCGATGAGGGGCATCTCTGGTCCACAAAAATTGGGTACTTCAGATAGACGAATCATATACTTTGAGGGGACCAATAAAAACGCCTTACACAAGGCTGCTTCCACTTGAATCAGCACACAGCGCTCTGTCATTATTCCAAGTCCTATGTCCGTGTCTCAATCATTAAACATGAGGTGATCCCCACATCTGACATGAGAAAGAACAGGAAGTTCAAAAGCCTGCTCCACCCCCCCCTAGCCATATTAGGCTAGGATGCCCAACTGCACGTCCTGTATTTTCGTCATGTCCTCTCTGGGCCAAAAGTAGGAAGTTGGGGTTCTTGTTGGGTAGGGACCTACCACTGTGCCCCAGAAGCCTTCTGTGGTGGGCATGGAGGACTACGGTTCAGAGCTAGTCTAGCACAAATCTGAATTCTTTCCGTACAAAGCTCCCATTTCTGATGCATGGGTGTCACGACACAGAACATGGAGACACATTCACCGGCATTTAGTAGCCGTAGAGGTAAACAAATTGTACTGCTCTGCTTTTCTTTACAGTCTCCACTGTGATTTGGGTCACTGTGGTGGTGAGCCCCACCCTTCTTTATCTCACACAGTAAATGCGGGGCAACTTGAAGCTGGGAATGTGCAGCCAACCTCAATGATGTTGTGCAGTTCTCCGCTTAATGGGGACTTGTTGTTTAGGGTGTGTGCTGCTTCGGAGAATACTACACACATGTGCACTTCTAGGTACTCCGCACTTGTGCATTGGTTATGGTAACTACAGCTTATTGATGGGGTCACTGGTTCTGTTGGTTTCGTTTTCCTGACTATACCAACAAGGGGGCATACAGCAAAGAAACATCAGAAAGAATGATTTCTGTTCTGACTCCTGCCACCCTTCTCACAGTAGCAAGGCATAGAATTTGGAAGATAACATTTGGATAATTGTTTTGGAGGCTATGTCTGACAGTCGGCCTACTACAAAACTGAAGGATTCTTTGTCCCTTTCTTCTTCTGATTCAGAGGAAGCATCAAATCAACATCTTCAGGAGATGATGGGATATATCAACCAGATATCCTCAAAAAGAATCCAAAGTAATGTGGGCTGCCCTGTGAAGATGTGCCTTTAACCTCTTCAGATACTGTTCTCAAGCAGTTCGTTAAGACCCCATCTTTGGCTTGCTAATCTACCCTCACGTGAGAGTAGGAAGACCCGGATAAAACTGATGAGCAAAGGTTAATGTCCAAACATTATGCTCTGGAGAAAATATTTCTGAGACAGTGGTTGTGAATTCTACGGTTGCCAGTTTAGTTGGACATACTTCAGCCACTGAAGATTCAATTTTGAAGGACCACACAGATTCTGCTTTCAAAAAGTTTTATGCTGGTGCAAATTTATCCACGAGAGAAGTCAGTTCCTTATGTCTTACATTAAAGAGCTTTACAATGTGGTTCAGGGCCAGTCTGAGTGTTCGGAGTTGTTAGAAGCAATGTAAATGTAAATTGATACTTGTATAGCGCACTACTCACCCGCAAGGGTCTCAAGGCGCTTGTACGAATACCGCTGTGGAACCCATCCTTGCTTTCCCTGTGAGGCGTCCACTCCTGGGCACCCCAAAAGTGGAGGCCAGGCATCCTTAGCGTTGTGGGGGCCGTTGTGGAGATTAAGCAAGCTATTGCCCAGAGTTGCAGAGTGGGACTCAAGGATTGGAATAGGCACCGAGGCGAAGAGGGTGCTAACATGGTTGCCACGAGGAATTTCTTCCTTAAGGAATAGAGCATGAATTCTTCTAAGAAGTCAACTGTCCTGCGTATGCTTTTTTTGAAGGAGCATGCTTTACTGGGGCACAACTTGAGGACAAAGTAATCGCCTCTTTAAAGAGACAAAGCATTCTTCATCATATAGACAGTCTTCAGCTCCTTCTAAGCACATATTCTGGGTTTTCCAGGAGACAAAGGACTAAGAGATATAGGACTCTAAATCTGAGGCAATGTCAAGGACTGTTCCAGTAGGTGTCAGGGAGTGGTAGGGGAGGTGTAGGTTTTTCGTTTCAGCCTGGATAAATCCACTTTAGATGACTGGGCCTTGGACGTAGTAAAGAGAGACAACATGATAATGTTTTCCTCTTTCCTCCTCCAGAAACTGGGACAATCATTACTCCTTGTCCTACAAACAAACTTAAAAAGAAAGCCAAGTAGGATGTCTTTCAAACTCTTCTGTTGAACAAGGTGATAGCACCCGTTCCCAAAGACGAGGAGGAAGAAGGGTACAATTATATAGCTTTCTAGGTTCCAAAGCCATCCAGAAAATACAGAATTATTGTTGACTTCAGGGAGGTCAACAATTCCACCATGAAAATGACATTCAAGATGGGATCTCCAGAATGGTATTCTAATTAGCATCATCACTGTGGATTTAGAGGATGCATGCTTCACGTACCTATGTTTTCTCACCATCGAGATTTCTGAGATTCCGACTGTGGTGTCACACCTGCAATTCCAGGTCCTTCCTTTTGAGATAAGATCTGCTGCTGTGGTTTTTTGCCTTACTGGTACCCTCTAAATCGCCGACGCTGGCAGCACGAATGTAAACGTACATTCTCGGCAAAAGAATGGGTCAAAATTTGGCACAGGACACACATCTCTGTGTGCAGTGCGTCGGTTAAGGAAATGATATTCAAATTGTCCAGTATTGGGCCTACACACCAGCGCAAGTGGCTAAATGGAAGCAGGGCGGTGAGGGAACCTGTTTGAGACACTGTGAACAAACAGGCACACTTGCACATATTCTTTGGCAATGCACTGAGATACAATCATTTTGGGCGGATGTCTCAGTGGACATTAATGAGATCTATAACCAAGGCATTCCCAGATTTCCTAGTTATATCCTTTTAGGACTTCCAAATCCCCAAAATATCCCTTAAAATAATTGAAAGGGCTGGCTATCGTGTTAGCAATGGGGGCGGCCATGCAGGTCCTTTTGGCCCACTCGGGCACAGACTTGGTGGAGTTGCGATTGGAATGGCTCCATAAGCTGTGAGACCCTCCAAGGATGAATAAATTAACAGCATCCATATATAATGCACTACTGCGCTTTGACAAAACCTGGGCTCCTTATATTGCCTTTTTGCCCGATGAGTTCACTGAGCTAACTTGCCCAACCTATTTAAGAGTCCATGGCCTTACAACCTACACCATGATATTTACTAAGGTGCTAGAGATGGTTTTTCCCATTTGTACTACCATTTTCAGCACTATTTATTCTACGGTTTCATCTACAGTGAGCTGTTAGTAATATTTCCCTTCTATCCCTACCCACCTTCTCTTTTCCTTCGTCACATCACTGTTTCCTGCTCTTTTCCTCCTTTCCCCTCCTCAACTGCCATACTCATAGTTATTGTGACCTTTCTGGTTCCCCACTGGCCTCCTGATGTGGTTGGGATAAACGCTGTATTAACGCTTGTCTAATAAACCATAAAACAGATTTAAACCCAAAATGGGCGAGCCAAAAAAAACTGAAATTAGTGGTAAGGCAGCTTCCGGATGCTTCAGCAAGATTCAAGCTCCGTGTTCAGGATCACTTGGCGTCATGTGTTTTCCTAGGCCAATGTGTTTGTCTGCATCTGAGGCAGGAAGCGATCCACCTACTCAAATATTGGAAATCTTCTTATATGCCTCTAAGGGAAAAAAAGTCCAGTCAAATCTCAGATCAAATAAGCTTTGCTTTGGTGGCTACTTTCAGCTACATTGGCACAGCCCCCCGCTGCATCAGGATACTTTGGTGATTATAACTATGAATGCAAGTCACAAGGGTTGTGGAGCGACTACCAGTATTCATACAATTCTGGAGACCTGGTCCATCAATGAGCAGAACAAATACTCGAATAGGAGAGAACTATCTGCAATCTTCAAAGCTCTGTTGGGGTTTAAAGATAGGATTTCTCAACAGAATGAGTTAACAAGGATGGACGACCTGACTGCTAAGTTGTGCAAAAGCAGAAAGGTTCAAAATCTGCGTCCATCAATGTAGTGGCAATGAATATGGGGTTCTGGGCAAAGAATCATCTTCTATCCTTGAAGACAATCTACTTAAGAGGAAAGGACAATTCAGATGCAGATCACTTGAGCAGGATGTTTTTGTCTTTGCAAGATCAGGTTCTGACATTAGTAACATTTGCCAAGATTTGCCAATTTGTCTCACCAGCTAACAAACAAGTTCCCAAATTATTTTGCCACTTTCCTGCTCTAGGGTCGTGGCAAGTCAAAGCCCTCTCTAGAACATGGCCTCATCACCATCTTCTATAAGCCTTTTCATCAATTGCGATTATTCCACGCCTACGCCTTAAAATCAAAAGAGAGTACAGAAGTGATTGTGGTAGTACCATTTTGGCCAGGCAGGGCCAAGTTTCCTTGGTTGAAAAATGGAAACAAACATGTTGGAGCATTCCCCTGGCTCACCTCTCTCCCTGCTGTCTCACTCAGTTTGGAAATTGAGAGGGTGGCCTTGAGAGTAGAAAGATTCCCAAACACTTAGCAGAAGTCATCCAGAAGTTTTTGCCACCTCTCTACTGTAAAACCATACACAAAACACTGCAAAATGTTGAAGAAATGCGTTACTTACCTGTAACTGCAGTTATCCAGTATTGGTGTCTTTCATAGATTCAAATGCCTGAATCATTCCCCGTCGTCAGGATGGGAGTCCCCGCTACATAAATAAAGTAATGTCCTATAGGCATATAGAGAAATAGCCCTACAGGCCTTACATTAGTAACATATCCATGTCCGTATGCAAAAAGGACCGAAGTCTAGAAGAGAACCAATCAGCTGTCACCTCCCTCTAAAACCTTCCTGGGAGGAGTCTCAGTCCCTCAGATTTTTGTACGCAAAAAGCTAAGTAGTCGTGCCACTGAGAGAATTAGGTGAGCCCTTCCAGGGGAGGCGGGAGGGTTGCATGTTAATCTATGAAAGACACCACTACTGGATAACTGCAGTTACAGGTAAGTAACGCATTTCTTAGTCAGTATTATGGGTGTCTTTCATAGATTCACATGCCTGAATCAGAGTAGCAAGTAATGTAGAGAGCACATTTCCGAAGGTAGATTACATACAAGTCATTAGATAATAACGTATCAAGCGACTAGCCAGAGCAAATATTTGCCAATAACAAGTACCAACAAATGACATAGTAGAGAAATGTGCGTACATGAAAAGGATGGAGGGATGACAGAACGCTCACCTCTAGTGAAATAGATGGCCAAGTACTGCTTGTCCCACCGCTGCATCCTTCATAAGTTCTGTGTCCAGGCAGTTATGACTAGTGAAGGTATATGGCGACTTCTATGTTGCCGCTCTGCAAATGTCAATGACAAGCACTTCTGCGAACAGTGCCATGGATGTGGACATGGCTCTAGTAGAATGGGCTCGTACTCTGGAATGCAGCGGATGTCCTGCTTGTTCATGACAGAAAGAGATAGCCGACGAGATCCCGCGGGAAATGCTCTGTTTAGTGAGTGGAAGACCTTTCCTGGGCGTGCTGTAAGCTACAAATAGCTGATTTGACTTCCTGAAAGCTTTTGTCTAGTCTATATAACATTTTAAGCACCTTTTGAGATCCAATGAATGCAACGACCTTTCAGCTGCCGTACTGGGATTCGGGAAGAACGAGCGCAAAACCACAGGCTCATTAAGATGGAAATCTGATGGGACTTTTGGAATAAACTTCGGATTTGTCCGCAAGATCACTCTGTCTTGTTTAAATTGTAGGAAAGGATCTTGAATCGAGAATGCTTGCATCTCGCTCACCCGCCATGCAGAGGTGAGCGCAAGAAGGAGAGCAGTCTTCCAAGATAAGTATTTCAGGTCAGCCTTGTGCACTGGCTCAAAGGGATGCTTCATTAGTTTATTTAAGGACTATATTTAGGTGCCAGGTAGGTGGCAACATTTTCACCGGAGGGAAAGTCCTGTACAATCCTTTTAAAAATTGTTTGATTAGTCTATGAGACCAGAGAGAAGTACCCTCTGAAGATCTCTTGAAGCAGGATATTGCAGCCAAGTCGACCCTGATGGAGGAGTGAGCAAGGCCCGACTTTGCCAAGTGTAAAAGATAAGGCAAAACCTGTTCTGGAGAGGAAGAGAAAGGGTGTATTACTCGATCTCTACACCATATACAAAACCTCTTCCATTTCAGAGAATAAGTTTTGTTGGTGCTATCCGTTCGATCCCGAGCTAGGATGGCTCTACAGTCAGCTGAAATATTTATATTTCGAAGCTCTCAGAACTCAGGAGCCAGGCGGCTAAACTGAGAGATGGTAGATTCGGATGCTGGACTTGCCGGTTGCTCATTGTGAGTAGAGACGGACACTGCTTCAACCGGATCGGTGGCTCCAGAGATAGGCGGTGGAGTTCCGTGAACCAATGCTGCCGTGGCCAAGTTGGGGCTATTAAAAAGAGAGTACAAGGTTCCGCTTTCATTTTTCTGAGGACTCTGGAAAGCATCGGGCATGGCGGAAAGGCGTAGGCAAAGACGTTGCGCAATGCGATCGAAAATGCATTCGCTAGAGACCCTGACTGGGGATGCCAACTTGCGAAGTATGGGTATTTGGCGTTGTCTCTTGTTGCGAAGAGGTCGATTTGAGGAATGCCCCATCTCGAGAAGATTTGGTCGAGTATCTTCTGATCCAGTTCCAACTCGTGAGATGCTGTTTTCTGTCTGCTCAAGGAGTCAGCGAGTACATTGTCCATGCCTGGGACATACTCCGCCCGAAGGGATATCTTGTTTGAGATTAGCCAAATCCAGATTCCCTGCGACTCGCGAGAGAGTGTCAGCGAGCGTGTCCCTCCCTGTTTGTTTAGGTAGTGCATCTTCGTGGTGTTGTCTGTCCGGACGAGCACAAAGTAACGTTTGATTCTAGGCAGGAAAGCTTGAAGGGCCAGGAAGAGCCCGCAGTTCGAGCAGATTGATATGTAGTTTCTTTTCCATAGGGGACCACTTCCCGCTTATCTGAAGCTCTTGTAGAAACGCTCCCAAGCCTTCCAAGGAGGCGTCTGTTGTAATAACATGAGGAGCAGCCGAGAGCAGGAATGACAAGCCTTGAGACAGGTTTCGCAATGACATCCACCATTGCAGGGCTCTGACCATCTGAGGATTCACTTGCATGTGGTCGTCGAATGACCCTGTGCATTTGACCCACTGCTTTGAGAGCGCCTCCTGTAGAGGTCTAATTCGTAGACGACAGTGAGGAATCAGTAGGATACACGATGACATCATCCCCAGGAGGGATTTGAAGAGGCGGACTGTCAAGACTTTCTTCGAGACTACTAGAGCAGCTAGCGCCCAGAGCTTGTTCATTCTCTCTCTGGATGGGAAAGCTTTTGCTGACCGCGTGTCCAAGGTTGCTCCTAGGAAACTGATGCATTGAGAAGGTTGTGAGACTGATTTTTCCTGATGGAGGGTGAGACCCACGCAATTTAAAAGCCTTAAACGGGCATTGGAAGACCTGGACGCGTCTTCTAGGGATGGAGCCTTGACCAGCCAATCGTCCAGATATGGAAAGACTTGGTGATAGCACTGTCTGATATATGCCACCACCGGGGAAAGACATTTCGTTAATATGCGCGGTGCAGACTTGAGCCCGAAGGGCAGGACGCGAAACTGAAAGTGTCTGCCCGCTACTGCAAATCGCAAGTACTTTTTGTGATTCCTGTGATTTGGGATATGGAAGTAAGCGTCCTGCAGGTCTAGGGACGCCATAAAATCTCACTCTTCCAGTAGTTGCAGGACCTTCTGGATTGTGACCTTGCGAAACAACTGCTTCTTTAGGAATTTGTTGAGGGCCCTGAGGGCCAAGATTGGTCTCCACTTCTTTTCTTTTTTCTGGATCAAAAAGAAGCGGGAATAAAACCCTTTTCCCTTCTGCGATGGAGGTACTCTCTCTATTGCTCCTTTCTGCAGCATAATCGAGATCTCCCGTAGAAGCAGCCGTAGATTTTTGTGATGCATTGGGCGGGGCGGGGTTTGTGGAGGGATTTGTATGAATTCCATAGAGTGGCCAAATTGTACTAATTGAAGGACCCAAAGGTCCGTAGTAATCTTTCTCCAATGTTGTAAAAGTAATGATTGAAATTAAGTCTGGAATAAACATGTAATTGTCTGCGCCCGTTGTTTTTTCGCTGTCCTTTACCTCGAAAGGACGACTTCCCATAAGAGGATTGCTGCCCTTGTTGTTGGCGCTGTTGGTATTGCGGTCTACTCTGGCTTAAAGAGTAGGAAGACTTGTATTGATCATTTCCTCTGTAGGAAGACTGTCTTCTTCCTTTATTTCTACAAAAGGACTGGTTCTTATACTGAAGAGTGCCCAAAGCTCTTGCAGTGTCTGTGTCCTTTTTAATAGCTTGTAATGCTTCGTCAATTTTTGTGCCAAATAGTAATTGGCCATCATATGGCATGTCCAAGATCTTTGTTTCCACCTCAGGACGGAAAGAGGTTGCCTTTAGCCTTTATCCTTGGCGCCGCAAGACTGCTGCTCCAGCCAACTGACGGAACCCTGTCATAGCGATATCTATCGCGCAGTCTATAATTTCTGACGCCGATGCCTCACCATCAATCACAATCTTCTTCACTTCCTCTTTGGAGGAATCTGGCAATTCCAACAGGTATGGGGCCATGTCTGCCCACAACTGTCTATTGTAGCGTCCCAAGAGCGCTAAAGCGTTCGCGGCCTTTACTGTCATTGCTGACATCGATGAAAACCTTTTGCCAATGTTATCCAATCTTCTTCCCTCCTTTTTCAGGAGGAGCCGACAAAGGGGCTGAAGGGTTCCTGGAGTTCTTCTGGGCCGCCTGTGTCACTACGGAGTCCGGCTTAGGATTCCCCGTCAAACTCGCCGGTGCCGTATCTGGTGCCCTATACTTTTTATCCAGCCGAGGGATCACTGGTGACACAGAGGAGGAGTTCTGCATGACTTTTACCCCTTCTGACCAGACATAGTCGATAATCTGTATTGACCTTACTGCCTTCTTGAGAGGTTCTTTGAAGTCTTACAAAAAGCAGTCCTGTTCTTGGGAGACCATTGAGATCTTAAAACGCTGAGCAGCCCTGTCCACCACATTATGGAACCCCGCAATGTCGCCCGGTGGTGAATCTGCGGTTGCGGGCACTGGGGATGCCGGAGAGGGGATTACATAGTCATCCCAATCATCATGCAAGGACTGATTGTCTTGTAGTTCACCCTCTTCATGTTGGTCTTCTTCTTCTCTTTCTCCCTCTTCTTCCTCATTAGAAGATGGAGGATGGGGCAAAACCAACCTTTCCGTCTGAATATTCAAGATGCTGGAAGACAAACCATAGGAGTAGGAGATGGATGATATACCTGCTCCTGAACATCCTCATCTGAACTCTGGCATTTTACATGCAGTTCTGAAGGGCTTGTCGCCTGGAACATGTCCCCCTCGTCAGAATCCTCCTCTTGGAGCAGACATGCCGGCGGAATTGGTTGTACCCGGCTTGGTGATAACTCCAGTGTCAGCGTCTTTCTCGTGATTTTTAGACGCACGCATGTAGCTTGTAGATTAAAATCTATCATCGTCGACGAGCCAGTCGACGGTGTGATCGTCGACAGTGGAACTTCGACAGTCGTAATAGCCGGTGATGATATAGTTGACGGGGCTGTCGTCGACGGTAAAGTAATTCCTGACGTCGACGATGTCTTCGTCGACGGTTCCTTAGTCGATGGTGTTCTCGTCTTCAAGCCCTTTGTCGAGGAGGCTTTCGTCAACTGTTGCAACGTCGACGGTGTTGGTTTCGTCGCCGATGCCGTCGTCGGCGAAGCCAGCATAGACGGGGTCTTCGACGTCGACGGGGTTCTCTTGATGGCTATTGTCGACGACAAAGCCTTACCCGCTGTCGATGATGGGGTCGTCGTCGACGATGACAATGACGACGAGGCCATCAATGTAGATACTGTTATTGTCGATGTAGAGACATGAGAAGCCGTAGACATTGTCTTCCTCGACGATGAAGGAGTCGTCGATGATGTCGTCGTCGACGATGTCAAAACTGGCTTCTTGAAGGTGTGAACTTCCTTCCCAGAAATTGGTTTAGCCAGAACCTCTGAATACTTCTTAGTGGTATTCTTTTGAGGAGAAGCCAGAGGGCTAGGAGAGGCCACCCTTGGTCTCCCAGGAAGGTTCTAGATGGAGGTGACAGCTGATTGGTTCTCTTATAGACTTTGGTCCTTTTTACATAAGGACATGGATATGTTACTAATGTAAGGCCTGTAGGTCTATTTCTCTATATGTCTACAGAACATTAATTTATTTATGTACCGGGGACTCTCATCCCGACGACGGGGAATGATTCAGGCATGTGAATCTATGAAAGACACCCATAATACTGGATAACTCTGGTATGCTTCAAACTCTGTTTCAGCTGTGAAATTCCTGAAATCTTTCACTTCCTTTAAAATGGCTGTTTTTTAAACATATTTTGTTGACATTTTTTAAATTAGCATTTCACATACATTTTCTCCTTCAATAACAGAGCGTCTGCCAAGTCCTCTTGAGTGTTCAGCCCGACCGGGCATCATGGTTCCTCGCTATAACTCCTTCCCTTCCTTTAAATTGGCTTTGACAAGAACTTGGCAATTTTTACCAAATGGACGGTCATTAGGGCGTACAGAACTGCTGATGGGGTAGATTTACAGAATGTAGACCAGGTGGTTAGAATTTGGAGGAGTTTTTGATAAACCTATGGTGAAACATGTGCTAACTGCTAGGGATCTCCCATGGGTTTTAAAAGTCTTACAATGTGTCCCATTTTAACCTTTAATCACCATAGATTTGAAGTATTTAACGATGAAGGTGGTTTATCTACTAGCAGTAACCCCTGCCTGAAGGATTGGGGAGTTAGCAGCCTTATTGTGCAAGCCACCCTGTCTGAGAATTATGCAATATGGGATTCTTTTAAGCCCAACCCCTGTCTGTTTTCTATTTAAATTTAATATCCATCAATAGGTGCTGTTGTCAACATTTGTCTCTAATCCTTCTTTGAAGGAGGAAAAATTGTAGCATCTGTTGGATGTTAAGAGGGCAATGTCTGTTTATTTGGATAGATCCAGCAGTTTCATAAATGTAGATAATTTATTGGTAACTTTGGGTACCAGAGACCAGGGTCACAAGACTTCTAATGTTTCCATAAGCAGGTGGATTTGTGATACCATAACGTTGGTCTATACTTTATGTGTGTACGGACTCCAGAGGGTGTACTGGGAAGTTCCACCAGGACTGTCTCTGCATCAAGGTCAGAGGTCCAGGAGTTACTCTAAGTAAAATGTTTAGGGAAGCTGCTTAGGTTTCTGCACATACTTTTAAGTATTATAGGATTCAAGGGGGTGGACTGCATGAAAAACTGTTTGGGTGGAAGATCGTGACCTCTGTTTCGGACAAATAGTTCTTCAATAAATGTGGGTGATGAGTTATTTTGCAGAATTACCTAAATGGAGATATTATTTATTCACAGCCTTGTATCTGAAGGCCACTTGCAGCTTTGGTATGTCTCGTGTTTAATGACTGGGTCAAGGATGTAGGGATAATGCCTAGTTACTTATCAGTAATTTTCATTATCCTTAGTCCGGTTCGTCTTCGACAGTCATTACAACCCACCCATCTTCCCTGTTTTTACTGGCCTTAAGACGATTGGTATTTGTAGGAAGTACAACTGGACATCCAACCCCCCCCAGTATGGCAAGCGGTGTATGAAGCAGTCTTTTGAACTTCCTGTTCTTTCTCATGTCATGTTTAATGACTGACGAGGACGTAATGGCTAAGCATTATGAAATTGTCTGGAAAGTAACTGGATATTTGCAGAATCCAAAACAGCTTTCACAACCTCCTGTGCTACTGAAGTGAAAAGTATTGTATTGTAGCACTTGTATACTGATTAATACCCCTATGTGGGTTGCATGTATGGTGTGCGGTTGAAAGGGTGGGTTATTTTTTTAGCCTATGTGGTAATTGTTTTTTTGTTGTTGTGAGTGATGACCACCGAAGTGTGGTTATAGTGTTATGGGATGCAGTGCCTGGTTGCGTGTTGGAGAAAGGTATGTAAGACATACATAAGCAATTTGTAATTACAACACAGATTAAAACATACCAGCAGCTATACAGGCACCATAGTAGGCATAGCTGTGTGTGACTACACAAAAAAGGGAGTGGGGGTAATCAGAGAATGCCAAATAATTCATATCACAACATGCACCAGGTATAGATGCTTTGTAACACGTAAAAAGAATTCTAAAGCATTTCGGATAATTTAAGATATGGACATAGAACTACACACGATTTCTGTGTAGACTGTTTGGAGGCCCAACTAACTTTCTTGTAAAGCCAAGAGAATCATTTTAAACAAAAGAAACTCTCATGATTGTATGTGTTCCTCCCATAAACACTTTATATATTTAAGCAGCTGCTTACCTCTGGCTTGCCCTTTGGTATCCCCGACAATGCCTTTCCTACTTCTAGTATGGGCATGTAAGCAGTGGAAGAACCAGAGGTAAACATAACATTTGAATGAACCTTTTCTACATTGTTACTTTATACAGTTTCTTCTAAAAGCATGGTAATATGGGGGAAGAGGGTATAGGATGGGAGGGGCCTAATGGTGAGACACAGGTTTATTATAATTATTGCGTGGGTGAAATGTTACGGAAATGTGCATCTTTTGTGATGTACAAATGCCATTTTAGAATACTAACAGCTCTCCTGGCTGTCACTGATTCTAATAGGATCACGCTGGACGAAGGCAGACTAATGATGCTGGTTTAATAGATTTGTCGGCTGCCTTCAACACAGTAACTCCTTTTACAAAGACTGTATGACATTGGATTACATGCAGAGGCGCATGTCTAGTTTAGGGACTTTCGGGAAGATGAAACTCATGTCATCTCTATCCGTTTAACTCTAGGATTATAACCAAGATCTGTGGGGTTCGTCAGGGGTCATCACTGAGCCCTATGCTCTTGCAATATCTATGTTGCCAAATTAGTGAAGATCGTGGAATCACGATCTTCAGGTTTGAAATCCTCTTCTAGGCAGACGATACTCAATTTGTGATTTCGATAGGGCAGGATTCAGAAACCACCAAAGCTAGGTTTCCTAACTGTATAAGAAAGTAGTTTCTTGGATGAAAGAGCTGTTTACAGCTAAACGGAGTAAAGACTAAATGTTTGTTTCACCCAGCGCAGAAGTTTGTCGAAGGACTGGTGGCTGGGTGAGCTTGGTATTGCCCTTCGCCCTAAGAAACTAGTAAAATATCTGGGCATTCTGGTGGATGTCAGGTTTTATTTGGTGGACCAAGTGAACTTTATCTGTTGTTCCTGCTTTGGCATCTTCAACTGCTCAGGAGAGTGTTCCCGTGGTTTCTTCTTAGTGCAGGGAAAACTGTAGTCTATGCTCACATAATGAGTCATTTGGAATATAGAAACGCATTCTTGGTGTTTGTAAATGAGACCCTCCTGTCAAGACAATAGGTGGTCAGAATACAACAGCACACTTGGTCTGTAATCTTTCCCGACTCCCCTTCTGAACCTACTCTTAGAGCCTTACATTGGCTCCCCATCAGAAACTATAGCTTGATTTAAACTTCTCTGCCATAATCACAGAGCGCTGAATGGAAATGGTCTAGCCTACCTCCGAAAGAGGCTCTCGTTCTACCACCCAAGCAGACATTTGAGGTCTTTAGATAAGGCAACGGGAACACCAAGCAAATTTGTACCACTCATAAAGGAGGCCATTCTCTTCCCTATTTGGCCCCACACTACTGGAACCGACTGTCATTTCGAATCTGTTCTTGTAATAATTTTGGGAAGTTTAAGAAAAATTTTAAAACTCGATTATTTTAAAGCTCTAACAATCGCTACCCTCTGAGACTGTAGCTTAGCGCCAGGATACTTCTGAGGGAGTGAGCCGTTGCGCTACACAAAAAACGATAACATATCTTTTGCACAATACTCATGATTTTCATGAAAATTATGCATATTTTACCCCAAAAATTGCATTATTCCCTCCACTAGTTTAAAGTACCCACCGTGAGATGATGACAAATGCAGTATCTACTGAGCGCCCTCATAGAACTCACAAACCAAGGCACCTGAGGCAGGACTAAGGGTAGCTTCTTGTCCTTGGGCCCTAGCAGAATTTCCTTTCAGAGAAAGCAGTAGTTTTCGATTGCCTATGCAGGACACAAATGAATGGCCTGCTCCATGCCCAGTAACAGCAGACCTACCACTAAACACGATTCCCAATTCTTGCCAGCATAGCTAAATGGGAACAGTGACCGCACTCAATGTCTGTTCTCTCACCGCATGCAGCAGAACATTAACTGGCAGACCACTGAACCATCCCACAGCTAATTACGTCAACTGAATATTTCATGACTATTTTTAATTATACTTCATTCATAATTTTTTAATGCACTTTACAAATGATACACTATGTTTAGCTGTCTAATCTGCAAAAAAGACAGTGTAAAGATTTCAGATCGTATTATTTCAATTCTATTCAAACTTACAAAAACGTCTTCACCTCCCAGTACAGAGGTTCTCAACAAATGCCACAACCACCTGTGTTTAAGGGTGATCAACTTAAATTCCTATAACAAGAGATAAATATCTTAGAGACAGAAAGGTTGGGGTATTAGCTAATCATTAGACTTGGTCATTGCATTTCCCTTTTCGATAAAGGGAGCAATAAAAAAAATTGCCACATGTTACTGTCACACTTTATCATCAGCTACATTCTGTTCTGTAGAGATCGTGGCAAAAATCACTCAATGGTCTTCTTTTTCCTGATACATTCCCAACGTGGTTTTAGTGGGCAATTAATTGTCTGCTATGTCTTCTCTTCGTTTTCTTTCCATCTTTCAAACCCTTTTTTCACTCTAGGGCTTGTACTACACACCATTTTGTGAATCGTTTCCATTAAGCGATATGTTGTATCACAAGACACGAGTGTCTATCTCGATCTCTCACTGAATTAACTTCTGGAATCCTCTAAATCGCTCCATTAAATGGAGTCAATATTGGCCCCTAAATTCTCCCACTATTCTTCCACCATGTTCTGGACAAGGCCAATGAAACATACTCCAGTCTAGTTTGGTGTCTGGCAAGAGCCAAGTGGCTTGGCTGTGAGAAGACCGGGGTGAGGGAAGGTGAATTGATGACACAGGCATAAACCAGAACACGTTCTGCATCAAGAAACACCCATGAGACGATTTGTCCTGGACCTTGTTTTGGCTCTCAACACTTAAGCCTTTGACTAATGTTACTTTGTAACTTTAGAAGCACTCGTCAATAAATGTGCTAGCAATATGAGATACGCAGCAGAATATTATTTATCTCTCTCCAATCAATCTCTACAAGCTATTTGCTGCAAATTAAAAAAATTAGCAGCTCAACTGTCCTACAAGTGGAGGTTTTCACACAAAAAATTACGCAACATAAGCTACTGTTGTACCACAGCTGCAGAACAAATGTATCCACCTGTGTTAAGTCTATTTGGACGTCGCAGGTCTGATCTAGCCAACATTTTGCCAGAAAATGTGAATTCTTAGTTGCCTGAAGTTAGAGGGCAAAACGTCACCAATACCTAATCATTGAACCGGTTTTCAACAAAAAGCAGTTGTGGAGCTATGATGAATAGAGTATGTGGGGGACGGTTAAAGGCACATCAGAAGTGTTTCATTTGGGGGACGGGGAGGTTGCCATGAATGTGATTAGAACTCTGGACGGGTTGTGGATCAGAAGGAGGCGACTTTGTGGGGCTCTTCTGAATGGGGTCAGAGTTGGCTAGGCGTTTGCGCAGCTCTGTGGCTGGAACAGTTGGCAAGGTCTGTGTGGCTCTCGGGAAGTCTGTATAAGTAGGAATAGCTGAGTGAGTGAATTGGGAAGGGCATCACACATGGGATCTCCCTTGTAGAGCATATTTGCCTAACTATTATTTTTTCATGATTGTCAGAAGTTTTTAAGAGAAACTGGAGACAGTAATCAGTTGAAATTAAGAGAACAAAAACATACAAGCTCCAACCCATGAAATCCTCTCACCTCGAGGTGTGGGATTCCAACAGATAATATCAACACAAACAACCAAAATTATAGCCCATTAACCCCTTCGATGCGGTTGCGATTCCCCTGCTGTGCTGTAAACAGCACGAACAGGGGCGGGCCGTGACGAACCCCAGCCGTCATCAGCACACGAGCACCGTAGTGCATGACGGCTGGGGTTCGTCATGAGCATGGAAGGGGTTAAGACTAGATTTGAATAATGGCGTAGAATGATGCTCTTTGTCATACAGCAGGCAGGGGTTACATGCCAAATGGAGGGCAATAAACAATCAACATAAAAAGTAGGTCTGCTGCCTGTATACAAAATTGATCTCATTGACAATCAAATATATGTCATAATTAGCTATGATCAGAGCCACTGCAGCCAGTACAAATTTATTCTGGCCTGCCGCCTTTAAACATCTTTTATCCTGGAATTTAAACGTGTGTATCAAAGAAGGATACCCAGCAAATGAAAATGTCCTCACAGGACATTATCCTTCAACAAAGTGATACAACGGGTCTTCTGGCACACACTAGCTTAACTAGTTGAACGTCCAAATAACTGCTGAGAACTCATCTACTATCACAAGCAATCATCCAAAAGGTAAACGGGCAAAAACATACTCAGAATGTGTGTACTTTAAATGTTCTCAGTCCACAGCAGCCCTCCCAAAAGAGCTCTAAACTATCAAGAATGAGTCCGTAAAGACTACAAGGATGTTTTGTTGTGTGATGCCAGCAGGAGAAAGGCAACGCCTAAGAGAAAATGAGAAGGTACAAGATTGAATAGCAGTACTATTGCCAAAACATTCAGTAAATCGAATAGTGATAAACTGCCACTAAAAAGATCTTGCCTATAACTACATGAGGTATTGCATTACTATGTGTGGCACTTGAGTCCCAACTGATTTACCTATTAGCCTATTCTGATCTTGCTCGTTCTTCTTCCCAAATAGAATGCATAATCCAAGACAAATCCTAACACGTGGGTAAAGTGGAAATATAGGCAGGAGGCTGGAAATCTATGAGAAGAAACGTGTTGCTGCTTTGCTGATGTGATGGTGGCATTCTCATGTCCTCAGCTCAAGTGAATGTATGAAGGCTTTAACACCGCTTTGCAAAAACTGCAACCGGTAGACAGCACTAAGCATTATGCAAAGACGGGATGTCCCCAAAAGAGACTGCATCTAATATGTAACAAAGCAGTTAATTAATTGAATGAAGCACAGTTAAAGGCTTGTCCACGGGCTCTTCCAAAAACCCATGTGATGGACTTCAATGGGATAACAAGAACATTTTTATTTTTTATCAGTAAAGGAAAGACTCCTCACAAATCCCTTCACTAGATGGGAATGGGGACCAAACGTGTTACAGAATTCTGACAAGATTTTTCTTTGTTGTTTATGAAGATTGAAATGGGAGAGTGATGTAAAGTCCCTAAGATCCAACTCCATCTAGTGCAGTCCCCGAATCTAATTTAGTCTATGGAGGTCACCATTTTCATTAGCTTAGACAATGGACATCGCCATAGCTTCTAATTTATGCAGAATCATTGTCATGTCTGCCTTTTAACACGCGTCACAAATCCTTATCTTTCTAGAAATTGTGATTGAGTCAAGTCCTTCGATTGGTGACATAAATACATCTAATGTGACATTCGTCTGGGTCAAATGTCTCCTCCTCAAGTCATGGTTTACCAAGAACACATACAGACATATAACCCAAAAAAACGTAGTCTAAATTGATGTCCTTTAGCCTTATAAATTCATTTTAAAAACGCCAGGGGCGCATACCATGATGCTCATAATCTATGTCAGACATTTCTAAACTTGTGTCAGAAATTCACGTTTCTGATATGATTCAGGATACAAGGACGGCCACTTGACCATTTGTCAGGAGAGGTCCTTTACCCAGATTATCGCCCAAGATTCTGCCAGAGACGCTCTCATTTGCTGCCAGCCCACATCACACTTCAAGGATGAAACATCTCACCTGAAGCTGATAAGCCACGTCCCAGAGGAAGATAGACTGACAGCTACTGTAGTGGGTGTTTGCCCTTCGTCGGGCACATGGGTCTTCACACCTCCGCTGATAAAGACAGCCTTTGCTGCCAAATAGGTATGAGGTGCGTCTCTTCTCCCTAAAAAACTCTAGACTGCAAGTTGTTCTGCCTTTCATGTTCTCATAGTATAGAACAAAAAAATAGGCATTAGGATGTTAGGTTCTAGCCAACACTTTAATGACATTCTAACAATGCTAGAAATGTTCATTTTAATCTTGTTGTTGAGAAAGTGTCACGTTGCTGTTTTTATAATATGTGTAGTTGTTTGTAGATGTACTGAAAAACAGATTGTTCATCCTTCTTAGTACAGGGTGTGTGATACTGTAAATAAGGTTTGTTGCTGTTCACACGGTGCACCCGATCCCTTTATGGGATTTTTAGTAACCCAAAAGCAATACCTCTGTATCAATTACACACTGAGTAGGGTTTGTGGGGCTACAGTAACTTGTCTTCCACATTCATCGCTGGTGCATTGAACCAAGCTCCCCCATGGGTGGGAAAGCACCCCTAGTATAGTTACGCCAAAGTCATAACTTGGGCAACAAGAGGAAGGTCTTGCCATCTAAAGCTTCAATATTACAGTTGGTCAGAAGCACAACTTCAAAAAAAATATGGATCTTGATACCCTATTGTACCAACAAAATTATTGAGCATGAACAAAAAGTGATATCAAGAATGAACACATTAAATTATAAAAATAATTTTAGAATACATTAGGTCAAGGCGAAAGATTTGTCTTGTTAGTAGGGAACGTTAAAATGCAGATTCCAAAAGTATAAAAGAAAAATTACACCATGTAGATCTCTAAATAGATGTGAATTATACAAATGGTTTAATGTTCTTAGATGTACATAAATATATGTTTGGGACGTAGCATTTACAACTACAGGCTTCCCCATCTCTTGGAAAAAAAATAATTCCTACTTCTGTTCACCTAAATATCTACCAATGTAAGAGAACAATAAATAGACCACGTAGATGGTCCCATGGTGGTATCACCCATCCACGAGAGGTGGCATCAATTATCTTGCACAATTGTGTAGTCCCGATCATGACCCTTAGCTTTGCAAAGGAGTGTTCATGACCAGTTCTGTTAACGTATGGGTAAAATGACAGTCTGACAGGTGACTTCCTCTAGTTTGGAAGCAGAAACACTATGTGGACCAAATATCTGCAGAGTTTATCACCCTATCTGACTTACTCAAGCTCTTGTGAACATCTGCCTGGGGGAGATGATGCATTCAAAGTATGAAGAGATATGTCAGTCCACAACCAAAGCACTTTAACTGTACATGTTTAGATATAAAAAAAAGTGCTGTTTTTTTTTTTTTTAAAGCATGAATGGACTCCATGACCCATCTCATTCAATAAACTGTGGTGTATGAGACGCACAGGCTGGTTCTATAGGAAAACCAACCAGGTTAGGCGTTTGTGTCGCAAAGAAACATTGTGATGGCTGACAAACGTTAATGAGACTGATGTCTCATCAAGTATGATAAAACAACCTTGAAACAATTCAGTTCGTGATGCGTGGGCAACATGAACAATTACTATTATTGTTCTGCCCTAATGCATAAACAATTCAAAAATCAATGGCTAATGAGTTATGTGCCTCAACACCTAGGAGATTTAGAACCAACTCATTACATAATTCTTGAATGGTCCAGGCAGATGGATGTGTTGCCTGTAAATCTGAATTTATTCTGTGTTAATATATTGCAGACACGTAGAATGCGAGTATATGCTGGCTTTTCCTAATAAAACATGTGCAGAATTAGCACACTGTTGAAACTATGCATGAAAGCATTTTGAAAATCGCGGATATTTCATTAAAAACCTTTTTCCTGCCCAAGAAAAATATTTTTTGATAGGAAGCCTACCTTTCCGTCACACTGTAGGTGAAAATCTTAATAGTTGTGCATTTACCAAACCAGCTATATCTGACTCATGTAGATAAAGATTGGAAAATATTTCAAATGTCGTTAATTACTCACAAAGTTACGACTCTGCAGGTATAGGTCT
Organism: Lissotriton vulgaris; assembly: GCF_964263255.1. NCBI lineage: Eukaryota > Metazoa > Chordata > Amphibia > Caudata > Salamandridae > Lissotriton > Lissotriton vulgaris. The sequence continues at coordinate 246,218,652 of NC_141689.1, read as the reverse complement.
CATTTCAACTGTCGGAATACCAACTACCCTAACCCAACCTTTAGTGTCACTTAAAAGTGTGAAAACATCTGCACACTGACCTTGTTACATGACAGAATATAAAGAAATTATCTACTCATGCTACGCTTTGAACTTGGGGTCCTCCGCTTAGCATATCAAACCAATTTCCAACATTCATGGCAACCACTTTGGTAGCAGTCCTGCAGACTAACTTTCACTCTGCCCGTCACCAATGTCATTGTGATCTTGAGGTTAGGTCTCTCTGTAGCTTAGTGACAAGTCCATTCCCTCTCTCTCTCTATTCACTTAGAGAAGTCACACCCCATTGAGAGTTGGAGAGCAGAGGTAAATGAAATATTAAGATAACATCTATAATCTTTCCGGGCATATAAAGCATAAAGGCCATTAAGAAAGGGATGACTGTCAATGAGTTCTGGACTAAAATAAGGCAATAGCTAAAGAGGATCCCAAATCTCTAGCCCATGACTCCTTGGGGATGGGCGGGGGGTGGGGGAGATTGGCGGGGGAGGACAGGTGTGATAGAAAGCGATGAGCTTCCTATAGTTGAAAACTAAAACCAATAAAGCTTTATTGATGGGCCTTAAACAGATACAGTTGAACTACACATCAATGTTACTCACTACCTGAATGATGGCGCAAAGTGGTATGTTACTAGTTATCAAGTAGAATTTAGGACTGATATTGTGGTAGTTTTATCAAGTTAGATTTAAAGAGCATCCCAAACCCATTCAAGAGACAGACCAGTGACAACACTTGCATCCTCTGCAACTCTGCCATTTCTTAATACTGTCTTAGGCTTCATTGGACAGACACTACTAAGGGATTGGTGACTTAAGGAACAATGCACCAGGTACCAAGAAAAGTCATCAAATCACGACTCATTTCCAGGAGAGTTCGGTGAAGTACTGTCACGCTTTGGCATTCTTCGGGCAGGAACATTTAAGAAACAAGCCACTTCAAAGCATGCTAAAATAAGATTTTAAATAGTTATCTTCAGAAGGCAAACTAATGTTAGTATGCACGGGACATTAATTATAATAGCAACGATGCCGGTCTATCTCCAAAAAATATAACATTGAAGATTTTCTATTCAAAACTGACCTCAGCCAGCAAACAATACATTCATACAATGCTTTAGATTACTGACCAGAAACAAAGTCAAACGTGAAAGGGAAGAAACAAATATATATATGTGTGTGTGTCGCCTCCAGTCCACGGGCAACCTGACCTCACTCTAGGTGCAAATAGCCATTTCGGCGAAGGCACTTCGACTTGGCAAGACATTATGCAGAAAGCTCCACAGTTTCACACACCTGTCTGCTGCACTTCCAGTGAACTTTTCAAACAAAGTAGAAAGACTTACAGAGAATGACCGCGCATGCGGATGTAAAATGCACCTTTTTATACGGAGACATAAGCAATTGGGTTTTCGATTGGCAAGACTCGCGGCGCAAAAAAGGAACTTAGATGCATAACTTCACCTTCTCTAGTCCTCCGAGCCAACGTCCGCGCTGAAGTATGCATGCACCCAAAATCGCATATTTATCTTTGCACGTCAAAGAGCCCGTTGTCGGCCTTTTACAAACCAAACACTTCCCCCTCTTTACCTTTGTGCGTGAATTCATTTTCTCGCTCTAGGTTTCCTCTGGGGGTGTGTCCGTCGTGCGAGCAGCCCTCTGTGTACACTTCATGGTGTGCCTCGGCGGCAGAACAAATGTATCCTCGGTAATTCAAACACAATAAGGTTATGAAAACAAACTCTACTAATAAATATCGGCCTAGAGGGCTAGTTCCTCGTGGTTTAAAAACGTGAAGGCCCGCGCCTCCTTTTCTAATTTGGCGCCGTGACATGTCCGTATGTGTACTTGTGAGAGGCCACGGAGAGAGGTGATTATTAATGTTAATTCACTGTGACTGGGCAGTCACACACCCTCCATGCAGCTAAAAGTTAATAACAAATGACATCTGAGTTACAATAAATAAATTCATACGCTTAATGAAATGAAGCGGCATGGGTGGAGCGGGGTGGTGGGTTTAGGTGGTATACCAAACAGTGATTACAAGGCCACAAAATGTTACCCAATTCCTGCTTTTTTTTTTTTTAAACTTAAACGATTTCTTAAATGGGTCTGCAGACGACCACAAACATCGTACCTTTGCCCTGAACATGAACAGGAATACTGCATTCATGCTGGGGCCGCCCAAATCCAGGGTGACGTCCTGCGCAGAGCATACCGTCATTTCCGGTTCGTTGCTAGGTACTGCACTAACGTGACGTCATCACTGTGAGCCTCGCTTTACTTTAGCCTTTACGTGGCGTTAGAAATGACTGGCGTCAGTCAGGCGCTAACGGTTGTTAGTCTTTGGGAAAAGCGTAATATATAATTCAAGGGTATTGTGTTAGCTCCCTTGATTACAGACCTGCCTCAAGGAGGACTCATTTAGCAAGGGAATGACACCTTTCGCTCGCTCGGTTTCATGCTGCAAGCCTCCCCTCTACGGACTCGGTACGAAGGTCTGCAGCAGACCGTGGTGCTTTATTTAGTCTTTGCCATTTATGTCAATAACTGAAGCCATTTAACGTTCTCTCAGTTGCCTGACACAATTCTCAATTAATGACGTGTCGACCAGTTTTCTTTATTTGGGGGAGGGGGGGGGGCAGTCTTTTGAGAATTAGAGTACGACAGGCGGTTTGTCGTGGCGATAAAACTAATAAACCAAGGGTGATTAGGTGTCTGGACACCCAATTTTCCTACAATCCTCGTCGTCTACATCTTAACAGAGGGTAGTCAAATCTTTGTTTACTTCCCTTCTCTATAATATTAAACCCACCGTCTCTTTTAAAGAGATTTCTACAATTACGAGCCAATTACAGCCAAGAAAATACGTAAGAATCGTACTGATTACAGCTCGACCTCCAGCGTTTATACTGCAATACTGACTTTTCCCGGAATCCCAATTCCTGAGAAACACCATCCCGGGACAGAAGTTTTCAATTAGTATAATTTCCACTAGCTAAAGAGCATTGTGGGCTGTGTTGCTTCTAAAGTGGCTATACCCGGCTAAATGAGGGCCCGATCCCACCCATTCATTAGCTCGTCATCCTATGGGAATTTTGTTCAATGCAATTTTCCTTTCTTCCTGTTTACACAAAAAGAACAGTGCAAATAAAAAAAATCGAAACCTGTGCAAGGATCTAATCTAAAGTCTTGTCATGTCTCTTTCACACCAGACCCATTTTGACATGGGTGACCAGTCAATTATGAGTGTCTGGTGTGGAACGTGTCCTCTTTTGTATCCCCAAAAGACATCTGCTCTGTGTTTTCTCCTGCCGGTTGGGCACTGGAAGCCGGCACAATGGAGAGAAAACAATGCCAGCCTTGGCTTTTCACTCGCTTTCCAGGCCTCTTTATTCCTGCTTTTATGAGCCCAACAATGGCACTGCTGGAAGTGTGTGTTGCTGCACAAGCAATGGTTTAAATGAGAACAGTGGTGGCGCTTGTGTGTGTGGGGGATCACTGCGTACCCCTTCTGAACATATACTCAAGCATGCTCCTGGTGGATAATGGGAGGAGGGAGAGAGTATCTCCACATTTTCCAGTATATGTTCACTGTTCAGTTCCTTGCCTCAACCCCCAGCAGAGGTCACGCCATCGCCTCGCCTTCCACAATGGTCCTTCAAGCTGTCAGTTTCTGGATTGTCTTATTGTAGTACTGTGTGATGTGTGGCGTCAGGGGGTTCCAATGGTTGGCGTGCAGCTCGATGACCTCCAGGAGGAGGGACCGTGTCAGCATGGACTCCGATGGACACAGCATCTTGTCGCGTGCTACCGCCAACAATTCTGTCATCATATCCGGCAGCTGCTCCTCCAACAGACGGCCTGTGCTCTGCAGCTGCCAAAAGAGGAAGGTCATAAGTCGTGTGTTAAAGTTCAAGTCAGCAGACAGACATTTTGCATATCTCTAAACAAAAAAAACTTGTCTTCTTCGGGCTGGTGGAATAACAGATGGGGGGGTTAATAAATGGACGTTTCAACCAGTCACAGAAGAACCAACAACATTTTCTAATGAGTTTGTAACTTCTGAACTAAGATTCATTATTGTACTAAAGAACTTTTGAAGAGACTTGAAATATGTATGTGTAAATAACAATGTGTAAGACATTTTGTATGTTTCTACATCAAAAGAAATGGGGTATTGCTAAGCCCTAGGCATACTTTGCCCTTTACCTCTTGTTCCTACTAAATTTTATTTGGAAGATGTAACCTATACCTTAGGTTTTGTAATATATTTTGTGTCCAACTCAAAAACATTTCCTTCAGGACATCTTAAATTTAAGCTAGCTGTCTTTTACCTTAATGCAAAGTTTTGCAATATAGGTCCAGTAGATGGGAACTATGCTGCTTTCAAGATCTCTGGGTAAGGTATATTTGCTTGAAATGAATCTAAAAATAAATAATTTACATAGCTACTGGTTATCTGGAAATTAGTCCTGGAGCCACCACTCTTGGACCTACATTGAATATCCGCGGCTTAATGTGATAGACGTGTGAAAGCAAATATGGAGATGGCCTCAAGCAACCCTGAGATGCTCACTTCGTCTTCAATATGTTCCCCACTACTGTGACTCTTAGTTGCAAAGGAGTTTTGGTACCTCTAGCTAGATTTGCACCACTGAAAATATTTGTGAATAAGGTAAACTTATCTGGGGTAAATCCATTAAGAGGCATCACCTTATTTACTCAAGAACACTCTTTGTGAATTAGGTCTTTTAAGTCTTATGATATTGGTCACTGTTAGTTTTAGGGCCTGGATTAGCAACACAGCTGTCAACAAAGTTGTGGGATCAACAGATAAATAGCTTCAAGAAGCAATGCTGAAAGAAGAGGGGCTTAGGCTCCTCCCAAATGTTGACTGCCTTGAGTAGAGATTTTGATTGGGCATCAATTGTGTAACTCCGCTGAAAAAGGGTACTTGTAGTGCATTTTCTGCCCTGAAGAAAACGACAGCCGTGTGTTTATTTTTGCATCGTGCTTTCACTAAGTGAAAATCCAATAGGACCAAGGCAGCGGAGTCACCTTCATTCAACCGACTACATATAGTCTCTGTGACAACAAGAAGAGCAGATTCGGTGCTATGCCGAGGACGAAACCAGTGTTGGGAAGGGTCGAATATATTGTGCTCCTCTATGTATCTGGACAAGATGGAATTAACATGTGCCTCCACCACCTTAGCCATAAACGGCAGTTGGGAAATGGGGCGATAGTTACCAGGGTCGTCCGAGTCAAGTGAGGGTTTTTTTAGTAGTGGAATGATTTTAGCATGTTTCCACGCCCTTGGAACGGAGGTTAATTTCAATGACAAATTGGCCAATTCAAGGGCCACAGGGGCAATAGATGGTAAGGACTGATGAAAATAGGATGCCGCCATTGGATCCGCAGGCGAGCCAGATTTGATTTTTACACTTAGCGTCTCGAACTCCTGAAGCGACAGCAATGGAAAACACAACAGGCCCCCACTCGGCTCAGTATCTGACCCTCTCAACAAAGCATCTTCATTTGGGGGACTACCTGTAGAGAGGCCCTGATAGATCCGCTCCACTTTCTCCACAAAGTGATGAGCTAAGACCTCACAGTGATGGTTTGAGGCTACAGGGGAAGTATTAAGCAGACCTGCGCTCTTCATATGCACTTTAGATTGTATTGTACTTGTTCTTTAAAATATTGTTTGCTTATTTTTAGATATATTATATGTGATGGTATTTCCTGATGAAGACACTCCTGTGTCGAAACGCGTCGATTGAAATCCGTCCTTTCTCTTTACACTAATTTGGATACAGTGAAGCGGTAAGGGGTTGACCAGCTTTTCTGGTCAGAGCCTGCCTTGTACCTGTTGCACCGTCCTCGTACTCCGGAGTACGAGGACGGTGCAACAGGTACACTCCTGGAAGCATTGGCTGCAAAATCTAAGCGCATATATGAGAAGGGAATCCCCTCTCACACTTAGAGAAACACCTTAGTGAGTGTAACACATAGCCTGGATTACACTCCTTTTTATCCTGCACTACTCTATTTTAAAAAGGTCCTGAGGAAAGCCAGATTTAGTTTAAGGCACTGGCTGAAACATGTCGACCAACTGATGGATGTAGAAGGTAGTAACTCGCCTCCCTTAAACATCCCCAAGCCTTATTTTAACCGCTGACGGGGGCCCAGTTATTAAAATTTAATTTACCCTCTGGTACTGGGACCCTCGCCAAGCCGTTTTAACTCGCACTTCACTTTACACCTCACACTGCACTCTCAGTAAAATACCAGCTCCGCTGTAATCAGGTGTCGCAGCACACCCGGGACACATTAGGTGTCACTGGGTGGGCCCGATGATGAAGCATGCCACCAACTAGGTTGGTGGGTGAGGGCTTCATGAACTCACCAACGATGTGCCCATGACAAATCTAATCAGAGTCCTAACAATATTGGTCATATTTAAGCTAGTCTCTTTTGATAACACATACAAACTACGGGGACTCGGACTAGCTTTCTAGTCCTCTCTCTCTCTCTTGATACGGGCACAAATGTAGCATTGCCCACAAATGTAGATTAGCCACTCCGCCTAAGTGCGCGAATGGCGCTCCGGAATGGGATGATGTGAAGATCTGGGGAAAATGGCTCGATTACTATGGACTGTATCTGAGGGATCTACTACAATGAGTAGAATAACCAAAGCACATGATATTCTGATGACTGCTGTGGGTGGTGGGTCATAGTTCTATGTTGTTTCGTGTATGTTGCTTATCATAAACAAAATGGTGCATTAAGATAATATCACAATGAAAATGTCTTGCGACTATTAAGAGTTATTTTTCCGGAGTAAAGTAATTGCTACATGCAAGATGAGGCAGTAAACAGTGTTTTTCTAATGTCAGTTTTTCTGTAATGTGATAATAAATTGAAATTTGACCTTTGCACTCTAGTAATAAATGTGCGTATATACTCAATGAATCCAGTCAAATACACCCATGAGGTAGTTTAATTGCCATTCTTGGTCTGCTCAAGTTCGACCCATGCATAGCTCAGTTATGCCCTGTACCATTCTATGTTTCTGCTTAAAGCTATGCTCATATGGCCATGGTAGTGCTCAATTATGCTCCACATCCCTGCTGTACACTCCCCTGATGTAGCCAAATTAAGCCATATGGATCAACAAAATTACTATTTGTTTCATCATAAATGGAGTGCACACCGCTAGCCCCTCCCCCCCCCCGAGCTAGGAGCTGACTAGCTCGGATCCCGCACCCACGCGCCTTGAGAGGTATCAACCTGAGAACACTTGGCAGCCTGCACAGCAAACCCCTGACTGACCTACACTCTGCTGACGAGGAACAACAATTCCGAAACACCGGTGTCCAGAGTTGGTGCTGCAAACTTGCTTGAATACACGAACTTTCGAAAATAGCGCACTCGCTATAAAACTGCATCTACCGTGATGCTCCTGGGGTTAACCCGCTGGTGGGTGGGAGTTGGAGTGCGACCCATGACTTCCAGTTAAATGGCTCCCTCGAGCTAGGAGCTGACGAGCTCGGATCCCGCACCCACGCGCCTTGAGAGGTATCAACCTGAGAACACTTGGCAGCCTGCACAGCAAACCCCTGACTGACCTACACTCTGCTGACGAGGAACAACAATTCCGAAACACCGGTGTCCAGAGTTGGTGCTGCAGACTTGCTTGAATACACGAACTTTCGAAAATAGCGCACTCGCTATAAAACTGCATCTACCGTGATGCTCCTGGGGTTAACCCGCTGGTGGGTGGAGTTGGAGTGCGACCCATGACTTCCAGTTAAATGGCTCCCTCGAGCTAGGAGCTGACGAGCTCGGATCCCGCACCCACGCGCTTTGAGAGGTATCAACCTGAGAACACTTGGCAGCCTGCACAGCAAACCCCTGACTGACCTACACTCTGCTGACGAGGAACAACAATTCTCCCGTCACGTACGTAGCGGTCAGTTATTACCAGCCGCTCAGCTCAATCCTGTCACTGATGTGGCTCAGAAATGTGCAGGATGCATCCTCAATATGGCCTGTGGCTCTGCAGTAATGCGCATCTTTTGCTTATCAAGTGTCCCCTTTGGTGTAGTTCAATATTGCATGCAGCTGTTCACATCTTACAATCACAGTTAGGCTCAATTAGGCTGCCATGTAGTTGGTGCTGCTGTTGACACCTCCCCTTGGTCTACATGTCCAGTAGATCTAACCTACTGAGGCTAAAGTCATACTGACCCTGTGGGCCAGGAGACGGTGCAAGAGCTTCAGCATGGTGCTTTCAGCCTTCGCCCCTTGCTACATTGACCAATACTGCACTCCGGTTACCGGGATTTAGTGCAGGCCACAAGGCACTACTCACATCCAGGCTGCCGTCCCGTCAAAGAGAGCCTTTCCTTGGATTTTTGAGCAGGATACTGAGCAGGCTACGGATGCAGACATAAGGTCAGATGTAGGTAAATCTGAAATACCGATTTCCTAATAGCGAATTTTACTGATTCACTATTAAGAAATCGGTATTTCCTATGTAGGTAAAGATTCAGTAAAAAATACAGAATCCTTAATATTCCTTATTACTGAATCGGTAATTGAGATCGGTAATAAGGAATACCTACCCATTAATTTCTATGGGCTTGGAGGCCCATAGGAATGAATGTGAAGACACTCACAATCAGCGATTCGGTATTACCGAATCGCTAACAGCGGAAGCATTTTCAAGGGTGCCAGGGTGTCAAAAGGACACCCTGTTGCACCCCTGAAATGTGCATGTGTGCACATGTGGCACACATACATGCCCTAAGGGCATGAATGTGTGCCACATGGTACTAAACAAAAAAGTGTTTTTTGAAAGGAAATCGGTAATTACCACTACTTGAAGCTGGTGGTAATTACAGATTTCTTAAGGCTCAAAAGCACTCTTTAATGTGCTTCCTACATTGCATTTAAGGAATCGGCAAGAGCAATAAGTAATCAGTATTTACCGATTCCTTATTTACTGATTCCTTACCTACATTAGGAATGGCTAAATACCAGTCGGTAACGCTGAAATTTACTGAATTTCGGCGTTACCGACCGGTATTCAGCCACCTACATCTGGCCCATAGCTCCTAATGAGGGTGCGGCAGCAGTGGTAGGCCTAGCCCCATCAGCGCTCACTTTGCAGCTGCTTGGGTTAGCTGTACATCTGTATAAATAAGTCACCCGGCTTCAAACCTTCCCCCGCAAGAAATATCCTGGCAGGGACGTAGGCCAAACCTACGCCGGTCTACGAATAGTACATTGATCTCCTCACCACTTGCTTGTGCTTGTTGGGCGTTTTACTAGTCGATCCTGTGCATGAGGGCATTTTGTTGCATTGTTCTTTTGCACTGTAAAGCACCAAATATTAAGTATATGCTAGAACCGAGATTCCATACCTCCATCGAACAGCAAAGGACTGCATCCTCTTTCACATCCTGCGACTGCAACAACTGTGGATCAGGAAACAAAGGCAAACATTAAGACTCCAGTTCACGAGCAGTGAAAGACTGATCATATACTACTGGCATGTGATGTTATTTACTACATTGTCTTAAAACAGCAAACGCCACTTTCAGATATTTGGTTCGATAATGTTCTTAGGTTTCGGACAGCAAGGCAGACCTTACAATGCGGGGATTGCATCACTCGTTTGTGATAGTGGTCTGGAAGGAAATGACACAAGAGGAACTTGTTCAATATTTTAAACAAATAATTCTTGGATGAGCCAAATGTCTACAGGGCCGTGGGTCCTTCTTCGGAGCTGTCATTGGTAAACATAATTCAAATTGTGTCTCTCCTTTCTTTGGGAGTTATATTTTGAGTGATGATTTGGGGAACATTGCTTGAATGGTAACTGGGGCCATCGTGTGTATTCATTCATGTGCTGTCCAGGTCAGCCTAAAATAACATCTACCTTCCTGATGAAGTCCATGTAACTTGGGGAGCAGGAGTGTGATGGGGTGGGATGACTGGGTAACAGTAACTAATCTATTCACTGTGTTGAAGGATCCAATCAAAAGAGCAATGGCTTACTTTAGGGAAACTGTTTTGAGAGAGAAGGACATTTATATTAAAAGGTATTAATTTCTTCGCCTTCCGTAGAAACAAAAGGCTAAAAGAGCAGCATGTGTTTACTTTCTCTGTGTTTGCCTGTGTATAGGGTGGGTATTGACTATGGTATGGTGCCTACCCCAGTATGCTCATCAAGGAAGTTTTGGAGGAACTGAAGAACAGATGCATAAGTCGAAGGGAGAACAGATTTTCTTTTTCAAATCGAGGAATTCTATCTCTGAAAGTTCTACAGTCTAAACATGGGTTATAAGTAGGACATTTTTTTGAGGACTAAATTAAGTGGTTCACTGCCAAAGGTATTAATATTTTTACAACTAAAGAGCGCAACCACTGAGGTACACCAGATTTTTCTTGCGGCAAAAGGGGGTCTATAATTACCCAAAAGGAGGTAAAACTATTGTCATTGGACAATGGTCGACGGAATGGGTATGAGGGGGCTTGCCAAAAGGGAAGTATTTGAAGGGAATGGGCAACTTAGCTTTTAATTAGTTACCCTTCCATCATTTTGTAGATGTAAAATGTGGTTTATTATTGGCACAACACAATAGAAACATGAATTGATGCTTCCACTGAAAGGATAGGTGAATAGTAGAAAAGTTATAGAGTAGTTTCTGCCTAATTATGCTTTGGTATAGTTTTACTTAGTTTTAAAACTAGGTCAATTATAAAAAAAAGTCAGTTTTGTCCACTTCAGGGCCATTTTCCATTTGTTCGCTCTGATTTTCTCTAGAGATTTCTAATAAAGCTTTGTACATCTCAAATACCCTTGGTATTCCATGGTACTTTGTCAAATTATTTAGTGATAATGGCAACTGTGAAGGAAAATTAAATTGCTTGTGCTAACACATAATTAATCTCTGTTGCTCTATGCACATACCAGATTCTGGACAGATTATAAACATTTGTATATGCCTTTACAAAGTTGGTTGGCTTTTCCTTCACTATAAAGGGACATGAGGTTTTTGCACCTGGCTGTCATCATCCCAACTATAAGTGTGATCAAGGTAAACAAAAGGCTGGGTCTCTCCTATTGGGTCCTATTCCTCTTGCACAACAGAATCTTCCGTCCCACCCCTTTCTCTTACCATCTACCAAAGGGCAGTGCTTCAGGATGTCTAATGAGCTACCCCTTTCTGACAAAGTATTTATTACATTTCTAAAGTGTGCCCAGTTGCAATTGATGGAGCAGGGTTTCGCAAAAATGAAACCTGCTCGGATCCTGTATCCCCATAATACATACTAACAGTAAGTAGATGAAGATAAATCTAACATGCACCCACAAACACAGGGGAATTGCTTTGCACACATTTTAAATTAACCCGTAATCACATTGCATTGTAATAACTATTGTGTTTTTGAAGAAACAAAGAAAACGCATTAGTAGGCAGCAAGGGCTTGCATGTCGCATTCTTGCTTCTAAAGTAATAGTTAATGCTGCTTGCTTGAATTATGCCGATGCAAGGTTAACGGAAGTACAGAACGGTGGGAGGTAAACAGTGATGGTTTTACTATCACATAATGTGCTGAGAGATGATGCCATTTTATTAAACTAAGCCGAAGTGGGAAGGGGATTGCTAGGAGCGAGTTTGTTCTGCCATGATGGAGAGTAAGAGACGCTGTGTGCAGAAGATGACATAAAGAAGTGAAGGCCAGTGAATGCATCGCCTGCCAATTACTGAACAGGAGCGTGAGACCGGAGACGCCCCAACAAAAGAACTGTGCTCTCTTAGTAAAATATTATCAATTGTTGCAAGTACATGAACATTTTAATAAAGTTATGAACCAGACCCTGGGAAAGTTTGTGTACAAAAGGAATAGTGAATAAAATGCAGAATCATAATGGTGTGACCGTACCACCTCCGCAGCCCATCAATCAGCGTACAAATTTGAGCGTAAAGACTACATTTTTAGGGATGGACATGTCAATGTAGACTATATATTTAGGGGTGGGGTTAGTCGGTAGCAGATTTTGCTGTTGGAAGGATGCTAGAGAGAGGGTAAAGTAAGATAATCCCCTATAATTCGGTTTCCCGAGAGGCGTAGCTGTTCTCATCTTATCATGTACCTGTCCAGATCATCCACACCTTCCTGACTATCCCTTTGGGAATCTTGGTCATCCCTTGGGATCAGGGGGTGGTTGTCCCAAATTTCCCTTCAGTCTATAAGGGTTGTACTTAGATTAGATGTCCTTTAAATTTTTGAATTCATGTATTTGAATTTGTACCTTTTGTCTCTCCATCTATCCATTTCATCAACAATGAATGATTTTGTATGTTTTTAGATTAATCTTTTGTCTCCCCATCTATCTATCTGTTAGGTATTATATTTTGTTTGGCATAATCGATTTTGCTGAACCCTTATGTCTCTTACTCTATCCACTCCTTCATTGTACAATGTCATTGATAGTTTGAGTCAAGATCTATGTACTGAACTGTCATTCCATGAGATTTGTTGTTTATTTCTGTAATTGTGGCCTGATGCATTATGAGCATTTGCATTGAAATCTTGGATAAAATTCATGTATTAACCCTATCAAGAGTCTGAATTATTTGAACAAATGTTTAGTCAGACTAGTCTTATCATTGCCATAAACTATTCAAGTAATTGATCCATCAATCAAGTATTTAAAGAGTTGATAAATAAATAGTTAATTAGGGGTCTCTAGTTGGCAGAGGTAGTTTCCTTTGTCCAAATAGGGACCCTTGCTTCTAGTCAGGGTAAGGGGGCTACACTCTTAAATAACCCCCACTCATCCCCTTGGTAGCGTGGCGCGAGAAGGCAGGCTTATCTCAGAGGCAGTGTGTAAAGCATTTGTGAACACATACAGTAATACAGTGAAAACACTACAAATGAACACCACAGTTTAGAAAAATAAGTAATCTTTAGTAGACTCAACACAAGACCAAACGACAAAAATAAACAAGACTGTAATCAAAAATAGACTTTAAAATGGTAAAAAAATAGCTTATTTCAATGTAATTGGTAAGTGCAACACTTTAATCTCAAAGTACCCTGGATGCGTCATGCAAAACAAACAAAAGGGTTGCAGGGAAGTTGCACTCCCCGTTCCTTACACTCAGGGGAGTAGGTTCCTTACTGCTGCGCAGGGGAGTTGATGCTCGCTTCCTTACAGTGTGGGGAGTTGGTGCGCCGGTTTCTAACTGTGATCCGGTGCGATGTGACAAGATAACGCCTCAATGCGATGCGACGATCCAGTGCGACAAAATGGCGTATTTTACTAAATGGGACAACGTGGATGCGATGCGTGCATGCCCAACGGCCGTGCAGCGAACTCTGTAACTTCAGAGCCGCGACATGGCCGGCGACGCGCTTCTACGGGGATGCGACGACAACCTCTGCGGCAGTGACACGCTTTTCCGGTGATGTGACACGCTCCTCTCGGCGATGCGATGACAACCAGCTGCAGCGGCACGCTTCTTCAGCGATGCAATGGCAACTGCTGCGGCGGCGACGCGCTTCTCCTCGTTGCGTCACGTTTCCAGCTCCCAGCAACACGCAGTCTTCTCGGAGGGCCCAAACAACGGCAGGCACCTCTCTGCAGGCAGAATCCCCAGCAAGGGAATTCAGGGGAGCTGGTGGTGAAGTCTGTGTGTCCCTGAGACTTCAGAACAGGAGGCAAGCATAATTGAAGCCCTTGGAGATCCTTCTTCAAGATTGCCAAAGTACACACACAGTTCCTTTTCTCCTTTACTTGGCAATAAAGCAAACACTGCAGGCCAACCCCAACTGCATAGGGGCAGTCTCCTCCTTCAGTTTCCTTAGTTCCTCTACTTGGCAAAGGGTCGTCTTGATTCCTAGAAGTGATCTAAAGTTCTGGGGTCTGGGTCCCTTTTTTTATACACACAAATACTTTGTCTCTGAAGGCAGAGAGTGTCTGTACCTAGTCCAAACCAGTTCTGGGTGCATTCTGCCAGTGCATAACTTCTTCATTTTTCAGTGTGGGCCAGGGTCATCAGACGCACCACAGGGGTTGAGCCAGCATTGTGGAAGGCAGGCACAGCCCTATTCAGGTGCTACTCCTCCCACCACTCTCAATGCAGATAGGTCTATTCAGCCCAGTGCTGACTCGCCCTGCCTCCTGGAGCCACCCCAGCCCCCGTCACTCACAAACCAGACATGGAATACACAACCTAGTAGAGCCAGGCTGGATGGTTAGACAAGAAAATACCTAACTTCTAAAAGTGGTATTTTCAAACACAAAATATTAAAACCAACTTCACTAAAAGATGTATTTTATCATTCTGAGTTCAGTCATACTAAATTCATTTTTCTACCATGTTTCCCCGGTCAGTTAGGATTATAAGATGTTATAATCAAACTGCCCATTCTGGCCTATGGGAACAGGTAGCCTTGCAATAGTGAAAAACGAAATTGGTTGTAATTCACTATCAGGATATACCACCCACATTAGGGCAGGTCCTACCTTTTACATACAATGCGCCCTGCCCATGGGGGTACCTTGGGCCTACCTTAGGGGTGGCTAACATGTAGAAAAGGGAAGGTTTAGGGACTGGCAAAGGTGTGCACTTGCCAAGTCGATATGGCAGCCCCAGGCTGCACACAGGCTCTGCAATGGCAGGCCTGAGTCACATTTTACAGGCTGGTTCTGTGGGTGTCAGAACCAGTGCTGCAAGCCCACCAGCAGCATTTGATTTACAGGCCCAGGGCACTTTATTTACAGGCCCTGGGCACTTATGACACACTGTACTGGGGTCTGGCAAGTATGGAGTCAAGAAATCCGTTACATCAATTTACAATAGAGATCATGTGCACTTTAGCACTGACCAGCAGTGGTTAAGTGTCCAGAGTCATAAAACCACCAACAACAGGTCAGAAAATTACAGGAGGAAGGCAAAAGGTTCAGGGATGACCCTGCAAAAAAGGGCCAAGTCCAACAGGAATGATATAGACTAATACTCAAAACAAATTGACCCCCGGCACAATCAGGGATTTTTCTGGGCTGAATGTGTATGGGCCAATGCAGTGATTTGTTGTGTATTAATCCCTGATCAATGGGTATTATTGGCGCCGGATCACCATCCTCCTCACAATAATGCCTGGATCCCCCAGCCGGGCTGCCATCTTGTGCCACGTGAAACCAGAGACACCCAAATGGATCTCACTTTGCTTTTGTAATTAATACTGT
Organism: Lissotriton vulgaris; assembly: GCF_964263255.1. NCBI lineage: Eukaryota > Metazoa > Chordata > Amphibia > Caudata > Salamandridae > Lissotriton > Lissotriton vulgaris. The sequence continues at coordinate 246,203,334 of NC_141689.1, read as the reverse complement.
GAGCCGAACTGGAGGATGTACATCACAAGATATCCACTTCAGCATCTGCAAAATCTTATTTTCAAGGTTTACGTTATTTAGTCATGTATTTCCTCACACTGCTATGATTGTGTAGTGACTGCTTTCCTTGAGAGCAGTCTAAAGCTCTTCCTATTTCCCTATAAATGCACTCAGCAATGACTATAAGCTTGCAACCCCTAACCTGATCAGCTGACCTTGCTGGGTTAGCTGTTGCCTAGCAGCAGACAGACTGCTTCTGGTGACTTTCAAAAGTACCATCTCAAATGCAAATATCACAACTAGTTATGCCACAATTTTGCATCCTAGTATTGTATGCTATCTCAGAAAGCATCCTCTAGAACATATTACTAAAATCATGCATGGAACACCGACCTTTTATAAAAGCTTCTCATGTTGCCCCTCGGTTTTTTATCTTTAAATGGCCCTCTTTTCTTTCCATCCTCTGCATGTCTCTTCTGTTTTAGCACAATCTACTCCAAGTCACACACACGTTTTCCATAATCTCTATTAATGTATTCCTCCAAAATTCCTACAAATAATTTTCAAGATGGCATCCTTTCATTCTTTGAAATTCATACTCCTAACAATACCTAATAGCCCAGATTTTACCCCCACCAACCATCAGCATGAACTCAACCCGCTCCAGCTATTAATCACACATAACGCATATTAATTTGATCTATTACAAAGAAACTGGGGTAAATGCATGGAATGGTCTGCTTGAGTGCTTAAAACTCATATTAATAACCAGTAACACAGGCCTAACTCCTAATCTTCAGTACCAGAGCAGCCTGCTGCCCAGGGGAAAGCGCTTCAGTGTCTTGTCTGGGATAAGCGCTATAAAAAAATGCAATTACAATACAATATAATAATCCTTGACATTCTTTTCAAATAATTTACAAGTTATGCCTCCTTTGACTAGAAATATTCATGAGTATGTCTGCTCAGAGTTAATTCTTCTATTATTAATATGCAATAACATCTTGTTTGTATACTGCTGTTTAAAATGGAGGCTCATGTCCTTTAGCTTCCCTGTGCTCTGGGTTCCATGCTGGGCATTAAGGAGAATTAATCAAGCCTTCCTACTTTATGTTTGACCCTGGGCACCATCTTTGTGAGGGTCAACTAGCACTTTCCAACATCTCAACCATCCACATTTATCATTCATTTATTTTACTTACATTTTTTCTATAAAATTAAACATACAGAGCACAGCAAAAGATCTCTTTGACATTGAACCGAACTGATATATTGGGGGAGAGGGCCTTTTTTACCAAGGCAAATATGTTACATGCAAATAAGGTTAAAAGCACTATATCTGCTGTCAGTGCGCATTTTCATAATGCACGCTCAGTAACAAACTTCGAGGGCCATGGCTCAGCAAAAAAAAAAAAAAAGTAGTTCACATTTAAGAGACATTGACAGAGCCAAGCAGACAAAAACATTTTAATAGCGCAGCGCAAAACCTTGAGTTTGCCATTACTTTATTGAATAAAATAAGCACCCAATGAACCCTGCTGGTTTGATCTGTTCTGCAAAAAAAGAGTACATGCTCCATTGAAAGTATAAAGCTGAATGCATGCACCGCAAACATGCCAGGACAATTGGACATAGCTGGGCTGGTATCAATAGAGGAGGATGAAATGAATGGCCTCTGGAAAAGAAAGCACTTCCTTTGAATAACAAAACAAATCCACATACAAAAGTTATTTAAACTACAACAATGACCCATATCCTGCACTTCAGTACATTATCAACACACCAAAACAATGGCATGCTCACAATTACATATGTAACCACTAAGAAAGGGTATGTTAAAGAAATTTAACCTCTGTAAAGCCGGTGGGTTCATTTAACTGGCATCATTGAGTCAATATGGATGGCAAAGGATTTTGAAAAAGACTGCTTTATTTGTTAAGTAAATACAACTCAAAACGCAGCATAAAAAATGTGTGTTTTAAAATCAAGCCAAAGAGGCTGCAAACTAACATCTGAAACATTTCCTCAACAAGTAATCGAAACCATAAAACACTTTAGAAAATCTGCAGAAAGTATTAGTTAGGAACGCAGATCTGTGCAAACGCCAGTGTCCCCGATTTATTACAGCGTTTGCTTAGCATTGGAAGTAAAACCAGTTTTTTGGGTCTGTGTGTTGCGTGGTGTGTGCGTGTGTCACAGTGTTGGCTGTTGGATGTACTGGAGCGTTCCATTGGGAGGATAGTGCAGCATCTGTGTGCTGAGCATAAAGACGCGGAGCGGCTGCTCAGGTTCCTGGGCACAGTGTTGCTCCAGTATTGACGAGTCTGGTATTAAGTGTGTCCACTGATGGCTAGTGAGCTGTAAGTGCTTGTAAGTGGCACAAGTGGGAGCAAAGATAGGATCTGACAGTGGCGCGCCAAGCAGTAGACAATGCCAACACAGTAAGCATTCATTGAACATCATTAGTCCAGGTTCTTCATGAGCGAGTTCTTCGCCAGCCCAGGGGCCCAATGAGAACAGGGCAGGGCAGGTCACCTGTCTGTATAATACACATGCCCTTACTGGAAAGTCTGCTTTAGGTGAATGTAAACAACCCTCTTTTCAGTGTTTTCTGGAAGCATGGATGGTCGCAGAGATATATTATTTGGTCATGGCGGATAGTCTAGAGTTTTGGTCTGCCAATGCAGGTTTTGTTGGGGGCTGAGACTTTGAGGAGCATCTTTGAGACTTTGGATTGGGATGATAAGCGCACATTGTCCTCAGTAAGTTGGATGGTCCTTTTCTATGTAACGAATGTGGGAGTATCCCGAGAGAAGAGTGCTCCTTCGCTACACCAGTAAAAACCAGAGGCGTCTTAAAGGGGCGTGCAGTCCTTCTAGAGATAATAAAGCTGCAGCGATGTTCCTGCCTTAATCCATTCCAGGCGGGAGGCTCTTTCATCCTCTAAAGGGTGTTCTCTAGGCAGTTAGGCGAGTCAATGATTCCATGAACATATGTAATGCTCCAGTGTATCCACTGGGGCAGCCATCCTCCTTGGAGAATGCAGAGTGTAGATTTCCCGTGGGGGGTTGATCTAGAATTTGCCCCCCCACCCCCTTAGTGACTGCAGCTCTCTGTCTCCCTGCACACAGCTGCTATGTCTTGGATGACCTCTACAAAGGCCTGCAATTGGACGATATGGTGTAGAGGCCAGCAGACAATGGAAGAGGAGTGACTGGCACTACACTTATGTCTCTGTGCCACCGGTTTTGAGAAGTACAGGCAGATTAAAAATAAAATAAAAACACGGTTGTGCCTGAGATCAGAGGCGAGGGGCACTCAACAGGTTTTTTGCTCCCAGAGCAGGAATTTTCCCCATCTACCCCCTGAACTACCTTTAATATACTGTATGTAAAAATAACCCCAAGTTTCCTTCCTCGTTTTCTGGGTTTACAATTTATAATTGTAGCCTTAGTTCTAACAATGTTTAAGAAAAACTAAACAAAATTTGAAACTTGCATGAAAACAAGTGGTCTTCAAGAAAGATAAGGAAGAATATGCTGTGCAGAAGCCAGAATGATGTATATGTCAAGTCCTGTACCTATAAGGTGCATAGCGGAGGGGACACAGGACGATACAAAAGGGGATGATGGACGGAGCGTTTGAGCAAATCAAACATTCACCCCCAGTCAACTGGCGCTCGACCTCGGATCTGAGTTCAAGTCTCGGTAATGACAATGAACATCCTGTGATTCTGGGCAAATCACTTAATCTCCCCGTGCCTAACAAAAATGAATGTGTCTCCTCATGTAAAGTAACTGGTGCTCATGTAAAGCGCTCTGATACCCGATTCGGATTCAGGTCAAGTTTGCGCTATATAAAACTCTGCAAAAAAAAAAAAAAAACAATCTGGGTTTAATCCATCACCATTCTTTAGCTCACTCCGCCACCCCAGTTCAGACATGGCCATATGAAAATCAGTCTGACCCTGTGCCTTATGGGAACAGTTCAGCCGAACTGCCAAGCCATGTCTTCCCTGGACTGGAAACAAGCCTCCTGGGACCGGTTTCGGGTTCATAACCCTCATCAGCCAGACTATCTTGAATCCAGTGGCAAAGTGAGCAAGGGACTCACGTCTGAGCATACCCTGCCAACTTAGGGTGAAGAAAGCGATGCAAAAGGGGATGATGAACGGAGCGTTTGAGCAAATCAAACACTCACCCCCAGTCAACTGATCTGGGTTTAATCCATCACCATTCTTTGGCTCACTCCGCCACCCCAGTTCAGACATGGCCATATGCAAATCAGTCTGACCCTGTGTCTCATGGGAACAGTCCAGCCCGAACTACCAAGCCATGTCTTCCCTGGACCGTAAACAAAGCATCCTGGGACCGGTTTCGGGTTCATAACTCTCATCAGCCAGGCTATCTTGAATCCAGTGTCAAAGTGAGCAAGGGACTCACGCCTTAGGGTTATGAACCCGAAACCGGTCCCAGGATGCTTGTTTCCGGTCCAGGGAAGACATGTATTGGCAGTTCGGGCTTGACTGTTCCCATGAGGCACAGGGTCAAGACTGATTTGCATATGGCCATGTCTGAACTGGGGTGGCTTGGTGAGCAAAATAACAATGGATTAAACCCAGATCTGTGACTGGGGGGGAATGTTTTGCCATTGTGCAACATTCCGTCCATCATCTTGTGTGTTTTGCTGTTCACCCTATGTGGGGAGGGTATGCCCAGACGTGGGTCCCTTGCTCACTAAGCCACTGGAGTCAAGCTATCCTGGCTGAAGATGGCTGATAGCCAGAAACCAGTCCTAGGATGCTTGATTCCGGTCCAGGGAAGACATGGCTTGGCAGTTCTTGCTGGACTGTTCCCATGAGGCACAAGGTCAAGACTGATTTGCATATGACCATGTCTGAACTAGGGTGGCTTGGTGAGCAAATTAACGATGGATTAAACCCAGATCTGTGACTGGGGGTGAATGTTTTGCCATTGTGCAACACTCCATCCATCATCTTGTGTGTTTTGTTGTTCAAACTATGTGGGAAGGGTATGCCCAGATGGGGGTCCCTTGCTCACTAAGCCACTGGAGTCAGCGTGATTGAATTCACTTTACCTCACTTTAGGAGTGGTACACACAAGGCTGGACCCTGTGTTTGTCCTGAAGAAAAGCATAGGGGAAGCTCGAAACATGTTGACATTCACTAGGGATCCCGGACTCATTGAAGCTAGGCACCCTAGAGACTCGCCCCATTTTTAAAATATACCAACAAGGAGCCAGAATAAAGTTATTTTGCCCAACAGTTAGGTACTTTTAACTCAATCCACTCCACAACACCACTGCACTACACATAGTTCCTCACTCTACAGTGCTCCTATGTAACTCTGCAAGTCGTACCTCGCCTCAACACGCAGCGGGTTGAGATGGCCCCTATGATGAAGCATGTCACCGTGGGGAAACCCTGGTAAGTGAGGGGACTCAAGAAACGACATTTTTCCTTTCATAGCAGATTTTCCGACCTAGGCTGAGCGAAAATCTCTCCCCCCCCCCCCCCTTTTTTTTCTTCTAGGTTCCTTATCCGAGATTTCGGATTTAAATGTTGAATGAAAATGTTTTTTGGCCTGAGTAGAGTTTGTAGAGTTCTGCTACTCAAAACTCAGTGAAGTGTTTAAAGAACAAGTTACTTACATTCTGTAACGCTTTTTCTGGTGGATACAGTATCTGCCTGTGGGTTCATTACTTTGTGAATATCCCCTGTGCCAGCAGCATTCAGAAATTTTTTGTAGCTCTCCACACTGCCGAGGACAACGTCACAGAAGCATGGCTCCACTCGCGGCTCCGCTGACGTCACCGGAGCTATAAGAGAGCCTCGTCGGCGTGATGACGTCAGTTCCAGCTTTTTTTTCCGTGCCTTCGAGGCACGTGTGAAATAAATGCAGCAATGCAAAAAGAGTAATACACTTCCATTGAAAGTAACAGATAGGAAATATCACCATTGCAGGTATACAAAGGTGGACAACGAGAACGCGAGTGGGTCAGTGAGGAATCCACAGGCAGTTGCTGTATCCACCAGAAAAAGCATTACCGAAGGTATGTAACTTGTTCTTCTGATGGATACATCTGCCAGTGGATTCCTCACCTTGTGAATAGAGCCCCACAGCAGTCACCACTCCCTGAGGGTGTCCACCCTTCTATACCAAAATGTCCTGTGGGACGGATCGCGCAAAGTGACCGTCCCTCCTCACCTCAGAATCTAAGCAGTAAAAGCTTTGCGAAAGTGTGGAGGGAGGCCCAAGTTGCTGCTCTACAAATGTCCTTCTTAGGAACACCCCTGGATAAGGCAGACAAAGAAGACTTTGCTCTAGTAGAGTGAGCTCTTATACCCTCTGGAGGATCCTTACCGGCCAAAGAGTAACAGATCTTGATGGACAAAATAATCCATCTGGAAAAGGTGCCCTTGTGCACTGCTCTGCCTTTCTTGCAGCCAATGAAGCCCATGAAGAGCTGGTCATCCACTCCAAAGTCTTTAGTCTTATTGAGGTAAAAACTCACCACCCTTTCGGGTCCAAGAGGTGAAGCCGCTCCTCCTCTTTGGAAGGGTGAGGGGGAGGACAGAAGGTAGGTAGGGTAATGGACTACCCCAGATGGAAGGGAGTTGCCATCTTAGGCAGAAAAGCAGCCCAGGTCCTGAGTACCATTCTATCCGCATGAATGGACAAGAAAGGGGGTTTCGAATTCAGAGCTTGAAGCTCACTTATCCTCCTTGCCGAGGTAATGGCAACAAGAAATACTGTTTTAAAAGACAGTAGTCTCAAGGGACACTTGTGCAAGGGCTCAAAGGGAGAACCCATCAGGTAGGTTAAGACAATATTTAAGTCCCATTAAGGCACAATAAAGGGAGGGGGCGGAAGCTTTTTAGTAAGGCCCTTAATGAACCTTAACACAACGGGCGACTTGAACAAAGGCAGCTGATCCGGCAAACAAATGAACGCAGACAAATCAGATAAATAGCCCTTCACAGTAGCCACAGCAAAGCCCTGCTGGGCTAGAGAAAGAGCAATAAAAGGATGTTGGATAAGCGAGCCCTCAAAGGGTCAATAGACTTCTCCAAACACCAATTGACAAATTTGGACCACCTATAGGAATAGATAGACTTGGTGGAGTGTCGCCTGGCCGAAACTATAACGTCCACCACGTCAGGTGGAAGAGAGAAAGAATTCAGGTTGCCCCGTTCAATCTCCAGGCATGAAGGTGTAAGCTCTGGAGGTGGGGGGGAGAGAACCTGTCCCAACGTCTGCGAGAGGAGGTCTGCCATGAGAGGGAGACGGAGCGGAGTGTGCAACGAGAGGGGAAGTGGATCTGTGTACCACACCCTTCTTGGCCAATCCGGAGCAATCAAAATGACTTGGGTCCGGTCTTGGCGAATCTTCCTCAGAACCCGAGGAATCAAGGGTATGGGAAGAAACGCGTAAAGGAGTCGAGAACCCCAACTCAACTAAAAGGCGTCTCCCAAATCTCCCCGCATCGGATACTGGAGACTGCAGAATAACCAGCTGTGAGCATTCTCGTGAGTGGCAAACATGTCCACCTGAGGAGTTCCCCCCCATCCGAAAGACGTAACGAACCACCTCCGGATGAAGCCTCCACTCGTAGTCGGCAGAGAACTGCCGACTGAGACTGTCTGCACGCACGTTCAGAACTCCGGCCAGATGATTTGCCATCAGACAAATATGATGGTCGTGAATCCAGGACCAGAGACGCAGAGCCTCTCTGCAGAGACAATGCGACCCCACTCCTCCCAGATTGACATACCACATTGCGGTAGTGTTGTCCGTCAGGACTTGAACCGACTGACCGGGAAGGGAGGAAGGCCTGGAGTGCCAAACGTTTAGCCCGCAACTTCAGAAGGTTGATATGAAGCAACCTTTCCTCTGGAGGCCAAAGACCCTTGATCTCCAGGTCCCCCAGATGAGCACTCACCCTAGAGTGGATACATCAGTTATCACTGTGGCCACTGATGGAGGCAGATGAAAGGGCTTTCCCTGAGACAGATTGCCCTCCACCAAGACAGATCCGCTGCAGCTTCTCTGGAGATCCTGACTGACTCCCTGAGATCTCCATTGTGCTGATACCACTGCTTGCAGAGGCACCACTGGAGTGCCCTCATGCGCCAACGTGCAAGGTTGACCAACAGAATGCAGGAAGCAAACAGACCGAGCAGACGAAGGACCTTCAGGGCTGGAACGACCGCTCCATTGTAGAATAAAGGGATAATTTCCTGAATGTCGAGAATCCTTTGTGGAGGTGGGAATGCTCGACACACAGTAGTGTCCTGTACCTCCCCTATGAACAGGTTGCGCTGAGAGGGCACCAGGTGAAACTTGGGCACGTTTATTGAGAAACCCAATTTGTACAACAGCTGGGTTGTCACTTGCAAATGATGAAGCACCTTCTCTGGCGACTCTGCTTTGAGCAGACAGTCGTCCAGATAGGGGAAAACCGGAATCCCCAATCTCCTGAGATGGGCTGCCACCACTGCCATCACCTTGGTGAGGACTCGAGGTGCAGTAGTAAGTCCAAACGGGAGAAGCGCAAACTGATAGTGTTGCGATCCTACCGTAAAACAGAGATACTTCTTGTGCGATTTCAGGATTGGAATATGAAAATACGCATCCTGCAAGTCGATGGACACCATCCAGTCTTCCTGTTGCAGTGCTTGAAGAACCTGCACAAGGGTGAGCATCTTGGACTTCTCCTGCTTCAGAAAAAGGTTCAAGATCCTAAGATCCAGTATTGGACGTAGCCTGCCATCCTTCTTGGGTATCAGGAAATACCTGGAGTAGCATACCTGACCCCTTTCCAGCTCCGGAACCACCTCTATCGCACCTTTTCTTAGTAATGTTAGGACTTCCTCCTGTAGGAGAAGAAGGTGGTCCTCCTAGCAAGACCCTTGGCAAGAAGGGTAATTTGGAGGGAATTCCAGAAAGGGAAGAGCATACCCATTTTCCACAAGATTTAGAACCCAAAGGTCCGTAGTGACCGATTCCCAATCTTGCCGAAAATGGGTAAGCCGACGCCCCACAGGACCAAAATGATCCAGAATGGCGGATCTAGTGCTGCTTTGCTGTGGGGTAGAGGAAGAGGAGGAGGGCTGACGACCTCGTGGACATCCTCTGTTCTTGCCTCTGTAGGTCTTATACAGAGGATTTTGCTGCTGCTGCTGCTTCTGAGGCTGCCTTTAGGTCCGAAAGGACGATCTTCCAAAACCTCTGTATCTCCTGTAATTGGAACCTCTAGGCTGCGCCTGAAGGCCCAGAGGCTTTGCGGTGGCCTTGCTGTCTTTGAACCTCTATAAGGCTGCATCTGCTTTTTTTCCAAACAGCCCAGAACCATCGAAAGGGTGGTCAAGAAGAGTTGCCTGCACATCAGGAGAGAACTCCGATGACTTGAGCCAAGCACTTCTTGTGGCAACAGAAGATCCTAGCAACAGAGTTCGCATTGTCCATACTACTCTATTACCTGGCGTGCAGCTGCTTGAGTGTCTGCCAAGACCTCATTAAAATTATGTCTATCCTCCTCAGACAATTTAGGAGCAAGCTGTTTTGCAGAGTCTATTAGAGCATGAATGTTACGACCCAAAAGACAGGTGGCCTTTTTGGACTTCAAGGCCATACCTGCTGAGGAGAACACCTTTTTAGCCAATTGATCAAGCCTTTTAGAGTCTCTATCTCCAGGTACTTGAGGAAAGGCCCCAGAAGATTTCTTAGAACAGGCAGCCTGAACCACCAGGCTCTCAGGAGAAGGATGAGATGTTAGGAAGTCCGGATCGCCAGGAGCCGCCCTATACCTCCTAGCAACAGATTTAGAAACGGCTGGAGCTGAGAAGGGCTTAAGCCAGACCCCAAAACCGGTTCAGTGATGGCATCATTAAAAGGCAATAAAGGCTCTATGACAGTGGAGGGAGAATGAAGAACGTCAGTCAAAATATTGGACTTGAATTCAGCTGTTGGAAGCGGTAGGTCTAAAAGCTCCGCTCCCTTCCTTATAACTGTGTGGTAAGGAGCCACATCATTAGAAGGAGCATCTGAAGGAGGAGAAAGATCCCATTCCGGGGACATATCAAGGCCACTTGCTTCCCTCAAACCTTCAAATAAGTCCTCTGACTCTTGAAGTTCACCTTCCTCCATTTCTTCCTCTGCAAGATAACATTGCTCCTCCAAAATTCTCTGCGCCTCTCCCCTGGACCTCATCCTCGGAACCGGCATCGGCAGAGCCAGACACGACTCTGACGGACCCGGAACCTGCGTCGAACAGGGATCCGGAGGCACAGCCTGAGACGAGCGAGGTCGAACTGATGGCGCCGGAGATGAAGGAAACTGCGCAGATTTCCTCGGCACCGGGAAATGCCAGGACGGCGCCACTGGAAGAAATGGCATAAAGGGGGCCTGAGCATAAGCCTGAGGCACTCCCAGGTTAAAGGCCATAGGACCCATGGGACCCGAAGGTGCTCCACAGGGGTACATAGCTTTTGCAAAAACTCCATACATTGCATTTAAGTAATTTGATGGATCTTGACCCTGGCCAGGGAAAGGTGGGTAGGCGCCCGGTACAGACTAAGGGGGAGGCATTACCGGACTCGGGCCACGTGGCGCCGACGGTGGAGCCAATGGAGTCGAAGACTCATCAGGTACTGGAGCCTCTTCCACCGGAGCCGGAGAATGAACCGGAGTCGGAGATGGAGCCGGCGTAGGAGAATGCACAGGTGAAGCTGCAGGCGAAGCCAAACGAACAGGAGAACCCAGATTCGATCCTGAAGGAGATGGAGAGACATAGTCCCTACTACGCCGAGAAACTGGTGAAGTCTACTTCGGAGCCGCATTCTTATCTGAACGGCGCCGAGAGCCGTGCCTCTTCTTCTTCTTGTGCTTCTTTGACTTTGAAGCATGACCCGATGTCGACTTCGAACCAGACTTCGACCTTGATCTTGACCTTCTTCTACCTCTCTTCTCCTTTCTCATCTTCACCATGAATAACTTGGCCTCTCTCTCCTTTAAAGCCTTAGGGTTCATCTTGCGACAGCAAGCACAACCCTCGACGTCGTGATCTGACGACAGGCACCAGACACAATCCTCGTGGGGGTCCGTGATTGACATATGGCCCCCACACTCCCTACAGGGCTTTAAACCCGACTTCCTTGGTGACATCTTCAAAAAAGAAACAAGAGAAGCAATCCAGAAACACAAAGTAGCAACAAAAATACGGAGAGTACCAGAAAACCGTTGGCGTCGCTGGCGCGGAATAAAGGGAACGGACGTCATCACGCCAACAAGGCTCTCTTATGGCTCAGGTGACATCAGAGGAGCCGCGAGCAGAGCCATGCTTCTGTGACGTCGTCCTCGTCGGTGTGAAGAGCTATGAAAAATTTCCGAATGCTGCTGGCCAGGGGATATTTACATGGTGAGGAATCCACTGGCAGATGTATCCATTATAACAACTCCAACGCGGAGTTCTACAACCAGCGGAGTGCGGTAAGTTGCACTGCTTGCGCTGATTATTAGCATCTGGAGTTTGGCCCGCACTGTAAATTCTGCACAAATGGCACCACCTGCAGCGCAAGAGGGTGCTGCTTCTTTCTGCCACTTGAGTAGATGTTCTACTCGATTAGCAGCTTCCTCAACGAGAGCAGCGGGTTTCTCAACGCAAGCGATAGCGACCTACAGCAACCGCCCGCATTGAGAAATCTTGCCGGGAGGTGGACTAGCGTATGATTTTTCTCACTCACACTCACCTACTTAACGTCTACATGCTGCGCGAGAGGAAACTCTGTGCCGCTCCGCAGAACTCCGCATGGAGAGGGCAAAACTCTGCAAACTCCACCGGCGGAGAGGAATTCATTGTCCACCCCTAAATGTTTTATTTAAGTGAATACTCCTGTAGACACTAAACAGTTGTAGCTTCCCAAGAATACTCAACAAATTGACTACAGTAAATTTGTGTCATTTGTCAATAGCATCTCCCTGCATCACCTTGTCACTGTATTCACTTGCCAATAACCAAACTGCTTTGCACCCAAATTCTGCCAACTTGCAGGTACAGATTGCAAAATAATTGTAAAGGGCAGCCAGTGGTTACCACGTTCAGTTGTTTCACCTCCCCTGCATGGAGCACCTAGGCTTGAAAAGTGACCTAAATTAGGTTCCACGTTATGAAGCGCGCATTATGTTTGACTAAGTGCAGTTTGCGGAGTTAATCATTTTGCTCCGCTTAACATTTAAGACAAGTTTTCGACAAAAAAAAATGTCTTTTAAAGACAAATTTGCTTGCTAAATATTTTTACCTCCTGCAAACCTACTTTATTTATATTTTACCTCCAGCAAACCTACTGTTAGGCTATAATGTATTTTTTTTACTTTGCATACGGAGGGATGTCAAGAAAATTGCAAAATAGAAAACTGCTAAATATTACCCTTCACGAAGTTGTTGAGAAAAATGATATTTGCAGCTTTGCTCAACTCTATCTTAAATTTCAAAGTTAATCAACTGAATAGTAAAAATAATAATAATACGGCTTGCCTTGAAACGAAATTTGGGATTGTACTATTTGCGAAGTGGAAAAAATAATATGGGTCAAAGAAAGTAAGTTAAGTAAAAGGGTTAATGGGACAGGTAGAAATAGGAAAGGGTTTGGGGAGGTGGGACGCATACAGAAATTGATCTCAGACATGCCAAAGGCTAGGAGTTTAAATATTTTCTAATTGCGAAACGGGAATCAACACTCTTCGCGCGATTTACTGACATGTAATATTGCACCACGTCTCTCTCAACAAAAAGATGGAGCGTTCTGTTTGCGCTGGAATACCTGTGAACAATGCTGCATTAGGGCGCCCCCTCTGCTTCCTCCCCCTACCTTGCTTTGATCTCCATCTCGGAGCCGGCTCCAATGGCGAGCAGAAATATCTGTGCTTCTGATGGCCGCGATGGAGACAACAATGACGCGATTAAACCCCAAACCGCACAGGAATGTCACCCCCGGGCCTCATCTAATCCTGCCTGGCTGACGGCCATTACTTGACTGAAACAGAGTGCTGCAAACACTGAAACGTAAGAAAACAGAACACAAAGGGACCAGCACTTCTGAAGAAATCGCAGTCAAAGGTTTGGGAACCTGTTGGTTTAACAGTTGCCGTTCTGCAAAAGCACCGCACAAAAGCATTGATAAAGCGCCTGGTTCCTGAGAGGTACTGGCGGACTAACACAAAAGGAGGGCCCACCAACCACCGACGAAATGTCACATGGGCCCCAAAAATGTCCCTCTGGTTGCCTGCCTCACAGATTTTCAAAGTCAATTAGCCAAATAGGTGTCCTGTCAGAGGTCAGCACACTTTGCCAGCCTGCCTAGAAAAGGTTTAAACCCCTCACAGTGTCATAAAGCCAGGTCTTTAAGTGGGCCGGGTCCTGCCGGAGCTCAGCCCCCCCGCACGTCTAAAAAGCAGGTGCTGAGAATGGTCTCTATCGGGCTCTCTATTTTTGCCCTCAGAGTGAGAAAAAAACAAATCTTAACTACAGCAGCGCCACCAAATCACTGCCTTTAAGTTAACTTCGAAGAGACTTGTGTAGTTCTTTCACACACTCATCATTTCAGAGCTGAAGCAGTTTCAATATTCTATACATCGAAGGCATAGTTGTTACTCATTTATTTTACACAGCTAACAACCATTGGAAAATCCACTAGCCCGGACTTGTTGTAGGTGTAATGTTACTTGTTGTGTTATATATCTAGATGCAATGACAAAAGCAGTTAAATATTAGTCGGGCAGCCCACTGCTAAGCACAGATTTTTAGCTTGCGTGTTTTAAGCCATGCCCTTAATTACATCGGCCACGTCCCGTTGAGAGACCCGCTCATGTCTTAATCCCACCTAGAGCACTGTAACCCAATATGATGGGGCACCCCTGCAAAAATGTTATTAAGGGGTCCCTCAGTCTCCCATATCTCACGATATTCATTGGCTTGGGCTAAATGCCCCCCCCCGCACCCCCCAAAAAAAGGATTGGGCACCCCCTGCGCCACAGGGGCAGGTGTTACACTCTTGACCCCTCAGGCGTATTAATTCACTTAAAATACACTGTAGGACCAGCTACTCCACTACTTACCTAAGGAGGTTGTACTAATTTACAAGGCCAAAGTGTTCCTTCAAATTGTTTTGCTTCTAAATTGCATAGAGATTTTTCATTGTCTTTATGGTTTTGTTACTTATGATCTGAGGAGCTATTGGATTAAATTTGTTATCAAGCAGCTGCTTTATTTGCCAACCTATAGTGTTGGCGGTATGGTACTGACTCTCTTCTCCACGCCATCAAATATATCCATCTGAAGCTCTTTAGGAGCCTTTGGCACACAGCTGCCCCAGCACACTTAATTTTTACCATCAAATAGCACATTTAGTGACAACAGATTGCACTCTCCACATACATGAGGTGCAGGAGGTAATGTGCTCTGCAGACATGCCAAATAAATTCGTCCACACCCACTCTCCCCTGCACTTACTCTGCCTTAGGACATGGCTGCAGCTTGAGCGCCACTGAAAAACAACTTAACACTAGCAACGCATGCATGCCACATGGTAGACACTGCCCACCCATACATGCACGCCACATGGTAGACACTGCCCACCCATACATGCACGCCACATGGTAGACACTGCCCACCCATACATGCACGCCACATGGTAGACACTGCCCACCCATACATGCATGCCACATGGTAGACATTGCCAAACCATACATACACACCCCATGGTATACACTGCCCACCCATACATACACACCCCATGGTAGACACTGACCACCCATACATGCACGCCACATGGTAGACATTGCTAACCCATACATACACACCCCATGGTAGACACTGACCACCGATACATGCACACCACATGGTAGACACTGACCACCCATACATGCACGCCACATGGTAAACATTGCCAACCCATACATACACACCCCATGGTAGACACTGACCACCGATACATGCACACCACATGGTAGACACTGACCACCCATACATGCACGCCACATGGTGAACATTGCCAACCCATACATACACACCCCATGGTAGACACTGCCCACCCATACACGCACGCCACATGGTAGACATTGCCAACCCATACATACACACCCCATGGTATACACTGCCCACCCATACATACACACCCCCCATGGTAGACACTGACCACCCATACATGCACACCACATGGTAAACATTGCCAACCCATACATACACACCCCAAGGTAGACACTGCCCACCCATACATGCACGCCACATGGTAGACCTTGCCAACCCATACATACACACCCCATGGTAGACACTGCCCACCCACAGATGCACGCC
Source organism: Lissotriton vulgaris (assembly GCF_964263255.1). Classification (NCBI taxonomy): domain Eukaryota; kingdom Metazoa; phylum Chordata; class Amphibia; order Caudata; family Salamandridae; genus Lissotriton; species Lissotriton vulgaris. The sequence goes on along the minus strand of NC_141689.1, from coordinate 246,187,962 downwards.
ACATGGTAAACATTGCCAACCCATACATACACACCCCATGGTAGACACTGCCAACCCATACATACACACCACATGGTAGACACTGCCTACCCATACATGCACGCCACATGGTAGACATTGCCAACCCATACATACACACCCCATGGTAGACACTGCCCACCCATACATGCACGCCACATGGTAGACATTGCCAACCCATACATACACACCACATGGTAGACACTGCCTACCCATACATGCACGCCACATGGTAGACATTGCCAACCCATACATACACACCCCATGGTAGACACTGACCACCCATACATGCACACCACATGGTAAACATTGCCAACCCATACATACACACCCCAAGGTAGACACTGCCCACCCATACATGCACGCCACATGGTAGACATTGCCAACCCATACATACACACCCCATGGTATACACTGCCCACCCATACATGCACGCCACATGGTAGACAATGCCAACCCATACATACACACCACATGGTAGACACTGACCACCCATACAGGCACGCCACATGGTAGACATTGCCAACCCACACATATACATCACGTGGTAGACACTGCCCACCACTGGTTCCAACTTTCCTCTAACTGAAGCCTCTACTTTGTACCTTCCTCCCGATTGTGTTCTCACTCATAAAACAAGCAAACACACACTACATAGAAAAGTGATTTGGCATAGAATAAATGTGGTCACAAGTAAAAACAAGGGTCGCATACCTGGATGATTGCAAGTCGGTTCTCAAAAGACACTGAGTGCTAACCTTTGGATTCGGCACATGGGAACATGACACACTAGACCAGGAATGTCCAACCTTCTCTGTAATGAGAGCTACTTCTGTTCTCGGAGACTCCTCATGGGCTACTAACAAATAAAATCCATGTTGGCATAGTCATCATAGCAGACAAGATTGCACTGGTGGCCACCACATATACGCAAGTGTACCAGCGCTCATCACCTCGGTGCAACAGGCAGGGCTGCCGCAGAGAGGCCAAGAGAAGCTTTATCCATGAGGAATGCCTCTGCACAGGTGGGAGCGGCAATACCCCGGGACCAAGGTCATGTTGGTAATAAGTCGACCGAACACAGCACGATTTAACGACGATTAGGTTTAATTATATTTCGGAACCCTAGACATTTTTCTCCAAACATCAGCTTATGAGCTCTGAAAATACACGCATGTTTCTCTGGAATATATAGTTGGCCGTGTTTACACATAATTGAACTTCTAATTGAGTGGGCTTGGCTGCAGCAGGAGAGCTGCCAGGACCCCTGCCCTGGACGGTGCCGTTCACACGCTGACGTGACTCCGGGAGGCTGCTCCTATAAAAACAACTCACGCGAGAATCTGAACACCACGAGTGACCAACAAATAAACCGGCCACAGGGGAGTGAGGCAGACAACAAGGCAAGAGCAGGGCATCCTCAAGACTGCCTGTGCCCTGGGGCTAAGGCTGTGGGGAGTTAAAAATGGAAACCTTCCCTTTGCTCCGGCTGACTCAGTTCCTCAGTCACGAAGTGGAAAGAAAAAAAACCTCTAACTAGCTGGAAAGGAGACAAATCGTCTACTTGGTTTCCTAACAGGAGGCTCTGCATACCAGGATGTGGCTCGCGCGTTATATAATCCTCAACCTTTGTTGCAAGCCGGGTTTCATTTTTTTGTGCGAGAAGTTTCCGAGGTGGACAGTGACTAACGGCGTGGCGGACTGATCCAAGAAACACCAGGGTGCATTTTTTTAGGATGAACTTTAGGATGAAAGAGAACCACAATCTCCAAACAAAATCTGTCTCCGACTAGGACAAGCCTGCAAAGTGTTGTCGAATTATGCGGCATGCATCTGTGCGCCTGCTCTTCCTGGGCGCCCAGCTGCAGAGGTACCACATTAACAGGAAGGAACTACAAACAAAGTCGAATTGAACCTTGGCTCTGAGCTGGGTTTTTTCTGCCCGTCTCAAAATAGGCCAGCTGGACACACGGCCATTTTACCTTCAAACACCTTTTAATTGGGTACCAATAAAAAGTAAATCCTGTGGACAAGTGCGCCACTCCGGATCCTAGACTAAAACATGTGTTTCTAGTTCTCGGTAAAAGAACATCTTAAAAGCACAAACAATTCTAAGTAACGAATACTTTTTTTGAGCAAGTTGTATAAAGCCATAGCATGTGGGGAAATGGACTGACTGCTTTTGTGTTTCCTCTCAGAATCCATGAAAAAATATACTCAATGTTGCACTGACAGGCCCAGTTAAGCAGTTCTTTGTGAATAAGCATTCACAAATCCAGAAGGTCTGCATTTAATGTGCTAATGCTTGCAGTGGTAAGCACATTAAAGCTAGTCTAATTTAAGAAACAAAAGTCGGCCTACAATGGAAGTATTCTTGCTTTTAATGCAGTCCTATTTTTGTTTCTATGTTAAATAAAGACCGACAGCAAGATAACATTTATTGAAGTATCTCTTTAGTGTTTATGAGATAGAAAGTAAGGAAATACTAAAATTCAGGCTCGATTGCCCCTGTCCTTCATAAGACATAGAAACAAAGAGGTCTGCTTTGAAGCAAGGGAGCCTCCAGTATACACAGCCTTGTATTTCTAAGTCGAAAAGTATATACACCATGGCCCAGAGGCACTAATGAGAAGCTCGTGGGAGAGAAGGGAGGTAGAATAAGGAGGACACAAGGGGAAATAAGGTGAGATGAAGGGAAGGAATAAGGGCTGTGATGGGCTGGAGCAAGGCACATGGGACAGATCGCCAGGGAAGGATGAATGAGGGGCTTCTGCAGGTCGGGGAGGGGAAAGAGACAACGGCAGTAAGGAGGAACTAGAGGGGGCAGCCAGTGGGCATAAGGAACAATGAGTGCATCACACGAGAAGAGAGGGTGGGGGGAGCAGAAGAAGCCAGCAGGAGCAGTCATAAAGGAGGACTGTGTAAGGAGAAGGCATGAGCAGCAAGAAACCGTCAAATAGGTCTGTTGTTTTAAAACAGCCCCTCATGCAGGTCCATGCAAGCACTCCTAATAGCACCAGGTGAGAGAAATATTTCGCTAGGCTGAGCCCTAGCGTGATTGGCAAAGTCGCAAGCCAATTGCCAGTTGTGCTGTCAATACCCAGAACTAAACAATGAAATAAAATAAATAGTATACTTCAGATTTTCTCAAAAAGGCCTCTTTGGCAAGGATTGTAATAAAAATAATCCAGGTAAATAACGTTTTAAATAAACTAGCTTTAGATACGGAAGCGAATTGAGCAAATGAAACCACGCCTTAAAACACCCTCGAAGTCCTCATCCAAGAATTAATTATGTACTATCAAGGGGCCAAGAAACGAGGCACTTATCAAAAGAGTAAACAGAACAAATCCTTTGATGCTATATAGAAAAATGATTTTTTCAGATATTCAGATCCAACTAAGAATTAATGGTGTACTATTAACGAGCTGAGAAACGAGTTTATTGTCAAAAAAGTAATAGAACAAATCCTTTTCTGCCACATAGAAAAAACGATTTTCAGACCCAAATAACTACATGGGAAATGGAAACCCTGTCTTCACGTGAAAGGTCACAGAATTAAGGTAGATAAAACATGTGAATAAAACCCCTTTTTGACTAACGAAATGAAAAGTCCAATAAACTTATGCCACCCGTGTTTTTTACTTTTAGAAACTGTACTGAAAGGGTAAAAATTCCAGAAATCGCGTATTGAATAAAGCGATCAATGAACTACCAAGGAGGTAAGTCCTACAAAAATAAGTTTGGAATGATTAAGTACCAGCCCATAAAAATGAGAGGAGAGAAGAAATATGTTATTCCTCTAGGGCAGGAGGTTTGTCAGATTCAACAAAACCGAATAGCCCAGACAAGTCATCCAATTAAACTAGGTGTCTTTTACTTTACAACAAAGATAGCACAACTTTAAAAAGGTGCAGAGGATTTATGAAGTAGTGCACAGAGGGATACCAAAGTAAGGTTAGACCATAGAAGGTTGCGAGATTTACAAATGCTCTTTATGCTTGTTAATGGACGTGAAAGGGTGTTTGTCCCAAAATATTTGTTATGTGTAGACTAAGACCCATTAGAGAATAGTCGAGAATATGAAGAATATGCACATATTTTTTTTAAAAAAATGAATAGATCGAATGTGATTATTACAGCAATCACCGTACCACCAAGTTTGCAAATATTTGTTAAAATAATCGGTTGCTCAAGAGATTTGAAATAATTGCAATTTGTATTTTTTAATAGAGATTTTAACATTTGAAATACTGTCCTGAAGAAGGTGACAACTTACATCACCGAAACGCCGCGTCGACACATTTCAGTTTTTATTTTTAAGATTTTAATGTTTCTAATGAATAAATGTGAATTATTCTGTTTTTAATCAAATGGTTGGTCAAATCACTAAATAAAGATATTTTTATAATGAATTTTTCCTGTGAGTGTGCATATTCTCATTAGTTTACCAGTGTGCAGTAATCTTGTATGCATTCCTTGTATTTTAGGCTTTCAATAATCTTAGACAGACTGCTTTTGAAAACTGTTACATTTGTAAATTTGTTAATCTCCATGCAACCCTGAACACATTATATGGTTCATCCTTAACCTGTCGGTTGAAAATCCCTCAGAGGTTGTAATACCTCTTTAAAAACTTAAGAAAAGGGAACTGTTGTTTTTCTTAGAGTACCTAATAACCCCATCCCTTTTCTTTGAAAGGGTTTCTCCTTTAAAATTTCTTTACTCTTTGGCAAAGCACATTGGAAACATTTAACAACTCTGCAACACAGGCACCTCCAGTGCAAGAGGTCATCTACTTTTTAATGCAGATACACACGCTTACTCTTTAAATGAAGGCATTTATCCAGGACTCCCCAGAACCCGATAACAGCAGTAACTATTTCACAAAAGTGCCATAGAAAGTCCTAATATTGCACCCAAAATAATGTATTACGGCGTTATATACTGCTGGAGAAGCAAACATTTATAGAAGAGATGGTGGTAGCCAAAACATACTCAAATGTATGTTCTGTGTTGCTGTTGCCTTTCCCCTGACAATAACTCTTGAGAATTTGAAACCACAAAATCTTTGCGAGTCACTGACTGAGGGGGCTCTGGTGTGGCAGGAAACATGTCTTCCAAATAAAATTGATAAAAAGTGATGTTAATTGTTGGACTCTTTGAATTCTTAACAGAAACATGTCTACTATTTCAAACTTTGCAGTTCAAGGCATTCCTGAAAGGACATGCTCTTGCAGAGGCCTCCTACTAGTATGGAAGGTGAGACTGACAAGGGTGCTGAGTTCTTGGCCTGAAATAGAAAGCTGGGACTCGAAAGCCTTCGCTGGCAGCTTGGTCGACCAATCACGGCCTCGCTCATGGGAAGTGATGTGAATGCTAATTCCAAATATGATGCATTTAGTGCAGTCACAATAATGAGGCATGCCTCAACAGGTTTAATTCCAATAAGTGAAAATTTCTATAATAAACAATTATCACAGAGTAGTAGAAAGCAGAAATGAATGTGGCGATCTATAAATTCGCTAATTAACCACTAGGTGTCCCTGAATTTCTTTGTTAGAGTTTAATTTATGATATTCAAACAGGTACTTTTTCTAGTCACCAGTTCATGAGCTGTTTCACGATGCCTCTCTTCGGAAACCAGATCAAGATAATGATTTAACTTGTTAATGTTATATCTTTATAAGCTTTGTGATGGAAGTATTACTGACACCATGTCAATCTTAATTTAACTAGTTTTCTTTTATGAATGTCAATGTTTATATAGATTTATGGCACTTAGCGTGGCTAAAACACCATCATTTGTGGCTTAACTTTTAACTAAAAATATGTAGTGTTCTCAGTCCAACTACAGAGGGGTATTTCTTTTAATCAGCCTGATGTATCCTAATATGATGCGTTTTCTTTGTTTCACTGAAGTTTTTCTTCCAATGTTCACGAACAATAGAATCGGTTTTCTTATTAAATTCAACATGACTTGAGTCCTGTGAATGTGGTAGAGATGACAGTTGCGGTTGACCGGGAAAGGTCTGCGCCCACACCAACTTTATAGATTTGTTGTGTTTGTTGCATGTTTGCAATGGCTTATGTAGTGTTTAAAATGACATTAGTTGTGGCCAGTATGTGTGCGTGTGGAAGTGGGGGGACATAGATAGTTGTGATAACTGAACCATCAAGGCGAGAGCTTTCTTCATGCAATTTCAATGTGTGTTTAGTCAGATGTCCACAAACATTAGAGTGTATCAAATATTTAGCACCTAACATAAGTTGTGACTGGTTTGGATTTGTAGGGCATATACAATTTGGGTCCCCTAGGCAAAGGCTTTCTTTGCTGAACTGTATCTGATGGCCATTGTTGGACTAGGTCTGATTTTAGCACCTAAAATAAGAAAGGAGGGGGGGGGGGGGGCGAGAGAGAGAGAGAGAGAAAATGAGAGAGAGACTGAGTGCGTGAGTGTTTAAGCATGTTGCTTCATAGCTTTGATTGTGATTATCCAGATACCACAAACGTATTCAGCATCGGTGCGTGTCAACTGGAGACTTTAATTTTTTCCTCTACTCAAAAACGGCTGGACGAAAATTTACCAAACGAAACCACTATGTGCCTACATAATTTGATGTACGTTTTCAGAGTGTTTGTGTTTGTGCAGAAAGTCACCTATGTTGCTTGGAAAATTCACCGGATTGTGTGATCTCCATTATAACTGTTGAACTCTTTGCACAATCTGCACTGAGTTTGGCACGCTGAAAGGATGAACCAAAGCAGGTACGCCTCCGAAGAATGGATACAATTGGTCAAGAAGGACCAAAGTTAATAGGAGGGGAAAAATGAGATGTTTCTTGGAATGAGCTTTTGTACCTTAACTACACAGACACGCCTCTGTTGAACTCTACAAATTCTCACAGCTACTCTAAATATAAAGGGTGGCCGCAAACGGGTGGGTGCAGGGCCTGGCCGCAGTGTAGACTCTACAGTTACGCCCTGCTTGGCAGGGCTAAAGGCTGTATGCAGCAAGGGCTGGTCATTCACAAACGGTTTGATGCAGTATTGGTATAGGCCAGGCCTTGAGGCCAACCCGCGTTGCACACAGCTGATTGCTGAATGCAGTAGGAAATGGCCACCTGCAGAGAGTTGGGTGCATGGCCTAGCCATGGATCATGCCCTGCCGGTGCAGGGCCGTGCTTGGCCTTTGGCGGTGCGTGGTGCAGGTCAGTCACCCATGGAGGGGAGGACACAGGGCCTGGTCAAAGCCCAGGCTCTCTGGTCAATCAGCAATGTCATCAATGACATAATTTAACATGTCATGAGGGATGGCAGATGGAAGGTCATAAGCAGTTCATAATGGGGGCACAAGTTATGGTTAGTTTACCTAAACTTAAATTGTGAATTTCACTGGTTGCTACGTTTTGTTTTGTAACCATGATTGTATTTTAACTATGTGTTTTTCAGTGGATTTCTGAGGTCTTTTCAAATGTACAATAAGGCCTTATAACCAAAGCTAAGCATTACTTTGCTTTAACTTTGGGGTTTTTTCCACTGAAAAAACTCACTCTTGATTCCTTGGGGTGGTCCATACTAAGGTCAACTAAGGTGCAGTGTGCATGAACCAAACACAACGAATCCAGCCAACCTGTTCCTCATATCAATAGGAAGTGAACTGATCAACCAGATAAAAAAAACATATTCCCTATTATACCCAACAGAGGATGTGGCGCAGTGACCGGAACTATCGACTTGGGCACTGGGGATCTGTGTTCGAGTCTGGGCACAATATTCTGTGATTCTAGGCAAATCCATTAATCTCCCCGTGCCCATGGACAGCACCTGGATACCTTCATGGGTGGTAAGCTGGGCTATATAAATGTAAACTTTAACTACCTTGCACCAGCCCTTTCACAAGTTTTTCATCAAGCTTTAAAAAGCATAAGTTTCATGGGTGGAGATGCAATGAAGATGCACCTTTTTTTTTTACTAAGGAATACAACTTTCTCTGCTTCCATAGAACAACAGGAGGGAAAAGTGAGCACTGAATGCCTTCCTGAATGGCACATTTCCACAGAAAGTCATTAAAAGCCTTGGAGCGGAGCCTGGTAGGTATAATGTAAAACCCGAGTACATGTGTCATCGGCAGATTTCGCAACATTTCCTCAAACCCAGATGAAAAACGGGCATGAGTACAGAGTACAAACAGTTCTTTACGTAAACAAGCCTGTTCAATACTGCCATGGTCTTTGCTCACTAAAAATGCTATGGCAATAAACTTCCTAAAAATAATTTTCCAAATCAAAAATGTAAATTCATAGAAAGTGGTTGCCTTGAAATGAAGTTTTGCCTGCATGGCCAAAACACTGCTCAGATCTTATGGAGATTTTTTTCTCCCTTGGAGAACAGATGTATACAATAAGTCAATATATCTTTTATAAAGTTTTATACAGCGCGAACATGATCCAGAAGGATATCAGAGCGCTTTACAATTGGAGGGAGAGGAAGGTAAAAGTTGCAGTACATGTGTCAAATCAGGATATCAAACAGAGCACATATCAAAATAGAACTCGCAGAACAATAATAGATACAAATGCAAGATCTTGACAAAGAGTAAGATAATAAATGGTACATAGCGAAATAGGAGGGGAGCAATTGATTCGAGAAGGAAAAAAAACGAATAACATTCAGCGCAGGGCTTAAAGGTGTAAGTCCAATGCATTAGAGCAGAACCATCCAGCACCCTATTAAGATAAGAACCTGTTCATAAGGAATCTTTTTGCTTCCACATTGAAAGCAACCTTGGAGGAGATTCTCCGTATTTCTAGTGGGAGAGAGTTCAGAGCTAGTGAAAGCTCGGTGAAAGCTTGGTGACACGTTCTCCTTTTGAGAAAGATCTGAGGATTCAGGAGGAGGGAGTTAGCACTCCTAGAGGGTCGACCCCCTCCGGATAGTTCCAGCTTTTGCGCTAGATAACTGGGGGTTTTGAAATGGAGGGCTTTGTGAGATAGGCAGGCCATCTTTAGCTGTAATCTTGCTTCGTAGGGTAGCCAGTTTAGTGCTTTTAAGACTGGGGAGATGTGCGCATTTCTTTGGGTACCCGTGACCAATATGGCCACCACATTCAATGAGGCCCTTAGTGGGGCCAAGGTATATTTGGGGAGACCAGAGAGTGTAGCACTGCCATAGTCTAGCCTCGGCAAAACCAGCACTTGTACCACTTGCTTGAAGTCAGTTTGTGGGAGGAAAAGTTTGGGATTCCTGAGTGTCCTCATCAGGTGTTTAGCTCCCTTGCAAACATTGCTAATATGAGTCTTCACGTTCAAGTGCTTGTCCAGGGTGATTCCAAGGGATTTAGCTAAGTCAATAATGAGGGGGGAGCGGTTGAAGGCAGTGAGGTGGTTCATCCAGAGGTCTAACTTAGGAGTGTGATTTCTAAGGAGAAATGAGAAGGAATTCTGTTTTGGAAGTGTTGAGCAGGAGGTGGTTCTCCGTTAACTAGTTTTGAATAGTCAATAGGGTAGTGTTGAGTGAAATGATGTTGTCGGGGAGGAGACTTTCAGATAAAGTGGGTGTCATCCACATGGATCGTGTAGTTGTCTCGATGGGGAGGGAGTAGCCCCTATCCGTTGATTTGCAAAACCCCCATGCCCGATGTGCCATGTTGCCAGTGGAGGAGGTGATGGCCAATCCTGCCTTCAACTGGCCATTGATGAGCCTGAAACATCGGTCTAGGAAGTCTTGGAAGCTGCGGCAAGGGGAGGGGGATTTGAGGAGGGTGGACTGGCCCGCCGGCTGGGTCCCAGACAGGCGGGGTTGCTAGGTCCCACATCCGCGCAGAGGCTGGGCAACTTGCATGAACCGGTGGCTAAACTGGGACGGACTAGGTTGGGTGTAGGGGTGGGTGGAATTTGCATAATTGTGTTACGCAAATATACTCGAAACGGTAAAAAATCTCTGCGAACATGCAGAAATTCCGGGAACTCGCGGAATTGCTCGTTCGCGATGCTTTTCTCCTGTTTGCAATCGTTTTTTGCATGCTCGGGGGAAAATACCTCACGAACACGCACTTTCAGACGCGAACAAGCAAAAAGTTTGCGAAGTCGCGGAATGCAGAATTTTGGGTAATTTCGCGTTCTCAACGGAACACGAAATTACCCAAATTCCGCAAATTCTGTGAGCGGAATGGAATGTACCACCCAGGCCTAGTTGGGTGGCCCTTCCGTAGCCACAAAAGGGACAAAAAGCAGACTGGAGTGGGCGAGAAGGCGCAGTGAGGCCCAAAGCTCTGGCAGTAGCTCTAGAATTTTTAAAGCGCTCCAGTGCAGAGTCTGCTTTGTCCCCAAAAAGACAACGGCCATCAAAGGGCATGTCCATCAAAGTTGACTGAACATCCTCCAAAAAGTCAATTGTCGTCAACCAGGCGTAGCTCCGAAGGGCTACCGTCGTGGCAATCATTCTGCCCAGTGAGTCGGCAGTATCCAGTCCACATCTAATGGCGAATTTGGCGACCAAGCTGGAGGAAGAGAATATACACTTCTATAGATGGTCCAGCTTCGTGGATTCCTATCTGGAGGGGCAGAAGGGAATGCGCCTTTAAAAGAAGATGCTTGGACCACCAAGCTCTCAGGGGAAGGGTATTGGGTCAAGAATACTGGATCGCCCTTGCAGGGGGTGGCGGCAGGCAATTGTCCTCTCCACAGAAGCATCTGTGCTGGGCTTGGACCAAGGGCGCAGGAGGACTTCAGTGAGGACCTCATTGAATTGCAATAGGGGTTCAGAAGAGGAAGCCGCAGGCTGAAGCACCTCTGTCAGACGGTTAGTCCTGAGTGTCACCGAAGTGCCCAAGACCTCGGCTGCCCTTCTCACCACCACAGCACAGGACGCTCCCTTCTCCATAGGGGGGAAAGCAAACCAGTGTCTGGAAAGGGGTCCAGACCACTGGCATCACCCAGGTCCTCTCGCCAGTCCAGTTCTTACATCTGGTCAGTTAAAGGGTCCAGCGACACCTTCCAGTATCACCACCCTCTAGTTGGTAGGGAACACCTGGGATGGAAAGGGGAACAAAAGTACCCTTCGGCATTGGTTCCGACGTTGGTTTGGCTCCGGGTCCAACTTGGAGATGAGGATGGGGACAGTGTCTGCCGGGGGCACGGTCGAACCCGGGGGCATTCTCATCGGGATCGGCGCCAGGGAAGGTCGAGTAAGATAGACTGGTGTCGATCTGGATCCAGGCCTGGATCCGTGCAGGGATCGCCGGGGCAGGAGCCCCTGGCATAGAAGAACCAGGAACCCCAACCTGTTCCACAGGGCCGAAGGCAAGCCAACAGAGTCGAGCTCCCCAAAGACGAGGTGTAAGGCCTCGTAGAATTGCTTAAGTTTCGCATGGGGCACTCTGGCTCCCAGAAAGGGTTGGCGGTGCGGAGTCGTCTCTGAAATAGGCACGAGATGGTGCCTTATAGCGATAACACTGAGTACTGCGTTGCATCAGCCGACCGACGAGGAGAAGGTGCAGAGCGCTTGTGCTTCTTCGTCTTCTTCTTGTGTTTTGACTTACCCAAAGACCTTGACGATTTAGAGCGCGACGAGGAGTGTGGGCTCCAAGAACGCTCTCGAGACCTTCCTCTCAAATGAGACCGGGAATGATGTAGAGCTGACCGCCGGGCCTCCAACAACTTTCAGGACCGCTCCCGCAAAGTCTTCGGGTGTATCGCCTGGCAGTCAGAGCATGACTTTGGGTCATGGTCACGCTCCAGATACTACAAGTACATGAAGTGCGGGCAGTCACCGGTATCATCGTGAAACCGGTCCAGCGTTGGGACATCCCCAGCGCACCAGGAGGCCAAGACTCCAAAAAGATACAGACAAAAGTCACAAAAAGGTTAGTCAAAAACCGGCTAAGGGGTAGCTCTCTCCGGATCTGCGCTAGGCTGTGGTGGAAAAAGAAAGAAGTTATGTCAGAGAGCAGGGGCAACATCTAAATGGGCACCACGGCATCATCCCGGCGACCACGACGCCGACGACAGCCCATGAGACGACCGACACCACCTACCGCCTCGCAGGGATACTGTAAAGAAAAATATCCGGATCCAGACTGACACCTGGGGAAATTTTAAGGTAAGGAATCTAGAACTAACTGTCTTTTTCAGATGCAAAGTACTTCGAAAATAATTATTTGCTGAATAGGAATCCACAGCAGCTCCCTCAATTTAAATGACACATGATCAAACTTGTTCAGCTTAAAGGTGAGCAGATACTTTTTAGCAGGAGACCTAGAGAGGCAGCATTTCCAAAATGTAATGGTGTTTGAAATAAAAGAGTCTACTACCATGACTTTATGAGGAAACGTCAAATTTTGGTAGTACCAGTCTCAAAATTCTCACATGATGGAAGCATATTTCCCTAGAGTGCTAGTGAAAGTTCAGATTCAAACAGAGTTCCCAAGGATCTAGCTATAATGACGGCGACAGGACTGAAGCCCGTAGACCTAGGCCACATCTGATGGTCCATCTTGTTAGGATTTAATGACCCGACATGATTTAAGGCTTTGAAGAGTAGCGCTTAATGATCTCCATCAGCGCGCAACATCCATAATTCTATAGGGGTACTTTTCAATCTTTTTACCCTGCATATTCAAAAGGATTTGTGTCTCATCTGCCTTAATGCAGATCAAAACCCAGTACCAAAATATCAGTCATGTTGCGTGGGCGGGACCACAGGGGTAGTTGCCCTGGGCACAAAATTCTGAAGAGCATACTTTCGGGCACAACATTTTAAAAGAAAAGTGGAATGATACTTGCCTAGCCCAGCGCGTTGGCAACACACGCTACGCGCTATCAAATATGCCCACAAGTCTATACTTGTTACAAATACAGAGAGGAGAGGTCAAAGGAATGGTCAGAAAGGAAGAGAAGGTATACTCTCTTGCTTCTTTGGGTTTGCTGGATGCAGTCACTCTGTCCTGATGTCTAACCCATGGCAGGCCCTTATTCATCACAAGAACTGGGGCCTGTGGTTTGCTACTAATAATTCACTATTGATCCATCGTTTAATGAAGCAGGAGTCTTTACATTAGCAGATGCTCACGCTAATCACAAGACTCCTTCCTCGGTCCTCACTCTGTTCCTTCTTTTCCAACTCTCATACGGACAGAGGTGGCCCCAGGGCTGCATAAAGCGCTTCATAAGCAACCAACATAAGATAGCCTCACAACACACAAAAAGAGGCAATTCTCAAAAATACAATTGCGCGCAAGCAGTGACATAGTTAGCAGGTCGCAATTCAGGTCATGCTTGTTGAACCAATCCACTCACTAGCTGAACGTTCTACGCCAACACTTCCAGATCAAAGTTGCCCCGGTGTTGTGTGCATTGTTGCACAGAGCATCATTTCCCAATTGCAATAGGCGGACAGGGCCCAATATCTGTGAAAGCCATAATCAAATGTCAATACCTTATTGCTGCATTGACACTTAGACTATTGTTGACGTCATGTCAGAGATACTTCTACAATATGCATTCTGCCATTACCGGGACTATGCAGGACTGCTGTAGTTCGGGTACCTTCACCCTATGGTCTTGAGGATTCCGCCTCTGACCCTAGGCCAGATTACTGGATGTTCGGCTAAATCGTCAGTAGCGTATACATGGTTTATATGTTGCTGCACTTGCGCAAGATTTGGCCATATATGCATAATACAGAAAGCTGCGTGCAGTTGGAGGTCTTTATCAAGCTGGGTATGCGCCATCTGTGAAGATTGGTATGTGCATTGGCAGGATAGTAGTATGACCCTTAGGTAGTTGAAATTATTGAGCTTAGATGGAATTTTTATTACAATGGAGTAATCAGAGCAATTTTATTAATTTTACTTAATTATTTTTTATGAAATTACCAGAAAGTACTCTATTATGTCAGTTTGAGTAATTTCGAGAAATTTTGCACAAAAATCCTAACGCAGGAAAACAGAAACCACAAACTTAGCGAGCGCGAGAGGCTGTTGGCTGCTGCTGTTAGAAGTATGTTGCATTTACCACTATTTTCTTAGTGCAAAATGCATCCTAGGGTCTTTGAACAGAAGGGTGCATTTTTTTTTATAAGAAAATAGTGCTAAATTCTGCGTTCCACTTTTTGTGTAATTCAGCATAAAATTGCATAATTCTGCTGTCATTTTGCTTAATTGCAATACAGCAAATTTCACGAGTTACGCCCACCCCTAGAAAAGATGTGGTCCTGTTGAGGGTTACCTGTATCCCTTTATCGGACTGATAGTAGGGTGTTGGCTGTGGTGGTGCTGCAAGGTACATCATGGTGAGGGAGAGTTGATGTTTTCTCAACTCTAACCACACTAGTTTGAGAGCAAGATGGTGGTGGAAAAATGCTTCCATAGATGATTTTAAAAATAAATTCACCTTCAGGGGGGCGGCTTTTGCTGAGGTAGACAAGTCCAACCATGACTCACTTCAAGTTGCCATTCTGTCTGGCGGAGCGGGCCCGCTCGGCGGCCGTAGGGGCAAACAGGCCACAAGGGTGTCTGACACTAACAATCCGACTACCTTATTGACTTTCTCACTTCCAAGAGCCTGTGCCAGAAGAGCCTTCTGCAGGCGCAGGGCTTAGGGGGAAACCTTTACCTTGAGTAGAAAATTACAGCAAAATAAAAGGCGCATTTTGTGCTGATGCTGACAAACCCAGCACTGGCTCGGCTGCTAACAGTTTGTGCTTTAATTCTTTCCTCTTACATGTAATTTCCCCTACTCCCAGTAGGACCTGGCACGCCAGACCTTGCTTGTTCTCAGTCTGCACCTACAGCAGTCTGTGACTCAAAGGGGATAAATAAACCGGTTACAGTGCACACTACTGACCTCTTCCCCCGCTGCATCTCCATTGGCCTTTAATTACTGCCACATTAATACAAATATGACAGCTAAAGATGGATTGCAGTGCTGCCTCCAAACCTTTGCAATGTCTAGGAATCCATCCGAGCGCTCTGCAGCCTCACCAGGCCACGCGCTACAAATTCTGTTGTAAAAATGTACAAAAAAACACATGTTTTAAAATCCTGACGAATGTTTATGAGTTGGTTCTGTGGGACTTTTGGAAGCATCAATAAAGTACTGTCTACTTGGAGGCGTGGGGTAATGCCTAACTCTCCCCCCTCTAGCATGGTGCTCACTCTCTCACAGCGCTTAGAGACCCCTAGGTGATAAGGCGCTATAGAAATCTAATATACAATACAATACAATACTTACACTATGAACATACTAAACATATTTACTATTTAACAGCACATATAAACTAATTGTATCATTTATTAATTATCACTATAGCACATTTTCGCTGAGGGTGCACTAGCAATGAAGGGTCCTGCCTAGCTGCCTAGTCACATGACTTGACAGTTTAGAACTTCCCATACAAATGCAACCACTCCACAACGTGCACAGATGTGTTTGCCAGAATAAGGCCTGCATCACGAGTACAGCTTCCATCTTATGTTTTTTTTAAACCTGTCTGTATTTGTCCATATTTTTGTTGCCCACCTTATCATTGTCTATCCCTACTTCTTTTCACTTTTGTGAACAAATAAATTAGCAATTTATATATTTCCACAATTATTTAACTGACAAATGCTCACTCATACTTCGACCCATGTATGGTTTAAGCACATTACAAAGCCAAATACGATTAAAAAGAATACACCCACATTAAAATATCAGCATGCCATAAACAATGCTCATATATGGAGGTAAATATGAAGATCTCATGATGTTTTTAAATTCCCAAATGCTGTCAATCTACACAGCTCTTGGTCTGAAAATTATGAATGCCAGATTTGGGAAAAAGGGAAGAATAGTTGGGCCTATTGATTCAGATCAGATCAAAAGCCAAAATCTTTTGCTCTGCAGTCAGTATAAATAACTATTTTCGCTGATATAATAACATTCTGAAATATATAGTGAAACCTTGTTCTTCAGCTGCTTTATGTCCATCTCAGGAAATACTCAGGTTGAAAATGTTTTTAACTGTTAAAATGTTGTTAATGAATGCATTCGTTCGTGCACATTTCTAACATGAGTTGCAATTGTATTCACTTTTTACATTTAATAGTGTGGACAAGGCAGGATGCAAGAATTACAGAAATGAGCAGTGGAAACCGAAGGATCCGAACCAAATGCCTAAAACCTACAAACTTTAACAACTCCTGTCATTATAATTGTATCAAAAAGTGGAGACAAGGAAGAGAGGTTTGCTTTGGCACAAAAAGAAACTCAACGGTCCAAATAAGAACTATTAATCACAACTCCACATCACTTTTCATAAACCTGTAAAATAGCTCTGTGGATTAATAGAGTTGCTGATGAGTTTTGTATGCAGGCTGCCAGGACAAGACAGTATAGTATCCTTCAATAGTGGAAAAAATGAGTACAAATTGGTTTGTGATAACACCAACATATGTTAATTATATTTAACGCACCTGGAACCTACCAGTCAATTGAAGTAAGTGTTGTATGAATTTAAGGTATATCATAAACAGTGTGAAGTATTGTTTGATACAACAAATTGTACAAGATACAGTAACACAGTAATGGGAAATAAATTACGAGGGCTCAGCTGAACCAAGTGTATGGATGGACGATGGCTAGCATGCCAACATGAGACAATAAGTGGCCCAGCCATTTATTGATTTTTATCGCTTTGCTGATAACTAAGTAGTATTTCTTCAGTGGCCATTACAGGACTGGCTACCCCAACTTAAACAATAGCGGCCTTGATATCTTCTAGCACTTGGAGTCCATGCACGCATCCTATCCAGAAGCACTCTCGCCAAAACAGAACTGCAGAGGTATTCAATGGGCTTTCGCAGGGTAGCACTTCACCCTTTTTTCCCATAGCACCAGTGAAATATCCCAACTACACAACTTTTAAGCTCAGGCACTAAATATATTTTTCCAGACTTTTAAGGGGTGCTATGTAGTTAGTTTAACTCCTGAAACGTACAAAATACCACGAGGATACAAGATGGGACTGTAAAGTTGATGTCCTTGCCGGCTGTTGTGATGGAGGATGGGATACTTCACACGAGGGTTTCCTATTAATAAATTATATACCCCCCGGTGACTTTACAATAATTCGATATTCTGGCTCTATATTGTCTAACTGGAGTTTTTTGATTGACCTTTTTATTGAATACTTTCTTACTGAAGATTTTTCACTCAGTGGGATTTTCTCAAACTAACAGGACTCCCCTCCAAACTCTTTGAAAAATGTTGGTTGGATAGGGGAAGAGTACGGTTACGTGCAGGAAGATTGTTAAGAACCTAAATAAGTGGTCGCTTTCACTCTTGAAGTCCGTTGTCCTGATGATGACCCTTTAGGCAATTTCGGGTTGAAACGCCGTGGACGCCTCTAACATGGCCTAAATCAGAGATGATATTACTGTTTGATTATGTACTGTGTTAATTGTTATATGTATATTTTTCTCTGCCATTGTTTTTTTGATTTCACACATGTCAATGTTTCTCTAGTGTATAGTATGAGTGTAATTGTCTGAGCGCCCTTTGTTTCTCATTAAATTCATTTATGTAATTACTTATGTACATGGTTATTTGTGAAATTATGATACTATAAGGTTTTTCCCACCCTTTCACTGTTACATATAGTTTTTATATTTAATTGTATATTTTTCTTTTAATGGTTAAGTATGTTAAAGTAGCTCAAGAACCATTGTTTGGATAATACCTGGGGCCACTAGGGCCAAAGTGCAACAAGGCCTCCAACCCATCTCCCCCTTAATTTCTAATGGAACAGCTGGTACCATGACGGGGGTTGCCTTTTAATCTCTCCTTGTTTCAAGGGGCCCTTGAACTTGCAAAGAATAGAATGGGACACCGGCCCCACTTTAAAATGGTGACTGACAGGCAGCCCGACCCAGCCACGAGACACAACTTAAACCATTCCACGCAGATGCTCTCCGTCTGAGAAGCGACACCTTACAGACACAAAAAAAACATACGTGCCAAACGAAACATGGAAGTCATTAGGCATCTGCAACTTCCAGCATTTAAAAGTTTTACGTGAACGCGGCTAAACAGCAGTAAAAAAAAGTCCAATTTTCCCCTCCCGACAACGTCGCCCTCCTCGTCCACCTGAGAGTACATCAAATGCCTTCCACGCTGAGCGCTGCCAAAAAGTACAGCGCCTCGGAGTCTCTCCTTGAAGTTCAAGCCTTAATTAGTGAGTTGAGAGCATTTTTTCTCTAAATTACACGGCACCGCCTCGGGAGATAACAGGGACTTAAGAGAGAGCAGCGAGGGCGCCGGGGCTGGTGGGGGCGGCGCGGGGAGCCCGGGAGGAGGGAAGGAGGGAGGGAGGGAGACACAACAAGCGGGCCAGAAAGCGCATCATCCTTCCAGACGGCCGGCACCCAGACACGAGGCACTTAGACTGTCGGCCCGGGCCTGCAGCTCCGGCGCTCTGCCGGGTCCGAGCGAGATAGCAGCCTCCCTCCGAAAGATAGGAATTGACCAAGACAAACAGGCCCAAACTCAATTTTTTGTGAGAGAGAAACTGGGTGGAACCAAAGCCTGCTCCCCACGTGACCTTTTCCATTAAACACTTGGGCTTCGGACGTCTTCCAAGCAGTTTTTGCTTGGATCACCCTCTGTACATAGAAAACTGCCAGTCTGCATTTGCAGAGCATTTTATACCACCTAAGAATGGATTCGGCATGGTATTGTTATATATATAATGCAGCAAAATGTAAAGCAACCGAGGAAGAAAACACGGATTCCCCACAAAAGGACAAGTGGTGGGCGTAGTTTGCTGTATCGTGATTACTTGAAATGATGGCAAAAATAAAGCAGGATTATGTGGAATTACATGAAGAGCATAACCCTGCGTTTAGTCATGGATATTTTCGTAGCACAAAATGCACCCTCACAGCCAAAATAAACCTTGCACTAAGAACATTTCGTTAAATGCGACAGGAACAGCCATCAGCTGCTCATGCACTGTTCCTGTGGATTTTGTCCCAAATTACTCCTATTTACATGGATTTGCAAAATCACGTGATTTTGTATAATTTCGTGTCACAGGAGTAGTGCAAAATGACTCCAGTGTAATTAAAATGTCACCCAGGCCTAGGCAGGACTCCTCGTCTGTCACCTGTACATGGTCCAGGGGCTAAGTTGCCAACTCGTGTTCCAAATCTTGCTTCGGAACTTGAGCACAAACTTTGATCCTCGGTAAAAATCACTTCATCTTCTTGTGCCTCAGACCCCCTACATATTCAAAAGCAGGAGTGGCTAGAAACAAGCTAAACACATGCATAACTTTCTTTATAAATAACTGGACATTTACTGAGACTGCCAGGGTACGGGGACTATGTAGAAGGAATAGATGTTTGCTTTGACTTTGTACAGGGCCCTTGTCTTTTCTTTCTTGAATGATGCCAAAGGGGAGACCATAACCACCTGGCATCAACTTTAAACTCGTGGTTGAAAGCAGAAGATTCTGTAGAAGTGACAAAGATGGGTGAATTGATTCCATGACATGGTGACCCCCAAGAGTACAGACCCAGAGGCTTATCTGCAGCCAGGGGCACCTGGTAGAGGTAGTGAAAGATGATGATGGAAAGAACACCGTCATGTGAAGTATTCCCATCGCTCACCCAGTTTGAGACTTGTAGTTGGTTCCAAGAAGGATACTCTGGTGAGATTATCAGCTTCCTTCTAGATAACCACTAAAGTTATTTTTTTGTTGCAGTACTACAGAAATAAAAATTCATTCAGTACTTGTAGAACAACGTATGGGTTTGAGCCAAGGAAATGTGGGTACTTATGTGGGACTGTTCAGAGATGTTAGCCAATGGTAATTAAAAGACTTCCGTAGTGCCTAGATATCAAAGTGTCCAGTGAGAAACCAGTAACAACACATCTCCATTTTTAGAAGCAGTCAGGTTACTGAAACAGAAATTGGGTTTCAATTAATAGTGCAAGTCATGACATTAAGTGGCTGCATCATTTCTAAAAAGAGAAACATAACCTTGTTTTGATTCACCTCTCCACCATTATTCCAGGCGGCCTCCAGAGCAGCGATATTCCTATTATATTAACAGAACCAACGAATGCTCGACAAAACATTACACAGTAGGATTCCAACATGTTAAGGAGAACCCATCCCCAAAGAAAGATCTTCCTTCAGCCAAGCACAATTTTGTCCTGATCAAATGCTTTTCTAAAGAAAAACACAACTAAAGAATTGCTAAGAGTATGAGATATTGGCACTTATTTACTTCAGTTTCTTTAAGGATTTTCTCATAAGTTCAATGTTGAAGGTTTTACCTTCATTCTATGAATGAAACTCAGCCATGGATAATGTATACATATCTAGAACAGCAGCCCACATGTGTTTACCCTGGTGAGTCTGAAGACAGGCTTTGGTTCTCAGAGTCACCGCCTGCCCTTTCGGTATGTCCTGGTCCGGGGTCTTCAGATCGGGACATACAGAAAGCATAACTGGTGCCCAAATGCTAGTGTCTTATTAGAGGACTACATTGTACCAGTTGTAAATGTTTCTACTGAGACGCGTGTTTGTTACCTCTTTCAGGCAAGTGTAGATGGGCCCAACGAGTACTCGGAAGGGATCCCCCGCATTGCTCCTCATGGTCCCGAACACCTCGCAGAGGAAGGTGATGAACCCCAACCATCGCTCCACGTCCCTCTGCTGCAGCTCCTCTCGCAATGTGAAATCACTCTGAAAAGACAACAGAGAGAGTCAGCACCACCGGGTTTCAGAATAAGCATCAAACACTGACTGCAGACAAAAGAGGAAACTGAAGCCAAACACCAGTAACAAGAAATAAACATTGGAAAGGTAATGAAGCAGCTTCTCCAGCTGGATGGGAATAAGAAAATCATGCAACCAAACTATGGCAGATCATAACTTTAAAACTAAATGATAACAAAGCACAATGTCTTTGCGCATTTGCAATGACTGAGGCACCCAGATGCATAGAAGGAGATGAGCAACTGTCACCCTTAAAAAAAAAAACGGAAAGATATCGACTGATGCAAGAATTAAAATAAAAAATAAAAATGCATTTACTTATGCTGAATGCTCAAAGCTACGTTTAAAAGTCTTAAGCTTTAACTACATCAGGGGTGTCCAATGCGGACTCAGAATGGCCGGGATCCGTTCAAGATTTCCAACACATTCTCTTAAATTATATACCTGTATAATGTATTACACTGGAACTCGACTGCATAAATAGCTGTTATCCTGACTCATTATCTATGCAAAATCAAAATCAGGCAGAAAAGTCTACGTCATGAATTTATTTTCAAAAATGCACCTGTCTTCAACGCATTTAATAATATATCCAAATTCATTAGAAAGCACATATGCATGACATCCACAGCACAATATGGGCACCATACAAATTTTGCTCAGTGTCAAATTTAGCCTAATAATACTGACCTTAAGGTGGGAAAACATTAGCTAGAGATTTACCAAGTTTGCTTGCATTCGGATGACCAATTATCATCGTTCTAACTCTCTCAAATAAACTAGAATACACAAATATCTATATGAACGTAAGTAATATTTAGGGCATATTACCAGCATCGCGAGGCCAGCAGAAACACAAAGGTGATAACAGCTGTCAGAAAAAAAGAAAAATGAATGTTCGGATTGAACATAGACCTCTACATCCAGAACACTGCAGCTGGGCCCACCACTCTGGCACCACCTCACCCCCCTACACGACCATCCAGCCACATGTGCATTTTGCAAGTGGAATTCATAATCCAGCACTAGACAAAAGCAGATTAGGAGACATTTCACATGTTTGTGGCTGTTCATGTACTCGTGCCTAACAATTGGAAAGAAAAGTAATTTCCAGGAACTGATGCCTACTTGTTGGTTCCAGCTTAACAGTGTAGTTGTTACCAGACCGTAAGTGATCATCACTAAGAATTTTAAAAAGCAGACCTGGGAAAGGGGCTTTGGCTCAGTCCAAATGCTGACCTTCCTCTCTACAAGCTTTTGACTGGGCAGAGTGTGGGCTTTCACTGAAAGGGTGCTTGGTCTGCACCCTTCTTGCCTTACGGTAAAGCTGATGCTCAATACTGTAGGCCGAGCCGGTTATGGTGAAAAGCCAACAATCAAGGCTCCTCGATTTATGTATGTATTT
The DNA here is from genome assembly GCF_964263255.1 of Lissotriton vulgaris. NCBI lineage: Eukaryota > Metazoa > Chordata > Amphibia > Caudata > Salamandridae > Lissotriton > Lissotriton vulgaris. The sequence continues at coordinate 246,165,769 of NC_141689.1, read as the reverse complement.
GTGTGTATGCATTAGTGACTATAAAATGCGAATCTAGGTAGGAAGCAAAATAGGGTAGTACAATGCATGGTTTTTATGAAAGTTACGAGAAAGGCTGTAGGTCTGTCTTATTTAGTGTGAAAAGCCTATGCCAAAGGCAACACACTTTTAAATGAGTAGAAGACTATTGTTTTACACTGCCGCAAAAGCACGTAGAGAGGAATTTCGTTACCTGCAAGCTCTAGATCATTGAATCAGGCAAGGTTTTTGGTGTTGGTTACTTACTCTGACAAATCCTCGGGGTAGAGTATTTCCACCTAATTAGTTAAAGTATATTCTTTTGCCAAATGCTTTTTCGGTTCATGTTTGTGGCTCTTAGAATGAGAAGTTTAGGGCATACACCCTAATCTCTTTCAAGAAAGTAAAACCTCTCTTTCTAGCTTTAAACATCTGCAATCTCAAATTAGTATTATAAATCTATTAATAATCCCGGTCCATAGCTACAGAGGCATCCCTAGAAGTGAATTTTAAGTGTGTGTGGTCATAATATTAAAATCTGACTGTATATGTGTGTATATACCTACATATGTGTGTACATATAGATTTATATATTTATACACACACACATTTACAATGTCAGATCTAAGTATTCAAAGCAAGCATCTTTGATTCAAAGTGAAAGGTATTTGGACACATTGTGTGTGGCATGGAGCAAAGACCAATTGCTTTTTTTACATAGCCTCCTGACAAATTTAGCAACTTTTGTGGTAGGAACCAAAGGGGGCGGGGTGGGGCAGGACAAATAGAGCTGGGTACGCGCCCCATCTGCCCCTCCCTCTAGAGAAGCCAATGCACAGCTATTGCTGAGAGTTTTTGATACAGTGAGTTTCAAAGGTAAGACACCAAGGCACAAACAATACAGACAGGTCTGTGGACACTATACAATGAATATCATTCCTGTTAGTTTATTGGCTGCAGTGTCAAGGTCAGCCACAATCTAAAACGTTTGCTACTTTTGGCCTTATTTTCGTTTGGATCACAGAATTGCAACTGCATTGGTATGGAAATAGAAAACTCTATAAACAGACAACCTTGCTATTAAGAGCATGCAGTCACCTACGTTTTCAAGAGTCTCAGGGCAGTCAATAGTTACAGGGCTAATACTTTAACAATTAGAGTCTTTTACCACTAGGATAAACCTCACTATTGAGGCTAAATTCACCCTGTTTGCACTTGACACTCAGGTTAATAAAGTCGAGTAGTCTAAGGCTTACTCAGAGAGGTGGCGAGGAACTCAGCACTCAATAGACATCCGGTAACAATCAATAAATTAGGATCTAGCCAAGACTTTAGTTTTTAAAAGGAAAACATGCTAACACAATGAAAAAATGCAGTAATCAACAGAGGGCTTTCATTATAGGTGCTAATGGTAACAGTAACCATGGTAATCTGGGGACAGTAACTTGCGGCAATGGCCTCTCACGTGAGATCTCAGTGGGATGACTGAGGCACTTCTGGTAGGATTACTCTCTCTTAAGACCACAGTCTCAGGTCCCCAAATAGGTTTGCACTCTTTCCACCCATATGCTCCGTACTTGATGAAAAGCTAATGAAGCCCTTTTGAAGCTGACCGCACCACCAGATATCACTATCAGGAGTAACAGATCCGCCCACGCAGGTTCTGCCGGAACCACCTGGCTAAGCCTACATGTTTGTGCTTCAAAGTACAATTCCTGATGGCTCCAACCAGCTCCGGTCAGAAGGAGGTTGAATTGAGGTCATGGTGCTCGCGGTCCTGGAGATCTTGACGCTTAAGTCTTCCTCTGGCCCCATCACAAATAGGCCCCTTCCCAAACAAGCTAGGTTACAACCCAGGTCACAGCAGTCAATATCCCATGCTGGTGCAGTGTCCTTGGGAGGTGTCTGTCTTCTCTCTGTTGATTCTTCAATGTTCGACTGCAGCCGTGGTAGAAAGTTCTGTAGGGTTTTGGACACTTTTTGCCAGCAAAGGATGTAGCAGAACTAACTCCTTGTCTCCTTCCTGGGTTCCACAATACCCACAGCCTCAGGCGTCAGATCTGTTGCTATTCTGGGGGACACTTCGGGGACCACAGACCTCACCTGTGAAAAAGTGGGAAAGGTCTCTTCCCACCCTGCAATGGTGGTGTTGAATCATCTCTGCCTGGACTTCTTTGTAGCTCCCTCTCCTTCAGAGCAGTCTCTTCTTCCATGAAGGGTTCCTTCTGTGCCATTCCTGAGCTATCAATCTACTCTTTCCCTCGAAGCAGAGTCCCAGCAAACCCTTCTGAAAGGTAAGTCCAGTTTACCCAGATTTTTGTTCACAAACCTAGGAAGGAAGTTAGCAGTCATTACCCGACAGTGGAGCTCAAGAGATTCTCCGGTCATCATTGTGATGCACCCCAGGCTTCTGGGAACAAAATGCTGGCACACTGAATGGAAATGTCTGCCCTGCGTTTAGACCTAAATTGAAGGTAGTCTTTTTAGTTCTGGGGCCAGTGCTGGGCAGGTCTGCTTGTTTGCTATTCACCTGCAGACTGCTTCGGCATGGTTCCTCTTACAAAGGTGAGCATGAAGCCAGAGAGGAGCCACACAAAAAAATAGTAGAGAGGCCGGGGAGGCTGTCCCACTTAACTACCCGTCAATCTGTGGGGTTCACCTCTCCCAGAGTACAATGGACCAGGGAAGCAAGCAGGAGGAAACTCCTTTACTTCAAAAGGATACTACTGAGACACTAATAACGATCCATGGAATGTTATGGGGAAAACCTTGCAATCTATATCTGCTGCCTGGACCTCTCCTTCCAAGACTTCATCTAAAATAAACCTCATGCAAAATGGAACCGTTTGTGGCCATGGCCATGTGTGTCATATACTCTCCACATTCATCCTTTAATCACACACAGTGGTCCTCCCAAGGGGTGTGTGCTTTCACTTAAAAAGAAAGTTTCATAGCCCGTTGTTGGCATCCTTATGCTCAAAACAGTAGCCCCGACTTGGTTACTGTGGCAAGCCAGTTAAAATAGGCTGATCAGTATATCATGAAATGTTACACGAAGGGCTGGTGTTGGTTACCCAGTGTGACAAACCCTTGGTAAAGAGTAATTTCACTGTGATAATCATTAACACTGTCTTGCTGAATATAATTGTGAACATACTGGTAATTGTCTGTATGCCTGATGGCTACTTTGTGGGAAAGCATATGAAGTAGCCCAGAGTAGGCTATGATGACTAACCAACAACAAATGCATTAGGCCTCATTGGTTTATTGGTGACAAGTTATATCAGATGCCACACTGACCCGTTTATTATGCAAAGTTACAGCACAACTGTAGGACCTACTTAATTATTGTGAAATGTGTATGTGACAGAAATGAAATGTTCACAAGTGGATTGTTTTTACACTGCGCACAATGCCGTTCAGTGAAGGCTGCCGGCTGCTGCGTTACATTTTTTACCTCTTAGGTATTTCCTCCGAGACGCTTTTGCTGCCTTGCCAGAGTACTCTTTTTCAAACAATTGATGCATAATATAGAAACAGAGGGGATTCTGTTTAGCAGGCATCCGCCTAAATATAGCTTCTTTCTCTTCAATGATTAACCTGGTTCACGTTTTTAAATTATGGGTATTTTTTTTACATGAATTTTAAATAGCGACTATTTATTTTGGCTGTAGTTCGGGTGCCCAGTGAGATGGTGTTTTATTTTATGTCTCCTTTTAATGCTACAACGTGTTTAAGTGATATTGTTACATTGTAGCCACCTGACATTCCTATGCTTGATTAAGTGGTGATTTATTAAATGCTTACAAATAATAACATGCATGGCATATCTAGAGGGTTTCATATAAAAAAAACATCACTGGTAGAAAGGACATTTTATTTGATATCTTTATTATTAAAAACGATTAAAGAAATCATGTGGTGGCCACGTTTGAGAGTCCACGTGTTTTCTTTTTGTGGCACTTTCTTGCGCTAAAAATAAAAAAGAAATTCATCATTGCACCAGCTTGGCAACGCTAGACCTTTTAGGTTTGCCAGTGCTTATTTTTTATTACAAGGATATGCCTGCCGTTGCATGCCTCATCTGAACCGATTTTCAAGAATAACCTCTTAATTTTGTTAATCCGTAGGTAAAAGTGGGTTTACCCACAGTAATGAAGTAAGCAGATTTGTGCAACTTGACCTATAAAACTACCATCAAACAACAACATGGGTGATCCCTCAGAGAAGCCTCTTGTATAAGCTCGCTCAGATGTAAAATAAAGTCTCTGTGAAACATTGGGCAGGGGGTGGAGAATAGTCTCCAAAGTTCCAACGGTAAAAAAAAAGTGCTAAAAACAAAAACACAGGAATCAGCTAACAGAGTAAAATGAACGCCATCTCTGTTGGGTTAGCAGATGCAGGGCTACAGTGTCACAGGCAGCCAGAATTTAAGGAGTTTGTAAGTATTTTGACAGAAATCCAAAGGGTGTCATTTGAATGGGAGCAAACCATTTTAACAGCAGCCCAGTATCCCATAGCGTCCACTGATATGGAAACTAAAAATCTTAAAACAGATGACCCTGCTTTCAAGCAAAACCAAAGGGGATGATGGACAGAGTGTTGAACATTGCAAGCACTGCCCCCCAGTCAACTGATCTGGGTTTAATCCATCATCATTCTTTTGCTCACTCCGCCACCCCAGTTCAGACATGGCCATAGGCAAATCAGTCTGATTCTGTACCTCATGGGAACAGTTCAGACCGAACTGTCAAGCCATGTCTTCCCTGGACCGGAAACAAGCATCCTGGGACCGGTTTTGGGTTCCTAACCCTCATCAGCCAGGCTATCTTGAATCCAGTGGCCAAGTGAGAAAGGGACCCACGTCTGGGCATACCTGGCCAACTTAGAGCAAAATTAGCAAAACCAAAGGGGGTGATGGACAGAGTGTTGAACATTACAAGAACTCCCCCACAGTCAACTGATATGGGTATAATCAATCCATCATCATTCTTTAGCTCACTCTGCCACCCCAGTTCAGAAAAGGCCATATGCAAATCAGTCTGACCATGTGCCTCATAGGAACAGTCCAGCCCGAACTGCCAAGCCATGTCTTCCCTGGACCGAAAACAAGCATCCTGGGACCGGTGTCGGGTTCATAACCCTCATCAGCCAGGCTATCTTGAATCCAGTGGCCAAGTGAGCAAGGGACCCACATCTGGGCATACCCTGCCACTTTGGGCCGAAATTAGCAAAACCAAAGGGGGTTTATATATGTACAAACAGGGGCTGTTTTCAAGCTTGCAAGCGTCAGGACTGATTAGCACGCACTTGAACTTCAGCTATGGAAGACTGATGTAAAAGAATGGATGTGCCAGTAGAGAGCCACTTCTTTCGAATGCACCCTCACAGGAGGGGGGTGGTGGACATTCGGGGCTACACTTCGCTACTGGCTTTGCCAATGCTTGTTTTTTGTTGAATCCGGTTTCAGTGTTTCTCATGTTTAAAATTCACAAACCAAAGGTCTGTGTAATCGATGGCTCTGGATGACGTGGCCAATGAAATAAGATAAAGACACTACTTCCAAGAAGTAATGCAAGCGATCTTGGAAAGCAAGGGTTCAACCTTGCCAGGGTTGTGTTTTTTTGGTCAAAGGACTTTCACTGCATCTCTGTGACATGAAGTACCCTTCTTGTTATAAATGCTGCAAGGAGAAGGGCAGGAGTGTGCACCTGCATGCCAGATTAAAATGGCTGTTGCCCTATCGCCATTTCGGACGAAATGAAGTGTGTGCAACCGGTCCAAACATAGAATCGATATCAAATGATTTTTTGCAGTTTTATACACTGCAAACAAGGCCCAATGGTATCAGAGTGCTTTACATGAGCACCACATTACATTACACAAGGTCAGATTTTTTTTTGTTTTATGTACAAGATATTCAAGGCCTGAATAAGAGTGTGGCAGTCCTGGAGCGGGCTGCCCTTGCAGATTAGGTTTTTTCTCCTAGTCTAGCGCGTGGTCCATTGGCATACCCACGGCGGTGCCTTTCAAAAAGGCATTGCAAAAGGAATTCCAAAGCCCGTTCGGAATGGCATGGACTGTAACGTCCACGACATGCAGAAAAAAGGGGGTGCATGTGCCCCCCCCCCTTCCCCTCCCCCCGGCCTGCATCCCATGGCTCTAAGGCAATAGAGGGCCCTGTAGGGCCCCCAAGTTTCCTCACCGCCGCACTTTTAATGGCGGGCTAAGCAGGAAACTCCTCATATGCACGGCGGTGCAGCAGCGGCCCACCAAGCATATTCAGGCCTCTGACCGCCATGCCATCGCCACGGGATCCATGATCCCCAGCAGTTGCAGCGGTCCTGTGGTGGTTCCACCGCTGTATTTGTAATACGGCGGAAGGACCACCAGTCTGACGGCCCAGGGACTGCCACCACGAGTTTTGCGGTATATGGCCCTAAGTGATTTACCCAGAATCACAGACTGGTAAGCGACGCAGGGACCCAAACCAAATTCTCGGGTTCCTAAAGTTGGCCGATAGGCCACATCTTTGGCAGACAACTGGAGAATAATCCAAGAACACTGAGATTTTACGACTGAATGAGCATTTGGCAGCATTTACTTATCATTTACTAAATGTCTTACGAATACAGTTACTCCAAAAACAGCCTGAACGCTCTTGTTGACTAGCTGCTACTAGCATTATCTTCGATATTTATCTTCTGGTCTGGAGTGCTTTAAAGTGGTATAGAGGAATATATCAGTCTTTGCTATTCCTGTCTAGTATGAGTGTTTCTTCCCTTCAGTGTGACATCAGTGAGCCTACATGAATGGGACTCAGAGTAAGCCAGTGCCCGCGAAAACGTTCTAAAAGTGAATGCGGATAGTGACACACCTTTGACTTTTTTCCGGAATGTGTTGCATTTTTAATCTAGTGAGCCTGCTCCAGACCCAATAAATGTGTTGTCACTGCACATTAGGGTGACCAGATTTTGAAGAACAAAAACCGGGAAGTTCTGCAAATATAGAAGTGGAACTACAACTTTGCATTGACCAAGGAGAACAGAATGGCTTCAACGACAGCATTCACCAACACAGGAAGCACAATGAGCGAGTAAACGAAACCTTTAAATAGACCTGGGCAGAAAAACGCTGCAAAGCTAAGCGAAGTTCCGCGAGCGACGGAGTGAGTTAGATTGCGCCATTCGCGCTGATTTTTAGCACCAGGTGTTTGTCCTGCACTGGAAAATCAGCACAAACTGCACCATGAGCAATGCAAGAGGGCGCAGCTTCCTTCTGCCGCTCGAGTAGATTTTCTACTCGAGCTTCAGCTTCCTAAATCCAAAGTAATGGTTTCTCAAAGTGAGCAATTGCGGCCATCCGCAACCGCACGCGTTGCGAAATCTCGCTGGGAGGTGGGCTTGTGCTTGATTTTGTTGGTGTGCGCAAACAAGGAAAAAACTCTGCGGCGCGCAAACTCTGCGTGTTCCATGGAGTTTGAAAAACTCTGCAAACTCCATGAACAGAGCAGAGCTTACCGCCCAGACCTACTTTTAACCACGGTATCATCTGTTTTCAGTGAATCTCTTTCTCATAATCTTCTCAAATGATTCCTGCGGCAGGACACAAAAAAAAATAGCCCACTTCTGTGTTCAGTGTTCCCTCTCTGAAAAACGGGGCAGGTGCTAAATTCACTGACATCAGTCAGGACGGGTGGTGAAAACTGGGACTGTCCCAGCAAATCCAGGAGTCCTGGACACCCAACTGAACTCCCTATTTTTCCTCCTTCTCACGTTTTGATGAGTTCTGTTTTTAAAAAAAGAGAACTCATCATATATTCAAATCCTTTCATAGTGTGCCAAGTCAATGAAATCTGACACTCCCCCCAAGAGCTGGCAAGTTTAGGTCAAAAATCATTTATGATATGCCAGTGTCAGAATCTCATCATTATGGCCTTCCACATACTGTGGGTGACCCTTATGTTCACAAATTAGCTCATGGGTACCCTCTCTGTCACAGTTGCCTTTCCTTATGCCAAGAATTACATTGAATGTGCCAGCCTCTGTATTTTACCATGGCTACCCCCATGCAAAGAATCACCCCCAGCATGCCAGCATCAGCATTATGCCATACTTGTTCCATATGTTAAGTATTGCCTCTAAGAAGCCAGCGGCAACCTTTTGACACAGGTGCCTGTCATGCTAAGTATTGCCTCCAGTATACCAGCGTCAGGATTTTGACATGGGCCCCCATGCTAAGAACTATCTTCAGTATGCCAGGACCAACAGCAGATTCACACGCATAACACCACAATCTCCGTCAGGCTCACTTACATTCTTTCAGTCACATTCTTTCTTACTTCTATGCATCATTCATTCTATATTAACACAAGACACATAGGATATGGGGCATCAATGACTGCACCTGTCCACAAATTGGGGTAAAGTAGTTTGAGTGGATGCCAAGGGTCTGAGGCGCAATACCCCTACGTCCCCTATGGAAAACTCCACAGAAATAGTTTTAAACAAACAAAAGGATCCGGCACTCCACTCATTAATAGCATATATTGTAAATGACAAAATTTCAGAACCAATCAGCAGGTCTTTGTATAACTTCTCTTTATTCAAAATCTTCTTCAAAAAGAAATGACAGTAGCCAACGCGTTTCATCCCTAAGGACTTCTCCAGGGCCAATATATATTTCTTACTGTATCCGTTTCAATTTTCAGAAATAAGAACAATAAGAAGTTGCAGTGTATCAGTCACTTCCAGAAACCTCCAATGTAATAAGTGCTCAGTTTGGATAAACAAGATTTTGAGTCCCAAACTCCATGAACGATATTAGTGAACAGCTCGGTTTCATCATTCGTTGGTGATGGAAGTATGGCGTTTAGCCTATTGCGACTTGTAGGTCAAGTCCATTCCCGTCCGTTACCGCTTACGTCCTGTTCGTATTCCACGACTCATTCATTCTCACTCACTCTCAATTGCTCTCACTCAATGCGATTAATTCACTCACACTTTCTCATTCACTCTCAATTGCTCTACACTTACTCATTCTCACTTAGTCTTACTCTGACTCACTATCTCACTTATTCAGTCACATTCACTCTTCATCATTCATACTTTCTCACATACTCACTCATTCTTACTCACCAACCCTCAAATTCATTAAAACTCTAGAACACTTCCTCATGCACTTTCATTCTCACTCGCTCTGACTCAATCACACTTTGTATACTGACACTCCATCTCACACTAATGCTCACATAAGCTGAAGCACTCACATACACACAACGTATATTTAAAATAATTGCATTTTATATAAGCGAAGGCCCCGTTCCAGCTCCTAGTGCTTCATTTTTATTATGCTAATATTCACTATTTGTGTAATTTATATAGCATGACCAGAGAACAAGGAGGGTGGTGCCAGAAGGAAGGGGCATCCCTATGTTCTTGGACCGGATTATACGACCTCTAAGGCCAAAGGTCACAAAGGCAGTTCCAAAGGTTGTTAGGAACCCGTGGGCAGAAGCAAAATGTTAATGACAGCTGAACAGACCAATGAGAGCTGACCTAAAGACCGCTGTGTAAGTGCATGAAAACGTATGTTTTATTTATAGCTTTTTTTAATTATAGGCGTCGGGTGAGACAGCTTATGCTGGATCTAGGCCAGACTTGAATAACTGTACCCTTTACTTGAGTAAACAAGCACCTCGGAGGAGAAAGGGTGTATTGAGTTCATGGTGTTGCGTTATACAAGCCTGTGGGACGACACTGCAGCGACTTACACCGGTTGAGCTGAGGCCGGGTCTCAGGACCTGCGTCCCCACGAAAGAGAACCCACCACACGCGTGATGTGTGCAGGGTTCCTTGAAGGCTGTGGTTAATTTATAAAAAATTAAGTGCCGGGGCTCTAGCACCAGCCCATTTCTCCTGTTAGCACCGCTGCAATCAGAGCCAACTACTAACCATGAAAGTGGGCAGACGATGTGTAATGGCCCCAGCTGCCGATTTCGGAGCTGAGGAACCAGGTTCGAGTCTCGGCTCCGGCACAACATCTTGTGGTTGATGTAGCCTAAGTTGTAAATATTGGCTCGTGAACACAAGTGGCTTCACGTCGGACTCGGAACAATACTGTATCCAGTCTTGGGCTTTCATTCAGCAAGTGCATCCTGGGACTTGTAGTATTCGCTTGCTTGAAACTAACTAATTGTACTAACACACTCAAAAATAAGATTTCTAAATCGTGCCCCTTCTCGCCCCCTGGCACGGGTGTTCATTGGCGGTCGTCGGTGAGTTTGTGGCCCCTCGTGCCGGCCATGGCGTGCCCCGTCGCGGTGTCTGCGCCGCTGCACGCTCTCGGGTTTCTCTTGTAACTCTGCCTCGGCCGTCTCCCTCACGAACTTTATAACTTCTACTTTAAAACCTTGGTTTCCTGACTGAAACATTTTATTGACATGCTGCTATTTCCTGCAGAGAACCACATCAAAAACGCTTGAGCGCCGGCCAGGGCCTCCGCGTCATCAAAGCATTCTGGGAAATTCTTACTTACTTTGGAGAAGGAACTGTGAGCGGTGGAGCCGGGCGCAGCTATAATGAGGCACATGAAAACATGCCCCTGCGAGTGCCTGGCCAACAGAGGCTCGGCGAGCACCGCCCCAAACCGGTCACAGACCTGTGCCTACTCACACATACACACTGCACCCAACGCATGTCACAGACCTGCGCCCTCCCACGCGTGAGCGCCACAGCCTGTCACAGATCTGCGCCCACTCAAATATAAACACTGCCACCCAAAACCAGTCCAAAGATCCCTGCCCCCCTCAAAAAATACTGCAAGCAAATATCCGTGCCCCCTCGCATTTAATCAATGACACCAAAAACAAAAGACCAAAAACCAAAGATCTTACGTTCACACAATTCTAGCCAAATACAGTGAAAGGTCTGTGCCCTCTGAAATATAAAACTACACCACCTAAAAGGAAAACTAGTCAAACAGTCTGTGTCCTCTCAAAGATAAACATGCTAACAAATCCTGTCTAAGATCTCTGCCCTCTCATATGTGAACCTCGTCACCAAAAAACAAAGATTTATGCCCTGAAAGATCTGAACACTGCCAGCCATAACCAAAGATATGCACCCCCTGCATGTGTAATCCGCCACCCAAAAGCAGTCATAGATCTGTGCCCTCTCAAATATAAACACTGCCACCCAAAACCAAAGCTCTGCCTTCGTACATCTAGACACAGCCACCCAAACCTAGTCAAAGGTCAGTGCCCTCTGGTATGCGAGCATCGCCACCCAAAACCAGTACAATATTTGTGCTCTCTGAAATCTGAAACACTACCACCTCAAAGGTAAACTAGTCAAAAATCTGTGCCCTCTCAAATATAAATATGCCACCCAAAAGCGATCAATTATCAGTGCCCTCTGAAATGTTAACATGCCACCCAAAACTACAGAACGGTACCATCTAACGTCAACACCGCCACTCAAAACCAGCCAAAGATCTGTGTGCTCTCCAATATAAACACTGCCACCCAAAACCAGTCAAATATCAGTGCCCTCCCAAATGTAAACCTGCCACCAAAGAACTGGGCCACCTCACATGTGAACACTGCCATCCAAAACTAGTTAAAGATCTGTGACTACAAGCACGTGAACACCGCCACCCTCTGAAACATATTTATGGTTGACATAATCACAGATACCCAAAAAGAGTCCTAGATCTGTAGCCTCTAGAATAAAGATACCACTGCCCAACCCGATTAAAGATTTGTGCCCCCTTCCATGTGAGCACTGGGTAGTTGAAACCAGCAAGGTTATAGTTAGGTTGTCAGAAATCCGTGATTAAGAAACTCCAAGTGATCCAAAATGCTGATGCCCTATTCTCTTGGGAGCCCCATAGCATCAGACAGTTTTGCCTGCATTAGCCTCGCTATTGGCTGCTGATGCAAAAATTATTCAGTTTAAAGCTTTGTGCCTGGCTCACGGTGCTCTGTATAGGAAGGGACTGCAAATTCTACATCATTTGATTCACCCTACTGTCCAACAAGAGATGAACATCCAAAAACATGAATTTGCTGGTTATCCCAAGGGCGAATAAGGCCAGGAGTAGGGGTTGCTTGTTTGCACCCTTGGTTCCCAAATTATGGAATTCCCTTCCTCTAGTGCTCTGGCAGTATGACAATTTACTCAATCAATCAATCAATCAATCAAACAAACATTTGTAAAGCACGCTACTCACCCGTGAGGGTGTCAGGGCGCTGAGGTGGGGAGGGTGGGGGGGGGGGGGGGGGGGGAGACTTTCTGATCGAACAGCCAGGTCCTGAGTACCCTCCTGAAGGTTAGTAGGTCTTCGGTCTGCCGTAGGAGGATGGGGAGGGTGTTCCAGATCTTGGTGGCGAGGTAGGAGAACAATCTGCCGCCAGAGGTAGCTCTTCGGGTGCGAGGGACGGTAACCAGGGCATGGTCAGCAGAGCGGAGCTGGTGGTTCGGGGTGTAGAAGGTGAGTCGGCTGTTAAGGTATGCTGGTCCGGTGTAGTGGAGTGTCTTGTGAGCGTGGGGGAGGAGCTTGAAGGTGATTCTCTTGTTAACGGGAAGCCAGTGTAGGTCTCGCAGGTGGGGGGTGATGTGGCTGTGGTGAGGGATGTCTAGGATCAGGCGTGCCGAGGCGTTCTATATGCGTTGCAGTCGTTTCAGCAGTTTTGTCCGGGGCTCCTGCGTAGAGGGTGTTTCCGTAGTCCAGCCTGCTGCTGACGAGGGCCTGGGTGACCGTTCTTCTTGTGTCGGTGGGGATCCACCTGTAGATCTTGCAGAGGGTGTTGAAGCAGGACGATGAGATGGCGTTGACTTGATCGGTCATGGAGAGTGTTAAATCGAGGATGAATCCCAGGTTGCGGGAATGGTCGGTGGGTGTCGGTGACGCTCCCAGGGGGGTCGGCCACCAGGAGTCGTCCCAGGCTAAGGGGGGATGAGCAGAGGAAGAAGACCTCCGTCTTGTCAGAGTTTAGCTTCAGTTTCAGGAAACAGCTTAAAACATACTTGTTTCGTGTAATCATGATTTACTAGGCGTTTGATAGACCTTTTAAAACCATGTCAAAACTTAGTCCATTAAAATAATTTATTTGGTTGCAGTCATCTGTGAGCGTAGGCCAGCTAGCTGTCAGCCACTCTCGACGGCCTACACTGCTTGAGGAAAAGGTCGGACAGATAAGGGGCATCTGGGAGCGCACATGATCTAGTTCTAGTATCAGGATCCGCAGACATTTATAGGACAGATATAATTACGAAAGCAGACAACTGATCCAGTGACAGGTCTTTCTGCAGTAGTAAAAGCGGGCAGCGGAGGGACCACGGGTGGCACTCAATGGGTGGGCTGGAGAAGAGAGGTGTCTGATCACAGGGAATGTTGAGAACTCTCGCACAAACTGAGAACTCCACTGGAGGCTACAGCTACTGATGTTGAATTTTCTGACCATAGCAGCAAATTTAGAGTAAGTTTAAGGAAAAAGTGCAATAGACACCCCAATATTTTCTAGGATACGAGGCAAACTATGTTTCCAGATGTTGTCCAAGCGGAGGAAAAAACTGATTGTCTGTGGAAATTACATGGTTGCAGTATGAAGTGGGGCAAACCTTATTATCTGGAACAAATACTCTGAAGGGACATGCAAAAACAGGAGGAAACTTTATTTTATTTTTAATAACCTCTCAATGAAAAAAAGCTGCAACCACTTTGCCATTGGGGATGGAAGGAAGGTGCAAAAAGCCACTGTCGCCTGGGTGGACAAAGGGGTATTTGCCAAGGGAAAGACCCTTGGCATGTAGCACGTATAGATCTAGACCAAAACCAAAAATTTTGATACCACAGAGGACCGTAATCAAACGGCAGAGATTCAATTGTTACAGAGCAGAAACTCTTGCAATAAATACACACATACATTTATTACATGGAACAAACAATCTGTAACAGAACTACAGGATTCGAACAATGTGACCAAAGGACATAAAGCAGCAGACAAGGTCAAGCACAATGGTTCTATGTATTCTTGATATTAGATGGTGCAATTGCTTCCAACATCCGCTGCTTAAGGATGTACAAATCACAACAGTATAAAAAACCAAAAAGGAAGGTGCACTCAAATGAAGTCAATAGAGAAAAGCAATTTATAAATGTCTTCTTCTTTATTCAGAGTATTGTTTACTGTAAGCAAAGGCACAGCCAACGCGTTTCGTTCCCTTTTTTGCCTTGGGAACTTAGTCAGGGCAAAATAGTAATATCAGGAAACGGTAATCATAGACCGACATAAACCGGAATAAGGACGTTCTAGCTTGACCAATTAAGTCCTCCTTGGCTTGGGTTGTAGTGGCCCCTAGTTGGAGTATAATACAAGCTCCAGTCAGTGAAGCAGAATCGTTTGTAGTCTGAATGCTATTCAGGTCCCCAAGATAAGAGGCGTAAAGAATGAATAGGGATAGGCAAATACGCCTTCGCCAACGTCTCTCGCTTTAATACGGCGATAGTGTAACAGATAACCACCAGTCCGTATCCCCGGTATCGTAAATGCAGCAGGTCAAATTGTGACCAAGACCGAACAAAAACAGAAGGTGCCGCGCCTGTGATAAGGTGTCGGCTTCAGAAATCTCCATCGGGAAGTGCGTCCTTCCCGATGGAGATTTCTGAAGCCAACACTTTATCACATCACTTCTTATCTTGGGGACCTGAATAGCATTCGGACTACAAACGATTCTACTTCACTGACTGGAGCTTGTATTATACTCCAACTAGGGGCCGCTACAACCCAAGCCAAGGAGGCCTTAATTGGTCAAGCTAGAACGTCCTTATTCCGGTTTATGTACTTCTGTCGGTTTATGATTGCCGTTTCCTGATATTACTATTTTGCCCTGACGAAGTTCCCAAGGCAAAAAAGGGAACGAAACGCGTTTGCTGTGCCTTTGCTTACAGAAAACATTACTCTGAATAAAGAAGACATTTATAAATTACTTTTCTCTATTGACTTCATTTAAGCGCACCTTCCTTTTTGTTTTTTTATACTGGATTAGAACATATCATGGTGTGAGCCAAAAAGACTGGCAATTTACATTAACATGAGAACTCTGCGCCTAAATCTAAAAATGTGTTGTGGAAGTTACACTCAGTACTGCAAACAAGCATTGGAAAAGCCAATAGGTCTTGCCTATGCAAGAACTATTGGCTTTGTCAAGGTCCTTTAGTTGTGTTGTGCACCAGTGTAGAGTGGAGTGGCATAGACTGGAGTAAAGTAATGTATTGTGGTATAGAGCGAGTAGAGTGTCATAGAGTGGAGTGGCATAGAGTGCAGTAGTGCAGTAGAGTAGAATGACTGTTGTAGAGTGATGTGGCATAGGGTGTCAGAGTGGAGTGGCATAGAGTGGCATAAAGAGGAGTAATGTGTCGTAGAATAGAGTGAAGCATAGTGGCTTCAAGAGAGCTGCATAGAGCGTTATAGAGTCAGAGTGTTGTAGAGTGGAGAGGCATAGAATGGAGTAGAGTGTTGTAGAGGGCAGTAGTTGTAGAGAGGAGCAGAGAGGGCTAGATTGAAGTGTGAGAGTAGTAGTGTAGAGTAGAGTGGCGTACAGTATATTTGTGTAGATTGCTGCAGAGTAGAGTGGCGCAGAAAGCAATGCCAAAGAGTACAGAGGTACAGAGCAGGATACAGTGGTGTAGAGTGCAGTGACGTAGAGAGCAATGGTGTAGAGTGGGGTATGGTACAATGGCATAGAGTGTTCTAGAGTACAGTGGCATAGAGTGCAGTGGAGCAGAGCAGAATCATGTAGAGTGTGTTGGTTTTGAGTAAAGCAGTGTAGAATGCATTCACGTAGAGTGCAGCGGTTTAGAGTAGAGTTGAGTAGTGTAGAGTGGGGTGGCATAAAGTGCAGCAACAGAGTGCAATGCTGCAGAGTAGATTAGAGTGGAGTGGTGTAGTGTGCAGTGGAGTGATGCAGAGTCCATTGGAGTAGAGCGCATTGACAGAGTGGTTTAGAGTAGAGAGGGGAAGTGCAGAGTGGTGCAGAGTAAAGTGCATTGTTGCAGAGAAGAGTTCCATACAGTGCAGTGGTGTAGAGGTCAGTGACGGAGTGCATTACCTAGAGTGCAGTGAAATAGAGTAGAGTGGTGCAGAGTACAGTAGCGGAGAGAACAGTGGTATAAAACTGAGTGGCGCAGAGTAGAATAGAGTGGCATAGACTGCAGTGGCATACAATGCAGTGGTGTAGAATGCATTGGTGTAGAATGCAGTGGTGCACAATACAGTAAAGGGGAATAGAGTACATTGGCTAAGTAAAGTGGCGTAGAGTGCAGTGGAGTAGAATGCAGTGGTGAAGACTACAGCAGAGTGGAGTGGTGCAGGGTAGAATGTAGTGGAACATGGTACATTGGAGTGGCGCAGAGTGGAGTTGCGTAGAGTTGAGTGACAGAGTGAAGTTTTGTAGAGGTGGGTAGAGTGCAGAGAATATTAAAGTAGCTTACAGTGGAGTAATGCAGATTAGAGTGACGTACAATGTAGCGGCGCACAGTCCATTGGCTTAGAGTGCAGTGGCATAGAGTATAGCGGCATAGAGTGCAGTGGTGTAAAGTAGCTTAGAGTTCAGCGGCGAAGAGTGCAGTGTTGAAAGGTATAGTGTTGTAGAGTGGAGTGGTGAAGGGTAGAGTGCAATGGAAGAGTAGAGTGGCATTGAGTGGCATAGAGTGAATTGGTGTAAAGTAGATTGGTGTAGAATTCATTGGTGTGGAGTGATGCAGACTAGAGTGGCGTAAAGCATTGGTGTGCAGTAAAGTGGCATAGAGGCGAGTGTAGTAGGGTATAGTAAAGTGGTGTAGAGTACACTGGTAGAGTGGTGCAGAGTATAGTGGCATAGAGTACAGCGGTGCAGAGTAGAATAGAAAAGAGTGGCGAAAAGTGCAGTGGTGCATAGTAGATTGGCATGGAGGGCAGTGGTACAGAGTAGATAGTTTCAGGAAGAGTGGAGGGGTGCAGGGTAGAGGGGAGTGGTGCAGGTTAGAGTGCAGAGACGTAGAGTGGAGTGCAGTGGTACATAGTGCAGTGATGCAGAGTAGATTAGAGTTGCATAGAGTGAGATTGAATTGTGAGCACTGGTGTTGAATGCAGTGGTACAGAGTAGAATGCATTGGCACAGAGTCCCGTGGTGCAGAATGGAGTGATGCAGAGTACAGTGGAGTGGCTTAGACTGCAGTGGTGTAGAGTGAAGTGGAAAAGAGTGTAGCGCTGCAGAGTAGAGTGGCGTGGGGGGCATAGAGAAGAGTGGTACAGAGTAGATTGGAGAGATACAGAGTGGAATGGTGTAGAGTTGAGTGGTGCAGAGCAGAGTGCAATGGCATAGAGTGGAGTGTCATAAAGTAGAATATGAATGGTGTGCTAGCGCACTGCTATTACAGGTAAAACATATTGAACTGAAATGAGCAGTGCATTTGCATAGACAAACAGTTTTACTGATAAAAGTATATAGCGTACAAACAATATGTGGAAATGTCATCAACTGGTGTATTGATTTGTTTTAATCGCACTAATATATTTGTTTCCACTACACTTCAGAATTACCAAAAATGTGTTTCATTTGTGCTTTCCAATTTCAGATATATTCTGAAATATTTGCACAGTTCATTTGCAGACGTTTAGTTTTTGTTGTGTTCTAGAAAAAAATTAACATACTACAGCTTCCCCCAGCACACCCCCAGTACCCAGGATGATTGTCACATGCACTCTCACTTTGAAGACAGGGAAAGAAAAGAAAAGTAAACACCAAGCTCCCTTGGAAGACAGAGCCTGGCATCTGACCTCTGTTTTTGAATGTTTTGAAGATAAAAACAAGATTTAATGGCCTGTTTACAGAAATCGAGTACTTGGAACCCTAAATAATACCCATGAATGCAAAAAACACAACCAATATGGCAGATATTCTACAGTCACAATATTTGGTCGGGAGAATGACAAGGGTGTTCCCACTGGAGTGGCAGGGGAGTACATATACATATATAGGTCATTTGATCAAGGCTCAAGCGAGCCAAAACGCGCAATGGCGACGAGTGAGGAACAATAAAACAAAGTTTTTTGCACAAAAATTGGGTCCGTGACCATCTATGGGGCAAATCTTGAAACGCACGGAGGAGTGAGATTATATATATATATATATATATATATATATATATATATATATATATATATATATATATACACCTATTTGCCCCTAGGAGAGTTCTTTTGCTCCTCTAGCTCGCCACCTAAGGTAAAGGTTGCACTATTAGTTTTACAACAGAGCCAGCACCGTCTATATGCCCCTTCTGCCCCACATCATTAACAGGCTAGTATAGTACACCGCAGAGGAACTCCTACGTGTTTATTAGTTCTGCACTGGGGCAAGTCAGCACCCCCCTGAACTGCCAGCATCTGCTTCTCACATCACACTACATCCCGCACACTGAAGAGTCACCTACAGCCTCTGAAGATTGCCCTTGCACACAAACACCTCTGAGACCGAGAGGATGGGGCAAGGGCTCTGGGACAGATGGGCCATTTTACGGGTACACAGCTGCAACTCTTCCTTCCCACCTCTCTCCAAGGGTCCCCCCTCCCGGGAGATCATCCTTGGTGCAGCGTCTAGAGACTCAAACAGAACTCTGAAGCCACAGGGACCCTTGGGGTCAGGGAACCTCACATGGGGAGCAGAACACACTTCACCCGGGCTTCTGGACTGAGCATAAGAAAATATACTAACATGAAGGCGTCGAACAACAAGCAACAGGGGAAAAGGTTACATAATGCATAAGATACATCAATCCATGGGTATAAATATGGGTTTCTTCAATTACGTACTCGTAAGACATGCTCATGTCCATTTCAAGTATCCCACACAAAAATGTATCAACTTCATGTACATATATGACGTACGCCTAACTTTCGAAATCTACTTCAAATCGCAAAAGATCAGGTAATCAGATGATTGCATTTGGGTACTATTCTCTAGACTTTAATTTCCTTGAGCAAATCATTGTTTTCAGGTGTTTTAGTTCTGTTGCTTCAATTTAAACTAAACACAACTACAAGTCCCAGAAAGCATATGGATCACGGGAGTCACAGTGTCATCTGGTAACTTGAGCTGCGGACTTAACGGGAGATTATGATATAGAACTCACGAGACCAGTGCTAAAGGTGGTGTAATGTGCATAGTGCACAGTGGTGGTGCATAGTGGTTTGGGGTTACAGTGGAGTGGCAATGTTGTAGGCCCTGGGAGTGAGCACGGTGCTTCAGCTTATGCACAGCAACATTTGGCTATATACATTAAGTGTCCTCAACCCTCCCTCACTTTAACAGACAGGTCTCTCAAGGGCAGCTGCAGCCAGCACCTTATAAACCATGCCCTCCGAAGGGGCACCCAGTAACCTAAAGCACTCTAGAGCCCCCTTTAAACCATACACTCTGAAGGGCAAACCAGGACTCCGAAGCACTCTGGAGCACCCTTTAAACTATGCACTCCGAAAAGCACCCGAGACCCCTTAGCAGTCTGGAGAACGCTTGAAACCATGCACTCCCTCCTAGGGCACCCGGGACCCCGAAGCACTCTGGAGCGCCCTTTAAACTATGCACTACAAATGACACCCGGGACCCCGAAGCACTCTGGAGCATCCTTTAAACCATGCACTCCCCAAGGGCACCAGGGACCCCGAAGCACTCTGGAGCGCCCTTTAAACTATGCACTACCAAGGGCACCCGGGAGACCCCGTAGCACTCTGGAGCATCCTTTAAACCATGCACTCCCCAAGGGCACCAGGGACCCCGAAGCACTCTGGAGCGCCCTTTAATCTATGCACTACCAAGGGCACCCAGGACCCTGAAGCACTCTGGAGCGCCCTTTAAACTATGCACTCCGAAAAGCACCCGAGACCCCTTAGCAGTCTGGAGAACGCTTGAAACCATGCACTCCCCCCAAGGGCACCCGGGACCCCGAAGCACTCTGGAGCGCCCTTTAAACTATGCAATACAAAGGAATCCCGGGACCCCGAAGCACTCTGGAGCGCCCTTTAAACTATGCACTACCAAGGGCACTCGGGAGACCCCGTAGCACTCTGGAGCATCCTTTAAACCATGCACTCCCCAAGGGCACCAGGGACCCCGAAGCACTCTGGAGCGCCCTTTAAACTATGCACTACCAAGGGCACCCGGGAGACCCCGTAGCACTCTGGAGCATCCTTTAAACCATGCACTCCCCAAGGGCACCCGGAACCCCGAAGCACTCTGGAGCGCCCTTTAAACTATGCACTACCAAGGGCACTCGGGAGACCCCGTAGCACTCTGGAGCATCCTTTAAACCATGCACTCCCCAAGGGCACCAGGGACCCCGAAGCACTCTGGAGCGCCCTTTAAACTATGCACTACCAAGGGCACCCGGGAGACCCCGTAGCACTCTGGAGCATCCTTTAAACCATGCACTCCCCAAGGGCACCCGGAACCCCGAAGCACTCTGGAGCGCCCTTTAAACTATGCACTACCAAGGGCACTCGGGAGACCCCGTAGCACTCTGGAGCATCCTTTAAACCATGCACTCCCCAAGGGCACCAGGGACCCCGAAGCACTCTGGAGCGCCCTTTAAACTATGCACTACCAAGGGCACCCGGGAGACCCCGTAGCACTCTGGAGCATCCTTTAAACCATGCACTCCCCAAGGGCACCCGGAACCCCGAAGCACTCTGGAGCGCCCTTTAATCTATGCACCACCAAGGGCACCCAGGACCCTGAAGCACTCTGGAGCGCCCTTTAAACTATGCACTCCGAAAAGCACCCGAGACCCCTTAGCAGTCTGGAGAACGCTTGAAACCATGCACTCCCCCCAAGGGCACCCGGGACCCCGAAGCACTCTGGAGCGCCCTTTAAACTATGCAATACAAAGGAATCCCGGGACCCCGAAGCACTCTGGAGCATCCTTTAAACCATGCACTCCCCAAGGGCACCCGGGACCCCGAAGCACTCTGGAGCGCCCTTTAAACTATGCACTACCAAGGGCACTCGGGAGACCCCGTAGCACTCTGGAGCATCCTTTAAACCATGCACTCCCCAAGGGCACCAGGGACCCCGAAGCACTCTGGAGCGCCCTTTAAACTATGCACTACCAAGGGCACCCGGGAGACCCCGTAGCACTCTGGAGCATCCTTTAAACCATGCACTCCCCAAGGGCACCCGGAACCCCGAAGCACTCTGGAGCGCCCTTTAATCTATGCACTACCAAGGGCACCCAGGACCCTGAAGCACTCTGGAGCGCCCTTTAAACTATGCACTCCGAAAAGCACCCGAGACCCCTTAGCAGTCTGGAGAACGCTTGAAACCATGCACTCCCCCCAAGGGCACCCGGGACCCCGAAGCACTCTGGAGCGCCCTTTAAACTATGCAATACAAAGGAATCCCGGGACCCCGAAGCACTCTGGAGCATCCTTTAAACCATGCACTCCCCAAGGGCACCCGGGACCCCGAAGCACTCTGGAGCGCCCTTTAAACTATGCACTACCAAGGGCACCCGGGACCCTGAAGCACTCTGCAGCGCCCTTTAAACTAAGTACTCCCCAAGGGCACCTAGGACCCCGAAGCACTATAGAGCCCCCTTTAAACCATACACTCTGAAGGGCAGCCGGGACCCCGAAGCACTCTGGAGCGCCCTTTAAATTGTGCACTCCCCTAGGGCAGCCGGGACCCCAAAGCACTCTGGAGCGCCCTTTAAACTAAGTACTCCCCAAGGGCACCTGGGACCCCGAAGCACTCTGGAGCGCCCTTTAAACTATGTACTGTCCAAGGGCACCCGGGACCCCAAAGCACTCTTGAGCGCCCTTTAAACTATGTACTACCCGGGACCCCAAAGCACTCTGGAGCGCCCTTTAAACTATGTACTACCCAAGGGCACCCAGGACCCCGAAGCACTCTGGAGCGCCTTTTAAACTATGCACTACCAAGGGCACCCGGGACCCCGAAGCACAATAGAGCTCCCTTTAAACTATGCACTCCCCAAGGGCACCCGGGACCCCGAAGCACTCTAGAGCTCCCTTTAAACCATGCACTCCCCAAGGGCACCCGGAACCCCGAATCACTCTGGAGCGCCCTTTAAACTATGCACTACCAAGGGCACTCGGGACCCTGAAGCACTCTGGAGCGCCCTTTAAACTATGTACTACCCAAGGGCACCGGGACACGAACCACTCTGGAGCGCCCTTTAAACTAAGTACTCCCCAAGGGCACCTGGGACCTCGAAGCACTCTAGAGCTCCCTTTAAACCATACACTCTGAAGGGCACCCGGGACTCAGAAGCACCCTGGAGCGCCCTTTAAACCATGCACTCCCAGGGCGCTGAGGCACTCTGGAACAATTCACAGCATCATCAGGGTTATGAATGCTACATAAATGATACAAATAGAGTAGGTCATACATGAGCAATGGGCCTTCCAAAGGGTAGGAGAGCATTTTACAAATACTAAAGAAATCTGAGGGGCTGGGGCAGTAGAAGGGACAGCAGGGAAATCTGAACCTGAGATCAAAGCTTCTGAAAGTGATAAACTTTAAGGGACCAGAAGTTTTTTTGAGTTTTCAGAACTGAAAGTTCACTAGGAAGAAATGGTTTAGATCAGAAGAGAACGACCATTCAGAATTAATCATCTAAGGTGGAGGGAAAATTTCAGCGCGGGAAAAAAAGGGATGGTCAAAAGACAAATAAAAAAGCACAGAAATACGAGAAAATTAAGAAAAGTAACACCAGGAAAAGGCAAAAAAAGGGAATTGAAAAAATCCAGTATATCAGAGGCTACAAGCCCACCGATGATATATATATATATATATATATTTTGTTGTAGATGCCGATTTAATGAAAAGAAAAGCTCAAGCATAAATTTCATATATCGTGGTATTTATTCCAACACAATAGTCAAAAACCCACCGACGCGTTTCGGTGCAGCCGCACCTTGGTCACGGGTGACGAAGGTGCGGCTGCACCGAAACGCGTCTGGAGGGTTTTTGCCTATTATGTTGGAATAAATACTACGCTATATGAAATTTGGGCTTGAGCTTTGCTTTTTTATTAAATTAGCATCTACAACGATACTAGGGGGTCGCTCCCTCAATTTAAGCCCGCTGTCATATGGAGGCCGGAGGATTAGCGAACTTTGACGAAGGATATATATATCTATCTATCTATCTATCTATCTATCTATCTATCTATCTATCTATCTATCTATCTATATATATATATAGATAGATAGATATATATATAGATAGATAGATATATAGATATATAGATATATAGATATATATATATAGATATCACCTCCACAGCGGTTCCTTCTCGGGAGTTGGTGCAGCGCTCTCGCATGTGCGGTATCCTGCGGCAGAACCAAGCCGCTAATTATCCCAACAACTTTTTCCCAAAGGGGAAAACAACGGGTCGCACAACCAGCTTGGATTTAAACAGCAATCCTTTTTATTTTTCAAATCAAAAGGGCAACAAGCGCATAGATCTACGCGTTTCGGTGTCACTCCACCTTGCTCACGATCACCGGGTTTGTGGGTGGGGCAAACCAAGCTGGTTGTGCGACCCGTTGTTTTCCCCTTTGGGAAAAAGTTGTTGGTATATATATATATATATATATATATATATATATATATATACCCACACACACACAAGTGAATGGTTGAGTGCCATTCTGCCACTGATTGACTCATTATGTTACTGTGTGTGTGTGTGTGTACATACATATATATACAAATATATATATACACATATATATATACACACACTAACATAATGAGTCAATCAGTGGGAGAATGCCCTCAATCATTCACTTGTGAGTACAATTTTCTCTAAGAAGTGGATAACTGCCAGAAAAAAGGAGGGTGAGAAGAAAGTGTAGATAAGACGTTAAAGACAGCTGAAATTTTACAAATATAGTATCAGAAAGAAAGGCAGGGAGAAACAACAAACAAGGCAGGGAGAAACACAGACAGAAAAAAAACATAAGGAGTAAGAGAAACAGCAGAAGAAATACAGTCTATAAAAAAAGACAAAGAAAGAAGAAACAGAAAGAGTGATAAAATGATTAAGATTAAAATGATCAAAGAAAAAAGAAAAGATGGAGAGAGAGAGTTAATGCAAAAAAGCGAACATGAAAGGAATGAAGTGGAGGTCAAGGCCCCAGATAAGACAACTATCAGCCCAATTATCTAGTTAGATTTAAGCAAAAACAAGCAGTCCACAAAAACATGAATGATTGACATGGAACGCAACTGGTGCTCATTTAAAGTGCTCTGATACCTTCGGGCCAAGTTTGCGCAATATAAAACTCAGCAAAAAAAAATCATCTATTTAAACCAGAATTGATAAGCAGAAGGTGGAGCTCTACTCGTGCCGACCTCTTTGTTTAAATAATGCGTTTGGGGCAAATGTACATTTGGCAACCATCTACATTTTTTCTTCAAAGAAATTGCACTACAACAAAAACACAAAAGAAATCCTTCAGGATACACGTTTACGCACCACTAGTAAAAGTGGGACGTAAACTACTCCCACAGGAGTACCTTACATTAAGTGCTGAGTAATAAGACATTATGTGAAGAAAAGAAATTAAAGATAAGGTGTTAAAACTAAAATTTGCTCGAAATGTAATAAAAATTAGAGTTATTCCTACAATATGCAGTACAACAGTAACTCTAAAGGCCCAAATAGAAGCCATAGGTAAACTAATCACTGAGAAGTTGGAAGCTCCTCTATATTGAGTAACAGAGCTTGCTTATACTGAAGCCACTACTGAAAGCAGAAATCTTTTTAGGTCGAGCCTAACGCAGCGCTGCTTAGGATGACCTCTTGGAATCATTTAGGACTTTTTGGGAAACTCATGCATGTACTGCACTTTTTCGAACGAGCACTCATGCATATATGGAGTTTACCTTGCGGGAGCAAGCCGCTGAGCCATCTGTTTGCATTTATCACTTTTGCTGCCACGCGACTGCGCTTGTTTCATTTGGCTTTAACAGTAACACTCTCAATGTTCGGGAATTACATTGATGTCGCTTTCACTTTCGAGGCCATTAGTTTCCTGCTCATGTTATGAGCTCCGCTTTGTATCCCCAAGCTCCGTTTACATTTTCTTTTTTTTTTAGTATTCCGTCCAGCTTTTAATTAAATGGCCATTAAGTCTGAGGATTTTTTTTGCGGACATACATGGTAACTCTGGAGGGGAAAGTCAGGGACACCTTATCGGTCGATCCCTGCCACTGTCACCCAGGATACCAGCCATGGCGCTCCTTGTGTTGCTGCCCCAGATTTAGGAACATAGTTTCTGTTGGTTTTAATTAAAATGCAATTAAACAGTTAAAAAACAAAGATCGTGTGTGAAAGTGAAGCAAATTTGCCGCGCATAAAAGCGCAGGTTTTCTCCTGGAGGGTGTGTTTTATTTTTTGAGTGAAGTTTTATTTTCAGGTTGACCCATGAAATTCAAAAGATAGACGTCCTCCTTTAAATTATGTACACGCGTTATTGTTGCTGCGACTTAATGGGTTTAAAGACAACAATCAATAAAATTGCATACCAGTGTTGCAGCGTGAACCTATGCGCTGACAGATCTTTGATTAGGAAAGTGCAACTACTTCTGTTGTTGGGATGCAGGCCCCAGGACATCACAGCCAATAAACAACAAATACACTCCCAGCCAATCCAGGTGAAGCTTCCCCAACCAATCTAGATTGATCAAACTTTCCCAACCACTTAGAAAATATGTTTCATATTACGTGATTTGTGAGCCCTTGCATGTCCCATTCTCTAAAGATTGGGACGGCTGATGTAGCAAAAATGAACTGGTCAGGGACATTAGATAGGCTTCGACTATATGTCACATCCTGAGAGCCCCGATGGAGGGACAGCAGCACCAGGAGGAGGAGGATCATGGATACATACAGAGCCTAGGACAACCGCAAGGAGGTTCTTTCTTGTCTCAAAACCTCTTCACCTTCAACCACAAGTGCCAGGTAATGCGCGGCATCATGCTGGACAGCAGTAAGTTTAAGCAGAGGCACCATGCAGTGCATATGGGGGGACCGGACGTTCCACCATTCCCAGGACTGCCGGTGTAGTTAGTGTAGTGTCTCCACAACTACTATAAAGCTCCTTTATCAGAGGTTTCTTATATATCCAACTAATGTAGTTTGTGAGCAGTCATGATCTGAGCTTATTTTCTACAAACAATTATGCTTGTAGCTTGAGTATTGCTGACAATAGGCCCTTGTTGTTTTTATAAAGGTGGTACCATTTTTATTGATTTTAGCTATTTTCTATAGCACAACTTTATCTCTAGGGGATTAAAGTGATTCACAAGACATCAGGAGGGAGAATATAGTTAACAGTCATCATAGAAACAACAGCTCAGTTACAACGAAAACAGACAGATCAAGCAGTTGGTGAAGGCAACATTGTATTTTCTGTTATGGATTAAATCAAATAAAAAAAGGTCTGCAAATAACCTTTGCCAGTGGCTGTAATTATTCAGGGGTTGCTAAACAGAAATAATCATGAAACGTGACCATTGCTATCATAGAACGGAACGTTTAAGGACATATTCATGCCATCATTGTCACACACAGGGCCCACAGGCTGCACTGCTTCTAGCCACAGCATGGCCTGTCACCGGTGGCACATGAAGTAACAGGAGATTTTGTAGCACCCAAGATAATGTGCTGCATGGCTAAAATACTTATAAGGTCCCAAAGGAAAGACCCATTGGCTATGCCAATGCTTGTTTAGGTGAGCAGCCCTCTACCTTACTCGAATACATCAGAAACCGTACACCACCCTCCTTAAGAAAGAAAAAGAACCCGCCTTCGCAACACTCCTGAAATTTCAGTGCACATAAATGACCAAACGGCATCTCACCTACCTAGCTTCATTTAAGCCTGCACATGTGCGCGTGCCCCGCTATGCGGTAACATTGATGGCACATAAAGTTCCTAAAGTGAGTTTGTTAAGTTTTGAAAGAGAAGGAAACTTAAGGTATCAATGAATGCAATCAACGCTGAGCCGCACTAGGAGTCCCACCTCTTGAGGTACACTACTTGTGAACTATATGCAACGTAAGAAGTTCCACCACATAGAGATCCGCGAGGGCAACTGTTGGGTGGCACCATACATCTCTGTCTTGGGAATGCATACATCCAAGCAGCTCTTATTTGCATTGTGCACGTTCTGTTATGAGCACGCAGCTCACACCCAATTTGCATAGTTCACGGCCCATATACAGGCAAATCTTCCATTTGCCTGTGCACAGGCAGGTGTCTTTGGGAAATCCTGTGGCTACAAAAGTTTGATCAGGGACTATGCAACCTGAAAAGGCTCATTGGACATTCGCATTGAGGAGAGGGGCCCAAAGTACCGCCATCCATGTGGAGCTATTTCAGAGCAACTCAGGTGTAATAGAGTCGCCTCGAAATAACCCTTTTATTAATTTATGGGGCTGGGGAGTGGGAGAGGTGGGGGAAGTTGCCCCCACCTTCTTGCACTTTTGAAACAAATGTATTTTCAGTATCACTTGGTTAGCAAGAGTAGCAGAGAAGAACGTACTTGCGTTTCGTGATGGGTTTTCTGATGGATACATTGTTTCCTCCAGATGGATTCTGAACCTTCTGCACAGCCACCAGAGGGTCCTAGAGGGGCTCTAAAGGGACAGTTTCCATGATAACAGCCCAAGCCGCAGCGAATGATCCTGTGCTTCCTACATATGGCTACATACACCACTTTAATCCCAATTCTCCAGGCCAGACAACGATGTAATGGAATGATTTAAATTATTCCTGGTCAAAGCATCTTAAAGGTATGAATTAGAGTGTGATAAGAAACGTATGGAAGTCAGGTGGTAACTATTAGGGAAAATGTTGCTAACGGGTGTTATCACTGTATTAGAGGGAATAATGCACTGCTGCTGCCTCCCATGCAAGACCGGTTCTACGTGCAAGGGATAGAACTTGATAGCTTGTGCCTTACTCAGTCTATGTGTAAGGCAGTGGCGCAACACTAGACCCCCGCAGTGTGGGGGTGGGAGGCCGAGCCCCAGGGGACTTCCTACGGCACTGTGCACAGGTAGCGAGCCCATGTCCTGAGAGCTTCTGACTGGTTCTGGAGCACCGGGGGCCTCCATGTACTTTACAGGGGTATCCCCTCAAGTTTTGTTACTCCACTGGTGTAGGGAAAGCTTCCACTGCTGCTGGCCATTTAAAACCTATTCTGCCCGAGTAGCAAATCTGGAGGGGCCCTTTTTACATTAAAAGATACGGGCATACATACTATTTGTTTCTCTTAACGGAGAAAAACACGCTGGTGCTGCAAAGGAATATGCAAAAGAGAAGATTATGGGTAGACATGAAAAAGGAATACTATTCTGAGGTTAAAAAAAAACTACAGCGTGTGCCCAGAAAACAGGAGACACCTGCAGACAACCCAAAGAGACAGTCTGCTAAAATAGTCCAGTGATGTGAAGGAAGCGAGACTTACCATATGAGTTCTTTGAATTAATATATATTTTTTTAATGCAACGTCACAGCTTGGGGTCTGTGGCAGTTAGATTGTTCCTGTGAGTGTCCCTAAATAAAAAAAAAATGAACCCATTGAGATCAGTCAAACGTGGCATTCCCCGGGCAAAGCCTGGCCTCAGCGGATCGGTTTCGCTAGTTAGCTTCCACCACGCGGCCTGCTTCAAAAGTAGACAGACGGCATCTTACAAAAGCGTGCACACGTAGAAGGAGACGCCGGGAGACCTCAGGAGATTGCAGAGTGGTCTGACATATAGATTAAAAGAGACTGGCTCCATGCAGCCTGGGCGAGGAGAACGGCGGGGCAGCAGAAATGCACATCTCATTTTATAATTCTCCGATGCGTTCTTCGATCTAATGAGGACGTCTCTTGGAGGTCTCCTAGTCTAGCAATCAGCAACTAATGTATCTGTTAAGGGCCACTGCTGGCACGTGCTGTGCGGCTTCCCACACACACACGCCTCAGTTTGGGCCTTGTTTTTAGGGGAGGTAGGGCGCCCTCTCAAAGCACAATCCTCCGTTTAGTGTTTATGGAGGAGTGTCACTCAAACTTCTGCCGCATGAAAACGGGTACACGGTTAAATAAAAAAAAGCTGCGCCATTTATGTGTTTACATGTTATTGATGCGTAAATAATTCTGGAACCGACACAAAATCAGACAGTAAGATCCCTCATACACTCACACACAGAGATCCAGTGCTAATACGTTGGCGGTTCATAAATAAAACAATTGTGATTTCAGGAGCGTAACAAACGACGCCGCATGCCCCGCGGTGCGGGGGGGCCCACTCCCTTCAGTAAATGAAGGGGGCCCTGGGGGCCCCGGGCACCCCTCAGCTCTTCGGTGAGAGGCTTGCTTTGCGCAAGCTCCCTCTAAAGCAGGAGCAGGCTGTCTGAAGCCTGCTCTGAGCCCCTCGCCCCCTCCCTCTGACTGAAAAGAAACTAAGAATCAACATACTTTCTTTCTCTTCAGTCTGAGGTGCCAGGCCTGGAAAGAGGTTGGGGTGGGGGCCCCAGAGAGCAGGAGGCAGCACAGAGCACTGCTGGGACCATTGACAAGGGTGGGGGTGGGGCCCCAGAGAGCAGGAGGCAGCACAGACCTCTGCTGGGACCCTGACAAGGGTGGAGCGGGGGTCCCAGAGAGCAGGAGGCAGCACGAAGCTCTGCTGGGACCCTTACACGGGTGGAGCGGGGGTCCCAGAGAGCAGGAGGCAGCACAGAGCACTGCTGGGACCCTGACAAGGGTGGAGCGGGGGTCCCAGACACAGCAGGAGGCAGCACAGATCACTGCTGGGACCCTGACAAGGGAGGAGTGGGGCCCCCAGAGAGCAGAAGGCAGGACAGAGCACTGCTCAGGACCCTGACAAGGGTGGGATGGGGGCCCCAGAGAGCAGGAGGCAGCATAGAGCACTGCTGGGAGCCTGGGGTGGGGTGTGGGCTCCAGAGAGCAGGAGGCAGCAAAGAGCACTGCTCAGGAACCTGACAAGGGTGGGAGTGGGGGCCCCCACAGAGAGCATTCTCCAGGGCAAATCTCATGCGAGAAGGGATGAGGCAGCAAAATGGTGCCCTCAGGTAAGCACTCTTGTTAGAAGGCACCACGTGGCGTCCGCAGGGGGGGCAAGGGGTGCAGAGAAGGGTGAAAGGCAGAGGGGAGAAGGGTGCAAGGTAGAGAGGAGAAGGGTGCAAGGTAGAGAGGAGAAGAGTGCAAGGCAGAGAGGAGATGGGTGCAAGGTAGAGAAGGGTGCAAGGCAGAAGGGAGAAGGGTGCAAGGCAGAGAGGAGATGGGTGCAAGGCAGAGAGGAGAAGGGTGCACCGGGGAGGGGAGAAGGGTGCAAGGCAGAGGGGAGAAGGATGCAAGGCAGAGGGGAGAAGGGTGCAACGTAGAGAGGAGAAGGGTTCAAGGCAGAGGGGAGAAGGGTGCAACGGGTAGGGGAGAAGGGTGCAAGGCAGAGGGGAGAAAGGTGCAAGGCAGAAGGGAGAAGGGTGCAAGGCATAGGGGAGAAGGGTGCAAGGCAGAGGGGAGAAGGGTGCAAGGCAGAGGGGAGAAGGGTGCAAGGCAGAGGGGAGAAGTGTGCAAGGCAGAGAGGAGAAGTGTGCAAGGTAGAGAGGAGAAGGGTGCAAGGTAGAGGGGAGAAGGGTGCAAGGCAGAGGGGAGAAGGATGCCAAGCAGAGAGGAGAAGTGTGCAAGGTAGAGAGGAGAAGGGTGCAAGGCAGAGGGGAGAAGGGTGCAAGGCAGAGGGGAGAAGGGTGCAAGGCGGAGGGGAGAAGGGTGCAAGGCGGAGTGGAGAAGGGTGCAAGGTAGAGGGGAGAAGGGTGCAAGGTAGAGGGGAGAAGGGTGCAAGGTAGAGGGGAGAAGGGTGCAAGGGAGAGGGGAGAAGGGTGCAAGGGAGAGGGGAGAAGGGTGCAAGGGAGAGGGGAGAAGGGTGCAAGGGAGAGGGGAGAAGGGTGCAAGGCGGAAGGGAGAAGGGTGCAAGGCGGAAGGGAGAAGGGTGCAAGGCGGAAGGGAGAAGGGTGCAAGGTAGTAAAGGGTGCAAGGAGGAGGTGGAGAAGGGTGCAAGGGGGAGGTGGAGAAGAGTGCAAGGAGGAGGGGAGAAGGGTGCAAGGGGGAGGGTGAGAAGGATGCAAGGGGGAGGGTGAGAAGAGTACAAGGGGGATGGTGATGAAGTTAAAAATGTGCCCCCCTGGAAACATTTCTGCGGACGCCCATGGCAACACACACTACTTTGTGAGAGAGAGGGTAGAGAGAGTGAAGTGAGAGAGAGAGTGGAGTGAGAGAGAGAGTGGAGTGAGAGAGAGAGTGGAGTTAGAGAGAGAGTGGAGAGAGAGAAAGTGGGTAGAAAGTGGGGAGAGAGTGGAGAGAGAGAGTGCCTAGAGAGTGGAGAGAGAGAGAGAGTGGGTAGAGAGTGGAGAGAGTGGAGAGAGAGAGAGGGTAGAGAGTGGAGAGGGTAGAGAGTGGAGAGAGAGAGAGAGTGGAAAGAGAGAGTGGAGATACAGTGAGTGGAGAGAGAAATGGAGAGAGAGAGAGTAGAGAGAGAGAAGGGAGAGTAGAGAGAGAGAAGGGAGAGTAGAGACAGAGAAGGGAGAGTAGAGACAGAGAAGGGAGAGAGAGAGGGAGTGGGGAGAGAGTGGAGGGAGAGAGTGGAGAGAGAGTAGAGAGAGTGAGAGACAGTGGAGGGACAGTGGAGAGAGACAGTAGAGAGACAGTAGAGAGAGAGACAGTGGAGAGAGAGTGGAGAGAGAGACAGTGGAGAGAGACACAGTGGAGAGAGACACAGTGGAGAGAGAGAGTGGAGAGAGAGAGTGGAGAGAGAGAGAGAGTGGAGAGGGAGAGAAAGTGGAGAGGGAGAGAGTGGAGAGTGGAGAGGGAGAGAGAGTGGAGAGGGAGAGAGAGTGGAGAGGGAGAGAGAGTGGAGAGGGAGAGAGAGTGGAGAGGGAGAGAGAGAGAGAGAGTGGAGAGAGTAGAGGGAGAGAGGGAAGAGTAGAGGGAGAGAGGGAAGAGTAGAGGGAGAGAGGGGAGAGTGGAGAGAGAGAGTGGAGAGAGAGACACTGAAGAGTGAGAGAGAGAGAGAGAGAGAGAGAGGAGAGGGAGAGTGGAGAGTGGAGAGAGGGAGAGTAGAAAGAGTGGAGAGAGAGTGGAGATGGAGAGAGTGGAGAGAGTGGAGAGAGAAATGGAGAGAGAGAGAGTAGAGAGAGAGAGAGAAGGGAGAGTAGAGAGAGAGAAGGGAGAGTAGAGAGAGAGAAGGGAGAGTAGAGACAGAGAAGGGAGAGTAGAGACAGAGAAGGGAGAGTAGAGACAGAGAAGGGAGAGAGAGGGAGTGGGGAGAGAGTGGAGGGAGAGAGTGGAGAGAGGGGAGAGAGAGTAGAGAGAGTGAGAGACAGCGGAGGGACAGTAGAGAGAGAGACAGTAGAGAGACAGTAGAGAGAGAGACAGTGGAGAGAGAGAGTGGAGAGAGAGACAGTGGCGAGAGAGACAGTGGAGAGAGAGACAGTGGAGAGAGAGACAGTGGAGAGAGACACAGTGGAGAGAGACACAGTGGAGAGAGACACAGTGGAGAGAGAGAGTGGAGAGAGAGAGAGAGAGAGAGAGAGAGAGAGAGAGAGAGAGAGAGAGAGAGTGGAGAGTGTGGAGAGGGAGAGAAAGTGGAGAGGGAGAGAGTGGAGAGGGAGAGAGTGGAGAGGGAGAGAGAGTGGAGAGGGAGAGAGAGTGGAGAGGGAGAGAAAGTGGAGAGGGAGAGAGAGTGGAGAGGGAGAGAGAGTGGAGAGGGAGAGAGAGTGGAGAGAGTAGGGGGAAGAGTAGAGGGAGAGAGGGAAGAGTAGAGGGAGAGAGGGAAGAGTAGAGGGAGAGAGGGGAGAGTGGAGAGAGAGAGTGGAGAGAGAGACACTGAAGAGAGAGAGAGAGAGAGAGAGAGAGGAGAGGGAGAGTGGAGAGGGAGAGTAGAAAGAGTGGAGAGAGAGTGGAGATGGAGAGAGAGTGGAGATGGAGAGAGTGGAGAGAAAGAGTGGAGAGAGAGAGAGTGGAGAGGGAGAGAGTGGAGAGAGAGTAGAGAGAGAGTGGAGAGGGAGAGAGTGGAGAGAGAGTAGAGAGAGAGAGAGTGGAGAGAGAGTGGAGGGAGAGAGGAGAGAGAGAGTGGAGGGAGACAGGAGAGAAAGAGATAGTGGAGAGAGAGATAGTGGAGAGAGAGAGAGAGAGAGAGAGAGAGAGAGAGAGAGAGAGAGAGAGAGAGAGAGAGAGAGAGAGAGAGAGGAGAGAGAGAGAGAGAGAGAGACAGAGGGGAATGAGAGAGTGGAGAGAGAGTAGAGAGAGTGGAGAGAGAAGGGAGAGTAGAGAGAGAGAAGGGAGAGAGTGGAGAGAGAGTGGGGGGAGACAGTGGATAGAGAGTAGAGAGAATGAGAGACAGTGGGGAGAGAGTGGAGAGAGAGTAGAAAGAGTAAGAGTGGAGAGACAGTGACGAGAGAGACAGTGGAGAGAGAGACAGCGGAGAGAGACAGTGGAGGGAGAGACACTGGAGAGAGAGTGGAGAGAGAGACAGTGGAGATAGAGTAGACAGAGTTGAGAGAGAGAATGGAGATAGAGAGATAGAGTGGAGAGAGAGTAGAGACTGACTGACTCAGAGACTGAATACTGACTGACAGACTGAATACTGACTGACAGAGAAACTGACTGGCTGAGAAATTGACATAGAGAGAGAGTGACTGACTGAGAGAGACTGACTGACTGACAGAAAGAGAGATAGAGAGACTGACAGAGAGAGACTGACTGACAGAGAGAGAGAGAGAGACTGACTCACTGAGAGAGAGAGAGACTGTGATGGAATTGGGGTCACAGTGTGTATGAAGCTATGCAATGCCTCTTAAGATTGCTATTGTCTACTAATAAAAATGTATTATCAAAATGTGCTCTTTGTAGTTACATCTGCTTTTGAAATACTGCATTGTCGCTTTGTCTAATGTTTTAAAACGGAAACGAGAAGGAGCAGTGGATGCACTTTTGTCAAAACTGAACGATGAGTGGGCCCGATATTGTATATCAAGACAGGAGTCTGCATCAGGAAACCCATCTAAAATTGGGCAAACTTCCCCGGCGTACTGATGGCAGGGACCCTGTAATGAATGGACCACCACTTTTGCTAGCCTGCGGGCAGACTAAGCCCAACCTTTACCCCCACCATTCAGTGTTACTTATAACGGCTGGATTGGTGACAGTGGCGTAACGATCGACCCGCATCTCTTGCAGTATGGCGGATCGCTGGCCTGAGAGCTCTAGACTGGCACGGAGGATGGGGGGGGGGCCCTCCATGTAGTTTGCAGGGGGCACCCCTCAAGTTTCGTTACGCCACTGTGTGATTTACAATCTTTGGCTGGAACGGACGGTCCAGGGGCATTGTCAAAGGCCAGGCAACTTGGACAAGCCGCCTTTACCGCGATCTGTGTTGTCTGGAATAAAATAATCTCCCCCCACACACCGCCTCCTCGCCCTCCACCTTGCCTCGAGCTCACAGCGGCAGACAGATCAAATACAGAACGCTGCACGTCAGAGTTTGAGAAAAAGTCCCCGTGGAAGAGAGGTCCTGAAAGACAGACTATGACGGCAGATAACTGACAGGCCCACCTACGCCGATCCGCTCCCGGCCGCCCCCGACTGTGCTTTCAAGTCCAGCCCATCCCGCCTCCGTTCCCAGGAGCAGCTTTCGCTGACGGGCTCAAGGCCTGCAGAGGGATTCTGGACGCCCACCGGGGCATCCCTCCTCCTGCCATGGTGTCTGCCATGCCTGCCAGTGAAGGACCACTAGGGTTGTTTTGTCATAATAATAATAACACATTTACATGGCGTTTGTAAGTGCGGGTTTGCAGCGTTGTGAACAAGCATTAAAAAAGGTGCTCTCTCACACACTCCCGAAGTTCGGACAGGAAACAGACTGAACAATGCCCAAAAAAACACAAATCGGGTTCTGTAGTAAGTACTGTGTAATGTAATTGATCAATCAAAGGCAAAAGCATTTACTTTAAAAGAAGATATGTATTCCTATTCGAAAACGATTCCATGTTTACCTGCGCCTTTGTTTCCGAGTAAATGGAGTACGCAGCTCTAGGTTGGGTGGATTAATGCAAATAATGATGAATGGGTTAACAGAGTGCCTTGTTCTGTGCTATCCAACTTAGTCTACTTACAGTATTAGTAGTAACCTACATTCCTTCTAAACAGTGGGGTGACTTTATAGGTCTACACTGTAAATAGGTGTCAGCTATACACATCCGCGGTTTTACGGCCCAAACGTCCCTCGTTCTGACCTGGGTTCTCCGGGACTGGCCTCTGTGATGCCCTCTATAAGTTACGTCTCAGCAGCGGCTTCTACTTGCCCTTATAGGGTGTATGGTTAAAGCGCACTGTGGCAGTGATGCATGCTCGCCTGGGTTCCACCGATTGCTACAACAGGGCAGTGCCCAGATGGGTGTATGGGCCACTAGTGACCTCAAAAGGTAATAATGGATCGCTCTGTGGGGCCATTGCCACGATCTCGATGACAAATCCTAAAGAAACTGACTTTGTTGCTGTTTAGACTGGTTGCAGCATGAATACTTTTTTGGGTGTGCTTTAGCAAGAATAACTTAATTGCTATTCACTGTTGTTCACCAAACTTTGCAAGGTCTCCAAACATTTTAATCTTATCTCTTCTGTTTCTGTGCTACTTGATTTTCAACCACATTGCACGTCACCTGTTTGGTCCCTATGGTCACCAGCACAACTTCTCTTCTAGTCAGAGCGCTCTCTCTCCCAGACCACCTACCTGGCCAACCAGAAAGCCCTCCACACCTTAAGGGACACCGGCCACTGCCCCGTCATCTCACTCTCTGTGCCAAACGAAACCTAGCTTGATAATCCATTGTGCTGTTTACGTGTGGGTTTGGATCCAAACCTAGTCGTCAAAACTGTAGCAGTGTCCAAGGAAACACGCAGGGCACAACAAGATGAGCGAGGAAAAACATGTATCCCAGATATACGGGCTCCAAAGAAAAGGTTCCAACCATCTGCTCTCAATGCCCAGTCCAACGGCTGTGATAAGTCGCAGCCAGCAGTCTATGACTAAGTTCTGTAGCTAAGTTTGCAAGTACCCAGTGACAGTAGAAGACATCCTAACATGATTGTTTTGTACATTTGTTCTCATTGGTCTTTCCATTGTGTATGCTTGGTTTACCTTTGACGTTCTGGGATGTGAGTTTCTTCTGGTGCTCACCTTGTATGATGCTCCAATTAGGAGTGCTGCTTATCTACACATTTGTGGGTCTTCACTTACCACAACAGTTCAGAACCAGAGTATGTTTATAAAACAACATTCCATGGTAGAACCCAGACACCACGGACTACAACCACGACTAGACTGCAAACCTAGCACGCCACAGTCTTATTGGATTGAGGGGTGATGGAGGATGGTGGTCAGCTTTCAGAAAGGTGTCCATGGAGGCGATTAATTACTGCCTAGCATTAAAAATCTAGGACTTCACAGACTACACTTTTAACTCAATGGGACGAGACTCTTAGGAAGAATGTTTTTTAGAACTGATCTGTATCCATAGCCGCAACATTTTAAAAATGAATAGCATTCACCAGGTTGACAAATCCAACCAGATAAAGGCATTTCATCTTGAAAATATATTAATCAATTATGTTTTTTCTTCAGGATTGCCAAGTTCCTCCTATTTCTGAGGCAATACCCTCGGCCGCCTTTCGTTTTCGGAATCTGTTGCCTGGCCCCCTCCAGTTTTTCTCTGCATCATGATAACTGCTCTTTAACGGGGGCAGAACAGGCAACCACTTTTTTTCTGCCTGTCCAGCTGCTCTCCCCACCTCTGTTTTCAAAAGTCAACCTTCTGCCAAGTACCCATATCCCTCCTTGTCCTACTGTGCTTATCAGACCTACAATGGGTCAAAACGTTTTTTGCATTTTTGCCAGAAAATTGAAATTTACCAAAATAGGTTTCAAACTGAACATACTTTTGCTAGCTTCGTTGCAGGAAACTGATATTTTGATCCAGAATCGCCGAGTTGGTTTTGAGGATTATGTAACTATCCCTTGACTCGAACACTCTCTCCCTTTTCAATAGTCACTGCCTCTACACCATCTCTTATCGTGCTGTTTAAGGTGGGCCTTTTGAATCGGACATTTCATGACTGCCAGGTCCTCAAGTTGCAAACAGGAAACAAAAGTTGGAATACCTCCTGCACTTATGGAGAACATTCCAAATCTCTGCATTAGGGACATTGTTTTTTCTATCTCCAGAATCAAGCCCAAACTTGGGAGGTTTGCTTCTGAACAATACATACTATGCTGAGCAGGTTGGCATTATATGGTGGCACAGGTTCCACGGCGGTGTTGCTGAAAGTGTTCTCACTATAGTAGTAGAAGCAAATTTGATTGGTGCACCAGCAATTTGTTTACTTGTCCGCCATATTTTAAATAGCTGCTATATGCTTGTAGTTAAAATCACTTATACACAGTATTCTCTCCCGATCTCCAATTTACTTCCTTGCTGCAAACAATATGAGGTCGTGGTGAATACAACTTGGCTACAAATAACGCTTTCAAAGCATATCCCATTTGTAGAGTTTTACTATTATTTTCAAATGGAAAATAAGGCGCTTGCGCTTAGGCATCCTAAGTCCACATGCTGCTGTAAAGCAGTGGTTGCTGCCTACAAGCCAGGAGGCGAGAGGTGGTTATTTCCAAGTCTGCCTCCTAGCGGCAGCTTTAGCTTTTGAGCCTAAGTTGTGTTTTACAAACAATATATGTATAACAAATTTGATTCATTGATCTGCTCAAGTTTTATTTATGTTGTCTTTCTGCCAGCTACAGCATGCGTCAGCCATTGGCCCAATTCATGGTGATTTACGGCGTTTTGCTTGTGCGCATGCGTCCAAATTTTGCTCACTTATACAAACCGTTTCTTCAAACATGCGGGGCACTTCGGACAGCCGCACGTCTACTTTGTATTACTTGAAAAATGTTAGTGCCTATTACAGTTTTTCAAAGAAATACTCATTGCAAGCTTGTCACTGACGTTGCCGATGCTATTGAAAAAAAATATATATATTATTAGGTGTTGATATTCGATCCATGGAGTATGCGTCATTACGCACGCGCGTCCTGGCAGCCGAGGAGGCCCCGCTGGCACGAGCTGAACTTGAGCAAAGGGGGGGCCCTTTAAATTCCTCTGGTCAAGAAGCAAGAGCCGCGGCTAGACAATGGGTCTATTTACTGGAGAGTGTCCCCCACCCCGCCCCACCCGGGGCTCTGAAGTAACCGAAGCTCGGCACACATTAGTGAAAGGCCATTTTCGCCAAGCCCATCTCTTATCGGGGCCCCGCCATTACTAAACTCCCTGACAGGTCACTCTCGGTTTACAGGCGTGTTCGCCAGGCTTCCGGGTGGGACTACGGCTCTGTGCAGCTGGGAGTTGCCAATTCTTGAATGCGAATGCTAATGTGTTCGCAGATGCCCCGAAGCAGTTAGTCAGTCACAAGATAACGTGATGACTGCTGGGCTGATGGATTCTCACCTTTATAAGTGAGTAAAATCAGTGCGCGTTCCGTTTATCCAAGAAATAAAAACTTTTAGCAAGTCAGTAGCATACCTGCCAACGTGAACAAAAATCTCGTGTGTCTGGAGGGGCGGGGCCTCGTCCCGAGAAGTACCTAAGTGGCACTTTTGCCCCCGAACCCCTCCTCCAAACAACAAAAAACGCTTATGCGGCTGGTGCGGGTATCCCGGGGTGTTTCCACGCCCCTTCATGGAGGTTGGCAGCTCTAAGCCTCAGAAAACGAGCTAGACATCCACTATTTACAGTAGCTTTGCGTTTATATTCCTTTCAGTCCTGTCTGTGATGTTGGCTCCTCGGGACCCAATATCGTGTCACACAGTGGCACCGTGTGAGTTGGCAGGTCAGAAGAAGCCTCAAGGCAAAACAAATCAGAGAGTAGGCACCCCTAGCGTTCCCGCAATCGAATCCCAAACTTTGCAGTCTACATAGGGCCAGCTTTTGGCATGGGCAAGATGGGCCCAAATCCAGGGCCAACCTTTGGAGCCCCCCCCTGACCTGTCGGCATGATGGCCATGCATGCATCAGTCTCCCTCTGACCTTCTTCCAGAGATTCTGACAAAACGGTTTCATCTTTTTCTGTTAAAATGCTGCAGGCTTTTTAACTTCTGATAGTAACTAGCCATACAAGTTACTCCGGGTGAATGTAACTAACTGTAAACTGCGTTTATATAGTGCTTACTACCCCGATAAGACATTAGAGTGCTTTGTGGCGAGTAGCTGCTATAAGGTTAGAGGTAAAAAGGAAGTACATTTTTTGGCTTCCTTGTGGATTAGTTGCGGTAAGTCAGTGTGTTAAGGCTGTGCTACTGAGAT
Source organism: Lissotriton vulgaris (assembly GCF_964263255.1). Classification (NCBI taxonomy): domain Eukaryota; kingdom Metazoa; phylum Chordata; class Amphibia; order Caudata; family Salamandridae; genus Lissotriton; species Lissotriton vulgaris. Next base: position 246,126,280 of record NC_141689.1, on the reverse strand, counting down.
CTCATGCATTTACTCTCATTATTTTCCAAGGGATAGATAAATGGAAATGGATTAGTAAAGGGAAGTTTCGACGTGTTATTGCTAGTGGTGTATATGTGTGCCTGTTAGTTTGATGAACTGGATAAAGAAGGGAAGAGTTTGGAGAGGATGTTTGGGCATTCATAGTAGTCACAAAAGTTTGGGATGAGTGACAGAGGAGAGATACAGGCAGAGGTTGAATGGGAAAACATAAATCCCCTCATTCCCTATTTTCTTTATTATTCCCAAAACGGAATCCAGCAGTGGAAGGCTGCCACTCTATGGCACTCACACAGACTACACAGAAGCCTACACTTTACTTGTTTATCTCAATTGTGCATTTAGTGGAAAACCTATCGACTTGCAGCTGCTTCAGACCCTTTGCCCATAACAACAAACCTTGAAAATGCATGTGCACTGGATAGAGAACATAATGGGACCAGCTTCTGCAATGAATGGTATGGGGTCAGGAAACATTTTCAGCCATTTGGGGACTGACCATCACTGAATGGTGCAGATGGGGAGGTATGATAACTCGAAGTTCATATCTCCATGCTATTGACATTCAGGATCCTATTACTTGCTTTTCCCCCCAATTTCTTTCTTTATTGCTCTGTTTGCTAGGTGACACTAGAGCAGGTCATCTGTAATAGATAGAGCAAGACATCCGTAACGTGTTCTAAATGTCTGCAATTTACCCATCATGTTTATGGCAGTCACAGTAGGCTGTTTGATGTGGTTGGGAGTGTATCCTGCTATATAGAGTCTTAGCCCTGCCTTTTTAGGTCGAGCCTAGCGCTGAGAAACTTTATGTAAGGGCTTCAAAAATCTGACCACAGGCTTGAGTGTGTGCTTTTGTCACAGGCTATTGGCCTTTGCGTGCGTCTTTCTAACAAAGACCACGCAATTGGGCAAAGGCGGGTGCATGTCCCGCCTTTGCTCCGCCCACGGAATAATGCTTGGGTTACCCGCACGGGCGCCATCTGTTTTGAATTATCGTACCCTGCCCGAAAATTCAAAAAGTTGACTAGGCAAGCAACCTGAGGCTGTGCGGGACAAGCATATAAGGTACCATCCACCTGCATAATCTTCTTCTGGACCGCCATCCAAAAAGCTCCGTCTTGCACTTACATAGAGTGCAGTAACACCATACTGTGCACACAATGCCATACCCTTTCCTAGATTCCTCAAGGTGAGCCAGAACGCTTTCATCACCAAGCACTGTCGAGGTTCCTCCTGAAGCTTCACCAAATCCACCAAGACTTTGTCCATCTCCGACACCAGCACATCCCAATAATTGTCCACGAGGTATCAATACCCTGGGGTGGCACCCAATTCTCACATTGCCCTGCTAGCAATTTGTCTAACTTCAACATGTTCTCTACCGATTTACAGCACTAACTTGCACCAACCTTGGTGGAATACTCCAGTGAAATTTGAAGTAAGCATGTACCATGAACTGCATTGACCCGAATTCTAATGGGCGAAATGTGCTGGGAGGTGAAGCAGTGTTCTCCCACCCCTTCATGTTCTTAGCAAGAGTCCTCTAAAGCAGACCTGGCTTCCAGTACTTTCTTGGCACCCAAAGTCTGATCCTCAAGGGTGTAAAATTTACCAGCCATCCATGTCCACCCCTTATGTCGTCAGTCTTCAGCGCTATGCATTTTAATGAATGTAAGTTTTGCACTAAAAATGGATTCTCTTGATATTTGAGTGACCTTGAGCATTCCACCGAGTGTAGAATGTTTTGGGGTTTTAGTGCATACGGATATTACATCGAGTTTGAGATCTGAAGGAATGCGAGCATAAGAACTGAGAGAATGTGAGCATAAGACCTAGTCAGGGTTAAGTTGTAATTTTTGTGAATGTGAGCATTAGAATGAGTCTGTGATTTATAAAGAGCTGGGTAATGTAATCATTATGTTGTCTTCTCTGGCACTTGTATGGCACCCAGGTGCCACTAATCTGGCAATGTGGCACTCTGTCTGGAGCGATTACAGGTGGGCCTGTATGATTGGCTGCAAAGGAATGCGTTTGCGAGTGAGACCAGTGTAGGAAGACTTGGATCTTAACATGTATCCTGTCATATTGTGGGTTACTTGACACTGCTATCATGCATGTGATGTTTGATATAGGCATGTGGGAGGAAATATGTTGAACAGAACGTAGAACACGTTCTACGTGCCTGAATGCTTTTACCGCAGCAAGGTGGGTGCGCTAGCCCATGCTTACTAGCATGCGCAGCGACGGCTCAGCCATTAAGGTGGGGGAGCGGCGTCTCACTGCTCTGTGAGACGTTCAAAAAGGAAAAATAAAATGATAATAATCCAATGTTGTCATCATTTTTTTTTCCGTACTGGCTTAGGTGCGGGATGGGGCTGGGCTGGGCTGGCCTGAGCAGGGGAGAGGCCAGGGGGAGGAGTGATGAGCACTTTCTAAGTGCGCATGATGGTTTGGCCCACTGTCGCGGGTCGGCCAAACAGTCATGCGCACTTTGCATGTTTTCCACCCTGCTATATTGCACTTCCTGGGTGGAGAGCATGCACAGGCTCCCAGTCCCTGTGAGCGCTGAACCACGGCGCTCAGACCAATCACAACGCTGCTATAATGCTGGTGAGCATGTGTGCTTCCTTCGTCGACAACCGAAGAGGACCGAGAGGCGCAGGCCGGCCTGCAGGTAAGTGGATTTTTTTCAGCCCCCCTGCTGCCCCCGTGGCCACCCCCGTTAGACAGCAGCATCCACTGAGGTTGCGACCCCATTATTCACAGCTTTGTCGAGAACATGTAGTATTATTACACTGTGTCCAGGCTTTATCGTGAGCTGGCTCAAAGTGGCTGATACGAATTGTGTTAACTGTATGAAGAAACATGATTATATGTTTTATCAACAACTCTTCATTAAGAAACACACATTTTACACTCTTCCACAAAATCCCCAAAACCCATCTCTTCAAAATGTTTCTACCTAAATACTTCAGTACCCCTTAACCATCCTTCCCACCTATGAGTTTTGCATGTTCCCTTTTTCGCTTGTATGTAATGCACCTATTTGCCTGTGTGGTCAGGCCCGTGCTACAAAAACACTAAAAATAAATAACAAATAAACTCAGATAATGTGGGCATAGAGACCAAATGAGAATCTACATAAAGTTAGCACTATATTGAGCGTGAACCTAGAAATTAATGTGGGTGCATTCAGAGTGTGTGTGTGTATATGTATGTATGTGTATATATATATATATATATATATATATATATATATATATATATATATATATATATATATATATATATATATATATATATATCAATCAAAGCATTTGTATAGCGCGCTACTCACCCGTAGGGTCTCAAGGCGCTGGGGGAAGGGGGTCCGCTACCGCTCGAACAGCCAGGTCTGTGTGTGTGTGTGTGTGTGTGTGTGTGTGTGTGTATATACACACACACACACACACACACATATATATATATATATATATATATAAGTTTAACCATTTTGTTAAGAGCATAGACCTTTTGAGGTCGAGGGAGGGAGAGAAGAGGTTAGTTTATGCTACGTCAGTAAGATCACAGATCACAACGCATTCACATCTTAAGTCGTCTGTGCTGCATAGTCATTTTTCATGTGGTGTTTTGGGTGACCGAATGTTGGCAGATATGCAAACCCCATCGCAGCCGCGACTGCTGCCAAAACTAAACACGCACGCAAAACCAACAATAACTCAAAGAGGTGGGGGCAGACGTCATAGCTGTCAGATCGCAGATCTGTAAACTCTACCCAGCAGACATCTAAGGATACTCGTGTTATGGCTGCAGCAGACAACGTGCGCGCCAGTCCATCTCTACAGCACAGGCGCCACCTGCAGGGGTCTTGATGTACTGTCCTCCACATCCAATAATAACCGGCCTCCTTATTACTATATATCTGAAACAATCGACTCCTCCTACAAGTTGCTTGAAATGGTGCATTATGTCTTTCTAGGAATTAAAAAACCTATATAAAGTGTGCAAAAAAATGTCGTGGAACATTCCGTTTCCAGACATCCAGTTCATTCATGCTTCCATGGACTAAATATAGTACAGATATCAACAAGTTTCTTTCTCACGATTTATTTTTCTTCACGAAACCCTTCTATACAAGGCATTATTTATTTCGTAGACATATATTTTAGGCTACACTAAAGTTTTCTATTACAGTCTGGGTTTCTTTCATGTTCAATGGTTGTGAAGTGCGCCACCACTCAAAACACACAAAAAATAAAAATACACCAGGACTAAGAAACCTAGCATGAAACAGAAGAGAAGATTTCTTGAAAACAATATTTCCAAAAATATTTTGCATGTGAGCAGTGTGTGATATTCATGACAAGAAGCACGGAAGCTGCTTTACATGACACAATCACCTCTTCTTTTGAGCGAATTTGCAGATGTAGCTGCCATGAAACATCCTGGCAATGTGTGGTGATCACAAATTGGACAGAGTAACAGCGGTACGCACTTTTCTATATTACTGCACAGCTCATGGGTGCACATAATTTCACACCTGCCAGCCCACCATCCACTATTTATTTATTCAGAAGTGCATTAAAATAAAAGTAAGTTAGACTGCCAATGGAAGATGGTCGTGTGAAATATGGCAAAGGAAACCTGCAAAAAAGAGAAGTCGATGTGACATTTAATTAAAGTATTTTAAATATTCATGTGGTATCTATGGCGTTTTTTATTTGTGTGCAGATTATTACGTGATTATTTATCATGGATTGCTTACTATTGTAAAACAAATGTAATAAAGAATTGAAATACAAAAAAGTGTTTTAAATAAGATTTTCCAGTGGTTGAGGCGAACGTCGAGCTGCATCCTACACAGGCCCAGACTGGGGGCTCACCAAATAAAGGCTTAGACACCTCGAGCTGAACACCCAACCAGGTCGACACAAACAGAAGTTCAGAACCAGTGAGGCCACGTTTTGTATGTAACAATGAAGAAACAGGAGGCAAGATAAACTTTCTGCTACTCCGCCCAGGGTGCAAAGATGTCAGATGGAAAACACGTGTTGAAGCTGTCAAGAATTAAACGTGCTTACCAAAAAATGTGCATACAAACTCAGTTTTAACGAGTTGGGAAAAACAGATAATAAAAATATGTACCCGATAAGTTACATCTTCTTACAGGTCTAGATGAGAAAGGCAAACTCAAGCATGTCTACCCAGCAGTATTGAGGTCTACCTAACTATTTGTGTGTGTCAAAAATGAAAAAATAATAGTACGTTTTTAGGTCTTATGAAATCTTTTTATAATAGCATGGTTTTATTGTTTTAGATCAAACTTTTTTTTAGAGATTGTATTCCACAGAGCCGAATTTGTATCTTGTTGATTTTACCGATTTGTATTTATTCTGTGTATTCTTTTATGATCCATACAGGTCGAATAAAGATTTTAAAACGAAACAACAAGTAACAGTAGACTGAGCAGGTAATACTGAGCAAATGTACCAATGGACTTCAACTGAAGGAGGGGCCTTTCCCCAGTGCCCGCGGAGTATACTCCGTTACACCAAAGCGTCAAAAACAACTTGAATTTACTAGGCATGTGTTGCAAATTAAATTCTTCAACCAAATGAGCAATTAATTGCTCTGCTAATGCAGAATGCCACTTCCCTTTGGATTCACCCTCTCTATCATCCACAAGCACCCTTTGGCGCAACGGTTTCCAAATAAATTAGCGTTTTACAAAACACCAATAAAATATTCCGCTCAAACAATTCTGAGAAAGAACATCAAAGCTTGCATAGAGCTCTCCCTTTCCCTCCTTTCACAATCGTTTCCTCTTATGGATAACTGGTTTACTTTAGTTCTTAGATGCTTGTGTTTTCTTGTGCTCTGTGGACAGATTTCTTGATCGCCATGTTATTTTATTGTAGAGCGCACCAGCACCTAGCTCTGTAGAGTCCCGCAATGCAAAACAATGAAATAATAAATACAGGACTTGTTTATTACAGCGCAGGAAGGAAAGCTTCACACAGGTTGCTATGCAATGCACAGTCTAATCTGGACACAGACAGATAATATGTGGGGCAATAACATCAGAAACACACATAAGAGGCAGCACAGAATGCACCCACTGCAGACGTATGAATGTCATAGGTGTGAAACTTTCATTTCAAAGACCAACAGCAATTTGGCCTTCATTGTAACATGGGCTAAACGTATCTACATTTGCATTCAAGCCTGCCTACTCTGTGAGTGAGTGTCAACATGTTTCAGCCATGGAATGACTAAGCAGTCTTTCATCAGGACAGAATAGTTGTATCAGTGTCAAATGTAGGCAAAATTGGTACCCACAGAGGCAATCTTCTAAGTATGGAGGACTAGCGACAATAACGCTAACCTTTATGAAAGCCACTTTGTAGCCTGAGAAACCGTGGATGAAAGAAATAAATTATAAAGAAATAAATTGATAAATGAATAATTCTGAGGAGCTGTGCATGTGAATTGACTAAGAGAAGTGGGTGTTCTTACCAGGAGGAAATATATATATGTATTTATATATATATATATATATGCTGCAGTTAATGACAGCCTTTAGTTTTAGCACCCCTCCATAATCCACCCTGCTTGTTTAACAGGGCGAAGAAAGATAATCTACTGGTTATAGGACCAAAGAAGATGGTGTAGAGAACATGCAACCCACCGAAACGTGCATTGACCAATATTATATGGAAACCCAGAGATCAATGGAAGGCTAAATGAAAAGCAGCCTCTGCATGGAACAAAATTATACAAATAAATTGTATTCTGGGTTTCCTGGGAAACAGTAGATGGATATAGTCTAGAATGAGTGATGAAGATTCAAGTCAGGTACTGAGCTTTTACTGGATGTATAGTAATGATTTAACTTCTGTATTGTTCTGTCTGGTTGATCAACGAGTTCATTGTCAATTGTGTCTCATGAAGTATATGAATCAATTGATGTATAAATTATGAAAGATATGGTTTTCATTTTAAAAATGATAAAACAAAAATGTAATTCATATAAAAATTAGGCTAAATTGTATACATTTGGGTCAGTGATTCTGTTGGATATACTCTGTTCATTAATGTAGATGAGTAAGTCAAGCGGGAATATTTCCATCTTTATTGATGTTCAGTTTCCCCCTGTGTTTCCGAACCTTAAATTACATTTTAGGCGGTGCCCTCTTTGACTAGTTTGGAAAAATGGGTAAGAGCTGCAGCCAATGTGGATGTGCCGAACAGACAATAATTCTAACCTCAATGAAGGACTTCTATTAATGCTGTGATAATATATGTCGTTGAAACAACAGCATTAAAAGTATGTATCCTCCTCACTCGGTTGTGCCTACATAAACCACATAGATTGTTTAGAAGCAGATACCAGTGCTGGAAATGGAAAAAAATACTTAGAAAGCCAAAAAATGTGGGGAAGAAGGGTGACCGCATTAAGGGAGTGGAATAACAAAAAGCATTTCATGAGCATCAAAGTCTTAGTAAATCAGCATATGCATTATTTAAAAGCAAAAGTGAACCCAAAAGAAATTGCCAACAAGGACAAATGTGATGGTAAATCTGTACAGGTTTGTTTAGTCAGTACATGCTGCCTTTTAAAGATACTTTGCATGGGTAAGGCCCTGCCTACAAAGATGTTTGTGTAGCCAGCAATATTGGGGATATAGCAGTGGTAGGGTAAGTCAGGTGGTTAATGCAGCTTGTGAAGAGATCTGGGTACAATTAAGCTATATGTCTGAATCGTTGTAAACTATCATAGCGGGTTAATGTGCCTAATGCAGAGCATAGCGCGCATCACCAAGTCCCAGATTTGTATTTTATTTTAAATAAATTAACTCACTGAGCTGATGTTTTTGTGGTACAGATCCTTGCTTTATCAGCAGGTTGGACATCAAAGTTAATTTAGCTTCCACAGGTAGTCATAGCTTAATAGTAAGTACTCTACACATGATTACTGTGATAGGTGTGGCGCAGCGGCCAGCACTGCAGACTCTGGAGCGCAGAGATCACCTTTCGATCCCCGGTGGCAGCTCAGATCAGCACCACGTGACTGCATTTGCTCTGATGTGAATCTACAACAAGATGTTAGTTCCATCTGCAATCATCTAGCCTCCAACTGTTTGCAGCCATGATAAAACTCAGACAAAAGGAGTTGCTGCCTGCCCTTTATGTGAGACATTTGTGGTGGATCTGACTGGAAAGGAAGGCGGAGATCTCAAACCCTTCAGGCAGCTGCTCCACACGCAAAACACTGAAAACGTGGTTGTTTTTGAATGTGACCCAGCATTGCCAAACTGAACCAAGACACAGTCAGTGTGATCCACTGGGGTCAGCGCGAATCTGGCTCAGTAATCGCTGCCAGATCCAGGATCCACTAGATCTCGTTTTTCAGCACTGCTAGGTGCGCAAATCAATTGCACAAAGTCACCAAGATGGGAAGCTGCTTCCAATAGTGTTCAAAACGCTTGGAGATTGACTAAAAAGGAGAGTGGTGAAAAGCACATTCAGCTCTGGATTGCACTGGCCAGGAGATGCAGAATTCCCAAATAGGAAGGTATGTGGCTCCTATCTTAACTCACTGTTCACCCACACAGAGGAATGCAGCAAACAGGTACAGGTATACTGCCTAACACTCCTTATCCAATACAAGAACACACAGCCCTCTGCACAGGATTACTGCATCACTTCTTACCCACACAAGACTAAAGCAACAACTTCATAGCATTATTATCACACATCACTTCTTACCCACAAGTACAAATGCAGCACCCACTTCACAGGATTATTGTAGATCACTTACAATCCAACGCAAGAATACACCACCCACTGCACAAATCACTGCATACCACTTCTGACCCACATGAAAGAATGCAGCAACCACTGCACAGGACAACTGCATAGCACGTCTTACCCACACATAGGACTGCAGCAAACACTGCATAGAGTTATTGCACGAGCTACCCACACATACAAATGCAGCAACCACTGCATAACATTATTGTAGATCACTTCTTATCCACACGTTTGAATGCAGAAACCACTGCATAAAATTATTGCAGATCACTTCTGACCCACACGTAAGAATGCAGCAATCACTGCATAACATTATAGCATATCATTTTTTACCCAGACATAAGAACGTAGCAACCACTGCATGAAATTACAGCAAATCACTATTCACCCACACATAAGAATGTAGCAACCACTGCACAGGATTATTGCACCTCACTTCTGACCCACACAAGAATGTAGCAACCACTGCATAGCATTATAGCATATCATTTCTTACCCAGACATAAGAACGTAGGAACCACTGCATGAAATCACTGAAAATCACTATTGACTCACACTTAAGAATGGAGCAACCACTGCATAGGCTAACTACATATCACTTCTTATCCAGACATAAGAATGTAGTACCCACTGTATGACATTACTGCAAATCACTACTTAACCACACATAAGAATGCAGCAACCACTGCATAATAGCATCATCTTTCTTTTTTTGTGACAAGTGATAAAATACCCCTTGGATTGTCGTCTTAAGGTTAAATCTCACCACAGCGCCCCCCATTCTCTCCATCTATTTGTGTACCAAACTCCAGACCCCTATCTGGCACTGTTGTGTATTACTGGTAGCACCATCATCAGTGATTCCGAATTCTAGAAATTCCCGGCGATCAGTTGCACTTGTTTCTGCTGGACCCGGGTGCTGGCATGAGGGTGTTTGGACGGCTACTAAACTGATGCATAGAAAGTTCAGTTGTGATTGGGGTGGACTTGAATTCTGTTTTGAGTTGAAATGAATTTAATCCTGTAATCGTGATTATTTAATAAGTAAGTGTTATGCGATGATGCAAAGCTATGTGTACAATAGTTACCAATTTCCTCTCTAATGTACCCATCCTCATAATGGATCTCATGTCACCTGTTATTTATGACAACTCTCACAATTAGGTTTACTGTACGCCTGAATCTCCAGAGGCGATTCAGTTGTGAAGAGCACGTTGAACAAATAAAACACAAAAAAACATATTTACCATATGATTCAACCTGACACATGCGTGGGAGTTATTCCTGCATCCTAAGATAAGTAGTGCAAAGCCCAACAGCCATATGCCAGCTCTCATCCTCCAGTAACAATGTGTAACTGGTCAACAGGAATTTCAATCCTCTATGAAAAAAATAAATACCGTGTGGAAATGTACACACAAATCTAGGTCAACAGGGTAGATGGCTAGTACCCTTACAAACAAGAATTGGCACTGCCAATGCGCCTGGACTTGGTAAGTGTACAATGTTGGTGTATATTTTACAAAAATGTTATAAGCAACAACAAAAGTGCAGTAAAATAAGAAATATAATAATATAAATGATTGGCCCCGCAGGCCACGCAAACGTGCCCTGCCTCAAAAGTGCACTGCTTTTCGGGCAGTTGTGAACTTCTGATCTGGTAAAACGCCATCACGCACAGTGCAACAAGGCCAACGGATGAAATGGGCTGAACGAATGCCCTGTGTTTTATTAGTCGAGGGCACAAGCGTAATGTGACTGACACTTAACAGACCAATGGAGGAAGAGGGCCGACTGAAAACCCTTGCATCTATGGTTATATGTAGAGGAATGCAAACATTGAATAATTTGCTTTCACATAATTGCATGCAACATCTGGAAAATTGCGTACATTTGTGATTCAGCACTATATTTTAGCATGAAATGTGTGAACTGACACAAGAACGCATGTCGCGCTAAAAAACAGCATGAAAAATCTACCTCAAGCAACAGACATTCCCGTTCTAGTTTTCACAATGTTTTCTCCTGGTCTTGGACTATAATTTTGTATGAATCGTGACTTAATTACACAATATGGTGTCATTTAATGAATTTCGCAAAACAAACACATTTCTTCAATTAAGCAAATGACACTTGCTTTAATTTTCGCTGGGGAATTTTTGCTTGGAAAAAATGAGGTTGGTGAAAAATCTAAGACTCGCTAACTCATATTGTGCGACGGGACATTAGCGCCCTTCACACGATCAACTTGTGAGGAGATGAGATCACATAGTGAGTGACATGAAGACGAGCTGGAAACTAATGCACAGGGTGGGTTTCCAGTTTGTCAGTTGAGGCTCTTCTGATGTCCATTAAGGGGTGTGAAAACACCACACGACCTTGGTGCTAGCTGCAGCAAACTATAAAAAAATTGGGAGGGGGCGTTGGTGGAAAAAGGGGGCATTAGCGCCTCTTCGATAGGTCTAGCCCCAAGGGCACCCTCTCCTCACACAGTGAAATATGTTTTATTTGTCAGGCCTGAAATAAAGCGGCCTCTAGGCCAGACCCCCCTTAGGTCAGCTTTGCGCATTGCAGGCCAGTTCCCCGACAGTCCTGCGCTCAGCAATCTCGGAGGCCTCCAATCAACCACCTCCACTGGAGCACCGCGGCTGCCAGGCACAGATAGCTGTCGGTGAAGGTTCCCAGGCCGGCCCGGCTCCCTTAGATAACCATGTCTGCTGCCACCTCGGCACATTTCACCAGGGCGCTGGTGGAGGGCTATTAATGGAGAGGCAGGCACATTCCAGCTGTGCACATCCCAGCATGCCATGCGCGGCGAGGGGGGTGTGGACTGGGGCAGTTCTTCCAGAACTCTGCAGGAAAAGATCAAGCGCGAGAATGAGCAGCACAATATGGTCTGAACATTCATAATTCATATAGCGCTTACTAGTACTGACGAGGCGCTGATTCGCTTAGTGTACAAGTAGCACGCTAATCCGTGGGGCCTACAAATGTAGTTGCACGGTAATAGTACCGACATGGGTGCCGTGCTATTTTCATGCACATGTCAGGTAAGATATGTTGCAGTTTTCTCATTCAATTTTTGTAAATTGCTCAATGTAAAGGCTGCAGTTTTTCAAGCAGTTTGATGAATGTAGGATGCTTGCGCCTGCGAGTGCTTTGGCTGTGCGCAGGATCAGAGTTGTCCTACGGTTTGTCACACGGATGTCTCGTCACTCTCTTTGCAGAATGAAAAGCATGCTCTTAGTTGTGCAGTTGGTTGAAAGTAGACATTTAGTGACACATATATACACACATACATATATATTTAGCGTGCTCCGCAGATAAGAGCATACAGATTAGATGTGCAGCGGTCGTGCAAGGGCGTGCGCGTGTGAATAATTCACCATCGTCCAGCGCCTCCTGGAAGAATGCGTTGCCTTCTAATGTAGCCATGGGCTCTTCCTGGCCAGGGCGGCGGTAATCTGCATGAAATCCCGCTCTCCAGTGCCAGGCCGTCACTGAGCGAACACGCTTAACTCATGTGCAGACGGGCCAGGATTACAGCCCAGGCAGCAGATGGCCTGTCTGCGACTGAAGCATTAGCAGAGTCTGGGAGCGGGCAGGGGCATGCTAATGGCGACACCCAGCAGCCTGCCCAGAGCATCCAAAGAAAGGTCCCCAGTCAAGGGCAACATCGAGGCTGTCTAATGACCCGCGCAGGTTCAAGGACGAGGGGGGTCGCTGGACATGGGCAGGCTGAAGGGCCTACTATTGGTACATTAAGAGAATAGAATGCTCACACAATACACGCATGAGGGGGGTGGGGAGAGGAGAGAGAGAGAGAATTATATATATATATACACAATACACGCATGAGGGGGGTGGGGAGAGGAGAGAGAGAATTATATATATATATATATATATATATATTATATATATATATATATATAATCCCAAGAAATCTTCAGACCTCCACTTCCGCGGCGAAAGAAGAGGCAGACCCCACGATATCCAGGCAAGTTAATTTTATTCACAAGTCTTCAAAATGCTATATATATATATATATATACACACACAATACACGCATGAGGGGGTGGGGAGAGGAGAGAGAGAGAGAAATATATATATATATATATATATATAATTCATTTCCACAAAACAGCCTCAATCGTCGGGGGGCCCAACCCTACTGGGCGGCTTCGGCTGACAGGGACAGAGTATCCCGTTCGTGTAAATCCTGCACAAACATTCCAAATACAGTAAGTCGACATACAGGAATCACGACAACGATATGTCTTAGTCATGAGGTTAAGATAACTGTCAGTACCTGAACACCAGCGACGCCCATCAAGGACGCTGTCAGCCCAAGGGACCACTTTGGCTATCCACGCCACAGTGAGAAGAAAAGAAGAAAAGATAAAACTAAAAAAAAACCTGAAGATGTCAATCTGGGGCCGTATATAGGGACAGCTACTCGTCAGGGTCTCCGTCAGTCGGGGCATTAACCGTCTGGGGGGCAGTGTCTGAATCGTCATGTGAGTCCGAAGTGTGCCTACTGGTAATGTATAAGGACCAAAAGTTTTTAGGTCTGTTGCGTGGGGGAAGCAGCTCACTGTAATTTTCTGTCTGAGTGCAGCAGAACAACATATCCCTCGACCATTGTGTTAGTGTGGGAGTCGGACTGCGCATCCAGCAGATGGTGACGCATCGTTTAGCAAGGAGGAAGGCCATATCAACCAGACGCCTGCGCGACTTGGGAAGTTGCTTTGAGTAGCCCAGAATGGCCAAGAGCGGATCCGGAGTCAACTCTATCCCTGAAACGCGACTAACCTCGCGAAAGAACTCATCCCAGAATCGAGCGATCCCTGGACAGGACCACGCAACGTGGAAAAAATTGGCTACAAGCGTGCCGCATCGCTCGCACTGTGAACTCTCGCGAAGACCATAACGCTGAAGCCGCTCCGGAGTGTAATACACCCTATTTATGTTTTTAAAGTGGACTAACCAATGGCGGCCATTAAGGGATACTCTCTTGGTGTTCAGGCCTCAGTATCGCCATATAATATCAGATAGGTCTGTGTGCAGGTCCTGCTGCCATGCTAGGTGCTGTTTAGTGTACGCACCCCTCCCAGCGACCAATGTCGTATGGTAGAGTCTAGACACCAGCCTGGCTGGAGAAGTTGCATCGCCACCAAACATTTTATTCACAGTGAAAATGGATGCATGCTTAGTCCTTTACGCGCTTTGACAACTTTGCCTTGATCACAGGCAAGTGACTCACATTCAACAAAACGCAGGTGTTTTTAAATCATTTGTCACCTGCTTCTTGTCATACAACTCCTATAATGCACCAATGATGTTCTGACCAATCTTGGTACTACATTCCAATGTTCCGGTCATGCTTAATAGCGTTAAATCACTTGAGGTTACAGTTCACATTTACCAGAGTGCATTCGGAGTTAAGTGGCCACATGCAAGAACTGTCACGAGAGAAAACCACTCTTTGCCTAGGTCTATCATTTTGTCCTACTATCCCTTTTAACTATACTGAGACTCGTATAGACTTGTTTAAGTACATTAGAGAACTCAATCTTAAGAAATGGCATAGCCTTAAGAGACCTTAGAGGCCCAGCCCCTCAAGGGCAACTGGGACAACAACATGCAACAACAACATATTTGAGCAATAAAACGTTCAATGCTTTTAATCAATGTTCATTCAAAAAAACTTTTTATGTTTCTCTATAAGGTTCAAAGAAGAATTTTACATCATTGATATTTTTCACATATTTTGATATGTTATAATCATCATAAAAATATATACACTATTGATTTCACACCCAATGCATTTCGAGACTTGAGTCTCTTCTTCAGGGGTATAGCTGCAAAAGAAATGATGTAAAATGAGACCAATTCATTTACAAAAAGGTTTATTTTCTATGTAACTCAGTGAATCAAGCCCAATCACCAACACCAGTGTAGCAAGCCACCTTGGCCAAACTTACTTGAAATCTTCAATGTAATCCTATGAAACAAAGGGCCAAACAAACACATAAACTAAATCAAAATTCAACATGGTAATTGCCCCAATTTAAACTTCCAACAACATAAACAAAGTCTCAGTACCGTAAGTTCCTTGCATAAGTCCTAATACTGACGGAATGATTTCCTCTGTGGATCTGGCACTGAAAAATTATAGTAGCTCTAGTCAGAGTCATTTTATCAAAAATAGAAAATGACACCACAATAAAACCGAGCATAACCCTTATCTTACCTAAAAGAGTGATGATAATAGATGTGCAACTCAATGATCTGTAAAGAGAACAAAGTGATGAACTCTTAGTTCTATGAGTTTCAGAATGATCGAGGAGTAAACTACCATAACGTTGAATTCAATTTACACACAAACACTTGTGTAAACGACCATAGTCTTACCTACACAAATAGTAGTAAGGGCAGTGTAGCCAAAATGATCTGTGAAAACACCAGGAGCATATTCAGTAGCGCGAGACGCCATCGGGCGGTGCCGTGAGGGAAACGGCTTGACACACAGGGAGGCGGAGGCGGGAGCGGACCGGCAAGATTGCAGTATAATTATCGAGTGTCACGCCGTTGACGAAAATTGTCTGGAAACATAGCGTATGCGTTACAATCATTCTTTTTAATATTTGACAGCTCGCAATTATCGCTATTCGTATCGTTTCCTCTTTACTGTTCATCGAACATACAATCTAGTATGCACGGAGTTCCGTGTTGTTTATAGTCCGCTTTCTATGCTCTTGAACTCCTTCACCGCGATCACGTGACGCGGAAGGATTATCTTCGGGTTTACAACGCGATCTTGCAGCATGGCGTTTACCGCTTGCAAGTAGGACTGACGGTGATAGGACTGGACCATTGCCTGTGAGGTAGGAGTTTGCGCTGAGCTAACTGTATGGCAGTCTGCTGCTAACTTTTTCGAAGTTGATAGAAACTAAGAGCTCTTTCCTTCGATTCTTTTCACAGATCATTTTGGCTACACTGCCCTTACTACTATTCGTGTAGGTAAGACTATGGTCGTTTACACAAGTGTTTGTGTGTAAATTGAATTCAACGTTATGGTAGTTTACTCCTCGATCATTCTGAAACTCATAGAACTAAGAGTTCATCACTTTGTTCTCTTTACAGATCATTGAGTTGCACATCTATTATCATCACTCTTTTAGGTAAGATAAGGGTTATGCTCGGTTTTATTGTGGTGTCATTTTCTATTTTTGATAAAATGACTCTGACTGGAGCTACTATAATTTTTCAGTGCCAGATCCACAGAGGAAATCATTCCGTCAGTATTAGGACTTATGCAAGGAACTTAAGGTACTGAGACTTTGTTTATGTTGTTGGAAGTTTAAATTGGGGCAATTATGTTGAATTTTGATTTAGTTTATGTGTTTGTTTGGCCCTTTGTTTCATAGGATTACATTGAAGATTTCAAGTAAGTTTGGCCAAGGTGGCTTGCTACACTGGTGTTGGTGATTGGGCTTGATTCACTGAGTTACATAGAAAATAAACCTTTTTGTAAATGAATTGGTCTCATTTTACATAATTTCTTTTGCAGCTATACCCCTGAAGAAGAGACTCAAGTCTCGAAATGCATTGGGTGTGAAATCAATAATGTATATATTTTTATGATGATTGTAACATATCAAAATATGTGAAAAATATCAATTATGTAAAATTCTTCTTTGAACCTTATAGAGAAACATAAAAAGTTTTTTTGAATGAACATTGACTAAAAGCATTGAACGTTTTATTGCTCAAATATGTCGTTGCATGTTGTTGTCCCAGTCGCCCTTGAGGGGCTGGGCCTCTAAGGTCATTGTATTTATGCTCAGTAGGCATTTACACAACATAGCACACGTATCGTAATATCAAAACAAATAGAACCAGAGTGCGCCAGGTACACTATCATTTATAGCCTTAAGAGAGACAGGTGGGTGAACTCGGGTGAACGCGCTACACATGACCACGATCTTGACATCAATATCGGGGACTTTGATACTCTCTTGACTCTACATGAGTTACAGACAGAAGAAAATGTACAAGATGGTAATACTAATACTGACACACTAATGGAAGCCATGAAATGTATATCACAGAAGCACATCGCCAACTAAGTGAAGAAACTTTCTACATCAGGGTCAGCAAAGAAACATACAACAACAGTGTGGTTGACATTTTGGGCAAACTGGCGGCTTGGAAGAACAGGGGCATATTGGATTGGGAAGAATATTGTTTTTCTAAAAAGATTTCCCTAAACTTCCAGTGTTGTACTTACTCCCGACAGTCCACAAAGATCCCAACAATCCAAAAGGAAGACAGATTGTTTCTTCTAGAGGTAGTGTCCTTGAAAATGTGTCAAGTATGTAGACCACTTTCTTAAAGATTCAGTATCTAATCTCCCCTTGTATGTTAGGGAAGCTAAGGACTTCTTGGGGAAACTTGATGGTGTTCATAGGGAGGAGGATTTTATCCTCATCACTCTCGACGCCAATTCCCTGTACACCATTATTGACCATCAGCACGGAATTAGAGCATGCAAACACTTCCTTCAAATTAGACATGTGAAATTCAAAATACACAGATAGGATTCTTGACATGATTGAAGATTGGCTTACTAACAACATCTTTCTTTTTGATAGGTGCCTTTTCAAACAAGTATTGGGGACCGCCATGGGAACTTAATTTGAGCCAAGTTTTGCAACTTGTTTTTGAGCCTGTGGGAGGAAGAGATTTTCAAAAATAGTGATGCTTTCCCAGAGTTGGAACAGGTCGTTTTATGGTTGAGATACATAGATGACCTGTTCCTTATCTGGCAAGGGACAGAAGGAGAGGCAACCAGGTTAATAGAGAAACTTAACAAGAACAACATTATAATCCTAATTACCTAGTCATTGTTGTCATTACTGTCCTGCACGGGATTGAACAGAGTCTGTGTTCTAGTAACTCTACTGACTTTGTTCTTAGATTGTTTGAGAACCCATAGAGGATAGATGTACTCTGTCAAACTTTTACACATGACTGATTGTTCCCTAGTGAAGGCGTCTTCTGTATTGCAGTTGCGTTTAGCCGTTAGTAATTTGCCAAAAGGCACACTTCACTTAAGGGTATCCACATGGTTACTCAGAGAATGCAATACACTGTTCCCTGAAGTTTTATGGTGGAGCAATTTGGTTTGTATAGAGTTCTGTACAATCTCCATTCTGACATCCAAATAGTCAACCATGGTCTTGCTCATGTGGTGTGTCAAAATGAGATTATCCTTACACACAACAGCTCTATGGTTATCCAGAGAATCCTGACCAGGAATGAGGATATCCTGACCAGTGATCCGATTATAGTACACAGTGTACAGGAGAGACAGAATTACCTATAGGAGGGGTAGTAGTCTGAGGGATATGATGATGCTGAGTGACATCACTATACCTAGACAGCTGAAAAAACACAATCTCCTAGGTGTCTTTCTGTGTGGCCATTGCAAGGCGTATAGGAACAGCCTGATGTGCAAGGTGTTTGAGACAGTCAACCATAAACACCAAAAACATCACGCAGTCCCTCACATGCAGTTCCACCTTTGTGATATACTTTTGGTATGTCCTTGCGGACTTAGATACGTGAGCATTACAACACAGATGGTCGAGAAAAGGGTGTTGGAGCATATGAGGACTATCACCAACAATGACCCACGTTATCCTGTAGTGAGACTTTTATTCCACAAACATTTCTCCAACAGCTCTCTGTTGACCTACTATGCCATTGAACAGATACATAACACCCGGGGTGGGGATAGAGTATTGAAACTCAGAGAAAAAAGGAATCCAGATACATTGTTGATTTACAGACCAAGAGCCCAGAAGGGCTTAATCTGGATGAAGAATTGGGGGTTCACCTGAGGGATGACTCCTGGATCTGCTAATAGGTGTCATTCTATCTTTCTCCTCTGACAGCATTTTTTCCAGGGCCTTATTTGTTTTGAGATTTCCACCAGTGGGGGGACACGAGTAAACAGAAGGCATTCCAGAGAGAGCCCCAAAGTAATTCCCTAGGGAACCAAGGAGTGGTGTCCCAGCTTCCTCCTGAGAACAAGCCAGTGTCCCTGACAGGTAGGCTTGTTCAGAGGGGGCCTCTTACTTGTTTTAAGTGTGGTCAAGTGGGCCACCAGTATTACGATCCCCAGTGTCCCCAGAGGGACTCCAATGCACCACCCCTGCACCCCCGCCAGATTGCTAGTGTAGCCCTGGGAGGGGAGGAGATGGGTACCCAAGGTGGGTGGGATCCTGCAGAATTGACCCTTGTCTGGCTAGGAGACTTTGAGAAGGTCCCTAACCCCATGCTGCTTGATAACACTAAAAGGTACAGGCAGGGGGTGACCATCAATGGCCATAGGGTTGAGGCTCTGAAGGACACAGGAGCTAGTGTGACTGCTGTCAGCTCCCGGTTGGTGTTCAAAGAGCAGGTTGTCCTCCATGCATTCTGCCCAGTAGTGTCAGCAGACCACTCAGAGAGCCAGTGTGAGGTGGCTCAAGTTACCTTTGAGTGGGGAGGGGGGGGCGGTGTCTCGGAAACTCTTCAAGTAGCTGTGAGGCCAGCCATGCCGGTAGACTGTCTGTTGGGCAACGATTTAGAGAACTCCCTGTGGGCTATGGTGGAGAGGAAATCTCACTTGGAAATGTTGGGTCTGCCTGAGTGGGCGTGCGCGACTACTCTGTCCATGGCAGCCAGTCAGAATGTTCAGAATGACCTGGAGCCTAAAAGTATAGCCCAGGCACCTGCCTTAAAGAGAAGGGGTAGGGGGCGCGGGAAACTACCCCCCATAGTTCCCATGGTCCAGGAGGGAGCAGACCTTGAGGGGGATGCCCGGGAGCCTACAGGGGAACAAATGGGCGAACTGGGGGACCTGCCTAAGCTGACCCATTGGCAGCAGGAAGAAGGGCCCCGCAGGGAGGAATTTTGTGAACAACAGAGAACGTGCCCTTCTCTTGAGGGGCTGCGGCGACAGGCTGCAGCCCAGGCAGCAGGTGATCAGTCAGGTTCACATCTGATCTATTGAGAGAATGACCTCCTTTACAGCGAGCCTAAGGTTGCTGAGCCTGGGTCAGCCCGTGTGCTGGTGGTACCCCAGTGCTTCAGAGCCTTCCTACTGGGGTTGGCTCATGACGTGCCATTGGCGGGCATCTGCGCAGACCAAGACAATCGATAGACTGGTCACCCACTTTTATTGGCCCCAGTTGTGCAGGATCTCAGTTGCTCATTGCAGGACATGTGAAACTTGCCAGGCAAGTGGGAAGAGTGGAGGGATGATCAAAGCCCCACTCCAAACCTTTCCAGTTGTCAGTACTCCATTCGAACGAGTGGGCATTGATATTGTGGGGTCTCTAGACCCCAAGACAGCCATGGGAAAACAGGTTCATCCTGGTCTTGGATGACCATGCTACCCAGTACCCTGAAGCCATCCCACTCGGGACAGTGACGGCCCCCGTGGTGGGATGTGCACCGATTGGGATTTTCTCCCGTGTGGGGTTCCCCAGAGAGGTGGTGTCTGATAGGGGTACAAACTTCATTTCCAAATATATGAAGTCCCTGTGGGAGGAGTGTGGGGTAACTTATAAGTTTACCACCCACAAGGTAATGGGCTGGTTTAGAGCTTCAACTGGACCCTCAAAGGCATGATTATGGGCCTGGAAGGGTCCATGAGGCATAAGTGGGACATCCTCTTGCCACCCCTGTTGTTTGCCTACCATGAGGTGCCACAGAAGTCCCTAGGGTTCAGCCCCTTTGAATTGCTCTATGGTCACCCGGTAAGAACGCCTCCGAGTCTGGTCAAGGAAGGCTGGGAGCAATTTCCCAGGAAACCTCCTCAGGATGTGTTAAGTTACATGCTGGCCTTCAGGAACCAGACTCAGCGTTTAAGAAAACTTGCTGAGCCAAATCTGGAAACCAGCCAGGAAGAGATGAAACGTTGGCACGAAGAGAATGCCACTCCGAGTATCAGCCTGGTCAAAAGGTTTGGGTCTTGGCCCCAATGGAGTCCTGTGCGCTCCAGGATAAGTGGACCAGCCCCTTTGAGGTGGTGGAGCGCAAGAGTCCTGTTACCTACATGGTGGATTTGCGGTCTCCCAGGAACCCCTTGCCGGTCCTGCATGTTAACCGCCCGAAGCCCCACTTTGACAGGTCCGAAGTGGGCATGCTTCTGGCCACAGATGCTGTAATGGAGGAGCAGAGTGAACCTCTTCCTGACCTCCTGTGTGCAAAGGAGCAAGATAGGTCAGTGGAAGCTGTGGTCCTCTCCACCACACTGACCCCTGAGCAGCAGAGTGATTGTCGCCAACTGTTGGGGCCAGTGATCTGTTCTCCCTGGTGCCTAGTGTCACTGATTCGTGTGTCCATGACGTAGACACAGGGGACAGTCCTCCTGTTAAGCACAAGGCTTACTGAGTGACTGACAGGGTCAGGGCCTACATTAAGGAGGAGGTCTCCAAAATATTGGCTCTAGGGGTGATTGAGTCCTCTAGCAGCCCTTGGTCCAGCTTAGTGGTCTTGGTACCAAAAGCTGCAGTGCCGGGTGCCACCCCAGAACTTCGGTTCTGCGTGGACTACCGAGGTCTCAATTCAGTCACAAAGACTGATGCGCTCCCCTTTCCCAGAGCTGATGAGCTCATAGATCGGCTAGGGGCTGCACGGTACCTCAGCACATTTGATTTGATGACTGGGTATTGGCAGATCGCCTTGACTAAAGGGGCGAAAGAGAGGTCAGCATTCTCCACACCAGGTGGGCACTACCAGTTCAGGGTGATGCCCTTTGGGATAAAAAATGCCCCTGCCACCTTTCAGAGGTTGGTCAACAGGGTGTTGGATGGGTTGCAAGATTTCAGTGGCGCCTACCTGAATGACATTGCAGTGTTTAGTTCCTCATGGGAGGACCACCTGCGCCACCTCAGGGAATTGTTGATGGCACTGCAAAGGACAGGCCTCACAATCAAGGCAAGTAAGTGCCAGATAGGGCAGGGTTCTGTGGTGTACTTGGGACACAAAGTGTGGAGCGGAGAGGTGGCGCCCCTACCATCCAAGATTGAAATCATCCTGGCTTGGGAGTCCCCAAAGAACCAGACACAGGTGAGAGCCTTCTTAGGACTCACAGGTTATTACAGGAGGTTTGTCAAGGGGTATGGCAACATTGTTGCACCCTTGACCGAGCTGACTTCTAAGAAGCAGCCAAAGATTGTGAGCTGGACTGACACCTCTCAGAACGCTTTTGACGCCCTGAAGACTGCCATGTGCACAGCACCTGTACTTCAGGCGCCCAACCTTTCAAAATAATTTGTTGTCCAGACAGACGTTTCAGAGCATGGTGTGGGGGCTGTTCTGTCACAGATCAATGTAAATGTAATGTAAATGTATGTAAATGTATTGGCATTCATATAGCGCACTACTTACCCGTAGGGTCCCAAGGCGCTTCGACCGCTGCGAAACCCTTCCTGGCTTCCCTGAGAGATGGTCCCTTAATGGGTATCTCCAGGGTGAGACCAGGCATCCCCGGCGGTTTGGTGGGGCCGTTAGTGAAGATGAGGCAAGCTAATGCCCAGAGTTGCCGAGTGTGATCGCTGATCAGAGTGGGCACCGAGGCGAGAGAATTATCAAGTCCGCTGACCCTGGTCCAGAAACCTGCCGCGCCGGGAATCGAACCCTGGTCCCGGGCCGTCCTCTGCTCTCGGGTCTGCCGCCTCTAACCAGTGAGCCACCCTACTCAATGAGGAGGGCCTAGACCAACCTGTAGCCTTTATCAGCAGGTGGTTAATTCCACGGGAACAAAGGTGGAGTGCAATTGAGCGTGGGGCATTTGCTGTGGTCTGGGCACTGAAGAAGATGAGACCATACCTGTTTGGGACTCACATCCGGGTTCCGATGGACCACATGCCCCTCAGATGATTGATGCAGATGAGGGGTACGAATCCAAAGTTGTTGAGGTGGTCATTTTCCCTACTGTCGAAAAGCAGATTTTCTCTAGTTATCATCAATCACTGCTTGGTGTTAATCGCCTCTAATCCACTAGATTATTAGCTAATCAAATAAAGAGGCAGGCGCTGGCACTGGAAAGCGATGAACAGGTTTATTTCTACGGAGGAGAACACGTCAATTAGGACAAACAAAATGTCTTCTCAAGGTGCTCTAACTTTAGCTCTGTGGCATAGCCTTTTATACACAATCTCGGCTCTTTATTGCAGGGTAACACAATCCTGACAGTAGTTTATTGCATCCCGGAATCCCCGCTTCCAACTTGTTCCCACACATACCCGACAGCAAATGTCCCCCACCCCGGTCTCAGCAGGTGATTGTTATCGCGCAGCTGGGCATTCCGGCAGGGTCTGAAGCATGCGGAATCGGTCAGATCTAAGAGGGTTGTGTCATTGATTAATTCCTACCCTTTGATGGGGAACGAGTTCCTACTGTACGGGGGCAATAAACTGTATCCGCAGGGGCTGGTTATTGCCTGTGACCGGATCGAACAGCCAGGTGCAGGGGAGGAGGTTATCGATGGGCCTGTTCGTGTGAGGGGGATGAACGTGCATGGGCGTTCGACATGGGAAGTGGCTCCGGGGCTGGGTCGCGCTGACTCTAGCATGTGTGCTTGGGGGTTGTCAGAGCGCGGGGGATGATAGCGAGGTCAGGGTGACGCGCTGGTGATCGGCAACGCACTAAATGGCCGCGGTATCTAAAATGGGTGCCGCTTACGTGCATACAGTGGCTCTTGTTAGGCAAGATGGCGCCGGCGATGGTCACGTCTGTCGATTATATTTTAACACTACAGGGTATGAACTTTACGGTGGAACAACACCCTGGTACAGAACATGCCAATGGTCTGTCCAGATTTTTCCCCCTTAGTGATGAGAACCCCCAAGTGGGTGGGAAGTTTTCCCCACATTTCGGCTGGAGGGGATACATGTTAAACCTGGCACCACTGGCGTGGGTCTCCCTTCCATCTTTCGCTTTTTGTCTTCTCTGTGGTTGCTGGTGTTAGATGCTCTGGGTGCTGTGCCACTGCCATTCAGTTCCACAGCACAAATGCTCCCTATTGTAAATTGACTGCATGAATTGGTATTCCCATAATTGGCTCATTTGATTTACCCGTTAGTCCCGGGTATAGTGCACCTTGCGTGCCCAGGGAGGGTAGACCGAATGCTGATGGTGGGCCTGTGGAGATGACTGCGCCACCCACCGAAGCAGCTTGTAAAGTGGACAATCGCATTTAGTATGCCTGAGCTCATAATATTAAAGTGCATCTTTTAGTGAAGATTATTTTTATATTCTGTGTTTGAAAATACCACTTTTAGAAAGTAGGTATTTTCTTGCCTAAGCCTTCCAGTGTGCTCTGCTGTTGTGTATTGGCGGTTTGGTTTTGGAGGGACAGGGCAGTCTGAGCCCGACCTGGATTGAATAGAGAGATCAGCAGTTAGAGTATGCGGAGGGGTGACCCTTTGATCTGAGCAGGGCTGTGCCTGGCAAGGTGAATGATGGCTTCACCACCCACTGTGCGCATCTGATGGCAGACCCCCTCTTCCTGAAAGGCAGGATGCAGCCTTGTAAACAACGTGCTCCAGGACGACACCAAACTGGTTCTGGCTGGGTTCAGGGGTTTTGTGACTTTTGAGAACAAAGACTTTTTGGGGTATAAGTATCTGTGCAAAAACCCCTACACGGTGTGTTAGTTCTGGATGTCAAGACGAACCTCTGTCCGTGTAACTAGAGGGAAAGGACTTTGAAACTTTCATCCATCTTGCTGAAGCAATTGCCCAAGGGCCTGATTTGATCTTGCCTCCTGCTGAAGTCTCAGGGACATTAGATTTCACCCATCAGCCGTTTGGATTCCTATTTGAGGGGGATCCTACTCGCAGGTGAGGCCTCTCTTGAGAATTCCAGAGCCTCTGGTTCTACTGCGGGGAACACAGGATGAAAGCCATTGTATTGCTAGCGCGGGCAGTCACAGCTGAGGAGCTGTTGCCGCTGAGAGCCCGCATTTGCCTGTGTTACCAAAGTCATCGCTATCGCTATTGTGGGCTGCTGCAGCTGAGGAGCTGTGCCGCTGAGTGCCCGCATTTGCCGTACTACGACAATCATCCCTATCGCTATTGTGGGCCGCTGCAGCTGAGGAGCTGTGCCGCTGAGTGCCCGCATTTGCCGTCCTACGAGAATCATCGCTATCGCTATTGTGGGCCGCTGCAGCTGAGGAGCTGTGCCGCTGAGTGCCCGCATTAGTCACCACTTCAAGGATCTTGTTTCCATCTGTGTGTGCTGCTGGGTGCCCGCCTTTAAGCCCCGTCCCAAGATTATCATGAGTGCATGCCGCGGAATGCGACAGCTGGGAGCTGTGGCCGCTTCGAGTCGGCCTGTCATCACTGCGGCTTCTTTGTGAGGCTGCGTGCTGTGCCCCTTTAAATCTCAGGTACATTGTGAATCCCCGGGTCACCTGGAGACCGGCCTCGAACTAAGTCCGTTCCACACCATTTTTGAGTGCCTTTATTGCTTTTGAAGTGAATCTGCAATTATGTGCAATGTGGCTCCTCGAGTGCTTATAGCCTCGTATTCAGTCTATATAAAGATAACTATTTTTCTATACCTACTTGTGGTGTCCAGTTGTAGTGTCTCTCCTGCGTTATTGTGTATGGTCATAAATGCTTCACACACTGCCTCTGAGATAG